>NC_090438.1:598498519-599919769 GCF_031143425.1 Pleurodeles waltl
GTCGAGGAGGATTAGGACCACCTTCTCACCACAGTCAAGGAGGGTTTTGATGTCATATTTAGCAGCAATAAGTGTAGTCTCAGTGCTGTGGTTGATACAGAATCCTGAATATGTGGCCTCGAGTAGGTGGTTTTGTTCCAGGTATTTGGTGAGCTGTAGGTTGATGGCTTTCTCAAGTACTTTGGCTGGGGAGGGGAGCAGAGAGCAGAGAGATCAGTTGCTAGATTGGTCATTTTTGAGGTCGCTGGAGATGGCAGAGGGCTTCTTTAGGATGGGTCTGACCTCTGAGTATTTCCAGGCATCTGTAAAGGTTGTTGTTGAGGATGTAAGTGAGTTCTGAGCCTATTAGGTTGAAGAAATGAAGGAGGCAGGGGTTGTTGGGCACCCCTGAGTGGATGATCAACATAATGGCTTTGGTGGCATGAGATGTGAGTGGAAACCAGGTGTTTATCGTTTGGCTGGTAATTGCTTGAGGCTGAGAGTGGGATTGAATGTTGAAGTTGTTATAGATGGTGGCAATCTTGCTTTAGAATTAATCTGAGAGGATGTCACAGAGTCCTTCGGGGTGGATGGTCTTCTCTGTGGTTGTCGGGTGGGATTATTCCTTGTTAATTTTGAAGAGTTCCTTTATTTAGATGTTGGCTGCAGTGTAGATGTTGGTGGTGATGGCTGCTCTCTTGGCTTCTTTGATGCATAGGTAGTAGTTGTTGAGGACTCCTTTGTGGGTGTCTCTGTCAGAGGGGTTCTTGGTGGCATGCCAGTGCTTTTTGAGTCAGTAGCAGTTGCTCTTGGTGTTTCTGAGCTCTGGAGTGTACCAGCTGGCATGTTTTAGCGTTTTGTTGGTTTTCGTTGGTTTCAGTGGGGCGACTCTGTTGATGCATTGGTTGATTTAGGTTGAGAAGTTCTGGACTGTCTGGTCGAGGTCTCCTTAAGTTTCAGGTATTGTGGTGTTGAGGGCTTGAGTCCATAGCATCTCGGTAACTTTGCCCCAGCTGCGTTGGTGGGTGAATTTGATTCTGTTACTGGAGGTGTTAAGTGTATGTCTGGCTTTGTGTGTGCGTTTAGAGACAAGTTGTGAGAGGCCAATGTTGTTGAGGTTTCCAAGGAGGGTGGTAGCGTGGGTGTCGTCAATGTGAAAGTTGAGGTCACCGAGCAACCAGGGGATTCAATGGCAAGGGTTGCAATGAGGTTGGAGATGGCATCACAGTAAGGTGGTCAGGGTCCTGGGTGATTGTAGACGAGGGTGACCCTTATTGTGGTCTAAGCGTCGATTTGTGGCATCAGTCATAATTCGTAGTCTGAACTCAGGTATTTAACTGTGAGTGATTCACCGCAGTCATGATGTGGATACATGCATATGTATTTTTGATTTTAGCATCAAGTCAGTCAGGTGCTTCTACTTTAAAGCAAGAACCCTGGAAGCTTGACTTGTTCACCAAAGATGAGCACACAGGCACACAAGCAATCCTTCTATTTCTATTAGCTAGTTATACAGTCTTGCAGAACTTTTAAAAGTAAAATTATCAATAGTGGCACAATCAGTTTACATGTGCAAAAAGTCTTTAATTGCAAAAACCAAAGCAAAATAGATGACGATTTTGGAAAACTAAAGAAGCTGATTGACAATGATTTAATAAAACTTGAGAAATACATGCCACATACATTTACTTTTAGGTGTGTGTAGATTTTGACTTTTATTGGCTAGGAAAGTAGATTATTAAATGGGGTGAATGGGGGCCTACAATAAATAACAAGGCCACAAACTTGTTAGCAATACCAAAACAGTCAAAAATGCAAAACAGAACACAATAAAAATCCCACTACCAATTTAGAGAAATAGAGAAAAATTTAACAAGTATAGTGACACCAAAACACTAAATATCCAATTACGGGGAACCAGAGATATGAATCTCAAGAGTTTGATGTCACAAACACGCTGGAGATCTCTTCCACCTATTATAAATGCATTATATCAAGTGGTACATGTACAATGGCAGGTAGGATATTTTTCATGTATGTGATAGAGTATCCATCCATTAAACTCTAAATCAGACCCTTATGGGTTTTTTTATGGAGCTCGAAATCCTCCAGCATGGCAAGCCTGAAGCTACATCGAAGGAAGTCACATAGAAATCGAACACTTTTGTTGCACGGTTCTGCTGATGCTCCGGAGGTCTTTGAAGTCCAAACATTTTCTTCGTCCCAATTTAAAGAGTTTCTGGAGCAGGTCCTCATGGTCACTTCTAAGGCTCCCTGTACCTCAGGGACAATACTTAGGAACACCAGAAGGGTCTAGTCCATTTCAGTTGCTGCTTGTCAGCTGGGCACTTCAGGTAAAATGACTCATGCAGCTTGTTGTGTCTGTGTAGCCATAAAGAAGGGTAGCCAATGGGATGTTGCAGACCACTTTTTTTTCCTGTTACAAGTGGAAGTAGGTCCAGCCCTACAAGGATCCACCCAGGTGTCAGATAGCAGGGCCAGGTCCTCTTCCGGTCTTTCACCTGTCCAAAGAGTGTTCTAAGGAGCTGGATGTGAGGTCTATTTGGTCTATAGTTCAGTAGCCAGTTGCTGAGGATGACTCCTGGGCACTCCCTAACCAATGTGGAAAATGTTGCAAGGGGCAGCCTGACAACTTTTACAGCACATCCTATCTGCAAACTCTCCCACCCTGCACCATTCTATGGAAACTGCAACAAGGCACACATCTAAAAAGAGCCTGTTAGCCAACCTGAAGTGTGCTTGGGGAAATAAGCAGTGTGGTCTTCCTCAGTTATAACAAACTGATTCTGGGACCAGCTCCCCTCCCATGGGCTTGTGCCCTAATGGTTAAAGAGGGCCTAAAGAACAAAGAACTTTCCTCAGGTCTCCCTTTAACCCCTTCTGTGCCGCAGACGTAGTGGTTACGTCCCGCTGCACAGTGCTCCTGTGCCGAGGACGTAACCATTATGTCCTCGGCACGGAGCCCAGAGGGAGCGCTAGCGCACCCTCTGTGGGGTTCCCCCCACACCCCCAAGGCGGGGATGGAAGGGGAAGACCTTCCTCTTCCACCCCCACCCACCGTAATGACGTCAGCGCGCAATCATTACCCAGTGCCGGTCGCCATTTGCTTCCAGTGCGAGGAAAGGAGAAACAGGTGAGTTTCTCCTCCGGCGGGTGGGGGGTTTGGGACAAAGAGGCCCTGGGGGAAAGGAAAGGCTTTTCCTTTCCCCCGGTGTCTCTTTGAGCATTCCTGCAGCCCGATCGCATTGCGATCGGGTAGCAGGAATGCCCACTAGATACCAGTGATTTTTTAAATCTTTTATTATTTCAAAATGTTTAAGCGTTTGGGAGCGCCCCCTTGGGCAAGGGTCGCTCCCATTTGGGGGCATGTTTATGTTGGCCATTTCTGCCCCCCTTGGAGGCAGATCAGCCTATTATTTTTAGCCCGATCTGCCCCCAAGGGGGGCAGAATCCACTGCCCGCCAGGGATTTTTTTGTTTGTTGTTGTTTCAAATGTTTACGTGATTGAGAGCGGCCCCTTGGGCAAGGGTCGCTCCCATTTGGGGGCATGTTTAAATTGGCCATTTCTACCCCCCTTGGGGGCAGATCGGCCTATTATTTTTAGGCCAATCCACTAGACGCAAGGGATTTTTTTTTGTTGTTGTTTCAATTGTTGACATGTTTGGGAGCGGCCCCTTGGGCAAGGGTCGCTCTCATTTGGGGGCATGTTTATTGTGGCCATTTCTGCCCCCCTTGGGGGCAGATCAGCCTATTATTTTTAGGCCGATCTGCCCCCAAGGGGGGCAGAATCCACTAGACGCCAGGGATTTTTTATTTTTATTTGCTGTGAAATGTTGTCATGTTTGGGAGCGGCCCCTTGGGCAAGGGTCGCTCCCATTTGGGGGTCATGTTTGTGTGGCCATTTCTGCCCCCCTTGAGGGCAGATCGGCCTAATATTTTTAGGCCGATCTGCCCCAAGGGGGGCAGAAGCCACTTAGACACCAGGGAAAGTGTGTGTTAGTGGAGGGGGGCAACCCCTTGGGCAAGGGTCGCCTCCCTTTGGGGCACGTGTACCAGGGCCATTTCTGCCCCCCTTGGGGACAGATCGGCCTATTATTTTTTTCCTCCTTTTTGTTCTAGTTCAAAGCTTTTGCTTTCTTTGCTGCGGCTCCTTGTGGTTTTGGCAGGGGTTGACCTGCGGTTTGCATAGTTGCATGTTTTAGGTAAGTAAAAACAATTTACTCCAAAGGAGTATTGTTGCCATGCATGAATGACATGTTTGTAGGTGGTGTACTAAATGCAGGTTTGAAGGCAAGTGAGCGGTATAGTTTTTGAGTTTATAACTCTTACTAACAAAGCTACACTTTATTACTTATCTTAAACAGTGCTGGTTGTTCGTGGTGCATTTGTCCAGGTAATTTTCGTAGGAGAGATCATGGCTAGCCACAGGATGACCGCTCAGCAGGTGGTTGGTATGCTTTTTGAGTCATTGTCTGATCATGATTATGAGACGGACACTGCATCTGAGGCAGAGGAGGATGTGAGGGATTCTGGCAGTGAAGTTTCAGTCGGAGAGGAATCTTCTGATGAGGAAGCCACACTCAGTGCAGATGAAGGGCCTGTTTAAGAGGAGGACACTGATGTGCCATTAGTGCTGCAACCTGGGGCTGAAAAGTTTCCCGTTAGAAGACCTGTACTCTGGGTTGCGCCAAACATGGAGCAGCCAGAGTTGCCTGCCTTTACTGGTCTCCCGGGGTGTAGAGTCAATACTGAGAACTTTTTGCCTGTCAATTTCTTTGAGTTATTTGTGGATGATGTGTTTTTGGAAGAGATTGTTGAGCAGACTAATTTGTATGCGGAGCAGTATTTGAGGGACAACGCTGCTAGACTTAGGCCGCACTCTAGAGCTGCCCAGTGGATTCCCACAAATTTGGAGGAGATGAAAAGGTTTTTAGGTTTGACTCTTTTGATGGGGTTGATAAGGAAGCCCTCACTGGCTTCTTATTGGTCTACTAGTCCCTTGATGGCAACAGCTATATTTCCTGCAACAATGAGTCGTAATCGGTATTTGCCTCTTCTTAGGATGCTGCATTTTATTGACAATGCATTAGCCTTGCCACAAGATCACCCTGATTCTGACCGTCTTTTTAAGATTAGGCCTGTCCTTGATCATTTTGTAGATCGGTTTTCAGAGGTCTATGTTCCAGGCAAAGAAATAGCTGTGGACGAGTCTTTGTTCCTCTTCAAGGGTCGTTTGGTTTTTAGGCAGTACATTCCTAGCAAGAGGGCACGATGTGGAATTAAATTGTACATGCTGTCTGAAAGTAGTACAGGATATGTGTATAATTTCCGTGTCTACACTGGTAGGGATTCCAGTATTGACCCCCCTGGTTGTCCTCCCACTTTTGGAGTTACTGAGAAAATTGTGTGGGAACTTGGTAGACGACTGTTCAACAAAGGTCACCATTTGTATGTAGATAACTTTTAAACTGGAGTGCAGTTGTTCAAAGAATTGTTTAGAGTGGACACTGTTGCTTGTGGCACAATTCATTGTAACCGGAAAGGCTATCCAAGGGAGCTTGTCTGTAAAAAAACTTCAGAGGGGACAGTGCAGTGCCTTGTGGAATGATGAGCTGCTAGCTTTGCAGTTTTCAGCCAGGATGAATGTCTACATGCTAAGTACCATCCATGATGAGAGTACTTCCCCCGTGACTGTTTGGGGCCAGGTTGCTGAAGGGCACAAACCTGTGTGCATTTTAGATTATTATATGCACATGGGAGGTGTAGATAGAGTTGATCAAAGGTTGGAACCTTATACTGCTATTCGTAAGTCTTACGTTTGGTATAAGAAGTTAGCAATTCACCTCTTCCACTTAGCAACTTTTAATGCTTTTATTGTGTTTAAGGATATGTCTCCAGAGTCAAAGATGACATTTGTGAAATTTCAGGAGTCAGTGATAGAGAGCCTTATTGTGGTGGAACAGACCAGAGTTCCTAGAGAAGCAGTGGTGGAGGTTGTGGCTAGATTGAAAGATCGCCACTTTACTGAGCACATTCCTCCCACACCCAAAAAAGACTTTCCAGCTAAGAAATGTAGAGTGTGTTTTCGAAGAGGTATCCGGAGGGAGACTTGAATGTACTGGCCAGATTGTCCTTCAAAGCCTGGGCTGTGTGTGGGTGGTTGTTTTAAGAATTACCACACCCAGAAGAATTACTGGGAACAACCATGAGTGTAAACTCATGTCTGTTTTGTATTTTCATGTGTTCAGTTTCATGGTTAACATTTCTGTCATGTACTTAGTTAGAGCTTTTGTGTTTGTAGTTTTGTAATTATTTCTAATTAGTTAGGGGTTTCTTTGTTTAACAAAAAAAAAAAAAGTGATGCCATTGTGTGTGGAGTGGGGCTTGGCTCAGGGTGTACATAGTGTACATATTGACTTGCTGTTGGCTACTGCAACACACTGCCAGCCAAACACCAGTCCACACACTCCCATCAGCTGGTGTGATTGTTGTATCAGGCATGTGGGCGTATGTAAGTGATGGGCACTTGAGTGGCGCCGCAGCACACCTGTGACACGCTAGGTGCCTCGGGTGGGACCCCGATGATGAAGCATGCCACCAACTTGGTTGGTGGGTGAGGGGTCTTTTTCACATAACCTAAGTGCGTTTCTTTTCACAATTTTAGTGTTTGGCACATCACAGACGTATGTGGACACATCAAAATGTTATATTACAAAACTACCTGTGTTTGGGGGGGGGGGCACCTATGTTTTTGGTCCTGGGTGCGGCCTTCATCTAGGGAAACGTACCAAACCCAGAATTCTTTTTAAACTAGACACCCCAAGGAGTCCAGGGAGGTGTGGCTTGCGTGGATCCCCAACATTTTCTTACCCAGACTCCTCTGCAAACCTCAAAATTTGCTTAACAAAGCATATTTTCCTGACTTTCGTTTGTACGATCACCGCTCCAGCAAAAATTTCTACTCCCCAGCATTCCCCTCAGTCTTCCAAGTATAATGACACCTCACTTGTGTGGTTCCTCAAAGCAGAGTCAGCCTAAAGATGTATAAAAGAAGAATATGTCCTTATCAACTCGCTGTGCTATCCCCTCTATCTCTACAAGTTTTTGGCCTTATTCTGTTGCAGGCACCTGGCCCACCCACACAAGTGAGGTATCATTTTTGTCGGGAGACTTGGGGGAACGCTGGGTGGAAGGAAATCTGTGGCTCCTCTCAGATTCCAGAACTTTCTGTCACCGAAATGTGAGGAAAATGTGTTTTAGCCAAATTTTGAGATTTGCAAAGGATTCTGGGTAACAGAACCTGGTCAGAGCCCCACAAGTCAACCCTTCTTGAATTCCCCTAGGTCTCTAGTTTTCAAAAATGCACAGGTTTGGTAGGTTTCCCTAGGTGCCGGCTGAGCTAGAGGCCAAAACCTACAGGTAGGCACTTTGCAAAAAACACCTCTGTTTTCTGTCAAAAAATGGGATGTGTCCACGTTGTGTTTTGTGGCATTTCCTGTTGCGGGTGCTAGGCCTACCCACACAAGTGAGGTATCATTTTTATCGTGAGACTTGGGGGAACGCTGGGTGGAAGGACATTTTGTGGCTCCTCTCAGATTCCAGAATTTTCTGTCACCGAAATGTGAGGAAAATGTGTTTTTTAGCCAATTTTTGAGGTTTGCAAAGGATTCTGGGTAACAGAACCTGGTCAGAGCCCCACAAGTCACCCCATCTTGGATTCCCCTAGGTCTCTAGTTTTCCAAAATGTGCAGGTTTGGTAGGTTTCCCTAGGTGCCGGCTGAGCTAGAGGCCAAAATCTACAGGTACGCACTTTGCAAAAAACACCTCGGTTTTCTGTCAAAAAATGGGATGTGTCCACGTTGTGTTTTGGGGCATTTCCTGTCGCGGGCGCTAGGCCTATCCACACAAGTGAGGTATCATTTTTATCGGGAGACTTGGGGGAACGCTGGTGGAAGGAAATTTGTGGCTCCTCTCAGATTCCAGAACTTTCTGTCACCGAAATGTGAGGAAAATGTGTTTTTTTAGCCAAATTTTGAGGTTTGCAAAGGATTCTGGGTAACAGAACCTGGTCAGAGCCCCACAAGTCACTCCATCTTGGATTCCCCTAAGTCTAGTTTTAAAAAATGCACAGGTTTGGTAGGTTTCCCTAGGTGCCGGCTGAGCTAGAGGCCAAAATCTACAGGTAGGCACTTTGCAAAAAACACCTCTATTTTCTGTCAAAAAATGGGATGTGTCCACATTGTGTTTTGGGGCATTTCCTGTTGCGACCGCTAGGCCTACCCACACAAGTGAGGTACCATTTTTATCGGGAGGCTTGGGGGAACATAGAATAGCAAAACAAGTGTTATTGCCCCTTGTATTTCTTTACATTTTTTCCTTCCAAATATAAGAGAGTGTGTAAAAAAGACGTCTATTTGAGAAATGCCCTGAAATTCACATGCTAGTATGGGCACCCCAGAATTCAGAGATGTGCAAATAACCACTGCTCCTCAACACCTTATCTTGTGCCCATTTTGGAAATACAAAGGTTTTCTTGATAGCTATTTTTTACTCTTTATATTTCAGCAAATGAATTGCTGTATACCCGGTATAGAATGAAAACCCACTGCAGGGTGCAGCTCATTTATTGGCTCTGGGTACCTAGAGTTCTTGATGAACCTACAAGCCCTATATATCCCCGCAACCAGAAGAGTCCAGCAGATGTAACAGTATCTTGCTTTCAAAAATCTGACATTGCAGGAAAAGTTACAGAGTAAAACAGAGAAAAATTGCAGTTTTTTTACCTCAATTTCAATATTATTATTTTTTCAGTTGTTATTTTCTGTAGGAAACCCTTGTAGGATCTACACAAATTACCCCTTGCTGAATTCAGAATTTTGTCTATATTTCAGAAATATTTCGGTTTCTGGGATCCAGCATTGGTTTCACGCCCATTTCTGTCACTGACTGGAAGGAGGCTGAAAGCACAAAAAATCGTAAAAATGGGCTATGTCCCAGTAAAATGCCAAAATTGTGTTGAACATTTTGGTTTTCTGATTCAAGTCTGCCTGTTCCTGAAAGCTGGGAAGCTGGTGATTTTAGCACCGCAAACCCTTTGTTGATGCCATTTTCAGGGAAAAAACCACAAGCCTTCTTCTGCAGCCCCTTTTTCACAGTTAAAAAAAAAAAAACTTTTCATTGTGTTTTGGCTAATTTTTTGGCCTGCTTCTGGGGAACCCACAAAGTCTGGGTAGCTCTAGAATCCCTAGGATGTTGGGAAAAAAGGATGCAAATGTGGCGTGGGTAGCTTATGTGAACAAAAAGTTATGAGGGCTTAACCGCGAACTGCCCCAAATAGTCAAACAAAGGCTCGGCACAGGAGGGGGAAAAGTCCTGGCAGCGAAGGGTTAAAAGCAACTATGAAGGAGAAGGTCTCACTATTGCCTTTTGAAGTAAATAACAGTCCTGAACCCTCCCATTTATTCTTCCTGGGCTGTAAGGTGTCACCAACAGCCCATCCTGTCCAACCGTCCGAAGACACTGTTCTGCTTTGGGAGCATATTTGACACCTCATAAGGTTAAGTACCCAGGGGCAGCTGCTGGAAGGCTAATACAAATTGGCTTCCAAGGGATCAGACAGGGAAACTGAAACATTCTGAAAGATACTTTTCCTAAGTAGTTATTAAATTCTAACTTTAACATTTAATTGGATTTTAGTAGTGGTTTAACCATTTCTCTAGCATACCACAAACCTAAATAGCAAATTTAATGAATACATCTGCTCTCCAGTTTTCCTCATAGAACAGCCAGAGCTTTCCACACTGAAAATAGCTTTTGGAGCCTTGTCACTGCAGGAACATGCCAACAATAAATCTCTACATCTCACACTTTCTAAATGCTTGGCACCCTGCCTTCAGGGCTACAAGGCCTACTTAAAGATGATTTATGATTAATATTTAAAAGGGAATTTTCCCTCTGTCAAAATGATTATTTTGATAGTTAGGACTGCATATTTAAACTGCAGCAGTCAGATTACATTGGTAGAACTGTCACATTAGTCAAAAGCACAATACGAGCTGCAGCCCACTGGTGACATTTAACTTTTCATGGTTTTTCAGGAGTTATTTTTTGCCAGTCAAGGAAAAACACATTTTTATTTGTTTTAGGGGTTAGAGCACATACACTCCACACAGTACATTAGTGCTCCAGTGTGCAGAGTTTAAAAAAACAGCAATAAAATTCAGCCAAAAATGGGGGTGACCAAACAAAAAGGCGCATGTTGGAATCCTTAAAATATAGAACTTTCAGCATGAAACCGAGGCAAAGCATTTTTTACATACATGCTCTCATTTCTCTACTTTCACCCCTAATGATAGTCTTCTAGGTAAAAAAGTCAGTACGAGTGAGTATAGTAAAGACACATGTAACTCTTTTTTTTCCACAGTTTTTCAGGAAGATAAACACCTTCTGTTAAAAATGGGGTCTTTGGTTGGCAGTCAGGTTACCCCCTGTCCAAGCAAGGACCCGCACTCTAGTCAGGGCAAAGGAGAAACACACCTGGTTAACCTCCACTCACCCCCTTGGGAGCTTGGCATGAGCAGGAAGGCTTGTACCAGAAGCAATGTATAAAGTATTTGCACCATCACACACAGTAATACAGTGTAAACACTACAAAATGGACGCAACACCAGTTTAGAAAAATAGGTAATATTTATCTAAATCAAACAAGACCAAAATGACAAAACTCCAACATACATAAGTCAAACTATGAATTTATCAAAAGAATAAGAGTCTTACTCCACAGAGAGCAATGGAAACATTGATTTTACACAAAGTACCTGGTTTGTTAAAAAACTAAAGCCACACGGGTGAGCGTGCATCGGAAAAGTCAGCAATGCGTTGATTCCTTCCTTGGAAGGGAGGCTGTGCATTGTTTCTTCTCCGGTTGGGCCGGGGATGCATCATTTTAATTCCTCTCAAAACAGCGATGCACCAATTTCCGGATGGGACACCTGGGATCTTCGCATGTTCACGATGACTTTGACGCTCAGTGATGATGCATGGAAAATCCAGTCACACGGTATTAGAAAGCCACGCTCCTTGGTGTTTGTGTCATTATCAGCAGCCGCAAGCGGGTGTTGCATAATTTCTCCAGCCACGACGCATCGATCTTGCAGCCGCAATGCAGGTGGAACGGTGATTTCAGCCACAAAGCGGGTGGCGTGTCCTTTATCAGCCACGTTGCAGATGGTGCATCATAAATTTCCCTGCATGGATTCTGTGCATGGATTTTCAGCTCTTGTTCTGCCAACTTCACCTTTTAAAGGCCCAGGGACTGTATAGGGCAACACTTGGCAGGGCAGGAGTCTCAGCAGAGTCCAGGTGCTGGCAGCGGAAGACTTCGATGACCTGAGACCTCAAAATAGGAGGCAATCTTAACTCAGGCCCTTGGAGATTCTTCTCAAGCAGGAATGCACAACAAAGTTCAGTCTTTGTCCCCTTTACAGGAAGAGCAGCAACTGCATGATAGCTCAACAAAGCACAGTCACAGGTAGGGGCAGCACTTTTCCTCAGCTCTTCAGCTCTTCTCCTTGGGAGAGGTTCTACTTGAATCCAGAAGTGATCTAAAAGTCCAGGGTTTGGGGTCCAAAAGGTATACCCCTTTATACCTTTGAAGTAGGCAAACTTCAAAGGAAAGTCTCTGTTGTTTTCAGGATCCTGCTTTGCCCAGGCCAGGCCCCAGACACATACCAGGGGGTTGGTGACCACATTATGTGAAGGCAGACACAGCCCATTCAGGTATGTGACCACTCCTCCCTCCACTCGAACCCAGATGGCTCATCAGGATATGCAGGCGGCACCCCAGCTCCCTTTGTGTCACTGTCTAGAGGAGATTCACAAACAGCCCAACTGTCAGTCTGACCCAGACAGGGAATCCATAAACAGGCAGAGTCACACAGTGATTAAAGCAAGAAAATGCTTCCTTTTTAAAAGTGGCATTTTCAAACTAACAATCTAAAAAACAACTTCACTAACAGGGAGTCTGTACTTTAAAGTTATTTAAAGGCAGCCCCCATGTTAACCTATGAGCGAGATAGGCCTTGCAAAAGGGAAAAATGAATTTAGCAGTATTTCACTGCTAGGACATGTGAAATACATCAGTACATACCCCACCTTTAACATACACTGCACCCTGCCCATGGGGCTACCCAGGGCCTACCTTGGGAGTGCCTTACATGTATAAAAAGGGAAGTTGCCGGGTCGAATTGGCAGTGCAAGACTGCACACACAGACACTGCAGTGGCAGGTCAGAGCCATGTTTACAGGACTACTAATGTGGGTGGAACAACCAGTGCTGCAGGCCCACTAGTAGCATTTGATTTACAGGCCCTTGCCACCTCTAGTGACTTTACTAGGGACTTACTAGCAAATCGAATATGGCAATAGTGGAGATACACACATACATACACATACATTTTATATGGGAGCATTTGCACTTTAGCACTGGTCTGCAATGGTAAAGTTCTCAGAGTACCAAAAACAGAGTCCAGCACACAGTCAAAACATGGGTAGTGGAGGCAAAAAAGACTCAGGAGACCATGCCAAGGATGCCAGGTCTAACACTTTCCCCATAGCATTATTAAATATGTTGCAAATTCTTTCAGATCCTAGAAGTATACTTACTCCTGTCTTTGTTGGAGTAAATGTCCATGTTAGTCTGGTGTAGGAATGGTCAGGTAAAATATGTGTGAATACTACAAATGGACGAGCCCACAATTTAACAGGGAGAACCAAGCCAGAGCTGAGCCTAGGGGCTGGGTGGGGTGTACAAGCCTGTGTAGGAGGTGAGCCCTGAAAATATTTGGCATGTATATCATACAACAAACTTTGTGTAAAAAATACATTAAAGTTTCTTTAACATGCAAAAATGCTTAACTTCAATACATCTATTTATATCACTGCTTTGAGAAGGACTTCTTAAAAGTGATGTTTATTATACATTCCTGCCCCCTCTCATCACCCTGACAACAATCATGTTGTAGAAGTAAGGGGCAAGTGGTCTAGATTCTTAGATGAGACAACATTATAATTTATTAAAACAAAGACAAGAGGATTTTATACACTGCAGATCCAAATCCGGCATATTTGAATGTGTTCTCTTGGATGATATTTGAAAAAGGAGCCTCTGGGTGCCCCCGTCACTCAGGGGTACAGCTCTGTCCCAAATTTACAGAGGCGGAGATGGCTGTGCTGTGTTTTTGGTTCCAGCGCCACCTCCCCTCCATGCTACAGGTCTCCATACATAGGCAACAGGTCTGGGAAAGGGTATGCAGTGCAGTGTCACGATCAGCCTTTCTTTTACCATCCTGGTTGGAAGGAACTGGAGGGTGACTTCAAATCTTGCACATTCTACACTGGCCGAAATAGAGGCGACCCTTTCCGGTTGCTATGGTGCTGCTGACAAGAAAATGCTTAGGCAGTCCATGCCCTCCTGCAGGAATCCCAGGGGAAAAATCTAAAGTAAAAAAAACTCTTTCACAAGAACTCCCAGAAGCAGGAAAAAGAAGAGAGTCAGGAAACCAGGACTTCAGGGACCGGAACCTCCAAAGCTGCAGGGAAAAACAAGCAGGAAAATACTCACAGGAATAGCAAGCAGGAGTGAGGACTACCACCAACAAGGAGTGTTGCACAACAAGGAGAAAAGGAATCTGGCTCCTTATATACTAATGGACAGGATGTGACACACAGGAAAGAAGAAAACGTAATCTTGGAGGAATAACTGGTGAAAACACCATCTTAGAAAAGGAAAAAGAAATAAAGAAGTGCATGCACGGAGGTGAACAGCATTCTGAGAGGAAGAGAACATGGCCCAAAAGAAGAAAAAGAAGACAAGAACCCCAGGTATAGAAAGAAGGAAAGCAGGGGAGTGCGGAGAGCATTTGCAGTGCAACACCATGCAACACATCGATTGCGTCCAGGTCCGAAACCCAACCCTGGGATGCCCGACCTTGCTGCGAGCCACAAGAAGAACGCTGCGGTCAAGCATGTGGTCTGCGGTGAGTTGGATGGCTCAGGAAATGGACCATGGACCTCACTGCCAGCTGAAAATGAGACGCTGCAGGCACCTGCGGGGTGACAGTAGGCCCCTCCCTGAAGCACCAGGCTTGTCTGGAAAAAGAAAAAAAAAACACAGGACAAGAAGGAGAGCATAAACAGAAGAGGCATCCTTCTGGGAACACTCACTAAGGGGGAACCCTTCCAGCAAATGAGGAATTGGAGACAGTTCCAGAAGAATCATGAATCACAGTTTTTTTTAACCTTGCACCTCGTATTTGGGTTCATCACTTATCAAAAGAAGAGGGGGACAAGAATACTGTATCTGAAAGGGATTAGGAACATAGGGTTTTAACTGGGACAAGTCTGAGGTAAACAGAGACAAAAGGATACTGGATTTACCACTTTCAGGATCTTGAAAGGACCATAGTAACAAGGCTTGAATTTGTTTTGAGACAGACGGAGAGGCAGAAACTTCAAAGGAAAGCCAGACTTTATCTTGTATTAGGTATGATGGTGCAGTACACAGTATAGTGTCAGGTCTCTTTTTCTTGTGTTGTCGATAAAATGAGGTTACTGCAGGAACAGTAGGTAATTCTTGGATAACTGTAGGAAAAGCCTTGGGATGGTAGCCATATATACAAAAGAAAGGAGTAGCCTTTGATGCCCTATGTATTGCATTGTAAGAGAACGCTGCTAGTTGTAAATACGTGGACCAGTTACTCTGTGTGGCATTACAAAAGCAGCGTAGATACCATTCAAGCCCCTGATTTAGGCGTTCTGTTTGTCCTTTGGTTTGGGGGTGGAAACCATAAGATAAGCCTTCCTCAATATGTAAGGACTTACAAAAATCTTCAAAAAACGTGAAACATATTGTGGACCTTGATCAGATGTAATGCCCGGAGGAAGGCCATGAAGGCAAAACATCTCCCATATGAAGACATGACTCAGCTCTTTAGCAGAGGGTAAATTCTTTAGTTCTGTAAAATATGCCATTTTGGAAAAGAATCCATGGTTACCATTATTACACAGTTTCCTATGGAACGTGGTAATGAGAACAGGAAATCAGCGGACACAGTAAGCCAAGGGGCTGGAGGAATGGGTAAGGGTTGTCGTGGCCTTGCTGGTTTGGTGCATGGTATCTTTGCTTGTGCACACACAAGAGAAGAAAAAACATAGGTTTTGCTATCATCTTTGATAGCGGGCCACCAGAAAGAACAAAGTGGTAATTCTTGGGTTGCCTTGACTCCACAATAACCAGCATTAGGTGAGTCGTGACACATCTGTAATGCTTCTATTTGGACCTCTTTGGTAGGAAGGAATAACGCATTTCCATGATAGTAATGCACCTTGACCTTGCGTAGTTGAGGACTAAGCGCTTCCCATTCTTCCTTAGGGAAAGATGCATAATCTGATATTACTTTGTCAAGGAAGGATTCTACTAGACCAATGATTCAATGTGGTTCTATGACATACTGTGAAGGAAGAACAACACCTTCTGGATAAGTATGAGGTAGGGCATCCGCTACAATGGTCTGAGATCCAGAGATATAAGTAAAGACAAAGTCAAATTGGCTAAAAAAGAAAGTCCACCAGGCTTGTCGACTGTTCCAGCATTGAAAATTACAGAGGCCTGTAAATTGCGATGATCCCTTCTGGCCTCAAATGTCTCTTTAGTGCCCATTAGAAACTGTGTCCATTCATTACAAGATGTCTTTGGGGCTCGAAGTTCTCATTCTAATACAGAGTAATTGCATTCAGAATCTGTCAAGACATGATAAATAGAAAATTGGGTGTTCTAATACATCATCATCTTGTCTTTGTAGAAGAACGGTTCCTATTGCTCTATCTGAAGCATCGGTTTCTACTATAACGTTCTTTGTGGTGTCTGGATGCTGTAGAATTGGAGCCTGTGTAAAGGCTTGTTTAAGATTTTGAAAGAATTAATAACACAATATGTATGGGGGATGTTGGGAACAGGCTATGTTAGCCCGTTCCACTGGTTGGTAGTTCACCGATTTGGTAATCTACTAGTTGAGAAGACTTGAATGTGGTAATGATAGCCGGGTGTTCAATGAAAGGTGGGGGTATTCCCCTTATGGACCAGGTGGTCTCACACACATTATAGTGTCATGCTTCTTCATTTGGCCACCTATCTTCACCCAGGTAAGATGATACCACCTGGGCGGACTCAACCTTGTTGTTAAAAGAACTCTGAGGGAGTGCTGAAACGAGACTTTCTGGATAGAGCAGGGGTCCAATTGAAAAGGAATATAAACTAAAATCACTTCACAAATCACCTGTCTAGTCCAAGAAACTCTGCATCGTTGGGGTGATTTTGCTCATTTTTCAAGTGCTGGCGTTTCTGGTTGGAGGCTTAATTGCCCTGAAGAAGTCCACTAGGACGAAACGAGTTGGCTATGGATTATCTATTTTCAATCTGGATCAATAAAAAATAGTGATTCTATGAGATTGGATTGTGGAATTGTGTGATATATGAAGCAACTCAAAGATATGGGACAATAATATCTTGGATACTAAAAAACACTTTGATGTGCCGGGTCCTTTTTCAATGTTTAAAACCTTTTGGTTATCTGGGGCCTATGGAGTTGGTCCTCAAGACCTGAGCACCAATAGTGTCATTAATTCTATACATAATTATAGATGAAGGTGCTGCTTTGCTCACATCGACCGCCTTGCTATATTGAAAAAAAATATATATATATATATAGATATATATATGTATATATATATCTATATATATATATATACATATACAACTATATATATATATGTAAATGCCGAAAAGCCGTCGCTATGCCCTAAGCCAACTATGCGGCAGATAGAGACGAGGTCGCGACCCTCGTAAATCCAAACCGATGTTTATCCGGACGGGAAAAGCATGTGAGCCGCTCTGGTCAAAATAACGAGTCTCCGTCACAACAATCGGTTGAAGTGAAGTTTTAATGGACAACCAAACACCCAATGTGTTTTGGAAACTGAGGGGGTCATTCCGAGTCTGGTGGTCGAGAGACCTGCCGCCGGATTACGAGTTCCATTCCGCCAGCCTTTCCATGGCAGTTCACACTGCTGTGGAAAAGCTGGTGAAATGGGGTGTCGGGGGCTACTGCACTGCCCATGCCCTTGGCATGGGCAGTGCAGGGTCCCACATGCACAGCTCCGTCGCACATTCCACTGCCCAAATTACTACCACATTGGTGCTGGCTCGATTACGAGCTGGCGTCAATGTTAAGGCCCTCTTCACTGCAGGGCCGGCAGGCGGAAGCACTGTTTCTGCCCTCAGGCCCTAAAGTGAAGTCGGAATAGGGCCGGCGGTGTCCTGACGGCACCACCGGTCAGGTGGCGGGTTGGGATTGGCGGGCGGTCTCTACCACCAGCCGAACTCAGAATGACCCCCTGAGTTTCCTTTTTCATGGGTGAGTGACCCTTCGACTCTTTCTATTTTAAATGCTAAGTGCACCAAACAATAATTGACAATAAACAATGAAGACGGACCTAAATATACTTGAAAAGTGTCGGCCATCTTTGAGTGACTTTCAATTCAGACAATATATAATCAGTGTGTATTTAAGCACAATTCAATATTAAGAATTTCACCACCAGAACCCACAAAATATTAATAAATATGCTCCACAAAGAAATACTCCCTAATGCCCTGTGAGGGCTCTTAAAACTTTTTTTTTTGGAGCAGTGGCAGCTGCACAGTTGGAATGGCCCTTTCTGCAGGGTCATCTCTGAACTTTTTGCCTCATACCCACTAATTCTCTGAACCTGTTTTTCTGATTATTAGGACTATGTATATGACTATGACTATTAGTAGGACTAGTGTATTTTATCACTGCTAACCAGTGCTAAAGTGACTGTGCTCTCTCCTTTAAGCACGGTGCAATTGGCTTACACCCAATAGACACATTTAATTTACTTAAGATCATTGTAAAATGGTACTGATTAAATACTTCTAGTGGGCCTGCAGCACTCACTGTAACACCCATTTTAGTAGCCCCTTTAGACATGTCTCAAGTCTGCCATTGCAGCCTGTGTGTGCAGCTTTAAACTGGTGTTTCGACTTGGCAAAATAAACCTTTTAAAAAAGAGTGTTACAATGCACTCATATGCTATATACTCTATATCAAACAGTACACATTCATGAAAAAAAAATATTTCCAAAATGTACACAAAATTTACACCACGTTTAGCATGCTGCAGTGGCACGAGCTCTGCCAATGACTCTTGTAATTAATAGGTGGACCATATAAGTGGACCAGACTCAATGCGTACAGTTTTAACAGTCTCATATCCCGCGGAAAATATGGAACAAACTCATGAAATCAATGACTCTCCAAATTTTTAGGTGATTTATTGTGAAACCAAAATATCATTTCTCTCACTTCATACACAAAAGTTGCTCCACATTTGTAATTCTTATTAAACTAGTAACAACTAGGACTTTGTAGAACAGTGTAACAGAGAGACAAAAGGAAAAAAGGAGTGGTAACATGCAATATAGGAGAAATGTTCCTCATGTTAAATAAAAAAGTGCCCATCCGTGTCTTTCATGCTCTTATTGTGAAAAGGCTGCGCACCGTGAGCAAACATCCAAACTGTGGGGTGAGTTCTGAACAAACTATGTGACCCATACGCCTATTCCCAGAGTCAAAAGAAAACAGCTGTCGCCTCATGAGCATAAACATGAAAAAGATTAAACAAATAAATCTGCATGCTGTCATTGTATAAACAGGATTATACATCCAAGGAGCAGTGTTCACAATACGCTTTGCACATCTGTGTGAAAGAACATACAGTCCACCTTAATCCCGTCATGTGTTTGTAAAAAATCAATTGGTACTTTGCTGTGCATTATTGTTCTGGGGTCGAAAACAGTGGTTTTAGCCAAAATATGAGTCCACCTATAAGGAACCATACTCCTCTGCTCCCAAATCCATAATGGAAAATGTAAAGTTTCTTTAAAAAATGAGAAAGCCAGCATCAGAGCCAACTCTCCCTTGTAAATGCATGCAAAATGACCTTATCGGAACAGCAAATCGATATTCAACCTTCCTGCCATGAAACGAGCTCAAAAACCAACAACACACCCCTGAGTGCCTTTAAGTCGTGAGATGACATGAAATTCCATCAGTGTGACCGAGTCATCAGTATAGGAAGCGGACAGGAATGAAACTGGAAAACACCAAGGCCCATATTTATACTTTTTTAGCGCCGCACTTGCGTCATTTTTTGACGCAAAAATGGCACAAAATTGTAAAATATAGGCCCATATTTATACTTTTTTAGCACCGCGTTTGCGCCATTTTTTGACACAAAAGCGGCGCAAACTTGCAAAATACAATTGTATTTTGTCAGTTTGCGCCGTTTTTTCATCAAAATGCGGAGCACAAAAAGTATAAATATGAGCCAGAATTGTATTTTGTAAGTTTGTGCCGTTTTTGCATCAAAAAGAGGCGCAAATGCGGCGCTAAAAAAGTATAAATATGGGCCCAAGTTTGCGTATCAAAGAAATGCTTACATTGAGATAGAAAACAGACTACCTGATCCAAGTAAGTACATTGTGAAAGATACAGTGGTGTTGTAGCAAGTAGAATGCTGTTAACAAACAGTGTAACAGAGAAACGTATCTCCAGTGATTCATGATAACTGCGTTATCCCATTTTCATATTGTGCACAAAATGTTTCCATGCAAAATACACATGGTTACACACTGTCAATGAAAAAACAGAGGACTCTCAAACATCAACCTTCAACATGAAGATAAACTATGCTGAAGCCTCAAAGGTCGCATGCGAAAAGGGTGAGGCTACTCAAACAAGAGCACAATATTGTAAAAACGTGTGATGCCAGTACACAAAGCATTATATTGCGAATGTGACCATGCATATTCCAATGTAGCCTGATTGAACTAATATCACCTGAATAAAACTGCTCTGAGTGAAAAAATAAAACAAATGGATATTCTAAAAATGAATGAAAACAATTTGCTGAACACAAGATCAACTCCCTAGGTACACGCTCATAGATATGAGCAATTGAATAAGCTGTACCATGAAAATTAGATGCATTTCCCTAAGAAGTCAAATTTATAGAAATTATGCCATCTCCAATTTGTGTTGAAACATCGTGGTAAAAGAGGATCTAATTTTCTGATCCAGTGGTATGTTGTGTTTTTGTGACAACCAATATACAACAAGCTAAGAATTGTGGTTTCTATTTCGTATCATGCTCTAATGTTCGGTGATGCGAACTTTTATCTTCCTTTCTACATCAGTGCACATGGACACTTTATGCCATATATCACATCCAACCACAGAAATTGCAGGTACTTTCTCCAACATCCTGAAAAAATGCGTTTTCTATCGAGTGAATTAGTGAAAACACTAAACAGTATTTGACTACAGACCTCGCTTACATATGTTACCAAAAATTCACAAACAAGCTATGGACCCTCCGTTCCAGCCAATAGTGATGGGTTGTGGTTCTCTTCAGTAACTACTAGGAAGGTATTTGGACACTTACAACCTTTTGTATGAAAGAGGAAATCTTACATTTAGGATACCATGGAGTTTCTGCGAGGATGTGCACTGCCTCTACCATTGCACATTGAATCGCTTATGACATGGTCAATAACTTCTGTGATAACATCCCTAAGGGGACGTGAGTTATAGCTGTTTAGGGCACATGATGTACTTACTTGCATAACTATAACTGGTAAATTTCCATGGTTTTGTTCCTTTGAATTTAAAACAGTATGTGTTAACTGACATTTTCACCAAACTATAACATCCCTCTAACCTTAGTTTTTTTTCAGTGAATATATATGTGCTATAAAAATGATAATATTTAAACGGAACACTATTTTAAAGGCAGACATATATTTAATGAAAGCTATCACTAAGTCGCTTAGTTGTCCATCTGCATCAATAAATTAATGATAACATATATTTTTCCAGTGACATTTTAAGAGAAACAATATATGCTGACATTGTCTTCATTGTTTTTCTTTCTACTTCTATATTGCATAATATGTGTTAATGATGGAAAATATCCTAAAAGGAGACACATAATATTTGTCAATAGGAACAATTTAATTTGGCAAATTATTCCATTTTGTGCACAAAAAGAGTTTTGGATGTGGGATGGTGCAATGGAAGTACACGTCCAGTCTGGCTCTTTCGTGTCCACGTGCGCTGCTGAGTTCTTTATCACAATTCCAAATAGGGAGACATGGACAGTGATTTTTGAGTACCCTCTCTGCCACAGATGGGCTCCAGCAGTTCCCCGGTGTAATCCTCCTGACTTCAACTTTTACTAGGACGCTCCTTCGTCTCCCCCGCCACCCAGCTCTTTACTTACCTTCTGCGGCCTGTCAAGACTCCAGCATCTCAAATTTAGTTAGCTGGTGTTTGGTCCTCTGCCAATGGCCAGCCCTTGCTCCTAATGACAGCCAGCTGAGGGGACACTGAGAGGGGCTAAATTCAATTTGCAGCCCCTCTGATCCGATTATGGGTACAGGGTCTTTTATTTTCTCCGAGGTTTGCCATGGGCAGGATGAATGATGGCTAAAGGATGAGCTGTCAGCGTCAACAGAGACTTGAAAACAAATAGAAAAAAACAGAAAAAATGAGAAGTCTGTCTCATCACTAGAAAGTGAACTGCTTCGTCAATTGTTAAAGTGACAATGTTTGTTTGCACAGTGTCACTTGCTGCCTGCTTGAGCTGTAAAAATGGGAAAGGGTTCTACTAATAGGAGCAAGTCGTCTAGGCCTTGACTCCGAGAATTGTTCTTTTTTCAATTCCCAGTGAAGAAAAAGTACCCGAGGGTTGATTTAATTGTGGACTGCGTTTGACAATCAGCCTGCTGCTTCAGGACTATACTCCTCGGTGAACACCAGCTGACAATGCTCGGGCCTGGGCAGGAGAGTTGGATGCTTTCCAAATTTATTGTTATAATTTGCATCCATCTTTTGAGAAGAGAAGTCATTTGTGATGATTTATTTTCCCGCTATCTGGTTATGTTAACCTCACCGAACAGGTTTTAGCGAACGGAAAAAGGTTTCATTAATGACTGCTGACAATTACGTAGAATATCCAATTAAATACTATATATAATGACGCAAAGTCTTCGCTGCATTCTTTAAGAGAATACATTTGTCTAGAAAATGATGTGGTCAATTTCAGGGCTCTGGGTGCTAAGTATTTCAGCTGTACGCAGAACACAATGCCTTTACGATACAACATGGCGCTCACAAGTAGAAATACCTGAAACATATTGATGTTAATAGATTTTTACGTAAAAAGTAACCTGATTGTTTACTTTATTCCAATGTAAGTGTTAAAAACACCGATAGCCACATAAAATCGCCTCAAACCTCTTTGAAAAAATACTGCGAGTGCGGCTGCTGCTTGTCGGATTACTTTAGCCCTTATTTCCCTCGCTTGTGGTTTTCAGCCAGTTGAATTAGGCTGAGCCTCTTTATTCTCTGCAATTATTAATTAAAGTACTTTTGATTGGAGCTTATGTCAAAAGAAACAGCCTTCCTGACGATAGTAAATTAAATGCTAACTGTTTACACCCACAATTTACAACAAGAAGTTCAAAATGCTATTAGGAGTCTAATTTTGAACTGTTGTAGAAGACAATTCACTGGGCAAAACTTGAAGATGCTTCACTGGTTCCCAATCAAACAGAGGGTAATGTTTAAAACCCTATCACTTAGACGGCCGAACATCCATCTGGTCCTCTTTACTTACAGAGGAGGTTCGAGAAGCATTACCCTATTAGGACTTTACACTCCTTCAACCAGGGATTTGTGTGAATTCCTAAGATACATAAGGAGAGGCTAGGGGGACGTTCCTTCATCTCTTTGGCAGTAATAAGCTGAAACCTGCTTTCTAAAGATCTCAGAGATTTAGGGCCCGATTACAAGTTTGGCTGTCGAACCACCAGTCTGCGCCGGGTGTCACAAGAAGACCGCTGCACGGGCGGTTTCCCACCTGGCATAGTACAATATATGCAGCATGAACCGCCGACTGTATCGAACGGGTGCTACCTGCCAGCAGGCTGCAGTGTTGGTGGTGTGTAGTCGGTCGCCATCATGACCGAGGCTAACGCCAAGTTAATTACGAAGACACAGTTGTACCTGCAGTCCCCTTGTGGCGATTATCAGTAGGGTATTGCTGTACGTTCTCAGCAAAGTACCAGAACAGTGCCCTTGGATAGATTAAAAAACTACAGAGCTGACATCCACTGGCCAAGTGGACACACCTGCAAATCACGCTATAAAACACACTCCATCCCAGGCCATGATCCTTTGCCTCTCCACTGCAGCACTAGTAACACAAAAGGATGATGGACGGAGTTTTGAAAGTTTTCAACCACTGAGCCCCAGTCATAGATCTGGGTTTAATCCATCATTCTTTTGCTTACCATACCACCCTAGTTTGAACTCAGCCATATGCAAATCAGTCTTGACCCTGTTCCACATGGGAACAGTCTAGCCCGAACTGCCAGACCAGGCCCTCCCTGGACCGGAAACAAGCATCCTGGGACTGGTTTCAGGGTATCACCCTTCATCAGCTAGGCTAGCTTGAATCCAGTGGCACAGTGAGCAAGGGCCCCACATCTGGGCATACCATTCCCACTTAGGCCAACTTTAGAAGCACAAAAGGATGATGGATGGAGTGTTGAAACTTTTCAACCACTCACCTCCAGTCACAGATATGGGTTTAATCCATCGTTCTTCTGCTCACCATGCCACCCCTGTTTGAACCCAGCCATATGCAAATCAGTCTTGACCCTGTTCCACATGGGAACAGTCCAGCCCGAACTGCCAGACCAGGTCCTCCCTGGACCAGAAACAAGCATCCCTGGACCGGTTTCAGGGTATCACTGTTCGTCAGCCAGGCTAGCTTCAATCTGCACACAGTCCACTGCAGCACAGCAAGGCAGGGTCAACATATCATTGTTTTTTGTGTTTTTTTTGTGAGATAAGGCAGCCCTTTTTCCCATCCCATTTAACACTTTCCACACTCTTCTAATTTTTTTCCCAATATCACTTGCCTTGTTTTTTAGTCCTTGTGACCCACTTTAATTTACAGTCATGTCACATCCTAAAAATCCATATTGTTCCGAGGATGAGTTGAGAATCATGGTGGATGAAATCATAAGCCTCAGTAGGTCAAATGGAAATGTGGCAAAGAACAGTCGACAGAGTGAATGCTGTAGGCACTACCTTGCGCACAAAGGAGGATATTGGGAAGAGGTGGAATGATCTGAGGGGAAAGGTGACTTCCCTGGCCTCCAAGCAACACATGGAGGCCCAGAAGACTGCTGGTGGTCCTCCTAGCACCCCATTACAAGTCTTTCCCTAAGAGGAGAAGGTCTTCGTCATCCAGCATCCTGAGGGCTCGCCAGGAATAGCTGAGAGAGATGAGTCTGGTAAGTTACACCACAATAAATGTCACAAAACTTCAATGTCTTGTATGCGCACATCTCAACTTTTGCCAATGTGCTGTCCATCTACTTTCCTAACATGCAATGCCCAAAGTATTAGAGACTTTAAATTGTCAGTGTGTATTGTCACACAGAACATCACATGTATCAGTCTCCATTACATGCCATTTGTTGGAATGGGGTCTGTAAGTGTTTTCTTATCAAAATATCATCCCAGGATCCAAGGTATTTGTAAATATGTAAATGTATGGTCCAACCTAACTGCAGTGTGACAACAGGTATGTAAGACAAACCATTTGTCAAGTAGTGGGAAGTAGAGAAAGTGACATGACTATAACTTCTATGTAGGCCTGTTTCTGTAACTCAAAACAAGAGGTTATTGTGCACTTGACCATTTTCACTAATTTGCCATGTCACATCTGATGTTCACTCATCATGGACCTTACCATTTATCTAGTGTTGGGAGTTAGAAAGTCAGAAGATTACAACTACCATGAGTCACTGTTTCTGTAACTCAAAACAAGAGGCCATTATGCTGTTTGCCATGTCACAACTGATGTTCACTCATCTTGAACTGAGCAATTTACATATCATGCTTAACTCAGAGACGTAACTGCCTACCTAATTTGATGTTGTCCTGGTATCCCCAAATTATACTATTGATGGCATGAATGACACTTTACCAAGTGTGTATACCAATTATTTGTAAGGCATTACGCTGCTTCAGCCAATTGGAAGTGGCAGGCAATCCATTGACCCTGCACTGCTTACATGATGGCTACTGTTACATATACAACCAAGTTGTATGTTCACCTGTATCATACACAACTGGGACTTGGAATGGTCAAAAGCACATGTTACTTCTCCACTGTGTTGGCTTAACTGTTTTCTAGATGCCAGGAGCTGGAGAAACTTGTTGAAGAGATCCTTCCTCTGTATGGTCAACTCTATGCTCACCAGAGGGACACGTAACTATCTCATACACATATTTGACTCTGTTCAACACCATCCTTTCCTTTCTAATAGGCTACAATATGCCTCTGAGTCCCAGAGAGATTTTTAGATGACTCTAGTTACATTTTGTGGTCCATACATAGGATACAAATATTATGGATTGTGGAGCCCTGTACTTTGTGTGTTTCGAATCACCATTGTGTTGTGTGACTAGCTGTAGATCCTTCTTCGGTTGCATTCACATATCTATGCAAGTAAACCTTTCAGGCTACCAATGATATATTTGATGATCAAATGATGGAAAATGAGAAAATAAATGTATTTGCATTAAAGCATGAGCTGTGTATATATATACTGTTAGAAGTAGTTGAGGAGGATGTTAGCTGTGTGTACATTCCCACATATCACTCAGCCCACATCAGGCCTTAGCAAACTGATGTCTGAGAGCTGGCTAATCCTCACTGACCCCTTCGGAGCTCACATATAGGATGGCCACAAGATGTTCTGTTATGTATTGAACTGATTGAAATGTGATGGTCATGTGGGTATAGTATGCTCAGTCTACAGAGAGCAAGGCCAGACAAAGAGTTTTCCCAAATTGGCCATGGCCCAGACTGGGGCAGAGTTATTGTGGCATTACAACTGATGCACAGGATAATCTTCCTGAAATTCTGCAGATCCTTGGATATTCTCAAAATTAGTCTTCTGAACCAATAGTATCCCTTAGTGCTTTTACATGGATTACATTTGGAATGTGACTGAGGCAACCCCCTGACCTGACACATCTTTCTATTGACCTACATTGTCAATGTGTGACATTTACAAATGATAGACCCCTTGCTCCCACAGGTCTGTTGTCACATTTCTAGAAGTCATGTATGTACTGTACAAAGCTTATTGCACAAGTGGCAAATGTACAGTAAAGATAGATGTTCATTCTGGAGAATTTTGTGAATTACCAGCTTTGTTACATTCAACCAATCAAACAAAACATACCATGGCATGTTGAATGTTATCTCTGTAAGAGTGCCACATATGATAAAAGGTGTACCCTGTGATTTCAGGTCATACCACACAAACTTAATCAGACATAGTATGCTATTCCATTAGGTAGTCCACATGTCCACACATCCCCAGAGAGGAAGCTCTCAGTGACACACATGCCTGCCCTTTCATTGTGACCTAAGTCTTAGGATGTTGTCTGTTCTATGGTAGTAGCCTGTATGGACCATATGCAACAAGTCAATGTGCCTTGATGGAAAGGGGTCTCTACAGTCATGCACAAGCAGTTTCCCCTTTAGAAGGTCAAAATTGTGTGCTATGTGCCTTAGTGGCTCACATCACAGTACATATTAGTTGACCCTGGGCTACATGATGTTAGTGGACTGGCTTACTCAGTGTAGCCCATAACCAGGGCTATGAATAGTCAGCAGATGACTACAAAAGTGTGCATTTATGTCCTTGTATTCATCAGCATGTAAGAAATACCCGTGTAGTGTGTTAACAATTTAAAATGCTTGTGCTAGGTATATCCAAAATGTTTGTTGACAAAACAGATATCCTAAAATGTGCCATTATGACCTGTTTATTTGTCTATTGCATCCATACAGGTCAGCGCCCATCAGAAGCAAGCCATTTTGAGAGTAATTGCCTGGAAGGTGCGGACCCTGGGAGTCTACTGCCGGCACAGCATCCATTGCCAGAAAAGATGGGAGGACTAAGACTCTGGTCCTGGAAGATCACGGATGTCCAGAATGGCTGTCTTCCCAATGTGCATGGGGTGCACGCCAGGACTGACCCCCCTAGTGGCCCGCATACTGGTGGTGGCCTACCCAGAGCTTCATGGGTGGTTGAGTTAATCACAGCAGATACAAGGGGGTGAGTCCTGAGGAAATCATACATGTTACTTGCCAACTTTGTGTGTTTCAGGTAGGCCTCACCCTATCAACATTAGGGGTGGGCCATGTACGAGGTACAAGAAAAGTAATTGTTTGTATAGGTTTGGTAGTAAGTGCATGCTGATGTACTTTGCCTATTATCCTAATGACTAGGAACATAGCAAAGTCCAGTCCACTACCAATACCCTGACTTGAGCAGACACATGGCTGAGTACAATGATTAATCAGCTTGTGTTGTTTGATGTTGTGAGTGACATTTGTACCCAACAGGCCATTTGTCTTCAGTGTGTTGAGGGTGATGCTACCTCACTACTGTGTCTCATGTGATGGTGGCCCTCTTACATGTGACATAACATGCAGTGCACTTTAGGTGCAGTCACTGAACAATACGTCCCCTTGGTAAGTGGGGAATGTCCAGTTACATGAGTTAGCAAACATCACTGTTGCCATCAGTATTTGTGCCTACATGTTGGTATGTGCACCTTTCACTTTTGTAGTATCATTTACACTACTGTTTCACACATAATCAACATGTGTTCGTAGGATGATATCTGATTCCATCACATATGTGTGTGTAGGCCACACTGTATTGGAAAATAGTTACATGTGATGGGTATATGGTTCATGTGTTACCACAGACAGGAGTGTGTAAACATTAATTGGTAGGTCACACATACCCTAAGTCATTACTCAATGTCATTAGTCTGAAGCAATGAAGGAGATGACAGGTAGACCTACAATAATTTCTCATTGTGAACTTCCATGCCATTGATGTGGAATTATTCAGCTAAGTGATTTGCACATGTTTATTTGTGAAGGTGCATTACCTGACTGTTGACATGCATCAGAAAGTGACATGCAGAAATATAGGAAACATATGTGTGTGTTCATTCTGTAATACACTAGAATTTGTGTTTGCATGAAAAAAAGGAGGTGTTGTACCTTCCCATTAAGAATTAGATTAAACCGCCTCTTTAGGTAATGGAGATTCTCTGAGCCTCAACAACATTCAATGGACTATTGGCCTTTACTTATGCAATATTAGGATAGTGTCTCACCAGTACCAAGCAAGACTGGTGATTTCCCCAGGCCTAGCTGATTGATTAAGCTGTGGATATTTGTAGACATATCTCCCAGACATTTTGGTCAGAGTCCCAGTCTCCAGTCTATTTTTCAGTGCGACATGTGTTACATAGCAAAGCTACATTAGTGAAACTTTCATGAGACCATTCTGACAATGAACATATTAGGAAGTTACCATTGGGAAGTTTCAACACTGTGGCAAGAGTTTTTCCATGTCACGTAATTACTGCTACTGTACATCTTGCTACAACGTAACTGTATTAATTTGGCCATCATTTCATCAGTATGTGGTATGAGGCATATGCACATTTGCTAATTGCAGGCATTTTGTGCAATCTGTAGGAATGAATTTGGCATTGCTATACTTTTTGATGACATCAGGTTACTGATGTATGCTACAAGAGACAAACCATTCAAGGTGATGATATTTCCTACTTGATACATGGTTATTTTGATTGTACAGCTTTACTCATGCAATTGGAACTGTCTGTGATTATGACAACTGTTTACAGGCCATGCAGCGTGAATGCATGTGGTCTTGCTAATGTTGAAGCCACTTTAGCAGACTTTGTAGCTGGGGTCCACTATACATTTTAGTAGTGTTCTGTGTTCAAAGCTCTTGGTCAAGTATGCTCTGTCACACGCCATTAACCTATTTGTATTTGTCATTTCAGCATCATTCCAAGGAAGCAGAGGGGACAGGGCTGTGGGCTATAGCCTGTGGGGAAGCAGTTGTCCACAGTATTTATGGCCATGGCCCAACAGACATGTAGAGACTCAGTGGCCCAGAGGCTGAGGGGAGTGCCACGAAGGAAACAGACTCAACGTCATCATCATCAGACTCAAGCTCTTGTGGACACTCCCTAGTGGTGGCAGGACATACAGTACCAGGTCCTACCCCCATCCTTGCCTGCCATTCACACTCCCATCTCCACTCTCCCTGTTACTCCCCACCCATTTAGCTAGGCCCTGTTGCCCCAGGCACCTCACCTTCTGCCCCTGTTACCCCTACTGCCCTGGGTCAGGAGGCTGATGACCTTGTGAGAAACATCTCTGTGGGGCAGACAGCACAACATCATGCCATCCAGGTGTAGGACAGACATATGCAACGGATGGTGGCCTACCTGGAAGGCATCCACAGTTCTAAGTCTGCCCTACAGATATCTTTTCAGGCTCTGGCCTCCTTCCTCACGGCAGCCTTCCACGCATCCCAAACTTCCACCCCTCTTCCTGCCTTTTCCCTACCCATCTTTCCTACTCCCATACCTGTCCCGAGCACACTTATACATAGCATACACACACCTCAACAGCCCCAAGCAGCACACAAAAACAGAAACACCACATAACACACAAGCAAGCAAATACTCATCAGACCCTCATCCCCTCACAACCACAACAACCCTTAACATAGCCCTAGACTCCACACCCACGGACCAATCCACCCCATCTTACCCCCAGACATCACACCCACAGACCCATCCACCACTCCACCATACCTCTAGATACCACACCCACATACTATCCACTACCTCCACCATGCCCCCAGACACCACACCCACAGTCCCAACCATCATCCCCAACATGCCCACAGACACCACACCCACACCGACAGACACATCCACCACCCCAGCATGCCTAGCAAAACCACATCACACACCACCAAAAAACTCAAACGCTCACACTGACCCACATCACAGACACCTACAAAACGTAAATATCATACTTCAGACACACAGACAGCCGCACCAGAAACACACCTTCCCAAACCTGACACTTCCACTTTTACTCCCTCAACCTCCCAACCCTTAATCCCTGCTGGATACCCTACCCATGTTTCCAAGTAGAGTTAATTATTTGCCCTTGTCAAACCCTCCCATCCCAAAGCCAAAGGAACCTATTTCACACCACAACCCATCCCTTCCACATCCAAGTCCTCCCATATAAAACCTGATGCCCCATCACAAAACCCAGCCATACCCCAAAGACACCAAAACCTAAGGACACCCCTCCCAAAGTCAGGCCCACCCCTCCAAAAATGAAACTCACTCATCCTAAAATCAACCGGTTCCTGGACTGCTGATTAGATGCCCCTTACTAGGAAGTTCCCCTGGCAGTGTTAAAAGAGGCAAGGTTAGTGGCACAGCAGTGTGCTGGACCACACATTGTTTTCTTAGACTGGCCATTGGCTTTTACTCAACTTCATTTCTTAGTTGTTTGAAATAAAACAAAATTGCTAGTTTTCTTAAACATTAATCCTGCAGTTACTTTTATACCATGTTGATGTTCATGGATACTTTGGGATGTATGACTACAGATGTGTTTGTATCACCCTGATTGATGATCCTTTGGATGTGGTTGGTATGATCTGACCTTGGAACCTGAGCTGGAGTCACCTAGGACAAGGGGAAATGTTCAATGGATGTAATACAATTGGGACTGACATTGCATTGGGTGATAGTTCATATGATAAGTATTTAATCTTGACTTGGCCAATGTCAACATCTATTGGGTTACATTTCTCCCTGTGAAATAGGTTGGATATTTGTTTGATGTGTTCAAGCTAGAGATGTGTTCAATTGTCAGACCATTGTATACATTTTAATGGACATTTGTCCATGTTCATGTGTGTACCTTACACCTAATTTCTCTAAACGTGTGATCCATGCTGTTACTGCTCCATTTGCTTTCATGACTTGCACTTACACATTTCCAACATATGCATCACACTTGGTTATACTATTGGTTGTCCCTGATAAACTTCAAGCCACAGATCCTGTGCAAATAGAGGTTTTGAGGTATGTGCAAAGTGGAATTTGGCCGATGGCATCAGCCTTTCAAGCCCCACCCCCCCAGGTAGAGGCATATCTATTCTGCAGGAATTATGTACACTGTGATCTTTGAATCTTTCTCACACTGATTATTTTGTGTACCATGTACCTAAAATGACCTTGAAATGTGGGTGATATGTGGAAGTCCATTACAGAGATTTAGCAGAGGTGTGTTTCAGATTCATGACTGCATGCACATTTGAGGGTGTCACTTAGATTAATAGGTGTGATATTGATGAGAAGGTGCTGTTGTGTGCCACAATTTAATACACACATTACTATCCCTGATTATGGGATGTGCACACATATCAACTTTTGTAGAGTTTGGTTGTGCAGTGTCAGTGACCTGGCCAAAGAGGGCATCACATAGATGTGATTGGATCATACACTGAGAACAACTCTGAACAGGGGCCCACAAAATATGTTTGGCCCATGGACCACAGACCCCTTCCATGGTCCAAGGTGGGGCATCTATTTGCTGTGGAGTTGATGGAAATGAGTAAGTGATAAGCTTACTGTCAGTTGTGTCCATGACGGTGTCGGTTTTGGGCATCATCGAGCAGCACAAACAGTGGAAGTAGGTGTATGATTGACTTCATGGCAGAACAGGATGTGTGCAGCTGAGTACAGGTGAGTTTCAGTCTTATGTCCCTCCCTTTCCGCCAGCTCAGATGTGGTTGTTGGACTGCCACAGTCACATCAGCGGGAAGGCACTTCATAATTGGTTCAGCAGTTATACTGATGGTCTGCCATCTGACAAACGCTATGGCCTATCTCACTGATGCTGCGGTCTAATTTTTGCTGGCGGTGTGGGCAGGATCCTGGCAGCCTTTAGTCTCTGCAACCGCTTGCATCGTAATACAGCGGTCAGACCACCAACACAGCAGCGGTGTATCTGATGCTGCCGCCACAATGGTACCAAGACCGCAAAACTCGTAATTATGAACGTAGATACAGAAAAGGCTATTAAGGCATCATTAAAAACTCACCTGGGAATTCTAAGTTACTGTCTCACTCTACATGCTTCTTTAGTACTGGGACTCTTCTTGGGAAGCAGCTGTACGCTTTATACATCACATTTATTCATTCATTTATTTCAGTCAATAAATATTTTAAAAGACTAGAACTCTCAGCATGTGTGGCCCTTGTGAATGAAGTAGAGGTGTGCCAAAGTAGCGGAATTTGCTTTTGTGTAATTATGTAAAATTTCACTTACATTTTGTGTAATTAAGTGAAATGCAAATCTGTCTTTGAACACGATAACACTATATTTTAGTGTGAAATGCATCATTGCATTAATTTTTGATATGAGAAAATATTTTGCAGCAAACTAGTGCAAAAAACCCAACCACAAGCACCGTGAAAGACAGCTGCTTGGATACTTTTGCTCCCATGTGTTTGAAGTATATTTTTGCAGTGAATGATGCATCTGTGGGTAATTTTGCCATTTAATTAGGCAGAGTAGCATAATGACATAATTTTGGGAGTTTTGAAATTTCTCAAATTATGATGGTGTAATTTAAATTTCACCCAGGCCTAGAATAAAGCTGCTATATCATTAAAATGACATGGTTGGAGTCTTTGTGTGTTTGGTACTAGCTATTCCTTCTTGCCACAAATTAAGTGTGAACATATCCAACTTCATGTTCATCTATTTATTTTGGTGTTCTTCAGACCACCACGCTCACACTCATGGTGGCAGCGGGACCGCTGCACTGCAGGCTGTCCCACTGCCACATTACTACAGGACCGCCGCAACCACCAGGAAGATGAATCCCAAAAGGCTGACAGCAATCTGAGTTGTGCTCATCCACGGTGGCACTGAACTCTGCGTCACTCTGCTGATCAAAACTCAGCTTTGCACCGGCCTTTACATGGTGTTCACCCCGGCATGGAACGTATGGCATACAGCCGGTGCCAGGAGCCACAGTGGGGCCCCTTGCACTGCCCATGTCCATGCCCATGCCCATGTCCATGGCCCTACACTGCCCATACCTATGGCATGGGCAGTGCAGCCCCCCTTGTTCAGCACCATCAGAAAGCGCACTGTCTGCTTTGCAGACAGTGCTGTTCTGCAATTGTATTGGCCCTTAAGGGAGCCAAGACTAATACTGTAGCACTGCCAGTTAGTCTGGCGGGAACATCACTGACCAGCGGGAGTATTGTAATATGAAAAGAGGGGAGGTGCCACAGCAGTGCTTAATTTGTAAAGTAAGAGGTGCCGGTGCTCAAAGCCCTTCTCTTAAACACAAGGCTGCTGTAATTAAATCTGCCAGCACTGAATACTGAGGCAGCGTAATACTGAAGCCATCTCAGGCCTCTTCAATCCCTTTACGGCCACCCCTGCTCCTTCAGCTCATCCTGCAACTTTCTACTTTCTCCCTTTATGACCCTTTTTATTTTTTCCTTCTTTCGTCTTTCACATATGTGTCTTTTGCTCGCAGCAAATGCTTGAGGCATAAGAATAAGCCCCGCCCTCACAAATAAGTGCAGTGCTCAGCACTGGAATCAACAAGCACAAATTAAGCACTGTTCCACAGGCATGGCTGTGACTTCATCCCCACAACATTGCTGGTCTTGTGGTAGGATCACCAATGTCATAATCAGGCCCTTTATTTTTTATAGAATTACACATGGCTGGAAGGAGGATTTCAGAAGCTATGAAAATCTCAAAGCATACATAGAACATGTGGTGATGCCTCCATCAACAATAATGAGAACCTGTATCATTAATAGCATTAATACTTTGATTTTCATTTGCTTTACCCTAATTGTCTTGTATTTTTAGATCTGTCTTGGCAGTGCTGCTCTCTTCCGGAGATTTTGTCAATAATCTCTAAATTACACATGCTTAGGCTTTAGAGGAGTAAACTTCGCTCACTTGATGGTATTGGGTATTCAGTGTAGTATTCTGTCTCTCAGGAAGTGCTTCTGTGCCAGAATGTGAGCTGCATTCTTCTCAGAACGTGGAAGGGACTATTGGAAATACCCAGAAGTGACAAACTCTGCATTATAAGAAAAAGCTTAAAATTAAGCATGTAAACACTTTATAATGTGCCTCATTTGTTACCTTTAAAGATAAAAAAACTTTTTGATGTGGAACAAATTACTATATAGAAGCATTTCTTTAAAAATAACACCCAACAGATATTATCTATTATTTACATCCTTAGTTCATGAGCAGTGCAATTGTGCTACCTAGGCTCCCACTTTATCCCCGAGTTTGGATACTATAATTTGGATACATTATAAGCCAACAGTACATGTAATATTGTGATCATCTTCCATTACTCGTGTTCTATGCCAAAGGAGTTTTTATTCAGCATCACTTGTATTTATCACTGTAACCTTTTTTGTAAGTAGCTGGTTGTATTAGTCCTGTGACCATTCCTAAATGTAGTACTTTTATAATACAACAATTCCATTCTTGCTAATACAAGTACTGTTTCAGTCATGAAATATTTTTTAAATGATATCACAGTTACATTGCAGTGTATTGTAATAAACTGCACTTATAGCAGCCTCTCTTACAGCTATTACAGCTTATGTTGCTCACTCCTTGGACTCTTATTAGCAGGCTGGGGTGCTTAAGGATTGTGCTGCTCTCTCTCGGGACACCTCCCCTGTGGTTCAGTAGGCTTGTGCTCTGTGGGCAACTACTTACTGCCTCTACCGGCTTGTGCTTCTCAGTGTCTTAGAACTGGCTTAAAAGTGTATATATATGTTAAATTATTTTCACTACTTTTCAAACAAATATACATAAAGTGGACTGAAGAGGAATGCACATCTTTCAACTCATGCTGCTGGCCGTTTGATGTATCATTCCACCTAGGAAGAGCTTCATTTGCAAAAAATGAGATCCAGTATTTTCAGCATATGGTAGAGATTATTGGTGAATGCAGAAGCCACCTTAAAGAGAAGGGTTCCTCTATAAAAAGCATCTGTTCTGTCTTATAAGAAAATACTTACTAATATATGACATGAAGTAAGCAAATGCTGTGCCTTGTGTGCCATGTGCTATTCAAAGACAACTTTTTTGGGTGTGAAAAAACACTACATAAAAATGGTTTTATTTAAAAAATACACCTGACAAATATTATTCAATATTACATACGTTTCTTGATAAGCTATACCTTTGCTATAATTAGTTGCCCACTTCATCATAGGGGTTGGATGAGCCAGTTTATTTTCACTGTGCACATGTATGTTTTCGTATTTCTAAAGAGTGAACCTTGCTTGCTAGCAAAGGAGTGCTCTACAGGTGCAAGTTCCAGTTGGGATACATGGATAAATGGAATAGACAGAGGAGGTCGAGCCAGTGAAAATGAGGGAAATCAGCCTACCTGCGGTAATGTTCCTTGAAAAGGTAAGCTTTCACTTTCTTCCTGAATTGTAGGAGGGTTGGTGCTGCTTTGATGATGCAAGCGATGTTGTTCCCGATCCAGGGGCATTCGCTCAGAAGGCTAGACTCCTTATTTTCTCCTTCATGCAGTAATTAGGGCCTCATTCTGAGGACGGCGGGCGGCAGTCGCCGCCCGCCTGGCGGGAACCGCCATATGGCCGCTCCGCGGTCGAAAGACCGCGGAGGCCATTCTGGCTTTCCCGCTGGGCTGGCGGGCGACCGCCAGAAGGCCGCCCGCCAGCCCAGCGGGAAACCCCTTCCCACAAGGAAGCCGGCTCCGAATGGAGCCGGCGGAGTGGGAAGGTGCGACGGGTGCAGTTGCACCCGTCGCGAATTTCAGTGTCTGCTAAGCAGACACTGAAATTCTTTGTGGGGCCCTCTTACGGGGGCCCCTGCAGTGCCCATGCCATTGGCATGGGCACTGCAGGGGCCCCCAGGGGCCCCACGACACCCCATACCGCCATCCTGTTCCTGGCGGGCGAACCGCCAGGAACAGGATGGCGGTATGGGGTGTCAGAATCCCCATGGCGGCGCAGCAAGCTGCGCCGCCATGGAGGATTCCTGAGGGCAGCGGAAAACCGGCGGGAGACTGACGGTTTTCCCTTTCTGACCGCGGCCAAACCGCCGCGGTCAGAATGCCCTTGAGAGCACCGCCAGCCTGTTGGCGGTGCTCTCGTGGTCGTTGACCCTGGCGGTCAATGACCGCCAGGGTCAGAATGACCCCCTTAGTCTCTAATCAGGTGACATCAGAGCTCCTCATATGCGCTGACCTCCAGCTATTTGTTCGTTTACTAGCTAGGTAGGCCGAAATCTTGCCATAGAGGCCTTGTCTGTGATATATCTAATTTTGAAGACGATCAGGGCTTACAAGGGAGCCATGTTGAACCTTTAGCACAAAGGTGATGTGATCAAATTTCCTAGGCCCCTTAATGAACTATATACTGCTGCATGAAGGATACCTTCGAAGGAAACATGGGTGACTTTGGTTATTCTGTTGAGCAAGGCAGACCCCCTCTAGATGGTATAGAACTAAAGCTTCAACTGTGATATAACTTCAGGCAAAGATAAACATGGAGAATGTTATATAAGTATTAGGATTAGATTTACTCAAGTTTGGAAATAATTAGGGCAGTTGCGTTTTAGTTGAAACTAGGGAAAATACATTGGAGCCCCATTGTTAAATAAGCCATTAATCCTGTTACACATTTCTCTCCTCATATTTTCCAAACAATAGGCTTATTGTTAAACTTGGTAAGATTATTATCAGGGGTGTGTGAATCTTATGTAATTTACTGTAGCTGAAATATGTAATATTACCTCACATTATGCAAAACTGCACGGAATGCATCTCACACTCAAAAATGTTTCTGAGCGATCTGTGTAGATAACTCAAATCGTCTAATTTCTAGTTGCTATCTGGCCACTCATATTCAAAACATTTCCGCTCACATTCAGGTTTGGAGTTTTGTGGTCAAAATGTACCCAAACGGCACGTTTGGATAAAAAAGAATCTACCTAAACTGTTGATGGCCACGTTTAAAGAAAGGTTCTCTGGTTTAAAACACTGTTACTCATATTTGGATTTGAAATTTTTCACTCAAAAAGTATCTACATGGTCCACGCAGTAAAAAGTCTACCTGAAATGTCAATCATGCTCAGACAATAGCTGAACGATGCACCTAGTTTTAGACTTAAAATGTTTCCATAAAATTATGCTACGTGGTGTAGTGACGTAATCTTGGTAATTATGAAGACATTTTATTATGCGAAATTATCAGAATTACACTGGTGTAATTACAATTTCACAGAGTTCTAATTGTTATACCATTCTAGTAACCGGATAAAAGTAATTAGTTCAACAGGAAAGTAGTTCTAACAATTTTGAAGCATTTTTGAAGATAGTGGTTGCTATGACCAGCGAACAAGTAGAAAAAGCAGAAATTTCGCTGTAGGACTGGTACGGATAGTTCTGTATTTGAAACAATACCAGGATTATAATTGGCATATGTTTGTTAAATTTAATTGTTTAGTACCATAATGAAAACCTGAATTTTTAGGGTTATGCCTAACTTTAGAAATAAATGGTTTTATTGCTAGGATGCACAGTAGTGGAGATAAAGGACAGCCCTCCAGAACACCTCTCTGAAGGGTAACATTGTTGGCAATTCTACCACTAACCATAATGGAGGCTTTAGTGGAGTCCTATAACAATGATTTTAATGATTTCTTTTCATTAGAACCATACCAATGCAATGATTTAAGCATAAACCTTTAGTCAAGTTTATCAAAGGCCTTTCCCTCATCAATGGCTATGGCTGCTAAAGGGTAGTTAAGATTGAAGGCATTACTTAAAAAAACAATCTAATATTATCTGAAGCAACATTTCCATTTCTGAAGCCTGATTGTCCAAACAATTTAGATAAAAAGGGCTCCAATCACAAAGCTAGTATTCTGGCAGAAATTGTACAGTGTACGTTAATTTGCAATATTGGCCTGTAATTTACATAAGTATGTAAGGGCACTAAGGGGTATGCAATGCACTTGTTAGAGCGCCCGGTCCTTAATAAGTAAACTTATAAGGGGACGCGTATAGGTCGATTAACCTTTTGATTCGCATGGAGTATCCTAGCTACGGTGTAACCAATGTTCATCAATAATCAATACACAAATCAAAAACCATTTGCAAAACACTAATCAGCAGTTAATAACATCACACCATGACGTTTAGTCCTGAATAACCACAACTCAATATACGTTTTATCAATGTTATTTCCCTATTAGTTACAATACTAAGTCATGGGGTTAATTCAAAGTTTATTCAAAGCAATCCGTATTAATTCACTAGAAGTTGCCAAATACATAATCTAATCAAAACTTGCATCAGAGTACATTCTAAAGCAGTAGCATAAATCAATAATTGAATCAGAAATGAATAAGTCAACATGAATAGCGAAGTTCAGCAAATCAGTTCATCAATCATTTGTCTCTGTGTTTGTCAATGTCATAAGTTAGGGACCTCTCCTAACCCAGATGAGCATCTGCATGTGGGACTTCATGTGAAAACAATTTAGAACATGAATTTGGAACACATCTAGCTAAAGAAAACTACTAAACAGAGCAGCTGGTACCTAGGAAGAAAAGGCACAAAAGGTAATTCAGTCAAATTGTCATAGCTACCTATCCATGATATGGATCAGCAACAAAGTCAGTCTTCGTCTTCAGGTCATCAATCGATCAGCATCTCATCAGGCTCTCAAGAGCTTGAGCCCAATGACAGAATCTCGAATCTCTTGAACATCCACGCCTAGCCTCTAACATCTGAACATCTCCACATCTAAAGTTTTCTTCCTTTGTCACAACATCATATTAAAGTCGCCCAGACTATCCCCCAATTCCTAATTGGTAAATTAATCACATGATCTTGCATTATCCAAAAGTCCTTGTTTTCCCAATTTATGAATTCTAAGATTACACAGTTCCCATTGGTTCACTTTAAGATGTCCTCATCATCCAACTCGTCAGGTATCGAAAATGTTGCATCTTCTTCTCCAGTAAGTGTCTCCATTGTTCAAGTCCTGGGAAAGTACATCCAGTATGCTTTACACTGATTTGGATGCAAACTTTTATTCCGTCATCTCCTGTTCATCGGTTCACACATAGGATTTTTGCTGATCAGATTTTATTAAACAATAAGCGGTTCATGGTCAGTCCAGCAGATTAGCTTTTTCTACATTTTGTGTTAATATTCAACTTTTACACAAGGCCTGCAAACTAGGCCACAACTTCGGCTAAGTTAGCTCTACAATATAATACAAAACATATGTTATATATCTCAATATGGCATATTACTACATTATTCAAAACTTTTTCTATATTTCATACATGTTATTCATTTTTATTAGTACATTTGTTAATCTTGGTGATCGCTCTCCGAGGGCACATTTTCAAACGTGCACATTATTTTTCCCTGTTAATTACTCAAACTATTTAAACATTCATTAATAATTTCTAATTAATGTATCTGCATTATCAGTCCCTCCTCTGATGACTAAATATGTCATCACACTATTTTTACTCTTAACAATTTCATAATTCCGTTTCTTCAGCATTTTGGGGGTCATTCCGACCCTGGCGGTCATAGACCGCCAGGGCCGGGGACCGCGGATGCACCGCCAACAGGCTGGCGGTGCATCCAGGCCAATTGTGACCGCGGCGGTAAAGCCGCGGTCAGAAAAGGGAAACCGGCGGTTTCCCGCCGGATTTCCCCTGGCCTGAGGAATCCTCCATGGTGGCGCTGCAGGCAGCGCCGCCATGGGGATTCCGACCCCCTTCCCGCCAGCCTGGTTCTGGCAGTTTTGACCGCCAGAACCTTGCTGGCGGGAACGGGTGGCGTGGGGCCCCCTAACAGGGCCCCACAAAGATTTTCAGTGTCTGCATAGCAGACACTGAAAATCGCGATGGGTGCAACTGCACCCGTCGCACCCTTTCCACTCCGCCGGCTCCATTCGGAGCCGGCATCCTTGTGGAAGGGGGTTTCCCGCTGGGCGGGCGGGCGGCCTTCTGGCAGTCGCCCGCCGGCCCAGCGGGAAACTCAGAATTACCGTGGCGGTCTTTTGACCGCGCTGCGGTATTCTGTCGGGGGAACTTTGGCGGGCGGCCTCCGCCGCCCGCCGAAGTCAGAATGACCCCCTTTGTCTTCTCCTCAAATCTTCACTATAAATTATTTCTCTGTTTTGTTCTTCCCTCCTCTGATTATTTTTAGACTTTTTCAATTTAATCTTTTGACACAATTTACATGAACCCCATAATCCTAATATGCAAGCAATCACAATTAATATTCCCTGTATAATTTTTAACAATACCCCATTCCAAATGTTACTAAGCCAATTTCCCACTGCAGCAAATCCCTTTCCAACCTTTTCCCAAACATCTGGTTACTTCAATTCCTTTAAATCCTTACTTGAGTTAGTCAGGTTAGTAAGTAAGTCTCTTATCTCCTTAACATTATCTGGTATGTATGAGCAGCAATGCCTAGAGTTAATAATTTTACAGACTGTGCCGTCCTTCGCTAGAAGGATGTCTAAAGCAAGACGATTTTAAAGAGACATAGCTCTATCCGCAGCCATTTATGTATCTATCAGGAGTATTGCCCCTGTAAAATTTGTCGACATGTTATCCACAATAGTAGACAACTTCTGTATCTTGATCGAGTTCAGGATGACTCCCAGTCAAGGAATTACCACCCCAAATATATCTCCCACAACTGCAGAAGAGGATTCCCTTCTCTGTCACTTATGATTTAATTCAGTCAGTTTTGAAAACGTCTTTAAGTCATCTATCTGATAAATCTTTGGGAACACTATCCCCAAATAACATGTCCCATACCATCCTTTTGGAAGACGGCAATAAGCATTAAGTCCACAGATATAATACATACCAGGAATCACAGGCTCATGACCATTCAACAAAAAAGTCCATTTACTTGAAACAAAAACACATGCCTACATTCACTCGTTCCCACAAATAAAGTGTCAATGTGTGATTTTGGCCTATATATACAATTTTTCCCTCCATGTAATGCATCTAAAGCTAATTTCCCTTGAGTCTTAATTGCAGTGTAAGCATAATCATTCTTGTAAGTCCTTTTCTCTAAGCCTTTTTCTAATTTCTCTTTTAATGCTTTTCTCCTATCATCAGTATGTCCTAAAAAGCTTTTCTCTAAAGGTGTAAGCAAGCATGTGAGATTATTCCTATGTGCATATGTCGTTCCAAATGTTAGTATAGGCTCAAAGAATCCTCTAACCCAGTGGTTCCCAACATTTTGACTTCTGTGGACCCTCATTTTTTCAATACTGGAGCCCGGGGACCCCCACTGAATCATTATTGGAACACAGGGACCCCGCTGGGTCATTACTGATAGCTGGGACCTAATATTATTACATTTTTTAAGCAGTTGCAGACCCCCTGAGGAGGGTTTGCAGACCCCCAGGGGTCCCCGGCCCACAGGTTGGGAACCACTGCTCTAACCAATACTATATTATGATCCTTAGCTACTCTACTCAAATACCTAATAATAGGAACAAACGAAAACACCAAGTCATAATTAGAGTAAAAATACTGTATATACTCTTGATCATAGAATCTTGTTAGTAGCAGACTACAGGTTATTCCGTAGGTTAGTGAAAGATTGTGGTACGTAACTCCCTTCTCTACTGACAAAGGAATTTGCATACACACAAGACAATCCCTTGCATCCATCGTCTCAACATATTCACTCAACAAACGATAGAAGACATTAGAAGAAAGCTCCCCTTGAGCATTAGTATAGTCATTCAAATACTTCTCATCTAATTTAAACTTCTCTAAAGCCGTTAGTGTAGTAGTCTCAAAAGCAGTAGTATGGATGGCTCCTGTTGCATCAAGAACAGACATACCCACAATCAATACAATGAACAAAATCCCACATATAATCACCAATCCAATGCTGATATATTTACAGTGCGTAGCATTCCTAACTTGATTATTTAACTGAGCCATGATCTGTATAGAATCAGAAAGGAGAAGCAACTCTTATATAAGTGCAGTAAAAATCTAAAATAAGGGAAAAATGTATTTCTCTCACAGTTCAGTTTCACATCCAGGAATCCTTTTCGTTTGTCAGAATCAATTAGCAGCTTGTCACATCTGGGTTTTCTGGCAATCAGGCTTTCAATGTCTCTTCAAGTTTGACTTCAGGTTACATCAAAATACTGATTCGGAACCTCTCTACCAAAACAAAAGGATATAAACTCGTGTTGCATTCATTTGTAGTTGCATGCGGCCATTCAGGACCTGTTTAACGTCGACTTGTTATTCTCTTTCTTGTCAACTTTCGATCACCACTTATTTCTCCTTCACTCAATTCTTCTGTTCTCATAGGCCCATATTTATACTTTTTGACGCACAACTGCGCCAACGCAGTTGTGAGTCAAAAATTTTACCGCCGGCTAACGCCATTCCAAAGCACCATTCGGGCGCCTTATTTATTGAATGACGTTAGCCGGCGCTGCGGACTGGTGTGCGTAAAAAAAAATGACTCACACCAGGCAGCGGCGGCGTAGGGGAAAATGGAGGTTGGGTGTCAAAAAATGGGGCAAGTCAGGTCTGAGGCAAAATTCAGGCCTCAACCCGATTTGCGCCATTGTTTTTGACGCCCAACCTCCATTGACATGACTCCTGTCTTAGCAAAGACAGGAGTCATGCCCCCTTGCCCAATGGCCATGCCCAGGGGACTTATGTCCCCTGGGCATGGTCATTGGGCATAGTGGCATGTAGGGGGGCACAAATCTGGCCCACATATGCCAAAAAAAAAATACTTACCCCAACTTACCTCAACTTCCCTGGGATGGGTCCCTCCATCCTTGGGTGTCCTCCTGGGGTGGGCAAGGGTGGCAGGGGGTGTCCCTGGGGGCATGGGAGGGCACCTCTGGGCTCCTTCTGAGCCCACAGGTCCCTTAACGCCTGCCCTGACCCAGGCGTTAAAAAACGTCGCCCATCAGGCTGGGCGCCGTTTTTTAAGGCCTGCCCCCTCCTGTGCGTCAAAATGACGTCAGAGTATAAATATGGGGCATAGGCCTTAAAGTCATTTTTTGGAAGGGAACGCCTACCTTGCATATAATTAACGCAAGGCTGGTTCCCCCTTCCAAAAAATGACGCACATGGTGGAACTTTGACGCCCGCGGGGTCGGATGTCAAAGTATAAATATGGGGCAGGGTTTGCGCCGATTGTGCGTCAAAACAGAGGATAAATATGCCCCATAGTATCTATTTCTTCCTCTATTGTTTCATTTATGACCACTTCCTTTCTTTTCTCTACTGGCGATTCAGGCCAATTATCTCATTTTCTCAATCCTTCTGTCAATATTCTTTTCAAGATTGGACTCTTCTCCTTCTCTTTCTCTATGGTGTTTTCTCTTGATGGACCTGCAACAGGCTCAGGAGGAGTTGGATCACCTTGACCTTGATCCGTTTCAACTCCTTTCCCTTCTTGGTCTGGCACTTGCTCTGTCTGCTTCTCAGCACCGTCTGCTTCTGGGGGAACCTCTGCTGAGCTAGGCTCTCCTACTGTATCCATGGAGATTGATTCTTCCGCACCCTTCTGTAATTCTTCACTTTCATCTCTTACAGGGGTAATAGAACCATCTTCCACCAGCTTTTGTTCAATTTCAGGCTCTCTTGGTTCCTTTTCTGGTTCAGGTGCCACAACCTATTTTGCTGTTGTTGGTGCTCTCAACAACGCTTATTCCTGGTCCAGTGGACATGCCACTTTCTTTGTATGACTTGCGTGAATCCAGTTTGGGAGTCCTGCACACTTTACAGCTGTCGTAGTTGTTGGGACCACCTGGTAAGTCCGTCTCCAGCGTGGCTCTAAACACGTCTTGCGAACATATTTTTGGACAACGAGCCAGTCGCTGGCTCTCAGATAGTGCCCTGGATTGTGGATGGGTGGCAGAGTAGTGGCTTCCACCTGCTGAGAGAAAGAGCGAACCACATCAGCCACACCCTTGCAGTAGTCCAACATCATATCATCTGTAAGATTGACAAGTGCATTGGCTGGAACTGCTGGTAATCTCATTGCTTTGCCCATTAGGATCTCCTGGGACGACAGCCCTATCTTCCTGTCAGGTGTATTTCTCATCAACATCAACACCAAAGGGAATGCATCTGGCCATTTCAGATTCATAGCTGCGCACATCTTAGCAATTCTTGATTTCAAGGTACCATTCATCTGTTCCACTAGTCTTGATGCTTCAGGGCGATAGCTACAATGCAACTTCTGATCAATGTTTAGTGCTGCACACAAGAGTTTAATCACCTCGTTGTTAAAGTGAGTTCCCCTATCTGATTCTAAAGAGATCGGAAATCAGAAACGTAGGCCCATATTTATACTTTTTGACGCAAAACTGCGCTAACGCAGTTTTTCGTCAAAAATATTTGCGCCAGCTAACGCCATTCTGAAGCACCATGCGGGCGCTGTATTTATTGAATGACGTTAGCCGGCCTTAGCCGCCGGCGCCGTCTGGTGTGCGTTAAAAAAACGACATACACCAGGCAGCGCCGGCATAGGGGGATATGGGGCTTGGGCGTCAAGAAATGGGGCAAGTCAGGTTGAGGCAATTTTTGCACCTCAACCCGATTTGCGCCATTTTTTTTCCACTCCCAACCCCCATAGAAATGACTCCTGTCTTAGCAAAGGCAGGAGTCATGCCCCCTTGCCCAATGGCCATGCCCAGGGGACTTCTGTCCCCTGGGCATGGTCATAGTGGCATGTAGGGGGGCACAAATCAGGCCCCCCTATGCCACAAAAAAAAAAAAAAAAAAAACACTTACCTGAACTTACCTTAATGTCCCTGGGATGGGTCCCTCCAGCCTTGGGTGTCCTCCTGGGGTGGGCAAGGGTGACAGGGGAGGTCCCTGGGGGCATGGGAGGGCACCTCTGGGCTCCTTCAGAGCCCACAGGTCCCTTAACGCCTGTCTTTTGCAGGCGCTAAAAAACAGCGCAAAAGCGGCAGTACGTCATTTCTTTTGACCCGCCCACTCCCGGGCGTGAATTTTGCCCGGGAGTATAAATCCGACGCACATGCCTCGGAGTCGAATTTTTAGACGGGAACGCCTACCTTGCATATAATTAACGCAAAGTAGGTGTCCACGCGAAAAAATTACGCTAACTCCATGGACTTTGGCGCTAGACGCGTCTAACGCCAAAGTATAAATATGGAGTTAGTTTTGCGTCGGAATTGGTTAAAAAAAAACAACGCAATTCCGGCGCAAACGGAGTATAAATATGCCCCGTAGTATCAACTCCCTAAGCAGCAACTTTGTTACTGTGAGACTGTCATTTCTTCTTGTGCGGTATGCTTTAATCCAGTAACTAAAAATGCACACAATCACCAACACATACTTCAAACCTCCACACACAGACATCTCAATGAATTCCAATTGCATTCTGCTGAATGGACCTCCTGCTCTTGTGATGTGGCTCAAATTCACCACTGTCCCTTTTCCCACATTTAGTTGTTGACAGATAATACTGCTATGACATAATGCTTCTTCTGCCTGTCTAAACTTAGGATTGAACCAGTCAATTTTAAACAGACGTACCATGGCATCCCTCCCAATTGCCCTCATTACAACCCTGGCGGTCGGTGATAAAGAGGCAGTAATACCGCCAACAGGTCGGCGGTAAGAAAAAAGGAATTATGACCACGGTGGAAACCGCCCAGACAGACAGCCACTTTGGCACACCGACTGCCACGGCGGTAACAACAAGCACCACGGCAGTAACCACCAACAGCCAGGAGGAAGACAATGTTCTGCCCACTGTATTAAGACAGGCCTATCTGCCACATTTTCTGGGGCGGTCTCAACGACAACAAAAGCATGGCAGAAACAGAGCACAGAAGTCAAAGGACTCACCTCTAGAGATTCAGGGAACAACCACAACGCCATGGAGCCTGAGTTGCACATCTTCCCATGCTGCTACACCTCTTCCTCCATTACGAACATCAACGCCGACAAAGACGACCACGGTGAGGACTGCTGCCTAGCACACAGGGGAGTAAAAAGTGAGTGACACGCACATGCAACACCCCCACCTCCAACACCATACACACAACCACATGCAACATTACATATCCACCCTGTACCCCTCAGGAATAAAGCAAGGACAAAAGGAATTGATTAAAGTGAGAGTAATAAGATAAAATAGTATATATATGTGCTTCAAAATCAAAAAGTATATACATATTTACAAATGGAGGGACACTGTCCAGTCCTCAATGTCCGTGGGCCACAGGGCCACTACATATAAGCCAAGGCCCCACCTCACTCCTGCAACAACACGGAGAGAACACTGCAGGGGCATCAGGTCGAAAATACACAGGCACCTCAGGGGGACAGGGAATGGGGGGCACCTCAGCCGGAAGATGGTACAACGCCATTGGTCCTGGAGGGGGCCACATGCCCACTGCTTGGTCCTAGGGAGTGCAAGGCCACAGTCTCTCTAGTGGGTGGTTTGCCCACTGCTTGGTCCTGGGGAGTGCAAGGCCACAGTCTCTCTAGTGGATGGCTTCTTCCACTGGTTCTGGAGGGGGCCTTGTGCGCATTGTGGTTCATCCTGGCAAGGACGGGGTGAGTGGATGGCTTCTTCCACTGGTTTTAGAGGGGGGCTTGTGTCCTGTGATGCAGATCTTGGGGAGTGCAAGGTCACAGTCTCTCACCTGGGTGTCACACCTACAGGATTTGCAGGGGCCAGGACGCACTACAGCCCATGGAAGCAGGACTACACACTGCCCGCCGGCGGTATCGGCTGCTCAGTGGTATGTCTGCATCTGTATGGTGTTTGTGTGAGTGCCTGTGGGATGATGTGTGGTGCTTGTGTTTGCCTTAGCCACTCATGTGTGTTGTCTTGTGTGCATGCTAATCTGTGTGCTGGGATAGGTTGGGGTTGAGGAGAATGGAACTGGGTAGAGGAAGTTGGAGCAGGGGAGGCTAGAAACAGGGACAATGGCTGCCATTAGTGAGGAGGCCAGAGCCTGGATTGATCTCTGTTGGGCCGCCATGCCAGAGTGAATGCCCTCCAGGAATGCATTTGTTTGTTGCAAATGGCATTCATTATGGCTGACTGCCCAACAGAGATGGACCTCAGGAGGTCAATAGCCTCCTCACTCAGTGCAGCAGGAATAACTGGGGCAGGGCCTGAGGTGCCTGGGGTGAAGGAGATGCCCACCCTCCTGGGTGAGCAGGCACAGGAAACATGCTGATGGGCTGCTGGGAGGGCGGTGCTGGTACGGGGTTGGCTGGTGTACCTGTAGTTGGGGTGGGCACAGAGGTGTCTGCCACCACCATTTAGTTTCCATTGGAGGAGATCTCACTGCCAGAACTGTCCCCTCCTATCTCCGCTGTGGTGCTCCCCTCACCCTCCGTCCTATTGGTGCCCTCACCGTTGGTGGATTCAACCTCCTGGGCCCTATGGGATGCAGCTCCTTCAGTCGCCGGTGCCTCTGCTCCTCTGTCAGATGATGCTAATGCACATAAGGACAGGATGACAAAACAAAAAGGGCGAGGAAGAGACAAAGGAAACACTTGGTCAATGGCGCCAGCAAAACCAACATTGGCATACACAACACACACACACACACAGGGAACAGCCCTACGCACTAGGCAATGCACAACCAGTAGCAATGCAAGCCATCAGGCCATGGACAGGAATACCTAACGCCAATAGCAGCATACCTGACACCCACAGACCACTGCCCAGTAGTGGATGCCTACTAGCTTGGTAGGAGGTGGTGTTCATCAGCCCCTGCCCAACATGGGACCTTCCCTGCAATGTCCGGCCTGGCCTACGGGCACCCACAGGCCCACATCACCCACACAGAGACCACTCCACCACACGCAAGTAGTATATTGGGAAACTGTACTCAACCCCTTGTGGCTGCTGTAATGCCCTCAAGCGCCCATCCAGCTCTGGATAGGCCACTGCCAGTATGCAGGCTACCGGGGGGGTCAGGGTTCGATGGGCACCCCTTCCTTGTTCGGAGGTCATCCCCAGCTGGGCCACTGCTGTCTTCCTTGCCCAGCATCTCAGGTCCTCCCACCGTTTCCGACAGTAGGTGCGCCACCTGCCATAGACCCCCACGGTCTGCACTACCTTGGCGATGGCACGCCATATACCCTTTTTCTGATGGGCGCTGACCTGCAGAAAAATACACATAGAAAAAGGTATCAGTCAGACCGTCGGCCTGTTACACTCATGGCCAACCATAGCCCTCCCATCCCCTTACGCACAGACATTGCCCACTATACATTCAGCACACTGCACAGAACCCTTCAACCAACCCCCCCCACACAAGGCTCTCACACACAGCATTCTAAGTATTCATGCCCCATGTATGCTCACAGTGTACTCACCTGTTGTTCTGGAGGCCCATACAGCTTTCGGTACTGGGGTAGGACCCCATCCACCAATTTCTCCAACTCTGCAGCGGTGAAGGCAGGGGCCCTTTCCCCAGTGACACGAGCCATGGGAGGTTCCAGACACAGGTCACTGCAGCACTTGCAGCGTAGGTCCTCTCCTGTTGAAGGTCAGGTAACAAGTGAGTGAACAGATAGAAAATGGCGGTCATGTCCGCGGCGGTGCATGCCATCACCGCCGGCGTACATCACCATTGGCCACTTTAACCCATAGGGCCCAATGACAACCAATAAGGAGTTGCACGGCGGTACTAAACCGCCTCCAGCAACAGCGCACAACGTCAGTGGCATTACCTTATTTCCACATGTCCATCCACACAGGACAGGGAGGCCATGGCACCTAACGGAGTCACAGTACCCATAAGCACCATTTGGGCCATCCAACAATTTATTTTTACAGTCACAACATGCAATGCAGTGTAGTGTTTGGAAATGTGGAATGCTGACCAGCTGCTCACCGTTTTGCCCCCTAGATTACAACCGCTGCGGATGAATAGTAGATGGAGACATCTCCCTGTGTACAGACCCCTGCTGGACTTGGCAACAATAGAAGACAGGCACATTATCCTCACCTATAGACTGGACAGGGCCACAATCACAGAGCTGTGTTCCCAATTGGAGCCTGACCTGATATCTACTGTCTGTCACCTCACTGGGAACCCCCCTCTTGTGCAAGTCCTATCTGTGCTCCATTTCTTGGCAACTGGCACCTTCCAAGTGACCGTGGGCTTGGCAGCAGAAATGTCACAGCCAATGTTCTCAATAGTGCTGACCAGAGTGTTGTCTGCCCTAATTAAACACATGCGCAGCAACATCGTTTTCCCCCAGGTGGAGGATTTGGCCACAGTGAAAGCTGACTTGTATGCAATGGGATATATCCCCAACATAATTGGAGCAATTGATGGAACACATATTGCATTTGCCCCCCCCCGGATAAATGAACAGGCATATAGAAATCGAAAGAGCTTTCACTCGATGAATGTGCAGATGGTGTGCCTGGTTGGCCAGTACATCTCCACTTCAATGCCTTTATCCTGAGGAATATCAGCATCCCATATGTAATGGCTCAACTCCAGAGGCACCGGATGTGGCTAATAGGTGAACCCTGGTTCCCTCCCCGTGGATGTTGGTGTATGGGTATGGTGTTGGCCATAAGGGTTAGTGTGTGTCTAACAGTTGTCCCTTGATATTTGCAGGTGACTCTGGTTACCCCAACCTCTCATGGCTACTGACCCCTGTGAGGAATCCCAGGACAAGGGCATAGGAACGTTACATTGAGGCACATGGGCGAACAAGAATAATAACAGAAAGGACATTCGGCCTCCTGAAGACCAAGTTTTGTTGCCTCCATCTAACAGGTGGATCCCTGTACTACTCACCCAAGAAGGTCTGCCAAATAATTGTGGCCTGCTGCATGTTGCATAACCTAGCCTTGAGACGCCAGGTGCCTTTTCTGTAGGAGGTTGAGGCTGGAGATTGGTGTATGGCAGCAGTGGACCCTGTGGACAGTGAAAAAGAGGAGGCAGAGGATGAGGATGAGGACAACAGAACAGCAATAATACAACAGTACTTCCAGTGACACACAGGTAAGACACTGTAACTTCACTTTACATTGACAGTTTTGTGTTTGACATTGTACACGGCAGGCAGATTCTCCCAATTTTATGGCCACTCACTGTACCCTTTGCCATCTCTGTTTTCAGATATCTGTGTCCCACTCTGGCACCAGGTGTGTTGACTGCAGCCTACTACAAGGGGGCATAGGAAGGGGAACAATGGCAGTTCCAGGTGGACAGGGTGACAGAGTGGGACACAAGGGTGACAATCATGAGAGTCATGTTTCCTGGCGTGGATCTTGACAATGATCTTTGGCTTCTGCCTGGATCGCAGGGACCGTTTGCGTGGGGGTTTGTGAGAAGGTAGCCTCTTTCTAGCCTTGTTACCCCCACTTTTGGCCTGTTTGTGAGTGTATGTCAGGGTGTTTGTCACTGTTTTCACTATCTCACTGGGATCCTGATAGCCAGGCCTCAGTGCTCATAGTGAAAGCACTATGTTTTCAGTATGTTTGTTATGTGTCACTGGGATCCTGCTGGTCAGGACCCCAGTGCTCATAGGTTTGTGGCCTATATGTATGTGTCACTGGGACCCTGTCACACAGGGCCCCAGTGCTCATAGGTGTGCATGTATATGTTCCCTGTGTGGTGCCTAACTGTCTCACTGAGGCTCTGCTAACCAGAACCTCAGTGGTTATGCTCTCTCATTACTTTCAAATTGTCACTAACAGGCTAGTGACCCATTTTACCAATTTACATTGGCTTACTGGAACACCCTTATAATTCCCTAGTATATGGTACTGAGGTACCCAGGGTATTGGGGTTCCAGGAGATCCCTATGGGCTGCAGCATTTCTTTTGCCACCCATAGGGAGCTCTGACAATTCTTACACAGGCCTGCCACTGCAGCCTGAGTGAAATAACGTCCACGTTATTTCACAGCCATTTTACACTGCACTTAAGTAACTTATAAGTCACCTATATGTCTAACCTTTACCTGGTAAAGGTTAGGTGCAAAGTTACTTAGTGTGAGGGCACCCTGGCACTAGCCAAGGTGCCCCCACATTGTTCAGAGCCAATTCCCTGAACTTTGTGAGTACGGGGACACCATTACACGCGTGCACTACATATAGGTCACTACCTATATGTAGCTTCACAATGGTAACTCCGAATATGGCCATGTAACATGTCTATGATCATGGAATTGCCCCCTCTATGCCATCCTGGCATAGTTGGCACAATCCCATGATCCCAGTGGTCTGTAGCACAGACCCTGGTACTGCCAAACTGCCCTTCCTGGGGTTTCACTGCAGCTGCTGCTGCTGCCAACCCCTCAGACAGGCAGCTGCCCTCCTGGGGTCCAGCCAGGCCTGGCCCAGGATGGCAGAACAAAGAACTTCCTCTGAGAGAGGGTGTGACACCCTCTCCCTTTGGAAAATGGTGTGAAGGCAGGGGAGGAGTAGCCTCCCCCAGCCTCTGGAAATGCTTTGTTGGGCACAGATGTGCCCAATTCTGCATAAGCCAGTCTACACCGGTTCAGGGACCCCTTAGCCCCTGCTCTGGCGCGAAACTGGACAAAGGAAAGGGGAGTGACCACTCCCCTGACCTGCACCTCCCCTGGGAGGTGTCCAGAGCTCCTCCAGTGTGCTCCAGACCTCTGCCATCTTGGAAACAGAGGTGCTGCTGGCACACTGGACTGCTCTGAGTGGCCAGTGCCACCAGGTGACGTCAGAGACTCCTGCTGATAGGCTCCTTCAGGTGTTAGTAGCCTATCCTCTCTCCTAGGTAGCCAAACCCTCTTTTCTGGCTATTTAGGGTCTCTGTCTCTGGGGAAACTTTAGATAACGAATGCATGAGCTCAGCCGAGTTCCTCTGCATCTCTCTCTTCACCTTCTGATAAGGAATCGACTGCTGACCGCGCTGGAAGCCTGCAAACCTGCAACATAGTAGCAAAGACGACTACTGCAACTCTGTAACGCTGATCCTGCCGCCTTCTCGACTGTTTTCCTGCTTGTGCATGCTGTGGGGGTAGCCTGCCTCCTCTCTGCACCAGAAGCTCCGAAGAAATCTCCTGTGGGTCGACGGAATCTTCCCCCTGCAACCGCAGGCACCAAAAAGCTGCATTACCGGTCCCTTGGGTCTCCTCTCAGCACGACGAGCGAGGTCCCTCGAATCCAGCAACTCTGTCCAAGTGACCCCCACAGTCCAGTGACTCTTCAGCCCAAGTTTGGTGGAGGTAAGTCCTTGCCTCACCTCGCTGGGCTGCATTGCTGGAAACCGCGACTTTGCAGCTACTCCGGCCCCTGTGCACTTCCGGCGGAAATACTTTGTGCACAACCAAGCCTGGGTCCACGGCACTCTAACCTGCATTGCACAACTTTCTAAGTTGGTCTCCGGCGACGTGGGACTCCTTTGTGCAACTTCGGCGAGCACCGTTTCACGCATCCTTGTAGTGCCTGTTTCTGGCACTTCTCTGGGTGCTACCTGCTTCAGTGAGGGCTCTTTGTCTTGCTCGACGTCCCCTCTCTCTTCAGGTCCAATTTGCGACCTCCTGGTCCCTCCTGGGCCCCGGCAGCGTCCTAAAACGCCAAACGCACGATTTGCGGCTAGCAAGGCTTGTTGGCTTTCTTTCAGCAAGAAAATACTTTTGCACGACTCTCCAAGGCGAGAGGGATCCGTCCACCAAAGGGGAAGTCTCTAGCCCTTTTCGTTCCTGCAGAAACCTCAGCTTCTTCTGTCCAGTCGAAGCTTCTTTGCACCCGCAGCTGGCATTTCCTGGGCATCTGCCCATCTACGACTTGCTTGTGACTTTTGGACTTGGTCCCCTTGTTCCACAGGTACCCTAGATTGGAAATCCACAGTTGTTGCATTGCTGGTTTGTGTCTTTCCTGCATTATTCCTCTAACACGACTACTTTGTCCTTAGGGGAACTTTAGTGCACTTTGCACTCACTTTTCAGGGTCTTGGGGAGGGTTATTTTTCTAACTCTCACTATTTTCTAATAGTCCCAGCGACCCTCTACAAGGTCACATAGGTTTGGGGTCCATTCGTGGTTCGCATTCCACTTTTGGAGTATATGGTTTGTGTTGCCCCTATCCCTATGTTTCCCCATTGCATCCTATTGTAACTATACATTGTTTGCACTGTTTTCTAAGACTATACTGCATATTTTTGCTATTGTGTATATATATCTTGTGTATATTTCCTATCCTCTCACTGAGGGTACACTCTAAGATACTTTGGCATATTGTCATAAAAATAAAGTACCTTTATTTTTAGTATAACTGTGTATTGTGTTTTCTTATGATATTGTGCATATGACACTAAGTGGTACTGTAGTAGCTTCACACGTCTCCTAGTTCAGCCTAAGCTGCTCTGCTAAGCTACCATTATCTATCAGCCTAAGCTGCTAGACACCCTATACACTAATAAGGGATAACTGGGCCTGGTGCAAGGTGCAAGTATCCCTTGGTACTCACTACAAGCCAGTCCAGCCTCCTACATTGGTTGTGCAGTGGTGGGATAAGTGCTTGAGACTGCTTACCACTCTTGTCATTGTACTTTTCATAAGAGAAAAATATACAAAACAAGGTCAGTGTATATACACATAGCCAAAAAGTTTTGCATTTCCTCTTTTCACTCTTTTCTAAGTGCTGAAATGTACTCCTAAACTTTCAAAAAGTTCTTAAAAGTTTAAAAAGTTTTTTTTCTGTCTTTCCAAAAAAGTTCTGAAAACTTTTTTCTCTTTTTCTATCACTTTAACTCTCTCTAAAAATGTCTGGCACAGGCCAAAGTGTTGATCTGTCCAAACTTGCATATGACAACCTTAGCTGGAAAAGAGCAAGGAGTCTCTGTATAGAGAGAGGTTTGAGTGTAGGGAAGAATCCTGCCTTGGAACTGTTACTTAACATGCTTAGAGAACAGGATAAGGCCATAGGTGCCCCATCTGTTGAAAAAGTACCTAATAGTTCTCAACCTGATTCAGGGGCTCCCCCAGGAAAAGATTCAGGAAAGAAACTTCCTAGCCTGCCCATTACTAGACAATCTAGCATAGATGGTAATGATGATGAGCCACACCATATAAATAGTGTTGTCTCACATCATAGCAAAAGCATTTATTCTCACCATACTGGTAGTAATGTTTCTGTAAACCAAGCTGTTAGGGTGGCTTCTGTAAGGGACAGGTCTCCTTCTGTTCATTCCCATCATAGCTCTGTTTCTAGAAATGTCCCTCCCACCAACCCTGATGACAGAATGTTAGAGAGGGAACTCAATAAGTTGAGGGTGGAACAAACCAGACTGAAGCTTAAAAAGCAACAGCTGGATTTGGATAGACAGTCTTTTGAATTAGAGAAGGAAAGACAGAAGTTGGGTTTAGATACCCATGGTGGCAGCAGCAGTATTCCCCATAGTCATCCTGCAAAAGAGCATGATTCCAGGAATCTGCACAAGATAGTTCCCCCTTATAAGGAGGGGGATGACATTAACAAGTGGTTTGCTGCACTTGAGAGGGCCTGTGTTGTACAGGATGTCCCTCAAAGGCAGTGGGCTGCTATCCTATGGCAATCATTTAGTGGAAAAGGTAGGGATAGGCTCCTTACTGTGAAAGAAAGTGATGCCAATAATTTTACAGTTCTTAAGAATGCACTCCTGGATGGTTATGGCTTAACCACTGAACAGTACAGGATAAAGTTCAGAGAGACCAAAAAGGAGTCTTCACAAGACTGGGTTGATTTCATTGACCATTCAGTGAAGGCCTTGGAGGGGTGGTTACATGGCAGTAAAGTTACTGATTATGAAAGCCTGTATAACACAATCCTGAGAGAGCATATACTTAATAATTGTGTGTCTGATTTGTTGCACCAGTACCTGGTAGACTCTGATCTGACCTCTCCCCAAGAATTGGGAAAGAAGGCAGACAAATGGGTCAGAACAAGGGTGAACAGAAAAGTTCATACAGGGGGTGACAAAGATGGCAATAAGAAGAAAGATGGTGAAAAATCTCAAGATAAGCATGGGGATAAAGGTAAAACCAAAGATCCCACTTCAAATCTTAAACACTCTTCAGAGGGTGGGGATACAACAAATTCTTCCTCTTCTTCCCAACCTGCACACATTAAAAAGCCTTGGTGCTTTGTGTGTAAAAACAGAGGCCATAGGCCAGGGGATAAGTCCTGTCCAGGTAAACCCCCTGAGCCTACCACCACTAATACATCAAGCTCTAGTGCCCCTAGCAGTAGTGGTACTAGTGGTGGGACTGCTGGCAACAGTCAAGTTAAGGGTGTAGTTGGGTTCACTTTTGGGTCCATAGTAGAAACTGGGGTAGTCACTCCCAAGACAGTTTCTGTCACACCTAGTGGCATTGGCCTTGCCACACTGGCTGCTTGTCCCCTTACAATGGATAAGTACAGGCAGACAGTTTCAATAAATGGTGTTGAGGCCTTGGCCTACAGGGACACAGGTGCCAGTTTCACTTTGGTGACTGAAAACCTAGTGCCTCCTGAACAACACATCATTGGACAACAGTATAAGATTATTGATGTCCATAACTCCACTAAGTTTCTTCCCTTAGCTATAATTCAGTTTAGTTGGGGTGGAGTTACTGGCCCTAAGCAGGTGGTGGTATCACGTAGCTTACATGTAGACTGTCTCTTAGGTAATGACCTAGAGGCCTCAGGTTGGGCTGATGTAGAGTTTTATGCCCATGCAGCCATGCTGGGCATCCCTGAGGAATTGTTCCCTCTCATTTCAAGTGAAATGAAAAAGCAAAGGAGAGAAGGCCTGAAAACTCAGGATCCCTCTCCATCAACAGGTAAAAAGGGTATCACAGTATCCCCTAACCACCCTATCATTCAGGATACTATTCCTGTGGTGGGAGAAACCTCTCCTGGGGTGGCACCTGTTCCAAGGGAATCATCAGCTGGCAAAGCTGGACTCCCTGAGGTGGAAGTACCTCTCTGTGGGATAACTAACATTGGTGAGAACAGCACCATTTTAGTTAACATGGAGCATCCCTCCAACCCTCCCAGAGAAACTTTAGTGCAGAAACCCTGCACTACCTCACAACACTTAGGACAGCATCCCTGCCCTAGTGTGGAGCTCATAGGACAGCATCCCTGCCCTGCTCCAACTCAAGAGAAACAGCATCCCTGTTCTCTCTTCCAGCCAGATGGACAAAGTTTTTGCCCAGCTATGGCTTTTCTGAGACAGCATCCCTGTCTGGCATTTCCATCACTACAAATAGGTTCAGTGGACAATTCCCACTGCTCTAAACTAAAACTTACTGATAGAAACTCTGAAAATACACCTTCACATTGTTGCTTAGCTAAAAAACTTCAAACAGGGTGGTTTACATCCCCACAGGGAAGTAACCATATAGTGGATAATAAAGGGAGTAACCAGTCTATTGCAGAGCTACTCTCTACTTATCACCAATTAGACAATAAAGTCTCAACTGGCCAAGGTTAGCCTTATTGTCCTTCGTTTGGGGGGGGTTGTGTGAGAAGGTAGCCTCTTTCTAGCCTTGTTACCCCCACTTTTGGCCTGTTTGTGAGTGTATGTCAGGGTGTTTGTCACTGTTTTCACTATCTCACTGGGATCCTGATAGCCAGGCCTCAGTGCTCATAGTGAAAGCACTATGTTTTCAGTATGTTTGTTATGTGTCACTGGGATCCTGCTGGTCAGGACCCCAGTGCTCATAGGTTTGTGGCCTATATGTATGTGTCACTGGGACCCTGTCACACAGGGCCCCAGTGCTCATAGGTGTGCATGTATATGTTCCCTGTGTGGTGCCTAACTGTCTCACTGAGGCTCTGCTAACCAGAACCTCAGTGGTTATGCTCTCTCATTACTTTCAAATTGTCACTAACAGGCTAGTGACCCATTTTACCAATTTACATTGGCTTACTGGAACACCCTTATAATTCCCTAGTATATGGTACTGAGGTACCCAGGGTATTGGGGTTCCAGGAGATCCCTATGGGCTGCAGCATTTCTTTTGCCACCCATAGGGAGCTCTGACAATTCTTACACAGGCCTGCCACTGCAGCCTGAGTGAAATAACGTCCACGTTATTTCACAGCCATTTTACACTGCACTTAAGTAACTTATAAGTCACCTATATGTCTAACCTTTACCTGGTAAAGGTTAGGTGCAAAGTTACTTAGTGTGAGGGCACCCTGGCACTAGCCAAGGTGCCCCCACATTGTTCAGAGCCAATTCCCTGAACTTTGTGAGTACGGGGACACCATTACACGCGTGCACTACATATAGGTCACTACCTATATGTAGCTTCACAATGGTAACTCCGAATATGGCCATGTAACATGTCTATGATCATGGAATTGCCCCCTCTATGCCATCCTGGCATAGTTGGCACAATCCCATGATCCCAGTGGTCTGTAGCACAGACCCTGGTACTGCCAAACTGCCCTTCCTGGGGTTTCATTGCAGCTGCTGCTGCTGCCAACCCCTCAGACAGGCAGCTGCCCTCCTGGGGTCCAGCCAGGCCTGGCCCAGGATGGCAGAACAAAGAACTTCCTCTGAGAGAGGGTGTGACACCCTCTCCCTTTGGAAAATGGTGTGAAGGCAGGGGAGGAGTAGCCTCCCCCAGCCTCTGGAAATGCTTTGTTGGGCACAGATGTGCCCAATTCTGCATAAGCCAGTCTACACCAGTTCAGGGACCCCTTAGCCCCTGCTCTGGCGCGAAACTGGACAAAAGAAAGGGGAGTGACCACTCCCCTGACCTGCACCTCCCCTGGGAGGTGTCCAGAGCTCCTCCAGTGTGCTCCAGACCTCTGCCATCTTGGAAACAGAGGTGCTGCTGGCACACTGGACTGCTCTGAGTGGACAGTGCCACCAGGTGACATCAGAGACTCCTGCTGATAGGCTCCTTCAGGTGTTAGTAGCCTATCCTCTCTCCTAGGTAGCCAAACCCTCTTTTCTGGCTATTTAGGGTCTCTGTCTCTGGGGAAACTTTAGATAACGAATGCATGAGCTCAGCCGAGTTCCTCTGCATCTCTCTCTTCACCTTCTGATAAGGAATCGACTGCTGACCGCGCTGGAAGCCTGCAAACCTGCAACATAGTAGCAAAGATGACTACTGCAACTCTGTAACGCTGATCCTGCCGCCTTCTCGACTGTTTTGCTGCTTGTGCATGCTGTGGGGGTAGCCTGCCTCCTCTCTGCACCAGAAGCTCCGAAGAAATCTCCTGTGGGTCGACGGAATCTTCCCCCTGCAACCGCAGGCACCAAAAAGCTGCATTACCGGTCCCTTGGGTCTCCTCTCAGCACGACGAGCGAGGTCCCTCGAATCCAGCAACTCTGTCCAAGTGACCCCCACAGTCCAGTGACTCTTCAGCCCAAGTTTGGTGGAGGTAAGTCCTTGCCTCACCTCGCTGGGCTGCATTGCTGGGAACCGCGACTTTGCAGCTACTCCGGCCCCTGTGCACTTCCGGCAGAAATCCTTTGTGCACAGCCAAGCCTGGGTCCACGGCACTCTAACCTGCATTGCACGAATTTCTAAGTTGGTCTCCGGCGACGTGGGACTCCTTTGTGCAACTTCGGCGAGCACCGTTTCACGCATCCTTGTAGTGCCTGTTTCTGGCACTTCTTCGGGTGCTACCTGCTTCAGTGAGGGCTCTTTGTCTTGCTCTACGTCCCTTCTCTCTTCAGGTCCAATTTGCGACCTCCTGGTCCCTCCTGAGCCCCGGCAGCGTCCAAAAACGCCAAACGCACGATTTGCGGCTAGCAAGGCTTGTTGGCATCCTTTCAGCGGGAAAATACTTTTGCACAACTTTCCAAGGCGAGCGGGATCCGTCCACCAAAGGGGAAGTCTCTAGCCCTTTTCGTTCCTGCAGAAACCTCAGCTTCTTCTGTCCAGTCGAAGCTTCTTTGCACCCGCAGCTGGCATTTCCTGGGCATCTGCCCATCTCCGACTTGCTTGTGACTTTTGGACTTGGTCCCCTTGTTCCACAGGTACCCTAGATTGGAAATCCACAGTTGTTGCATTGCTGGTTTGTGTCTTTCCTGCATTATTCCTCTAACACGACTACTTTGTCCTTAGGGGAACTTTAGTGCACTTTGCACTCACTTTTCTGGGTCTTGGGGAGGGTTATTTTTCTAACTCTCACTATTTTCTAATAGTCCCAGCAACCCTCTACAAGGTCACATAGGTTTGGGGTCCATTCGTGGTTCGCATTCCACTTTTGGAGTATATGGTTTGTGTTGCCCCTATCCCTATGTTTCCCCATTGCATCCTATTGTAACTATACATTGTTTGCACTGTTTTCTAAGACTATACTGCATATTTTTGCTATTGTGTATACATATCTTGTGTATATTTCCTATCCTCTCACTGAGGGTACACTCTAAGATACTTTGGCATATTGTCATAAAAATAAAGTACCTTTATTTTTAGTATAACTGTGTATTGTGTTTTCTTATGATATTGTGCATATGACACTAAGTGGTACTGTAGTAGCTTCACACGTCTCCTAGTTCAGCCTAAGCTGCTCTGCTAAGCTACCATTATCTATCAGCCTAAGCTGCTAGACACCCTATACACTAATAAGGGATAACTGGGCCTGGTACAAGGTGCAAGTATCCCTTGGTACTCACTACAAGCCAGTCCAGCCTCCTACATGGTTCTCCTTCTGCAGGGGGAGGAGTGCTGGTGGTCTGTTGGTCCTATGGTGGGGCCTCCTGTCCACTAGCGGCAGCGGAGGTGGAGGGCTGTTCAATGGTGTGGCTAGTGTCAGGGGCCCGGTGGTGTGCCACTTCCTCCCTCATGGTGTTGGTCATGTCTGCCAGCACCCCTGCAATGGTGACCAGGGTGGTGTGGATGTCCTTCAGATCCTCCCTGATCCCCAGGTACTGTCCCTCCTGCAGCCACTGGGTCTCCTGTAACTTGTCAGTATCTGGCCCATCGTTTCCTGGGAATGGTGGTATGCTCCCAGGATGTTGGTGAGTGCCTCCTGTAGAGTCAGTTCCCTGGGCCTGTCCTCCCCCTGTCGCACAGCAGTCCTCTCAGCTTCCCTGTTGTCCTGTGCCTCTGTCCCCTGAACCGTGTGCCTACTGCCACTGACCCCAGGTCCCTGATCGTCCTGTGTTTGTGGGGTGGCCTGGGGTCCCTGTAGTGGTGGACACACTGCTAATTGACGTGTCCTGGGAGAGAGAAAAGGGCCCGCTGGGTGGGTACTGTGCTGGTGTTTCCTGAGGGGGAGGCTCTGTGGTGGTATGGGGCTGTGCCTGGGTAACCAACTGTCAGGGGATCCTTGATGGGCCAGGTTGGTCATCCAGATCCAGGTGTCCAGAGCTGCTGTCATCACTGTGGGCCTCTTCTATAGGGGGACTGGATGTTGCTGGCACCTCCTCTCCGGTGTGGGGGACCTGTGGGGATGTAAATGCTGTGTTATTGTTTCTGCATGTGACATCTTGTGCATGGGTGTGTTGCCCTCTATGGTTGTGATTGCCCTGTCAGCTTTGCCTTGTGTGAGTAGTGATTTTGTGGGCTAGGTGATTCTCTCTAATGTGCATGCTTTAGTGATGTGTGTCCATGCGGGTCTGTCATGGGGGTCCGTGCATTAGTGTTATGTGCAGGGCTTACTATTGGGATGGGTGGTTTGTGATGGTGGGGTGTATGTGAGGTGGTGGAGTGATGGGTGAGGCTAGGGGTGGGGATATGTGATGGCATGCAGGTGGGGGGTGAAAGTAGTGAAGAGTTGTCTTACCAAAGTCCAGTCCTCCTGCTACTCCTGCCAGGCCCTCAGGGTGCCTGATTGCCAAGACTTGCTCCTCCAATGTTGTTAGTTGTGGGGGAGGTGGTGGGGTTGACTACCAGTCCTCTGTACTGCTATCTGGTGTCTTGCTGCTGTGGAACACACCTTCCCCCATAGGTCGTTCCACCTCTTCCTGATTTCATCCCTTGTTCTGGGGTGCTGTCCCACGGCGTTGACCCTGTCCACTATTCTCCGCCATAAGTCCATCTTCCTAGCAATGGATGTCTGCTGCACCTGTGATCCAAATAGCTGTGGAGCTACCCGGATGATTTCCTCCACCATGACCCTTAGCTCCTCCTCTGAGAAACTGGTGTGTCTTTGTGGTGCCATGGGTGTAGTGTGTGTGGTGTATGTGAGGGTGTGTGGGGTGATGTGTTTGGGGTGTGTGCTGTATGGTGCGTGGATGGTGTATGGGTTATGGTGTTCTGTGGCTCTGGTTCTGTGGGTGCTCTTGATGTCTCTCTCTCTATGTTGTCAATTCTTTTTAGCCGTAAAGGGTTGTGGGTAGTGTGGGTGTGTGTTTTATATTGGTGTGGGTGTGGTGTGTGTATGTTTGTCAGGTGTGTGTAGTTTGAATTGTCCAATGTGGTGTTGTTTTGTATGTGTGTGTATACTTTGAGCGCGGCGGTATGTACCTCCAATGGTTTACTGTGGTTGAATGTCCGCCGCAGTGATTCGTGGGTCATAATTTTGTGGGTGTTGTTCTGTAGGCGTAACGGTGTGGGTTTGGATACCGCCAGTTTATCATTGACTTTTGGGCTTGTGGACTTGTGTGTGTGGCTGTATAGTGATGGATTGCTATGTGTGTGTTATAATATGGGTAGCGGTAAACCGCCACGCCGGTGGTATGTTGGTGGCAGTCAGCATGGCGGTAAGAGGGACTTACCGCCAATGTCTTAATGAGCACCAATGTGTGCCTGAACATGGTAATACCTGGCCATTTGTGACAGTAAACTATTTGGCAGGACCATCTGACCTTCCTCGGAAACCCATATCTCATCAAGCCTTTGAACACATTTTAGTTTGGACCAAAGTCATTTCTCTTCTTTGTCAACATTATTTTTTAGCGTTTTCAACTCTTCTAAAGTATCGATCACCCTCAATGTAAAACTTGTACATGTATTATCTTCTTCGGACATCAGTTCACACTTGTCTTTGAACGATATACAGTTCAATGCACAAAACCTTGCGACTTGATCCGCATATCCATTTCCCAGTGACACGTAATCCTGTGTTTTTAGATGTGCACTGCATTTCACCACTGCAATTTCTTCAGGCAACTGTATTGCATACAGCAACTCTTTTATTCTGTCTCAATTTCTTACTGGTGTTCCAGTAGAGGTTAGGAAACCTCTTTGCGACCACAACTGACGACAATCATGGACAATTCCAAATCCATTTTGGCTATCTGTGTAGATGGTATCTCTCAATCTTGCAGATACGTGGCATGCTCTAGTAAGAGCTACCAATTCTGCTACTTGTGCAGAATATACACCTTGAAGCTTTGAAGCTTCTAAAGTACCTGTAATTGTGCACACAGCATATCCTACTCTCAAAATTCCTGTACCATCTCTGAGACATGAGCCATTAATAAAGACAATTTGGTAATTTTCTTCCAATCGTGTATCTCTGATATCAGGTCTGGGTTTCATGCACAACTCAGTTACCTCAAAACAGTCATGCTCAATGTCTTCTTCTTTTTAAATTTGAACAGTACCACTTGGAAGTAATGTTGCCGGGTTCAGCACTGTACATCTCTTCAATGTTACATTTGGAGCACTTAGAATGCTCGTCTCATACCTTGTCAGTCTGCCAACAGTCAAATACTGTATTTTTGTCCTTGTAAGTAAGATCTCAATAGAGTGAGGTACCATTACCGTCAGAGGGTATCCCATCACTACTCCCTCACATTGTGAAAGGCTTTGACCAACTGCAGCAACTGCATGCAAACAACCCGGCAAGGCTGCTGCAACTGGGTCCAAGGTAGCTGAAAAATAGGCTACTGGGCGATAAGCACCTCCAAGGACCTGTGTCAAGACAGACAAAGAACAAGCATCACGTTCATGACAAAACAATGTGAATGGTTTAGTGTAATCAGGCATTACCAATGCTGGAGCCCTGCACAAACTCTCTCTCAACTCAGTGAATGGTTTCATCTTATCCTGGTCTAAAGTAATGGGATCTGTGACATCTTTATGCGTCAACTGCTGCAACGGTTTGGCAATCTCAGCAAAATTTGGAATCCATTGATGACAATAACCTACCATTCCCAGAAACATCCTGACATCTCTCTGTGAAGTCAGAGGACTTCTCTGCATTGTGATCCTTTCTCTGGAAATTCTCCTTGACCCTTTCTCAATTTGGTGTCTCAGGTATTTCACTGACTTCTGACAATACTGCAATTTCAAAGGTGACACTTTAGCCCATATTTATACTTTTTTAGCGCCGCATTTGCGCCGCTTTTTAACGCAAAAACGGCGCAAATTTTCAAAATACAATTGTATTTTGCAAGTTTGCGCCGCTTTTGCATCAAAAAATGACACAAATGCGGCGCTAAAAAAGTATAAATATGGGCCTCTACGTCTGAATTTTCCAAAATGATTCAACAGGGCAATCGAGTAGTACTTACACTCGTCCTTCGTTTTGGATGCAATCAGTAAGTCGTCAATGTACTGCACCAGAGTCGATTGGTACGGCAATTCCAATGACTTCAAATTCTTTTTCAAAATCTGATTGAACAAAGACAGTGACTCTGTGTGCCCTTGAAGCCTGCCCCAGCTGTAGACTCTGTCTAGGAATTTTAAACTAAAAAGAAACTGACTATCCTCATGAACACGCACAGAAAAGAAAGATTGTGACAAATCAAACACTGTGAACCATTCAGCATCGCATGAAATCTAAAACAATATTACCGCTGGGTTTGGCACCACAGGACAACACTTGACCACCATGTCATTCCCTTTTTTGCAAGTCTTGCACAATTCGTACTTTCCCATAAGGTTTCTTCAAGCCCATTAATCGGTGAATTACATGGACTGTTCAACACTTCTTTCAAAACCCCTTGTTTCAGAAAATCTCCAATTATCTGCACCACTTTCATCAGAACATTTTGTGCCATGTTATACTGTAGAAGCTGCGGGAACACTACATTCAGCTTCAAAGTGATCTTAATCGACTCCACTCCCTTGATCAAACCCACTTCTTTACCTGTCAGGTCCCACACGTGTTCCTGCACTGTTCCTTGCAAGTCTGCATGTAATTCTTTCCCGTAAACATCGGGAAAAACTCAATCAATGGGTACTCTTCATTAGTGGTTTCATTCTCAGTTTCAGGAGTTTGTTCTTCCTCGTCATCACTATTCGTCTGAACCTCTATTCCAGCAGTTGAACAATTAATCGAACATCTGGTCTTGCACAATAAGTCCCTTTCCAGTAGGGATACTGCACTTGAATCACAGACTACAAACTTATGCAGTTTCTGGAAGTTGCCAATCTCAACCTGTACTTTATCATCTGTCTACTCGTTACCCCCACAACCTGAACTGTTCTGCCTGAAGGAGGTAAATTCGGAACTTCTGCACTTCTCACTGTAGAGCGTGAAGCTGCTGTGTCCACTAGAAATGAAACCCTATGACCCATCACCTTTCCTTTCACAAAAGGTCCTCTCTGATCTATCTGTAGGGACGCTGCAAGCATGCATGGCTCCTCATCCGAACTATCACAGATTTATTCGTCATTTATTTTATTCTCACTATGTAATGGGAATCGGTGCACTGCGTCACTACTTCTGTCTTGTCTCTGACCTGTGACCTGCTGAGTAAGCATCATCTGTTGCTGTTCTATCGAGGCTTGACGTATCTGCATATGCTGTCTAGGTACCATAGGAACCTGCTGCTGCATTGGTTGCAACTGTGTCATTTGTGCACAGGCCATCTGCACCTGCTGCATGGGTTGCAAATTCTGCATTTGATTCGTATTATTCTGGAAATTCGGATTAAGTCCTCTCATTCTAGGGACCTTTACAGTTTGAAACATATTGCCATCACCACTTTGCTGAAGAACACCATCCTGCACCATCACCAGACACTCCCGCTTCCAGTGCCCCATGTTTCCACAAAGATGGCACAGTAACATCTTCTTCATCCCTTGAACATCATTTTGAACCACTACCGTATTTAAATCTGGACCACGATTCATATTGATTCCGCGTTCTCTACCTCTCACCTGGGGTTGGAACATAACAGTTCCCTGTTGCTGGGTATCTGCTGCACTAAAGCTCCCTGCACTCCTGTTTGAGCTGCCTTAATCTGCATCACCATTGCTTTCTCCTTCAGCTTCTTCTGTTTTAACTCAATTTCGTCACTACAGTATTTCACATTCTGCAACACCTCATCAATCGGCGTTGCTTGCCAACAAATCAAATTACTCTTAATCATCTGACCTACTTCAGGTCTCAATCCTTCCACAAACCTGAACACAAAGGGGGTGATTCTAACCCTGGTGGTCGGTGATAAAGCGGCGGCCAACCCGCCAACAGGCCGGCGGTCCAAAAAATGGAATTCTGACCCTGGCGGCAACCGCCAACACAGCCCGCCACATTAACACTCCGACCGCCACCGCGGTACAGACAAACAGCGCGGCAGTCACCGCCAACAAGCAGGCGGCAGACAATGTACCGCCCACACTATCACAACTCACCAATCCGCCACCTTTTCCGGGGCGGGAGCCCCGCCGATAAAAACATGGCGGAAACAGACTACGGACGGGAAAACGCGCACCAAAACACACTCCACGAGTACGGAGGACAGCATGGAACCCGAATTAAACATCCTACCTGCACTCGTCTACCTGCTCATCTACCACGAGTACGAACTCCGGCGCAGACGACAACGGTGAGTACTGCACCTACGACACACGGGAGGGGGGAGGAGGAAAGCTTACGGGCACACACATATGCGACCCCCACCCCCCCAAACTATGTACACACCAATGCTGAGCAACAATGCACAGTGACACCACCCAAACCCCCCTGAAAAATGCAAAGACATAATTAAATTGTGAACCAAATTTTTATATAAAAAATAGACTCTGAGATGTATCGGCAACTATGCAAAATATCCCTAACAAAATAATACTATACACACTGCCATGGAGAACCGAGGCAATTAGTCCGCTACATCAAAGTCAAATGGAACAGTCCGTGGGCTACAGTGTAGCGACACAAGGGCAAAGCCCACACAGGAGACCTGAGTCCTTTGGAGAGAACACTGCAGGGGCATCTGATGAAAATACTACAGGCACCTCAGGGGGAAGGGAAGGGGGGGGCACCACAGCCACATGAGTCCACGACGCAAGATCCACGAAGGGGCCACCATGCCCACTGTGCCATCCTGGGGAGTGCAAAGCCACAGTCTCTCAAGTCTCTACAGTGGGTGGGTTGCCCACTCTGCCATCCTGGGGAGTGCAAAGCCACAGTCTCTCAAGTCTCTACAGTGGGTGGCTTGCCCACTGTGCCATCCTGGGGAGTGCAAAGCCACAGTCTCTCAAGTCTCTACAGTGGGTGGCTTGCCCACTCTGCCATCCTGGGGAGTGCAAAGCCACAGTCTCTCAAGTCTCTACAGTGGGTTGGTTGCCCACTCTGCCATCCTGGGGAGTGCAAAGCCACAGTCTCTCAAGTGGATAACAGTGGGTGGGTTGCCCACTCTGCCATCCTGGGGAGTGCAAAGCCACAGTCTCTCAAGTCTCTACAGTGGGTGGCTTGCCCACTGTGCCATCCTGGGGAGTGCAAAGCCACAGTCTCTCAAGTCTCTGCAGTGGGTGGCTTGCCCACTCTGCCATCCTGGGGAGTGCAAAGCCACAGTCTCTCAAGTTTCTACAGTGGGTGGGTTGCCCACTCTGCCATCCTGGGGAGTGCAAAGCCACCCACAGTCTCTCAAGTGGATAACAGTGGGTGGGTTGCCCACTCTGCCATCCTGGGGAGTGCAAAGCCACAGTCTCTCAAGTGGATAACAGTCTCCACTGGTCAAGGAGGAGGCATGGTGGGCACAGTGAACCATAGACAGAGCTTGAGACGGCGGGTCCCAGTGTAGCGGTCCTTGAGACGGCGGGGCCCAGCGGAGCGGTGCTTGAGACGGCGGGGCCCATCGGAGCGGTGCTTGAGACGGCGGGGCTCAGCGGAGCGGTGCTTGAGATGAAGGGGCCCAGCGGAGCGGTGCTTGAGACGGCGGGGCCCGGCGGGGCCCAGCGGAGCGGTGCTTGAGATGAAGGGTCCCAGCGGAGCAGTGCTTGAGACGGCGGGGCCCAGCGGAGCGGTGCTTGAGACGGCGGGGCCCAGCGGAGCGGTGCTTGAGATGAAGGGGCCCAGCGGAGCGGTGCTTGAGACGGCGGGGCCCAGCGGAGCGGTGCTTGAGATGAAGGGGCCCAGCGGAGCGGTGCTTGAGACGGCGGGGCCCAGCGGAGCGGTGCTTGAGACGGCGGGGCCCAGCGGAGCGGTGCTTGAGACGAAGGGGCCCAGCGGAGCGGTGCTTGAGACGGCGGGGCCCAGCGGAGCGGTGCTTGAGACGGCGGGGCCCAGCAGAGCGGTGCTTGAGATGAAGGGGCCCAGCGGAGCGGTGCTTCAGATGAAGGGGCCCAGCGGAGCGGTGCTTCAGATGAAGGGGCCCAGCGGAGCGGTGCTTGAGACGGCGGGGCCCAGTTCAGCGGTGCCTATCTTCACGGCGGGGCCCTGTTCAGCGGTGCTCTTCTGCACGGCGGGGCCCTGTTCAGCGGTGCTCTTCTGCACGGCGGGCCCTGTTCAGCGGTGCTCTTCTGCACGGCGGGCCCTGTTCAGCGGTGCCTATCTTCACGGCGGGGCCCTGTTCAGCGGTGCTCTTCTGCACGGCGGGGCCCTGTTCAGCGGTGCTCTTCTGCACGGCGGGCCCTGTTCAGCGGTGCTCTTCTGCACGGCGGGCCCTGTTCAGCGGTGCCTATCTTCACGGCGGGGCCCTGTTCAGCGGTGCTCTTCTGCACGGCGGGCCCTGTTCAGCGGTGCCTATCTTCACGGTGGGGCCCTGTTCAGCGGTGCTCTTCTGCACGGCGGGCCCTGTTCAGCGGTGCTCTTCTGCATGGCGGGCCCTGTTCAGCGGTGCCTATCTTCACGGCGGGGCCCTGTTCAGCGGTGCTCTTCTGCACGGCGGGCCCTGTTCAGCGGTGCCTATCTTCACGGCGGGCCCTGTTCAGCGGTACCTATCTTCACGGCGGGGCCCTGTTCAGCGGTGCTCTTCTGCATGGCGGGCCCAGTTCAGCGGTGCCTATCTTCACGGCGGGGCCCTGTTCAGGGGTGCTCTTCTGCACGGCGGGCCCTGTTCAGCGGTGCCTATCTTCACGGTGGGCCCTGTTCAGCGATGGACATCCAGTAGGTTCAAGGGAGCCAGACCTGGCCTGGACTCCGTGCTCAGACGCCCTCCGGCCGTGATGTTCCTGGGCCCTTCGGTGACGGAGTCCTGGGCCCTTTGGTGTCCTCCTTTACAGCTGGGATGTGGCATGTGGGGCCCACCTGCTCCGCGCTCCTGCTGGCTGACGTCTCCGCCCTGCTGCCCTTACGCTCCTTAGATGGGGCTCTCGGGCCCTTGCCTCCCCGAGACGTTGTGGCTGGTGAAGTGGGCGAACTCTGCTCCTTGGGGGCAGCCGTGTCAGTCTTCGCACGGCGGCCCTTGTGTTTCCTGGTCCTCTTGCCGGGGGGGGGGCTGGATGTGTCCTTGCTGCTGATGGAGGTGCTGGCAAAGGGTGGGCTCCAGAACCCATACACAACAGTGACACCCGAAGTTGGGCTGGTGGTGGCTGTGGTGCTCTTGGGACTCTTTGCAGATGGAGGGGGTAGGTCATCGGAGGGGAAGAGTTCAAGATTAGCCAGGAAAACATTTTTAGGGCCAAGGTAAAAGGTAGGAGAAGTGGAGATGGAAGTGGAGGAAGAGGATGTGGTTGTAGGAGAGTCAGGTGTGCTGTCATTGGGTGAAGGTGCAGGTGCTGTAGGCTGTTGTGAGGTGGATGTCTGTTGGGTGGGTGTCTGCCTGCGTTTGTGTGTCTTGGAAGGGGTGGTGACAGACACAGTGGGAGAGAACACAGGGGACGTGTAAATGGCAGTGGGGGTGGTGACTGCACGCGTGCGGACTGTACAGGAGGGTGTGGTGGTGATGGAAACACTGGCTGATGTTGGTGTGCATGCAGGTGTGAGTGGAGACGTCACAGGGAGGGAGGAGGGAGACGAGGAGGAGGGGGACACAGGGGTGGTAGTGACTGTTGGGATGTCTGCATCTGTGTGTTGATTGGGTGAGTGTTTGTGGGATCTGTGGTGCTTGTGTCTGGATGAGCTGCCCTTGGGTGTTGAGGTGTGTGCAGGCTGGTCAGATGGTGTGGATGGGATAGGCTGAGGAACAGGAGATAGAGACAGGCTGGAGGCAGTCAGAAGAGGGAGGCTGGAAACAGGGACAATGGCTGCCGTCAGTGCTGAGGCCAGAGCATTGAACGATCGTTGATGGGCAGCCTGACCCGAATGAATGCCCTCCAGGTAGGCATTGCTCCGATGCACCTCCCTTTCTACCCCCTGGATGGCATTCAAACGGGTAGTCTGCCCAACAATGAGTGTCCTGAGGAGATCAATGACCTCCTCACTGAGGGCAGCAGGGGTAACAGGGGCAGGGGCTGAGGTGCCTGGGGCGAAGGAGACGCCCGCCTTCCTGGGTGAGCGGGCACGGAGCGTAGGCTGAGGGGCTGCTGGGAGGGCGGGGCTGGTGCGCTGGGTGGCGGCTGTACCTGTAGAGGCGGGGGGCCCGGATGTTGCCGCCACCGCTAGGGAGCTCCAATCCGAGGACGTGTCGCTGTCGCTGCTCTCACCAGCGGTCCCCGTCGTGGTGCTCCCCTCGCCCACCGGCTCACTTGGGCCCTCGGTGTCTGTTCCTGTGCCCACCGGGGCCTTGTGGCTTGCAGCTCCCTCGTGCTCCGATGCCAAATCTCCTCCGCCTGATGATGCTAATGCACACATGCACAAGAAGATGAAGAAGAAGGGTGGGGGGAGAAAGAGAAGACCTGGTTGAGTGCATGCAATGTCAACACCATTGGCGGAGAGGACAGACACAGGAGCCGCATGCACTAAGCCGCGCATTCGGGGCACACTACTCAGTACTTCTGACTCGGACAACAGGTCAGGAGATGACTAACGCGCACATGTGTGAGGCTGGACCATCAATAGCTGGACTTGTCACCCTACGGAGGTGGGGGCCGGGAGCACAGGGCCATGCATAAGGGAGAGGACTACACTACAGAAAGCGCCCTGGCCTAATGTCACCCCCAACCCTCCTCCCCACCCAGACGCCTCCACTGCGCAGAAAGATAGCTGAATGTGCTTATACTCACCCCCTTGTGTCTGCTGTGATGCTCTCAAGCGCCCATCCAAATCAGGGTAGGCCACCGCCAGGATCCGGGACATCAGGGGGGTCAGGGTACGACTGGCACCCCTCCTAGGTTGGGAGGCCATCCCCAGCAGTGACTCGGCGGTCTTCCTGGTTCCGCGGCGGATGTCCTCCCACCTCTTGCGGCAGTGGGTGCCCCGTCTGACGTGGACCCCCAGGGCCCGGACTTCCTTGGCGATGGCACGCCAAATCTCGACTTTCTGATGGGCGCTGACCTATGTGACATGTACAGGGTGGGAAGGAAACATTCATCAACTTACTGCATGTTAGTTGTGATTGGCCCCCCCTCCCCAACCTTGCAATATAGCACATGCTCTCATCTGTCGTGCGTTGCACTCCTCATTCGCCCCCCACCCCACCAACTTACATCCACCCCACTCCACACAGGCATCGCCCATTCCATGTGCACCCGGTGTACTCACCTGTTGGTCTGGAGGACCGTAGAGTAAGGCATACTGGGGGAGGACCCCATCCACGAGCTTCTCCAACTCTTCAGACGTGAAGGCAGGGGCCCTTTCCCCAGTAGCAGCAGCCATTGTCACTTCCAGACCGAGTTCACAGCAGCACTTGCAGTATAGGTCCTCTCCTGTGGATGATCAGGTCTCGAGTGATTAAGCAGATAGAAAATGACGGTCACGCCCGCGGCGGTGCGTACCGCGGCGGTGCGTACCGCGACCGCCGGCGCACATCGTCATTGGCTCCTGAAACCCATAGGCTTCAATGTTGTCCAATGCGGCTCCGTATAGCGGTCTTCGACCGCCTACCGCCACGGTGTGCCCCGCCAGCGCAGTGACCTCACATCCCATTGTCCCACTTCACAGGTCAGGCAGCCGCCATTTCAAGGGCCCACATGGCATAATCTCTACTGCGACACACAGGCCTAGGCCTGGCATTGCCACACATACACGCCTTTCAATACCTAGATAACCGTGTGCCATGCAAGCAGTGGTGAACGTACCAGTGATTATCTTGACTCTGTGCTCCATGTTGTCCTTCCTAGGCACCGTCCGCTGGTATTTGCGAGGAGAAGGATGAATCCTCGCGTGTACCGACCGCTGGTGGACCTGTCGACAATGGAAGATCGCCACATCATACTACGATACCGACTTGACCGTGCCACTATCCATGAACGGTGTGCCCAGCTGGAGCCAGCCCTGATGTCCCCCATCCGCCAACCCACAGGAATTCCCCCTCTGGTGCAGGTGCTGTCAGTCCTCCATTTTCTTGCAAGTGGCTCATTCCAGACAACAGTGGCCATGTCATCTGGAATGTCTCAGCCAATGTTTTCTAAGGTTTTGTCTAGAGTGTTGTCTGCCCTGACGAAACACATGCGGAGATACATCATATTCCCAGAGGAGGTTGATTTGCCCACTGTGAATTTTATGCCCTTGGACATATTCCCAACATAATTGGTGCCATTGATGGGACCCATATAGCCTTAGTCCCCCCAAAAGATGATGAGCAGGTGTACAGAAACAGGAAGAGTTGCCATTCTATGAACGTCCAGGTGGTCTGTTTGGCTGACCAGTACATCTCCCATGTGAATGCAATGTTCCCTGGTTCAGTGCATGACGCGTATGTGATGCGTAATAGCAGCATCCCTTATGTGATGGAACAGCTACAGAGACACCGGGGGGGTTATTCTAACTTTGGAGGAGTGTTAATCCGTCCCAAAAGTGACGGTAAAGTGACGGATATACCACCAGCCGTATTACGAGTTCCATAGGATATAATGGACTCGTAATACGGCTGGTGGTAAATCCGTCACTTTTCCGTCACTTTTGGGACGGATTAACACCTCCTCCAAAGTTAGAATAACCCCGTGTGTGGCTAATAGGTGACTCTGGTTACCCCAACCTGCCTTGGCTATTGACCCCAGTGAGGAATCCCCGGACCAGGGCTGAGGAACGGTACAATGAGGCCCATGGGCGAACTAGGAGGATCATAGAAAGGACCTTTGGGGTTCTGAAGGCCAGGTTTAGGTGTCTGCATATGACAGGGGGATCCCTGATGTACTCACCAAAGAAGGTGTGCCAGATCATCGTGGCCTGCTGTATGCTTCACAATCTGGCATTGCGACGTCAGGTGCCTTTCCTGCAGGAGGATGGTCCAGATGGTGGTGTTGAAGCAGCTGTGGAGCCTGCGGAGAGTGAAGAGGAGGAAGACTCAGATGACGACACAGACAACAGGGACAGAGTTATCCAACAGTATTTTCAGTAGCACACAGGTAAGAATCAAGCACGCCATTTTACTTTTCCTGCAAGCCTCCTGCTTCTCAGCTTTGTCTATGACCCCCCAGTTCTTTAAAACTGATGTTTGATTTTCCCTTCCCTTTTCAGTGCTGTATGACCCACTCCGTGACTACTGCTTGGTTAGCCCATGGACTAATGCTTATTGATCTCGGTATGTGTTCAGCACAAAGTTAACAGAACATAATTGATCGGTAATGTGTTATACATTTGTAAATAATACAGCCTGACTCCTGTTTGATTTAAGTGCATTGAGTGATTTATTTTTTGTGCTAGATAATGTTACATGATATAAACACGGTGATGGGTGGGGGTGGAGTAATGGCCATGGCAGAGTCCAGTTCTCAGTCTCACAGGTGCATTGTCCATATGCCTGTGGAAGGATGGAGCAGGGGCAGTTCAAGGTTGGACAGGGTGGCAATGTGGGACAGTGGGATGACTTCAGGGGGGGTCTCATGCTGGCGGGGGTCTTGACATCCTACTCTGTTGATTTCTTGGATCTCAGGCTCCTCTTGCGGGGTGGTGGTTCTTCAGCAGGAGGTGGGGTTCTGGTGGCCTGTCGTTGTGGTGGGGCCTCCTGTCCACTAGCGCCGGCGGAGGTGGTAGGCTGTTCCTGGCTAGGGACAGGGGCCCTGTGTGGTGCCACACGGTCCCGCAACATGTCTTCTATACGGTTGAGGGCCTGGACTATGCTCCCCATAGCGGTAGAGATGTTTGTGAGTTGATTGGTGAACCCCAGGTAGCGTTCCTCCTGCTGTGCCTGGATCTCCTGGAACCTGGCCAGTACCGTCGCCATCGTCTCTTGGTAGGCTGCCATGATGGTGGTGAGGGCCTCTTGGAGAGTAGGTTCCCTGGGCCTCTCCTCCCCCCCCTGTCGCACAGCAGCCCTCCGAGTTGCCCTGTTTCCCTGGGCCTCTGTCCCCTGGACGGTGTGCCCACTACCACTGCCCCCAGGTCCCTGTTGTTGTTGGGGTGGTGGGTTAGCCTGGGTGCCCTGTAGTGGCAGACACACCGCTGATTGACCTGTCCTAGAGACAGAGGCATGGGCCCGCTGGGTGGGAGCTGTGCTGTTGTTCCCAGAGGGGGTTGGGTCTGCTGTGGCCTGTGTGTGGGGAACCCACTGTCCAGAGGTCCCCGATGGTCCGGGCTGGTCATCAGGTTCCAGGTCGACAGAGCTGCTGTCATCGCTGGGTGCCTCTTCCGGGGGGGGGGATGGACATTTCTGGACCCTCCTGGCCGGTGTGTTGGCGTTCGGGTCCTGCATGGGGTAAGAGAGTATGGTTATTGTTTCTGTGTGTGCTATTGCGTGCCATTGATTGGTGCCCTTGTCCCTCAGTGCTGCCATTCCCTTGGGGGAGGTGTTGTAGGGGTGTTGGGGGGGGGTATGTGCAGTGGTCATGCTTGGGTGATGGGTGTCCATAGTTTGTGGGGGCATGCAGGGGTTGGTGTTGGGTGGGTTGTGCTGGAGAGACATTCTCAGGGAGGATGTGTGATGGGGGGTTGGGGGTGAGGGTGGTGGTGGGGGTTAGCATGCTGGGGGGGGAAGTAGTTGAGATTGTACTTACCAGAGTCCATTCCTCCGTGTACTCCAGCGAGGCCATCAGGATGCAGGATGTTTAGTACCTCTTGCTCCCATGCTGTGAATTCGGGAGGAGTGGGTGGGGGTCCCCCGCCAGTCTTCTGCACTGCGATGTTGTGTCGCGAGACCATCGAGCGCACCTTTCCCCTTAAGTCGTTCCAGCGTTTGCGGATGTAGTCTCTATTTCTGGGATGCTGTCCCACCGCGTTGACCCTGTCCACGATCCGCTGCCATAGCTCCGCCTTCCTGGCTATGGTGGTGTGCTGCACCTGTGAGCCGAAGAGCTGCGGTTCAACTCTTATGATTTCCTCCACCATGACCCGGAGTTCTTGGTCCGAAAAGCGTGGGCGCCTTTGGGGTGCCATGGGGTGGTGTGGATGAGGTGTGGGGTGGTATATATGGTGATGAGTGTGTTGGTGTGTGGTGCTTTGTGCTTCTATGTGGTGTGTGTGATGGTGTAGTGTGCCTCTGTGTGATGTAGCTCTCTATTCTGTGATGTGTCTCTCTCTCCTTCGTCTCTGATCTTCGGTCGTAGGGGTTTGTGGGTGATGTGGGTGTGTGTTTTACACTTGTATGGATGTGTGGGAGTGTTGTTGGTATGTGTGTCAGGTGTGTGTATTTCAAATTGCCCAATGTGGCAGTGTTTTGGAGCTGTGTGTGTATTTTGAGCGCGGCGGTGTGTACCGCCAATGGAATACCGCGGTTGAAAGACCGCCGCGTGGATTGGTGGGTCAGAATGGCATGGGCGTGTTTGTGTTGGCGTGGCGGTGGAGGTTTGGTCATCTCCAGTTTTCCGCGGCCCGCTCATGCGGCGGCCTTCCTTGGATGTCGGGTTTTTGGCGGATTCACAGTTGGTGGTCAGAATGACCGTGGCGGTTTACCGCGGACGCGGCGGTAGTATGGCGGAGTTCTGACCGGCGGTATGGCCCTTTTACCGCCAAGGTCAGAATGACCCCCAAAGTGTAGAATGTCTTTTGGCTCAGTCGCTTCTTCGCCATTGTACTCCTTGAACGCTTTCAACAACCTCTCATAGTACGCATGTATTGACTCTTTTACCTTCTGCACTGTCCTGTCAATTCTCTGCCAGTCAATATTTTTAGGCAAGATTCTCGTCTTCAGGAATTCAAACACCTTATAATAATATTTAACCACTTCAGGTGATGGTGCACCTGTAACTGTAACTCTTTCCAGTTCACTCGTCGGCCATTAACCCACAAATCAGCTGGCACTACTATCTCCAACAGAGTATTCAGGTCTTCCCACAGATATTTCAAAAGCTTCACAAATCTATCTGTCTGCTGATACTATTCAACCGGTTTCTCCCTCAACTTTGGATAATCATTTGTGAATGACAGAATATCACTTCTGTGCCAAGGAACATGAACAAACTGCCCTCCTGGAATTTCCCTCATTGGTAAATTTTTACTGGATCCTTTTCTTTCTGAACACTTTCAGACTCTTCTTGTGAATTCCGTTTCCGTTTCTCCTTCTTCTTTGCCCATCTGCCTTCCCACTTTTCTAATGCTTCCCAGATCTGAGCACTCTGCAATAGTTCTTTAAGATGCGCTTTCATCCCAGCTGATCTGATATGTTCAAAATCTTTTACTTCAAAATCGAACCTATAACTCCTTTTCAAATTCTTTATTTTCTCAATTTCTATGTCATGCTTCTCTGCCAAATTTGCCAGTTTCTGATGTATCTTGCCCGCTTCTCTCGTGATTCTCGGACACAAGTATCTCAGCTCTTCTTTGGTATAGGATTCTAACCTATTCACTCCCATTGATCCCTCAATCAGTTCAGTCATTTCCGTAGCCAGCCTTATGCGATCGATTTGCTCTTCACCCTTGGATGTATTTCGTGGGGTATTCAGACTATCTAACCATTCATTTAACTGCTATGCTGTCAATCCCTGTAATGAAACCTTACTTGTGTTCAGCAATGGTACCTGTTGTACCACTGCACCTGGAGTTTGCGGTGTCAAAAGCTTCAAGCTCTGACGTACACTCGGGCCATTTACAGCGTCTGGAAGCACAACAACGGAACTAAGGTCCATTATTGGCCTAGATCCATCAAAGGTCTGACTCATAGATGAAACTACCTGCACATGCTATCTCACCCCCCTCCTCACAAGGCTTTGTGACATTGCACCCTGTTATCCTACAATTGGCTTTTTCTGTGCAAATATTGGTACCGCTGGACCAACAGTAATTGGCAGCGATAATGCACCTGGTGCTGCTCTGACACCCGCATTTTGTGGAAGGGCTACTCCCATGCGCTGATTCATCACTGGTGTTACATCTGACTGTTGCCCTGTCATTGGTGTGAACTTCGGCAAACCCTGTGGCTGTGCCAGAGGCATCAACACTGGAGTGGGCTCATTATGAACAAGCATCGGCCTCGGAACTGCTTGCTCTGTAAATACCACTAAGTTTGAGGTTGTCTTGAGAATCATTATCTCTGGATAAATTCTCTGTACCAGTGGTGGGTGCATCTGCACCTGGACTACCGATGTAGTTACTTCATTAGGAGTACTCTGCACTACCCCTTGTACCTGTCCATTATCTGCTTGCACTGGTTCCGCTGTCCCCAACACTTGAGTTGGGGCAGTTAGAGCAGAACTAATACTTCGACTCCCCTCATGCACCGCATATGGTGGAGGTCGGTCCCTCAACACCTGAGTAATAAGATCCTCGACATCTGAGTCTTCCTCTTCTACGTAGGTCTTTTTCTTCTTCTTACTTTCTGATGAACTCTTATCACTTGTGCTAGTTTCCTCTTTCCCTTCTGACTCATCATCCTCTGTGATAGCAGGAAATAACTTAACATCTTGCAATGTCGCTGTTCTCCACCTCTTCTGTTCCCAATCCCATCTTGCCTCTGCTAGAGACTTCTCTACCTTCCTTATTCTTCTCTGGAATTTGATTTTTTTTGCTGTCTCGCTATGAGCTCCCAAACTGCTAATGCCTGAAACTGTGCTGGTCTCGGGAGAGGCTTTGTCTCAAACAATGTCATCCGCAACTGATCCAAAATTCTCAAATTAAACTTCCGTGCTCTGGAAACGCTAAAGCTCCCTGTTTCTCTGTCAATTTGCACCACTGCTTTAACCAAAGACATGGCGCTACACCTCGCTGTACCATCACAATATATTCCAGAGAATTTTCTGTTGGAGTAGTCTCCCCCACTGTCGCCTCAATGTATGTATCACCCTTCATGGCACTCCTAAGCGCTTTCAAAAACGTCATCTTTCTCTGTGGTATTTATTCAACCAACCTCTTCCAGCGCGGCTCACTCTGACATCACACTCACACACTGCGGCTGACAAAGTCTTGCGGCTCGTCCTCCTATTCTCCGACTCACACAAAATGCAAATTATTGCGAGCACTAACCAAAAACCAATAACCAAAACAAATCAGCTGGTTTACTACAGGAAGGTACACAATCGCTTCAGAGACCTTACGGATTTTCACTTATGGCCCTTTCGCTCATGCAGATATTCCTCTTTCTCAGTCTCCCACATCCGCAAGCAAAATTCGACCCGCAAATTTTACTCTCAACTGATCAATGGGTCTGTCCTGGTGCCCATACGACTCGCCAAATCTCAGTCAAAATTTTTCTCTTACTCACTTAACTCACACACCAACTTGTTGACCACGCCCGATCAACCTACTAAAGCAGACAGATTACAACATATAACCAAGTGTCTTCTACACTTGTCAATATGCTATGGAGTCTTAGACCACGCAGGGTCCGTACATCACCAACAACCATGTGGACAATTTTTTAGCACAAAGCGCCACACACATGTGAAATTCAATGACTTCCCTACTCTCACACTGCGGAGTACGCACACTCCTACTAAACTTCAACTGGAGTAAGCAGACCCCCTACTTCCCTCACATTCGTCACAATTCACCTGCGATTTGCATAAGCCTTTGCAAGCGCAATCTACCACTTTCACATTATCACTAAAACGCCGAGAACATACCCAACTCTACTTGCAGGATCCAGGATCTGGGAAAGTCACTTCTGTGTTTAAGGGGACATCATTCTTGCTACAATTGCCATTTCAGAAAACAAAATTAAAATCTCATAAAAATGAATAACTAACCCTAATTCAAACTACCACCATAACCATCGGTCACCACATGACTAGTTCTCCAAGGAAACTAACCATCAAGCTGCTACTCAAAACTGTTTTCGCTCCCGGTCCTTAATAAGTAAACTTATAAGGTGACGTGTATAGGTCAATGAACCTTTTGATTTGCATGGAGTATCCTAGTTACGGTGTAACCAATGTTCATCAATAGTCAATACACAAATCAATACCCATTTGCAAAACACTAATCAGCAGTTAATGACATCAAACCATGATGTTCAGTCCTGAATAACTACAACTCAATATACGTTTTATCAATTTTATTTCCCTATTAGTTACAATACTAAGTCATGGGGTTCATTCAAACTTTATTCAAATCAATCCGTATTAATTCATTAGAAGTTGCCAAATACATAGTCTAATCAAAAATTGCATCAGAGTACATTCTAAAGCAGCAGCATAAGTCAATAATTGAATCAGGAATGAATAAGTCAACATGAATAGCGAAGTTCAGCAAATCAGTTTGTCAAACATTTGTCTCTGTGTTTGTCAATGTCATAAATTAGGAACCTCACCTAACCCAGATTAGCATCTGCATGTGGGACTTCATGCAAAAACAATTTAGAACATGAATTTGGAACACATCAGCTAAGGAAAACTATTAAACAGCGCAGTTGGTACCTAGGAAGAAAAAGCACGAAAGTTAATTCAGTCATATTGTCATAGCTACCTATGCACGATATGGATCAGTAACAAAGTCAGTCTTCGTCTTCAGGTCATCAATCGATCAGCATCTCATCAGCCTCTCAAGAGCTTGAGTCCAATGACAGAATCTTGAATCTATTGAACATCCATGCCTAGCCTCTAACATCTGAACATCTCCACATCTAAAGTTTTCTCCCTTTGTCACGACATTATATCAAAGTCGCCCAGACTATCCCCCAATTCCTAATTGGTCAATTAATCACACGATTTTACATTATTCAATAGCCCTTGTTTTCCTAGTCTATGAAATCTAAAATTACACAGTTCCCATGTAGGTGACTGGTTCACTTTACGATGTCTTCATCATCCGGCTCGTCAGGTATTGAAAATGTTGCATCTTCTTCTCCAGTCAGAGTCTCCATTGTTCAAGTCCTGGGAAAGTACATCCAGTATACTTTACACTGATTTGGATACAAACTTTTATTCCGTCATCTCCTGTTCATCGGTTCACGCATAGGATTTTTGCTGATCAGATTTTATTAAATAATAAGCGATTCAGGGTCAGTCCAGCACAGTAGCTTTTTCTACATTGATTGTTAATACAAGGCCACAACGTCGGCTAAGTTAGCTCTACTATATAATGCAAAACGTACGTTATATATCTCAATATGACATACTACTACATTATTCAATACGTTTTTCTATATTTCATACATGTTATTCATTTTTATTAGTACATTTGTGAATCTTGGTGATCGTTCTCCAAGGGCACATTTTCAAACGTGCAGATTATTTTTCCACGTTAATTACTCAAACTATTTAAAAATTCTTTAATAATTTCTAATTAATATATCTGCGTTATCACATTACAATGCTGTGCATACCCCTTGATACCATTATATAAGTATGTAAGGGCACCAAGGGGTATCCTCTCCACTGCATACCCTTTAGTGCTTTTATATGCTTATGTAAGGGCACTGAGGGGTATGTGCACTGCAGTGTTAGTTAAACAGTGCTGAAAGAGAAAGCAATACTTAGAAATCACTTCATATTAAAGTTTAATCTGTGGTGGTTTGTAAAAATAGATGAACTGCTCCCTCTGGACCCTATTTATGTACCATTGCAATGCTGATTTAATTTCACTGCTGGAATGGCAGAATTAATTAGTAATTCTGTGTTAAATGTGTAACACAGAACTACTAAATTATTTCAACTCCATCAGTGAAATTGCAAATTCCACCCACCCCTAGTTTTTATGCCTTAATATTTTATTTATGAACTGAATAAATTGGACTGAGTTTGAAAGTGTAATAGACTACTGATAAGCAAGGTTCTTGTAGGCATTGCACAATTTGGGGATTTAACTTTTTTTGCCACCCCACCCTCTGTTAATGGGGGAGATAGTAATTGTTAGTGGTGTTCAGGGCTGTAGTCGAGCTGCTATTTAGAATCCTAATATACTTACTCTGTATCAGTCTAAAAATGCTGTTTGATAGTCTTGGATCTCTCAGTGGCACGCAATACATTCTCACACCATTTCCTACAATGTTTGTTAGAGATTAAGATGAGGTGTCTGTTATTTGATTGGATCAGATTCGTTCTTTCCTTGATCGTAGACAGCAGGCAGTTTGAATGGCCCTTTATTTATCAGATAGTAAGGTTATCAAACAGGGAGTATGTCAGCTCATCGCTAAGCCCAACGTTTTTAATTATGTACATATCTCCTTTTGCAGCCTTAGTTGAATCTTTTGCCACTAAAATAATCTCCCAAAACTGATGATACTCAGATTTTCTCATATATTAGCAGCTCTACAGTGCCTGAAGAGGCCTTCTCAGCATGTGTGGGTGCAGTAATGAATTAGATGAGGAGCAATATTTTGAAATCTGATCTGGGTGAAACAGAAGTGCTATTGTTTGGCCCAACACCCACTGGTTGGTGTGATAGCTGTTGGCCTGGTGAACTGCCTCCATCTCCCCGTCTTGCTGCAGTAGCTAGACTTTTGGGCATTCAAATTGATCATCAACTCAAATTGAGGGGGAACCAAAGGAGGCCCAAAAGGGCAGTTTGAAAAAAATCATTTTTAGGCTGACAAGTGCAGCAGAAATTTTATTGGTATAGATGAGACAATGCTGGGTGGTAGGAATTTTGTGGATTACTGCAGATTCTCGACGGTTCCATCACAAAAATGTGGGAAAAATGTGTGCTTTCCAGCAAAGTTGCAGGTTTGCAGGGCATTATGGGTAAGGAAATGGTGCAGGGTGCATGTGAAGCACACCACCCTGGAATCAACTAGATATTTAGTTTTCAGATGTGTCTAGGTCTTGTGGATTTTTCTACATGGAAGTAAAAAAAAGTGCAGCCCTCACCATTCCAAGTGGGACGATTTTGAGAGTTACCAAGCTCTCATGGCCCAAATGTAAAACAAAAACAAAAAATAATCAAATGTCCTCTTGCTTGCCATGGGATAAGATGTTTTAGTGTGTGGGGGAGAGCTGAAAGACTGTTAGCCCCTTCAATTCGGGTGGGGGCATACCTCTTATTTTGAAAAAGAAATCTTCCCTGGTCTCTGGTGGGCTTTCTGTCCCCCTTGGGGGCAGATGGGCCTTCCAAAATAGGCCAGTCTGCCCCCAAGGGGGGCAGTTATGGCCAAAAGTAATGTGCCCCCATGGGGAGAGACCCTTGCCCAAGGGGCTGCCCCCTCCAAACAAAACCCACACATACACACACACCAATCCATGGTGTCTAGAGGTTTCTGCCCCAAAGGGGGGAGATTGGCCTTACAAAAATAGGCTGATCTGCCCCCAAGGGGGGCAGAAATGGCCTAAATACAATTTGCCCCCCAGGGGAGCAACCCTTGTCTAAGGGGTCACTCCCCATACATAAAAACATAAAGTAAATAAAAAATATATATTTATCCCTGGTGTCTAGAGTTTTCTGCCCTCCGGGGGCAAATCTGCCTAATTATATTAGGACAATCTGCCTACAGGGGGGGCAGAAAAGGCCTAAAAATAATTCCCACCCCCCCCCCGGGAGTGGCCCTTGCCAAAGAGGCTGCTCCCCTTATGCGTTAGTATTAAAAAAACAAAATTCCCTGGTGTCTTGTGGTTTCTGCCCCCGGGGGGGGCAGAAATGGCCTAATAATAATTTGCCCCCCTGGGAGCGACCCTTGCCTAAGGGGTCGCTCCTCAAACATAAAAAATTAAAAGTAAACAAAAAAAAATAATCCCTGGTGTCTAGTGGTTTTCTGAGCCCCCCGGGGGCAGATCGGCCTAATAATATTAGTCCAATCTGCCCCTGGTGGAGGCAGAAATGGTCTAGAAATAATTTGCCCCCGAGGAGCGGCCCTCGCCCAAGGGGCCGCTCCCGTTACTTGAAATAGCCCACACAAAAAAATACTCCCTGGTGTCTAGTGGTTTCTCCGATCTGCCCCCAGGGGGGGCAGAAAAGGCCTAAAAATATTTTGCCCCCCTCCCGGACAGTGGCCCTTGCCAAAGGGGCAGCTCCCCTTATGCGTTAGTATAAAAAAAAAAAAAGAATCCCTGGTGTCTTGTGGTTTCTGCCCCCGGGGGGGCAGAAATGGCCTAATAATAATTTGCCCCCCCCAGGAGCGACCCTTGCCTAAGGGGTCGCTCCCCAAACATAAAAAAATAAAAGTAAACAAACAAAAAATTATCCCTGGTGTCTATTGGTTTTCTAATAATATTAGGCCAATCTGCCACCGGCGGGCAGTAATGGCCTAGGAATAATGTGCCCCCCAAGGAGCGGCCCTTGCCCAAGGGGCCACTCCCCTTACTTGAAATAGCCCACAAAAAAAATATTCCCTGGTGTCTAGTGGTTTCTGCCCCCCCCCCGGGGGCAGATCGCAAGGCCGATCTGCCCCCAGGGGGTGCAGAAATGGCCTAATAATGATTTCCCCCCACCCCCAGGAGTGACCCTTTCCCAAGGGGTCGCTCCCCAAACATAAAAAAATAAAATAAAAAAATTATCCCTGGTGTCTAGTGGATTTCTGCTTCCCCTGGGGCAGAAACAGCCCAAAAACAAATTGCCCCCCTGGAGAGCAGCCCTTGCCCAAGGTGCAGCTCTCCTTATTTAGTAAATAAAAAAATAAAAAAATTCCCTGGTGTCTAGTGGCATTTGATGCGATCGGGAAGCAGAAATGCTCAGAGAAGCCTGAAAGGAGAGGAAAGGCCTTAACTCTCCTTTCAGGCTTCTCTGACCCCCTCCACGTGATCGGGGGAGAAATGCTCTGCATTTCTCCTCCGATCGGGCGCTGGAGCTTCCAGCGCCGGAGGGAAGGCCTCTGATGAGGTCAGTGCGCGAAAGCGCGCTGACGTCATCAGACGCCACAGAGGGTTACAGGGGGGCGCGGGTTGAAGGGGAAGCGATTCCCCTTCCATCCCTGCCTAGGGGAGGGGTGTGCCTGGACATCGGGGGGAGCGGTAGCGCTCCCCCTGGGGCCCCTAGCAGGACGAGGTGATCTCGTCCAAGGCACCGGGGAACCGGCACCTTGGACGAGATCACCTCGTCCTTTGCACACAGAGGGTTAATGTGCTGAATGTGAGAAAGAGCCTCTTTGACATGGTAGCCCCCCACTTTGTGCCTGGAAAATAATGTGATTTCAAACTGTAAGTGCGCTGGCCCTACTAAACAGTTGTCCACGGCCAGATCTCTTTCCCCAAAACTGTACTATGTATTGGCACTTTAGCGACCCTTGTAAGTCCCTAGTAAATTGTACTCCTGGTACTTAGGGAATGGGTACTGAAGGGGGCCCCCAGAGCTGCAGCACCAATTGTGCCACTCTGAGAGGCCCCACACCAGCCTCATGCAGAGTGACATTCCACATGCATGACAAGGTGTTTTTTAAAGTTGCAAACATGATATGGCACTCACCAAGATTGCCCTGTCCACTAACACTGCAAACACTGTAGGCAATTCACCCCTCTGGCAGGCCTTACAGACCTAAGGCAGGGTGCACTATAATGCATGTGAGGGCATATGTTTGCATGAGTAAAATGCCCCCACTGTGCATTTACAAAACCTTAAGACAGAGTAAGTGTGCAGTGAAGCCATAGTAAATGCATGTGCTGGACACTGGTCATTACGAGCTCCCCAGCTACATGATGGCCTCTCTGAATACTAGGTTGTTTGGTATCAAACAAGTCAGAATACAAAACCCAACAGCCCTGGCATGGTTTCTGGCTGTTTTTTACCAGACTGCCACCACCAGATGCAGATCTAGACTCATGGGGTGAGAGCCTCTGCTTTCAGGAGCCAGAACATAAACCCTTTCCTAGGTGGAGGTGATGCAAATCCTCCCCCAGGTAGGCACCCCGGCCCAGCGGTCAGCTTCAAAGGGTTTGTACCACATTTGAAATCTGACCTCTGACTCTGATACTAGCAGCATATGGCAACCCAATGGTTCCCCCCACTTTGAGTGGGAAAACCATCGGGAAAACCTGGTCAGAGTAGGAGGAGTGAGCCCCTCACCCTGTACCACCCCCCTGGTGTGGCAGGCGAGATGATCACTCCATTTAATTTTCCTCCATCCTGGAAGGCAAGAAAAAAGGAAATGAGGGTTAGGGATGTGACCTCTTCCCACAGCAAGTGGTAACATAGTGGGTGTAACCACCACAAGGTAGGTGGCCCATTGGCCACTACTAGGCACTCTCCTTAACACCCACTAAATGCAGTATTTAGTGGGGACCCCTAGACCTACCAATCAGATTGATGGACACAAGAAGACAAGTGACAAAGATGCCCCAAGGCTCAAGAACAGAAGTCATGCTGCAAGAAGAAAAAGGTGCCAAACCCTTCCTGTTGCACTCTGGACTTGACAATCGCTGCTGAGGGGTTGACAGGGCATCAGAAGTTGGCAAGAACCTCCCTCTGAGAGAATGCATCAATTCCTGCACCCTGCAGGTGAGAGACCAGTGAAGTCCAGTTAAATGACCAGCCGCTGACCAATGAACCGGACATAGTAGCCTGACCAAATTCCACCCAATGAACCCAGAGGACAACCCCTGCCAGTGTGCCAAGTTTTGGTCCACTGCAACCTCCAGTGGCTGAGACATGCCATAGCCTGGGGTATTGGACCTCCAGTTTTGGACACCCAGAAGAAAAGTTCACTCTAGACTCTCCAAAGACCAGAAGCAAGCTCCAGTCAAGAGACTTCAGGGCACCCAAGAATCACTCTCCAGAGTGGCCCTGATGACTTGCAATCCACCGTAAAAGTGTCTTGCACCTGGCTGCAAGGACACTAGGACGCACAAACCTTGGCTGACCAATCCACACTGCACCCAGCCTCTCTGGCCGCTGCATCAACAAAACAGCTGTGCTGTTGGGATCCTCAACACTTTGTGACTTCTACAATCCAAGGGGACCCACCGGACTTACTTGTAAGCCCATCTGTGCAGTGTCTTTCCAAGTGGTCTCCTCCACCGTTCTGCACCAGTTCCAAGACTTTTAGCTGCTGCTTCCTCCAAAACCAGGTCTGCCGGAGCTTCTCTGGCTGGCCCACAGGACATTTCAACAAACTTGACCTAAAAACAGAAGGTGACACTTGTAAGAACAATCCCTGATTTTATAAACATTTTAAACGTTTTCTCCAATTCATTTCTAGGGTGCATAATTACGCACAAAAAGACTATTTTTGCTAAACTTTGAAAAATCATAACTTAAAAAGTACTTACCTAATCTTGATGATGTTGGTCTTAAAACATTATAAAAATCTGAAGTAGTTTTGTAAATTGGTTATGATATAAGTGTGTCCACATTTGTTGATTCTATGAGTGCAACAAATGCTTAGCACATCTCCAAGATAAGCTTAACTGCTCGCCCACACTACCATAAAAACAGAGAATTAGGTGGTCTGCTTTTTTACCTCTGGATAACAAAGTGGGGATGTTTGAATTTTCTACTTAGTGCACATCATTTTTGTACACTATATAGAGAGCCATCCTCCTACACTGAACATGGAGTAAATCGCACGCACTAAATCAAAATGCCTTTTTAATGAGATTTGGGTTTGGAAGACAGTGAATGATCTCTAAAATATCTATTTGCCTATCCTGGTTTACTCTTCTCTTTGTTGAAGCCCCACTCAACAAACAAAGGGCCTGATTTAGTGAAGCATGGGTGTGGGCAATAACAAAATCAAATTTGGTCTAACCTCCATTCCTCTGGAGTCTAAAGCCTTGATTTATAGTTGGGAGGATGCAATACTCCATTGTAAATTCGATGTGATATTCTGTCCTTTGTTTTACAATTAAATTATATCCTATGGTATTTGTAGTATGGCAAATAGGCCATCCGTCACATTTGTGATGCAGTTTCCCATCTGTCAAAGACTAACTCAGGTCCCTAGTCACAGAATTCAGTGCTCCCACAAGCAGAATCAAAGCAGACTCCACCAATCAAAGTACCCAAACTTGGTACAAAACTGTGGATAACAAAAGGTCAGAAGGAGGGAACTTGTAGGCCCAAACTTTCAATACCATTTTAAATGTTTGCTTTAAATTGACAACCACCAAACCAGGCAGTAAACATAAAACAATGTAAGCAATACACTGTGAAAATAACAGTGCATCATGGATATACATTTTTTGTTTTTCAAAAATAAACCCTCGTTTTAATGGTTTGTCAATGGAAAACAAAAGCAGCAGGTCTCGCATGACTCCATATCATGATGGATTAGTTGTTATTGTTTATTTCCATTTTAAATGCTCTTACTTTGTCTGGGGGACCTCTTTTGACAAAGAAAGACGTTGACAACACGGCTGTAAAGTAGTGCTCCCCTTCTTTAGCTGCGTGGCAGCTTGCCTGCTAAATGTTAATGGACGTTCACTGCATTCATCCTAACATTTGGTTATATGCAGAAGATTTGGCTGTTCGAAAGCTACTACTCAAAGGGCATGAGCAGCTTAGAAGTAGGGTCAAATATGTTTCTACTCCCTAAATCAGTTAAAGGCAAATGGTGCAATTCTGAATGGACTTTCCTAGTGTGCTTAGTAGTGCTTTTGTAGCACTACTTCACATACTCATAAATGCAGTCCACAAGGTTACAGGCAGAGATTACCAAAACACACACACAAAATTGTATTAGTTGCAATTTGCCAGAAAAATTCCTGTAGCAATACAGTCTCAAATCCACGCCATCCATACCTTATAGTAAGTCACAAACCACACATGGCCACTCGAAGATACAGCAAGGGAATCACATAGAAATTACTAGAGGCAGGAAATATTGCTACTGGTACAAAGGCCAACATCTTTAAAAGTAAGAATTACTAAAAGAAAAAATGGTCATATAACTTTAGATATTGGACACATCCATACACATCACATTCTCCAAATGTTTAAATCAAATCAAAATTAACAAATAAAATTAAAGAATAAAAATAAAAAAATATTAAAAACAGACACATAACTATATGTAAAATTGTCATATAACTGTGAATTGCACCCATACATCTCACGTTCTAAAAATGTACACATAACAAGTGAACGACCATAGCAAATGAGAAACATGTAAATTGTTATAGATTTGTAAAAAAAATGACTCACCTTATGTGCTCTAACCAAACTCAAAGACACATTGTAACGCACTTTAAATATATCTCTCTGTCACAAACACACACACACACATATACACACACACATACTGTTAGACTTGTCAGCCTCAGGGTGGTCTTCCCCAAATGTTTTGCCTTTCTCCTCCATTTTGCTGACTTTGTTTTTGCTAGCATTATTGGAACTCTGTGTCTTCACCATACCTAACCAGTGCTAAAGTGCATTTCTCACTCCTTAAAACATGGTGACATTGGCGTATACCCAAATAGCATATTTAATTTGCTAATAAATCCCAAGTAAAGTGGTACTATGTGTGCCCAAGGCATGTAAATTTAATGTTACAAGTGAGTCTGTGGCACTGATTGTGCCACCTGCTTAAGTAGCTCTTTAAATATGCCTCAGGCTTGCCACTGTGTGTGCTGTTTTAAACTGTCACTTCTACCTGACAAAAAGAACCTTTTGTCAGGCCCAAACCTTCTTTTTTTAAATATATTTCACCCATAGGATATGCCCTGGACAGCCCAGAGGGCAAGATGAAGTGTATTTAAAAACGTAGATTTATACCTTTAAGTTTTACATGTCTAGTAGTGAAAAACTCTTAAATTCATTGTTCACTACTACAGAGCCTGCCCTGTGATTTCTAAATGTGAACAGATACCCGCTACAAGTCTGTTGTCTCTGGAATTGTGATGAAAAATTCTATCTTCAGGTGATATCAGATTTTGAATTTCAACTCTGAAAATGACACTTTAAAAAAGTTGGCATTTCCCTGCCTTCAACATTTGGCGCCTGCAGCCTGTCTCTGGGCCACCTGACTGGGTGTAGCTGACAGTTGGGCTTTGTGAAATCCTCCTAGACACCTACACACAATAGAGAGCTCAGGTGTGCCTGGATGGGCCATCACTGGCAGGATGGGAGGGCAGAGCTGGGCACAGCCGTACTTACACTTGAACAGGATGTCCTGTCTCCACATATAGGGCTTCATACCCCATGTAGCTAGTCTGGAGCCAGGGCAGGAAAGGCACAAAGCCTATGGACTTTAAAAAGGGATGCTAGAAGCGTCTTGTACTTCAAAGGAAGAAACAGGCATAAATATAAGCCACCAACTCTTCAGTACACTTCTGGACCTGTGGAGACTCCTCCGGAAGAAGGACTGCTTTGCTGCTGAAAGGACTGACACTAAGCTGGACTGCTGCCCTGCTGAACTACTGTCTTGCTGGACTGTTCACTTGTTGAATTGCTGCCCTCCTGGCTGAGTCAGAGGGTTTGAAACTGCACCAAAACCCAGTATTCCCAGAGTGACTTCAAGGGCTAGTCTGCAGACCTCCTGTTCAGAGCCACAGGGAAATAACATGCTCACCCCCACCTGAGCCAGCAACCAGATACAGCTGGAGCATGTCCCTGATGCACAAAGGGTGCCCCTTAGGTTATGGACCCTTGCAACCTTGTCACTTGCAGAGCCTGGCAGCGTGAAGTTCTATCAGCCCGACCCTACACGCTACAGCACTGATTGGTTGGGAAGAGTGCCATGGGGAAGCCACGACCCAAACATTCGGTATGACAACAGTATCTTTGTGCTACAGTGACACCTGTCTGTGATGCCAGGCCTACTCCTTGCACTACCTCGGCGACTGTCAATGGTGCTTCCTTGCTACTCACGCCACCCTTCACCGTGAATGGGACTCTTTGCACTGGACTAAGAAGGTAACATTTCAGCAGGACTAACCCAATCCCTGTGACCAGCTCTCCAACACCACTGGCCTGAACCTGTGACTTTCACACAGTTTTACACAAGCAGGAAGCTAAAAGTGTCACCTTGGGCTTTTTGGCAGTATTTTCCCTGATTTTTGTAAAATTGAATGGCTTTGGATCGACTAAATGGATTTTTGTTTTTTTAGTCTTGTTTTATTTAATAAAATCTACTCAATTTTTCTAATTTGGTGTGGGATCTTTTTTGTGCAGTGTTTCTATTTCATTACTGTTTGAAGTGTTATACAAATACTTTACACATTGCCTGTAAGTTAAGCCTGACTGCTCTGTACCAAGCTACCAGAGGGTGAGCACATGTTAATTTGGGGTGTGCTTTTTACTTCACCCTGACAAGCATTGTGATTGCTGCTTGAGTAGGGTTTCACCACCCTCAGCCAGTAACACACACACACTCTCTCTCGATTTATTTACTATTCCAATGGAATTGTTAACGCGTCCCTTTCTGATAAATTATTACACATTGGGACTCATTTTAGGCCAATGAATCTTTTGACCCTGTTGGGAGACACCTTAGGACGAGATAGCTAGTTAACTTGTCAATTAATACGTCAATAATATCATCAATATTTATCACAATAATGCAATTCACTTTAGTCAAAGACATTAATCAAACTCAAAACACCACCATGACCTTGCAGTCATGAATAACCACACCAGTTTAATATGAATTTAGTGATGTTTATTCCCTATTGGTTACAATACTACTAGCAAGTTTATTAGTCTCAAAACCAAGAAACACAATAGCATAGTCACAATATGGCAACTCTGATAAGATTTCATCAAAGCAAGAATCACACACAGTAGAATACAACACAGCGTGAACATAGACTATCATTAGCAGAGTATATCAGCGCATTATTCAACAAAGCATAGATTCAGTCATTTGTCTATTTGCGTCCGTTTAGTGAACCCCTCTCAACTAACCTCTAATTAGCATTGGCATGCTGGGCTTCATGCAAAACAATTTAGTAACACCAATTTGGAAAACATCTAGCTATGGCTCCTGTCAAAAGAAAAGCAGTTGGTACCTAGAAAGAAAAAGCAAACAGACAATCACAATTTCATTGCCATATAGTTACACTCCAAGTTTGGCCAGCAGTCAGGTTCTGTCTTCGTCTTCAGGACATCAGTTGATTCGCCATCAAAAGATTCAGCTTCAGCAATAAGGGAAAAAGGGGCACTTCCCTCATAAGGAGGTAAAGTGTAAATGGGCAATCTAAGGACAGAATGGTTTTAAGAACCAAACAGCAAAGTCTCTATGCAGAGTGACAAAGTATCTGGGTCGTAACAAATAGCCTCAGCATCTCCCCCTCTCCTAATCTCCTGCTCCCTAATTCTAATTTACTTCCCGGTGACAAGGGTTTTTATCCCCTTTTCGTTGTACATTCCCCTAAAATCTAATTGGACAAGGGGTTGCACCCCACTATCTATAACCAATTAAAAACACATTAACTAAGCAAATTTATTACCCCATATCAGTTCCCACGTATTTTATTGGTGCTTATGATTGACATCTTTAGCAGGTGGAATGTCCGGTATGATTTCATCGTCTTATGGTCCTTTGCACATCTTTGGTCAGTGGCTCCATTGTCCGTACCGGTTTAGGCGACCTTGTACTATATATTAATCTACACTGTTGCATTTATCTAAAAATGTTACTATAGGCATGGTGGATTTTATGAGAACAGATCTACTACAGTTACATTCAGCTTCTAACTTTTGGAAAAACAAGAGTTCATGTCCTTTAGCAAGTCAGCACACTGCACGTTAGAAAAATACATTTAATATGAGAGTCAGGCAGCTAGGCCTCGACTCATGCTCACTAAGGTGTACTGATTTATTAGCAAGAATCTAATACATTTAGCCTTTCAACATTAATGTAAAATCACAACTTAATAAACATTGCACGACTATTAGTCAGTTTCATTAGTTCCCGTATACATTGGCGGCCACTCCCCGTGGTCACATTTCAAGTGCACGTTTTAGCAAAACATGTTAATACAATTTCTATGTGGCATTATTATACATTAATTCATAAACATTTCATGTTAATATAGATTATATAAGCTACCCTCTCTCAGTCCCTCCTCTGGTTACCTTTGTCATCACACAAACCTTTCCCTTTCAACCGTTCACTTTCAATTTTTCACTTTGTGCATAATGCGCATTTCAACATCTTGCCCTTTGTGTGAGCTTTCCCAAATCTCTGTAAACATTTTCTCCCTTTCATTTTCTTAATTTCTTTTGCTTCGTTTTGTCAAATTTCTTTTAATTCTTTCATTAATTTTGCATGCTCCCCATAAACCCAATAAACAAATCAGGACGATCAGTAGATCCCCTAATATTTTTGCAAGTACTCCATTCCAAATATTACTAAACCAATTTCCTACTCTGGCAATTCCTTTCCCAACTTTCTCCCAAACTCCAGTTTCCTTCAAGTCCTTCAAATCAGCACTATCTCTTGTTAGGTTAGTAAGCATACTTCTAATCTTTTTGCTATTGTCAGGTATGAAGAAGCAACAATGACGCTCGTTAAGCATCTTACAGACTCCGCCGCTCTTCGCTAAAAGAATGTCTAAAGCAAGCCAGTTTTGAAGAGTCACAGCTCTTTCCGCAGCAAGTTCAGTATCCATCAGGAGTATAGCCCCTGTGAAATTTTTCAGCATGTTATCCACAATAGTAGACAACTTTCGAATCTTTATGGAGTTTAAGATAACCCCTACTGAAGGAATTATGGCTCCAAATATGTCACCAACGACAGCAGCCGCTGTCTCTCTCTTTTGTCTTGCAGGTTGTAATTCAGACATTTTAGGTATTTGTTTTAAGTCATCAATCTGGTAAATCTTTGGGAAAACTATTCCCAAATAACATGTCCCATACCATCCCTTTGGGAGACGGTAATAAGCACTAAGCCCACATATGTAATAGATCCCAGGGATCGCTGGATCCTGTCCATTTAACATGAATGTCCATTTACTCAGAAACAAAAACACATGCATGCATTCACTCGTTCCCACAAATAAAGTGTCATGATCAGATTTAGGCCTAAATATACAAAGCCTTCCTACATGTAAGGCATCTATAGCTAATTTGCCCTGCGTCTTTATTGCGGTGTAAGCATAATCATTTGCATATGTGCGTTTTTCTAACCCCTTTTCTAGCCTTTCTTTCAGTGCTTTGCGTCTATCATCAGTGTGATCTAAGAAGCTCTTTTCTACAGGTGTTAGTAGACAGGTCAAATTATTGCGGTGCGCATAAGCTGTGCCAAAGGTTAGTGTCGGCTCAAATAAACCTCTGACTAATTTTATACTGTGTTCTTTAGCTAACTTGTTCAGAAATTCAATCACAGGCACAAAAGAAAACACTACATCTAGATTAGAGTAAAGATTTTGCACATGTTCCTGGTCATAGAATACTGTTAGCAGCAAACTACAGCTTATCCCGTAGGTTAGTGGCAGACTATGGCAGGTGACCCCTTCTTGTACTGATGAAGGAATCTTTGTGCACACATAACAGTTTCTCGCATCCATTGTATCAACATACTCATCCCGCAAGCTATAGAAGACATTAGTAGAACGTTCCCCTTTTGAATTAGTTCCCTCATGCAAGTATTTTGTTTCCTGCTCAAACTTCTCCCACGGTGTTAGTGTAGCAGTTTCAGGTTTTGAAGCATTGTTAGTCACCCTTTTATCCAACCAAGGCATTCCCACAATCACACCTATAATTATTATTGCACACACAATACCTAATATAACACTTAACCAACCACACACTTTACCCTTTTTGCTACTACCTCTAGTGTAAGCCATGATCTGTAAAGAATCAGATAGCAGAAGATATAAGACAAACAATCAACTTGAGGACGATTTTTAAAGCTCTTTTTTTTTTTTTTTCTTGTCAGAGTCTCTCTTTCTCTCTGCAAATATTTACAGCGTTCCACTCACCCCAGGACCCTTTTGCCAAATCAGGTTAGCAGCTTGTCATAATCAGTGTCACATCCAGTAATTTTTCTGTCTCTTTTCTCAGCTTTTCAGCTTTCAAATTCTAAAGTGGGATTCAAGTGCCGCAGTATTAGCCTGGTACCTCTCGATCAAAACAGAATGCTAAGAATTCTTGTTGCCATTCAGATGTCGTTGCATATGCCCATTCAGGACCTGCGTATCTTCTGTTTGCGACTCTTTTTTCTTTCAATCTGCGTTCGCTTTGCAATTCTCCTTCACTGAGGTCCTCTTTCCTAGTTGTGTCAACTTCTTCCTCTATTGTATCACCCGGGATCACTTTCTCCCTTGTAATTTGCTTCTTTGGCCAGTCGTCTCCTTCATGTGTTTTCTTTCTGCTTGGCCTTTCAGGACGTTGAACACCGCCCTCCTCTTGTGCTATGGTGTTTTCTCTTGACGGACCTACAAGCGGCTCAGAAGGAGTTGACGTACTGTGACCTCCTTCTGCTCCTTCCCCTTCGTCTTCAGGGTCTGTAACGGACTCAAGTTCAAACCCGTATCCGTCTACTTCTGGGAGAACCTCTCCTTGACTTGGTTCTCCTGCTGTCTCCACTGAGATAGGCTCGCCGTCATCTCTTTTGAAACCCGTTTACTGTTTGAGGGACTAAGCCGTCCTCAGTGGGCTCTCCTTCAGTCTCAGTTCCCCTTTGAGTACTCTCCGGCCCTGAGACTTCCTTCTCTGCAGCTGTTGTTTGGGACACTTCAAGTTCCTCATCAGTCAGACATGTAACCTTCTTTGTGTGACTGGCATGTATCCAGTTTGGAACGCCTGCACATTTCACAGCAGTGGTTGTTGTCAGTATTACTTGATATGGCCCCTTCCAACGCGGCTCCAAACACGACTTCCTCACGTGTTTCTTGACAACCACCCAGTCTCCGGCTTGCAGGGTGTGACCTGGATCACTGATCGGTGGCAATGTGTTAGCCTCCACCTGGTGAGAAAAAAAGCGGACCACATCAGCCAGACCCTTGCAGTAGTCCAACACCATATCATCCGTGATATTCACAAGAGCATTTGCAGGTACTGCGGGCAACCTCATAGCTCTGCCCATCAAAATCTCATGGGGGGATAGTCCTGTCTTCTTATCAGGTTTGTTTCTCATTGACATCAGCACTAAGGGCAATGCATATGGCCATTTCATATTGATAGCTGCACACATTTTTGCCATTCTCGACTTGAAGGTACCATTCAACTGCTCCACTAGTCCTGATGCTTCAAAGCGGTAGCTACAATGCAGCTTCTGCTCAATGTCCAATGCAGCACACAAGAGCTTAATCACCTCATTGTCGAAGTGTCTGCCCCTATCTGATTCTAAAGAGACCGGAAATCCGAACCGTGGTATTAACTCTCTAAGCAACAGCTTTGCTACTGTGAGACTGTCATTTCTACGTGTAGGGTAGGCTTCAATCCAGTGACTGAAAACGCACACAATCACCAACACGTGCCTCAAGCATCCACACACATGCATTTCAATGAAATCCATCTGCATCTTGCTAAACGGACCTCCAGCTCTCCCTATGTGGCTCAAAGTCACCACAGTTCCTTTTCCTGCATTCATCTGATGACAGATGATGCACCTGTGACAGGTAACCTCTGCGGCTTGTCTGAATTTCGGATTGAACCAATCAATTTTGAATAACCTGATCATTGCGTCTCTCCCAAGATGTGCCTGACCATGGTAAAGTCTTGCAAACTGTGACAAAAGGCTGTTTGGCAAAACCAACTTCCCCTCCTCTGAGACCCACAAGTTGTCAGCCCTCTGCACACATTGCATTTTTTGCCAGGAGCGTTTTTCCTCTCTGCTAGCACGGCCCTGCAGTGATTTTAGCTCATCTGATGTATCAACTACTCTTAATGCAAGTTCAAGCATGTTTCATTTTTAGTTTCAGGTAGTAATTCCCACTGTTCCTTGAACGATATACAGTTCAATGCGCAAAACCTTGCGACTTGATCTGCACAGCCGTTTCCCATTGACACAAAGTCTTGTGACTTGACATGAGCATTGCATTTTACCACTGCAATTTCAAGAGGTAACTGAATCGCATGCAGCAAATCCTTAATCTGTTCGCCATTTTTCACTGGTGATCCAGAAGAGGTCATGAAACCCCTCTGTGATCATAATTGGCCCAAATCATGTACAATTCCAAATCCGTATCTGCTGTCAGTATAGATAGTGACTTTCAGGTTTGCAGCTGCGTGGCATGCTTTAGTAAGAGCAATTAATTCAGCCACTTGTGCGGAATACACTCTTTCGAGCCAGGAAGCTTCTTGAATACCGGTGATTGTACACACGGCATAACCAGCTCTCAGTATTCCGACTGAGTCTCTCAAGCATGAACTATCAACAAACAAAATGTAATCATTTTCTTCTAACTGTGTATCCTTAATGTCAGGTCTGGGTTTGGGGCATAGTTCGGTTACCTCAAGACAGTCATGCTCTACTTCCTCAGTATTATTAATCTCAGTATTTTCAACAGGAAGTAAAATTGCCGGGTTCAATACGGTACACCTCTTGAGAGAGACATTAGGAGACCCCAGTATAAAGGTCTCATATCTTGTTAACCTAGCATTTGTCATGTGCTGAGTCTAAGTTCGGGTTAACAAAATTTCAACTGAATGTGGAACCATTACTTTTAAGGGATGTCCCATCACTCTTCCTTCACACTGTGTGAGGCTCTGACCAACTGCTGCAACTGCGCGCAAACAACCCGGTAAGGCTGCTGCGACTGGGTCCAAAGTAGCTGACAAATATGCTGCTGGGCGGTTTGCACCTCCATGGACCTGTGTTAAGACAGACAAAGAACAAGCATCACGTTCATGACAAAACAGTAGAAAAGGCTTTGTGTAATCAGGCATACCCAAAGCTGGCGCCCTGCACATGCATTCTCTCAATTCCATGAATGCCTCAAGCTCTTCTTCTGACAAGATTATGGTACTCGGGTCATCTTTAAATTCCTTGCTCAGTTTTATCAATGGTTTAGAGATAATTGAGAAGTTGGGAATCCACTGGTGACAGTAGCCCACCATTCCCAAAAACATCCTGACATCTTTATTGGTTGTCGGGGGATTCATCTGCAGTATGGCTGTCACCCTCTCTTTTGATATTCTCCTTGAACCCCTTTCAATCAAGTGACCTAAGTACTTTACCTCTCTCTGACAGTACTGCAGCTTCTTTGGGGACACTTTATGTCCGTTCTTTCCCAAATGGTTCAGTAAGGCAATTGTGTCATACCTACAGTCATCTTTTGTTCTGTATGCAATCAGCAAGTCATCAATGTACTGTACCAGAGTTGAACTGAAAGGCAGTTCCAATTACTCCGAATCCTTCTGCAATATCTGATTGAAGATGGACGGTGACTCAGAAAACCCTTGAGGAATTCTGCACCAACTGTACACCTTATCCAGGGATTTGAAACTGAAGAGAAATTTGCTGTCCTCATGAAGAGGTACAGAAAAGAATGCATGAGACAGGTCCACAACTGTGAACCACTCTGCATCACACGGAACCTGAAACATGATCACTGCTGGATTTGGCACTACGGGGCAGCACTTTACCACAATCTTGTTTATTTTTCTCAAATCCTGCACAATTTGGACCTTTCCACAAGGCTTTTTCAAACCCATTATTGGTGAATTACACAGGCTGCTCATCACTTCTTTCAGAACTCCTTGCTTTACAAAGTCTGCAATTATCTGTGATACCTGGATGAGGACATCTTGTGCCATGTGGTACTGCGGCACCCGAGGAAACACTGCGTTCAGCTTAACCTGTACCTTGACCATTTCTACTCCCTTTATCAATCCTACTTCTTTTCCTGTCAGGTCCCACACCTTTTCTGTCACTGTTCCCTGCAACTCAGGTGGCAAGTCAGTCACTGTAAGCATTGGGAATAAGGTTATCAGAGGGTATTCCTCATTGGTGCTTTCTGTCTCTAGATCTGTAAATTGTCCATCGTCCCCCTCATCATCACTGTTTGTCTGCACCTCAATCCCTTCATTAGAACAAGTAATCAAACATTTCATTTTACACACTAGGTCTCTTCCCAGTAGGGATACGGGACTAGAATCACAGACTGCAAACCTATGTAATCCCTGGAAGTTTCCAATCTCAATTTGAACTGGGTCTGTAATCGGGTTTGTCAGATACTGATTTGCCACACCAACCACCCTTATGGTACGTCCTGAAAGTGGTAATTTTGGAACCTCTGCACTTCCAACCGTAGAACGTGTAGCTCCTGTGTCAACCAAGAATGAAACCTTGTGACCCATCACCTTACCCTCTACATAGGGTCCCCTCTGATCTACTTCTAGGGATGCTGCAAGTCTGCACTCCTCACTGTCAGAACTGTCATCCGATCATTCATCATTTATTCCATCCTCACCACGCAATGGGAATTGCTGTACTGTATTATTTTGACTCATAATTTGGCCTGTGTCCTGCTGAGGAAGCATCACCTGTTGCTGTCCCATCAGAGCTAATGGTAATTGCATTTGCTGTCTAGGTACCATGGGAACGTGCTGTTGTACCTTCTGCATTTGTGCTGGTTGAATACGCAGCATTTGTATTTGCTGCATGGGCTGTCACCCCTGCATCTGAACCATGTTATTCTGGAAATTCTGATTTTGGACCCTCACTTTTGGACCCCTCACATTTTGAAATGTACTAGCATCATTGCTTTGTTGAACAACACAATCCTGCACCACATTTGGGCATTCCCGCTTCCAATGCCCCTTGCCCCCGCATGTGTGACATGGTGACATCTTTTTCATCCCCTGTACATCATTTTGAACCACTACAGTATACAAGTCTGGACCGCGATTCACAAACCCTCAACCTCGACCTCTCGTTGTGCCTGAAACATGCCATTTCCTTGCGGTTGCTGCTGTATCATCTGCTGTACTCCGTTTCCCTGCATCACTGCTTGCGCTGCCTTAATCTGCATCACCATCACTTTCTCCTTTAACTTTCTCTGCTTCAACTCAATCTCATCACTGCAGTATTTTGCATACTGCAACACCTCATCAATTGGTTTTGCCAGCCAACAGATTAAATGATTCTTAATCATCTGACTAATTTCTGGTCTCAGCCCTTCAACAAATCTGAACACAGGATGATTCATGTCTTTCGGCTCTATGGTCTCCGTGCCACTGTAATGTTTGAACACTTTCAACAATCTCTCATAGTAGGCATGAATAAACTCTTTAGCCTCCTGTGAGGTTCGATCGATTTTCTGACAATCAGTCACTTTCGGCGACACTTTATGCTTCAAAAACTCAATCACTTTATGATAGTACTTCATCACCTCCTCAGATGGTGCTCCAGTCACCTTATCCCTTGCTGGCTCCTGTGTCGGCCAGTCCACACCCCTCTTGCACTCAAACCATAGATCAGGTGGAACTATAATCTCAAACAGGGTATTCAAGTCCTCCCAGAGACATTTCGCAAGCTTCACAAACCTATCTGTCTGCTGGTACAACTCTATCGGCTTCTCCCTCAATCTGGGATAATCATTTGTGAATGACAGAATGTCTCCCCTAGACCATGGCACATGGACTAGAACCCCTCCAGCTGTTTCTCTCATTGGTAACATCTTTACTGTCCCCGTGTCCGGTGCGGTTTTAGCCTGACTTGGTTCCGGACTTTCGCCCTTCTCTTTATCTCTTTCCTTTGCCCATCTGCCTTCCCACTTCTCTAAGGCTCCCCAGATTTGCGCACTGTGCAGTATCTCTTTAAGATGCGCTTTCATTCCGATAGATCTCATGTGTTCGAAATCTTTAGAATCAAAGTCTAATCTGTAGCTTCTTTTCAAATGTTTAGTATTCGCAACGTCTATGTTGTATTTGTCTGCCAGGTTTGCCAACCTCTGATGCACCTTGCCCACTTCTTTAGTGATCTTGGGGCACAGGTACCTCAATTCTGCTTCTGTGTATGACTCTAATCTGTTTCCCCCATTGTCCCTTCCACTAGTTCTGCAGCTTCTACTCCCAGTCTCACAAAATTCAGGTATTCTTCCTTTTCTGGCTTATTTATAGTTACCGCAGTATTTTGGGAAGCATAAGTCTTTTCTAACCACTCATTCAATTGTTGCGCAGAAAAACCTTGCAACTAAATGTTCCCTGAATGCATCAGTGGTGACTGTGATGTTTCTGTACTCATTTTTTGTGGGGCTAGCACACTTAACCCTGCTTGTCTCATTGCCTCTAAAGGAGCCCCAATCGGACTAAGGTCTAACAAGGACCGGAGTCCTTCTGCTGATTGTTCTCTTGGGGTTAGTCACTGGGGAGTTCCTGTGAACCCTTCTCTTACCACCTCTAGGCTTTTCACCCCCATGATCACATATATCAGGCTTACCTTGCGCATACAATGGTACTGGGGGACCAACAGTAATTGGTAATGATATGGCAGCTGGTGTCTGACCTGGTCCCAAACCCTGTGGAGCAGTAACTCCCAAGGCTTGACTCACTGTAGCTGGTGCAGGTACTAACGGAAGCCCTGCTGCTGGATTATAACCTGGAATCAGCTGTTGCTGCGGCTGGGCCAGTAATTGGGGAGTTGGCTCAATCTGCACTAGCTTTGATCTCGTTTATATCAGATCAGGCGGCACCATTAGACTTGTGTTTGTCTCTAGTACTGGGACGTCTGGGTAAATCCTCTGTATCTGTGGCGGAGGTTGCAACTGTATCTGCGCGTCTGGTGCAGTGGGTACACTGACACCATTCTGTATCAAAACCGTATCACTTGTCTGCATTGCATTTGTAACTTCCTTACTCTGTGTCTGGGTCCCAGGACCCGCACTAGTGCTTGGAGCAGTATCATTTATGGCATATGGTGGCGGGCGATCATGTAACAACTGATTAAGAAATTCTTTATCATCTGAGTCATCTTCGTCTACCCAAGACCTCGGAGTCTCCTTAGACTTATTAGAGCCCTTGTCTATCTTACAGGTGGCTTTCTTTCCATGTGTCTCATCCTCTTGTGTAATTGCCGGAAACAATTTAAGTCCGTCAACTATACCCCTTCTCCACATTTTGCTCTCATTGTCCCATCTAGCCTTGGCTAATGTCTTTTCTGCCCTTTTTCTTCTCCTTTCAAGCCTTTGCTGTCTTTGTCGTATAGCCATTAAATCCCAGACCGCTAACACCTCATACTGAGCTGGTCTCGGAGGTGGCTTTTGCACACTGAACATCCACCTTAAATTCTCCAAAATTCTTGTATTAAACGTTCCGTGCTCCGGAACAGCTAAACATCCCTCCTTCTCTGTCAATTTGCGCCACTGCTTCATCCAAAGACATGGAGCGACTCCCTTTTCCTCCATTACTATATAAGCTGGGGTACCCTCAGGCGGTGTAGGCTCCCCTTCACTCGCCATAATGCATGTGTCTCCTTTCAGAGCGCTCTTCAAAGCTTTGAGAAAATTCATTTTGTGTCTTTTATTTTTGTTTTGAATCTAATCAGGAAGTGACTTTAATTCCCAGAACACTCTTCACCTGCCTTTCTCAACCTATAGCATCTCACAGACGGCTGCCAATCCATGCGCGACCCCTCTCAGCAACTGACCTATCCCAGCGTGGCACCACTGACGTCACACTCACACACTGCAGCTGACAAAGTCTTGCGGCTTGTCCTCCTTACACTGGATTCACACCAAACTAATACAAAATTAATGCGAGCACCTTTAACAACAACAACAACTCAGATTTGCCGGTTTACTACAGGAAGGGTATACAATCGCTTCAGAACTTTACAGAGATTTCACTTGAAGCCTCGGCCGCTACTCTCTCCTTCTCAGTTCCCGCATACGCAAGCAGAATTCGACCCGCAAATTCTACTCTCGACTTGTCAATGGTTTGTTCTAGTGCACTGTAGAACTTGCTAAATCACCATCAAAGGTTTCACACAAACAATTTGACTCAAACTCGACTTGTCAACCACGCCTGATTGACCTATTAAACCGCACAAATTACATCATAAACCCAAGTGTCTCCTACACTTGTCATTATACTCCGGAGTCTTAGACCACGACGGGTCCGTATATCACCAACCTACCACGTGGATAATTTTTTAGCACAAAGCGCCACATTCACATGAAGTACGCCGACTTCCCTACTCTCATACTGCGGAGTACGCCCACTCCTATTAAAACAACATTACCTGACCTAAAAACCACACAAACTTCACAAAACACCTGCAATGAGCATAAGCTGAGCAAGCGCAAATTCTATACCACACATGCTAAAACGCCGAGAACATTCCCAACTCACTTAGGCAGACTTCCGAGGTCCCAGGAAAGTCATGGGGAATTTAGAAACGCATCATACCTCCAATTTGCATTATCTCAGAAAAACAATCTAAACAATAATTCTCCTTCCTAGGGCCCCAAAGGGCCTAAACCGTCCTCTGCTACCAGAACTGTTAACGCATCACTTTATGATAAATTATTACACATTGGGACTCGTTTTAGGCCAATGAATCTTTTGACCCTGTTGAGAGACACCTTAGGACGAATAGCTAATCAACATGTCAATTAATACGTCAATAATATCATCAATATTTATCACAATAATGCATTTCACTTTAGTCAAAGATATTAATCAAACTCAAAACACCACCATGACCTTGCAGTCATGAATAACCACACCAGTTTAATATGAATTTAGTGATGTTTATTCCCTATTGGTTACAATATTACTAGCAAGTTTATTAGTCTCAAAACCAAGAAACACAATAGCATAGTCACAATATGGCAACTCTGATAAGATTTCATCAAAGCAAGAATCACAAACATTAGAATATAACACAGCGTGAACATAGACTATCATTAGCAGAGTATATCAGCGCATTGTTCAACAAAGCATAGATTCAGTCATTTGTCTATTTGCGTCCGTTTAGTGAACCCCACTCAACTAACCTCTAATTAGCATTGGCATGTTGGGCTTCATGCAAAACAATTTAGTAACACCAATTTGGAAAACAACTAGCTATGGCAGTTGGTACCTAGAAAGAAAAAGAAAACAGACAATCACAATTTCATTGTCATATAGTTACCCTCCAAGTTTGGTCAGCACTCAGGTTCTGTCTTCGTCTTCAGGACATCAGTTGATTCGCCATCAAAAGATTCAGCTTCAGCAATAAGGGAAAAAGGGGCACTTCCCTCATAAGGAGGTAAAGTGTAAATGGGCAATCTAAGGACAGAATGGTTTTAAGAACCAAACAGCAAAGTCTCTATGCATAGTGACAAAGTGTCTGGGTTATAGCAAATAGCCTCAGCATCTCCCCCTCTCCTAATCTCCTGCTCCCTAATTCTAATTTACTTCCTGGTGACAAGGGTTTTTATGCCCTTTTCGTTGTACATTCCCCTAAAATCTAATTGGACAAGGGGTTGCACCCCTCTATCTATAACCAATTAAAAACACATTAACTCATCAAATTTATTACCCCATAACAGTTCCCACGTATTTTATTGGTGCTTATGATTGACGTCTTTAGCGGGTGGAATGTCCGGTATGATTTCATCGTCTTGTGGTCCTTTGCACATCTTTGGTCATTGGCTTCATTGTCCGTACCGGTTTAGGCGACCTTGTACTTCGTATTAATCTACACTGTTGCATTTATCTAAAAATGTTACTATAGGCATGGTGAATTTCATGAGAACGGATCTACTACAGTTACATTCAGCTTCTAACTTTTGGAAAAACAAGAATTCATGTCCTTTAGCAAGTCAGCACACTGCACGTTAGAAAAATACATTTAATATGAGAGTCAGGCAGTTAGGCCTCGACTCATGCTAACTAAGGCCTACTGATTTATTAGCAAGAATCTAATACATTTAGCCTTTCAACATTAATGTAAAATCACAATTTAATAAACATTTCACTACTATTAGTAAGTTTCATTAGTTCCCAAATACATTGGCGGCCACTCCTCACATTTCAAGTGCACGTTTTAGCAAAACATGTTAATACAGTTTCTATGTGGCATTATTATACATTAATTCATAAATATTTCATGTTAATATAGATTATATAAGCTACGCTCTCTCAGAATGACATCTTTTTATTCAAAGACTAGTTGCAGGATATGGTTGATAATTTCATTCAGTTTTTTCTGTCTTTTCAGATGTACTCTTTTTTTTTTATTACACAATATTTGTTCTACTATACTGGACATTTAAGAGAACTATATACATTTAGATGGGTGTACACTCCAGTAATTTTACATGGGTTTTTCGCAGTTTATCTCAGTGGTGGAAAAAGATTCAGATAATACTAATATATAAATAAGGTAATAACTAGACATATCTATTCAGATTTGACATGAATCAGTCACTATGGATATTGTACTTGTGGAATCGAAAAAAGTGTTCCTCTGTCCATCTGGAAACCAATGGTGATCACACAGTGCGGTCCATGCATGGCCAAATGAGGAAATAACTAAGATGAGTCAAGCTCGATGGTGTTGCAGAACTTGAAACTTGTTTGGTCATTTTTGTTAGATGGTTTTGATAGTAAATGAATGGAGCCAATTCGCTTTTGTTCTGGCAGGAGAGCAGTGCCAAAAATGATGACTAATCCTCAGTCGCTGTGACATTGTTTTATGGTAAGGATGGGCACCATGATAGAAGATTGAGTAGGATAAAATATCATTCGCAGTTTTCTAACTTTGTGAAAAGATTCAGGAGGAAATCATTAAGGAAGAAGGCTAATCAACTGGCATGCCATATCATTGAGTAATGGTTGGGAGGCCTGTAATTCTTCAAGTGTTTGAACTCCCCCAAAGCAGGGGATATTTTGGAAAGCAAAAAAAAACATTGATGCTTCTGAAGCAGTTGGAGTTTTCTCCCTATGCTTTGTGGACTTCATTCAATTTTTCATGTATCTGGTGGACATGGCACTGCAAGGCCCACCATGAACAGAGTGGTCCCTACAGCCACAAAGGCATGGAGCTGGTGGTTTTCTGTCAGCCGCCCTTCTGGGACAGTTTCACAACACGGCATTGCAATTTTGATGCACTGCAGTAGCCTCGTGGGACTCTTGGTCAGGTCCTGCAAACAGTAAAGTGGAGAGGGTCAAGATATCCAAAATCTTGTCCAGTGTCAGTGAGCTCTGGATAGGTGAGACAAGGAGTGAATATTGGAGTTACACCTAACTGATATTGCCCTATATGTTGGGTAATTAATGGAATGTGACAGGCACCTCCTGCCTAGCAACGGAGCAAGGATTTTGGAATGTTAAGGGTGGTGAAGAAGGCAGTTGGGCACGGAACCTACCAGGATTGGTTGTAAGAGTCTTAGCTGAATAAAACCATCTTGTTTAATGGACGAAAGACATTGGCGTGTCTTTTCACTATATATAAAACACTGTCATGTGTGAATACATACTACACTATACAAAACACCACGTAAATACCAATGCTCTGGTATATAAAGCTGCACTGCATTGTCAGAAACATTTCTTAGACACACAAAGCACCATTGGAATGCAAGCATGTGAGATATCACTTTTTGTGCAACATCATCATTATGCCAGAATCCATATTGCATATGTTTGTAGAGCACCACTATCAAGGCAGAAACCAAACTGTCCTCATATGTAAACCCCAATTCAGTGCAGGCACCATTTCCAATACGTTGTAAGTCTCACCTACTCTCACTTAATCTACTAGGCTTCAGCTTTTGGATATACGGGGCTCATTCATGAATGGAGGCAGCCTGTGTTTTCTTCTGAGGTTCTTCTTGAAAAGATTTAGTGGTTCTAATGTGCCAGGCATCTGCTTAAACCATCCATAAATTAAATTGTGTACAAACGTGCAAATACATATTTGAATGTGTATGTGCTTTACTACTATTTTACAGGTAACATATTTTCCTATATGTAACATGTGCTTATTAGAGTCAGCCGTTTGATTGGGTGAACACTCATTTGTAGTGAGTTGTGATTAGAATGGGGGCAAAGGATTCTCTCACTGCTGCTTCATGACTGTCTATCCAACCTGAAAAGTTGCAAACTGCCTAAGACACCTGGGAAATTGTAAAGTGACCTGTGTGGACAGACTTGCAATGGCGTGGATTAGAAGAGGATCTGTCCTCACATCGAAAGGGTGGCGTGTTTCAATTGATGCTTAAAGTGTGGAGTTACTATGTTGTGCTTTTGGCTGCTTGATGGACTGAAGCAATGCTAGTGTAAGGGAGTATAGCTCTGAGTTGCATTCCATTTACCAATACTACTGCCTCCATGTAGAGGGGGTTGCATTTGAGGACATAAAGTTGGCTGACTGGCTTTATAGGAAGAATGGTTACAAATGTGGCTGGAACATGAGCAGTAGAGGCATAAATAGTGGTGATAGAATGGTAATGGTACTAGCAGGGCTGGACAGTGGAACCACAAGTAGCCCAGGCAAAAATGTTTAAACCAGCCCTGTTGCTTTCATCTCCTTGAGCAATCTCTCTCTTTTATCGATATATTCTCTATACTTCTATCCTCATCTCTCTTCTAGCTTTTTGATATCTTGCTCTCTCTCCCCTGACTCTCTTTTTCTCTTGAATAGCTCTGTGTCTACTGCTGTCAACATCAGCAGCTGGGGAAAGTGCCAGGGTAAGCAGCTGCTTTTAAAACTGGCCTCCACCAGCTCCACCAGCACCACCACACTGAAAAAATGCCTGACTGAATAAACGGTCAGTCTGGCCTTAAGTACTGGCAACATTGAGACATGGAGGACAGAAGGACCTATGATGATAATACAGAGCATAGTTTTAGTTACCATTTCTGGGGTCAGGTGATATTAGTCACTCTGGAGGTTTTTTAGTTGAAATGTGCAAAATCTGTGCAGGGACAAAAGAGAGTAAGTATTAATGAGGAAGCTGACTGTGGGGTGTGCTGTTGACCTCTTTCTCTTTAGAAACGTGGAGGATAAATGAAGGCAGGTCGCGATTGGAGTCATGATGCCCTTTATGAAACACAAATTTAATATAATGGAACATTACAAATGTCATTGTGGTGACCAGGTGGCTCTAGAATTGTATTGCAGATCAATGAGGTTTCAGAAGGAAAGTTTTCAAATGTGGGAGTATAGGAGGGAGGGACAGACGGGACATGGCAAGTGGTGAAGGAGATTCAACTATGTCAAACAATCATGTCCCATGATGAGGATTGCAGGCTGCCACTTTGCTTCACCACTCTGTTAGACATTAAGGGCCTGATTATCAGTTTGGCGGACAGGATTACCCATCTGGCGAACGTCCGATGGGAGGTTGCCACCATACTGGCTACCTCCCCGCCAGGCCCATTACGGCTTTCCCGCTGGGCTGACGGGCAGAAACCAAGGTTTTCTCCGGTTAGCCCAGCGGGAAAGTGGCAGCATCATTGTCATAATCGAGACGGTGGCAATGCTGTCACCCACAGGGTGCACTAGAACGGGGGGCAGGACCATATTGTGGACAAAAACATCTAATGTTTAACTTTTTTCCAATAATATTGATGTTTAATGTATCTTTTACTATAATATTGTTTTTATTATGTAGTTTTATTGGCTGTTTTTATGTTTTTATCTCATTGTGTCACTTTGAAACTTAATGTTACTTACTTTAAAAAAAAATAGAACAATGTCCACTTTTTTTCCGGGATGTTGGCTTAATTGGGAGATTGTGCTGGTAGTGTTTAAGAAGTTACATATTAATATTAAGTGAGCAACATGTTAATTGTCTTTAATTGTTAATTATTTGTTGCCATGTTTAATTTTTTTTTTATTGTATGCTAAGTCTTCATTTAGAGTAATTAGGGATTAGATGTGCAGTGTCTTGATTATATATATATATATATATATATATATATATATATATTGCTATTAGTTGATTTTTTAATGATTACATTTTTTAAATTTAAACTAAGGTTTTTAATTATTTGTTTTCATTTTAAACGACAATATTTTTAGCTAATTATTTTGTTAACTTTTGCGGCTTGTGGGGTCAACTGGGGTTTGGGTAGTGTTATTTGTGAAGTGTATGTTCATTACTGGAAGTTCTTTAACAGCTTCAAATTGAAATATTTGCATTTGCTATATATTTATGTATATAGCTTATAATCTTACAATAATGTACTTATTTTTAAATTTGGAATGTGGGTTGATTTTGGATTGGATCGGTAGTCTTTTAATTATTACATATTAAAAAATATTCAGTTAATATGTTTATTGTTCGTTTTTTTGTTTTTACATTTTTAGAATTCACTTAATTATGTGTATGTATGATTGATGGGTGTGAATGAGGAGTACTGTTTAAAAATGATTTATTTCATAATTTGCATTTGTTTTACAATTCTGATATACTTTTTTTTACAAATGTTAATGACTTTTAACATTTTAAGATATGTGAGTGAAACAAAAATTTAAAAATGTTTTTACTTCAATTACTGAAATAATTTTTAATTGCCACTTATGTTAGTTAGGTGCAGTGAATCTGAACACTCTCTCCCATGTATACGCTTCCCCCGATGCTCGTTAGACTGGAGTCTAATTTTTAAATCTGACCCTACACTATGTGTACTTTCCCCAATGACAGTTGATTTGAAGTTAAGCTAGTCACCTCCCCAATATACAAACATTCCCCAACTTTGTTGATGACTGGAGTCAGAATAGTAAATCAGAGCCCCCACCCCTTCATATACACCTTTGCCAATGTTTGTTCGACTGGAGTTTGAATGCTAAACATCTGACACATCTACCCCTGTGCACTTTTCACAATATTTGTCAGTGTGGAGTAACAATAGTAAATATGGCACTCTCATACCAGCCAGAGTATACACTTTTCCCAGTGATCTTTAGAAAGGAGATAGAAATGTCAATGTGATACCTCCACTATTGGCACTTTCTTCAATGTTTTTTGGATTCGAGTTAGAAAATTAACTCAATCTCGCAACCCCCCCCAACAAGGCATTCACTTTGCGCCAATATTTGCCGGACTGGAGTGACAATAATAAATCTGACCCCCTTAATGTATGGACTTCCACCGATGTATATTAGAGTGGAATTAGACTAGTATATCTAACCCTCTGTGTACACGTATTCCCCAATGTTTATAAGAATAGAGTTAGAATAATAATTCTAACCCCTCCAACCCATGCACTTTTTCAAATCTTTACTAGACTGGAGTAACAATAGTAAATCTGGCACCCCAGTGTATGCAAATTCCCCAGTATTTGTTGGACTGGAGTTACAGTAGTAAATCTGTCCCACCTCAATGTAAGCATGTTATATCTGATATCCTTGGAATTGTATTCCTCCAAGTTTTTGCCTTCACACCTTCTCATTGCTGAATTCATTTCATTGGCCTTAGGACTCTGTGCACCTTTCCTTACTAACAAGTGGTAAAGTGCTTCTGCCCTCGCCTTAAAACATGGTAAAGGTGGTGTATACCTATTTGGCACATTTCATTCACTTGTAAGTCCCTAGTATATGATACTACAAGTACCTGGGGCTTGTGAATTGAATGCTAAAGGTTGGCCTGCAGCATCAAATATGCCACCATTTGAAGCAGCACTTAAAACGTGTCTCAGGGCTCCCACTGCAGCTGGCAGTGCAGTTTTAAACTGGCATTTCAACCTTGCGAAGTAAGCCTTTTGTCATGTCAAAATCTTTCTTTTTAATATTTATAAGTCATCCCTAATGTAGGCCCTAAAAGCTTATAAGGCAGGGTGCATGGCATTTAAAAGGTAGGATATGTGGGTTTACCTTTTACATGTCCTGGCTCCTAAAGTTGTTTTTCACTACTGTAAGGCCCATCTTTACCATTGACTGCCACTGGGTTACCTTATTACATTATTTAAGTGATAACCATTGATTAGGAGCAGATAGAGATGTGGGGCCAGATGTATCAAAGTATTTTGCATTCGCAAACTGTGCAAATCAGAAAATTCCACTGTTTGCGAGTGCAAAATACTCTTTCTGAATGAATGAAAGGCATTCACTGGCTAATTTTAGGGAGTCACAAAAACAGCAATTCAATAAAATTGTGACTCCATTTTGCAAATTGTAAATGTAAATCTATGTATGAACCATTCGCAAATTGCAAGTGGTCGCAAAAAGGTGGTTTCTGCATGTGCAAGTTACCACCAACTCAATACAGATTGTAAACAGGTGCAACCTAGATAAAGAGGCCCAGAGTGCATCAGCCATTTTCAACAAATGACACAGTTGCAGCCAATGCATCAGCAGGTTCCCATGGTACCTAGACAGCAAATTGAAATACCTCAAGCTCCAATGGAACAGCAACAGATGATGCTTTCACAAAAGGTCACAGGTCAGAAGCTTAACCAAAGAATTGACACAGTGCACCAATTCCCGTTACACAGTGAGAATGGAATAAATGATGATTTATATCAGGAGCAATCTGTGCTTGAAACTTCCTTAGAAGTAGATCAAAGAGGTCACTATATGAAGGGAAAGGTTATGGGTTACAGAGTTTCATTCTTGGTTGACACAGGAGCTACACGTAAGGAGTGCAGACGTTCCAAATTTGCCCCTTTCAGGAAGAACAGTTCAGGTTGTGGGAGAAGCAAACCAGTATTTGACAAAACCAATTACAGATCAAGTTCAAGTTGAGATTGGCAACTTTCAGGGATTGCACAAATTTGTAGTCTGTGATTCAAGTCCCGTATCCCTACTGGGAAGAGACTTGCTGTGGAAAACGAAGTGTTCGATAACTTGTTCAAATAAGGGAATTGAGGTTCAGACGAATAGTGATGAGAGAAGATGACCAAGCCCCAAAGACAGAGTGCGAAACTACAAATGAGGAATATCCTCTGATTTAATTTTTCCTGATGTTCACAGTGGAAGAGCTTCATCCTGATTTGCAGGGAACGGTTAAAGAGAAAGTGTGGGATCTGACTGGAAAAGAAGTAGGTTTGATTAAGGGAGTTGAACCAATTAAAGTTACTGTGAAGCTGAATGCAGTTTTTCTTCAACTTCCACAGTACTACATGCCGCAAGATGTCCTTATGAAGGTTTCCCAGATAATTGCAGACTTTGTAAAGCAAGGGGTTTTGAAGGAAGTATTGAGAAGTCCCTGTAATTCACGGATGATGGGTTTGCAGAAGCCCTGTGGGAAGGTTCGATTTGTTCAGGATTTAAGAAAAATAAATGAGATTGTGGTCAAGTGTTGCCCCGTAATGCCGAAATGTTTCAGATTCCATGTGATGCGAGTGGTTCCCTGTCATTGATTTGTCGCAAGCCTTCATTTCTGTGCCTCTTCATGAGGATAGCCAATATCTCTTTTGTTTCAAATTTCTGGATCGAGTTCATTGCTGGTGCAGAATTCCTCAAGGGTTTTCAGAGTCACCTTCCATATTTAATCAGATCTTGAAAAAGAATTTGGAGTCATTGGAATTGCCTTCCCAATCAACCTTGGTACAATACAGTGATGACTTGCTGATTGCGTCCAATACAAGGGACGAGTGCAAGTATGATACGATTGCCCTGTTGAACCATTTGGGAAAGAATGGTCACAAAGTGCCTCCGCTTAAATTGCAATACTGTCAAAAAATGGTTAAATATTTGGGTAACCAGATTGAGAAAGGATCAAGAAAGATATCCAGAGAAAGGATTACAACCATATTGCAGATAAATACCCCGACCACACAGAGAGATGACAGAATGTTTTTAGGGATCCTAGGCTATTGTTGCCAATGGATTCCCAATTTTTCTGTCATTTCAAGACCATTGCAGAAGCTGACTCATAAGGAAGTCACTGATCCTATAGTGTTAGAGCAGTCTGGAATGAAAGCGTTCACCAAATTGAGAGAGAGTCTGTGCACAATGTTTTGTTGTGAGCATGATGTATGTTCTTTGTCTGTCTTGACACAGGTCCATGGAGGTGTAAACCGTCCAGTAGAACATTCTTCAGCTACTTTGAACCCAGTTGCAGCAGCCTTATCAGGTTGTTTGTGTGCAGTTGCAGCAGTTGGTCGAAGCCTTACACAGAGTGAAGGCATTGTGATGGGACATCCCCTGACTGTAAGGGTCCTTCACTCTATTGAGATTCTACTTACAAGGAAAAAAAACAATATTTGGCTGGTGCAAGGTTGACCAGATATGAAATGAGTTTTCTAGGGTCACCAAATGTGTCATTGAAAAGATGTACAGTGCTGAACCCGGCAACCTTACTTCTAAGTGAAAATGTTGAAATTAAAACGATGAAAGATGTTGAGCATGATTGTCTTGAAGTAACCGAGTTGTGCACAAAACCGAGACCTGACATTAGAGACACCTGATTGGAAGAAAATGACCAAATTATCTTTGTTGATGGCTCTTGTCTGAAACAATGCAGGGATACTAAGAGCGGGATATGCTGTGTGCACAATTACTGGTATTTTGGAAGCTTCTTGGCTTCGAGGAGTATATTCTGCCCGAGTAGCAGAACTGGGAGCCCTTACTAGAGCATGCCATGTTTCTGCTCAGCTGAAAGCTACAATCTATATGGATAGCCAGTGTGGATTTGGAGTAGTCCATGATTTTGGGCAGTTGTGGTCCCAGAGAGGTTTCATGACCTCTTCTGGTTCACCAGTGACAAATGGTGAGAGAATTAAAGAACTACTACATGCTATTCAGATTCCTGAGAAGATTGCTGTGGTGAAATGCAGTGCACATCTGAAGTTGCAGGACTTTGTGTCATTGGGAAATGGATATGCAGATCAAGTTGCAAGGTTTTGTGCATTGAACTGTATATCATTCAAAGACAAGTGGGAACTGTTATCTGAAGAAGACGAAACCTGTACAAGCTATGCATTGAAAGTAATTGACACTTTTGAGGAATTGAAAATGTTGTAGAATAATGCTGACAGGGAGGAAAAGCATTCATTGAGCAAAATGAAATGTGTGAAAAGACAAGATGAATTGTGGGTTTCAGAAGATGGTCAATTGGTTTTGCCAAATAGTCTGTTGTCTCAAATGGCTAGGTACTGTCATGACCAAGAACATATTGGGAGGGATGCAATGACTAAATTGTTAAAAAATGATTGGTTTAACTCAAAGGTTAGACAAGTTGCTGAAGCAGTTTGCCATCATTGTGTCGTTTGCCAACAACTAAAAGTAGGAAAAGGGACAGTGGTTAATTTGAGCCACATTGGAAGAGCGGGAGGTCCATTCAGCAGAATGCAGATGGATTTTATTGAGATGCCTGTGTGTGGAGGTTTGAGATATGTGTTGGTGATTGTTTGCATTTTTAGTCACTGTATTGAAGTTTACCCCACACAAAGGAATGATTCTCTCACAGTAGCAAAACTTCTGCTTAGGGAACTGATACTGCTGTAATGGGGCCCCCGTTACAGGGTTGTTGCCGGAAGAGCGGGTTGCTGAGGCAAACCTGGATAGCGTTACCAGGAAGTGCCCCGGGGCACTTCAAATAGAAGAGACCCGACCGGGAGCGCAAACGTCTGGGTTCTGGAGGAAGGGCTGGCACGCAAAGACACAGTAACTGGAGCGGAGGACGAGAAAGGACAGCAAGGAGGAGAGGAGTGCAAAGACACAGAAATGGGAGCAGAGGACGCGAGAGGACAGCAAGGAGGAGAGGAGGGAAAAGACACAACAACAGAGCAACCGGGGTCGATCAGAGATTCCCAAGAGGACACAGAAATAGCAGAGAGCGGCGAGGAGGAGGAGAAGGAGGAGGACAAAAGAGGATCCCGAGGAGGGGACATAATGCTTGGTGTTAGAGTGGACCGAGAGCCAGACAGAAAGAAGTATACCACAAGAAGACAACACCACGTTCCTGGAGGAACGAGGCTACACAAGGTACGGACATTTTTTAACTTGAGTGTACCTATTAGGGACACAAGGGGAAGTAAGGGAATCCTAAGAAGGATAGTCACCTAGAAAAAGCAGGTCAGGTGGGAAAGGAGAATACCACAAACCACTTTTGCATGTAAAAAAATGTGTTATGCACTTTGGAGTGACCCCTACCTCACTTCCCTCACTCACTCCCCTTCCTGGTAAAACCCCAACCATACTGCACACTATTACACTTACCTGATATCTGGCTCTCCTTCATTCAGAGGTATATCAACCAAGAGCGTGACCTGGGAACAGCAAACCTCCCCCTCAAACCATCCAAAGAAGAGGAGCCAACCTAAAAAGAGAGGAAAGAGAAAGAACTTTAGATGGACTACAAGACAATGGCCCTCATTACAACCCTGGCGGTCGGTGTTAAAGCGGCGGTAAGACCGACAACAGGCCGGCGGTAAAAAAAATTGAATTGTGACCATGGAGGAAACCGCCAACATAGACAGCCACTTTAACACTCCGACCGCCACGGCGGTACAAACAAACAGCATGGCGGTCACCGCCAACAGACAGGCGGAAGACAATGTACCGCCCACACTCTTATGACAGGCCAATCCACCACATTTTCCCGGGCAGATTCAACGCGAACAAAAACACGGCGGAAACAGGACTTGGAAGGGGAACACTCACCTCTACACAACCCACGAGGAACCAGGACGCCATGGAGCCTGAACTCCAAATACTCCCTGCAATAGTCTTCCTGCTCCTCTACCAGAAGCACGACCGACGGCGGTGACAACCACAGTGAGTACTGCACCTACAACACAGGGGAGGGGGGAGGTCAAAGAGAGTGACACACATGCAACAAGCAACACCCCCACCCCCACCCTCACCCACAACAGCACACACACCAATACATGCTGAAACATTACATTTACACCCCCAGCCCCCCCGGAAGAACGCAAGGACAAAAGGAATTGATTGTAACCGTTGTAATCAATAAACATCCATTAGTAAAACATGTATTTACACTATAAACAAATATGTACACCAAGAATTCAAGTCAAGGTACTGCACCTATATAATCCGTGGACCACTGGGCCCAAAATGCATGGGCGAGGCCCACACAAGATACCCAATCAAAATGGAGAGAACACTGCAGGGGCATCAGACTGAAATAAAACAGGCACCTCAGGGGGAAGGGAAAGGGGGGCACCTCAGTAGGATGAGTGCACAATGCCAGCTCCACGAGGGGGCTCCATGCCCATTGATGTAACCTGGGGAGTGCAAAGCCACAGTCTCTCAAGTCTCTCCAGTGGGTGGTTTGCCCACTGCTGCATCCTGGGGAGTGTAAAGCCACAGTCTCTCAAGTCTCTCCAGTGGGTGGTTTGCCCACTGCTTTATCCTGGGGAGTGCAAAGTCACAGTCTCTCAAGTCTCTCCAGAGGGTGGTTTGCCCACTGCTTTATCCTGGAGAGTGCAAAGCCACAGTCTCTCAAGTGGAGAACAGTCTCCACTGGTTCTGGAAGGGGCATTGTGCCCAGAGTGCTTCATCCTGCCAAGGACTGAGGTAGTGGATGCCTTTCTCCACTGGTTCTGGGGTGGGTTTTGTGTCCAGAGTTCTTCATCCTGCCAAGGACTGAGGTAGTGGATGAGATTCTCCACTGGTTCTGGAGGGGGCTTTGTGCCCAGAGTGCTTCATCCTGCCAAGGACTGAGGTGGTGGATGTGATACTCCACTGGTTCTGGAGGGGGCTTTGTGCCCAGAGTGCTTCATCCTGCCAAGGACTGAGGTAGTGGATGCCTTTCTCCACTGGTTCTGGAGGGGGCATTGTGCCCAGAGTGCTTCATCCTGCCATGGACTGAGGTAGTGGATGCCTTTCTCCACTGGTTCCGGAGGGGACTTTGTGCCCAGAGTGCTTCATCCTGACAAGGACTGAGGTAGTGAATGCCTTTCTCCTCTGGTTCTGGAGGGGGCATTGTGCCCAGAGTGCTTCATCCTGCCAAGGAATGAGGTAGTGGATGCCTTTCTCCACTGGTTCTGGAGGGGGCTTTGTGCCCAGAGTGCTTCATCCTGCCAAGGACTGAGGTAGTGGATGAGATTCTCCACTGGTTCGGGAGGGGGCTTTGTGCCCAGAGTGCTTCATCCTGCCAAGGACTGAGGTGGTGGATGTGATACTCCACTGGTTCTGGAGGGGGCTTTGTGCCCAGAGTGCTTCATCCTGCCAAGGACTGAGGTAGTGGATGCCTTTCTCCACTGGTTCTGGAGGGGGCATTGTGCCCAGAGTGCTTCATCCTGCCATGGACTGAGGTAGTGGATGCCTTTCTCCACTGGTTCCGGAGGGGACTTTGTGCCCAGAGTGCTTCATCCTGACAAGGACTGAGGTAGTGAATGCCTTTCTCCTCTGGTTCCGGAGGGGGCATTGTGCCCAGAGTGCTTCATCCTGCCAAGGAATGAGGTAGTGGATGCCTTTCTCCACTGGTTCTGGAGGGGGCTTTGTGCCCAGAGTGCTTCATCCTGCCAAGGACTGAGGTAGTGGATGAGATTCTCCACTGGTTCTGGAGGGGGCTTTGTTCCCAGAGTGCCTCATCCTGCCAAGGACTGAGGCAGTGGATGAGATTCTCCACTGGTTCTGGAGGGGGCGTTGTGCCCGGAGTGCTTCATCCTGCCAAGGACTGAGGTAGTGGATGATATTCTCCACTGGTTCTGGAGGGGGCTTTGTGCCCGGAGTGCTTCATCCTGCCAAGGACTGAGGTAGTGGATGAGATTCTCCACTGGTTCTAGAGGGGGCTTTGTGTCCAGAGTGCTTCATCCTGCCAAGGAATGAGGTAGTGGATGTATCTCTCCACTGGTTCTGGAGGGGCCTTTGTGCCCAGAGTGCTTCATCCTGCCAAGGAATGAGGTAGTGGATGCCTTTCTCCACTGGTTCTGGAGGGGGCTTTGTGCCCAGAGTGCTTCATCCTGCCAAGGACTGAGGTAGTGGATGAGATTCTCCACTGGTTCTGGAGGGGGCTTTGTTCCCAGAGTGCCTCATCCTGCCAAGGACTGAGGCAGTGGATGAGATTCTCCACTGGTTCTGGAGGGGGCGTTGTGCCCGGAGTGCTTCATCCTGCCAAGGACTGAGGTAGTGGATGATATTCTCCACTGGTTCTGGAGGGGGCTTTGTGCCCGGAGTGCTTCATCCTGCCAAGGACTGAGGTAGTGGATGAGATTCTCCACTGGTTCTAGAGGGGGCTTTGTGTCCAGAGTGCTTCATCCTGCCAAGGAATGAGGTAGTGGATGTATCTCTCCACTGGTTCTGGAGGGGCCTTTGTGCCCAGAGTGCTTCATCCTGCCAAGGAATGAGGTAGTGGATGCCTTTCTCCACTGGTTCTGGAGGGGGCTTTGTGCCCCGAGTGCTTCATCCTGCCAAGGACTGAGGTAGTGGATGAGATTCTCCACTGGTTCTGGAGGGGCTTTGTTCCCAGAGTGCCTCATCCTGCCAAGGACTGAGGTAGTGAATGCCTTTCTCCACTGGTTCTGGAGGGGGCATTGTGCCCAGAGTGCTTCATCCTGCCAAGGAATGAGGTAGTGGATGCCTTTCTCCACTGGTTCTGGAGGGGGCTTTGTGCCCCGAGTGCTTCATCCTGCCAAGGACTGAGGTAGTGGATGAGATTCTCCACTGGTTCTGGAGGGGCTTTGTTCCCAGAGTGCCTCATCCTGCCAAGGACTGAGGTAGTGGATGAGATTCTCCACTGGTTCTGGAGGGGGCTTTGTGCCCAGAGTGCTTCATCCTGCCAAGGACTGAGGTAGTGGATGATATTCTCCACTGGTTCTGGAGGGGGCTTTGCGCCCAGAGTGCTTCATCCTGCCAAGGACTGAGGTAGTGGATGTGACAGTCCACTGATGGTGGGGCAACATGGAAGCTGCCCAGGCCCCTGGAACTGACCACCAGCCACATACGGATGACCACAGGGGATGGCAGCCATGTCTGCGGTGGCGCCACTGGCTCAGGTTGTCACCGGTCCGCTGGCTGGGCTGGCGGCGGTGTCATTAGCGGTGGTGCTTGCGGCGGTCATTGTGGCGGTGGTGTTGGTGGCGGCCTCACTGACTGTGGTGCTGGTGGTTGGCTCACTGAATGCCGTGCTGGTGGCGGGCTCACTGACTGCCATGCTGGTGGCTGGCTCACTGACTGCCGTGCTGGTGGCTGGCTCACTGACCACGGTACTGGCGGCGGTGTCAGTAGCGGCGGTGCTGGTGGCGGGCTCACTGACCGCGGTGCTAGTGGCGGTGTCAGTAGCGGCGGTACTGGTGGTGGACTCACTGTCTGCAGTGCTGCTGAAGGGCACAGTATCTGCGGTGCTGGAGAAGGGCTCAGTATCTGGGCTGCTGGTGGCGGTGTCCGTGGCGGTGCTGGTGGCGGTCTTGTCCGCTGTGCAGGTTGGTGGCAACGTTGACTTGCCTTTCTTCTTTAGGCCCTTCCCCACCTTGGATGGTGGCACAGCTGTCTTGCCACTCCCCACAATTGTCTTGCCTGAGCCCTTGGTGGCAGGTGTTTTGCCTTTCTCCCTCTGGGATGTGGGCAACTTTTTCTGTTTTGGAGGTGGGGGAATGTCCTTGGCCTAGCTCCTTGGGACACTGGCAGCCCTGTTGCTTGGCGCACTCCAAAATCCGGGTATTGCTGGCACCACTGTGCCCGGTGATGTGGTGGCTGAGGTGCTGGGTTTGGACCTGGAAAGGCGGGCCCTAGGGGATGGACGGGGGGGCGGAGGTGTAGGGAAGAGGTCAACATTTAAGAGGAAACGTTTTTTAGACACACTGGGACGGGTAGATGGAGGGGGCTTGGGAGTGGAGGAAGAGGTAGTGGTTGTAGGAGGTGTTCGTTTGCTGACTTTGGGTAAAGGTGCATGGGCTGGAGGCTGTCGTGAGGTGGATGGCTGTTGGGTGGGTGTGTGACTGCGTTTGTGTACTTTGGGAGGAGGGCTCACAGACACACTGGTAGAGGACACAGGGGATGTGTAAATGGTAGTGGGGTGGTGAGTGCACGTGAGCGGTGTGTGGTGATGGGCGTGCTGGTGATGGAGGTAGTGGCTGAAGATGTAGTGCATGCAGGTGTGAGTGCAGACGTGAGAGGGAGGAGGGAGACGTGGAGGTGGGGGACACAGTGGAAGCAGTGGATGTTGTTATGTGTGCATGGGTATGATGCTTGTGTGAGTGATTGTGGGATGTGTGGTGCTTATGTTTGCCAGAGCCAACCTTGTGTGTTGAGGTGTGTGCCTGCTGGTCTGATGGTGTGCTTGGGATAGGCTAAGGTACTGGGGATTGGGTCTGGGTGGAGGAAGTTGGAGGGGGGAGGCTGGACACAGGGACAAATGGCTGCCATCAGTGCAGAGGCCAGAGCCTGAAATGCTCGCTGTTGGGCTGCCTGGCCAGAATGAATGCCCTCCAGGTATGGATTTGTCTGTTGCAACTGCCTCTCTACACCCTGGATGGCATTCAGAATGGTAGACTGCCCAACAGTGAGGGATTTCAGGAGGTCAATAGCCTCCTCACTGAGGGCAGCAGGGCTGACTGGGGCAGGGCCTGAGGTGCCTGGGGCGAAGGAGATGCCCACCCTCCTGGGTGAGCTGCCACGGGACACACGCTGAGGGGCTGGTGGGAGGGCGGTGCTGGTAGGGGGGGGTGGCGGCTGTACCTGTAGATGCGGTGGGCACAGAGGGGCCCGCCACCGCAAGGGAGCCCCCATCAGAGGAAGAGTCGGTATCGCTGGTCTCAGCTCCTGTCCCCTCCGTGGAGCTCCCCTCGCCCTCCGTCCCACTGGTGAATTCAGACTCTGTTGTCTGGCCCTCCAGGGCCATATGGGATGCAGCTCCCTCCTGCTCTGGTGGCACATCTCCTCCGCCTGATGATGCTAAAGCACACAAGAACAGTGAGACCACAAAAAGGTGGGGGGGGGAGAAGAAAGACATGTTCAGTGCATGCAATACCGCTACTGTCGGCGGACACTACAGGCACAGCAGCACTATGCACTACGCCTTGCACTTAGAGTTCCCTAATTATTCACAGGGACATGGGGTACATGGCCTATGCCCGATTGCTGCACACATGGAAGTCACAGGAGCCTGAATAGGTGTAGATGGCTCTTACCACTGGTGGGGATGTGGTGCCACTTAGCCTGCCTCACAAAGGGTCCTTGCCTACAAAGCTCGCCCTAGCCTAGGGGAACCCACTGCCCACCTCCCCCACTCAGACACCTCCAATGCACGTAGAGTCAGCTGAATGAGAGTGTACTCACCCCCTTGTGGCTGCTGTGATGCCCTCAAGCACCCATCCAACTTGGATACCCCACCGCCAGGATCTGGAACATCAAGGGGGGTCATGATGCGATGGGCACCCCTCCCACGTTGGGAGGCCATCCCCAGCTGGGCCTCCGCCATCTTCTTGCTCCAGCGGCGAAGGTCCTCCCATCTTTTACGGCAGTGGGTACTTGGCGATGGCATGCCAAATTTCCTTCTTCTGGTTGGTGCTGACCTAGAGGAATAGTGCAGGGGAAAATGTAAATCTTTTACCATTCAGACCGTCATTGTCCCACGTTCCCACCCTTGCCCTCATGCACATACACTCACCGTCCGATCATGCAGGCCTCATCTCCCCCTGTATCTTCCATCCACACCACTCCAAACAGGCATTGCCCATACAGCATGCTCACAGTGTACTCACCTGTTTATCTGGAGGACCGTAGAGTAGCGTGTACTGGGGGAGGACCCCATCCACTAGTTTATCCAACTCCTCCGATGTGAAGGCAAGGGCCCTTTCCCCAGACACATGAGCCATTGTCGCTTCCAGACTGAGGTCACAGCAGCACTTGCAGTGTAGGTCCTCTCCTGTCGAAGATCAGGTATCAAGTGAGTAAACAGAGAGAAAATGGCGGTCACGTCCGTGGCAGTGTGTACCGTCACCGCCGGCGTACATCGTCATTGGCTCCTGGAACCCATAGGGCCCAATGTTAACCAATGCAGGATTGTGTCGCGGTCTTCGACCGCCTACCGCGACGGTGTACAACGCCAGCGCAGTTACCTCATATCTCCTTGTCCCACATCACAGGTCAGGCAGCCGCCATTTCAGTGGGGCACATGGCATCAACTTTTAATGCGTCACACATATATAGGCCTTGCATACACACAGAGACAGGCACATAGCGTATTGACAAATGTGTGCAATAAAATTATTGTTTTACTACCTCAGTGTTGGCTGACTCTGTGCTCGCTGTTCTCATCCATAGGGCACGTCTGCTGGGGCAGGTGAGGAGATGGCGGCATCCTCCGGTGTACAGACCGCTGGTGGACCTGTCGACAATGGAAGAGAGACATGTAATAGTCACCTACAGAATTGATCATGCCACAATCCATGAACTGTGTGCCCAGTTGGAGCCAGACCTGATGTCAGCTATCTGCCATCCCATAGGAATCCCCCCTCTAGTGCAGGTCCTGTCAGTACTCCATTTCCTGGCAAGTGGGTCTTTTCAAACAACAGTGGCCATAGCGTCAGGGATGTCCCAGCCTATGCTCTCTAACGTGTTGTCTGCTGAAACACATGCGCAGCTACATCGTGTTCCCTCAGGTGGAGGATTTGCCTACAGTGAAAGGTGACTTCTATGCCCTGGGACATATCCCCAACATCGTAGGTGCCATTGATAGGACACATGTGGCCTTGGTACCCCCCGCAGGGGTGAACAGGTGTACAGAAACAGTAAGAGCTACCTTTTAATGAATGTGCAGATGGTGTGTCTGGCGACCAGTACATCTCCCATGTGAACGCCAAGTTTCCAGGCTCAGTGCATGACACTTACATTTTGAGGTATAGCAGCATACCTTATGTGATGGGGCAACTCTAGAAGCACCGTGTGTGGCTAATAGGTGAGGACAAGGACCCTATACCCTGTGAATAGTTGTCTGGGTCTGGGGTTGTCCCTAAGGGTTAGTGTGTGTCTAACAGTTGTCCCTCGACATTTGCAGGTGACTCTGGGTACCCACACCTGTCATGGCTACTGACCCCAGTGAGAAATCCCAGGACAAGGGCAGAGGAACGCTACAATGAGGCACATGGGCGAACTAGGAGGATTATAGAAAGAACCTTCGGCCTCCTGAAGGCCAGGGTCCGGTGCCTCCATACGACAGGTGGTTCTCTGTACTACTCACCAAAGAAGGTGTGCCAGATCATCGTGGCCTGCTGTATGCTGCACAACTTGGCTTTGCGATGACAGGTGCCTTTTCTGCAGGAGGATGGTCCAGAAGGAGGACTAGTGGCAGCTGTGGAGCCTGTGGACAGTGAAGAAGAGGAGGTAGAAGAAGAGGACATAGACAACAGAAACAACATGATCCAGCAATACTTCCAGTGAGACACAGGTAAGAAGACATCACTGGCTCCTACATCTGATAAAATTGTTAGACCTATCATCTGTCTGTCACTTTCACCCAGTGTATGGACCCTGAATTGTCACTTTGCCTTACCATTTCACAGATGTGGCTCCCACTGTGTGACCTCTGCAATGTTACCTTATGGACTAGAGCTGTGTGACATAGGTATGTTGACAATAGAATGGACATTGCTATTTTCCTCAGTTATTGCAAATACATATTTGTGAAAGCACAGACTGACTCCAGATTGTTTGGTGATTCAAGGGTGTTTATTTAAGTGCTAAATAGTGGAGGGGGTTGTAAAATGGTCAGGGGTGATGGTGGAGGAATGTCCACGGCAGAGTCCAGTTATTAGTCTCACAGGTGCATTGTCCGAAGGGGCATATGAAGTGGAGCTAGGGCAGTTTAAGGATGGACAGGGTGACAAAGTGGGACAGAAGGATGACATTCAGAGTGGTTTAATTTCTTGGCGGGGTCTTGGCATTGTTTTCTGTCTTTGTCCTGGATCTCAGGGACCGCTTGCGAGGTGGTTCGCCATCTGCAGGGGGTGGGGTGCTGGTGTCGTGGTCCTGTGGCGGTGCCTCCTGTCCACTAGCGCCAGTGGAGGTGGTGGGCAGTTAATCGTCCAGGCTAGTGTCAGGGGCCCCTTGTTGTGCCACAGTGTCACTCCTGGTGTTCACAAGGTCCATCAGCACCCTTACAATGTTGCCCCGGGTGGTATTGATGGACTTGAGTTCCTCCCTGAACCCCAAATACTGTTCCTCCTGCAGCCGCTGGGTCTCTTGAAACTTGGCCAGTACCGTTGCCATCGTCTCCTGGGAATGATGGTACGCTCTGATGATGTTGGAGAGGGCTTAGTGGAGAGTGGGTTCCCTGGGTCTGTCCGCACAGCAGACCTCCCAGTTCCCCGGTTTTCCTGGGCCTCTGTCCCCTGAACCGTGTGCCCACTGCCTCCAGGTCCCTGCTGTTCTTGGGTTTGTGGGTTTGCCTGGGTTCCCTGTAGTGGTGGACACACTGCTGCTTGACGTGTTCTAGGGACAGAGGTATGGGCACGCTGGGTGGGTGCTGTGCTGGTGTTTCCTGAGGGGGGAGGCTCAGTGGTGGGACCTGTTTCAGGATATCACCCTTTATCAGCCAGGCTAGCTTGAATACAGTGGCACAGTGAGCAAGGGACCCACGTCTGGGAATATCCTTCCCACTTGGGGCAACTTTAGCAACACAAAAGGATGATGGACGGAATGCTGAACAATGCAAACATTCACCCCCAGTCACAGACCTAGGTTTAATCCATTGTTCTTTTGCTCACCATGCCACCCCAGTTTGGACCCAGCCATATACAAATCAGTCTCGACCCTGTTACCCATGGTAACAGTCCAGCCCGAACTGCCAGGCAAGGTCCTACCTGAACCAGAAAAAAAGCATCCTAGGACCTGTTTCAGGGTATGTCCCTTCTTTAGCCAAGCTAGCTTGGATCCAGTGGTGCAAGGAGCAAAGGAACCCACATCTGGGCATAACTTTCCCACTTAGGGGCAACTTTATCAGCACAAAAAGATGATGGACGGAATGCTGAACAATGTAAACATTCACCCTAGTCACATATCTGGGTTTAATCCATTATTCCTTTGCTCACCATGCCACCCCAGTTTGGACACAGCCATATGCAAATCAGTCTTGACCCTGTTACCCATGGGAACAGTCACACCCAAATTGCCAGGCCAGGTCCTTCCTGGACCACAAACAAGCATCTTGGTATCCAGTTTCAGAATAGCACCCTTCATCAGCCAGACTAGCTTAAATCCAGTGATACAGTGAGCAAAGGACCCACGTCTGGGCATACCTTTCCCACTTAGGGCAACTTTATCAATACAAAAGGATGATGGACAGAATGCTGAACAATGCAAACATTTACCCCCAGTAACAGATCTGGGTTTAATCCATCTTTCTTCTTTCACCATGCCTCCCCAGTTTGGACCCAGCCATATGCAAATCAGTCTTGACCCTGTTCCCCATGGGAGCAGTCTAGCCCGAACTGCCAGGCCAGGACCTCCCTGGACCGGAAACAAGCATCATGGGACCTGTCTCAGGGTATCACCCTTCATCAGCAAGACTAGCCTGAATCTCTCTCTCTCTCTCTCTCTATATATATATATATATATATATATATATATATACATATATATATATATATCAATTTTCCTTTTGCTTAATTTTGAATGCTCGAATTTTTAGCTCTTGCATGCAGTTGTTTGGCCTGAAGGGTACCCACCCATTGAGGTGTCTAATCTGTTGAGACTCTGCCAGTGGAGAGTCAAGGCCTGCTTTAGAACTTGGCGAACGGATTACTCTGTCACAACGGTGACAGATATCCCGCCTGCTGATATCTAAATCCCATTGGATATAATGGGATTTAGATTTTGTCAGATGGGATATCCACCACTGTTGTGATGGAGTACCACATCTGCCAAGTTCTAAATGAGGCCCTCCATCGCTTATGTAGTGTGTGGCAGGTTTTTCCAATATAATTGGCTTAAATGAGTATTTATTACACAGAGGGCTGTCTCACTGATTGTGGTCTTGTTGGCCTGGAAGGGGCACCAGGTCGAAGGCTACTACATTCAATAGGATTCAAGCAGCATGAGCCTGGTGGTGGCAGCATATCAATATCATGTAGTGAGCAGAAGTCTTATTGTGTATCTCTGGAGTGAGGCCTACAGGCTTATTCTTCTTTTTAAAAATTCAGCTGCTGTGTCCTTATCTCACACTTAACCTACATCACTGAGATGTAAAGTGCTGTGCAGTGCAGGAGTTGTGGCTCTGTCTGGAAAGTGTACGGTACATGGATTGAGCAGTGCCGTGCGATACATGCATGGTGAGTACATGTACGAGGTGTATGCATACTTGGTAGGGATACATTAATTGAGAGACTTTGTGCTGTGCAGTGCATGAGAAGAACAAATGTGTGTGCTGATTGTAAGTCTGTTTGTGAGGGCACAATAAATAGAGGTAACAGTACTTGACAGTTTGTGTGCTGGTTGCATACACTGAGTGCAAGTGAGACTGCAATGGTACATTACACAGAGGAAACTGCCTTCCATTTCAATAGTTCAGGCTGTTATACGGTCCCCAGTAAAAAAGGTAGGACTGAATATTAGGGCGACAAAACTTCAGTACAAGCGGACTGAGTCTGTCTACACTAGCAGAATCTGCAGACCTAATTCCTAGTGAGCTCACAGTCCTTCAACTAAACCCCCAAGCTTCCCAGGGTAATAGAAGACTACAGCAACTTTTTACATTTGCACTCTGGCGGTCATTACAACATTGGCGGTAAAAGCCGCATACCGCCGTGCAGAAGACCGCCAACACACCGCCGCGGCCGTGGAATTCCGCCACAGCTGTTACGACCCACATTTCGGAATCCGCAAAAAATCAGACACCCACACAAGTCCGCCACACCAAAGGTCAGTGATAAACTGGCAAAAACAAAACCTCCACCGTCACGCCAACAGGAATACGCCCACACTATCACGACACATGAATTCTTTCAATCGCGGTATTCCATTGGCGGTACACACCGCCACGCTCAAAATACACACACTCATACAAAACACTACCACATTGGACAATTCAAAATACACACACCTGATACACATACACACACCACTCCCACACACCCAATACAATATAAAACACACACCCACATCACCCACAAACCCCTACAACCACAATTACCGAGAGAAGGCCAGAGAGAGAGCACCAGCAAGAACAACAGCATCCACAGGCACACAAAACCATCACCCACAGAACTTCCACGCACCTCACACAACACACCACTACATATCAGCACAAATATCACCACACACTCCACCCCACACATCACCTATACCACCCCATGGCATGGCAAAGACACCCCAGGTTCTCGGAGGAGGAGCTCAGGGTCATGGTGGAGGAAATCGTCCGGGTAGAGCCACAGTTATTCGGAGCACAGGTGCAGCACACCTCCATTGCAAGGAAGATGGAGCTATGGCGAAGAATAGTGGACAGGGTCAACGCAGAGGGACAGCACCCAAGAAATCGGGAGGACATCAGGAAGCGGTGGAACGACCGACGGGGGAAGGTGCCTTCCATGGTCTCAAGACATCACCTGGCGGTTCAGCGGACTGGCGGTGGACCCCCACCTCCTCCCCCACAACTAACAACATGGGAGGAGCAGGTCTTGGATATTCTGCATCCTGAGGGCCTCGCAGGAGTAGGTGGAGGAATAGACTCTGGTAAGTCAAGTCTTAACTCTTACAACCCCCACCCTACCTGCATGCTATTACATACCCCCACCCTCATCCTCACCCCAGCACCCCAACTCCTCACATATGTCCCAATATCACAAACCACCCATCCCAACACCGAGCCCTGCATGCAACAACAAAGCATGGACACCCATCACTAAAGCATGCCCACTGCACATACCCATACAACCCCCTAAACCATCCTCACACAAGGTCTCAAACAGGAATGCAAGCACTGGGGTACACGGTCACCCACCCATTGCACACCATGACACACACAGATGTGATAACCATCCTTTTATACCCCTGCAGGACCCCTACCCAACGTCACCGGACAGGAGGGTCTACACGTGTCCACACCACCAACAGAAGAGGCCCACAGTGATGACAGCACCTCTGTCCAACTGGATCTAGATGACCAGCCCGGCCCATCGGGGACCTCGGGACAGTAGGTTCCCATCACCAAGTCACAGGCCACTACAGACCTTCCACCCTCTGGAAACACCAGCACAGCACCCACCCAGCGGGCCCATACCTCCGTCCCCAGGACACCTCAATCAGCTGTGTGTCCACCACTACAGGGAACCCAGGATAACCCACCACCCCAACAACAACAGGGACCTGGGGGCAGTGGTAGTGGGCACACGGTTCAGGGGACGGAGGCCCAGGAACACAGGGGAACCGGGAGGGCTGCTGTGCGACAGGGGGCGGACAGGCCAAGGGAACCCACTCTCCACGAGGCCCTCTCCTCCATCATGGGAGCCTACCACCACTCCCAGGAGACGATGGCAACGGTACTGGCCAAGTTTCAGGAGACCCAGCGCCTGCAGGAGGAACAGTATATGGGCTTCAGGGAGGAACTCAGAACCATCAGCTCCACCCTGGGCACCATCGTAGGGGTGTTGAAGGGACTTGTGAACACCAGGAGGGACACTGTGGCACTACAAGGGGCCCCTGACACTAGCATGGACGATGAACTGCCCACCACCTCCGCCGCCATTAGGGGACAGGAGGCACCGCCACAGGACCACCACACCAGCACTGCACCCCTGCAGAGGGACAACCACCCCGCAAACAGTCCCTGAGATCCAGGACAAAGACAGAGCATGATGCCAAGACCCCCGCCAAGAAATGAGACCACCCTGATTGTCATCCTACTGTCCCACTTTGTCACCCTGTCCATACTGAAACTGCCCCAGCTCCACTTCCTATGCGCATATGGGCAATGCACCTGTGAGACTAATAGACTGGACTCTGCCATGGACATTCCTCCGCCATTACCCCTCACCATTTCACTACCCCCTCCAATATTGAGCACTGAAATGAACACCCTTAAAGCACAAAACAATCTGGAGTCTGTCTGTGATTTCGAAATAGTGTATTAGCAATTACAGTGACAAAATGCTCTTTCAAGTTTAATGTCAACATACCTATGTCACACAGCTCTAGTCCATGAGGAATCTAAGCAGATGTTACACAGTGGGACCCACATCTGTGAAATCATAAGGGAAAGTGACAACTCAGTGACCATACACTGGATGAAAACGACACACAGTAGAGAGGTAGTAGTGTTAAAGTACATGTAGTAGGCAGCTCTGTATTCTTACCTGTGTCTCACTGGAAATATTGCTGGATCACTGAGTCCCTGTTGTGCATGTCTTCTTCCCCTGCTTCCTCGTCTTCACTGTCCACAGGCTCCACAGCTGCAACAACACCGCCATCTGGACCATCCTCCTGCAGAAAAGGCACCTGTCGTCGCAAAGACAAGTTATGAAGCATACAGCAGGCCACGATGATCTGGCACACCTTCTTTGGTGAGTAGAATAGGGATCCACCTGTCATATGCAGGCACCTGAACTTGGCCTTCAGGAGGCCGAAGGTCCGCTCAATCACCCTCCTAGTTCACCCATGGGCCTCATTGTAGCGTTCCTCTGCCCTTGTCCTGGGATTCCTCACTGGGGTCAGTAGCCATGACAGGTTGGGGTAACCAGAGTCACCTGCAAATGGTGAGGGACAACTGTTATACACGCACTAACCTGGAGGGATATCCCCAGACCCAGACAACCATTCCCACTGACTTGCTTCCAGGTGCTCACCTAATAGCCACACACGGTGCCTCTGGAGTTGACCCATCACATAAGGGATGCTGTTCTTCCGCAGGATGTAGGCGTCATGCACTGAGCCAGGGAACTTGGTGGAAATGGTGGCTGCCTGACCTGTAAAGTGGGACAATGGGATGTGAGGTAACTGCACTGGCGTTGTACACCGTCGCAGTAGGCGGTCGAAGACCGCGCGCAATGCTGCATTGGTTAACATTGGACCCTATGGGTCCCAGGAGCCAATGGCGATGTACGCGGGCGGTGACGGTACGCACCGCCGAAGACGTGACCGCCATTTTCTCTCTGTTCAATCACTCTATACCTGATCTTCGACAGGAGAGGACCTACACTGCAAGTGCTGCTGTGACCTGGGTCTGGAACAGACAATGGCTCGAGTGCCTGGGGAAAGGGCCCCTGCCTTCACATCGGAGGAGTTGGAGAAACTCGTGCATGGGGTCCTCCCCCAGTACACGCTACTCTACGGTCCTCCAGACAAACAGGAAAGTACACTGGGAGCATGCTGTATGGACTATGCCTGTGTGGAGAGGGCTGGATGTAAGAAGGAAGGGGGGAGAGTGCTGCATGCATGAAAGACGGTGAATGCATGTGCCACATGGCAAGGGTATGAATGGGGGCCAATCACTTTGACGGTGCAGTTGGTAATAACATCTCTTTTTCCCCTGCACATTTCATGTAGGTCAGCGCCCACCAGAAGAAAGATATTTGGCGTGCCTTCGCCAAGGACGTCCGGACCCTGGGGGTCTACCACAGACGGAGCACCCACTGCCGGAAAAGATGGGAGGACATTCGCCGCTGGAGCAAGAAGATGGCGGAGGCTCAGCTGGGGATGGCCTCCCAACGTGGGTCATGGTAGGCCTGCCCGTCGCACCATGACCCCCCTGGGGGGCCTACTCGGAGTTGGATGGGCGCTTGAGGGCATCACAGCAGACACAGGGGGGTTAGTACACTCTCATTCTGCTGACTTTGCACGCAGTGGAGGTGTCTGGGTGGGGGAGGAGGGCTGTGGGTTTCCCTAGGCCAGGGCGAGTTCCGTAGGCAAGGCCCCTCCGTATGTCAGGCCATGTGGCACCCCAGCCCACCTCTGTAGAGTGCCAAGTACAGGTAGTCATGCCCCTGTGTCATCTATGTGTGCAGAGGTTGTCCATAGCCTTGTAGGCCATTTCCCAGAAATTGAACAGTGGAGCCCAAGAGCGCGGCGTAGTGCAGGGGGCTTCTGTGTCTGTCGTGTCCGCCAACGGTAGCGGTAATGCATGCACTCAACATGTCTTTCCTCTGTCTCCCCCCCCCCTTTTGTGGTCTCCCTGTTCTTGTGTGCATTAGCATCATCAGGTGGAGGAGCAGTGGCAACGGAGCACGAGGGAGCTGCATCCCACATGGCCCTGGAGGGCGACACTACGGAGTCTGAATCCACCAGTGGGATGGAGGGCGAGGGGAGCTCCACGGCGGGGACAGGAGCTGACACCAGCGACACGGACCCGTCCTCTGATGGGAGCTCCCTTGTGGTGGCGGCAACATCTGTGCCCCCCGCATCTACAGGTACAGCCGCCACCCCCCCTACCAGCACCGCCCTCCCAGCACCCCTCAGCCTTTGCCCCGTGCCCGCTCACCCAGGAGGGTGGGCATCACCTTCGCCCCAGGCACCTCAGGCCCTGCCCCAGTCACCCTTGCTGCCCTCAGTGAGGAGGCCATTGACCTCCTCAGGTCCCTCAGTGTTGGGCAGTCTACCATTTTGAATGCCATACAGGGTGTAGAGAGGCAGTTGCAACAAATCAATGCATTCCTGGAGGGCATTCATTCTGGTCAGGCGGCCCTTCACCGAGCTTTTCAGACTCTGGCCTCAGCACTGATGGCAGCCATTGTCCCCGTCTCTAGCCTCCCCCCTCCAACTTCCTCAACCCCGACCCAATCCCCTGTACCTCAGCCTATCTCAAGCACACCTACAGACCAACATGCACACACCTCAACACAAGGGAAGCTCAGGCAAACATAAGCACCACACATCCCACAGGCACTCACGCAAGCATTACACACATGCAGACACACCAACATCCACTGCCTCCACTGTGACCCCCTCTTCCTCATCTCCCTCCTCCTTCCCAGTCTCGTCTACACTCACACCTGCATGCAGTACCTCTACAGCCACTACGTCCCTCTCCAGCACACCCACCACCACACCCCGCTCATGTGGAGTCACCACCCCCACTACCATTCACACATCCTCTGTGTCCTATCCCAGTGTGTCTGTGACGCCCCCTCCCTAGATACACAAACGCAGGCACACACCCACCCAACAGCCATCCACCTCACGACAGCCTCCAGCGCATGCACCTTCACCCAAAGTCACCAAATGTACACCTCCTACAACCACCACCTCTTCCTCCACTCCCAAACCCCCTCCAGCTACCCGTCCCAGTGTGTCCAAAAAACTTTTCCTGTCCACTCTTGACCTCTTTCCCACACCTCCCCCACCCGTCCGTCTCATAGGTCCCGAACTAGCACCTCGGCCACAACATCTCCGGGACCATTGGTGCCTGTAGTCACCGGAATCTGGAGTGCACCGGCCACCAGGGCAGCCAGTGTGGCACAGAGCCACAGCACAGACAGTCCCCCACCTGTGAAGCATCAGAAGTTGGCCAGTGCCCGGCGGGAGAGGGTGAAGACTCCAGCCACCAAAGCCGCTCCCAGGGGTCCCGTTGGGAGTGTGGAGTCAGCTGTGACACCTTCCAAGGTGGGGCACAAGCCCAGCTGCCCAGGAGGCCACCGCCAGCACCAGCCCAGCTGCCCAGGAGGCCAGCACCAGCCCAGCTGCCCAGGAGGTCACCGCCAGCACCAGCCCAGCTGCCCAGGAGGCCAGCACAAGCCCAGCTGCCCAGAAGGCCACCTCCAGCACAAGCCCAGCTGGGCCATGAAGGACTGCCAGCAAAAGGCCAGTTGGGCCATGATGGACCGCCAGCAAAATGCCCATTGGGCCATGAAGGACCGCCAGCCCCGCTGGGCCATGAAGGACCGCCAGCAGCTGAGAGCCTGCAATGGAGACCGCCATCTGAAGCACCGCTGAACAGGGCACCGCCATCTCAAGCACCACTGAACAGGGCACCGCCATCTCAAGCACCGCTAGCCCATGAGCGGCAGGGGCACTGACGCAACTGAGTCCGTCACTGGGTGAATGATGCACTCTGGGCACCATACCCCCTCCAGAACCAGTGGAGAGATACCTCCATGCCCATTGATGTATCCTGGGGAGTGCAAACCACAGTCTCTCAAGTCTCTCCAGTGGGTGGTTTGCCCACTGCTGCATCCTGGGGAGTGTAAAGCCACAGTCTCTCAAGTCTCTCCAGTGGGTGGTTTGCCCACTGCTTTATCCTGGGGAGTGCAAAGCCACAGTCTCTCAAGTCTCTCCAGAGGGTGGTTTGCCCACTGCTTTATCCTGGAGAGTGCAAAGCCACAGTCTCTCAAGTGGAGAACAGTCTCCACTGGTTCTGGAAGGGGCATTGTGCCCAGAGTGCTTCATCCTGCCAAGGACTGAGGTAGTGGATGCCTTTCTCCACTGGTTCTGGGGTGGGTTTTGTGTCCAGAGTTCTTCATCCTGCCAAGGACTGAGGTAGTGGATGAGATTCTCCACTGGTTCTGGAGGGGGCTTTGTGCCCAGAGTGCTTCATCCTGCCAAGGACTGAGGTGGTGGATGTGATACTCCACTGGTTCTGTAGGGGGCTTTGTGCCCAGAGTGCTTCATCCTGCCAAGGACTGAGGGAGTGGATGCCTTTCTCCACTGGTTCTGGAGGGGGCATTGTGCCCAGAGTGCTTCATCCTGCCATGGACTGAGGTAGTGGATGCCTTTCTCCACTGGTTCCGGAGGGGACTTTGTGCCCAGAGTGCTTCATCCTGACAAGGACTGAGGTAGTGAATGCCTTTCTCCTCTGGTTCTGGAGGGGGCATTGTACCCAGAGTGCTTCATCCTGCCAAGGAATGAGGTAGTGGATGCCTTTCTCCACTGGTTCTGGAGGGGGCTTTGTGCCCAGAGTGCTTCATCCTGCCAAGGACTGAGGTAGTGGATGAGATTCTCCACTGGTTCTGGAGGGGGCTTTGTTCCCAGAGTGCCTCATCCTGCCAAGGACTGAGGCAGTGGATGAGATTCTCCACTGGTTCTGGAGGGGGCGTTGTGCCAGGAGTGCTTCATCCTGCCAAGGACTGAGGTAGTGGATGATATTCTCCACTGGTTCTGGAGGGGGCTTTGTGCCCGGAGTGCTTCATCCTGCCAAGGACTGAGGTAGTGGATGAGATTCTCCACTGGTTCTAGAGGGGGCTTTGTGTCCAGAGTGCTTCATCCTGCCAAGGACTGAGGTAGTGCATGTATCTCTCCACTGGTTCTGGAGGGGCCTTTGTGCCCAGAGTGCTTCATCCTGCCAAGGACTGAGGTAGTGAATGCCTTTCTCCACTGGTTCTGGAGGGGGCATTGTGCCCAGAGTGCTTCATCCTGCCAAGGAATGAGGTAGTGGATGCCTTTCTCCACTGGTTCTGGAGGGGGCTTTGTGCCCCGAGTGCTTCATCCTGCCAAGGACTGAGGTAGTGGATGAGATTCTCCACTGGTTCTGGAGGGGCTTTGTTCCCAGAGTGCCTCCTCCTGCCAAGGACTGAGGTAGTGGATGAGATTCTCCACTGGTTCTGGAGGGGGCTTTGTGCCCAGAGTGCTTCATCCTGCCAAGGACTGAGGTAGTGGATGATATTCTCCACTGGTTCTGGAGGGGGCTTTGGTACTGGGGATTGGGTCTGGGTGGAGGAAGTTGGAGGGGGGAGGCTGGACACAGGGACAAATGGCTGCCATCAGTGCAGAGGCCAGAGCCTGAAATGCTCGCTGTTGGGCTGCCTGGCCAGAATGAATGCCCTCCAGGTATGGATTTGTCTGTTGCAACTGCCTCTCTACACCCTGGATGGCATTCAGAATGGTAGACTGCCCAACAGTGAGGGATTTCAGGAGGTCAATAGCCTCCTCACTGAGGGCAGCAGGGCTGACTGGGGTAGGGCCTGAGGTGCCTGGGGCGAAGGAGATGCCCACCCTCCTGGGTGAGCGGCCACGGGACACACGCTGAGGGGCTGGTGGGAGGGCGGTGCTGGTAGGGGCGGGGGTGGCGGCTGTACCTGTAGATGCGGTGGGCACAGAGGGGCCCGCCACCGCAAGGGAGCTCCCATCAGAGGAAGAGTCGGTGTCGCTGGTCTCAGCTCCTGTCCCCTCCGTGGAGCTCCCCTCGCCCTCCGTCCCACTGGTGAATTCAGACTCTGTTGTCTGGCCCTCCAGGGCCATATGGGATGCAGCTCCCTCCTGCTCTGGTGGCACATCTCCTCCGCCTGATGATGCTAAAGCACACAAGAACAGTGAGACCACAAAAAGGTGGGGGGGGGAGAAGAAAGACATGTTCAGTGCATGCAATACCGCTACCGTCGGCGGACACTACAGACACAGCAGCACTATGCACTACGCCTTGCACTTAGAGTTCCCTAATTATTCACAGGGACATGGGGTACATGGCCTATGCCCGATTGCTGCACACATGGAAGTCACAGGAGCCTGAGTAGGTGTAGATGGCTCTTACCACTAGTGGGGATGTGGTGCCACTTAGCCTGCCTCACAAAGGGTCCTTGCCTACAAAGCTAGCCCTAGCCTAGGGGAACCCACTGCCCACCTCCCCCACTCAGACACCTCCAATGCACGTAGAGTCAGCTGAATGAGAGTGTACTCACCCCCTTGTGGCTGCTGTGATGCCCTCAAGCACCCATCCAACTCCGGATACCCCACCGCCAGGATCCGGAACATCAAGGGGGGTCATGATGCGATGGGCACCCCTCCCACATTGGGAGGCCATCCCCAGCTGGGCCTCCGCCATCTTCTTGCTCCAGCGGCGAAGGTCCTCCCATCTTTTACGGCAGTGGGTACTTGGCGATGGCATGCCAAATTTCCTTCTTCTGGTTGGTGCTGACCTAGAGGAATAGTGCAGGGGAAAAATTTAAATCTTTTACTATTCAGACCGTCATTGTCCCACGTTCCCACCCTTGCCCTGATGCACATACACTCACCGTCCGATCATGCAGGCCTCATCTCCCCCCGTATCTTCCATCCACACCACTCCAAACAGGCATTGCCCATACAGCATGCTCACAGTGTACTCACCTGTTTATCTGGAGGACCGTAGAGTAGCGTGTACTGGGGGAGGACCCCATCCACTAGTTTATCCAACTCCTCCGATGTGAAGGCAGGGGCCCTTTCCCCAGACACATGAGCCATTGTCGCTTCCAGACTGAGGTCACAGCAGCACTTGCAGTGTAGGTCCTCTCCTATCGAAGATCAGGTATCAAGTGAGTAAACAGAGAGAAAATGGCGGTCACGTCCGTGGCAGTGTGTACCGTCACCGCCGGCGTACATCGTCATTGGCTCCTGGAACCCATAGGGCCCAATGTTAACCAATGCAGGATTGTGCCGCGGTCTTCGACCGCCTACCGCGACGGTGTACAACGCCAGCGCAGTTACCTCATATCTCCTTGTCCCACATCACAGGTCAGGCAGCCGCCATTTCAGGGGGGCACATGGCATCAACTTTTAATGCGTCACACATATATAGGCCTTGCATACACACAGAGACAGGCACATAGCGTATTGACAAATGTGTGCAATAAAATTATTGTTTTACTACCTCAGTGTTGGCTGACTCTGTGCTCGTTGTTCTCATCCATAGGGCACGTCTGCTGGGGCAGGTGAGGAGATGGCGGCATCCTCCGGTGTACAGACCGCTGGTGGACCTGTCGACAATGGAAGAGAGACATGTAATAGTCACCTACAGAATTGATCATGCCACAATCCATGAACTGTGTGCCCAGTTGGAGCCAGACCTGATGTCAGCTATCTGCCATCCCACAGGAATCCCCCCTCTAGTGCAGGTCCTGTCAGTACTCCATTTCCTGGCAAGTGGGTCTTTTCAAACAACAGTGGCCATAGCGTCAGGGATGTCCCAGCCTATGCTCTCTAACGTGTTGTCCAGAGTGTTGTCTGCCCTGCTGAAACACATGCGCAGCTACATCGTGTTCCCTCAGGTGGAGGATTTGCCTACAGTGAAAGGTGACTTCTATGCCCTGGGACATATCCCCAACATCGTAGGTGCCATTGATTGGACACATGTGGCCTTGGTACCCCCCGCAGGGGTGAACAGGTGTACAGAAACAGTAAGAGCTACCATTCAATGAATGTGCAGATGGTGTGTCTGGCGACCAGTACATCTCCGATGTGAACGCCAAGTTTCCAGGCTCAGTGCATGACACTTACATTTTGAGGTATAGCAGCATACCTTATGTGATGGGGCAACTCTAGAAGCACCGTGTGTGGCTAATAGGTGAGGACAAGGACCCTATACCCTGTGAATAGTTGTCTGGGTCTGGGGTTGTCCCTAAGGGTTAGTGTGTGTCTAACAGTTGTCCCTCGACATTTGCAGGTGACTCTGGGTACCCACACCTGTCATGGCTACTGACCCCAGTGAGAAATCCCAGGACAAGGGCAGAGGAACGCTACAATGAGGCACATGGGCGAACTAGGAGGATTATAGAAAGAACCTTCGGCCTCCTGAAGGCCAGGGTCCGGTGCCTCCATACGACAGGTGGTTCTCTGTACTACTCACCAAAGAAGGTGTGCCAGATCATCGTGGCCTGCTGTATGCTGCACAACTTGGCTTTGCGATGACAGGTGCCTTTTCAGCAGGAGGATGGTCCAGAAGGAGGACTAGTGGCAGCTGTGGAGCCTGTGGACAGTGAAGAAGAGGAGGCAGAAGAAGAGGACATAGACAACAGAAACAACATGATCCAGCAATACTTCCAGTGAGACACAGGTAAGAAGACATCACTGGCTCCTACATCTGATAAAATTGTTAGACCTATCATCTGTCTGTCACTTTCACCCAGTGTATGGACCCTGAATTGTCACTTTGCCTTACCATTTCACAGATGTGGCTCCCACTGTGTGACCTCTGCAATGTTACCTTATGGACTAGAGCTGTGTGACATAGGTATGTTGACAATAGAATGGACATTGCTATTTTCCTCAGTTATTGCAAATACATATTTGTGAAAGCACAGACTGACTCCAAATTGTTTGGTGATTCAAGGGTGTTTATTTAAGTGCTAAATAGTGGAGGGGGTTGTAAAATGGTCAGGGGTGATGGTGGAGGAATGTCCACGGCAGAGTCCAGTTATTAGTCTCACAGGTGCATTGTCCGAAGGGGCATATGAAGTGGAGCTAGGGCAGTTTAAGGATGGACAGGGTGCCAAAGTGGGACAGAAGGATGACATTCAGAGTGGTCTAATTTCTTGGTGGGGTCTTGGCATTGTTCTCTGTCTTTGTCCTGGATCTCAGGGACCGCTTGCGAGGTGGTTCGCCACCTGCAGGGGATGGGGTGCTGGTGTCGTGGTCCTGTGGCGGTGCCTCCTGTCCACTAGCGCCAGTGGAGGTGGTGGGCAGTTAATCGTCCAGGCTAGTGTCAGGGGCCCCTTGTTGTGCCACAGTGTCACTCCTGGTGTTCACAAGGTCCATCAGCACCCTTACAATGTTGCCCCGGGTGGTATTGATGGACTTGAGTTCCTCCCTGAACCCCAAATACTGTTCCTCCTGCAGCCGCTGGGTCTCTTGAAACTTGGCCAGTACCGTTGCCATCGTCTCCTGGGAATGATGGTACGCTCTGATGATGTTGGAGAGGGCTTAGTGGAGAGTGGGTTCCCTGAGCCTGTCCTCCCCCTGTCGCACAGCAGACCTCCCAGTTCCCCGGTTTTCCTGGGCCTCTGTCCCCTGAACTGTGTGCCCACTGCCACTGCCCCCAGGTCCCTGCTGTTCTTGGGTTTGTGGGTTTGCCTGGGTTCCCTGTAGTGGTGGACACACTGCTGCTTGACGTGTTCTAGGGACAGAGGTATGGGCACGCTGGGTGGGTGCTGTGCTGGTGTTTCCTGAGGGGGGAGGCTCTGTGGTGGGACCTGTTTCAGGATATCACCCTTTATCAGCCAGGCTAGCTTGAATACAGTAGCACAGTGAGCAAGGGACCCACGTCTGGGAATATCCTTCCCACTTGGGGCAACTTTAGCAACACAAAAGGATGATGGACGGAATGCTGAACAATGCAAACATTCACCCCCAGTCACAGACCTAGGTTTAATCCATTGTTCTTTTGCTCACCATGCCACCCCAGTTTGGACCCAGCCATATACAAATCAGTCTCGACCCTGTTACCCATGGTAACAGTCCAGCCCGAACTGCCAGGCAAGGTCCTACCTGAACCAGAAAAAAAGCATCCTAGGACCTGTTTCAGGGTATGTCCCTTCTTTATCCAAGCTAGCTTGGATCCAGTGGTGCAAGGAGCAAAGGAACCCACATCTGGGCATAACTTTCCCACTTAGGGGCAACTTTATCAGCACAAAAAGATGATGGACGGAATGCTGAACAATGTAAACATTCACCCTAGTAAAATATCTGGGTTTAATCCATTATTCCTTTGCTCACCATGCCACCCCAGTTTGTACCCAGCCATATGCAAATCAGTCTTTGACCCTGTTACCCATGGGAACAGTCGCACCCAAATTGCCAGGCCAGGTCCTTCCTGGACCACAAACAAGCATCTTGGTATCCAGTTTCAGAATAGCACCCTTCATCAGCCAGACTAGCTTAAATCCAGTGATACAGTGAGCAAAGGACCCACGTCTGGGCATACCTTTCCCACTTAGGGCAACTTTATCAATACAAAAGGATGATGGACAGAATGCTGAACAATGCAAACATTTACCCCCAGTAACAGATCTGGGTTTAATCCATCTTTCTTCTTTCACCATGCCTCCCCAGTTTGGACCCAGCCATATGCAAATCAGTCTTGACCCTGTTCCCCATGGGAGCAATCTAGCCCGAACTGCCAGGCCAGGACCTCCCTGGACCGGAAACAAGCATCATGGGACCTGTCTCAGGGTATCACCCTTCATCAGCAAGACTAGCCTGAATCTCTCTCTCTCTCTCTCTATATATATGTATATATATATATATATATATCAATTTTCCTTTTGCTTAATTTTGAATGCTCGAATTTTTAGCTCTTGCATGCAGTTGTTTGGTCCTGAAGGGTACCCACCCATTGAGGTGTCTAATCTGTTGAGACTCTGCCAGTGGAGAGTCAAGGCCTGCTTTAGAACTTGGCGAACGGATTACTCTGTCACAACGGTGACAGATATCCTGCCTGCTGATATCTAAATCCCATTGGATATAATGGGATTTAGATTTTGTCAGATGGGATATCCACCACTGTTGTGATGGAGTACCACATCTGCCAAGTTCTAAATGAGGCCCTCCACCGCTTATGTAGTGTGTGGCAGGTTTTTCCAATATAATTGGCTTAAGTGAGTATTTATTATACAGAAGGCTGTCTCACTGATTGTGGTCTTGTTGGCCTGGAAGGGGCACCAGGTCGAAGGCTACTACATTCAATAGGATTCAAGCAGCATGAGCCTGGTGGTGGCAGCATATCAATATCATGTAGTGAGCAGAAGTCTTATTGTGTATCTCTGGAGTGAGGCCTACAGGCTTATTCTTCTTTTTAAAAATTCAGCTGCTGTGTCCTTATCTCACACTTAACCTACATCACTGAGATGTAAAGTGCTGTGCAGTGCAGGAGTTGTGGCTCTGTCTGGAAAGTGTACGGTACATGGATTGAGCAGTGCCGTGCGATACATGCATGATGAGTACATGTACGAGGTGTATGCATACTTGGTAGGGATACATTAATTGAGAGACTTTGTGCTGTGCAGTGCATGAGAAGAACAAATGTGTGTGCTGATTGTAAGTCTGTTTGTGAGGGCACAATAAATAGAGGTAACAGTACTTGACAGTTTGTGTGCTGGTTGCATACACTGAGTGCAAGTGAGACTGCAATGGTACATTACACAGAGGACACTGCCTTCCATTTCAATAGCTCAGGCTGTTATACGGTCCCCAGTAAAAAATGTAGGACTGAATATTAGGGCGACAAAACTTCAGTACAAGCGGACTGAGTCTGTCTACACTATCAGAATCTGTAGACCTAATTCCTAGTGAGCTCACAGTCCTTCAACTAAACCCCCAAGCTTCCCAGGGTAATAGAAGACTACAGCGACTTTTTACATTAGCACTCTGGCGGTCATTACAACATTGGCGGTAAAAGCCACATACTGCCGTGCAGAAGACCGCCAACACACCGCCGCGGCCGTGGAATTCCGCCACAGCTATTATGACCCACATTTCGGAATCCGCCAAAAATCAGACACTCACACAAGTCCGCCACACCAAAGGTCAGTGATAAACTGGCAAAAACAAAACCTCCACCGTCACGCCAACAGGAATACGCCCACACTATCACGACACATGAATCCACGCGGCGGTCTTTCAACCGCGGTATTCCATTGGCGGTACACACCGCCACGCTCAAAATACACACACTCTTACAAAACACTACCACATTGGACAATTCAAAATACACACACCTGATACACATACACACACCACTCCCACACACCCAATACAATATAAAACACACACCCACATCACCCACAAACCCCTACAACCACAATTACCGAGAGAAGGCCAGAGAGAGAGCACCAGCAAGAACAACAGCATCCACAGGCACACAAAACCATCACCCACAGAACTTCCACGCACCTCACACAACACACCACTACATATCAGCACACATATCACCACACAGTCCACTCCACACATCACCTACACCACCCCATGGCATGGCAAAGACACCCCAGGTTCTCGGAGGAGGAGCTCAGGGTCATGGTGGAGGAAATCGTCCGGGTAGAGCCACAGTTATTCGGAGCACAGGTGCAGCACACCTCCATTGCAAGGAAGATGGAGCTATGGCGAAGAATAGTGGACAGGGTCAACGCAGAGGGACAGCACCCAAGAAATCGGGAGGACATCAGGAAGCGGTGGAACGACCGACGGGGGAAGGTGCGTTCCGTGGTCTCAAGACACCACCTGGCGGTTCAGCGGACTGGCGGTGGACCCCCACCTCCTCCCCCACAACTAACAACATGGGAGGAGCAGGTCTTGGATATTCTGCATCCTGAGGGCCTCGCAGGAGTAGGTGGAGGAATAGACTCTGGTAAGTCAAATCTTAACTCTTACAACCCCCACCCTACCTGCATGCTATTACATACCCCCACCCTCATCCTCACCCCCAGCACCCCAACTCCTCACATATGTCCCAATATCACAAACCACCCATCCCAACACCAAGCCCTGCATGCAACAACAAAGCATGGACACCCATCACTAAAGCATGCCCACTGCACATACCCATATAACCCCCTAAACCATCCTCACACAAGGTCTCACACAGGAATGCAAGCACTGGGGTACACGGTCACCCACCCATTGCACACCATGACACACACAGATGTGATAACCATCCATTTATACCCCTGCAGGACCCCTACCCAACGTCACCGGACAGGAGGGTCTACACATGTCCACACCACCAACAGAAGAGGCCCACAGTGATGACAGCACCTCTGTCCAACTGGATCTAGATGACCAGCCCGGCCCATCGGGGACCTCGGGACAGTAGGTTCCCATCACCCAGTCACAGCCCACTACAGACCTTCCACCCTCTGGAAACACCAGCACAGCACCCACCCAGCGGGCCCATACCACCGTCCCCAGGACACCTCAATCAGCTGTGTGTCCACCACTACAGGGAACCCAGGATAACCCACCACCCCAACAACAACAGGGACCTGGGGGCAGTGGTAGTGGGCACACGGTCCAGGGGACGGAGGCCCAGGAACACAGGGGAACTGGGAGGGCTGCTGTGCGACAGGGGGCGGACAGGCCAAGGGAACCCACTCTCCACGAGGCCCTCTCCTCCATCATGGGAGCCTACCACCACTCCCAGGAGAAGATGGCATCGGTACTGGCCAAGTTTCAGGAGACCCAGCGCCTGCAGGAGGAACAGTATATAAGCTTCAGGGAGGAACTCAGAACCATCAGCTCCACCCTGGGCACCATCGTAGGGGTGCTGAAGGAACTTGTGAACACCAGGAGGGACACTGTGGCACTACAAGGGGCCCCTGACACTAGCATGGACGATGAACTGCCCACCACCTCCGCCGCCACTAGGGGACAGGAGGCACCGCCACAGGACCACCACACCAGCACTGCACCCCTGCAGAGGGACAACCACCCCGCAAACAGTCCCTGAGATCCAGGACAAAGACAGAGCATGATGCCAAGACCCCCGCCAAGAAATGAGACCACCCTGATTGTCATCCTACTGTCCCACTTTGTCACCCTGTCCATACTGAAACTGCCCCAGCTCCACTTCCTATGCGCATATGGGCAATGCACCTGTGAGACTAATAGACTGGACTCTGCCATGGACATTCCTCCGCCATTACCCCTCACCATTTCACTACCCCCTCCAATATTGAGCACTGAAATGAACACCCTTAAAGCACAAAACAATCTGGAGTCTGTCTGTGATTTCGAAATAGTGTATTAGCAATTACAGTGACAAAATGCTCTTTCAAGTTTAATGTCAACATACCTATGTCACACAGCTCTAGTCCATGAGGAAGCTAAGCAGATGTTACACAGTGGGACCCACATCTGTGAAATCGTAAGGGAAAGTGACAACTCAGTGACCATACACTGGATGAAAACGACACACAGTAGAGAGGTAGTAGTGTTAAAGTACATGTAGTAGGCAGCTCTGTATTCTTACCTGTGTCTCACCGGAAAAATTGCTGGATCACTGAGTCCCTGTTGTGCATGTCTTCTTCCCCTGCTTCCTCGTCTTCACTGTCCACAGGCTCCACAGCTGCAACAACACCGCCATCTGGACCATCCTCCTACAGAAAAGGCACCTGTCGTCGCAAAGCCAAGTTATGAAGCATACAGCAGGCCACGATGATCTGGCACACCTTCTTTGGTGAGTAGAATAGGGATCCACCTGTCATATGCAGGCACCTGAACTTGGCCTTCAGGAGGCCGAAGGTCCGCTCAATCACCCTCCTAGTTCACCCATGGGCCTCATTGTAGCGTTCTTCTGCCCTTTTCCTGGGATTCCTCACTGGGGTCAGTAGCCATGACAGGTTGGGGTAACCAGAGTCACCTGCAAATGGTGAGGGACAACTGTTAGACACGCACTAACCTGGAGGGATATCCCCAGACCCAGACAACCATTCCCACTGACTTGCTTCCAGGTGCTCACCTAATAACCACACACGGTGCCTCTGGAGTTGACCCATCACATAAGGGATGCTGTTATTCCGCAGGATGTAGGCATCATGCACTGAGCCAGGGAACTTGGCATTCACATGGGAGATGTACTGATCTGCCAAACATACCATCTGTACATTCATAGAATGATAACTCTTCCGGTTTCTGTACACCTGTTCACTCCTGTGGGGGGGTACCAAAGCCACATGTGTCCCATCAATGGCACCTATGATGTTGGGGATGTGTCTCAGGGCATAAAAATCACCTTTCACTGTAGGCAAATCCTCCACCTGAGGGAAAACATTGTAGCTAGGCATGTGTTTCAGAAGGGCAGACAACACTCTGGACAATACGTTGGAAAACATAGGCTGGGACATCCCTGATGCCATGGCCACTGTTGTCTGAAAGGAACCACTTGCAAGGAAATGGAGCACTGACAGCACCTGCACTTGAGGGGGGATTCCTGTGGGATGGCGGATTACTGACATCAGGTCTGGCTTCAACTGGGTACACAGTTCCAGGATTGTGGCACGGTCAAGCCTGTAGGTGATAATCAAATGTCGGTCCTCCATTGTCGACAGGTCCACCAACGGTCGGTACACCGGAGGATGCCGCCATTTCCTCACATGTCCCAGCGGACGGTGCCTATGAAGGACAACAGCGATCACAGAGTCAAACAACTCAGAGGTACGTACCCACAGTTTACACAGAACACCTATCATACACAAAAGGTGGCCTGTATGTGTGTTGAGTCTAGGCCTAGGTATGAGTGACGCAGTTGGAAATGAAGCCATGTGGGCCCCTGAAATGGTGGCTGCCTGACCTGTAAAGTGGGACAATGGGATGTGAGGTAACTGCACTGGCGTTGTACACCGTCGCAGTAGGCGGTCGAAGACCGCGCGCAATGCTGCATTGGTTAACATTGGACCCTATGGGTCCCAGGAGCCAATGGCGATGTACGCGGGCGGTGACGGTACGCACCGCCGAAGACGTAACCGCCATTTTCTCTCTGTTCAATCACTCGATACCTGATCTTCGACAGGAGAGGACCTACACTGCAAGTGCTGCTGTGACCTGGGTATGGAAGAGACAATGGCTCGAGTGCCTGGGGAAAGGGCCCCTGCCTTCTCATCGGAGGAGTTGGAGAAACTCGTGGATGGGGTCCTCCCCCAGTACACGCTACTCTACGGTCCTCCAGACAAACAGGAAAGTACACTGGGAGCATGCTGTATGGGCTATGCCTGTGTGGAGAGGGCTGGATGTAAGAAGGAAGGGGGGAGAGTGCTGCATGCATGAAAGACGGTGAATGCATGTGCCACATGGCAAGGGTATGGATGGGGGCCAATCACTTTGACGGTGCAGTTGGTAATAACATCTCTTTTTCCCCTGCACATTTCATGTAGGTCAGCGCCCACCAGAAGAAAGATATTTGGCGTGCCTTCGCCAAGGACGTCCGGACCCTGGGGGTCTACCACAGACGGAGCACCCACTGCCGGAAAAGATGGGAGGACATTCGCCGCTGGAGCAAGAAGATGGCGGAGGCTCAGCTGGGGATGGCCTCCCAACGTGGGTCATGGTAGGCCTGCCCGTCGCACCATGACCCCCCTGGGGGGCCTACCCGGAGTTGGATGGGCGCTTGAGTGTATCACAGAAGACACAGGGGGGTGAGTACACTCTCATTCTGCTGACTTTGCACGCAGTGGGGGTGTCTGGGTGGGGGAGGAGGGCTGTGGGTTTCCCTAGGCCAGGGCGAGTTCTGTAGGCAAGGCCCCTCCGTATGTCAGGCCATGTGGCACCCCAGCCCACCTCTGTAGAGTGCCAAGTACAGGTAGTCATGCCCCTGTGTCATCTATGTGTGCAGAGGTTGTCCATAGCCTTGTAGGCCATTTCCCAGAAATTGAACAGTGGAGCCCAAGAGCGCGCCGTAGTGCAGGGGGCTTCTGTGTCTGTCGTGTCCGCCAACGGTAGCGGTAATGCATGCACTCAACATGTCTTTCTTCTGTCTCCCCCCCCCCCTTTTGTGGTCTCCCTGTTCTTGTGTGCATTAGCATCATCAGGTGGAGGAGCAGTGGCAACGGAGCACGAGGGAGCTGCATCCCACATGGCCCTGGAGGGCGACACTACGGAGTCTGAATCCACCAGTGGGATGGAGGGCGAGGGGAGCTCCACGGCAGGGACAGGAGCTGACCCCAACGACACGGACCCGTCCTCTGATGGGAGCTCCCTTGTGGTGGCGGCAACATCTGTGCCCCCGGATCTACAGGTACAGCCGCCACCCCCCCTACCAGCACCGCCCTCCCAGCACCCCTCAGCCTTTGCCCCGTGCCTGCTCACCCAGGAGGGTGGGCATCACCTTTGCCCCAGGCACCTCAGGCCCTGCCCCAGTCACCCTTGCTGCCCTCAGTGAGGAGGCCATTGACCTCCTCAGGTCCCTCAGTGTTGGGCAGTCTACCATTTTGAATGCCATACAGGGTGTAGAGGCAGTTGCAACAAACCAATGCATTCCTGGAGGGCATTCATTCTGGTCAGGCGGCCCTTCACCGAGCTTTTCAGACTCTGGCCTCAGCACTGATGGCAGCCATTTTCCCCGTCTCTAGCCTCCCCCCTCCAACTTCCTCAACCCCGACCCAATCCCCTGTACCTCAGCCTATCTCAAGCACACCTACAGACCAACATGCACACACCTCAACACAAGGGAAGCTCAGGCAAACATAAGCACCACACATCCCACATGCACTCGTGCAAGCATTACACACATGCAGACACACCAACATCCACTGCCTCCACTGTGACCCCCTCTTCCTCATCTCCCTTCTCCTTCCCAGTCTCGTCTACACTCACACCTGCATGCAGTACCTCTACAGCCACTACGTCCCTCTCCAGCACACCCACCACCACACCCCGCTCATGTGGAGTCACCACCCCCACTACCATTCACACATCCTCTGTGTCCTATCCCAGTGTGTCTGTGACGCCCCCTCCCTAGATACACAAACGCAGGCACACACCCACCCAACAGCCATCCACCTCACGGCAGCCTCCAGCGCATGCACCTTCACCCAACGTCACCAAATGTACACCTCCTACAACCACCACCTCTTCCTCCACTCCCAAACCCCCTCCAGCTACCCGTCCCAGTGTGTCCAAAAAACTTTTCCTGTCCACTCTTGACCTCTTTCCCACACCTCCCCCACCCGTCCGTCTCATAGGTCCCGAACTAGCACCTCGGCCACAACATCTCCGGGACCAGTGGTGCCTGTAGTCACCGGAATCTGGAGTGCACCGGCCACCAGGGCAGCCAGTGTGGCACGGAGCCACAGCACAGACAGTCCCCCACCTGTGAAGCATCAGAAGTTGGCCAGTGCCCGGCGGAGAGGGTGAAGACTCCAGCCACCAAAGCCGCTCCCAGGGGTCCCGTTGGGAGTGTGGAGTCAGCTGTGACACCTTCCATGGTGGGGAAGGGCCACAAGAAACCCGGCAAGTCTGGGAAGAGCTGCACGGCGGAGAAGACCACCATCATCCCAGCTGCCCAGGAGGCCACTGCCAGCACAAGCCCAGCTGCCCAGGAGGCCACCGCCAGCACCAGCCCAGCTGCCCAGGAGGCCACCGCCAGCACCAGCTGCCCAGAAGGCCACCGCCAGCACAAGCCCAGCTGGGCCATGAAGGACCGCCAGCAAAAGGCCCGTTGGGCCATGATGGACCGCCAGCAAAATGCCCATTGGGCCATGAAGCACCGCCAGCCCCGCTGGGCCATGAAGGACTGCCAGCAGCTGAGAGCCTGCAATGGAGACCGCCATCTGAAGCACCGCTGAACAGGGCACCGCCATCTCAAGCACCACTGAACAGGGCACCGCCATCTCAAGCACCGCTAGCCCATGAGCGGCAGGGGCACTGACGCAACTGAGTCCGTCACGGGGTGAATGATGCACTCTGGGCACCATGCCCCCTCCAGAACCAGTGGAGAGATACATCCACTACCTCTGTCCTTAACAGGATGAAGCACTCTGGGAACCATGCCCCCTCCAGAACCAGTGAAGAGATACATCCACTACCTCTGTCCTTAGCAGGATGAAGCACTCTGGGCACCATGCCCCCTCCAGAACCAGTGGAGAGATACATCCACTACCTCTGCCCTTAACAGGATGAAGCACTCTGGGCACCATGCCCCCTCCAGAACCAGTGGAGACTGACATCCACTACCTCTGTCCTTAACAGGATGAAGCACTCTGGGCACCATGCCCCCTCCAGAACCAGTGGAGAGATCCATCCACTACCTCTGTCCTTAGCAGGATGAAGCACTCTGGGCACCATGCCCCCTCCAGAACCAGTGGAGACTGTCATCCACTTGTGAGATTGTGGCTTTGCACTCTCCAGGATTGAACAGTGGGCAGACCACCCACTGGAGAGACTTGAGAGACTGTGGCTTTGCACTCCCCAGGATTGAACAGTGGGCAGACCACCCACTGTAGAGACTTGAGAGACTGTGGCTTTGCATTCCCCAGGATTGAACAGTGGGCAGACCACCCACTGTAGAGACTTGAGAGACTGTGGCTTTGCACTCCCCAGGACTGAACAGTGGGCAACCCACCCACTGTAGAGACTTGAGAGACTGTGGCTTTGCACTCCCCAGGATGGAACAGTGGGCATGTGGCCCCCTCGTGGATTTGGCGTCGTGCACTCAAGCGGCTGAGGTGCCACCCCTTTCCCTCCCCCTGAGGTGCCTGTGTTCGTGCTCTCTGATGCCCCTGCATCAGGTTGAAAATAAGCACCAAGGCCAGCCCTTGAACTGTCTATTGGAATCCAGAAGATGGCAAGAAGACATTGCTTCATCACTGCTTCATCACTGGAATCTGATCAGGATCACCAGAAACAAACCCCCCTTTCAACCACCCAGTTTGGGGAAGCAATGAACTTACTTCATCAACGGAATGCAAGAGCACCTCCAAACACTGTTGGAGCTGGCTGCATGGCCCAGGGATAACCTGCGCCTGTGGGTTGCTGCAGTGCATACAGTGTGCAGACTGGTTCAACTGAGCAGGATTGGAGCATTGCAAGTACCTGCAGTTGAGGTAGTCACTGAAACTTTGAATGCTTACTGGCTTCTGGAGTGGGTAAGACTTGATACTGGCTTGCTGGGCCCAGGGGTAGTCACTACTAAAGGTGCTATGGCACCATAGACACATTTGATTGTTTCCTAATGGATAGAGTGGACTCTTTAGTAAGGCCTACTAGTAAGCATTCCCTGGATGTGGCCACCATTGAATGGGAAATAACCGTCACCACAGTAAGTGTAAGAAGGTGGGAAAGGGCCTTGCAAGTCAAATACCAGAGCCCAGACTTCAAGGTGATTGTGTTATTGCTTATGAATGCCGTAATGCTTCTTTGAATGCAGAGAGTTAGAAATAAAACACTTCTGTTTAAAATAAAAGCAGGCATTTAACACAACATTGATTTATTAACATTGCTAATTGCACTTTGAGTTATGAGTCTTGTTCACTAAACTAACTAAACTAAAATGGTTTACCGCCGTTGAATGCCCGCCAAGGTGATTTGTGGGCCATAATGTGATGGGCGTTGTTCTGTTGGCATAACGGTGTGGGTTTTGATACCAACAGTTCATCACTGACCTTTGACCCAATGTATCCTTTGTCTCTTTTCCCCCTTTCTTGTTTTGTCATCCTGTCCTTATGTGCATTAGCATCATCTGAGGGAGGAGCAGAGGCACCAACGACGTAGGGAGCTGCATCCCACAGGCCCCAGGAGGCAGAGTCCACTGATAGTGAGGTCTCCAGTGGGATGGAGGGTGAGGGGAGCACCACGGGGTAGACTGGAGGGAACAGTTCAAACACAGATACCTCCACCGATGGAAGCTCCTTGGTGGTGGCGGACACTTCTGTGACCACCCCAGCTACAGGTACAGCCATCAACCCCCGTAACAGCACTGCCCTCCCAACAGGCCCTCATCGAGTTGCCCGTGCCCGCTCACCCAGAAGGGTGGGCATCTCCTTCGCCCCAGGCACCTCAAGCCCTGCCCCAGTGAGCCCTGCTGCCCTGAGTGAGGAGGCTATTGACCTCCTGAGATCCATCTCTGTAGGGCAGTCAGCCATTGTGAATGCCATCCAGGGACTGGCAGCCCAGATGAAACAATCTAATGCATTCCTGGGGAGCATTCACACTGGATTGGTGGCCCAACAGAGATCGATTCAGGCTCTGGCCGCCTCTCGGATGGCAGCCATTGTCCCTGTTTCTACCGTCCCCCCTTCCAACTTCCACTGTCCAGTCCCATTCTCCTCAACCCCAACCCATCCCAGGCACACATACAGACAAGCATGCACACAAGACAACACCCAAGAGTGTCACAGGCAAATACAAGCACCACACTTCATCCCACAGGCACTCACACAAACACCGTCCAGTTGCAGACACAACAATATCCACTATTTCCAATGTCTCCAACTCCTCCCCCTCCACCGCTGCCCTCCCAACCATGTCCACACTCTTACCTGCATGCACGACATCATCATCCACAATCAGAATCATAACCATACCAAGCAGAACACACACCTCACTGGCAGACACCTCCACAACATCCATGCACACGTCCCCTGTGTCCTCTCCCATTGTGTCTGTTCCCCCTCGTAAAGTACACAAACGCAAGCACTCAGACACCCAACAGCCATCCACCTCACAACAGCATACAGCCCATGCACCTGCACCCAAATCCTGCAGACTGGCGCCTCCAACAACCTCTCCCTCATCCTCCTCTCCCATTCCTTCTCCCTCTTCATGCCCAAATGTCCCTAAAAAACTGTTCCTATCCACCATTGACATATTCCCTACCCCTCCCCCGTCCTGCACGTATGGCCAGGGTATCACGAACCCGGCCAAGCACCTCAGCCACATGGTCCATGGGCCCAGTCCTAATCGCACCAACTCATGGTGGAAAGGGATTCAGGCCACATGTACTGAAGGGGAAGGAGCCTGCACCAACCAGCCTAAAGGGGAAGGAGCATGCACCCACCAGCCTAAAGGGGAAGGCACCTGCCCCAGCAGGCAAGAAGGCCAAGGAGCCTGCACCAGCAGGCAAGAAGGGCAAGGAGCCAGCACCTGTCACCCGAAAGGCCAAGGAGCCTGCACCTGCCACCCGAAAGGCCAAGGAGCCTGCACCTGCCACCCGAAAGGCCAAGGAGCCTGCATCAGCAGGCAGAAAGGACAAGGAGCCTGGACCAGCAGCTGTGATTGAGCCTCCACCACCAACCATGGTTGTGCATCTGTCCGAGGGTGCAGGAGATGTGCAGGAGCCTCCCCCCACCCCCCCCCACCAGTAGCACCACCACAGTGCATCCGTCTGAGGGTGCAGGGGATGTGCAGGAGCCTCCCCCCACCAGCAGCACCACCACAGTGCAGCTGTCATCAGTGGACACAATGTAATCCTGCCTCCATGGACTGCTGTGCGGGCTGCCCCCTCCAGGACCAGTGGGCAAGATACACACTCGAGAGACTGTGACCCATCACTCCCCAAGATCAAGCACAGGGCATGATGCCCACTCAAGAACCAGTGGGCAAGACACCCACTACAGAGACTGTGGCCCATCACTCCACAGGATCAGGCACAAGGCATGTTGTCCCCTCAAGAACCAGTAGACAAGACACCCACTACAGAGACTGTGGCCATCACTCCCCAGGATCAAGCACAGGGCCTGTTGCCCCCTCCAGAAGCAGTGTACAAGACACCCACTACAGAGACTGTGGCCCATCACTCCCCAGGACCAAGCACAGAGCATGTTGCCCCCTCCAGAACCAGTAATCTTGTTCCATCTCCCGACTGACGCACCCCCCCTCCCCCTGAGGTGCCTGCCTATTTACCAACTGATGACCCTGCAGTGTTCTCTTTGGGTTGAAGCAGGTGACAAGAGGGGCCTTGGCATTTGCCCTGTGGCCATGTGGGCCACACAAAATGAGGTCTGGGCTGTGTCCCTTTTTCTGTAAATTTGTATATATCTGTTATTTGCCTAACTTATTATTTCTACTGTGTAGATCTTATTACAAACACTTTGGCTGAATCTTTTTCTCCTTGCATTTTTCAACTGATTTAGGGGGGATTAACTTGTTTTCTTCTGCATCTGGTTGTGTGTATGGTTTGTGTGTATGGGGTGTGTGTTGTGCATGTGTGTGTCACTCTCTTTTTCCTCCCCCATCCCTTGTGTGCTAGGCGGCTGTACTCACCGTCTTCGTCTTCGCCGGCGTTGGTGTTCGTGGTGGACCAGAACATAGAATATCATCGGAAAAACATGCAGTTCTGGTTCCATGACGGAGTGGTTCTTCCCTGTGTCTCCAATGGTGAGTCCTTTCACTTCTGAGGTCTGTTTTCACCAGGCTTTTGATGTCATTGGTATCTCCCCGGAAAAGGTGGCGGATTGGCATGTCATAATATGGTGGGCGAAACTTTGACTTCCGCCTTGCTGTAGGCAGCTACCATTGTGGTGACTGTTGTTTCCGCCCTGGCAGTTGGTGTGGTACATTGGCTGTATTTCAGACATCTTTCCGCCAGGGTCTTAATTTGGCGGTAGTTACCACCAGCATGTTGGTGGTATTACCGCCACTTTATCACCGACCGCCAGGTTCATAATGAGGGCCTTTGTGCTTTGTGTGATCTTGCCTGCAATATTAAAAAACAATGCAGCCTCCTCCCATTGGGGGGTTGTGACAACTTCATTTCAGTGCTATGTATAACATCTGTTTTACTATTCTTGTTCCCTTCTAAATTGGTAGTTCAGGGTAATGCCTGATGTTACGGTATGTTATGGTATGCATGTGTAGTTGTAAACTTCACTACAATCTATGAGGGTAGCGTGGTGCTGAGCAGGTGTGTGTCCCCATCTCTGCTTATGGTAGGTTTGTGCTAGAAATCGGTTTGCTGAGTGCCTGGAGTGTGAGCCCTGTTTAAGCCCTGGTCAAGTAGCTACCACAATCCTAGTCAGGGTAAGGCACAAAAAACACCAAAATATTCTGGTTGGCACAGAGCAGTCAGGCTTAACCTAGAGGCAATGTGTAAAGTATTTGTGCTACAATTTAAAGAGTAAAACAGTGAAAACACCACATAAAAATATCCCACAACAGGTTAGAAAAACAGAGCCAAATGTAATAATTAAAACAACAAAAATCTAATTGGTAGAACTGGAGTTATTGATTGTTAAACAATAAACTGCAATATGGTGCCTTAAAGCATAAAGTGCCAACTATCTGGTTGTGGTGGACTGGGTCAAAGTCAAAAAGTTTAAGACAACTGTGATGGACAGAGGGGTGGATACAGTCCCAGATTAGTCCTGGTGATGATTTAACTCCTCAAGTTTTGTGTCAAAAGTCCAGTTTGTGATGAAGAAAGTTATAGGGAGCAAGGAGAGTGTTACTGGCGCTAGTTGGCATGGCACGAGGAGCAAGCTGGGCATCTTGGATGGGCAGGCTGGTACTTTGTGTTGGAATGATGCCTTCTGTGTGAAGAAAAGGGCTTGTGGAGGCTCAAACTGATTTGTGGTGTGAGTGGTGCAGCTCCAGTGAGAACAAGTCATGAAGAGCCCAAAATCTTGACTTTAAGTGCTCAGAGCCACACCAAGGGTCCAGGACCTGACAGGCAACTCTTGGGGTCAGGAATTAGCTGAAGACGGGTTCAGGAGTTGTTGGGGAGCCTATTTGTCCCTGAGACTCCGATCAGGAGGACAGCAGACTAACCTTTTGAGACACGCTGGGATCCTGGGTTTAAGATGGGTTTCAGGTCCAGTTTTTCCTCCCCAGGCAAGATGGCAGCAGGCAGCAGGTCAGCACATTATGGCTGTAACTCCCTCAGAGAGGCAGTCCAGCAGAGTAGCAGATGTTCCAGCAGCACAGCAATCCTTCTTCCTGGCCGAGTATCCACAGGTCCGGAGATGTTTTGAAGTGATGGTGTCTAAGGTCCTTTTTTATACACTGGTGCCCTGATTCTGTAAGGTGGAAGAAGCTTCTAGACAGTGTCTTTGAAGTGCATGGAATTCCTTTCCTCCCCTGCTTTGGCTCCAAGCTGAAAGCGACAAAATAGGGTCTATAAGCACTTTGTATGGAGATAGGGCCCAACCTATTCAGGTCTAGTTGAGGCTGGGCCTAGCTTCTCCCTCCGACCGTACCAGTGATGGCCCATCCAGTCACACCTAAGCTCCCACTGTGTGTGGCTGTCTAGGAGAAATACACAAACCTCAACTTCCAGCTACACCCAGTCATTTGACTGGAGAAAGGCTACAGGCACGAAATAGCTAAGGAAAGAAAATATAAACTTTCTGAAAATGACATTTTCAGAAGTGTAATTCAAAATTTTACTTCACCCTAAGTTGGGATTTTTAATTAGGACTCCAAAGACACCAAACATGAATCAGTTATCCCTTTGCTTTTGGAAATTACTTAAGGCAACTCCAATGTCATCCTATGGTAGAGATAGACCTTGTAGTAGTGATTTTTTTATTTTTAAGTTTTTCACTACTAGGACATATAAATCTTAAAAGCACATTTCCAACCTTTTGAATACATTGCCTATGGCCCTTTGGACTGTCCAGGGCCTACGCTAGGGGTGACTGGGTCTTTCAAAAGGTTTACTTTGCTAGGTGGGAATGGAAGCTTAAACTGCACTCACAGGCTCTGCAATGGCAGGCCTGAGACATGGGTAAACCCACTAGTAGCATTTACATTTCAGCACCTTGGCACATATAGTGCCACTTTATTAGAGACTTACAAATAAATTAAATAAGCCAATTAGGTATAAGCCAATTTTACCGTGTTTTAAGGAAAGAGCACAAACACTTTATAACTGGTTAACAATGGCAAAGTCCTAAGGGCAACAAAAACAAATTCAGAAAAAAGTAGGAGGAATAAGGCAAAAAGACTGGGGGTGACACTGCAGAGAGGGCCAGGTCCAACACAAACCCACTCCAACCTAAGTCCAGAGTAGACTAATCAATACGTTGATGGACTTCCCTACTTAGGCCATAGAACTTGGAAAATTGCACTTTACTGCAGGGGCACTTGTCAGTTCTAAGCCTCTCTGAACTCAGTTAGATCCCCCTGCCTATACCCTCCTGAGCCACTGAACTGACCCACCAGAAACCCCACTCCTCCTCTGCAGACCCCATCTGTGCAGCATCTAAACTTAACTTTCTCACAGATGCATTGCAGTAGGCAGACAGCACCGCCAGGCCAAGAAAGTGATGTGGCCCATTCTGACCCTTGGATCAGAATTCTGTCCCCAACCCAAGAAAAACCCTGTCCACAAGGACAACAACCAACAGAGGCCACTGACAGCTGTCTGTGTCTAGAGTGAGGCTGCAAGCCATCCATGGCTCTCTGACCATTGAGAATTCTAAGAGTAGGCGGGCAACAGTCCTGGGTATTTTGCACCCTTCTTCCATAATACCTCATACCATTTCAGGGGTAGTATCCTGAGACTGGCCACTCAGCCTAGATTCTGTACCTGAGGATGAACAGAAGACAGGGGTGAGATCTCCCTCGCCTTTCCCCTGCATCATGGGTACCCATACCCTCTGCTTGGGAGCAGAGACCTCTCAGAAAATTGAACTGTCAGGGCATCCTGGGTGGCTGCCCCTCCCAGTTCTCCTGACACCGGGGGTAACTCTTTCCCCAGAATGCAGTCTATGGGCATCTGGGGACTAACTATTATCCTCCTCTGGGGTATCTCCCCACCACACTCCAGGGATACCAGGGCCACGGGGGGAAATGCCCTTCCCATGGGCCTGAGCCACTCTGCACACCTGGCTGTTGTAGTGCTCTGGGGAAACTAGCCTTTCCAATATCATTGTGTGGCTAGCCTCTGTATCCCACAGAGCAGTGACTGTGACCCTGTTCACTTTCACCTCATAGAAGTGATGACTCCTACCTCTGGATTGACAAGCTTTCCCTCTGAGTCCACCTCCCAGCAAAGGGGGATCATGGAATGGTCTATGGCCTGCCCTTGGGGACTACTCACCCCTAAGGCTTCATTGGTCATCCCTGTGGAGGTCCTACCAGGTTTCTTAGGACAGGCAGAGTCCCCCGCTTGTGTCCTAGCTGAGAACAATCAAAGCAGTGAGGTTGGAAATGGGGCACTTTGAACCACTGCCCACCAGAACCTCCTCTCTGCTTCTCAGAATGGGCATGGGAACCCTTTCCTTCATCCTTATTACAAGAACTGTCTGTGTCTCCCTGGACCTCCCCTTCACTCTGCTGGGGAGAGCCTGAACCACCCTTCTTGCGGTCACTTCAAGGTACCTTTTTTTGGACCCTGGCACTTATCCAGAGGTCCGCCTCCTTAGCAAACTCCCTGGAGTCATTGAGCTCACTATCAATCAGGTATTGGCACAGATCTGGAAAACAAAAACTGAACATGTACTCCCTTTTATTCAAATTGTAATAATCATTTACTTCACTACCCTTCACCCAACCATCCAGTTCCTTGCAAAGGAAATTCAAACAATCCACCAGGATTGTTGGGCCAGCTTCCGACTGTCCCTAAACTTCTGTCTGTACTTCTAAGGGGTCAGACCATAATTCCTGACAAGGGCTTCCTTCATGGGGTGACTTCTCATCTTATCTCCCTTCTCCAGGGTCAATAGAGTGTCCCTCCTCTCATTAGGGAAATGCCTCCATAGACTAGTTCCCCAATTTTCTTCAGTGATCTTGTGCATCTGTAAGGCAACCTCATAAGCCTGAAACCACTTATCCCACACAACAAATTCAGGCATCAGACCTTTAGGAATATGGACTATCTTGTCTTCAGAAGGCTCTGAAAAAATGCTTCCTCCACTACTGCTGGTCTCTGCCTGTCTGGCCTTGATGTCCAGTTCCGAGTCAACATCAATTTCCTCTCCTCTATGGCCAGTTGTCTCTCCTACAAGGCTATCTCAACCTCAGCCTTGTCCTTTCCTGCCTCAATGGCAGCTCTCCTTTCTTCCATCTTGTGATTGGCCATCTCCAGCCTGTACTTCCTCTCCACCTTCCTTTCCACCAGCTCCTCTAGGGATAGGTTGTGAGAGGACACACTGCTTCCTGCATGGGAGGGTACTTCCAATTTTGGGTGTAGGTTACCCCCACTCAACAAGCTGCATTCCAATACCCTCCTGTGGATAATTCTCTGATCCTTACTTCTCCTCCTCCTCTTCCTGATCATCTGTTGTGACTGGCAGCCGGTGAGCCACTAGCTATGCCCTCAAGGCCTTCTGAAGCTCTATTTTCTTGGTACACCTCTTGGTGGGCAACTTATTCTCCTGGCAAAATTCCTTGAGTTCAGCCAAAGTGTAGACCTCCAGGTTGGCAAGGTCAAAGTTCATCTTTAAGATGAGGCTGCGGACACAGTAAGGTAGAGTGTTAAATTCATAGAAAGCAAAAAGGCCACTCAGGGAGAAGTTAAAACTCAAATTGGTACTAGATAGGGGATGGTACTGAATGTCACTGCACAAACACCGCTGATCACCAGTGTCAGAAACTGAGTTACTGAATGACTTGGGTATGAGTCCCGGTTAAGCAGCAACTACAATTCTAGTCAGGGTAGGCACAAGCAAACCTCAAATTAACCTGTGATCACCACCTGGTGACTGTACGACGAAACAACATCTGCAAAAAAAACTACTGCCTTAACAACGAGGTCAGAACACCGACCTCGTTGCTACTACTAATGATTTTACCACGAATGCCTTAACAACGATATTTCGTTGTAAAGGCATTCCTGATAAAATCATTAGCAATAGGCACCATTCACCCTACATCCCTCACCCTACCCCCCCAACCCCACCCCAAAACCTAAAACCCCCTGAACCCCCACCCACTCCCCAAAACCAAAAACACCCCACCCCCCCAAACCCACCCCAAAACCTAAAACCCCCTGACCCCCCCACCCACTCCCCAAAACCAAAAACGCCCCACCCCCCCAACCCCACCCTAAAACCTAAAACCCCTGACCCCCCACCCACTCCCCAAAACCAAAAACGTCCCACCCCCCCAACCCCACCCCAAAACCTAAAACCTAAAACCCCCTGACCCCCCACCCACTCCCCAAAACCAAAAACACCCCACCCCCCAACCCCACCCCAAAACCTAAAACCCCCTGACCCCCCACCCCCTCCCCAAAACCTAAACCCACACTTACCTTCGCCAAGTCCCTTCTTTGTACCTTAACCACGCATGTTCGTTGTTCAGAACATACATAGTTAAGGCACAAAAAAACAAAGTCGTGGTTAAAAAAAAAGCGTTGTTGCGCTTTTGTTAACCACGACCTTCGGAAAAAAAAAGTCGTAAAAAAGGATGTTTCCCCCACCTGGTAGCTTGGCACAGAGCAATCAGGCTTAACTTGCAATGTCTGAAATATTTGTGCAACACTTCAAACAGTAAATCTGAAAAAAAATACAAAAAGTGATCACACACCTGGTTAGAAAAATAGAGCAAAATATGATAAATAAAACAAGATCAAAATGACAAAAATCCAAACAGGAGAAACGAAGTTATGATTTTTAAAGAAAAAACTGCTTTATAGTGTCTAAAAGGATAAAGGGCCAACCATAGTCATCCGGTTGCGAATGATTAATGTGAGAGAGAAGATCTCTCCAGGTCTTCCATGTACAAAACTGCAAAACTTGGTGCAAAACGCTGCCCCCATGGAATTCCCCTTTATCTTTAAATAGAAATCATTGTCAAATTTAAAGAGATTTTGTGTGAGGGCCAGTTCCAGCAAGGACATAATGAATGATATTGGGACCTGGTGTGGTCTGGGTCTGCAGCTAAGGTTGCTGTTTATGACATTAATGCCCTTTAACTGGGGTATGTTCATATAGAGTTATTCTATGTCCCGATTAACCAATAGAGATCCTATTGTGAGGAGATGAAAGTGCTCAATGAGATTAATAAAGTCCATGCTAACACATCTATAGCATTCTATAAGGGACACAAAGGGCTTGATGAAGAAATCAATGTATTGACCAATTGGCTGCAGGAGTGAGCCACACCCTGAAACAATGGGTCTAGTGGGGGCTATCAAGATTTAACTTTAGGAAGAGTATACATAACTGGAGTGAGTGGTTTGCACACACTGAGGTATGAGAACTCAAATCCATCTCTACTTCATTCGACATTTCGGAGTACTAGTTTTTCAAAAGTGAGAATCTCCACAGATAGACTGGCTGTGGGTGGAGAAAATTTAGATGCAGGTCGTAAGCCATTTACATCAGAACTCAAATAGGAGTTGTCATCTCCAAAAATGCTTTCAGGTGGACTTTTCTAAAAATCTTAATAGTTCACTGTGGATATCCAAACAGTTGGTGCATTCTGCAGGGACATACCACAAGCCTTTATTCAGTTAGGTGATTTCTGTGCTTGAGAGTGTGTGAGACAATAAGTTAAAGATAGATGTTGCTTCCATACGGTCTAATCTGGAGGGGTGGCTTTCTGATGGGTGTGTCATTCCCCTGCAGTATTGCTGATCCACCTCTGGGATTTGCCTCTGGCTCCACCCCGGTGTGACAGGTGGGGTGGCATCCTGGTAAAAAAAAAAATTTTTAGAGGTTGATCCTGAACTTGTGCCTTTTACTGGATCTGATCTGTCACCTGAATCTTCTGAAATGTCTGAAAAAGTAACAAATTTCTGTTATTTATTGAATCGGCCCCACAGGTGACCAGAGTTGTGGTGTATGTATGTGTGATTAGTGCAATATTTGTCCAGTAAGTATTGATAGATACATTTTGGATATCTTTTCTTAATTTGTTTGATTATTTTCTCTTCTTCAATGAAAATAAATTCCCATATGGTCTTGTCATTTTTCCTAAGACTGCTTTTGCATCTTTAATTCTATCTGACTCTTTAATTTGTTTCTCCATATCACCACTTTCTTGTAGGAGTTGCTTACTGTGTTCAACTGCAGTGTCTATTCCCACAACTAGCCATTGTCAGAAACATGAAGTGCCTATAAAACTAAAGCCCTTTTTTTATTTTCTATCTTCAATAGGCAGTCCTGGCATGTTCCTGACTGACAGTCTTAATGGAATAGTGTCTGATTTTAAATATTCAGTTATAATTTTTATCATCAGTTACATAAATGTATATTTCTTTCGACATTTTTGGAGTTGGTCTGGAAGACTGATGGTAGGATTTATGGAGTAAAGTGTGAGGGTCCCTGTAGGAATTTTTCTATATAGTCATCTAAGTATAATGGTATACAATCTGACATAGTTAGCAAGCCTAGTACTGTGTGGTGCAGAGGTTAGACAATGTATGGTAAAAAACAGAAACAAATTGAGAACTGATATTTTTTTAGGAGAAGAAAACAGAGGGGAGTAAACAGAAGTCTTACAATCATTGCATTGCACAGTGGTAATACTATTTCAACAAGGAATACCCAAGGATCACAATGACCTGGTGTTATAACTATTATAAAAACACACTGGTCTCTAATAACAATACTTTAGATGTAATGAAACAAAAGGTATTCAAATGAGTTTATGAAAAAAGATTTCAAGACTCATAGCAGTTCAGTGAATATTAATGCAAATTAAACATGCTTGGTGCTCTCTTTAGAGGTGATACAGTCCAGTGATAGATCACAATCAACAAGTGTTTCAGCTAACACAAGAACAGCACAGCATGAGAAAGGGTGATCAGAGTGAGGCTTAGAAAAACAAACTTGAGTCAGTACAAGGCACAGGCAATAGTCATGAGACCGTATTTACATTATGAAAGGTAATGCAGTTGTTGAAGGAGGGTGTCCCAGGTGACAAGCCTCAGGAAGAGAGCAGCCAGGAGTGTCTACCATAATATAAAATCGAAAGAGGAGCTGCTTAAAACTAGGGGTAGGCAGAACTCGCAAAGTTTCACTCCATGGAGTTATGCATAGTTGCATGAAAATGGCACGAGATTCTGTGGAGTTCAGTGAACAGGTGGAAATCGTCATGTTGCACTCCTCATGCTGACTTTTCATGCCGAGAGCTCATTCCATGCTAAAAAGTAAGTGTGAATGTCACCATTGGTGGAATTTGGCTGGAACTCTCCTTTACAAGAGTATCAGAGAGTGGCCAAAATGTCGTCAACTCCACTGACGGAGCGGAATATATCACCCACTACTACTTAAAACCCTCAAAATGAGTACTACTGGTGAAAGAGAGTGTGTGCTGTAGTATGAGAGTCACTGACCTGAGCTACAGTGGGAAGCACACATGTGGTATGGGTCTCAAGGTTGAGTGCCAAATTGTTTCACTGGTCTTGAATCACCCCAAACATGGAGATTCACTGGTAGTGCTGATTAGCAGCATGGAGTCCTTTTGGGGCAATGAGTTGTGAAAGGGAAGTGAGAGAGGGTCACTGGGTGGTTAATGTAGGCAATGGAAAGAGAAGACGGGCCAAGAACTGAAAATGATGAAACTGAAGGCCAAGTAGGCCCAAGAACAGAAAAGGGAGGAATAGCGTGCACCATTTCGGGATGGCTTAAAAGCATTGACAAACCACAAAATAAAACAACATAAGTACACTTAAGCCAAAATACTTGGGCTGTACAATAAAAAATGAGACAGTGCAATAAAATCATATGTACATTGTGAAAAGAACCAAAAAGGTAAGGGCAACAAGATTTGAGAGTCCACATAGTTTCTGTATGAGGAGAGTTAATTTTAAATCACGGATGTCAAATCCTCCTCATGATTTAGACCTGTGCGTATAATGTCCAAATGAAAAATCCAATGCAATTCCTCCTTGTTTGATAGGGATTCAATGTCACCTCCTCTCTCAGGGTGGAATTGGTGCTGATCCCTTGCCTCTGTAAGTCTTCGTCACAATGACCAAACTCTAAAAACTGTGGCAATAGAGCAACAGTGACGACCTTGCATCTGATGCAACTCCTATGCTGACATATGCAAATTCTTATTGTCTGTGTGGTTTGGCCAATGTACAGTAGGTTACAGGGACACAAAATGCAACATTTTCAGTGTTGCAATTTAACAAAATTCTAAAAGATGTTGTGAAATTCTGGAGTGTAAATTAATTGGTTTTAGTGCACAAAGGACATACACTACATTGTCTGCATTTGTAGTGCCCTTTCATGGGGGGAAAGCCCTGACACTCAGTAATGGTTCAAGCTATTCTGGGATTCTGGGTGATGTTATGTCGTCACGGATGTGATAGTCTTTTAAGTTCCTTCCCTGCTTTTAAGCAAACATGGGTGTCTCAAATGCAAGGTCCCCAGCTGCTAGAATATGCCAGGTAGGAGCAAAAGAAAACTGCTCCTGCAGGGTGGGAGCAATGCTAGCTGGGTGTAGGCAGAGGGGTTGGTGGGGCTGTAGGGCCCTGGGCCCCTCCACACCCACCAACGAGGGATCTCCTATCGGGTGCCGTGATTAAATAGTTAAAAGAATAAAGATGGCAGCTCCTGCAGGGAGCCGGAGGGGCTGTGAGGACTCAAGGTTCCCCCTGCAGCCCATAACAGCAATAATTATATGGAGAACCCAGGGTGGGCACAATGTAAAAAAACATTTATTTTTAAATGCTGGCTCCTGCAGGGCCCTGTGAATTTGGTCTGCTTGCAGGGAGCCAGCAGGGCCCTGGGGCTCTCCGGCAGCCCCCAATGAAAAACAAATGTGTGGGTGTGCCAGGTGGGACCAGCACACCCACAAGAAAAATAAACTGTAAAAGTGAATAATAGATGAGCTGTCAGAGCCGCTTATGTATTATTCACCGCTCCTATGAAGGAGTGCCCCATAATCACCTAGGGCATTTTTTAAAAATAATGTAGTTTTCATCTACTGATAATTTTCTTTAATGTTTTGGGAGCTGCTGGAAGTTATGCAGCCCAGGATTAACATTAAAATAAAACAGTAAGGGCCTAATTATGAGTCTGGTGGTCTTAGGACTGCCAAACTCGTGGTGGCGGTCAGACTGCTGCATTCCTGGCAGTCTAACTGCAAGGTTATGATCCTGGTGGTCGGACCTCATTCCCAATGGGTAGATGGCAGTTGAAGACATGGTCAGCCACAGTGGTGCTGAGTTCAGCACCGCTGTGCTGATCACAAATTCCCTTTTCACCATCCTTTTCATGGTGGTGTCCCCGCCATGAAAAGGCTGGCAGAAAGGGACTGCTTGGGGCCACAGGGAGCTCTTACACTGCCTGCAACCATGTCATGGACAGTGCAGGGCCCCCCCTGTCAGCACCCTCAGAATGCGCACTCTCTGCTGTGCAGAGAGTACGCATTTCGAGGGTGCTGTGTGCAACGGCATTGGCCTCGGCTCCCTCAGGGAGCCGAGGCTAATGCCGCTACACTGTTTCCACCGGGCTGAACAGTGGAAGTGTCATAATACGACAGTTTTCTGTTGGTCAGCCCAGTGGAAACATCGTAAAATGGCAATAGTGAGGCTGCCAGCTTGAGGACCGCTTCAGCACTGCCATATTGGAGTTGTGGTGGTTCAACCACCCAACTCCTAATCGGACCCTAAGTCTCATGGTTTATTAAATCCATGACCCCAGGAGAACCTTATGTATTTTTAAGCACTGTTAGCTCAGGTTGTATGCTCTTTAATAGGAGTGCAGAGCCACCTTGTGGTGTGCTCTATAGTTGCATTTTGTAGCTTGAAAAATGTTTAAAAAGACACTCAAGTGCATGGTGATTGTTTTTAATAAAACTTTATTATATATTTTTTACCAATTTACCATAAACAATCCATAGAAATTAGACCCGGGCAGAAAACTGCGCACTGCCGGCTGAAGTAGTGGAATTCGAGCACTTTGCGCTATGCGGAGTAGTGCAGAGTTCTCAAATTCCGCAATCTAGCAAGGAGTGGAATTCATTTGTGCGACTTGCATTCGCTCGCGTGGGTTCCGGCCCTCTTCACAAGACTTTGCATTTACCTGCACTGCTTCCAGCTGTGACAGTGGGCAAAACAGTCCCGCTCACAAGCACGAATGCACCTGGAGTAGATGTTCTACTCGAGATACATCAAAATCTGGTCAAAAAGTGGTTTTTGAGAGGATTTTCTTCTGTAATAGGCCCTTCATGTTGTTTTTTAATGTCAGAAGCCTTTTTTTTTCAAGCACGAAGGACGTGCCCTAGAGACTACAACTTCATGTTCTTGTCCAGCAGGCTGCTCCCAGTGCTTTGTCCATCTCCTGGTCATTTTTCACTTGGATTTCGAGGTGGAAGGATCACTCTCTTTGTCTCCTGGATATACCTTTGGATTTAAGGGCTTTGTTTTTGTGAAATCGCACAAATAAGTTCCAAAGCATTTGAAAAAGGGTGTTGTTTATTTGCTTGGGCATGCACCAATATTTATTTCTACTTTAATTTGTTTTTAAAAATGTATATTGGTGGGTGACCTTTAGTTTAAGTATGGGCCTAGTTATTTATTTAGCATTTCATTGATTTTTCATCATTTGTAAAGGAAAAGTGTTGTACAGCTCATTAGTACCTGTCCTTTTTTAGGCCTACATTCCAAAGGACCATCTAGGCAGTAGGCCCAGTACTAGTACTCATCAGTGCATGAAATAAATATTTCAGTGGTATATGTTTATGTATTTAGAGCAGGAACAGCATTGGATTAAATAAAAAATGTTGGCTATTGTCTGCATTTCCTTTTTTTGCAAAAAGGGTGTAGGCTGTGTGGTAATATTTGATGGCATAGGAGGATGTGTGTACTGTTGTTATGAAAGTTTTATAGATCAGTTAATTTTCGTGTTTTGCATTGCTGAATTAATGTTAGTGTTTCTTCAGCATCACCACCGTGCCGCCTTATGGCCAGTGTGTGTGTTTGTCATTGTCCACCATGTATCTTTGTTCTCCATGCCATGTGGCTAGGGGCCATTTTGTGTAGTCAGTGTCCACAGGCATGCATGTGTTCTTTGTCCTCCATGTCTCCTTGTTCACAGTTGTTGTTTGACCATGTGGTTGGAGGCCATTTTCTGCATCCAGCCAGTGTGTCTTTTCCATAGGCTTGCATGTATTCTTCTTTGTTCTCATTGCTCCTTGTTGTTGTTGTTTGATCATGTGGCTGGCAGCCATTTTGTGCATGCAGTCAGTGTTCCTTTACCATAGGCTTGCATGTGTCCTTTCTTTGTTCCCCATGCCTCCTTGTTGTTTTTGTTTGACCATGTGGCTGGCAGCCATTTTGTACATGCAGCCAGTGTGACTTTGCCATAGGCTTGCATGTGTTCTTTCTTTGTTTTGTTGCCTCCTTACTACTTGTTGTTGTTTTTGTTTACCCATGTGGCTGGGGGCTGTTTTGTCCATCCAAACAGTGTCCCTTAGCCATAGGCTTGCATGTGTTCTTTGTATGCAATGCCTCCATGTTCCTTGTTGTTGTTTTACCATGTGGCTGGCAGCCATCTTGTGAATCTAGCCAGTGAGTCTTTGCCATAGGCTTGCATGGGTTCTGCATTGTTCCCCATGCCTCCTTGCTCCTTGTTGTTTGACCCTATGGCTGACTGCCATTTGGCCCATCCAGCCATAGTGTCCCTTTGTCATAGACTTGCATGTGTTCTTCGTTTGCCACGCCTCCTTGCTGTTGTTTTACTATGTGGCTGGCAGCCATTTTGTGCATCCAAACAGTGTGTCTTTGCCATAGGCTTGCATAGGTTCTTCTTTGCTCCCCATGCCTCCTTACTGTAGTTGTTTGACCACGTGACTGGCAGCCATTTTGTTCATCCAGCCAGTGTCCCTTTGCCATAGGCTTGCAAGTTTTCCTTGTTTGGCTTACATGCAAACATCATCAATTATTAATTATTTGTTCATATTAAGTTTATATTTTAATTTTATATTTTAATTTTATATGCTATTATTTTTATTTTAATTAGTATTTCTTTTTTATTTAAATAATTAATTCTTGTTTTTATTTTAGTTATTTATTTTAGGTTTTTTTTTTTTCAATTATGTTTTTAATTTCTAGTTTTTTTACTTTTATTTTAGTTTTTTTTATTTATTTATTTTAGATTTTATTCCCTTTTCCTTTTTTTATTTCTTTTTATTTAATTCTGCATTTTGCCTTGATTCATCCATCCACATCCATTCCTCTATCCATTCATCCATCCACCAAATGCGCACAGCCGCACTACAGCATTCGGTTTATTTAGGTGTATTATAATTCAATTTCCCCTTGGGTACCCTGGCTGCAGCACACTGCAGACAAATCAGCAGCATAATTCATTTTTTTTATGATTATTCTATCTCCCTTGAACCACCTTGACGCCAAGTTTTTATAAAGATTATTCCATTTACCCGAGCACCTCTCTGTGACTACCACAGGTGCCTCCTTTAAAACAGATGGCGATAAAGCGAAGAGCTATAACTACATGTTGGGCTACTTAATCTGAAATCAAATTTTATTGTGTGGTGCTGTGGTTGACTTTACAATGTTTGATTAGATCTGATTTTATCACATATGTAACCAAACACATTAAGATTGCATTTTTTTGTACTATTTCAACCTGCAGCAATGCCACATTTCACTAACTACATCTTTTTCTTGCTTGGTTACTTTTAGGTGCACAAGAGATGAGACCTCACATGACCCGCAGTACTGACAAAGAGAAGCCCTTCCATCCTTCAATCTCTTCCTCTTGTACATCTTAGTGCCACTGCCAAGTTAGAACTTAAGATGGCCCCAAAGAAAGTTGTTACCAAGAAAGTGGTCAGTGAGAAGCGGCTTTCCACCAGTGGCGTGCCAAACGCACCTTTTCCAGGAGATGTGTGCCTGCCGCACCAGCCTCCAGTGAGGAACCTGGGAGCAGCAGTTCCGCATCAACTGACGCACCCCAACCTAAGTCGAAGACCATGTGTATCTCTGAGGCAGCCACTACAATCATCATGATGCCAGTGAGCAGTGACATTGAATTGAATTTGTCCTTTTTGTAAAGTAGCACCGAATTGTTTCAGGAAACAGAGCAAAGTGGTCAGCAGCTGCAGCCAGCAATAGTAGATGTTCCCGAAGTTGGAGCAGAACAGGAGGTCAACCTTCCTGCCAAGCAAGAACCTCCTCTTTTAGAATCAATGGTTCCCAGATCTCCTGAAAGAAAAAGGAAAGGTACTACTCCACTTTTTTCTCCAAGCACCACTTCTGATGACGATGATAAGGACATGGAGTAGACCCCGGCAGAGTCTGGGAGATGCCAGCAAAGGCACAGGAAAAGAAAAGTTCCAGAAAGACAGAGGGGCATATTTAAGAAAAGTGGCACTGCAGCCACTTTTCTTGCGGCCCTGGGCACCCCCCTACTGCCACCATGTGTGTGCTGTATTTAAAATACAGTGTATGCAGGGTAGGGAGCAATAGCATCAACATTTTTGATGCTATTGATGTGGTGTTCAGGGTTAGTGCCACAGTTATTCAGTGGCCTCCTCCTCCCCCCAACAAATTCTTTCCAACACATTAATTTGCTAGGCAGTAAGAAAAGGAAACTTGACTTACTCTACTGCAGGGTAAGGCAGAGGGATTAGGCAGGTAGGTAAAGCTTTTGCTATAGAATAGAGCCTAAGCTTTGGCTTATTCAATCACTGTATAGATGGAAGTCTAAAAGTAAAAATCTGAGCAGGCAAAAAATTAATCTGCTATGGGAAACCATTAAATATTTTGGAAACGCTTCAAATAGCCATAAAAATGTGGCACATGCCAAGATTGGATTTTTTTATTTGTTTGGTAGGCTCAAGTGGAAGAACTTAGGACAGATTAAAATGTGAGTGGGCAAAGGAAAACAACACATGTTGAGTGTTTGGTTTGCAATGCATTAAAAACATTGTAAATGCTGCATTAACTGAAGCAGATACACATTGTACTGCCAACCTTGCAGGCAACAATTGAACCATAGTGCACCTCTTCGGTAATGGGTGGCAATATCAAATGCCATGGGCAAGGAGGGGGTTAATGAATGATGATGGGTGTGATACATATCTGCCTCATTTAGCAAATACAGTGAGTCAAGGGATTAGAACACAAATTAAAATCCCCCCACTTTGAACCATAGATTTGATAAACATAAAACACAAAGTAAGCAGGTGAGAAGCATGTCCCTCTCCAGAAGAGCTAGCTTGTTTATTAATCCAAGCAATTATTCAAGCATTCTTTCATTCTTCTTACTATATTCACCCCTATCCACCATTAAGGTTTATTTTCTGTCATCCAGTCTTTCACCAAAATTCAAACTCCATTTTCCATCTATTCAGTATCCACTATCCCCGCTTTCTATCAATCATCCTTTGTCCCATCCATCCATTTACCCAATACTCACCCATGCATCCTTTCACCCACCCACTAATCCTTTCCTTTCACTCATTTTACCCATCCTTTCTTTTAATCTTCTGTTCTTTCCCGTTTCCATCAAGCCATCATTTTTAGCATACATTATGGGCCCCATAGTGAGTTTGGCAGACGGAAAGCTCTATCTGCCAAACTCCCAACAGGTAGTCACTGTTCCCTGTCAGAGCTTTTATGGGTTTCCTACTAGGTCAGCGGCTGGAAACCTAAGTTTCCACCCGCTGCCCTAGTGGGAAACAAGCAACAGCATTGCTTCCGCCTCGTAATTGAACTTGCCACCGCCTGTCCCTGCCGTCGCTTCTTCCCCTGCTCCATCTGCTCCTGCAGCAGAAATTTATCTGGCTCCACTGGTGGTCGGTGTGGCTAGAAAAAAGCATTATATAATTTTTAGATGCCAGGTACACCTTCTTTTAATTTTTTTACTGAAAAAAAATGCAACCTCAATACATTGCTACAGTTTGGTTAGCACTGCAGAGCTTCTTTCAAAAATATCACTCTGGGCATTTTGTTGGTTCACAATGTTAGAAGAGTCAGGTATTTAGGCCAACCAAAAGCTTGGCGTATTGTAGCCTATGATGATGATTACTCCGAACCATTGAAGTGCATTGAAGAGGTGGAATAAAAAATGGTCAATAAAAGACAGAAAAAAGATAATGCAGGGATAACAGGAATTAAACAAAATTGGATAGGGGAGTTTGAGTATAAGGAGACGGTATAAAAAAGTAAACAAGGCAAAATTAAAAGTAAGATAATAGTGGGCAGAGGTAAACGTTAGGGAAATAATAATAATAATAATAATAATAATAACAACAACAATAATAATAATAATAGTAAATATTAGGACTTACTGGAATGAGCAGAGCCCTCAGCATTGGTGCTGGTGGTCGGAGCTTCCCCAGCTCCTGCAGGGCCAGCCTCTGTGGTGCCCCTCTTTTTGCCCTTGGGTGCTGATGTAAGAAATAAAGAGGACAGAAAAAATGATTAGTGGTACATTTAATCTCCACAGGCAAATGCAATAACATTGTACTTATCTAAATCAGATTGCCTATGGTACTAGTATGATCGACTATCATTGAGTTGGCTATACTGCTAAAATCCCTACTCCAAATTTCCTTAACAAAAACTACACTTGGAACTAATGCATTGCAATGAATACATTTTGATTCTATTTCAATCCTCAACCCCCTTGATGGACCAACTAATTCTTCCTTTTTTGGAATGCATAGATGCATACTAGTACTACACATCACTGTGAAATTGCTTGGGACTGTACGAGCTAAATAAAGAAAGTCACAGAGAATACTAAATCAGTGATATCACTATTTCACTATGATGACAGGAGGACAGAGGAGTGTGCCTTGCAATGGCTTCTTAAATATTCAGCCAAAGAATTACTGATGAGTACGATGATGTAGGGCCGATCACCTGCCTAGTTTTAACTGGATCACATAATAATATTCTTAACATAAGCTAAACGTAACTTACTGTTGAGTGTGAACAGCATGCTATTCGAGAAAAGTTGGCATTGTGGAGCACAAATATAGTTAATACTCACCAAACCCTGGAATCTCTAAGTCTAGCAGGTCAAGCATGTCCTGCTTGCGGTTGATGATATCAGCGGAGCAGTGCGCTGGACCTGGGTGGTGTGCCGAACATAGCTGCGCACCCTCCCCCAACACAGCCGATGCTTCCACTCTGGGTAACTGCTACCAGGCCAGCTGGTTGCTGCGAGCATGGAGGGGAGGTAGCGCTGCACATAGAAAATCAGTGCTGCCACCTGTGCCTCACAGAAGATGGTCTGGGACTACAACCCTTGGCGCTGCCACCACCCACAAGGTAGATGGCTGCTGCTGGCTGTTTGGGGGGCCGGGAGCTGCCGCTCCCCTGTTCGCTGGCTCCGCCTTGCTCTGCCATGGCATTGGGTGGTGGAGTGAAGAAAAAAGAGACAGGAGAAGGAAGGAGGAAATAACTAAGATAGTAAAGGGAAATATAAACCAAAATACAAAAAGCCACAAAAATCATGAAAAATTTGAAAAAAATATAAAAATACACGATCAATTAGAATGGTGGAGGATAGAAAACATTATTGAGAGATGAAAAATAGGCCCAGCACTACAAACAGAGTAAAAAACAAGATGGCCACACCCAAGTGAGCTGCATGGTGCTGCTTATGTGCTATTTTGAACAAAATAGTGTAGTCTGCAGTGCGTTTTAAGTAAAATGCAGTGAGAATGGGCACAACGGAAAACTCCACCTGCCCACGGAACTCCACGTACTGTGGCAAAGTTTTTAATCACTTCACGGATTTCCGCTTAGCGCACTCCCCGCACTCTGACCAGGCCTAATAGAAATTCACTGAAAAAAACAAAGGTTAAAGAGACAGTTATGGTTAGTTATCGTAATAATATCTTACTTTGCATTAAAAAAAAACTTCGAAATTCACTGAAAACAACAAAGGTAAAGGTAATATATATATATATATATATATATGCATACATATGCATACATATATATATATACATATATATAAACATCCAAACGTTGTAAATCTTCACGGAAACCAAAGTCCCACAATGAAGAACAACTCGCCGTGATTCCAAGTAAAAAAACGTGCTTTATTTAATAACGCGTTTCGGAGCTATAGCTCTTTGCTCACAGGTCATGTCCCCTGTTGGATTATGCAAACATTTAAAGACTAAATAAACAACATCAAGAAAGGACTCAAGGACACTTGTTGAAAAATTTGGCGGCCATTTTAAAGTGTGTTCTGTACAATACATTATCAAAACCTCTTACTATTTTCATGTTTAAATTCAATTTAACAAGCATAAATCAGCTTCTATTAATGCTATATAATCTAATATAACCACCAGGCCTATTACTAACACATTACTAACACATCATCCACATATAAGGGATATTACACTTCAAAAGAAGTCATAAACCATATACACATATTGCAATTTGAATGGAGCATAAATAAATAAAAAATAAATAAATATATATATAAACAAAAAAACAATCAAATAAATCGGTAAATTATACTTATCTAACTCAAGAATTGTGCTCCAATAATACCACTGGCTCCTTACACTTCTATACCATGCTATAACAATCCTGGTTGATAATAATAGCTTTTTTGCATTGCCACCTCTCCAATATACCTGTAACAAAATATAGCATTACTTACACACATAGAAAAAGGCACATATGTACACAATATACCAGCTTTGTTCATAACCAATTTCCTATGTGTTTGCAACAAAACATACCCTCCTAAACAATCTAAATCGAACTGAGATGAACATAAAGTTCCTCATCCTGATTAAATCCATCTGGGACACAAGTGGAATATTTAATTAATAATTTGGATTCTAATTGTCTCAATTGGAGTTCTCTATTGCCCCCTCTTATACTAACTGGGACATTGTCTAGTACACAGAATCTCAATAAGTCTCTATTTTTCAACAAGTGTCCTTGAGTCCTTTCTTGATGTTGTTTATTTAGTCTTTAAATGTTTGCATAATCCAACAGGGGACATGACCTGTGAGCAAGGAGCTATAGCTCCGAAACGCATTAGGATTATTAAATAAAGCATGTTTTTCTACTTGGAATCACGGGGAGTTGTTCTTCATTGTGGGACTTTGGTTTCCGTGAAGATTTACAACGTTTTGGATATTTATATTGAGGGGACGCCGCCCTGCTGTGATTCACCGTCTAAGTAAGTGGCCGGAGTGAAGGCGAAAGTGCGGCATTTTATATATATATATATATATATATATATATATATATATATATATATATTTGCACAATAGCCACTCTGTAGGTATAGGTAGGATTCCCAGGTATTGGAATTCCTCGAACATTTGGTTGCTAATGACTTTGTGCCAATTTGATGAATCTCATCAAGACTTTGCATACCTTTTCCTTTTTCTACATTGGCGGAGTGTGCAAAGTTTTGTAGAGATTCGTCAAGAGGATGAAAGAATAAAGGTGGTCCCAAATTGCGTTTAGGCATCAATGTATTTTCCATAGACTTTGTATTCATATGTTGCATAAAAAGGGCTGGATAGATTTGAATGTAATTTGACAGGAATATTAATTATGGTGTGAGGATTATCCTTTTGGGTTTTATATATTTTTTAACTTATGTTATTTTAACATGTGATATCTGTTGTCACTTTACTTTTGAGGGATTTTGTGGCAGTACTGCAGTACCTAGCGATGACAAGTTATTATGTGATTGGCTAATCAACAATTTTACAAAATGTTAAAGTGAGCCATGTTGTTTTTAAGCCCACTTTTCCTGTGTTTGGGGTTATGGGGTTAAATATAGGTATTATGTTTGATAATTTTCCCCTACATTAAAAAGTCGTAATAAATAGGGAAATAATCCTTACAGTTTCTAGATATTTTTTTTAAATTTCACAGATTACTGTGGTACTTCAAATGAGATACAGATGTACTTCAAAAAATAAAACAAAATTACGTAACATATTTTAAAAAAGACTGTGATTCACTATATTTCACAAATACTGAGAAAATACATCTCAAATTGAACAACCATTTTTTTTAAAATAGGTATATTTCTTGAAAAATATTGTACTTTCTAGGTACTAGTGTGGTACTCCATAAGCTTCCTTTACAAATATATAGAAAATTATAATTTAATTACCCTGCCTATTAACACTTTCATAAATGGGTAGGCATTAATAACAAAACCTAATACTAAACTATAATTAAGGCCCTAAGGCCCTAACTCCCAGGCAACGTGTATTAAAAATATGCCTGACTTTTATTTTTTTTAAAGAAACCCATTAGCCCATTATATGCTGCTCTGTTATTGGCATGTACTGTGGTTTACTATGACGTTACTGTGGTATACCATGGCACATTGTTTAATAAAGGGCCACATAAATTATTGTATTGCATTAGCCTTACATCATGCTTGGTCTTGCTTGTCAACTAAATACTTAAGTCATATTTACAAAGCAACACAGGGCCACTATGCTTGGAAATGAGAGGCAGTGGAAATGCTGTCTTGTGTTAATCTGCACACCAAATTCCTGACAAATTTAAGCTATATCTGTATGCCACCACACTTTACACTACTCCATTCTACAGCACTTCATTGGACACCAGTCTGGACTATAACTCACCCCTTTATACCACTACAGTGTATGATATTCCACTCTACTCTTCACTGTTCCAATATATACGACTCCACTCTATGCTATACCATTTTATGCTGCTCTAGTGTGTGCTACTCCACTTTACTACGCCACTCCACTGAATGCAACTCCACCCTATGCCACTCCACTGTATGTTATTTCACTCTACACTGCTTTAGTTCACGCCACTTCACTCTACATAACTCTACTATATGATATTGCACTCTACATCAGTCCATTATTTGTCACTCAATGTTATTTAACTGTATACCACTCCACTGTATTCCATTTCACTCTTCCACCCTCCACTGTACACTAATACACTGTATGCCAATCCACTCTGTTTCTCCACTGTACATGACCCCAATATACACTGCTCCACTCAATGGTATTCCACTTTACCCCACCCCACAGTATGCCACTCTAGTGTATGTCACTCCACTGTACACCACTCCACTGTATGTTACTCCAGTCTATGCTATTCCACGATATGCCACTCCACTGTACACCACTTTACTTTGCACTATTCCATTGTAAGCCAGTCCATTCCACGTCACTTCACTGTATGCTATTCTAGTGTATGCCATTACACTGTACGCAACTCCACTCTATGACACTCTACTGTATGCTATTCCACTCGACCTCACACCACTGTACTCCACTTCACTGTATGTCAGTCCACTGCCACGCCAGTGTACACTACCCCACTGTACGCTATTCCACTCTACCCCACTTCACTCTATGCCACTTTATACTATTTCACTGTTTACCACTGTATGCTATTCCATTGTATGGCACTCCAATGTCTGCTACTCCACTCTACATCACTCTACAGTATGCAATTCCTCTGTAGACCACTCCACTCTATGCTACTGTACTGTACCTGTCACAGTGCCCTTTCCTCGGGATCTGCATGCTGCTGACCAAAAGGCCCACCTCCCAGCATCACCAACACAGAAAGCTGTCAAAGCGCAGAGTATTGATGAAGCCAGGCGGGGGAAGAGAATTAGGGTAGGGAACTGCAGGGAGAGAGATCTGAAAAGAAAATGGTTAGGACAAATATGCATATACTCTTTCATAACAGTATAAACTCACCAATAGACTCTGGAACAAAGGCGTCTCTGTGATATCGGATTGAGACCCTTTGTGAACTGGGTGTAGCCCCTTCTTTGAATCATGGAACAAGAACAAACTGCAATCTCTGTACCTAAAGATGGCAAGAGCTTTGGACTATGATCATACTCTGAATATTAACCATGTAACAATTATGCTTTCATAACATAAACGTTTGATCTCAGCCTAGAAATGCACAAAGATTTAAATATGTATCTCACATATTGTACTTCCCAAAACACAATGAAACTACAGCTTACTTTTCTCAAGCGCTTTCACATTTGCAACTGAGGCCTGAAAAGTTTTACTAATTGAACTTGAAACACTTTGATCATCATGCATGAAGCGCTTTACTAATTATTCCAGGGGCGCTTCTACTTGTTTTGCCTGAAGCGCTTTGCTCGTTGTGTCAAGGGGCGATTTACTCGTTTTGTCTGAAGCGCTTTGATCGTCATTCCAAGGGCGCTTTACTCGTGTGGCCTGAAGCGCTTTGATTGTCATGCCGAGGGTGCTTTACTTGTGTGGCCTGAAGCACTTTGATTGTCGTGCCAAGGGCGCTTTCCTCGTGTGGCCTGAAGCGCTTTGATTATCGTGCCAAGAGCGCTATACTCGTGTGGCTTGAAGCGCTTTAATTGTAGTGACAAGGGTGCTTTACTCGTTTGGCCTGAAGCGCTTTGATCGTCGTGCCGGGAGCGCTTTACTTTTGGTCTAAAGCGTTTTGCTCGTTTTGCTAAGGGGTGCTTTACTCGTGTGGCCTGAAGTGCTTTGATTGTCGTTCCAAGGGCGCTTTACTCGTTTGACCTGAAGCGCTTTGATCGTCGTGCCAGGACCGCTTTACTTTTGGTCAAAAGCGTTTTGCTAAGGGGCGCTTTATTTTTGGGAGTAAACAACCCCTTCAAGATTTGACTCATCAAGATCTTACCAATACGAGTACGACCTACTCGTTTTTTAATTCACCATGGAAACGAAGATACTCTGACATGCTGTCACTCTGCCATGCAGGAAATCTGCTTTCTCCAGAGGAACTCCCCACGGGGTCCGACTGCACCGAAGTCTTCAAAATAGTGAGCAATGTGCTTGAGTGTGGCTGGGCTTTATAGGCCTGCCAAACCCCAAGATGGCCGCTGCCTCTAAAAACTTGGAAGTTGTAGTCCATTCATAGAATGGCATTGATAAGTGCATCTTATCCGCCAATGTCCTGACCCTGCAGCTACATGAGCTTTTCCACAGGGGAGGCGACGCTGATGACCACTTCTGGAGCAAGCGAGGATGACAAGCGGCACGCATGATGCGCCGCAAAGACGCGAAGCAGAGGTCAGGGCGGGTCCGGCACCGTGCACAGCCTTATTCCTGACAGTACCATAGTCCACTATACACCACTACACTCTGTGCCATTCCACTCTACACTATTCCACAGTATGCAACTATACCTTATGCCATGCTACTGTAATCTATTCCACTCTTCCCACTCCACTGTACCCCACTCCATTCTATGCCACTCCACTATATTCTATTCCACTGTATGACACTTCAGTCTACACATTCCACTGTATGCTGTTCCACTGTATGACACTGCAGTGTACATCACTCTACTGAGTGTCACTCCACTCTACCCTATCCCACTCTATCCTACTACACTGTACTCCACTCCAGGGAATGTCACTTCACTCTCCGCTACTCCACTGTATGCTACTCCAGTATGCATTATTCCACTGTGTGCCAGCCCACTCTTATCCACACCACTCAAATCTATTCCACTGTATGCCACTCCACTGTATGCTGCTCCTCTTTACGATACTCCACTGTATGGTATCTCACGCTACCCAACTCCAATGTATGCCTCTCCAGTGTAGGCCACTCCGTTATATGCTACTGCACTGGCACTTGATTGTAATCTACTCCACTCTATGCTACTCCATTCTAAACTATTACACTGTACACCACACCAGTCTATATTGTACCACTCTATCCCACTACTGTCTACACCACTCCAGTGTATGCTATTTCACAGTGTGCTACTCCATTGTACCCTACTCCAGTCTATGCCACTCCACTCTATGCCATTTCACTTTATGCTACTACACTGTATGCCTTTCACTCTATGCTACTCCACTCTATGCTATTCCAAAGTGATCCACTCCACTATACCCCATGCCACTGTATGCTACTCCACTGTGTGCAGCTACACTCTACACCACTCCACTATAGGCTATTGTACTATACCATATTCCACTGTACTCCACTCCAGCCTACCCCACTTCACTCTACACCACTCCACTCTTCGCTACTCCACTCTATGCTCTTTCACTGTATGCCACTTCACTGTACAACATTCCACTGTAGCTAGTCCACTGTATGCCATGCCACTGTATGCCACTCCGCTCTAAGCTATTCCACTGTATGCCACACCACTGTAGGCCACTCCCCTGTATGCCACTCTACTCTACACTAATCTTTTCTACTCTATTCCATTGTATGTAAGTCCACTCTATGTCGCTCTACTCTATGATATTTTAATCTACCGTTCTCTACTGTATGCCACTCCGATGTATGCCACTGCACTGTATGCCACTCCACTGTATGCTACACCACTCTATGCTATTCTAATCCACAGCAGTGCATTGTATGCCACTCAAATCTTTGCTATCCCGTATGCTATTCCACTTTGTGGCACTTCACTGTATGTTAGTTTACTGTACCCCAGTCCACTGTATACTGTTCCACTACCCACACCCCACTGTACACCAATCTAGTTTAACACACTCCACATTATGCAACTCCACAGTACACTTCTCCACTCTACTCTACTCCAGTGTATGCAATTCCACTGTGTATTCTACCTCTCACCATTGTACAGCACTGCACTTCACAACCTACAACATGGCATACCACTTCACTGTATGACCAGCCACTCCACTCTTTAACTCTTTCCTCCAGTGTAAGCTACACCGCTACATTTACTACACTCCATTGCAGTTTAATATATGAGAGGCCACTCCAGTATGTGAAACTGTAGTACACGCTATGCTTCACCACTCCATTCGACTATACTGTACAACAGTTTATCCACTCTACACCACTATATGACACTCCAATGTATGGTGCACCACTCTACAAACCTATACTGTACACTATAAAACTTCACTCTGCAACATTCAATTACACATTATGCCACTGTATGATGCCATACTACACCGTATGTCCCTAGACTTCACTCTACAATTCTCTACTCCACTCTATGCCATTCTGTGACACTTTATTCTATGCCACTCAACAACGTTTCACTCCACATTGCTTGACTCCATGACACTACATTCAGTAATACTCCACTGTATGGCACTCAATTGTACTGTATGACATACCACTCCACTGCACAACACTCTACTCCACTCTATGATACTCGACTTCACTATACAACACACCACTCCGCTTTATGACATTTTACTCCACTATATGCAATGCAACCCCACTCTAGTCCACTCTACTCTATTCCACTTTACAACACTAGACTCTATGACACTACTCTATACAATACTGTCCTTTACTATACTCTACGACACTGCACTTAATACAACTCAGTCCAATGACACTCAACACTATGATTTGAAACACATTTTTAAAAAAACATTTACGTTGAATAAAAAATGCAAAGGTTAAAGCTAAGTTAAAGTTAGGAAAGCTTAGGTCCTCATTATGAGACTAAGGACCACCAGACTCGTGGTGGCAGTCAGACCGCCACACTCCAGGTGGTCAGCCCACCACATTATGACCCTAGCAGTCAGACCACAATCCCAGCAGGCTGATGGCAGTCAGACCAGTGGTCAGCCATGGCGACACTGAACTCAGCGCCACATTGCTGATCAGGACCCCTGTTTCCACCAGCCTTTCCATGGCGGGGACCCCACCATAGAAAGGCTGGCAGAAACACAGTGCGGAAGGTTAGAGGGGGGTACCTGCACTGCCCATGGCATGGGCATTGCAGGGTCCTCTTGCCCAGCACCCTCTGAATGCTCAGTCTGCTGTGCAGACAGTGCGCATTCTGAGGGTGCTGGTGTGCGATGGTATTGCCTTCAGTACTGTAGCACTGTTCCCACCGGTCAGCCCAGCTGGAACATCGTAACACAATTTTCCCATTAGTCAGCCCCACAGGAACATTGTTATATGATGGGGGGGTACGGCCAAAGTCATAATGACCCCCTTAGTTTATTGTTTGTATACAAGCACAACTTAACTATACAAACTAGAGAAATTATAAAGTTTTGGTTATAACTTAGATTTCAAATGTTGCACCACTAGGTAGAACTTACATTTATAATTTACGTAATTTATGCACCACCTTCAATTTGCTATATGCTTTGTAACTCCTCACATATTCTTCTCACAGTAATTACCACACTACAATAACTATAACTTTCCCTTTCTCCGTGCACTGTTTATACTCTTGCATATTATATAAACTTATACAATGTGAAATCATAGCAGTGGGGAGTTATAATTAATGCAGTGCGGCAATTGATGCAAGAAGAATATTACGGAGGCACGTGATATATAGTAAGTTGAAGGTGGTGTGTAAATTAAACATGTAAATTCTAATTAGTGGTGCGTAAATTAGAAATTTAAGTTATAACTATAACTTTATCATTTCCCCAGTTTGTATATGGTAAGGAAAGGATAAATAAAGTTTTCTTATCTATAACTTAAGTTTAACCTTTGTTTTTTCATTGTATATATATATATATATATATATATATATATATATATATATATACAAACACACATAGATCAATAGATTTACATTTTTTATGCAATTAAGTATAAATATCAATTAATTGTAATTATTTATAAATGTATTAATACACTTAAATTCAAAGGGTAACTTATTTTAAAAATGCAATAAACATTTTAAGAACTAATTAAAAACATAACTGTTAACCGAGTTTATTATACATTTTCAATAAGTTAGTGAGGGTAGATGATTTTTGAGATTGTTTGACAAATAATGTTTATACATGTAATTAATATTTTAATTGATTAACGAGTTAATTTGAGGTAGCAATGTTTTGTAACGTTATTTTATATGAAATGAAAGTATATTTTACAGTGAAATAATTTTACGATTTGTTTACATAATAGACGTTAAGAATTTCCCTATATATTCCTAATAGGAGAGCTCTGCTCCAGTAGTGGAGTTCTCCACTAACAGCCAAAAAGTTACTGATAGTAACCTTATGATCCTAAAACTAAGTTGTAGGAATTCTCCAGCTCCAGGTTTGAGTGTTAGAGACATATTAGCCTACAGTGAGGTGTAAACTGTACTTGGAAATGATGGCCAGCTAAAAAGTGGGGAGTTACTCCCAGGTGAAGGAGTAGATTTAAACTTGACTCGATCTATGCACACAAATTTACCTTTGTGAATTGGAATTTATACAAGAGCATTGCTACACCATAAGAGTAACACTTCACGTGCTCATGAATGCGTTTGGGCAGTAACGTAACAAAGGCCCCTACAGCCCCCGCGGCGCATGGGGGTGGGGTTGCGAGCTCCAGGGGCACCCTCAGCTCAGTACAGTATGCACTAGCGGCAGGCCCCTGACTGGTTCTGGGGGAGGGGGCCCCTTCAGATATTTTGCAGAGCCCCCCCTCAAGTTTCCTTGCGCCCATGCCTTTGTGAAGTGACCCCAAAAATGTTGATGTTACGCTGACAGTGTAAGCATGTGCTGCTTTAAAAATGCATTCGATAATACAACTTGTTCATCTGCCCCGGAAATAATATATTAAGAAAAGAATGGAACAGATATCACTAGCAGAAGTGAACAGCTCATTTCAACCAGAATTTAAAAGTACTGTTGAACTGTTGTTAAAAATAATTTATATATCCTGCCTTCCAGAGAACAAGAGCTTACTGAAACTTGCAGAGCTGGTTTGATACAGTGCTCTGATATATATATATATATATATATATATATATATATATATATATATATATATATACACACACATATATATACATATATATATATTTCATTTTTTTTTTTCGAAAAAATGACTGCTAAAATTTCTCTAAAAAATGCTAAGATTTGTGTGTAATTCCTTTTGCTGATAATTCTATTAGCTAGGTCTCGGCACAGACTACACAGGTCATTACTCAGAGCAAATCCTACTGTCATTTGCATCAGCGGTGAAATCTACTTATAGACTCTGAAAGGTTTTGTGTGGGCTTTAGTGGCACCCTTGGGACAGAGATGGGCACCCCCCACCATCTGAAAAAAAAGTGTGCCGTTCTGTTGATGAGCGGTGGCGGCACGGGTTAACCACGGAGATTAATAATGTCACTGTCACTTGCGGGGTGTAATTGCCAACAGCTCGTCTGGCGGCTTAATGCTGACTCGAGGCTGCTGGGAAGGTCAGAAGACATGGCCGCATAACCCTTCAGTGAATCAGGCGAAGCACTCAGTTGAAAGGAATCCCTGTTGGAGAGGGACGCTTATCTTAAACATTAAGTTTAACTTTATCAAGATGTCCCTGCTTCCCAGACAGCGACAGTGCCGGCGGGAAAGCACCACGAGTCCCAGCTGCCAGTGGGTAAGACATGATAAGTGTACAGTACAAGGTGCTGGGCGGGGGTATGGGGACAGGAAGAGATAAGGACAGGCAAAAGGCGGCCCCACAATTAAACAGTAGCAAGTGGATGGGTCCAGTCATTTGTCACGCTTTCCCACCCTTTTTCACTGATTCACAGAAGTGTGGGCGGGCTCCTCTTTTCATCAGTAGCCGTTCAATCCTGCCAAAACGGACTCTGAATTCCGAAAAACACACAGATGATTAGAGTGAAGTCAGGCCCAAGCATGGGTGGGTATACGTTACAAACTGATGAGAGTTCTATATATTTCCCTTAAAATCTGAGGTACGTTATTTCACACGTAGATACGCAGCATTCTCATACAATGCTATCTGACGCTTATTTCCAGGTAAAGGTGTATTTTTGCAGGGGCGTAGCTTGGTCAGTAAGACTGGGTGGGTGTCAGTGTCAGATTTTTCGACAAGCACGTTCACATATTTTAAAATACAAAGGGGGTATTAAGAGGCAGTGGAAAGGGAGAGGAACACAGGTTGGTAGGGTTGTTCAGGGGCATTTTTACAAGCCCCTTCTGCCTCCTTGTGCCAAATTAGCATAATTTGTTTATTTTACGCTAATGTAGCGTTAAGGAGGCATTTTCATTGCGCCATATTTACAAAGTGGCGCAATGCAAGCAATACGCCTCTTTACAACCCCTTGTGCCACATTATGCCTGCGCCAGAAATAATGTATGGAAGGGGGCGTTGCCCCATTAGGAGGCCCAGAAGTCGCTATTTTTAGCATAATTTTCAATGCCTGCATTAGACAGGCATTAAAATTACCCTCCCATTGTATTCAATGAGCCTCCCTTGACTTGGGTGAATTAGTGCCATAATTTATAGAGCTAATCCACCAAAGCGCCACAATAACACTATTGGCCTAATGTGAGCCATGGTGCGCTGTATTGTAAATATGGTGCGCACATAGTGTAGTTAGGAGGGGCACAATGGGGCGCAGGAAAAGTGGCGCATCATCTATGATGCGCCACATTTATGTAAATATGCCCCTAAGTGAGAGAAAAAACAATATTTTGTAAAATACCAACAAACTTTGAAGACTTTAAAGAGAGAGGGAGGGAGGGAGAGCGTATGTGTGCGTCATTGTCTGCACCTATGTGAAAATTTGTGGTGAATTCTGAAAGACATCCCATCACGCACGACTGAAAGGAGCTGTACCAATCTATTTACCACAAAATATATTAGGTGGGTGTAACACCTCAAACACCCACATTGAAGTTAGGCCCATAATATCACCAAGTCTGAAATGTTTTACAGTTTTTACGTTTCTTCTAAAACAATAAGTAAGTTAAGGGGAATGTCATGTGGTAAGCCCTGCCTCAAATACTGTTTCTGTACTCTAATGTACGGGAAAACTCTTACGATCGGCTTTCAATCCCCTTTAAAATCGCAAGGTGTTTTTATTAGCGGGTGTTCATTTTGCACCCAACCAGCTTGGGAATTGAGTGAAATTTGCGCATGATTTCAGCCAGTCTGGGATGTATACACCTGGAAATGTGGGTGAATTTCACCTTCCATTTGAGGCAGATTTTACACTTCCATGTTTACTGGGGTATGAATTTTTAATTATTTGACTGACTTTTTCATACCAACCTAATAAGGTAGTGTGAACACAGGTGAGAAGAAGAAAAGACCAACACCTACATCTACTTTTTGACAAGTATTGATACAGCCTCTAAGTCGTACCTATTGTATTTGATGTTTTTTTTTTTTTTTTTTAAGGAAATAAATGGTTCCAATATACTCACTGAGTGTAGGCATGCATGCACACTGACCCCATCCTGGAATATTTTTTTATTACATTAAAAGAAAAACATTTTAAGATGGCCACTCACATATTCAGAATGAAGAGTAACCAGTAAATTTAACTGATGGTGCACTAATGTAATACGTTTTCTTCAATTTTTAGCCCAAATCCAAAGTGTATGTTGAAACTTCTTTATTTTTCACCAATAATACAAAACAGCACAGCCAACGTATTCCATTCACTTCCTGTGAAGTTCCTCAGGGCTACAATACAAATATACAAAATATAACACATTTCCTTTACACATTACAATCTACAAAATATATATAGACATAATAATACACACCAGGACAAAAGAAACCATTTTTACTCCCCACATTAAAAAACATATATACATGTAATGCAATTGCATATATAAAACCCTATTAGTGCATGAGGAACACTACACACTCATAAAAACTGATCAGGCACTGATTTTAATAAAATTTTTCAATTCCCATCTTATAATACCATTATGTTATTGGTATATACAGATATTCACTGAATATCTTATTCTTAATATTCAAAAAGGACATAGTAAATCCTGCTATATAGAATTCAGCTCATCTCATTATATTCCACCAAATTCTTATACCCAGTAAAATAATTCCCCAATAATATCATCTCCAGTTCAGAGTTTAACTCATCTGTCCTCCCCCCAAGTGAGATCGGTCACCCCCACTACATTCACCACATCCAATATGACCCACTCAATTCCTCTACATAATGAAAACCAATTCCAAAATGTATTCCTACCATCGATAACTCCCACACTCCTGTAGGGCAATTCCTTGCACCCACATTCCAACATTTTTAATTCCTCAGTTTTCCATATACACCACCATTTCATGTAGTAAGAGGATATACTCCATTCCTCAAAGTACCATATGACCAGTGGGCCGCACCAATGGGCACGTATGAGTGAATAATAGGTCCTTTCATATAAGAACTTTCCCACATAAGTAACACACCACATAAAATGATTATTAAATCCCATGCATTTTCCAATACCATAGCATATACTTTATAAAGCCAAATGCCACAGCAAATACATTCATACACTTCTATGTGACTGCAAACGTCCTTATAATGCAGCATAGTGCACCCATTCTCCCCACACAGCTGCATGTTCAGCTTTCTTCTTTTAACCACGTATTCAACTTCATTCTTTTATGGCAATGGATGTCCTCATAATCCAACGTAAGGCACCCATCCTGTGCTCATGAGTCAAACCCATCACACATCTGTAGCCCAATTATGCACAGTGATTTCATATCCCGCTTAATTTAATTTATTCCAAACCCAATCCATTCTCACAGCCGGGCAGTATGCTGAAAAATCCTTCTACTGTGTGTCTGTATGGTATACAATAAGTCCGTTTGCCAATAGGCAGTTGCCTGAATGCAAGAGACAATAAAACGAGAGTGTAAAATCTCCTATGTCATAAGGACTCTAAACCAGTACAATTAGGTCTCGGTATTGAGCACAGTCCTAAAGAATCAGGCAATGTGCCAGATTCATAGACATTTTGCCATGACTTACTGTGTTAGTAGTACTGGATTTACTACTGAAGTTCAGAAGAAAGTCAGGAGTACAACAAATGTACATCAGACCTACTTATATCAACATCTTAGTGACAATGGCCCATTGGCCAGTACTATTCCAACACATAAATAAAGTTTTGTAAATTATACGTTCGTAATACATCAAATAGTGTAACGCAGTACTTTATGTCAGAAATGAGTGTCACTAGAAGAATAAATAAACTCCACAAAATTCAGTGCTCATGAAACATCCCCGAAAGTGAGAACAACATCCACCTTGTATGCCTTAGCTCGTGTACTTGTATTCAAACAATACAGATAATATATTTCAGAACTTCTCGTGTTATCAAAAACAGAATAAAATCAGAGTGATGCGTCTACTCTTTAAGAGCATTGGCCAGAAAATACAAACACTGTCCAACATCCTAACTGTCCTCCCATCTCGTGCAATTGCATTGAACAGCTGGCGTTGCATGGGCAAGTTCGTAGTAATAAAGGCTGTATTAGCAATTTCCATCCATTTCATCGTGACTCTTCTTCAAAGTGACTGGTAGTTTGCAATTTTCATATATATAAAAACAGTATTGTTCTGCTCATAATGTTTTAAATGCCTCATTAAAACGACGACTTTTTTTTGAAGAATTTGTAATCAACGTGAATGTTGATTTCAAGTATTGTACACAGAGGTCGTGTAAAAGCCTTCGGAATTTGAAGCGTTTGGGCCTTACCAAATATAGTTCCAGAGCTGCATAGCCTTCCCCTCTTTCAAGAACTGTCCTTGGAACTTTGCCCTCTCAAGTGCTACAGTTGTCCCTGTGAGAACCAAGTTAGCTGAACGCAGGGCAGTAAAAGAGGAGCCCCTGGCTCTTTTCACTTGCGCCACATGCACTATCAAAGAAAGGTGGATTAGAAGTTATCTCGGTTCTGCTTTCTTTCAGAGCTCCTTGGCAACAACGTCAGTGAGATATAAATAAATTGTATAAAACGTGCAGACGACCAAGTAAACAAGAAATCTTCATTTCAATTCACTCGCAGACAACCACCCATGGATTATTTTGTGTAGGGATTAAGCATGCAAAACGAGTTCTTTTCAATCCGTACATGCTCATAGAGGGGAAAAAGTCATTTTGTGCATGGCCGCATTAAAGAAATGCTCTGTATGCATGTAGATTGACCTATGTGTGCTGTGAGTGCATGCACATGCCAGGGCTCACAATCTGCATCTGGCACTGGCCTGGGGCTGGTGGTCTCATAGCTTGGTGAAACCATCATTATCAGAATGATGTACCAGGCTCTGGCTTCTCTCCCGTTTCTTTTCTCCTATAGAACTTTTTCAAACGAGAAAGTCTCCCACATGGGTAGTCACATGTCAAACAAATGTTACATATGTCTCTGCTGACCTTTTGTGCACATTGTGTGCCATACACCACATCATGCATGTATAGTAACATCGTTGAAGTTCAGAGAGATGGGCAAGAAAGACGCATCATTTTCCTGGATTCTTAATTTAGGGAATTAACCTATCTGAAACACGCGGAAAGGGCGTAACCAGCCCTCAGTCCGTATCCCCACATTGCTTATGGGACTGAACAAATACAGTCATGCAGGGTTTGCACCAACTTCTTTCCTATTTAAGAAAGGAGGCAATGCATAACACTTGGACCCATATTTATACTTTTTTGCTCCGTGTGTGCGTCTTTTTTTAAGCAAAAGCTGCGCAAACCTACCAAATACAGTTATATTTTGTTTGCGCCGCTTTTGCGTCAAACAAATGAGGCAAATGCGGCGCAAAAAAGTATGAAAATGGGCCTTGGTTTTTCAAAAAGGCACGGCTCCAACATGCACGTCCTATTAGTAAATCGATGCATGCATATTTGGGAACTGCACATACAAATTTGTAATGAGCACAAAGCGTATTTCTGTATGTGATTCAAATATGGAATCAAGTCTGCTACGATCTTCACTGTGCTTGTGAACTTTGCAGGCAACATTATAACTACCAGAAAAAGTGAGCTGTTTTCTGGATAATTTGAAACTTTCGGAATGCATATTTTATTTAGTAATTATGTTACATCCATAAGGCTTAATGTTACACAGCAGATCGCCCAGAATCAGAGCACATAAATGCCATGTGGTGCAGTAGCATATGTGCCCATTTTTTGCACCTCTGCAGCGATGCCATATTACACAAGCAATTACTGATGCTTGTGCGATGTAAATTAGTTATTCCTTCATTTTCATATGGGGGTGGTCATTTGTAAATAAAGGAACGCATATTGATTACAGCAATTACTTTTATCTTGGCCTGCAGTAGGACCTGTTTGCAGAATTCCAGTTTATTAAAAGAACTGCAGCAATACTTCTTAACACCCTTTGACAATCTATAGAATGCAATACTGCAAGCAGTATTGATGTCATTAACTATGTCTTATCTGCGCTCCCACAGCATCCCCATGCTCACACAACATTCCCACAACATTTCTTCGAATGGAGGACCCCCAGAATGGCCCTGGTTGTTCCCTCGGCCTAGTTTGATACATGGATCTCTACAGTTCCGACAGCTGTCCTTATAAGTGTGGTATATCCATGCTGCTGTTCGTTACTCTATGTTTTTATTCTGCAAACCTCAGAGTCGTCCCTTCTGCTGTTTTGACATGTTTTGTCGATTTAGTTAAGCAGCAACACTACTTAAGGCTCTCTGTCAATCTATTAGAGTGCGTCCTCACAAGTAATAACTGATCCATATCCATGATCATGCAGGTTTGAGATGCTCATTCCAGTTCCCCAGCTCACCCACAAGTTTTTGCATTATCTGTGCATGCGTACTAGTTACTGTTAGTAAATTGTTTGACTCACATGTTTAACACCCAGCAGCGCTGTGTTCTCAAGTACTCCACTAATTGTTCAGTGCAGCGGGCCTGAGTCCCCTTCCTGTTTCCAGCTTCTTGTGCACGATACCCACTGCCCTGTATCATACACATTGGGTCTCATTACAAGTTTGGTGATCTTTTGGGAAGACCACCGCGGTGGCAGACACCAAAAGACCACCATGTTGGCAGTAACCTGACTGCAGTATTAAGAGTTACACTGTGAAATCCGCCAAAAAAGAGGCACATTTCGGAAACCACCAGGACACTAGAGGACGGAAAAAAGGTGGCCCCATCACCAGCATCGCCCGCCCGACAAAAATCTTCACATTAGTTTACGATCCACAAATCACAACAGCAGTTCTTCTATGGCGGAAAACCATTGGTGGTATGAACCGTGGCAGTCTCAACTCACATCACACTAAACACAACACCACATTAGATAGTTTGAATACCCCACAACTGACACATATCCACACACCGACACACCTACTCACTGCACTATATAACACACCCTTACACAACCCATAATCCTTTGCAATCCAAACACCACACACAGCCACAAACAACCAACATCCCAGAAAGTACAAATTAGCAAGAATAGGCCCCCATTTACAGTTCACTACAAACACATCACACATCTGCACAACTTACTAAACCCACATATTAGTACCCTACCGAATCCATGGCACAATGGTTAGAGCAGCTGACCCTGATGCAGAGATCTGGCCCGGGACCAGGGTTGAATTCCCACCTTGGGGGGGTCTTGGGCTCAATTATCTTGGACCAGATAATTCTCGCCTCGGTGCCTAATCTAATTAATGGGTCCCACTCTGTAACTCTGGACAATAGCTTGCTTAACCTCCACAATGGCCCTCACAGCGCTTGGATGCCTGGCTTCACCCTGGGGCTGTCCAGGAGTGGGTGCCTCACAGGGAAAAGCCAGGAGGGGTTCCACAGCGGTATGCGTACAGCACCTTGAGACCCTAATGGGTGAGTAGTGCGCTATACAAGTGCAAAGTTTACAGTTTTACAGTTTCACCCATCACTCACTCACATCATATCACCAATACCTCACCATCTGCCTAACTCTGTACCCTTTCACTTTGAACACAACCACACCTTCTTCACAACCTCTACTTTGTCCCCAAAAAAACACCCACGTTTGACAGATGAGGAGTTGAGCATCATAGTGGATAAAATTGTCAGGGTAGAGCCAAACCTGTTCGGAGCACAGGTCTAACAAACATCTATTGCCAGGAAAATGGAGTTGTGGTAAGGATAGTCAACAGGGTGAATTCTATTGGCAGTTATCCACGCACAAGGGAGGACATCAGGGAGAGGTGGAATGACCTCAGGGGGAAGGCCCGTCCATAGCATCCAGGCACCAGCTCGCAGTACTAAAAGCTGGTGGTGGGCCCCCACCTTCTCCTCCTACTTTCACATCTTGGGAGGAGAAGGTCTTGGACATCCTGCATTCTGAGAACCTGAAAGGAATACCTGGGGGAGCGGAGTCTGGTAAGTACCCACAACATTCATGTTACCCAATTGTCTAGTCCGGCATACTCCCTCACCACCTAAACCCACCCCAACTAACACACCACCCACTACAACTGTGTCCTAGTCACCTAATACCCCTCTCTGGCATGCCACATGTCCACTAAATTCAGCTGGCTCCACAGCCTTTGGAAATGGCATGTGAAGTACTGGCTAATCATATGACTACAACTCCCGGAATGCAATATCCCAACATTTTCAAAACCTGGACACTGCACCAAATATGACATCATGCATGTCAAACTAATTTTCTATCTACACCATCTTGATTGTTCGAGTGTGGAACAGTGCATGGCAATGGCAGCAATTAAATGGCACACTCACACTAGCATCCCTAGCAAAACACAGCTATAGCTGAGTACCCAGTTAATATGGCCACAGATGAAAGATCCCAAGCAAGAAAAATACTCACCTGGTTTGGAAATTCAGATGGCTGAGTGGATTCACATGCAGAACATCCTGATACAGGTCCAATGTCTACTGCTTACTCACATACTGTGTTCCTACAAGGAAACCAATGTGCATTGTACAGCTCTTGTTTGTGCCATCTATCATGCCAGACAGTTTACTAGGTAACAGAGGTCTACAGCTATGTCAATAATCAGACAATATCAGATGCCATCAGCAGTACAAACAGTACCAACCTAGACTAACAACTCATTACATGGAGTATGGAATTCAAATCTGAGAGTAGTATGTTGTACTCAGGTGCGGCTCGCGGGAGGGAAAAGGGGTGGCACGGCATGTGGCAGGGATGGTGAGGGGAGGAAAAAAAAAAAAAAACGTACCTTATTTCCCGCCATGCTGCACAGCTCCATCCACTCTGCTCTGCTCCGTCATTGAAGGCACAGGCTCCCAGCCTGCCCTGCATCCAATCATACTGCTGCTTTCATGCTGCTGGCAGCATGAAAGCAGTAGTAGGACTGGCCGGAGCGCCCAACCATGGCAGTCCGAGGCAGAGTGGGAACCTCTGCCTACTCTCTCCAACCTGGCAACGCAGTGCCCGGTTGGAGAGAGCCTAGTGCGCATGTATGTTTGGCTGGCCTAAAATGGCCGGCCAAACATACATGCACACTGAGGGGGAGTGCTGTACGTTATCCCTCTGTTTCCGTCACACTGTGGGCCCGCCCACTTTTATAGTAAAAGCATAAGGAACAGAGTTTATTATGTTTTTACTATAAACATTTTGCAGCTGCTACTGCTGGGAGGGGTGGGGAGGTGACACTCCTCTGCCATAGCAGAGGAGCCGCCCCTGGTTGTACTAAGTTATTCTGTGCAGAAGGTGTCAATGTCATTGCTGGGGATCATGCTAAGGCACTGACTGCATCTCACACAATCCAACAATACCCCCAATTTCACCTGACCTCTGCCTTTCACTCCTTCCACAGGTAGCCTTCCCATTGTCACCATGGAGAGGATACCAGAGACTGCCACTACCCCTCTGGATGAAGGCCCCAGTGAGAAAAACACTCCTGGATGTCTGGATACCGACGACGAGCCTGGTCCATCTGGGACACCTGGTCAGTTAACAACTGTCAGCCTCAGCCTACCCACATCAAGTCCTCCCAGCCCTGTTGTGTCTACATCACAGGCAATCATTCACCCCGAAACTGTGTCCCAAGGACTGTTCCATCTATTTTGTGTGCCCCATAGTACAAATATCTGAGTCTCACCTTGTCACCCCTGACATTGATGGACCTGCCACCACTGGGAGTGGGCACACTATGTCAGGGGCACAGACACATGGGGGTAGGGTTTGTGGAAGGGATGCTGTGGGCCAGAGAATGGGGTCTCAAAGGGACAATACTGACCAGAAAACCATCCTCCAAGTCATGGAAGCCTACCAAAGTTCCCAAGGCATGAGGGGCCAAGTTATCACCATGTTGGGGGAAATCCAAAATATGCAGAGAGACAACCACCAGGAAGTCATGCAGGAGTGGCAGGCACAAAATGCCCACTTGGCTTACATTGCAGGGGTGCTGAGAGACATGAATACTACACTGAGTAGGTTTTGTAACAACATGTGGCCCCTTCCACTAGCAATGAAACATCAGGCCCTTCTACATCTGTGGCTGCTATTGGAATGGAGGCCCTGCCAGTGGAAGGAGATGCCTCAGACATCCCACCCTCTGTAGCAGAAGAACCCTCTGCAAACCTGGACGTCCACCCAGACATCCAGCAGGAGCAGATGCCAATACCAAACCCACTGCCGGGAAGTAAACCTCTCCTGACTTGTACACCTGGTGTGCCACAGATACACCCTGTTGACTGTTCGGCAACCAATCTCCTTTTCCTGTGGTGCAAGGACACTGGACTTGTGTGTCCTGATGGTGTAGCAGCTACCCTCATAATTCCAGCCACCATGACTGAACCCATCTCTGTTTATTTTGTGTTTTTACGTATATAGTCACATATGTTGTTTTAATTCCACAGCAAATCACACTTAAACACAGGTCCTTTGTATGTGTCAATTATCATCCATGTACTATAGTTATGCATGCCAACTGTAGTTTTGATATGTCCTTCTGTATTGTACACCCATTGTTATGGACATCAAACGTGGACTCCATCAGCAGGAGACTCGTTACAATAGGATTGGAACAGGACAGATTCCAAAAAAGTTGTAAACTACAACGACACACAATCATTGGTAGATATGCTAACAGCACATAGAGCATGAGTGAGAGTAGAAACAGGATGTTTGCTAAGGTGTCGCACAATGCTAAACCTCAGGATACAGAAATTAGTGTCATGTTAGTCTACCAACAAGGCAGGAGGCTGTAGGAGGCTGGCCTGGTTTATAGTGGGTACCTGATGGTACAAACACCTTGTGCCAGGTCCAGTTATCCCTTATTAGTAGATTAGTAGTGTTCTAGCAGCTTAGGTTGATAGAGGTAGCTATAGCAGAGCAGCTTAGGCTGAACTAGGAGACATGCAAAGCTCCTACTATACCACTTATATCATATAGCACTATCTCATAAGAATCACAATACTCAGAGTTACTAAAAATAAAGGTACTTTATTTTAGTGACAATGTGTCAAAAATATCTCAGAGGATATTCTCCTTTAGGAGGTGAGTAAAATACACAAAATATACACACAAACTAAAAACAGGTAAGTAAACAGTTAGAAAAGTAGTGCAAACACTGAAGAATACAATAGAATGCAATAGGCCTAGGGGCTACACAAACCATATGCTAAAGTGGAATGCGAACCACTTATGGTCCCCAGGCCTAGTGTAGTGTGTAGAGGGTCGCTGAGAGTGTAAGAAAACACTAAGGGTGTCCAAGATACCCCACCCCAAGACCCTGAAAAGTAGGAGTAAAGTTAGCCTACTTCCCCAGAAACACACTAAAGTCATGATAGGAGATTCTGCAAAGACAAAAACTGACTGCAATGCACTGAAGATGGATTCCTGGACCTGAGGACCTTTAAAGGAAGGGGACCAAGTCCAAGAGTCACAAAAGTGTCCAGGGGGGCAGGAGCCCACTAAACCCCAGATGAAGGTGCAACATGGCTGCCTCTGGGTGGAAGAAGCTGAAGATTCTGCAACAACGGAAGGTGCCAGGAACTTTTCCTTTGCACAGAAGATGTCCCATGGCGTGCTGCAGGATGCAGAGTTGTTTCCATGCAGAAAGACTGCAAACAAGCCTTATTAGCTGCAAAGGTTGTGGTCGAAGAAAATAGGTGCTGCCTGGGCTCAGGAAGGACCAGGAGGTCGCCCCTTGGAGGAGGAGACAGAGTGGGCGCTCAGCAACACAGAGAGCCCATGCAAAAGCAGGCAGCACCCGCAGAAGCACTTGAACATGGGTTCAAGAGAACTGAGCACAGCAGTTTTCTCAACACTACAAAGGAGGTTCCCACGAAGCCAGTGGTCAACTCAGCAAGTTGAGCAATGCAGGACGGAGTGCTGGGGACCTGGGCTGTGCTGTGCATGAAGGATTCCTTGCTAAAGTGCACAGAAGCCCTAGTAGCTGCAGTTCAGGCATTCTGGCATGGGGAGGCAAGGACTTACCTCCACTAAATTTGGACAGATGGACCACTGGACTGACGGGGTCACTTGGATCCAGTTCCTGTGTTCCAGGGACCTCACTCATCAAGATGAGAGGGGACCCAGAGGACTGGTGAAGCAGAAGTTTGGTGCCTGCTTTAGCAGGGGGAAGATTCCGTCGACCCACAGGAGATTTCTTCTTGGCTTCCAGTGCAGGATGAAGGCAGACAGCCCTCAGAGCATGCACCACCAGGAAACAGTTGAGAAAGCCGACAGGGTTAGGCTCTACAATGTTGCTGGTAGTCGTCTTGCTACTTTGTTGCGGTTTTGCAGGCATCCTGGAGCAGTCAGCGGTCGATCCTTGGCAGAAGTCAAAGAGGTAGATGCAGAGGAACTCTGGTGAGCTCTTGCATTCGTTATCTGAAGAGAAACCCACAGGAGAGACACTAAATAGCCCTCAGAGGAGAATTGGCCACCTAACCAGGTAAGCACCTATCGGGAGGGGTCTCTGACGTCACCTGCTGGCACTGGCCACTCAGAGGCCTCCACTGTGCCCTCACACTGCTGCATTCAAGATGGCAGAGGTCTGGGACACACTGGAGGAGCTCTGGGCACCACCCCTGGGGTGGTGATGGACTCACCCTCCTCCACCTGTCACAGCGCCCACATCACGCATTCTCTGAACCCAACGAGGTCCAAGAGCCCACGGACAGTCTCCTGTGTACAGAGCTCTACATCATTGGTGAACCCCATACTTTCTTGTGGTAACTAGTCTTTCGTAGAGGGAGCTAGTATGGGACGTTTCCCACCAAATATATGTTTCTAATCTCCCTCACAACTCTCTGGTAGTGTGATTGTGTTTCAACAAATCACACAGTACATCTTTCAAAACCAGACTGAATATGGGCTGAGACATCCCTGCAGTTAGGGCCACTGTATTCTGAAAGTACCCAGTGGCCTGGAAGTTTAGCACTGACAAGACTTGAATGATGGGAAGTATGCCTATAGGGATTACGAATGGCAGGCTTCAGATCTGGCTCCAACTGATCACAAACATCCATGATAGTATGACGATTCAGCTGATATGTCTGAATACAATGTCTCTCCTCCATGGTGTGCAGGTCTACTAGTGGACAGTACACTGGCGGCTGTCTTCCACTCCTCATGTCAGGGTAACTATGTGAAAAGATGTAAACATAGTGCCCACGACTGCAAAGAACTCTTCGGCATCGTGAAGGAACTCTCAAACCCCAACGCCAACTCCAACGACATCCCGCCCTCCCAGAAACTCTGCGACGACCTCTCCACCTTCTTCCACCAGAAAATCACAACCATCCACGACAGCTTCAACGGCACTCCGCCGCCAGAACCCACCCCTGACATCTCCACAGACGCCTGCCGCCTCACCGCCTGGACCCACGTGGACGACACCGAAACAATAACAACCATGAACACCATCCACTCAGGCTCCCCCACGGACCCATGCCCACATCACGTGTTCAACAAAGCCAACGCCACCATCGCCCCCAAACTCCGCAAGATCATCAACCTCTCCTTCGACTCCGCCACCTTCCCAGACAGCTGGAAACACGCAGAAATCCAACCCCTCCTCAAGAAACCCAAGGCTGACCCCAACGATCTCAAAAACTTCCGACCGATCTCTCTCCTCCCTTTTCCAGCAAAAGTCATCGAGAAGATCGTCAACACACAGCTCGCCCACTTCCTCGAAGACAACTCCTCTCAATCCGGATTCAGACGAAACCACAGCACCGAGACTGCACTCCTCGCCGCCACAGATGACATCAGAACTCAAATGGACAACGGCGAAACCTCGGCCCTCATCCTCCTCGACCTATCAGCCGCTTTTGACACAGTCTGCCACCGCACCCTACTGACCCGCCTCCATGAAGCCGGCATCCAAGATAAAGCCCTCAACTGGATCTCATCCTTCCTCTCCGACAGAACCCAGAGAGTCCGACTCTCCCCTTTCCGCTCCAAAGCCACCAACCTCATCTGCGGCGTCCCCCAAGGCTCCTTCCTCAGCCCTACATTGTTCAACGTCTACATGGCCCCCCTTGCTAAACTGGCCCGCCAACATCACCTCAGCATCATTTCCTACGCCGGCGACACCCAGCTCGTCCTCTCCCTGACCAAAGACCCACTCACCGCCAAAACCAACCTCCACGAGGGACTAAAAGCCATCGCCGAGTGGATGAACGACAGCCGCCTGAAGCTCAACTCCGACAAGACGGAAGTCCTCATCCTCGGGCGCACCCCTTCGGCCTGGAACGACTCCTGGTGGCCCACTGACTTCGGACCCCCACCCACCCCAGCCAGCCACGCAAGAAACCTCGGCTTCATCCTGGACTCCGCCCTCACCATGTCCAAACAGGTCAGCGCCGTCTCCTCTTCCTGCTTCAACACCCTTCGAATGCTCCGCAGAATTTTCAAGTGGATCCCAACAGGAACCAGAAAGACGGTGACCCAAGCCCTCGTCAGTAGCAGACTTGACTACGGCAACGCACTCTACACAGGCATCCCAACAAAAGACATCAAACGACTCCAGCGTATCCAAAATGCATCCGCCCGCCTGATCCTCGACATACCCCGCCGATGTCACATCTCCCCTCACCTGAAGGACCTCCACTGGCTCCCCGTGGACAAGAGGATCACCTTTAAACTCCTCACCCACGCTCACAAGGCTCTACACAACATCGGACCTACCTACCTCAACTCCAGACTCAACTTTTACGCCCCCACTCGTCAACTCCGCTCTGCCAATCTCGCCCTCGCCATCGTCCCCAGAATCCAGCGCAAGACCTCCGGAGGCAGATCCTTCTCCTTCCTCGCCGCCAAAACCTGGAACTCTCTCCCCACCTCACTACGCCAGACCCAGGACCTCCTCACCTTCAGGAGACTCCTCAAGACCTGGCTTTTCGACCGCTAACAGCTCACCCCCTCCTCCCCCCAGCGCCTCAAAACCCTGACGGGTACATAGTGCGCTATATAAATGAAATGATTGATTGATTGATTGATTGTGACATGCAGCATTCACACATCATGTAAAATTAAATAAACAATTCACACATATCTGCTGTCGAGGTCGGTTCCAACCTCTGTCATCTACAGTATAGCACATAGCCATGCTTCCGATGCCACCCTCCTTGGTGCCTACTAACTATTGAACTACACATACATATTCATCTGTTACTGAACATGTTTGTAAGTCCCACGACTTGACATGTCTTACACATATGTTATACAACATCAACATTTTCAGAGCACATAGGAACCTCAGAGTAGGTGTACATTGCTATCACCACATGTCCTCCAGTTACACAGCATTTACTGCACAGATGCACAAATAGACAACTAAACATTAGGCAGTACTGACAGATATACTGCAAAATATGGGGTATAGTTCATGAGACAGAATTTAAAACGATTCCATACATCAAATGTGCTTAAAATGGCAGCCGCCTGACCTACTGTGCTGGACATATGGAAGTGACCTAAGTCCAACGGCGGAAGTCGTTATGGCGGTTGGTGGTCACAACCACTGTAGAAATTGCCATTGGAAAACATTTCTGCTTTCGGCGGTCTTGGGCCAATGGTGATGTCCGCCGGCGGTGATGGTCATGTATATGGCAGACGTGACCACCGTCTTCTGCAGTATTGCTCACTTGACACCTGACACTGCTACCAGCAATATCTCCACTACCTAAGCTGCTGTGTACTGCTCCTGGGAGCTATCATGCCAGTCCTGCAGGTAATCTGGAGCTGGATAAGCTCGTGGAGGAGGTTCTTCCCTGCATGGACAGCTATATGGTGCACCAGAAGAGCAGGTGAGTCAAATGCAAAACCAATGTGTGATAGGTTTGATGTATGATGGTGTACCTGAAATGTAAAGTTGTGAAGGTGTTGATGCATGCAGATGCTAATTTGTAAATAAGTGTGAGCTCAGAGGATGGGAATGTTTGCCTACTTGCTGTCACTGAAGTATTTTGTCTACTACCATTGGTATAGTGCATGTGGACATTACTTTTTCCTTTTGTCTGTTTCATCCATGCAGGTCAATGCCCATCAGAAGAAGAGAATTTGGCATGCCCTCACCAAACAAGTGTGACCCTGGGGATCCAAAGCTGACGGAGCACCCACGGTAGGAAGACCTGAGATGCTTGGCCCGGAAAACCGCAGAGGCCCAGCTGTGGATGTCCTCCCAATGAGGGAGAGGTGCCCATCGGACCTTGACCTCCCTAATGGCCCGCATTTTGGTGGTGGCACACCCTGAGGTGGATGGGCATTTGAGGGCAGCACAGCAGCCACAAGGGGGTAAGTACTGGCTGAACACATATACATACCTCTGCAAGCTCAGTGTATGATGCATAAGTATCTCATCTGTGACAATGTGGTAAGTCAAACAGGTAAAGTGTCACCTAGGTAGACGTAGTATTCCAGTTGGCAACATAGAAACACAGATGCAGCCATAGTATTGTGTATAGGGACATGTTCATACCCTATGTATGAACCCAAATGGTATGAGTTCATGTGGAGATGCAGATGTGACTGTGTCATATGTGTAATTCTACTCAGGCGTACATATGTGTAACTAGCTTTGTCATCCTACCCACCCAGTGTTCCCAAGTCAAATTACCCAGTTGATTAGTTGTATAAATCTTTGGTCTCAGATCAGTCCTATTCCACTGGATGTTGCTCTATGTGCAACATTGGGTCTGACAGATGAGTAACAGGGCCAAGTAATCATGTGTCCTGAAATAGATGGAAACTTTATGTGAGGTTGTCATCCCTAGCAGGAATTAGCTATTTCAAACTCACTACACTCCCAATGAGATCTGAGGAGCTATCCCCATTGTCAGCTCAGATTTATACATTGGGAAAGGTGGGTTTTGATCACGGTGTACATCCCACATAGTAGAAATCATGTTGACAATTATACATTGACATTTCAAGACATAACATTGACATGTGTACTAATACCTTTTAGTCTCATGTATATGATTATAAGAAGATAAGTGGCTAGTTTGGTGATCCCTTAGCCCATACATATTGTCCATGCTACATAGGGCAATACCATAACTATATGACTGCAACAAGAACTATTTTCTGCCTAAGTCATGTGTCAATTAATACTTTGTGACGACTGCAATAGTGAAACATTTTCTTTGCCAGACTTACCTTTGCGAATCTGAGGCTGTTTGAACAGTTTTAGTAATGCATCTGCTAATTTCTGCTTCACTTAATGGTGTTGTAGGTGTTCCATTAGGCATACACATGTTTGTGTTATGGGGTATGTTGTCATTCATTTTGCTTGACTCTAGATGTATGTGTCATTCAGGATTACCTTAGTAATTAGTTGCTTAAGTGTTAGTTCTGGACTAAGGTAATAGTAATCACATGTCTGGACAGTTATTAGTGATGTGGGTGTTTAGATGTAGTCATGTAGAGGTTTCTAATCAGCATGTATGGTGAAATGCTATGAGCCCTTCATGCACATTGTTTGGTGTCCATTGTATTGGTGGTGTTACTATGTTCCCTGTGGTTGTCTGTGGATTTGCTAAGTAGGCCCCTTTTGGATGACATATAATAGTTGTCTACTGAGTTAGATAAGTGGGTCCAGGTACTCTTTATGAATCTTTTTTATTGTATTCAGATAAATGTTTCAATGACATGTCATTTCGTGAGGCACACAGTTTGGGTATTACCTATGTAGTGCCTTCATCTGAGGTGTTAGACATTGTGTAAGTTTTGTACAGAATGATAACATAGGAATGTGTTTGAAAGCACCATGCTGTGTTTTATTTGAAGTGAGATGAGTTTACTTTCATGGAACATGACTACTGTGATGGACTGGGCAGGTACGGAGTAAGGGGAGACATGATATTGTGTTCTCAGTAAACTGCATTTCCTTAAAATCATTTGTTGATAGACAGTAATAATCTGTATGGGGAAACATTTTAGATGTAGCCAAGTGATCTTGTGCATGATATGTTTGAGTTACTGGTGAATTGATGGGATGGTGATGTATTGGTCAGATGGTTGGCTTATGTTGTGGGTGAGACTGTGGTCATATGGGAATGTTGGAAGTATCTGGGTGTGACATGTTGTAGGCTCTGAATGGTTTCTACCTGGGCCTTTATTAGACATAGATGTGTTGTTATTGTTGTGTATGTTGTAATGTATGTGTATATTAAGAATGTGATCACCCTCTCCCTCTCTCTAGTTCTGCGCATCAGCATGGGCAGACGTAGGAGACGGGGCACAGCCGAGTGGGGAAGCTGCTGGCCACTGGATCCGGAGTGCTGAGACCACCTACACTGAGGGACCCAGTGGCCCAGAGGGTGAGGGGATTGCAACGGGGAGACAGAATCCACGTTTTCATCATTAAAATCCTCCTCCAGTGGACACTCCCTATCAGTGGTAGACCCATCTGGGACCACCCCAGCACCATCTAAGTCCACCATCCCCCTTACTACCACCACCCTCTCTGTTGCTCTCCACCCAGTTGGCCATGCCCGCTCACCCAAGAGGGTGGGTGTCTCCTTTGCCGCAGGCAGCTCTGGCCCTGCCCCTGTCAGCCCTGCTACCCTCAGTGAGGAGGCTATTGACCTCCTGAGGTCGATCTCTGAGGGTCAGTCGACCATCATGAATGCCATCCAGGGATGTGGAACTCAGATCCAACAGAGTAATGCATTCTAGAGGGCATTCACAGTGCACTGGCTGGCTTACAAAGATCCTTTCAGGCTCTGGCCTCCACATTGACCGCAGCCAGTCATCCTTTGTCGCTCGTCCCCCTCCACCTTCCTCTTCTCAAACCCAAACCCCTCTTCTCCGACCTAGCCAAAGCACACAGACAGACAGGCATGCATCCACCTCAACATCCAAGAGTAGCTCAGACAAACACAAGCACCACAAGTTATACCACCGGCATGCATCCAAGCTACATACACCTGCACAAACAGTAACAGTCACTATCTGGCCTGACACCCCTACCGCCTCAAGCATCACTGTCAGCACATCTGACACAACTGCAGGCACTAAACCAACATTCTCAGATCCAGCCACCACACCAGTCCTACGCACAGACAGCACCACAGTAGACCCTTAGACATCCACCCCAGTCACCACCCCGCAGACATCACAACCACTGATACCCCTACAGGCAGCACATCCACAATACCTGCATTCACCACCCCAACAGACAGTCACCCACCCACCATCTTAAAATCCGATTATGATGTGAAGATTTGGACTATTAACTTGAAATATGGGTTTACCAATGCCTTTTTGCACCCACCCACCATGCATCCTCTAGCACCTTCCCCTCAGACCCGTACACATAAATGCCCTCACTCACCCACCCAATAGATACCCACAACCCGCAAGCATACCTCCCGCACACACGGTCCCTTGACAACCATACCGACACATCAGACAACCACTCCCTCACCCTCCACTCCCAAACCCCCTTCTGATGACTGTCTCCGTGTGTCTAAAAAAGGGTTTCTTTCATGTTTTGACCTTTTCCCCACTCCTTTTTCCCCATGAGATCCCTAAATGTTTTGTTTTCCTCCCCAGACCTCTCCCGTCCACCTCCAAGGCCTCCTCTACCCCTCCTGCAAGTACCCATGCCCCTCCCCCACCAAGAAGTCTACCCCTCCCAAGAAAACCCAACGCTTCCCAAGCATATACCTAAACCCCCCTCCCCAGCCCAATCCCAAAGGACTCCATCCCAAGCCTAAGCCCAAACCCTCCCCACCCTCCATAATCCCTGAGGTGCCTGACTGCCCCCTTCAGGCAGCATTTGAGGTTGATTGCAGTACATTTGTCCCCCAGTGATGGGTGTGCATTGTTTGATGGCCATGTCTATGTTAGAGACATGTTGTTGTCATGGTATTGAGTGGTGTTGACATGTGTTTGTTGCAGTATTGTGTGGCTCTGTGTGCTTTGACTATGTGAGTTTGGTGAATGGAATGTTAGATACGTTGTAATGTGTGTTTTTTGGGTATGTTGAATGCTGCGTTGTAAGGTTGTTTGATTGTGTGTGTTCATTCCCTGTTGATGGTACCTTGTGTTTATGTGTGATTTGTCAATGGTTAGTGTCTATTGTGGGTGCTTGCCAATGCATTGATGGTGCTGCAGTTGTGGTGTTGTAGTGATGTTTTGTGTTGTTGTGTGTGACTGTGCCAGTGCTGTGTTTCTGGGAGCAGGTGTGTGTTTTTGACATGTGTGTGTGATGGCTGTAGTGTGTGTACTGTGTATGTGGCTGTCTGTAAGTGTGTGTGTCAGTGTCAGATTACATGTGTGTGTCACCCTCGCCACCCGTTCCCGATTGCGGTGTTGCGTGAGCGTAAGAACTTTGGCAATTTGCAACAGCGACAGGTAAGTGTGTGTACTCACGGTTGCTGTTGTTGTCTATGGCATTGATTCTGGTGTCTCTGGGTGGGTAGGAGCAGCAGGAAGATGTGTAGTTCAGGTTCCATGGTGGCTCCGGACCAGTATGACTTCCTGAAGGTGAGTGTCTCCTTTTATGCAGTTGGTTCCTGTCTGGGTTCCCTTGGTTGTGCGACCGCGGCGGAAAACTTGGCGGCGTGCAAAATCGTAATCTGTCCGGTGAAAACATGGTCTGCGCCGGCCTGTAAGTGTCTACTGTCGTCTGTGAAAGCCAGACTGCAGTGGCGGTGCCGGTGGTGCTTTGGCCGTATTCTGTTGTGAATTCCACCAGAGGTCATAACATTGTGGTTGGTGGTGCGACCGCCAACATGGCAGTCGTGGTACCACCAAACTTGTAATGAGGCCCATTATCTATTAGAGACCTTCACCCCCCAAAAGGGATCTTTTTATCACAAGACTCTATGGCTTTTTGTTTTATCTCCCTCTTTGATTATTGTTTTGCTTCCCTCACCGCCCCTGAGTCTTGTGCCTGCTTTTAGTTCCCTCCCACTCTGCCACAAACAGTGCCATGTGTGATTTAGGTTTCCCCACACAAATGGGTGACCAACATACCCTGACATTCAAGTTTGTTTCCCTTGAGGGGCATGGCGTGCATGGCAATGGAGATGGAGCGGTGAGCTCAAACGTCTCTGCCTGATAGAGGCCCTGGTACTAATTATCATGTAAAATAAGCCAACAGGACTCTAACTAACTGGAGTTCCCCACTAGACTGTCGGAAGGGTGATCGGCTGCAGTGCTGTCCTTGAAAAAGATGGATCTTAGAGAACTGCAGTGGGGTCTGCGAGGTGAGTCGCACGAGAAAGATGGCAGCTGCCTGAAACGGTCCACTTGCAGGGAAGGGGAGAAATGAGCGCAAGGCAGAAGAGCAGAAACCAATGGAGCGGCAATGACAGTGGACCACACTGAGCTGCTGGACGTGAAAACTGTGAGCCGGCAGTTGGCATCGGCTGGTGGGAACCATGTAGGAGGCAGACAAACTAAATCGAGTGCACATGCAGCACATGGCTCCATGCGGCTGACACATAAACAGAGGGGCTGGCCAAGCCTCCAAAACACTAAGGACACCAGGTCACGACCCTGCTGGGTCTACCACAGACAACCCAGGTACAAGGGCTACAAGGGGAATTAACTGGTAGAAACCCATTGAAACTCACCCAATCCCAGTTGCAGTGAGGGACAGAGAGAGGCAGTAGTGATCTGGATTTAGAAGGATCACCCCAAGCCATACAGCGGGACAGGGTACAATTGAAATAAGACACCTGCCCTGTTGCACAGTGGATCACAGCGGTAAAGGGTGCACATGCACATAGGACCCCCCCTATCCAAAATAATAAGACACAAGGTTGCTCCAGTGAAAAGAGGAACACTGGGTCCTGGCAGCAGATAGCAGGTTTCTGTGGGATCCATCGAAGGAATTGAGCTGCATAAACTCTGGCCACACATAACGAATACTCACTGCTCAGCTGCAACTTGAGGGGGGAATAACTAGACCTCAATAACTTACTGAACCTTACCCAGAGTTGAAGTGGTGAGTGTTGGATAAGTGCAGACCCGGTACTCAAATCCACCCCCCACATCTCCTGGACTGGTATGCCTATGCTGCTTGTGGACAGGGATGCTGAAATGGAGATCAAGATGGGCAAGCAGTGTATGGCTAAAGGGGGGCCCTCTGATGCAAAAGAAGAGGCCACTGGATGGATGGCTGACCTAAACAGATGGAGGAACATACATCCCTCACTGCATACACAGCAACTATCCTGGAGGCCATCAGGGATACAAAGACATACCTGGAATTGCAGATCGCTGCAGTGGTGAGTGAAGTGGATCTTTTGAACGAAGACCATAAAAAGCTGTCTTATCGATTAACAGTGATGGGAGACCAATTGGGTACCGCCCTGCCATGTTTTAAGCAGTTAATGTTGAAATATACAGCCCTGGAGAAAGAGGTTAAACTACTGATACACAGACTCGAATACGCAGAGGGCAGATCTCGCTGCCGTACTGTCTGACTGGTCAGGGTTACTGGAAAGAGTTGAAGGCCCAAACACGGAGCTGTTCGTGGAAGAGTGGCTGGGAAAAACAGTCTAGCAAGGGAATGTGTGCACAGAAGTTTGGTGTTTCTACCACCACCACCAGTGGGCGCCCCACACCCAATCATAGCAAGACTGATGAACTTTAGAGATTGAGGTGTTATTTTACAAGAGGCACAGACACATGGGCCATGGACAACAGAGAGTCAGGATGTGAGCCGTTACCCGGCCTACACTAACCTGGTTCAAGGGCAGCAGGGGACATACATCCCAGTAAAGAATGTACTGCGCCAGCTAGATCTTAAGTATGCACTCCTATTCCCTGCTAAGTTAGGGGTTTTATGGAGCCAAAATGCACTTCATGATGTCAGTGCAGGAGGTGTCGACATGGGTAAAAAAAGCAAGTCCTCTGGTTGGGTCTCCTACAGGAGGGACAGAGGTTGGAGCCAGGTGTCAGTGAAGCGTTGTAGCCAAAAGAAGACTGTCTCCTCCCTTACAAAGGAGCAAGTGAAGGTGGCCAAGGAACAGATAGTGCAGGGATCCAACAATGTACTGACGTTCTTAGCAGTAACAGATGGCACTCTCTAGTGTCTGAGGAAGAAGGCAACGGCTCGGAGCAGACAGAAATAAAACAGGATACCAAAGAAGATCAATTGCCACACATCGCGACAATGGCATCTGGCCATCTGGTAGAGGAGAATCCTGAAGGACAGCATGTGGTGGTAAGACAGTGCTAAACTCTGGAGCCTTGGGACATTGAGGGGCAGAGGAACCTACTGAACAAACTGAGACCGTTTGTGAACATATGCAAGCTAAATGATAGTTATGTGTAGTTGACCTTGGTTACACCTCGGCGATAGATGCACCACAATGTTTAGACTTGTTCTGCTTTGGGTTTTGCGAGTATTGTGAGTTGGGGGTGGTCCGTTTTAGATTCACCACACAGTAAAGTAGGGAGGGGGTAGTTTTAGGGGTACTATGCAACACCTTGACATATCATGAGGCGGGAATTACAGACCACGCACTCGAAAGGGCCTAGCCCACTCGGGAAACAGGGGACATGCACCCACCATGACCTATGTCCAGTTATTAATGCTGTTGACATGGCACATCAACAGCCAAGAAAATAGAGTGAAGAGGACTATGGTCCTCAAGGCTCTAGGCAGACACAAACCTGATGTTGTGTTTCAACAGAAAATGCGTCTCATTGACAAATTTGCAGCGTGGAAAGGGGTCGATATAAAGTGGCGGGATATGCTCACTATACCTCTGGATGAAGGATAGTGCTGACCCTTCTTAGGAAAAAACTCCCAATCTATGTATCGAGTACCTGCACACAAGCACAGGGGTGCTCTTTGGCAAAACTGAGGAGTATGAAAGTGAATCCATATTATTAGTAAATGTACATGCTGTGCCGGGACTTCAATCAGTAACAGCCCAGAAACTGGGGACCATACTGCTAGACCTCCCCCGGCACTTATTGTGATTGGATTTTAATCTGGCACTGGTCGCTCACCAGTATAGGCAGAGTACTAAACTAGAGGGAGACACAACCAGAGGGAAACTAGAAGGCTTTGCACAGGCACTTGGGATGTGAGTTGTCTGGAATTACTCAACAGGGCTCATTTTGTTTGGGAGGAATATGACATGCACTCACAACTCGACTACTTCTTTACACCAGGCTCCTTACTCAGGAGATTCAGAGAGACAGAATACTTAGATAGAGGGATTAGCGATTAGTCGCCCTTACGAGTGGCACTCTCCATTAACACAAGGAAGCCTCAGTGGGATGGCGGATGGGGACGTGGAGACTCTCAAATGTCCAGGAACTTAACAGGATAAACAAAGCCACTGAATAATACTTTGATGAAAACAAAGGCACAGTACTAAGCCCTGTGACACACTGGGAGGCATATAAGGCAACAATCAGAGGGGTCATTATATAAAGGGAAATCGGAGACAGGAGAGAAAGACGCCGCAGACTAGCTGCATTAGAAGGGGAACTCACACAGCTTGAGCAGGGCTATGCAGTCTCCCCCTGCAAACTGTTAAAAATTGATGGTTTTAAATCAAGTTGAGTTTCAGTCTATTGCCTACAATGAGGTCAAAACAACGCATCTAGCGAAAAAGAAAAAACTTTATGAAACCGGCAGCAAGGCAAGCAAACTATTGCCATGGATAGGGAGTAGAGAGAAGGTAAGTATGGCAGTTAGGGAGCTAAAGACTAAAATAGGGGGAGTGGTGTCTGATGGCCAGGAAATAACGGAAAAACATTTCTGACAACTAGAAACATTATATGATGTCCAGACGCACACCCCAGAAGAGAAGATACTTGGATTTATAGCAGATTGGCCCATGAGACGATTAGGGTCTAGTATCTCAGTTGAGAAAATAGTTCTAGAGATGGGTCAGATGCAATCGGCAAGGCACCTGGTCCAAATGAGTTACTGGTTGAGCTGTTTCACAGACTTTCTAAACAGGCCATGGCACAGCTACATGTGGCCTTTGAGGCATCATTCATGGAGGGAAGTCTGTCAGAAGATATGAGACTGGCAGCGGTCATCCTTCTCCTTAAGCCAGGCAATCCCTGAGATAAATGTGCATGGACTGACCAATTTCATTGTTGAACTCAAATATTAAAGTCCTGGCCAAAATCCTGGCTAATCGACTTGGAGTAGTGGTGTCTGATTTGGTACACCCAGACCAAAATGGGTTCACATCTGGTCACTTCACAAAGCTGAACCACAGAAGGACCAACAATAATTTGGCATCAGCAGAAGCTTCACCTGCTGGAAGAGCAATAGCCTCATTTGATGTGAATAAAGCCTTTGAATCTGTGGCATGGCCGTACCTCTTTGGGATACTAGACAAAATGACGTTTGGACCAAACTATTCAGGTAGATCAAACTTCTCTATGATAGGCCGACAGCTAGAGTAAAAGTAAATGGTCACCCCTCCTGGATCTTTACAATAAGAAGGGGCACCCATCAGAGATGCCCTCTCTCCCCTATGCTGTTTGCTCTGGCTATAGAAGCTTTCACGTTTGAACCTGGCCGGGTGGCATTGTTTGGGATGAACCCATTTCCTTCTATGCTGACAAAATCCTGATATACATGTCAAACACTGCCCTGACACTAGCCCCCTTGAAAGATATTTTCTGTATTTCCAGGTCCTACTCAGGCTTTGCTATTATTTTGGACAAGTCCTTACTGCTTCTGATAGGGGACTGGGAGACAGAGGAGCCACCTGCATTGCCGCTAAGAGTGGAGAATCAAAGTTTTAAATATATTGGACTCTGGATCACTAGGGCTCCAGACTCACCCTATGAGGCAAACCTACGTCCCATGTTAAAACGGCTAGAGCAATAGGTAAAGCAATAGCAGTCACTGTCGCTCTCACTGCTTGGGAAGGCAGCACTGTTTAACTCCTTTGCTGCCAGGCCTTTTCCCCCTTAGGTGTCAATCCTTTTTTTTGGCTATTTGGGCAGTTTGAGCTAAGGCCCTCATAACTTTTTGTCCACATAAGCTACCCACGGCAAATTTGCGTCCTTTTTTCCAACATCCTAGGGACCCTAGAGGTACCCAGACTTTTTGGTTTCCCTTGAAGAGACGAAGAAATTTGGCAAAATACAGTGATTTTTTAAAAAAATAAGAAAAATGGGCTGCAGAAGAAGGCTTGTTTTTTTTCCCCTGAAAATGGCATCAACAAACGGTTTACGGTGCTAACATCACCATTTTCCCAGCTCTCAGGAACAGGCAGACTTGAATCAGAAAACCACATTTTTCAACAGAATTGTGGCATTTTACTGGGACATACCCCATTTTTACTATTTTTTGCGCTTTCAGCCTCCTTCCAGTTAGTGACAGAAATGGGTGTGAAACCAATGGTGGATCCCAGAAAGCTAAACATTTCTGAAAAGTAGACAAAATTCTGAATTCAGCAAGGGGTAATTTGTGTAGATCCTACAAGGGTTTCCTACAGAAAATAACAGCTGAAATAAAAAATATTGAAATTGAGGTAAAAAAACTGAAATTTTTCTCCACGTTTTACTCTGTAACTTTTTCCTGTGATGTCAGATTTTTAAAAGCAATATACCGTTACATCTGCTGGATCCTTTTGGTTGCGGGGATAAATAAGGCTTGTAGGTTCATCAAGAACCCTAGGCACCCAGAGCCAATAAATGAGCTGCACCTTGCAAAGGGAAAAATAGGTATCAAGAAAACCTTTGTATTTCCAAAATGGGCACAAGATAAGGTGACGAGAAGCAGTGGTTATTTGCACATCTCTGAATTCTGGGGTGCCCATACTAGCATGTTATTACAGGGCATTTCTCAAATAGACGTCTTTTTTACACACTGTCCTACATTTGGAAGGCACAAATGTAGAGAAAGACAAGGGGCAATAACACTTATTTTGCTATTTTGTGTTCCCCCAAGTCTCCCGATCAAAATGCTACCCCACTTGCGAGGGTGGGCCTAATGCTCGCAACAGGAAACACAACATGGACACATCACATTTTTACATTGAAATCTGACGTGTTTTTTGCAAAGTGCCTAGCTTTTGGCCTCTAGCTCAGCCGGCACCTAGGGAATCCTAGCAAATTTGTGCATTTTTGAAAACTAGACACCTAGAGGAATCCAAGATGGGGTGACTTGTGGGGCTCTGACCAGGGTCTGTTACCCAGAATCCTTTGCAAACCTCAACATTTGGACAGAAAACACTTTTTCCTCTCATTTCAGTGACAGAAAGTTCTGGAATCTGAGAGGAGCCACATATTTCCTTCCACCCAGTGTTCCCCCAAGTCTCCCGATAAAAATGGTACCTCACTTGTGTGGGTAGGCCTAGTGCCCGCGACAGGAAATACCCCAAAACACAACATGGACACATCACATTTCCCACAGAAAACAGAGCTTTTTTTTTCAATATGCCTAGCTGTGGATTTTGGCCTCTAACTCAGCCGGCACCTAGGGAAACCTACCAAACCTGCACATTTTGGAAAACTAGACACCTAGGGGAATCCAAGATGGGGTGACTTGTGGGGCTCTGACCACATTCTGTTACCCAGAATCCTTTGGAAACCTCAAAATTTGGCCAAAAAAACACTTTTTCCTCTCATTTTGGTGACAGAAAGTTCTGGAATCTGAGAGAGGCCACAAATTACCTTCCACCCAGCATTCCCCCAAGTCCCCTGATAAAAATGGTACCTCACTTGTGTGGGTAGGCCTAGCTCCTGCAACAGGAAATGCGCCAAAACACAACATGGACACATCACATTTTCCCAAAGAAAACAGAGCTTTTTTTGCAAAGTGCCTAGCTGTGGATTTTGGCCTATATCTCAGCCGGCACCAAGGGAAACGCATTGTTGAAAACTAGATACCTAGGGAAATCCATGATGGGGTGACTTGTGGGCCTCTGACCAGGTTCTGTTACCCAGAATCCTTTGCAAACCTTAAAATTTGGCTAAAAAAATGTTTTTCCTCTCATTTCAGTGACAGAAAGTTCTGGAATCTGAGAGGAGCCACAAATTTAATTCCACCCAGTGCTCTCCCAAGTCCCCCGAAAAAAATGGTGCCTCACTTGTGTGGTTAGGCCTAGGGCTCGCAAAAGGAAATGCCCCAAAACACTATTTGGATACATCAAAATTATCAAATACAAAACTACCTGTTTTTTTGGGGGGTGGGGCAGCTGCGTTTTGGGTCCTGAGCTCAGCAGCCATCTAGGGAAACCTACCAAACCCAGACATTTCTGAAAACTAGGCACCCGAGGGAGTCCAGGGAGGTGTGACTTGCGTGGATCCCCCAATGTTTTCTTACCCAGAATCCTCGGCAAACCACAAATTTAGCTAAAAAAATCACTTTTTTCCCACACTTCTGTGTGGGATCACCGCACTGCGACACATTGTCTACCACCCAACATTCCCCTCAGTCTCCCAATAAAAATGATATCTCACTTGTGTAGGTGGGCCAAGTGGCTGTGACAGGGAAGAGCCAAAAACATGTTGAAATTGAGGTGGAACTAAAGAGGATCCAAACGGACAGTTGAAAAAAAAGAAATTTTTAGGCTGACAAGTGCAGCAGAATTCTTATCGGTATAGATGAGATAATGTTGGGTGGCAGGAATTTTGTGGATTCCTGCAGATTCTGGAAGGTTCCATCACAAAAATGTGGGAAAAATATGTGATTTCCAGCAAAGTTGGAGGTTTGCAGGACATTGTGGGTGAGAAAATGGTGGGGGGTGCATGTGAAGCACACCACCCTTGAATCAACCAGATGTTTAGTTTTCAGATGTGTCTAGGTCTTGAGGATTTTTCCACATGGCAGCGTCCCAAAGTAAAAAAAGTGCAGCCCTCGCCATTCCAAGTGGGACAATTTTGAGAGTTAGCCAAGCTCTCATGGTCCAAATGTGAAACCAAAACCCAAAATAATCAAATGTCCTCTTGCTTGCTGTGGGATTAGATGTTTTAATGTGCGGGCGGAGCTGAAAGACTGTTACCCCCTTCAGTTGGGGTAGGGGCATGACCAGGCCCATACTGGTTGGTAACCACCACCACACTATATATTTTTTTTTTAATTCAATGGCATCTAGTAGACTTTCTCCCCCCCCCCCGGGTGTGGATCGGGGGTTATTGCCCCATCTGCCCACTGGTGGGCAGAACATCTATGGCCCCATTTATTTCCGGTGGGGGTATAGCCATACCCCCACCCTCTTATTTTGAAAAAAAAATCTTCCCTGGTCTCTGGTGGGCTTTCTGTCCGCCTTGGGGGCAGATGGGCCTTTCAAAAATAGGCCGATGGCCAACAGTAATGTGCCCCCATGGGGAATGAACCTTGCCCAAGGGGCTGCCCCCCCAAACAAAACACACATACACACACACACCAATCCCTGGTGTCTAGTGGTTTCTGCTTCCATTGGGGGCAGATTGGCCTAACAAAAATAGGCCTAAATACAGTTTCCCCCAGGGGAGCGACCCTTGCCCAAGTGGTCACTCCCCACACGTAAAAACATAAAGTAAATAAAAAAATATATATGCCTGGTGTCTAGAGGTTTCTGCCCCCTCCCCCGGGGGCAGATTGGCCTAATTATATTAGGCCGATCTGCCTCCAGCGGGGGCAGAAAAGGCCTAAAAATATTTTGCCTTCCCTGGGGAGCTGCCCTTGCCCAAGGGGCCGATCCCTTTTATGTGTTAGTATACAAAAATAAAATCCCAGGTGTCTAGTGGCTTTTGCATTTAGGAATGGCCTAAAAATAATTTGGCCCTCTGGGGAGCGACCCTTGCCTAAGGGGTCGCTCCCCAGATATAAAAAACAAAATCTAAAAAAAAAAAAAATTATCTCTGGGGTCTAGGGGTTTTCTGCCCCACCCCCCGGGGGCGGATCAGCCTAAATATATTAGACCGATATTTGACCATGTGCTGGTCGGGCCTTCTCTGTCAGTGTAGGTAAAGCTATGTCTTAGTGGACCATGATTAAATATCCCGACGCTCACACCATCAACAAGAAGACATGGCATCCCAATTTGCAGCAAACCGCTTAACTGTATTTTCTTTGTTCATGAACATACCCAAGGTACGCATAACACACACTTGAGGTCGGCACGGGTGAAGACCACACTTTATCAAACCATCTTTATCTTTATCACACCATCTTTGTATCAAACCATTTTGCACCATTTTTGGTGTGCGTGAGCAATAAACACTTTGCACTAAACAACTTTCCAGTACTGTTAATGTTTGTAAACAAAGATGACTTTGCATACACAAGAGACTGATAAGTGTACCAACATCACACCATGGTTGAAGTCTACCCAGTAGTGGATCGTGATTATAAATCCACACACAGCACACACCACAGTGAAACTTACCAGAGCGAATTTTTTACTGAATTGTTTTCAGCCCTTTTCATTGTTTCCAAATTCAAGAGCTAGTATACAAGAGTACTAAAGGGACACACAGGTGACAAACAGTGCAAAGCCCAGGCCTTGGCAGACTATGAACATACGTTAGCTGCAATAGACCACAAAATGATTGTAATATATTAACTTTCACCTTACACCAGAGAATGTAAACCCTTTTGTTTCTTTGTGAACAATCAGATAATGGACACATATTACACACACCAATGTTATTTCAAACAAACAAGTCAATATTTGCAAACAATAAAATACATACAAAATGTTACAAATAGACAAAAACGTTGAATAATAATCTGTTACTGGTGGTCCCAAAGGATCTGGAGCACTACAGGAGCAGGTAAAAGCTGCACAGCAAAAAGAGGTTTCAAAAATGTCTCATTCGCTCACTGTCGTTGAACAGAAGATATGATGGTTTAAAATAATATTCTCCCAACCATAATCATCTACAGCATGCAAGTAGATGTTTTAGATCACATACACAGTGGCTTTCAAGTAATTTGCACAGGCGTTGTGTGGCATGGGTCCACTAAGGTTGACCATCTGGACAGTTCCACCTAGCTTGCCTGCAACAGAAGTAAAAAAGTCCAGTTCCATTCTTTTCCTCTGTATTATGGTGTGGCTGCTCAACAGCAATGGACCACCTCCACTAATATATACATTTCTAAATCACTGCACAAACGTTAATACACACTGCACAGAATATAACCAATACATGCCAACATTTTAGTACAGAAAAGTGGGAGATTTAAAAATAAATCAGAAGAATGTATTTCTTCCAGTGAATTATTTTGCACCAGAGGCAATTTTAGGGAGACAGCCAAATGTAAGTCATTTTTTACTTATTATATTGACATGTATGATAATCTTCGATTAGATATGCCCAGGAATAGATGTAATGCCAAATCACTCAATCTCCCGTGCCTACAAACAATTAATATGTCCTTATGTAATGTATCTGGTGCTCACATAAAGCACTCCAATAACTTTGGGTCGAGTTTGCGCTATTTAACAACTGGAAAGGTACTTACACACTAACACGCCTTAACATAACACAACATCTGTTGCTGCATTCTACAAGTTGAGCGTAACGTTTGCAAATGGCATGAAATGCAATCCCATTCACGAATCATGGGTACTCTTCTTCCAAATGAGTTGCTGCAGGTTGAGCATCTCTGCAGCAAAGAAGCTTTATGTCTATCATTTCCAGACCCACACATCCCATAAGCACCTTCATAATGCAAGGAACACAAAATCCAATAAAATGTCTCCACAGTATAATTGAGATATCTGTGTGATGTGCCTAGCCAGCAATGATTTTTACAAGTAAAGATCTGCATTTTTAGTACAATAAGAGTTATGATGTTAAAAGTGTTGTCACTTTAATGCCCCACATATTCAGTCAAAAGCAAATACTAAAACACCATTCATATCACACTTTTAAAACATTCAACAAGTAAAGAGTTCAAAACAATTTTTTGTGATGTGTCAAAATATGGAAGTCTGAAGCAGACCATGTTACATCTTTGGGACCCAGGAAAGCACGACAAGAGAATCACAAAGTTTACATCCACTTTAGTAACATCAATTTTGAAAATAAATCTATTGAAGTTCTTCCTTAAAACATGCTTTTATATTAATTTGTGGAAGAAAATTAATTTATATATTTGCATACATTAAAGTGAAGCAATAAACCCTTGATATAGTGAGACTGTAAAACATGCCTTCAAGCCTACCAGTGTAAAAGGTGCAATTCAACCCATCAAAACAAACCTTTTTGACAGGATAAAACATCCCTTTTAAATGTTAATAAGTCACCTCTATGCCAGGCTTGTTGCTTACAAGACAGGATACTTGGTATTTTAGAGAAGGACAAGTAGAAATGTGGTGTTAAAACGTCCTCAGTGACTAGCATCCAAAAGCAATTTTTCACTGTGGCAGTCTTAGCTGTCCTATGAAGAATACCAGAGTACAGATTAAAATCCTAATACTGTATCTCAGGAATGGGACTGGTGATGAAAATAATTCAGCTTTTTTTAATAGTTTTTAAAAGTCCAAAACAATGGTGAAGTTGGATTGTTAATAAATATTAAGTAAAAGTAGCTTTCAGAAAGTTAAATTTTTACTGCCTGAAGCCCCTGAAGACTAATTTGCATTTGCATCCCAACTTCTCTCAGCCAGTGATTTGCAGTTAAATAGGTATAAAAAAAGGTGTGAAAGTCCTCCCAGGAGCTGAACGATAGACCACTGTGATTGGTAGGTTGACCTCAATGGGTGCGGGTGACTCCTTTGAGCTCAGCAGAAGGGTGGGAGTTGTGAGCATCCTTTTTGACATTGCAGTGTCACTTCCTGACTGAGGGTCAAATGCTGCTTGACAGGTCTGCTGGGTTTAAATATAACACTAGGGGCATACCTGAAAGGAAGAAAATAGGATGTCAAGACAGTTCTGTGTATCCCCTGTCTGGTTGCTGGAAATCCCTGCTTTTGTCCTATCAGACTTCCATCTCTGGTTGTCACATGTAACATGAGGTGCACTTGAAAGGAAGGAAACAGAATGCCAAGAAGCATTTTTGGACATCCATTATCTAGTTGCTGGAAAACTCTACTTTTGTCTTACCAACCTGTTGCTTCTTGATTTATTAGGGCTGCAGTGGCTGCTTCAAACTAGATTTGGGTGTTAAATGCGCAATGACACTAGGATTACCATAACACCCTCCCCACACATATCCAAACCCTGAGAGCCCAAGTTTAGAGTGGCCAGAGATTTTGCCAGCTTGTAAATATCCAAAGTGTGCAGATTTGGCCCTGGGAACTTCTACCCATTTGGTAAGGGTTTGTCCAGGAATCATTCCCACCTACTAGCTAGTGTCAGGAATAACTGCAACATCTCCAGACACCCATTTCCAAACACTGCTGGCCCAAAGAAAAAATAGAGAATCACTGAACCTGCTGTTTGTGACCTGAGAGGAGCCCTGTAGAACTAGGCCTCCTCCCTCTTGTATTTTCTGTGTAAACTATAGAGGCATAACAAGCTGAAGAGGCCTTTTCCTGGAAGTACTCAACTGACAAGTAACAACTGTACCTGGACTGGACCACACAGTTGGCCTTTGCTTGACTCCTGTGAATCTCTTGGTATCATCTCTGAGGTCCTGGGGTCCTGTAGAAGCATACTTCGGTGGTGAACTGGGACTCAAAGGACTAAGGGCCTCATTACAAGTACAGCATTCCATTTACCCCTGTACCTGCAGTGGCAGTCGGACCGCTGCAATCTTGGTGGTCAGACCTCCACATTATGATGCTAGCAGTCGGACTGCCAGCATAACACTGCCACTGCCGGGATCAAAGATCCCGACAGGTTGGCGATGGTGCAACTTATGCTCAGTACATCGGTGCCCAGTTCGCCACCGCTGTGCTGATTACAACTTCCTTTTCCGCCAGCCTTTCCATAGTGGTGTCACAGCCATGAAAAGGCAAGCAGAAAGGCAGAAGTGTGGCCACAGTTGAGACACTGCACTGCCCAAGACCGTGTTGTGGGCAGTGCAGGCGCCCACATGTCACCACACTCAGAATGCGCACTGTCTGCAAGGCAGACAGTGCGCATTCTGAGTGTGCTGTGTGTGGCAGGATTGGCCTTTCCTCTCACTCTGAGAGTCAATGCCATAGCATTGTTTCTGCCAGCCCAGCAGAAACATCGTAATATGGTGGTGGGGAGGCCACCGGCTTGGTGGCTGCCTCCCTACCATCGTATTGGCGGTCCAGTGACGGACCGCTGAGATCATAATGAGGCCCTAAGTCAGAAGGTAAAAACTTTCACCAGGACAAACCTAGTTGCTGTATCTTGTGCTCCATCGTGTTCAGCCTGAAATTGTGCCTCCATTCATGCCTACTGCAACATTGACTATCTTTGGTGCATTTTACTTTTTGACACGATTTCTACTTAAACATTTAACAATTCATATCTCTAGTTCCCCTTATTGGATTTTTGTTATTTTGCTGTCACTGTTTATTGGTCAGCCAATCAGAGTTTGGCGGATTCAAGAATCCACAGCCTTATTTGCAAATTCATAATGGGTGATGGGAGGAAAAGCTCCCTCATCTAATAGTGTACTTTTATGTTTTAATTGAGTTTGCACATCCTCTGTGTAGTTAAATAACACTCCTGCTCTCTGCCATGTAGATGACCACCATTAAAGTAAATCAGTAATCATGTTTTTAGGCTAGAGGCCCTGGTACTGTTAGAGTTTTTTTTATGACACACAACTAGACAACTCTCTCTTCCTCTTCAGATTTGAGCCTTTTTTTTAGGACCAACTTTTTCACTCTTTCTGGAGTACCTAGATGTCTTGATGAGAAAGGAGGGGTTAATTCTCCTTCATGAAAAATGTTCACCCTTCCTTTCCATTTTCCAAATTGGTCCGTCTATAGACTCAAGTTAGGCAGGCTGAACTTTAAGCCAATGCCCCTCATTACAGACCAACTATGTATGTTGAAGTCCCATCCTGTTACCAGTTAGTTGAAAATGCTTCACATTCCCAAACATTAATGTCTACCATTTTAAAGTAGTTCTGGAAAACACCCAACAAACTTCATCACTCATCAAATGACAGTGAACCATTATCGTTTGTCATCGGTTACAACCTGGCTGTATGTCACAAATATCAAGCACAAAAATATTATGGCACCATCCTAGCATTGTCAAAATATCAACAACAGAAATATCAGCTTTTTTATTTATAATTCAAGTGCAAAAATATTGACAGACAAATTACCATGGTCCAAATATTATATTGGTAAGTATATTTATTTAATTCTAATAAACATTATTGTAATGTACAATTAAAAGTTACAATGTTGAAAATATATATATATATATATTCAAAATACATGTAAACAAAAAGAATATACATTCATGCATGTATTTACTTAAAAAGTATTAAAAATCATATAACTTCAAAATTATGTTATTATTAATACCAATATATAACATATACACAGTGCATTTATTGTAAAATAAAGGTAATTCTCAAATAGTATTTGATTTACACTAAAAGGTAATAAACATAATCATGTGCAATTAATAATAATGTAAAAACATTAACTGCATTTTCCATATTGAGACACGTATGGTTAATCATTTTTCGGACTTTGTGTAAAAAAAAAAAAAAAAAAGAGGATTATTCTGAAAAAAGAAAAAAATTGAAAAACGTTTATGAGAATTAAATATTTTTTAAATATATCTTTAATTTAAATATATACTTTAATTTTAATTTCTCAAATAAAGTAGCTTTTAATAACCAAGCTTGAATCAAAAATTATTAAAAAATTAAGAAGTAAAACAGAATTCAAAGACACTAACTACAGTCCTTCAAGAACATTGGGAGAAAAAGATGTGCTATTTTAACTCCAGTCTAACAAATACTGGGTTAAGTGAATACTCTAGATTGGGACAGATTTACTACTCTAACTCAATGTTAGCAATTGTAGGAGAATGGCATACATTATAGGGATCAGATTTATTAGTCTAAATTCAGTTTAATCAACACTGGTGACAGTGCCTACTTGGGACAGGAATCATATTTACTATTCTAACTGCAGTCGAAGAAGCATTGGAGAAAGTGCATACATTAGAGGGATCAGATTTACTATTCTAAATCCATTTTAACAAACATTGGTGAAAGTACATAAAGTAGAGTGGTTCGATTTACTAGTCTAACTTCAGTCTAACAAACATTGGGGAAATGCATAGATGGGGAGTCATATTTAATATTATAACTGCAGTCAAAGTAAGGTATGAATGCCCTATGTTAACCAGATATATACATATATATGTTTAACCTTAGTTTACTAGTGACTGTTTAACAGCCAGAATAGCTCGAAATGCTGATGAGGGAGGTTTACCTAGAGTTTGTTACAGGGTTCGGCTCTATAAAATACCCAATCTTTTTCCTTTCAAACTCCAGTGGTAAAAAAACCAAGCAACACACTGAATATGAAGGTAGGAGCTTAGTCCGCTCAGTAGGAGAATTTACAAAACAAATGTACACTCAACTGAAGTACAGAAGACAGAAGAGTAGCAATACCTCCCCTTACAGGAGCTATTCATTGGAGACACCATCCTGTAATTTTTTCAAGGATTCAATTAAATACAATTTGTGGCATCTGCTTCAAGGTAAGGGAGATGACAGATACTATTCTGCTCCTGGGTAAGTATAGAGGTCCTGATAGACAAGTATTAGAGAAACTCCAGTCTAATAAATATTGGAGAAAGTAAATACATTGGAGAGGTCAGATTTGCTAACAAACCTTGGGGAGCGTGCATACATTGAGGACTCTATTTCGTAATCTAACTCCAGTCCAACAAATATTAAGGAAAGTGCATGCATGGAAGTGGAAAACATTTACCATTCTGACTCTAGCCTAGCAACTAGTGGGGAAAGTTCATCGAGTGGGGGGGTCAGATTAGTTATTCTAACTTCAGTCTAACTAGCATTGAGAAAATGCATATATTGGAGTGGGGCAGATTTAGGGCCCTATCACGAGTCTGGCGTTCTGAAGACCGTCAGACTCACAGTGGAAGTCGGACCGCCGTCGCTGTGGCAGTACACGTGCAAAGGAGAGGGTAGCGACCAGGCTTAACGAGGCAAGGAGCACTGGCGGAGGACCATCCACCCAGACACTATCCATCCCCTTGGAGCACCTGGTGGAGGCAACTCTGCAGTTTGAAGCCATAGTTTGGGTCATGGATATAGACACCTCAGACACACCAGGCCCAACAATGCCTTATGGGAGTTGTAGTCCATACGCCAACTGTGAACCTAGAACAAACATTGCAGTATTGTGCATCTCCACACAGATAGACAAGACAAATGACAAGCAGAGCCACTGTGTCAAAATGAAACTGTGAACTGAAACATGCAAAAGTAATGTGTAACTGAAATACTGATACTTGATGTTGCAGATGTCCCTGCACCACAAGCAGCAGAAACAGAGACTGAGGAGAATGAGGAAAGCCAGCCATGGTCTGAGGACAAAAATGTTGCATCTATAGCACCTGCACAACCAAGACGCAGGGCAACAGTGGAACCACTCCATGAGTTTAATTTGGAGTCCAAAACTTGACAGAAGATATGCATACACCACCATCTGAGGATAGACGCACCCATAGATGTAAGTCCGTTTTCCAGTACCAATACACTCCACTCAAGAGATGTAGAACAGATGTCAGACATAGCTCAGAGAGAAGTGAGGTCCCATCTATGTTTGGAGGTCTAGAGGCATCAATATTGAAGTTGCAGTGCTTACAACGTAAGCACATGAAATCAATGCACAGGCAGTTGATGTATTTCAATCACAACATGTGCCAGCTGAATGCAACAGTGTTGGAAGGACAGAAAGCAACAGCAGACAATTTAAGGGAGATGATGAATGCCTTTAAGGAACTCTGCACAGTAATGCAGCAGGACCATGTCACCCATTGTATGCGCCATCATTAATTGATGGGTAGATTTGATGGGTTTAATAGATCTGTCTATCGTCTCACAAATGCAACTGTTGTACTGTCATGGCATGCCATGGGCATGCATGTGGAAATGGCACGTTGCAGTGGAGACGCTGCATGGGGATTGGTGCAGGTTACCAATGCATTGGAGAACATGCAGCCATCCTGGATCACTGGAGTGATGGAGTAGAGGCGTCACAGTTCCAGACACAGTGCTGTTTCAGAAGCCTCAACAAGAGATGCCGCTGAGCCGACTGACCGTTCTAGTTGAGTGCATGGACGCAAAAATAATGGGGGCATGTTCAGGGGCTTGTTGGTTTGTGACATTGCACTACTTGTATGATGTTTATGGTGAAGCATTTGATTGAAGCACAGATAGTGTTTGTTGACTACCTATGTTGTGTGCCCACATATTTGACCTGACGTTAACGCAATAAATGTGACATCTGTTGCAATAAGGATCGATATGTGGTCTCTTCATTACTTACATTAAAAATAATTGTGCATTATCTCTACATGTCTATATCTGTGGTAATAGATCACCGTCCTCATCAGACTCGCTATCTGGGGGTTCCAGCGGTATGCCTCTCAATGTTGTGATGTTGTGCAACATAGCACATGTAGCCACAATCTTGCAACAGGTCTCTGGACTGTATTGTAATGTCTTGTTTGCAGCATCGTAATGCAGTTCACTTGGTGTAGCTATATTGAGGTATGGTGTGAGGATGAAGGACCACACTGCATTTGCACTGTCTCCTATAAGGACAGAAGTGAGTCATTGGCATCTCTAACCTCACCTGTGCACATTGCTACATTGTTCTGTGTAAAATTCCTAAGTAGGTATCCTTCTCCAAACGCTCCACCAAGTAGCTGTGTGTAGATTCCACCATGCCTAAATATATAGGAGTCATGTGTGGTACCTTGGAATCTGACTACTAAATGAATGACAATGTGGGTGGCATTGCAGATAGCCTGTATGTTCATGGAATGGCTAAATTTAATATTTCTGTAGATATACTCATTGTCAAATGGTGGACAGATATGGTGGACAGATTGCAACATGTGTCCCATCAACGCAGCAAATGATAGAATTTTAATTTTATGAGCTGCAAGTCCTGTGGGGTGTTGGGGAATTTGATTTGCTAATTGATTTTATTTACAGTAATGCTGTCTTTGTGTCTTAACTCCCCAGGTTCTCTTGTTGGAATCATACCTGTTTCCTGCCTTTGTATCTGCCTCTGCTCCACCCCCCATTCTCTCAGTTTGCCCCTGTTCCCAGGCTGCCTCCACCCTCTGTGTGGGGTCCATTGTCCCGGTCCTAAGAAAGGACCTGATGTTAAATCCTGACAATTAAAACCCTGATCGTGGGAGTCTGTACTCGTGCCTAGTTTCTCACTGTTACTCTCTCCACCACTTGTCCCTGAGGATTCAGGAAAGGTTTTATATTGTTTAAAACCACCTCAGCCTCTACTCAAATATCTCCCTCATGAGTCCTCAGCCAGATAAGGGTATGTTAGCTTTTAGTCATAAAACGTAATGTCTTTAGCCAATTTCTCCAATTTATAGGCTTGTGTATTTGTATCAAAGTCCTTAATCGTTCTCCCTAGACGTTCAATGACCTGTTTTAGCATTAGCTTGCGCCTTGTCTTCCAAGATCTCCTTCTTGAGATCTGCAATCTCTGTGGCCAATTTCTGTACTTCCTAAAATGCTGTCTCTACTCCCAGTACCATCCAATGCCTATAGCCATTATTTGCTACAAAACTAAAGTGTTCCTTGAATTTGGGATTATCCACAAAAATTGCTGGTTCATTTTTTACTTGAAGACCTAGTGGGATAGTATTAGACTGTAGATGTTTGTTAATAGATGGCCTTGTAATCTGGTCTGTACTAATTGTTTCTCAAGTCTTTCTAATCTGGTGATCTTTTCACTTAGGGACAAATCAATCATTGAGGTGGCAGAATCTAGGAACCCGGACCCTGCCTGCCCCTGTATTACCCCTATATTAGTCTATTAATATAACCCTCACTATACAACAGAGTTTCCCTCTCTGGCATCACTCTGTATTTCTTAAAATCAAAAAAATATTCTATGCAAGTATTGAAAGGAAAGACCCTTCGCAGACCAGCATCTGCTCTGACAAGCCTTCAGATGACACACAGGGTAACCCAATAGTAACCCAAAGGACCTGGGTACAGTGGTTCAAACTGTTTTTTTTAATTACCTGAATTATCAGCTAATTTCCATCAACACACCCCCCAAACTAAATCTGTAATATGCGTTACATCATATAAATGCAGCACAAACAACATCTACAATTTCAAAAATATTCATACACCAATTAGCATATAAACATGAAATGTAGTTATTAAACAGTCATAATGATCATTATTCATACAGTTTAAAATGTAGTTGCCCGATGACAGATAATGGAAAAAAAGAGGTGAAGAATGTGTTCAAGAAAAGTGCTCATCAATAAAGAGGAGTGAAAAAGGAAAAAATCAATCTGGGTTACTATACAGCCTGTAGACTAACCATTTTACAATCACATGAATCTAAAACACATTCCTAAAAGAGTAAAATATTTTAATCATAAATGCCCATGGGTGGTATCCCTACACCAATCCAGTCTCAATATAATCTTTGACATTTTGACCTGGCGAAAAAAGCAGGGCCAATTCTAGTCTCAAATGCGGGTCTTTATCAGGGCACACAATTGAAAGGAGCAACTTAGAAACAACTTTTAGAATTGAAAGATTCATAACACTGACAACTTAGACTATCAAGTTATTTGGGCAGTTTGTTTCCCCAGAGAATACTTTTCTAGAGGTACACAAGGGACATGACGGGCACCACTTTTTCTGGTCAATGGACATATGATGGGTGCCTTTTGAATCTGGAAGTGTTTTTCCGTTTTGAGTAAAGAAGAAGTCCATCCCTAGTACGGAGGTGAGCGACACGATAAAGGTTTTTTTCTTTTGCATAGTGTGGCACGGAATTTGGTGCAGATTGTTTGATTCGCAGTTTTGTCTTCCCAGATATGGGTTATAGTTGACTAATCCGGGGATCTACTACTGAGGATGACAGAGATTTTTTCCTGATAATCAGGCTGGAGCCTTACTTTATTCCTCTTTTTCTGAGGGAGGTGAGCCCCAGTCATAAGGTTTTTGGAATTTTAGTGATAAATTTCGATAGTATGGGAAATAACTTATGTCTATATTTCTCTTGAATTAACAGGGAGGAGAATCGTTCTACGTTGAGGTGTCGGATGCATTGGTTCCATAAGCTTGATCTTTGTCTCTCCTTACATTTGAATATGCTAGGTGAGTAGTTAATTAATTATGGTGATGGGGGGCAGCACAAATGACAAATTTCAAACTTTATCAACAAGGTTATATTAAGTTTGGACATTTTGGGCCTCATTACGAGTTTGGCGATCCATGGACCTTCACATTCGCTGTGGCGCTCGGACCACCACAGACAGGGGCGGTTTGACTGAGATATTATGACTATGGTGGAGCCACCATGGTCAACTGCCAGCACCGCCAGGTTGTTGCCAGCATTCGGCCTGGCGGTGCCAGTGATCTCAATCCGCCAGGGCAGCGCTGCAAGCAGCACTGCCCTCCAGATTATGACCCGTCTTTCCACCAGCCTTTGAATAGCAGTACCGTCACCATTCAAAGGTTGGCAGAAAGTGGGTGCCGGGGGCCCCATGGCATGCCCTTGGCATGGGCAGTGCAGGGGCCCCCATGGACAGCCCTGTCCAGTACGGGCAGTGAAAATGCAATGGGTACTGTTGCACCCTACACACCGCAACATTGCTGCTGGCTCTATTATGAGCCGGCGTCAATGTTGTGGTGTGTTTCCCAGCAGAAAACTCTCAATAGGTACCGCGGAGGGACAGATGCATATGCGGTCATCCCAACGTGATACTTTGGCGGGCAGCCCCTACTACCCGCCAAAGTCATAATGAGGGCCTTTGTGTCCTTTTGTTTATAGGTTGCTCCTTTCCATTGTGAGTCCTGATGAAGATCAGCATTTGAGGCTGGAATTGGCCCTGCATTTTTTTCAACGATTATATTGAGCCAGGATTGGTGTAGGGACACCACCGAAGGGCAATTATGATTTCACTCTCTTAAGAATGTGTTTTAGATTAATGTGATTGTAAAATGGTTAACCTACAGACTCTTCTGTATATAATCTGTGTATAGCAACCCAAATTGATTCTTTCCTTTTTCACTCTTCTTTATTCATGAGCACTTTTCTTGAACACATTCTTTACCTCTTTTTTGTATTACCTGTCATGATGTAACTCCATTTTAAACTGTATGAATAATGACCATTATGACTGTATAATGATTACATTTCATGTTTCTGCTGATACCACTCTACTGGCTTCTCTCTCAATTTTGGATAATCATTTGTAAATGACAGAATGTCACTTCTGCTCCAAGGGACGTGAACAAAATTCCCTCCTGGTATCTCTCTCATTGATAAAATTTTCACTGGATCTTTATCGAGTCAGCTCTAAAGAATCCCTTTTTCTTTTGTCTCTCTTCTTTACCCATCTGTCTTGCCATTTGTCTAATGCTCTCCAGGTCTTGGCACTTTGAAGCAATTCTTTAAGATGTGCTTTCATTCCGGCACATAATCAAAAACATATACAGAATAGTCAATAATCAACATCAATCAATAACAGTAATAATCAATGGAGTCAGTGATTGTCACACACCATGACCTTTCAGTCATGACTAACCACACCTTTTAGTAAAGGTTAGAATATTTATTTCCCTATATAAACAATGCTAAGGTCATGTAGAATAATCTCAAAATCAAAGGAACACATACAGAAACAATACTGGCTGTCCAAAGTGGCAGAAGGAACGTAATCTAATCATAGCTTGAACTACAACACATTATAGGGTTATAGTGCAAATTAATAACAAAGTCAACTGCGTCAAAGTAATTACGTACATTCAAATTCAGCAGAGAAATTCATCAAGCATTAATCCCTAATATTTATCCTTAACTAACATCAGATTAGCATCAGCATGTTGGGCTTCATGCAAAACAATTTAGTAACACAAATTTGGAAAAACATCTAACTATGGCCCTATCAAAACAATGCAGTTGGTACCTAGAAAGGAAAAGCAAATATGCATAATAATCAACAGTCTTATTCATAATACCTATTCTCAATGTGGAACAGCAAGCAGAGTCAGTCTTCATCCTCAGGACATCAATCGATCAGCAAGGCATTAAGGGTTCAGCATCAAAGTTCAGAAAACGCAAAGTCTTTAAGCAGTAACGTTTAGCACCTCTCTTGCCAAGACACACAAAGGGCAAGAAAGAGCTATCCCTCTCCCATGCAGTTCTGTTAAATCAAAAACTAGTAAAACTATTCCCCAAATCCCTAATGGTCAATTAATGGCATGTTCACACTTTGTCCAATAAAACTAAAGTTCCAAATCTATGAATTCTACCACTACTCCGTTCACATGTCGTTGATAGGTTGTCCTTCAATGTCCTCATCATCCGGCTTGTCAGGTAACAATATTGTTGCAGCTTCTACTCCAGTCAGTATCTCCATTGTTCTCCTCCTGAGAAAGTCAGTCTCACATGTATTACACACAAAATGTTACATTAATAAGAACAGCATCTTCTAGCAGTCAGATCTCATAAGAAAGCTTCCATCATGTGCACATTTTTAAACAATACAATAAAAATAACAGTTTAACACTCCAGGACAGCCATTTATTAAAGGTTAAGAAATACAGCTTTGACATGAGGCCTGGCAACTAGGCCAAGACATTCGCTAAGTTAAAGCCTACAATTAATAAAACTAGAACATATTGCATAACCCTTAGTATGACATATTACTACATTAGTCAAACATATATTCAACTTTTCATAATGTTAGGATATTAATAAGTACGCTTCGTGCACATTGGTGGCCACTCTTCGTAATCACATTTTCAAATGCGTGCATTATTTTTTTACATCATTATATTTTCTACACAACACCCTTATTCAGAATACATGAATACTCATTATTAATTTTTATTGATACACCTGTGCTAGCACATTCATGTGAGGAAAGGGAGACACTGACGCAAACACGGGTACAGAATCAGGGACACGGAAACACAAACACTGAGATAGAGGCATACAAAGTGTACGTCTGCCTGCCATACATCTGTCAGCGCCAACAATACCACAGTTTAACCACATTGATGAATAAAGCATTAGTGTGCAGATTAGGAGTACTAGAAGTACCGAGTAAGCACCGCAAAATCCGTGACTTCCAAGATATGAACGAAAATTAAGAACAAATATACGGAAAAAAACACAGCATCAGACAAACCATACAAAACCCACAAATACATATGTGTGCTTAATCCACTCAAAACAAATAACAAGAACTTGAGAAATGACTTAGATTGTCAAGCGCTAAATACAAATCTTCATTACAACTATGTTCTGTGGTGTCTCTTGACAATAGTAGTGTTGGTATCTACTTATTACTTTGTTCAGTTTCGGGTGTCATGCATGCCTCGGCATTCAGCCTAGAAACCTTCCCAAATACCAAATGCAGCTATTCGATTACACCAGAAAAACCCTGCGGCCCCAACCACTTGAGAGTTCAACAGGTTGCAGTGTGGATCAGAGCAGACTCCTCGTGGTTTGTTTACATAGTAAACGTACTGTATGTGAAAGATCGAGTATTTCTCAGCAGTTTTCCAGTGAAGCTAGCCAGTGATGAATTTTTTAGTTAGATTCAGCTTCTAAATCACTGATGTGGGGAACTGTGCTTTTTCCTCTCAGCAGCTTGATGTTATCCTTTAGACCGCACAGGTCAGCAGGTTTTGAGGTCTAAATCCTACAGCTGGGCATCGCAGAAGAGGAAACAGGTGCACTGCGCCGGCAGAGTCCAGCCTGCTCTTGATCTTCGATTAGAAGCAATGTTGGCTTCATCAATTACAAACCGCAAGACAGCGGTTGTTTTTTATTACATTAATGCACCCCTTTACATACCTTAAGGAGAGTGAGGTCTGATAACAGTTACTTGTTCTCCCCAACGGTAGAAGACGACATAAAATCGTCTACTGTAGGACATCGACTATCTTCCTGGTTTTATAGTAGGCCGAGTTAGTTATTTCTTTAGGCCGAGTTAGTTATTTCTTTTTTTTTAATTAGGCTGATTAATAATGATTTAGTGTCGACATATAAAATAAATAATGTGTAAATTACGTTTATACAAAGTTTGGCTCTTTCGGGTATTTATGTAATATGCCTTGAAAATGAAACATAATAGACTCACGTTGTACTGCAAGTTCTTAACTGTGTAGGATTTAGGTACATCAGTGAAATGTCTCTATTTTCTTACACATATTACTGCATGATGTACACTCTAGGGTTAGAAATTTGTGGAATTGTTTTTATTTGTACAGTTTGTTCCTGGGGCAATACAATTATTTTTCTTTGAAATAGCCCCCATTCTTCTACACATCTAGCAGTAGTCGAAACATTGACAAAGCCTAAGGTTGGCGACCAGTAGCAAAAACAAAACCTATCATGAACGTCATTAAGGGGTCGCAGTTGAGATCCTTGGCTTGCAGTAGCGGCTGCTGCCAGGAAGGAGTGGGTGTAGGGGGCAGAGCACGGCGTGGGGGGCCAGAGGGGGCAGTAAAAAAATAATAATAAACTTACCTGCCCCTCTGTGATCCACTGCTACTTCTCCAGCCGTCTCCCATCTTCTTCCCTCCTCATCCAATTCCAACGCTTCTCTCATGATGTTACACGGCATGAGAGAAGTGCAGCAATTGGCCTGAGCGGGCAGAAATGCCGCTCAGGGAGGGAATGGGACACTGCTTGGTTTCCACCCGGCTGTAAAATACAGCTGGGTGGAGAGTTTTTAAGTGCGCATGTCAGTTTGGCCAGCCTCAGACGGACGGCCAAACTGACTTGTGCACTCAGAAGCACACCACTACTCCTCCTCAACTTGTTGATGTGGAGAAGGCTGGCCCCATCCTACGAAAGCGGAAAAATAAAGGTGTAATGAAATACTTTTATTATCCCTCTATTTTTCTGCCTTCAGCAGCGGGGTGACCCTCCTCCGCCATAGCGGAGGGGCCGCCCCTGCTGGTTTGCCCCTTGCAACCCCTGGCATTCCCTTTGTGAGCCCTGGCCTCAGAGACCAAATTTCAGTGCCTGGAACACAGGGGCAGCTCGTCTTCATGAACGTAGGTTGAGGCTCCTCTTTTCTGGTTTCTGTCGATGTTTTTATTACACAAATAGTGAATATTATTATTCAGTATTAGTGTAATAAAAAATGGAGTACAAATAGCTGGAATATGACACTATCTGGCAACTAAGGTACGTAAAAATGCTTTCAAATGCATGTTGTATGTGTGCTTGCAGGTGAGAGTGTGTTTGTGAGAGACAGAGTGTGAATGTTTGAGTATATGCAAGCATGTCTGTGTGAGTCAAAGTAAAGGTTAAATGGTGTGTGATGTCACTTTCGCTACCCTTAATATTTTGGTGTATTGACGCCCATGAAACCTATTTGCATTGCCAGAGCTTACTCTTAAAGAGGTCACTTCCTATGTACATACATGATTCTGAGTCAAGCATCATCATGGGGAACCTCACCTTCACCCCCGCTTCGCTTGCTCATCCCCACCTCCGCAGAGCTCACCTCACTTAAAGAGCAACTCAGGTCCTTGTGCGGAAATACATCTTTTTTTTAAAGCTTTAGTTTGTGATTTTCATATGTCACAACATATAGACAAAACCAAAACTAAATATAACATGTTGTGTTCTACCTTCTCCCTGTCTCATTCAGTACTTGTTGTGTTGTGTATGACGACCAGTCCCCTCAGTGTCTACTCAGTGGTGGTCACAGTTTAACCTTTATTCTTGTATCACAGGTAGAGACTATCTATTCCTGTCAATGCCATCCAGGTATTCTGCTCAATTAGCTTACCCCTCCCATAATGGAGTCTCAAATGCCCATGGTGAAATGCATGGAGCATGTATGTGGTCTATTTAAACTCGGAATTCTTCACCAAAGCTTAGCAAATCATTAAACACTTCCCCCACATTTCCAAATACTCCAGCAGCTTTTCATGCCTTCTACTGCCCTGAGATGAATCTCGTCCACCAAGGCTCACTCCATCACAACTCACACCCACAGTTCCCCACTGGGACCACTTACCCCCATCCAGCTGCAAGAACTTTTAGCCACCTTTTTTCCCTTTAGTCTGACCATGATGCCAAATAGACAATGCTGTGTTGAAAATTCTAGTTGCATCCCAGTGGCCTACGTAAACTGGTCCATGACCGCCACACAAAAACTTGCCACCTCTGGGCAAGATAAGGCTAGGTGTAAGAAAAAGGCCCTCGAGAGCAAAATCTTGGGCAATCACCTGATTTTGTTGGATACATTTTACTGAGGGTGACAAGCATAATAGATGTACGATGTAGGACATTAAAATGGATCAATTTAAACCGAAAATTACTCAACACCACTTGCACCAGTACAAATGCTGCCAACCAGTCCCTATTCTAGAGTGGTTCTTCCAGATTTGCCTCCCATGACATCTTTTTTCTCAGTGGAGGCTTTCCTTTATCAGTTTTTAGAGCTTTATACATCTGTGTGACCATGTGTCTACCTGCTCCCAATTCAGGATACTCCCCAACACACTGGATTGAGTCTGTAAACTTGGTAAACACAACCAGATCTCCCTCATTGCATAGGCAATGTCCTGGAATGGAGCCAGATCCCATATGTTGAGCTCTTGGGGGACAGTACATCCGTAACAGTGTGGTTATGTTTACTAACACACACATCAAACACCATTAACGGCAGCTCTGTTGCTTTGTTTAAAGCTATTTCATAGTTCTCATGCAATTGGCAAATTGCTGGTTTGAACATGGTGGGAGGTGTGAATTATGGCATGTTTTGTGTACAACTGGTGATTCTCAGTACATTTGTGCATTTTACCCAGAAGCATGTCAGGTTTTCATTGTTTTTTTACAGTGTTTTTTTTTTTATGATGAACTTATTTTTCAATCCACGTCCTACCCAGCTGTTCAGGCCTCTGCAGCCATCCCTTCACAGGCATGCAACAACTGTGGCTTACGGTCTTTGACACAGTTTATTTCTCACGGAGGATTGGGTTGGGTCTCAGCTGTGGCCAGGCCCAGTGCCCAACCAGCTGTGGGTGGCTAGGCACCACTCCACATGGGTGATGGCTGTGCACAGTGGGTGAAGTGTGGCCCTTCCTCTATGTGCATAAGCATTGGCCGTACGGCTTTGTCTTTTGCTAGAACTTCTTTTTTTATAATTTTAAATTCCTTTTCAGATTTGTGAATCAGTTATAACCTGTATGAACTGGAATGTCACTGTCTCAGTTTGGCTCCATTAGATGCAATGATTGTACCATGGCAACAATGGAACACCGCAGGTAAGAAAAGAGTTGACTGTTGAAGTTGTCTGAGCTGCACTGTTCTGTGCTGTTATTTTGGTGGATTAAACAAGAATGGAAGTACTGTTGCCTAGTGAAGTTCTTCTCACTGTAATCAAATTTGAGGAAAGCTTCATACCCCAAAGCATGTATTGAAAGCACAATCCCTTTGCATGAGTCACAATTCCCTGATGCAAGAAAAGACCTCCTTTTAACATGGTTAGCCCCCACATTTTGCCTGATGTTTGATGTAACTTAGAAGCTGTAGTGCCCAGGGCCCCTACTAACCAGGTTCCCTGGGCCAGAGTTCTTTCCCTAAAACTGTTGTGATGCATTGGCACAATTGGATACTCCCTTAACTACCACCATAGGTCCCTAGTAAAGGGGTACATAGGTACCCAAGGCATGGGGTACTATGGGTAGGCACCTGAGGGCAACAGCACTGATTATGCCACCGTCTAGGGCTGTGCATCCAGATAAACCCAGCACTTCCATTGCAGTCTCAGTGTCCTGGTGCAAACCTAAGACACAAACTCGACATGCACTGCCTGTGCACCCTGTCCACATTACACTACATTTACTATTGGTAAGACACCCCTCTGTCAGGCCATACAGCCCTAAGGCAGGGTGTTCCATAGTAAATGTGAGGACATAGCTGCATGAGCAAAATGCCCCCACTGTGTCCTTGCCAAACTTGGGACTTTGTGAGTGAACAGAGCAGCCATTTTAATACATGTGCTGGACACTGGTCAACACTAGTTTCCCAGCTACATAATGGCCAGTCGGAACCCTGGGTTGTTTGGTATCAAACAACTCAGAATGATAAATCCAAACTGGTACCAGTATTGGATTTATCCCTAAATGAACCCAGGGGTCCCTTAGAGGTGCCCCCTGCAAAAGCTAACTAGCCTGGCATGGTTGCTGACTGGTTCTATCCAGCCTGCCACCTCCAGACAGCCATTATACAAACCTTGGGGGAGAACACTGCCTCTCTGGTTTGTAAAACAATGCCCTTCGTGGGTGGAAGAGCTAACACCCCTGCCTTCAGGAATGTGCACTGCCCTGGCAGTGACATTCAAAGGGCTTACCACCTTTGCACCTTGACTCCCATGCCTGCTGCTAGCAGCAGATGGCCTCCCCCTTTGTAAACCCCCACTTTTGGCAGGAGCAAAGGCGGGAAACGACACAAAGGGTAGGAGGAGTGGCCAAACTTGCCATGCACAACCCCTAAGGTGTTACCTGCGAGGTGGACACTACAGTTGGTTTTCCTCCATCTTAGATGGGAAGAAATAAACCAATCAGGTTTAAGTAAGTGATCTTTTCCACAGGAAGTGGTCACTATGTGTGTGCAGCCACCTAAAGGTAAGTGTCCCATTGGCACTACCAGGTATGCACTAAAACACCCACTAAATTTAGTATTCAGTGGGCATCCGTGGACCAAGAAATCAGATTAAAACGACACAAAAAAGACCAGCACAAATGGACTGGCCTGAAGAAACCCAGAGGACCTCCAGTATTCATCAATCACCCAAGTACTCCCTTCAGAGTGGAGGTACCACTGTGCAACAAACAAGGAACCAGCAACCCAGCGAGGGTCACTTCACTTACTGGCTGCAAACTCCCGAACCGGAAGTTACAGCCAGACCTGACAAAACACCTACAACCACAAGGACAAACCCTGAAAGTGTGCCAAGTTTGGTGGCATTGCACCCTCCAGTGACCGTACCATACAAAAACCATTGGTACTGGTCAGCTAACATCAGACACCAGGAAAACCAGCTTGTCCTGAGCTGAAAAAGGACCACGAAGAAGCCCCAGTCAAGGGATTTGAGGAACACCCCAGACCTCCCACCAGAGGGACCCTGTTGTCCTGCAAGCAACCCTGAAAGAGACTTACCTCAAGCTCTAAAGGGCATCTTTTCGCACAGCTCCTGGATCACCAATTTGCTGTGCACCTAGCTGCCCTGTGCCCTGCAACGAAGTACCAGCTGAGCACCAAGTGTCCCTCACCCCTTGTGACCTCGACACTCCATGGGACCCCAAGGAACGACAACTAAACTTATCTGTGCAGTGCTTTTCCAGGTGGTCCCCCGCAATAGCCCTGCACCAGCTCCAGAGACTTTTCCCAGCCACTCCCGACGGAACCCAAACTTCTCCAGCTGGCACAGAGTGCCCACCAATGACCTCGACCAACATGCAAAAGGAGAACTTTGTAACTCAACTGTACCATTTTATATGTATTTTTAAATGTGACTTTCTATTGATTTCTATGGTGCGTAATTACTTACAGAAAGACTTTTCTTTAAACTTCAAAAATTCATATCTCCAAAAGTCCTAAACCAATTTTGATAGTCTTGGTCTTAAAATGTATATAAAAATCAAAGTATCTTTATAAATGGGCCCGAGTTATTCCATCAAATGTGTGAGTTGCATGATTGATACTGTGAGTACTACAGGTGCTTTTCACTTATCCAAGATTGGCCTCACTGCTCGACCAAGCGACCATAAAAATTAGAGCATTAGATGATCTAGCTTTTACCTCTGTAAACAAACATATGGTTGCCTGGACCCCCTGCACAGGGCGCCTAGCTTTGCACACTACTTAGAGTGGCATCTTCCTACACCTGACATCTAGAATAGTTGCCAGGGAACACGTCACCTGTCTTTGCCACCTTTTTAGGCACTTTTTTACGTTGAAACATATATATATATATATATCTATATATATATCTATATATATATATATATATATATATATATATATATATATATATATATATATTTATTTCCTATTGGTGGTCACCACTAGGTAGTTATAGTTAGGACCTAGTTTCTATATAAAAAGTGATTTTTTTAGTTGCTTATATCTTTGGTGCCGATTGACGAATCTTCCTGAAACTTTCCAAACAAAATTCACCAGTCACGTCAACTGCTGTCTGGAAAGTTTTGGGGTGATCCATCCAGGGGCTTCTGAAAAAAACAGAGGTCCCAAAACACTTTTTCCTCATTCATTTTTCCATCTGAAAAATTGAACAACAATTGCGCCAAAACTACTGAAAGTTACCTTTTTTCTTTTGTTGTAAATCTGTTAAGTAGTTTTTGAGAAATTAAGGGGAGAACAAATTTGTTTATATAGGGACGTGAAGGATTTGCGACCCTGTCCAGTCTCTGAGTGCTGAGATCTGATTGGCTGCCAGCACTTCAGCCAAGAAGTGTTGGCAGCCATCTTGGGACTCAGCAGCCGAGTCCCAGAAAAAAATGTAAAGAAATAGAAAAGGGGCCAGAGTACAGACCCCTGACCCCTTTGCTCTGGTGGTGGGGTCCCAGAGGGACCCCTCCCAGGGCTAAAAAGCACCTTTAAAAAAAAAATCACTGTGATTTGCCGCGGATCTGTGGATCTGGCAATTATTTGTTTTTTTAAAGTACAGACTCCCACGCTTTGTCATATTGAAGTCTCCGGGTGGGCCAAATCCTGGGGGCATTCTTTAAATGGAGCGCGGGGGTGCCTGGCCCCTTTGCTCGCCAGAGACCACCATCTCTCCAGCACTAAAATAATTATTGGCTTGGGGGAGACCCATGGGTCCACAGACCCAGGGACCACCAACTCTTTGGGGCTTTAATTAATGAACAAGAGGGGAGGCATCCAGCCCCCTGCTGCCCTGGAGACCGCCACCTCCTTAGGGCTTGATCACTTTTGAGTGCAGGGGGGCCACGCGCCCCCCACTGCCCTGGGACTACCACCTCCCTGGGGCTAAGATTAAAAAGAAGTGAAGGTGACCCCCTTATCACTGGGGACCACCACCTTCCTGTGCTCTACTTATTGGAGTGGGGACAAGGAGTCAATGATGGTCCTTGGGACCACCACCCTTCAGGGCCGGCTCCTGCTATGTCCTGGGGTGCCCAGCCCCAGGACATAGCTGTTTGCTTTCACAGATGCAGTCAAGTCACAGCAAACACTCTGGTTTCTGGCAGTGGGAACTATCAAGCAGGTACAGCTGCCAAAAAGCAGAGTTTACATCTCTGTTGCCAGCATGCAGGTATGCGTGCAGGGAACAGAGATGAAAGCTTTGCTTCAGCAACCACGGAGCTGCTACTTAAAGCAGATCCTTGCTTGCTGAAGCAATGGTACCACGGGGTCGCCTTGGGGCTGCCCCTGTCATCCCAGATAGCCTGCAAAGGGCACATTATTATTTTCTTTTAAATGTAGGGACCACGGGGAAACCCTCAAAGGCTAAAAAAAAGAATAGCTCAAGTGTGCAGGTCACAGACCTTTGCGTTGAGGGTTCGAATATAGCCAGACTCAGTTCCCTACTTTCTTTTGCTTTTTTATAAGTACTCATACGAAAGGTGATCTTACTCATTTTAAATGACAAATACATTTTTCTTTTCAAATTGTGCAGAAATATCTCATTCTAAGTATATCATACATCAAAGCCTAAAAAATTCTCTATTTCTCTCTCCCTCTCATTCTCTTTCTCTCGCTCTCTCTTTCACTGTCTTTCTCCTGCTCACAGACCCACTCAGACACTCACGCACCCACTCACAGATCCACTCAGATCCTTGTGCTTCCAGTCACTGCCCCAGTCAGACCCTGATGCACCCACTCACGGCCTACTCAGATAGTTACACACACACTCACAGACCCACTCAGAATCTTAAACACCCACTTACAGACTGACACCCTCATGCACCCACTCACAGACCCGCGCACACACTGACGCACCCACTAAAACACTTATGTACACACTTTCACACCCAGACAGACACTATCATAACCACTTTCACCCCAGATACACCCTCTCACACCTTTTCTGACACCCAGAGATGCTGCAGCTGACTTCCATCATGCAGAGCCAAAGGGCTGTACACAACATGGGGTTTGGTGGTTAGGGAGGTTGGCCACAGGGTCTGGCTGCAGGCCAGGTCATATGGGCAAGCTCCACTGCGCATGGGTGAAGGCAGTGCACAGTGCAAGGTTGGTTGCTTATAGGGGTTGGCCTGTGGCCAACCACTGCCGCGCATGGCCAAAGGCCGTGGATGGCTGTAGTTGGATTAACATATAGTAATGAAAATTACTATATGTTGAAAAAACATAGAAATTCACTTAAAAAGCAAAGGTTACAGTGACATTATAGTTAGGCTCATATTTAAAAAGCATGAAACCATAGAAATTCATAAATTACTGATAGATTTACCTCAAGGAACTATAACCTCTACTGCAACTATAACGTATGTCCTTGCCATGTACTGCTAATGACCCAACAAATTATGGCACTCATGAAATCTTTGATAAGATCACTGATAATATCAATGTAATATTTGCAGCAAAATTTTGACGAAAAAACTGTGCATGGCGAGGGCGTGGGTTATAGTTACCTTACGGCACAAGTAAATCCATTCAGCAGTTTGGCTGCAGCTATGTCTCAAGTTCTTATTGTAAAATGGGAAAAATATGTTTTGGGACCCCCCTTTCTTTCGGCCCCTGTTTAATGGATCCCCAAAAACTTTCCATGCTCAAAGTAGTAAAAAACTAGCACTTTTTTGGTCAAATGGTGCCAAAGTTATTAGCAACACATAAAAAGGCATTACCAATGGATATACGATCCTAACTATAAATACGCACTGGCGACCAATACTGGTAGTTATAGTAAAGACTACACTTCCAAGGGAAAAGCTTTTTTGCTTATAACTTTGGAGTCGCTTCATTAAACTTTTTTTTAAAAATCCCATCCACCTCAGCTCTTACCTGGAAAGTTTCAAGATGATCTGTCATTCAGGGCCTGGGAAAAAGAAGGAGTCCCAAAACATGTCCTCTCATGTCATTCATTTGTCCAGAGGAAAACTGACCAACTATATTGCAAACGGAATTACACAAAATTTGGCAGAAAGTAGGATCTTCCTCAAGAACGTGTGCTTTTTGTAATTTGGTATGAATCTGCTCAGTAGTTTTTGACTTTTTTGAAAATGTATGTCTATCTATCTATCTATCTATCTATCTATCTATCTATCTATCTATCTATCTATCTAGATAGATGTTTATATATTCAATACAAATATCCCCAAAGGAATAGGAGCACTCAGCAGAATCAATGTAACTTTTACTGTCACGCAGCTTGTTATCTTGCATAGCAATAAAAGTTACATTGATCCCACTGAGTACTTCTATTCCTTTAGGGAAATTTGGATTGAATTGTTTCATGTGAGCCCACCCTCACATAAGGAGGTACCTGTCCCGACTAGTGTTTGACGGTAAAAGGTGGCTTTGTTGCTGGATATATATATATATATATAGAGGAGGATTGGTTGTTTTTGGATATATATATATATATATATATATATATATATATATATACATGTATATATATATATATATATATATATATATATATATATATATATATATATATATATCCAAAAACAACCAATCCTCCTCTATGCTCCACACAAGGATTGATGCAGACACCAAGGTATTGCTCGGAATAATTTATTTCTCACCAATATTCCACCATAACGTTATACCCACACTTAGTAGGTAGTAACAAAATACTCTTTTGCGTGGGTGTTATGCCCATACTTATTCCCACACTCAGTAGGTAGTAACAAAATATGCTTATGCCTGGGTGTTATGCCCATAATCATACTCAAGCTCAGTAGGAAGATCATAATGCATGCACTCAAATAATAATTGAATATACATGTAACCAGCTCATGGGGCAACATAATCAGTTTACATTAGTGAAGAAGGGAAAATATTCTTTGGATACTCTCTTTCATATCATTATCCCTCACCCACCTCCTCACAGAATCACACGTATAAAACAAAGTTCACAGACATGAATGCAATTTCTTATCCACATTCAGCCCATTAGGTAACTTGCTGTCCAAATTGAGTATATATTGCATTTTGTGTTGCCTCAAAACTTTGACCCGATCACCCCGTGTGTTTTTTGGAACAACATCAATTACAAAATAGCTCATCTGTTTTACATCATGGTTGTGCTTTTCCTTGCAATGCCTCACTGTGTATGATCTTTATTTATAATGGCTCTTATGCTCCAATATTCATCTATGCAACCGGCTACTTACATTCTGTAGGTTGCAATTACAAGTCAGCACATAAACTGAAAACTCAGTTTTACAGCTATATGAACCCTTGATCTTAATGGGTTTTTCATAGAAGGGAGATGACTATCCGATGGTGTTGGATCCTATTAAGCATGCCCTACATCCAGAGCACTTTCAAAAACCTGCCTTTGGTTTGAGCCAATTATCATTGAAATCAATCTCTAAACTACTCTTCACCAATGCATCTCTCATTGAGTAGGGCACCCTATTAGCAAATTAAAGGGTTTTAGTCATCTTTGGAACAATTACCAGGTCAGATCTTACTATGTGCCAGTGCTTTCTGAATAAAGCACATAGGGCCAGATGTATCAAAATATTTTGCACTCGCAAACCGCGAAATCGGCCGTTTGCGAGTGCAAAATCGTGGTCTGCAATGCATCAAAGGCATTCGCAGACCACAAAATGAAAATCGCAAAAATTGCGATTTTCTGCGTTGCGACCTGGATTTTGCGATCACAAATTGCGATTCGCAAAATCCAGGTCGCAAGGCTATTCTGCAAAAAATCGCAAATTGTGATTTTTCGCAGAATGGTATTTTGCACATGCAAAATACCATTGTCTGCAACCAGGTGGTAACCTGGTGCAAAATTAAAAAATGCAGTAAAACTGCATTTTTAAATTTAATATGTAAAGCACACATGCCCTTTTGGCATGTGTGTACTTTACATTGTAAAAAAAAAAAAAATGGGGTGCAGGAGAGGGGGCCTTAGGCCCCCAGCACCCTGCCCTTTTGCATTTCCCAAATTGCGATTTCTGGTTCAGAAATCGCAATTTAGGAAATGCAAAAAATTTGCAGCTATGGGCCAACAGGCCCATAGCTGCGAATGGGGCCAGTATCACAATTTGCGATTCGGTAATTGCATTTGCGATTTTTAAAAAATCGCAATTACCGAATCGCAAATGTGATACATGGCCCGTTGCGAGTCGGTAATTGCGATTTCTTAAAAATCGCAATTACCAACTCGCAATGTGCCAGAATCATACATCTGGCCCATAGTGCTTGATCCCGGTTACTGAACTGTGTTATAAATCTAATTCCACTATCCTGCCTTTTCACTGGTCTAGCAAATAAAATCTTATCTCTATCCTTTTTGTTGGCTGCATCCTGCACCTGTCTAAGTAGTTCCTTACTGTAGCCTTGTTGCATAAACCTAGTTTTCATGTCATCTTGACACCTCCATTTTATAGTTAGGCTCACATTTTAAACACAGAAAACCATAGAAATGCAGCTGTTATAGTTATTTCAAGTAACTATAACTCATGCCCTAAGGTAACTATAACCTGCACTGTTGTACATAGGGAGCACAATCAGACCTCTCAAGGAGAGAATGCAGGAACATATTCATGCTATCCAGACAGTAAACAAGAACTACCCCCTTGTTCTACACTTTGGAGTTCAACATAGAATTGGTGAACTTTCCCATCCAAGGTTTCATGTCATTGCTGGGGTTCCTGACCATCCAACAGGAGGCAACAGAGTCCGGATGCTCAGGAAATTGGAAACGAGCTGGCTCACAAAACTTACAGCCATGGACCATGAACTCAACCTGGACTGGGAACTAATGCATTTCTTGAAGACTTCTATAAACCTGTAAGACTCTGTAGGCCCACGGAGGCCACTTATTTCACGCTTGGCCCTAACAGACAGCCACACTCATTTGAACTGGCCAGCTTATAACTTTTTTTTTAATTTTTCTTTATTTCTTTGTCACTTTTTGATAGATTCATCAATTGCATCTGATAAGCATCTTTTCCAAATTTTGATTTATTGGTTTCTTTTGATAAGCCATGCATGTTGGCGAACGTTGTTTGTTTGATCTAGGGCCCTTTTTACATTATGATCATCAGCAAATGGGCTTCTTTACTACTATGTACCCCATGTCTCCCGACAATTCACAAATGTTGACAAGACTTCTTGCTCTCACCAGGATTTTTCATTATCACCATTATTATTGGGTTGCTGTTTAACCTTATACTTGTCTCCCACTGAACTTTGCAGTATCTCAATTGTTATTCATGATTCATGTCTGTTTATATACTGAAGATATTTATAGAACTACTTATATTTTAATACCTATTTTTATTGCCTCCTCCCCTGCCATTACTTCTTTTTTCGTAACACATCTCTTTTAAATACTGGATAATATTCCTTCTTTAAATTCCTTGATACAGTTTTCAGGTTTCTCTCTTGGCTGCTGCATGCCTAATACCTATATTCTTGGTATGCATGACTAATTCTTGGCATCTCTACTGGACATGCACGCTCTGACTATAGCATTCCCTTATGTTCTTCTGCTGTTTTGTGTGCACCGTTCTGAGTACACGTCCTTCATGGGTTACATTTCAACTAACCTTACATACCATTTTGTCTTTTGAATTGTACTCTCTGCCTCGTGTTTACACCAGCTGAGGTTTTGTTGCCCACCTCCAACATGGTGCCCACTCTTTCTTCTGACTACACCGTGGCCTGCCACTTCAGTCCAATTTCCATTTCAGTGACCCTCGACTTCTCAAACTCCCGGCATGGCAGGGATGAGCACACTGTCACTTTCTCTACTGACTTTATCACATATATGCGGTAAGCTTCCTCATACATGTTTGACTTTGACCACATTACTGGTCTTTTTTTAATTATTTGATTAAATGCATGCTCCCTTTCCACTTACAGGTGCCCAGCCTCTCTCAAGCCTTTCTGATCCTATTACTTCTTATTGCTTCCACTACGACCTGGCAATGGCTCAGCGCTCAGGGAACATTTTTTTCTTTTACAAACAGGTATTTATTTGTGTATTCGCAACCATGAGTTGTACAATTTTTTCTTAACCTGTCACAATTTTTTATAAAAATATTTTTTTTCCATTCCCTTCCAGAAGCACAGTTTTCTAGGAGGACTGATATCGTATTTGCTATTTAAACATCTCTGTTCCTACAATATACTCCCTTACTCATACGTATGCTTAATGTGCTTGTTGTTTCCGGTACTGAGCACTGGCACTTATTTTTTAGGGCCCGGGCTTATTCTTCTGCCTCAAGCATTTGCTGCAAGCAAAAGACACATATGGGCAGACGGAAGAAGGGAAAAATGAAAAATCGTCACAAATGGAGAAAGTAGAAAGCTGCTTGAGTGAGCTGAAAGGGCAGGGAGTGGATGAATATGGATTGAAGAGGCCCGAGATGGCTTTAAGATTACGCTGACTCACAGATCACAGATTTAATTGCATAAGCCGCATGTTTAGGAGGAGGGCTTTGGGCACCGGCACCTTTTTATTTACAAATTAAGCACTGCGTACAGTGGAATATCTTTCACTGAATTCTTCATTTTAGTTGATTTAGTCTCCCCACATCAAACTTGGTTGTTGTTCTTACCATATCCTATTTTCTATATTTTTCCACTTTCTCACATATAATACGGTTGTTGCCCTTTTCGAGCTGTAACTTCATGTGGCTATGACCTTTGGAATTTTCTCTTGATTTTTCTTTTTTTGCTTGCAGTCATGAGGCCTGTTTGTCACTTTCACAGGGGGTGCTGCAAAGTTGCTTAGGTTTTTTAGTGGTCACTGGCTTTAGGTGTCTCGCAATGTTTGTACATCTTTTTGCATTCCTTAGTGGATTGTTTGTTACTATATATGCACATAATACAATGCTCATTTATTTTGGCTTTGTGATGTTAATCTTACAGCCTTGAAAAAGTTGTTTTAGATGAAACACGTGTCTGCTGCTTCTTTCTCATCTAGAATAAAGAACATTGAATCAACTGACACCTCTCCAGACTTGGATAATTTTTTTTGCAAGAAATGGTAATCGACTACTCCCAAGGACTTGTTAGTCTTTGCTCCAGATGGATTATACTGTTGTATGTGTATGTGGGGATTTCCCTGCATATTTTGACACTGTTTGGTGGTACAGTGTTACTATCAGTTGAGCTCAATTTCCTTTGATTGGATGGTACTGGGGGAAGTGTGCAGTCCCTATTCCACAGCCACCTACTCTATTGCCATGTTTTGGCTATTTAGTAGCCTTCATCATGCTCTGCACTGCTGTGTTTAAAGACGCTTTAGACAAAGTACATTAGAAAGTGAAAATAGACTTTAAAACAAACCATACAGAACTAAGAGTAGAATAATAAAAATTCATTAGGTCAAGTAAATAATTCCTAATCAATGTTCATACTTAACTTACAACTAGCACAATCTGAAATTCATCCAGTATCTTCTATATCAATTTTCAATGAACATCGTGCCCTAGTTACCTTAGTTGTCTAAAATGTCACTAACATTTTATAATTTATTATTTTGCTTGGCTCCAGCAACCCACTGCATATTTTGAAACTGTTTGGTGGTTCAGTCTTACTATCAGTTGAGCTCAGTTTCCTTTGATTGTGTGGTACTGGGGGAAGTGTGCAGTCCCTATTCCACAGCCACCTACTCTATTGCCAGGTTTTGGCTATATAGTAGCCTTCATCATGATGTGCACTGCTGTCTTTAAAGACGCTTTAGACAAAGTACATTAGAGAGTGAAAATAGACTGTAAAACAAACCATACAGAACTAAGAGTAGAATAATAAAAATTCATTAGGTTAAGTAAATAATTCCTAATCAATGTTCATACTCAACTTACAACTAGCACAATCTGAAATTCATCCAGTATCTTGTATATCAATTTGTGATGAACATCATGCCCTAGTTACCTTAGTTGTCTAAAATGTTGCTAACATTTTATAATTTATTATTTTGCTTGGTCCCAGCAAACCACTTGAAAATATATTATAAAATGTGCAAGACTACCTTTACCAGAATGCACTTTTCCATTCACTTTAGAGGCTCACTGGGGCAGAACTGGTAGTTAACCCCTCGGGTGCCCTGGACGAACTGGTCTCACCCTCGGCCACAGTCACCATGTGCAGAGGACGAGACCAGCTCGTCCTTCTATGGGCCCATGGCTGCCCCGAGGGCCTGCCACCCCCCTCAGTGGGCAGGGATGGAGGGGGAATTGCTTCCTCTTCCAACACCACCCCGATCCCGCTGTGACATCCGATGATGTCAGCGTGTGATTGCACGCTGACCTCACCAGAGGCTGCTTTAGAACTTTCTGTCACTGAAATGGGAGAAAAAATAGTTTTTTGGCCAAATCTTGATGTTTGCAAATAATTCTGGGTAATAGAACTCAGTGAGAGCCCCACAAGTCACCCCATTCTGGATTGGATTCTCCTAGGTGTCTAGTTTAAAAAAATGCACAGGTTTGGAAGATTTCCCTACGTGCCTGCTGAGTTAGAGGCTAAAATCCACAGCTAGACACTTTGCAAAAAACAGCTCTGTTTTCTTTGGGAAAATGTGATGTGTCCATGTTGTGTTTTGGAGCATTGCCTGTCGCAGGCAGTAGGCCTACCCACACAAGTCAGGTACCATTTTTACCTGGAGACTTGGCAGAATACAGAATAGAAGAACAAGTGCTTTCACACCCATTTTGGTCACTAACTGGAAGGAGGCTAAAATCACAAAAAATTGTAAAAATGGGGTATGTACCAGTAAAATGCCAAAATTGTGTTGAAAAATTTGGTTTTCTGATTCAAGTCTGCCTGTTCCTGAAAGCAGGGAAGATGGTGATTTTAGCACCACAAACCCTTTGTTGATGCCATTTTCGGGGAAAAATCCACAAGCCTTCATCTGCCGTCCTTTTTCCTCATTTAAAAAAAAAATATATAACTTTGGCCAATTTCTTGGTCTCATTCAGGGGAACCCACAAACTCTGGGTAACTCTAGGATCCCTAGGATGTTGGGAAAAAAAGCATGGGTAGCTTATGTGGACAAAACGTTAGGAGGGCCTAAGCGCGAACTGCCCCAAATAGGTAAAAAAAAAGGCCTGGCACCTGAGGTGGAAAAGGCCTGGCAGCGAAGGGGTTAACAGAGTAATCATGTGCCTGCAATTAAAACTAGCTGAGCAGCCATGAACTTGGTCTTTGAACAAGGGAGGAGATGTCTGGAATGCTTTCAGCACTGGATGCACCTACTGAGGTAAATCACTACAGGCTACGTTTCTCTGCTGATGAAGAGATGAACCCAGAAACACGTGTTCAGAGATGAATGAAATATAAGGCCAGGAATAATGAAAATGTCAAAATAATTCACTGTAAGTTGCTGGCTTTGCCATATTCCCTAATACATAACCTGTTCGGAGTGCACTTTCATAGAGGACAACCCTTGTTTGCATTGAATTACTGGCCTGTCCAGCCAGGAAGGCGGTACCACTACATATAAGAGCAGGTCTGTGTGACTTAATGGACTGTCACATTTTGAGAAGCAGGTTGGGACACTTTCAGAAAACCCGGTGATTTTACATGGAATCTGCCTATTTTAGGTAATGAACTCTGTATTTATTATTTCACTTGGCTCCAGAAACCCATTTGGAGAAATACTATAAAATGTGCAGGACTACCTTTACCAGAATGCACTTTTCAACTCACTTTAGAGGCCCACTGGGGCAGAACTGGTATTTAACAGAGTAATCAGGTGCCTGCAATTAAGACCAGCTGAGCAGCCATGTACTTGGTCTTACAGCACTGGCTGCACCTACTGAGGTTAAACACTACAGACTACGTTTCTCTGCTGATGAAGGGATGAACCCAGAAACACATGTCCAGAGATGAATGAAAATATAAGGCCAGGAATATTGAAAATGTCAAAAGAATTCATTGTAAGTTGCTGTCTTTGCCACATTCCCTAATACATAACTTTTGTGAGTGTTGGGAGTGTGCTTTCATAGAGGACAACCCTTGTTTGCATACATATATATATATATATACATATATATATATATATGTGTTCATGGAGAGTGCGGGCAGGCAATCGTTTTCTATATCCTGCTTGCAGGGAACCGCAGTGTCCTGGGGTATGGGGTCCTGGGGACACCCCAATCAAGCTCCAAGAGTTGGGGGTCCCTGGAGTCGATCTTCAAGAAGGGGACCACATGCATGACCCCTCTCCAAAAACATACACTGGCCCTGGGGGATTGGGTTCCCGAGTCCCCCTCAAGGCTTGGGAGGAGGGGGCTGCATGCATTCCTCCTCATAAGCAATTTTCCAACAATGGGTGATAAGGTCCCTGGGGTCTCTACAAGAGCTGGCAAAGGGGTCTCACAAGTCCTTTCCCATAAATAAAAATAATTTTCCCCAGGGGATCAGACCTAATAAGGCTAAGGCAGGAAGGAAAGGTGCCCCCTCCCATTTTCTCAAAAGGTAGTCTTGGGGATAAGGTTCTTGGCCCTAATAAGGCTCAGGGATGTGGTACGCACAACCCCCCTCAATAGGAAATAAAGCTGCCCCTGGGGATGGGGACTGTGGTGCTGCCTTCCCATTAAAGCACCCCCCTCCAGGCCCTGACCAAGTACCTTTTTTAAAAAAAATTGTCCTATATTTTTATTTTTTTACCCTGGCCCAGTGGGAGAACTGTGGGATGCTGGCAACAAAAACCCATGTTTATATTTTTATCCCTGTGGACTTCCTCCACAGGGACCACCCTACAAGGGCTAGGGAGGCAGAGTATCCCTACCCTGTATCTTTATATAATTTATTAAACTCCTTCGCTGTTAGGCCTTTCCCCCACTGTGCTAAGCCTTTTTATGACTATTTGGGGTAATTCACGCTTAGGTCTCCATAACTCTTTGTCCACATAAGGTATCCATACCAAAATTGCAAACTTTGTTCCCAACATTGTGGGGATTCTAAAGGTATCCAAGGTTAGTGGATTCCTCTGGAGTGGACCAAAAAAAATACCCAAAATAGAGCTAAATGTTTTTGGGAAAAATTAGGAAAAAAGTGCTGCAGAAGGAAGAGTGTGTTTGTTTCCCTGCAAATGGCATCAACAAAGGGTTTCTGTTGGTAAAATCACCATCTTCCCAGCTTTCAAGAACATGCAGACAGGTCAGAAAAACACATTTTTTAACACAGTTTTGGCATTTTACTGGGACATGGCCCATTTTTCCTATTTTTCTGCTTTCAACCTCCTTCCAGTTAGTGGTAGGCAAGAGTATAAAACCTATGGAGGATCCTGGAAAGCTATACATTTCTGAAAAGTGGACAATATTCTGAATTCAGCAAGAGGCCATTGTGTAGATCCTTCAAGGTTTTCCTTTAGAAAGTAACAGTTGAAAAAATATAGAAATTGAGTTGAAACAAATTGAGTTGAAAATTCCCCTGTGTCTACATTTTCATCTGTAACTTCTAACTATGGCAGATTTTGTAAAGAAATATACTGATACATCCGCTGGACTCTTTTGGTTGGAGGGATATATAGGGCTTGTAGGTTCACAAAGAACTCGAGGTACCCAGAGCCGATAACCGAGCTGCACCTTGCATTGTGTACTGGGTATACAGCAATACATTTAGTAAGATATAAAGGGGCATATGCATGCCCCATTTATGCCAAATTTGCTGTTTTTTTTAATGTAAACTCAGGACAAAACTAACTCCGTATTTATAATTTGATGTTAGACCAGTCTAATGTCAAAATATTGGAGTTTGCCCCATTTTTGCGTGAACCTACCTTGCATCAATGAGATGCAAGGTAGACGTTCCCATCTAAAAAATTATGCTAACGCCATAGCCCCATATTTATTCCCCTGTGCTAAAATGACACACGGGTGGGACAAGAGGCTAAATAATGGTGTAAAGCTTGCTTTGCACCATTATTTAACGCCTGGGTCAGACCAGGCATTAAGTGACCTTTGGACACATTTCCATGGTTGAACACCATGGAATGGGTCCACAGGTACCTCCTCAAGCCCCTGGAACACCCGCACCCACACCAGAGGGACACCGGAGGATGGGGGACCCCATCCCAGGTAAGTAGGGTGAGTATAGGTAAGTCATTTTTTTATTTAAAGTGCCATCCAGGGCCCAGCTTGGGGACCCCTGCATGGCACAGGGTGCAATTGCCATGCCCAGGGGACACTGGTCCCCTGTGCTGGCCATTGGGGTGGTGGGCATGACTCCTGTCTTTTCTAAGACAGGAGTCATGTGGTATGGATGAGTTTGCGTCAAAAAATAACGCTAGGCTGGTTAGAGTCATCTTATTTTACTCTAACCAGAGTCTCCAATCTGAGAGGAGCCAGAAACTTCCTTCCTTCTACTCAGCATTCCCCCAGGTCTCCAGATAATAACGGTACCTAACTTGTGTGGGTAGGCCTAGTGTCCATGACAGGAAATGGCCCAAAATGCAACATCGAGGAAGCTCAGTTTTCCACCTTGAGCTGCCCCTTTTTGCTAAAGTTGGTAGCTTAAGATTTTGGACCCTAGCTTAGCCGGAACTTAAGGAAACCTAGCCAACCTGTAAATTTTTTAAAACTAGACACCCAGGGGTATCAATGGTGGGCTGACTTGCACAGCTCAGACCACATCTTTTTATCCTGAATCCTTTACAAACCTCAAACGTTTACTAAAAAACATTTTCCTCATACTTCTGTGATCGAAAGTCCTGGGATCTGGAGGGAGCCACAAACTTCCTTCCACCCAGCATTCCCCCAGGTCACCTGAAATTGTGCCTCACCTTGTGTGGGTAGGCCTAGTGCCCATGACAGGAAATGGCCTAAAACATATTCTGGAGAAGCAACCTGGTTTTGCAAGGTGTTAACTTGTTTTTTGATCCCAGGCTTGGTGGCCATCTAGAGAAACCCACGAAGCCCAGACATTTCTGAAAACTAGTCACCTGGGGAAGTACAGGGAGGTACTGCTTGCATAAATCCTCCAATGTTTTCTAACCCAGAATCTCCTGCAAACCTCACATTTAACTAACAAATCACATTTTCTCACATTTCTGTGTGATATCACAGAACCAGCACAAATTTCCTACCACAAGTGTTACTCTCGGTCTCCTGATAAAAATGATACCTGATAGGCACCAACTCCTACTCTGGCTAAATAAAATACTCCATGGGGCCTAATAGGCTTTCTTCCTCCCGAAGGGCAGATCGGGGGCTATTGCTCCCATCTGCCCCCTGTGGGGAGAAAAAGACTGCGCTAAATTTTTGGGAGGGGTGGGGGCATAGTCAAGCCCATTCTGGATAGCCCCCACCTGTACTCTGGCAAAAAAACAATATCCCTGGTACCTAGTGGGCTTTCTGCCTCCCCGGGGGCAGGAAGACTGATTTGGCTGAAAAACATGGGAGGGATCAAAAGTCCTTGCCCAAGGGGCCGCTCCCCACTCCTTGGTGTCTAGTGGGTGGAACTTTCTTGGGGATCACCCCCGGGCAGCGTTCCCCAAGCAGGGACTTAGGAAGGGTACCATTGGAAAGGGAACATTTTCCCCTTTCCAATGAAATAAAAGCTCTTTCCCAGCTCCCAAGGCTGTTTTTAGAAGACCAAATCACCCTTCTGTAAACAGCAGAGGGAATTGGTGGCCGTGTGATGAGGACGGAACCGGTCCATCCTCAGCACGGAAGAAGTTAAAAAAAATTCAAGACAGGGCAGAAAGTTCCTCAGTCCTGTAATGGTGGCTGCAACATTTATTTTCATGTTGCACCCAGCCAATCAGAGCATGAGCTCCCGTTGGAGCCCTTACTCCCATGCAAGCAGGTGGCTAACAAGAAAAAAGCCCCTTCAGCCAATCATATCATTCCATTTTTTGAAGTTGGATTATCACAGGTTCTTGAGAGAGTTCAGCTAACCCAACCATTCAACATGCAGTGTTTGAACTGTAATTTGTGAAAAACTGCTGAACCCATTTACACCAAATCACAAAAAGCACACTATTTAAATCAAGATATAGCTTTCCATCAAATTTGGTGTAATTCTATTCAACAGGTTTTGCTGTAGTGCTGTTCAAAAATCCCTATTGAAATTGCATCTGGAAATTACGTTTAGGGACACATTTTTCATATATTCACTGAAAAACCAAACCCTATAGTAACGTTATCATTAGATTAATTTGTTAGTGTGTCAACATTAGGGCAGTGCGCGCTCTACGGGTGACTGGAATGCAAAAACCCAGCACGTCTGAGATAACGTAATTCATGCATTATGATATGCTGTTGTTTAATCTTTTGCATTGCAGAGTTTAATCCTGAAGACTTATATTCAAGGTGCTTATAAATACTGTTCATTTTCAATGTATTGCTGCAGGCTTTTCAGAGTATGTCAGGGTGTGGTCCCTTTCCAGGGCTTTCTGGAAGCTTTCTCTGCAGCATGACTGGGTGTGGTTTGTGGGCTGGGCCAGACTCTATAAAAGGGAGTCAGCCCAGCTCCACGTGCTCACTATTCAGAGGTCCCGGTGCAGAGCAGCAACAACTTCCTGAGCTCCTGTCCTGGAGGCCTACATTGGTGTTCCAGGCCTTTGCCTTTCATTACATTGGTGATCCTTGATCAGGGCGGTAACGCGGAGGTCAGGCTGGGCCCCCAATCCCATTTTCGAAGGCATCCGAGTTCTTGGGCCTAATTTTCATGTTGAGAGATTTTGTCTTATACATGTCAATGTGCTCTTGTTTTTTTCTGGCATTTACATGTTGGCATTCGAATCGGCAAGGCACGCGATTCATTTCTTGGGGTTAACTCATGATATTCATTGTGCGCTACCATTTCATGGCATTTACATGGTGGCGTTCGAATCGTCAAGACGTGCAATTCATGTTCCTTTCATTTAACTTTTGATATGCATTGTGCGCAACCATTTCTTGGCATTTTCTTGGTGACATTTGAATCGGCAAGACGCACGATTCATTCCTGCAATTAAAACTTAATGTTTCAGATCGCTTGCAGTGTGCGCGATCATTTCATGGCATTTGCATATTCTTGTGGAAATCAGCAATGTGCGCGATTCATGTTTCTGCATTTGAAACTAAGTGTTAAAATTCTAGATGTTACATTTATATGTGCATAGTGAGTCCCTTAATACAACTCCTATGGTTTTCCGGAAAAACATTTTCAGATTATTTTCTTGTCCTCATGCAAAAAGACCATGTTTGATTTTGAAAACATCATTCTAGAAGGGTTCTGATATTTCTAGTCAATGTGTAACATTTCATTAATATGTTCATTGAGAAGTTGTACTAATCATTCTTGATTCCTTCCCAGGTATCCAGAAGTCTTGAGGCCTAGTTATTTAGTCCATGCTTAAGTTATCCATGGTTACATTATGACAATGCTTAGAATCATAGTCTAGTAAAGATTAATATGAAATAATCCTGATATTGTGTGTTTTAACCTTTTGCTTCCTTACAGGTCTCCTTCCCAGCTGTTCCCTTCCTAATACCCTTTTCCCAACTTGGACTCTCTTAGACTCTGTGGCATTTTGGTCAGAGTATTGGAGCTGTCTTGTGGTGGACATGTTGGGAACGTGCGCAGACCCCGAGGATCTGGTGACTCTGACACAGTGATAGTAACTTTTTGAATGAAAAAAAAACACAGAAATTCACCAGTTTTACTTAGCAGTGCTAATTATAACTTGCATCCCTGCCATGCACTGCTTATGTCACTCATGATATGTCTATGGCATCAGTTGTAACATCACTGATGACATCATTGATGACTGGTGACACTCCATCCCAGCACAATTTTTCTCGGGAGGTGGAACCACATTCCCTGGGGCCAGCTACAATTTCTGAAAAGGGAAATATTTTTTTCTTGGCCTTTGCTGGACGGCTCAACTAAACTTGACATGCACAAACTAGTCAAAAAGTAGCACCTTTTTGGAAAGTATATATATGCAATATATATGTATATAATTAGGATTACCAGAGATAGGGATTTATTATTTCTTTGTCCCTTATTAACTTTGCACCCATCTGATGAATCTCTGCAAAACTTTGCAGATCTGTGGACCAATTACATTGTCAGAGGATTGAAAGTTTCACACCATTGGTCAAGGGGCTGCAAAGAAAAAAGGGGGGGTTGCAAAACACATTTAAAATTCAATGCATTTTAAATAGACTTTTGTATTTCATGTAACAGCAAAATGGCTAAATTGATTGTAATGAGAATTATTAGCAATGTCCATTGAACTATGTACATGCTTCTGTTTTCTATTGAAAGTGATGTTATGACGTAGTTATGACATTATAAGAGCCAACAACTTGTAGCACAATACTACTAAAAGTAGCAAAGAAGCCCAAAAAATAAACTAGACTGCATATGTAAAGTTTTAGATTTACTACACAAACAACTGAAGGACACATTCATGATCACCTGATTATATAAACCAATAAACAAATACATAAGAAATATAAGAAATAAAAAGAAAGATATCACATTCAATTTGATTACCACTCTGTAGTTAGGATTCCCAAATATAGTAATTCTTCACATATTAGCTCCCTAATAACTTTCTACCCATTTGACAAATCATTACAAAACTTTCCAGAGCTATAGCAGTTGCTACATTTTGAGATGATGTACAGTTTCGTGCTGACTCATTAAGAGCGTGCAAAGATAAAAGGGGATTCTAACATGTTTTTCCACCACTGCATTTTCCATGGACTATTGAATTTGATGTAGAGCATAAATAGCTGAATTAAATTACATGAGATTTGGCAGGATTATGCAGTATGGCGCAGAGAGGATTATCTTTGGGTAATGTAGTTAAGTAGGGTAAGTATTTTTAAGGTGCAAAGCATTTACTGTCACCGCTGTACCTTTATGGAATTTCACAAACCTTTGTTAAACTATCTGGGTACATGGCTGCAAACTCATTTAAATATATGCTAAAAACACATTTCCCTACCTATTACCACTTTAATAAAGAGATAATAGGTAGGGGCCTACTATTTATCTATATCTAAGGCCCTAACACTGAACACAGCCAAAGTGTAGTAAAAATAATATGGGTGCCTTTTCATTATCCAATTATATACTTGCTTGTCATCTTCATGTACCACGGTATACTGCTACGTACCATGGCATGCCATGGCCCAAAATTAAACTAAGGCCTAGCTGTATTGTTGGATTGTGGTACACTTGCATCACGCATGGTGTTGCATGGAAATACAATGCTTAAGTCGGATTTACAAAGCAAAGCAAGGCCACCATGCCTGGCCCTGCAGTAATTGGTAAATCTGGAGAAATGCAAGGCAACGCAATTCACTGTTTTGTTTTACTCTGGGCACCATAATCTACATTTATACTACATTTCACATACATCTGTATGTCATGCCGATGTAGCCACTCCACTATACACCATTCCACTCCATGCCACTCTACTCTACGCTTCTCCACTGTCCGAGACTCCACTCTATGCCACTCTACTCTGTTTTATTACACTATAATCAATGCACTGTACATCATTACACTCTATGCTCTTATAACGCCCATACTTCAAATCTACACCACTCCAGTCTATGTCACTCAAATGTACGCCACTCCACTGGATGCTACTCTACTATATGTTGTTCCACTCTATACCATTCTACTTCACACCACTCCACTCTACTCTATTCCACTGTATGTCACTCCACTCTACAACACTCCACTGTTTGATATTCCACTGTATGCTACTTTAATGAATGCTACTCTACACTACACCACTCCAGTGTATAGCACGCAAATTCAAATGTACAGTACTCCACTACATGCCATTACACTGTACCCCATGCCACTGTATGTCACTTTAGTCTACACCACTCCAATATATGCCACTCCACTGTATGCCACTCCACTATACAATATTACACTCTATGCCACTCCACTCCATGTATACAAATCCACTCTACGTCAGGCCTCTCTATGCTATAACACTGTGCTCAACTCCACTGTACACCTCTTGAGGGTGCGCCACTCCACTGTATGCCACTCTGATATATGCTAATCCATTATATGCTGCTCCACTCTACACCATTCAACTGTATGGCATTCCACTCTGCACCACTCTAGTGTATGCCCTTCCACTCCACCCACTCCATTCTATGCTATTCCATTGGATGCCACTCCATGATATGCCACTCCACTACATGCTGTTGCATCCTACCCCATTCCAGTGTATGCCACTCCAGTCTACACTACTTCACCGTACACCACTGCACTGTACACTACTTCACTATAAACCACTGTACTGTACACCACTCCACTCTCCGCTATTCCACTGTATGCCACTCCAAAATACGATACTTCACTCTGACACTCCAGTGTACACCACTCCACTCTATGCCACCAAATTCTACGCTAGTTCATTGAACGTCACTTCACTCTACACCATTCCTATATATGCTATTTCACTCTTCCCCACTCCACTGTTCAGCACTTGAGTCTACACCACTTCACTGTACATCACTGTATTCTCTGCTATTCCACTCTGCTATTCCACTCTATGCTATTCTACTTTATGCCACTCCACTGTACTCCTCTGTACACTGTTCCACTGTACACCACTCCACTCTACGCTATTACGCTCAACCTCAATCTTTGCCCCTCTACTGTATGGCACTCTACACCTCTCCACACTACACCACTCCAGTGTATAGCACGCAACTCTATGCCACTTTGTTCTGCAGTATTCAAATGGACGTCACTCAAATGTACACTACTCCACTACATGCTATTACACTTTACCCCATGCCACTGTATGCCACTTCAGTCTACACCACTCCAATATATGCCACTCCACTGTATGCCACTCCACTATACAATATTACACTCTATGCCACTTCACTGCGCCACTCCACTCTATGTACACAAATCCACTCTACGCCAGCCCTCTCTATGCTATAACAATGTACGCAACTCCACTGGACACCTTTTGAGTGTGGGCCACTCCACTGTATGCCACTCTGCTATACGCTACTCCATTATATGCTGCTCCACTCTACACCATTCAACTGTATGCCACTCCACTCTACACCACTCTAGTGTATGCCCTTCCACTCCACCCACTCCATTCTATGCTATTCCATTGGATGCCACTCCATGATACGTCACTCCACTACATGCTGTTGCATCCTACCCCATTCCAGTGTATGCCACTCCAGTCTACACTACTTCACCGTACACCAGTGCACTGTACACTACTTCACTATAAGCCACTGTACTATACACCACTCCACTCTCCGCTATTCCACTGTATGCCACTCCACAATACGCCACCAAATTCTACGCTAGTTCATTGAACGTCACTTTACTCTACGTCATTCCTATAAAAGCTATTTCACTCTTCCCCACACCACTGTTCAGCACTCAAGTCTACACCACTCCACTGTACATCACTGTATTCTCTGCTATTCCACTCTATGCTATTCTACTTTATGCCACTCCACTGTACACCTCTCTAAACTGTTCCACTGTACACCACTCCACTCTACGGTATTACACTCAACCTCAATCTTCGCCCCTCTACTGCATGGCCCTCTACACCTCTCCACTGTAGGCCACTCAACTGTTTGCTATTACACTTTACCCCACCCCACAATATACCACTCCAGTCTATAGCACTTTAGTGTACGCTACTACACTATACACTATTGCAATTTATATACAGTACACATTTATAACAAGGAAGTGTTAATGCTATATTGTCGCACATCTGAAACCAATCAATTTAAAGTCGCGTAGCCTGTATTTGTGCGCGGTGCAAACCTGGTCGTAGAAACCCAACCACAAAGGGTTTCAAAATTGCACAGGTTTCGTAGATGGAACCCCAGAGGGTACCACCCATGGACTGTGCTGTGAGATACAAGTTGAGAAGGAAACAGGGACCAGGGCACTCTGAGTCTCTAAAATAAATATATAGTCCAAAAAGAGTAGAGTTGCATGGAGTGTTTAATCCAAGAACAGACAACAGCCAACACGTGTTTCGTCCTAAAGGACTTTTTCAAGGCTGAAACATAAACAGATGGCAATTCTTATACATGAGATGATACAATGTATGAGGATCTGTCACATGGATACACATTTTTGCACGGGGGATGAACCCTTTGGAATACACGAATATTCGACCAGAAAAGCGATACCCCATTACTTAAACAATAAAGCAATTATAGTAAGCCTCTTTAACTTATTTTTAAAAAACAAAAGGAAGATGGTGCACGTGAATGAGATAGGTGAAAAACACCTAGGAGGTTCCTTTTCAAAGTGAGTAGAGAAGTTTCCCTTGTGCAATAGGGAAGCATGCAAATAAACCTTACATTTCGAACTGGTGTCCAAGACAGGGATAGATGCATGCATGGTAGGTGGCAAATAGGAGGAAAAACCGTGTATGCAAGCCAAGATTAGAATAGGAATACTACACAAATAGGTTGTATTTACCTCATAGATTCAAACTTGTATGAAGAATAGTTTCACTAGGGTTGCTGTAGCCCCTAAAATATAGCATTGGTTCTAGAAGGAGAAACCAAATGAGACATGTTATGCTACTGAAATATCGTGGGCCGGGTAAACTGGATAAAACGGTAGGAAGAAGAAGAAAGTAGTAGTAACCTACCCAATGTAAATAGTGAGTCTTGCCATATTTTGTGGCTAGTGCTCCTGTCTTTGGCACTATGCGGCTTGCCGTACTTGTAAGTATTGGTCAAATAGTATATCCGTGATTACATACGGTGATAGACACGGGGTCCCTCTGGGCCCAACCTGCAAAGAGTGACATAAAAGGAGTGGGTATATCAATGTAGATAATAAGTCTTGCCATATTTTGTCGCTAGTGCTCCTGTCTTTGGCACTATGCGGTTTGCCGTACTTGTAAGTATTGGTCAAATCGTATAACCGTAGTTACATACGGTGATAGACACGGGGTCCCTCTGGGCCCAACCTGAAAAGAGTGACATAAAAGGAGTGGGTATATCAAGGAAAACTTGAAATGGCAACTCCAGCTAGTAGTCCAGAAATAGTATGAGAGCTACTGCCTACACTCTCATTTTTGTTGAAAATAACTGGGTGGTTACAATTCTTCATCCATATAAGTCGAATGGTCTAGATTAGGCAATGTTATGTTCTCCTAGTGCTCGTAGTTAAGGCTGAAAAATGCTAAAAAAAGGAAGGAAACGTGCAATAATGGCCGCCAAAACAAAGCAGGTCGCGGTGGAGAAGGGAGAAGAAAAGGGAAGGAAAAGCTATAATGGCCAAACCAGAGAAAAAATATATATAATAAATGTAGACACACGTGTCCGTCTCTCCATTAGGATTCATGAAGGACGAGGGCATGGTCCGACCGGCTATATTTCAAGGAGCGGGAGAGTCCAGACTCCTTATAAGCGGGAATCCCCGTCAAAGTACTTTCATCCAATTTAACGAAAAGAAGGGAAGATCTGCCCCGTCGGGGTTCCTGTAATTAATGCTCAGAAGGGATAAAATACGAAAGGCAACGTATGCCGGTGCGGTTCTGCGGCTGCTGAAACTGGACTGCACATACCTTATTTCCTTTAGTCGCTGTATGTTTGGTCATGCGTCCAATAGTTCGAAGAGCTCAAGAAACAGCGCATGATAACGCTTTCTTGTTGCCGGTGTAATCTGCGTCCTGCAGATTGTCGGCGTCTATATGCGCGCGCCGAAAACTTTAAGAAATTAAAAAAGGACTACGAACTAGTCTGATAGAGCGCTTAGGGAGCCCTAGTGCAGATGGGCAATGGCAGACGCCATATTGGTGTAGTTCCGGGTCAGATAGGAAATATTCATATATAATAACAGAAAAACTTGCCGAGAGTTAGAAAAAAAGGGGGGAGAGAAATACAAATGAAAGGACTGATACAGTGGTATAGGTGTTGTAACCAGTGTAAAAGGTGAAAGATAGTAGAGTGGATACGTGGCTTGTATATATTGTAAAGGTGGATATAGGTGAAAAAAGGGGAAAGATGAATATTACCCGATGTCAGCATGCTTATATATTATTGCCATTATCCAGCTATTTAAGGCAAACCGTGCCATGTGAGTATAAGAAGCATATCACACATTTGAAATGGATCATAGATCTCTGTGTAGCGCAGACACAGTAACATTATCGACATAAAAGAGACAAACGTAAGTAAGCAGCCTCAAAACGGACTATTTAACATAGCAGTTTTTAGCATGAGAGATGAGATACGGAGAATAAGAAATTGCTTTTCTTTTTACATTGTAAGAAAAACCGCCTGTGAATGGGGTGATGGTTGTTGGTATGTTTTACAATATCAATAAAAGGACACAATGCAAAAGAAAAAAATATCATATAAAAAAGAGAAATTGTTGTCATAAATACGTCGTGTAGTGTCCCGAGTCAGTACAGACCAAATACACATAGGACGACATCAATTATATACAGTGAAGGGCATCACAAACAGCCGGCAGATGCTCATAAGAATACATGTAGGTCCTTGTGGATATTCAGGCCCTGTTCTACTGCCCGTAGTTTTATAATCCATCTGCTCTCTAAACGTCTTAGGGCCAGTGTGCGGTTGCCTCCTCGGGCATATTATTTAGAGAGTCTATCCCGTGTATAGTTATATCCAAGACTTCTCTTTGTCCATGTTGTTCGTTATAATGTGATGCAAAAGGGTAGTTTGTATTGTGTGTTCTGATGGCTCTCAGATGTTCCTGGATTCTCTCCTTGAGAGGGCGGATGGTACTGCCTACATAAATGAGTCCACAGACGCATACAATGCAATACACCACATGACTGGTATTGTAATTGATGAAATTTTTGATTTTATGTTCGACCTGGGTATTGTACCGAAAATTCTGTGTTTTGTCCTTAATATAATCACAGATGCTGCAGTGTCCACATTTGTAAGTGCCTGGTGGCAATTTTGGTAACCAAGTACCTTTTTTGACAGAGGGCAAAAAGCTGTGGCAAAGCTGATCCTGTAAAGTAGTGCCCCTTTTGTAGATTATGCTAGGTTTCGTAGTAAGTCCTTTCTGGAGCACATCATCTGTTAAGAGCAGTGACCAGTGTTTGCGTATGGTTTTGAAGATTTGAGAGCTGAGTGCACTGTGTCTGATGATAAGAGAAATGCGTTTATGTGGGTCTTTCTTTTTTGGGTTCATGAGTAGATCCGGACGTTTGATTTTCAAGATCCTATTGCATGCCTTTTTAATGATCTGTGGGCGATAGCCTCTGGATCTGAACCGTGTTTCCATGTTATGTAGTTCTTCTTTGAACACCTGGTCCTCGCTACAGTTACGACGTATTCTAGTGCTTTCTCCATACGGAATAGCATCAATTTGGGGTCTCGGGTGAGAGCTAGTAGCATGAAGTACTGCATTGCACGCTGTTGATTTTCTATATAATTTGGTACATATTTTGCCCTGTTTGATATAGATGGTAAGATCCAGGAAGTTGATGGAAACGGGGCTGACTTCATGGGTAAATTTAATGTTGTAGCTATTGTTGTTTAGATGTTCTGTGAAGAGTGTAAATGCGTCTAATTCACCTGACCAAAAGACTAGAATGTCGTCGATGTACCTGCCCCAATACAAAATATGTTGCGTCAGAGATGGTGGACAGATACGCCATACATGGGTTTTCTCTAGAAATCCCATGTAGAGATTAGCATATGATGGAGCAAATTTGGCCCCCATCGCTACTCCTTGCATTTGGCGATACCATATGCCATTATGCATAAAAATATTGTTGTCTAGGACCATTTGAATCAGGTCCATCAACATGTTCGAGTGGTCTAGTAAGGAGGCATCCCTGGTGTCTAGATAGTGTTGTATGGCAGTGAGTCCTTCTGATCTAGGGATGCTCGTGTACAGAGAGGTGACATCCAGTGTGGCTAGATAATGTCCTTCCGTCCACTCATAATCTGTAATTTTACAGAGTAGATCTTTGGTATCTCTAATGTAAGAGGGTAAATTTTGGACAAAAGGCTGTAGAAAGATGTCAATATATTCCGATAGTTTTTCTGTAGGAGAGCCAATGCCTGAGATGATGGGCCTACCCGGGGGAAACACACCCTTTTTATGGATCTTGGGTAGGATGTATATACAGGGTACCGTTGGTGTGCTGTTGTATAGGTATTTAAACTCCATGTCCGAGATCAGATCCTGATTCATAAATGTTTGGAGCCTCTGTAGGATGTATCTGTTAACATCTGGCATGGGATTGTAAGTAAGTTTACGGTATGCTGTACAGTCTGATAGCTGACGGTCCACTTCAGATATGTAATCTTTCCTGTCCATAATAACGATGTTCCCCCCCTTGTCGGCTTCTTTGATGACAATATCATTGCATCTAGAAAGAGAAGCAATGGCTCTTTTTTCTGCTAGTGTAACATTATACGAGGAGATGGACTTTTGTCCCAAAGTGTATTGTTCTTCCATGTGGTAAAGGTCATTAGTGACCTTCCTACAGAAGGAATCAATGGCATAATCCCTAGGAATCACAGGTGTAAATTTGGAAGTGGTCTTAAGACCGCTGAGCGTTCTGATGTTTGGGTCTATGTTAAGATCAGTGAGGATGTCAGTAAGTGAAGGTGCAGAGCCCTCTGTATGTTCTATTGATAACAGAGTTTGGATATCTTTGACATCTCTAATCGTCATGTTGCTAGGGGTGTGGTAACCCGTGATAAGTGGACGAACAGGGGTGTTAGAATCATAGAAAAATTTGAACAGTTTGCATTTCCGAATAAAATTGAAGAGACTGATATGAAGTAAGGTGAAATCTGGGAGGGTAGTTGGAACGAACCCCAAACCTTTTTTGAGAATGTTGGTTTGATCTTGGTCTAGGATTTTAGAGGATAGGTTGATGATACCGATGGAGTCTGGAGTGTCAATACCTAGTGTCCTCTCATCCATCAATGTTGGGCATTGCGAGTACTGGAGCGTGTGGCTACCCCCTCTGTTCGACTGTTTGTGTTTATGTTTCCCTCGTCTTGTGACCTTATGGTGCCCGTATCTCTCTTTTGAATTTGTCTTTGGCCCCTCCGGAACCTCTCTAGCTCCAATAAAAAAGGTGACCTATGTGTGGAGGGAGATCTTGGTGTCTGGTCCCTCATATCCTCACTCATCCCACTGGATATACTAGATACATCTGTATCGCTATTTACTGGGTTGCACGGTGGGAGATTTTTTTGGATGCCGGCTGGTTCCCTAGGTATGTCAGGTTTTGTGTTATCATATTTGCGTGCAAACGTGAAAACCCTTCCGTTTTTATAGTCACTGTCGTCTCTCCTAAGCTTGCGTAATTTTTTGTCCTTAATATATAGTTGATGCTTTTGTAGGACGTCTCTGAGGATGTTAAAGTTCCTTTGTTTGATGTCAGGTGAGTCTATGTCATTAATCTCTTTTTCTATTAGTGCAATGTCTTGTAAGAGTTTATCCCTTTTTGCTTTGGCATCTCGGATGAGTATATCCATCATCCCGTATGAAGAGGTGATTAGCAACTGTTCCCATTCCCTTAGTAGGTCTGGGCTGAGGTCGTCAAAGGATGGAAATAGTATGACCCTCAAGCCCCTAGGAATTTGTTGGTTGTCCATGTATTTCTGTAGGATCGTATAATCCCACCAACGGGAAAGTTCCTGTTTTCTAAGTCGTTCTAATTTAATGAACTTAGTTCTAAGACCTTCGTGTGGGGTTTTGGAAGTGCACGTTTCAGTGGTATGGGAGTCAGATTGGAATAGTTCTTTTAGCAGGGTATCCCTATTGTCATCGAATTTGTCCATTTTTAGTATGTTAAAGCGATGCTTGTACGTAGTAGGTTAGCAATTAAACAATATGTTTGATCCCACAAAGTACAGATAATAAGTCATAAAAATAGTGAATCTCGAGTGCAAGGGCGGCAGAGTGCAAACAGCATCAATTTGTATACAGTACACATTTATAACAAGGAAGTGGTTAATGCTATATTCTCGCACATCTGAAACCAATCAATTTAAAGTCGCGTAGCCTGTATTTGTGCGCGGTGCAAACCTGGTCGTAGAAACCCAACCACAAAGGGTTTCAAAATTGCACAGGTTTCGTAGATGGAACCCCAGAGGGGACCACCCATGGACTGTGCTGTGAGATACAAGTTGAGAAGGAAACAGGGACCAGGGCACTCTGAGTCTCTAAAATAAATATATAGTCCAAAAAGAGTAGAGTTGCATGGAGTGTTTAATCCAAGAACAGACAACAGCCAACACGTGTTTCGTCCTAAAGGACTTTTTCAAGGCTGAAACATAAACAGATGGCAATTCTTATACATGAGATGATACAATGTATGAGGATCTGTCACATGGATACACATTTTTGCACGGGGGATGAACCCTTCGGAATACACGAATATTCGACCAGAAAAGCGATACCCCATTACTTAAACAATAAAGCAATTATAGTAAGCCTCTTTAACTTATTTTTAAAAAACAAAAGGAAGATGGTGCACGTGAATGAGATAGGTGAAAAACACCTAGGAGGTTCCTTTTCAAAGTGAGTAGAGAAGTTTCCCTTGTGCAATAGGGAAGCATGCAAATAAACCTTACATTTCGAACTGGTGTCCAAGACAGGGATAGATGCATGCATGGTAGGTGGCAAATAGGAGGAAAAACCGTGTATGCAAGCCAAGATTAGAATAGGAATACTACACAAATAGGTTGTATTTACCTCATAGATTCAAACTTGTATGAAGAATAGTTTCACTAGGGTTGCTGTAGCCCCTAAAATATAGCATTGGTTCTAGAAGGAGAAACCAAATGAGACATGTTATGCTACTGAAATATCGTGGGCCGGGTAAACTGGATAAAACGGTAGGAAGAAGAAGAAAGTAGTAGTAACCTACCCAATGTAAATAGTGAGTCTTGCCATATTTTGTGGCTAGTGCTCCTGTCTTTGGCACTATGCGGCTTGCCGTACTTGTAAGTATTGGTCAAATAGTATATCCGTGATTACATACGGTGATAGACACGGGGTCCCTCTGGGCCCAACCTGCAAAGAGTGACATAAAAGGAGTGGGTATATCAATGTAGATAATAAGTCTTGCCATATTTTGTCGCTAGTGCTCTTTGTCTTTGGCACTATGCGGTTTGCCGTACTTGTAAGTATTGGTCAAATCGTATAACCGTAGTTACATACGGTGATAGACACGGGGTCCCTCTGGGCCCAACCTGAAAAGAGTGACATAAAAGGAGTGGGTATATCAAGGAAAACTTGAAATGGCAACTCCAGCTAGTAGTCCAGAAATAGTATGAGAGCTACTGCCTACACTCTCATTTTTGTTGAAAATAACTGGGTGGTTACAATTCTTCATCCATATAAGTCGAATGGTCTAGATTAGGCAATGTTATGTTCTCCTAGTGCTCGTAGTTAAGGCTGAAAAATGCTAAAAAAAGGAAGGAAATGTGCAATAATGGCCGCCAAAACAAAGCAGGTTGCGGTGGAGAAGGGAGAAGAAAAGGGAAGGAAAAGCTATAATGGCCAAACCAGAGAAAAAATATATATAATAAATGTAGACACACGTGTCCGTCTCTCCATTAGGATTCATGAAGGACGAGGGCATGGTCCGACCGGCTATATTTCAAGGAGCGGGAGAGTCCAGACTCCTTATAAGCGGGAATCCCCGTCAAAGTACTTTCATCCAATTAAACGAAAAGAAGGGAAGATCTGCCCCGTCGGGGTTCCTGTAATTAATGCTCAGAAGGGATAAAATACGAAAGGTAACGTATGCCGGTGCGGTTCTGCGGCTGCTGAAACTGGACTGCACATACCTTATTTCCTTAACACCCAGTTATTTTCAACAAAAATGAGAGTGTAGGCAGTAGCTCTCATACTATTTCTGGACTACTAGCTGGAGTTGCCATTTCAAGTTTTCCTTGATATACCCACTCCTTTTATGTCACTCTTTTCAGGTTGGGCCCAGAGGGACCCCGTGTCTATCACCGTATGTAACTACGGTTATACGATTTGACCAATACTTACAAGTACGGCAAACCGCATAGTGCCAAAGACAGGAGCACTAGCGACAAAATATGGCAAGACTTATTATCTACATTGATATACCCACTCCTTTTATGTCACTCTTTGCAGGTTGGGCCCAGAGGGACCCCGTGTCTATCACCGTATGTAATCACGGATATACTATTTTACCAATACTTACAAGTACGGCAAGCCGCATAGTGCCAAAGACAGGAGCACTAGCCACAAAATATGGCAAGACTCACTATTTACATTGGGTAGGTTACTACTACTTTCTTCTTCTTCCTACCGTTTTATCCAGTTTACCCGGCCCACTATATTTCAGTAGCATAACATGTCTCATTTGGTTTCTCCTTCTAGAACCAATGCTATATTTTAGGGGCTACAGCAACCCTAGTGAAACTATTCTTCATACAAGTTTGAATCTATGAGGTAAATACAACCTATTTGTGTAGTATTCCTATTCTAATCTTGGCTTGCATACACGGTTTTTCCTCCTATTTGCCACCTACCATGCATGCATCTATCCCTGTCTTGGACACCAGTTCGAAATGTAAGGTTTATTTGCATGCTTCCCTATTGCACAAGGGAAACTTCTCTACTCACTTTGAAAAGAAACCTCCTAGGTGTTTTTCACCTATCTCATTCACGTGCACCATCTTCCTTTTGTTTTTTAAAAATAAGTTAAAGAGGCTTACTATAATTGCTTTATTGTTTAAGTAATGGGGTATCGCTTTTCTGGTCGAATATTCGTGTATTCCGAAGGGTTCATCCCCCGTGCAAAAATGTGTATCCATGTGACAGATCCTCATACATTGTATCATCTCATGTATAAGAATTGCCATCTGTTTATGTTTCAGCCTTGAAAAAGTCCTTTAGGACGAAACACGTGTTGGCTGTTGTCTGTTCTTGGATTAAACACTCCATGCAACTCTACTCTTTTTGGACTATATATTTATTTTAGAGACTCAGAGTGCCCTGGTCCCTGTTTCCTTCTCAACTATTGCAATTTACACCACTCCACTGTATGCTACTATACTATAAGCTATCAGACCCTATGCCACTCTATTGTATGTAACTCCAGTCTATGCTACTCCAGTCTACACTACTGTACTTTATTCTACTCCATTGTATGCTACTCTACTCTGCACCACTCAAGTGTACGCTCTCCCACTGTATATAACCCCACTCTACAAAACTCTACTACACTCAATGTCACTCTATTAGACTCTCCTTTACTCTATCCCGGTAAACACCATTATCCAAATTTGCACTCAACTCTATGCCTATCCACTGTATTGTACAACAGTCTATTCCACACTGTGCCAGTTTCCAACACTGTATGACACAGCACCCCACTCTACTGTATAAGATGCCATTCCAATTTATACCAGTTACCTCAACTTTTGATATGCCACTTCAATGAATGCTACTTCACTCTAAGCTAATCCACTGCACCCTACTTCACTCTACGCCACTCCCGTATACACCATTTCACTCTACGGTATTCCACTCAATACCGTTCCACTCTCCTACCCTCCATTGAATAGTATTCCACTGTACACTATTCCACTGGATGATACTCCACTTTAAGGTAAGCCGCTACTCTCCTCCACTCTATATAACTCAACTTTATAAAAGTCTACCACACTTCATGACACTCTACGACATTCTGCTCAACTATATCCTTGTACACTCCACTGTCCAACTCTATACTCCACTCTATGCTTCTACACTCCAATGTACAACACTCGATTCCACTATATGACACTTTACTATACGACACAGGAGTCCACTCTATTGTATGAGACTCCACTCCAATTTATAACAGTTTATTACCTACACTATGCCAGTACACTCTACTCCATGCCACTCTCCTATATGACACCCCAGTACACTCTATTGTACTTTATGTCACACTATGTTACATCACTCCATTCGGTTCCACTCTACTGTACGAGTTTTAACCTCACTCTATGCTACTATTGAACATTCCACTCTATGCATCTCCACTGTTTCACACACTACTGCACTCTATGCAACCACACTCTACAACACTCTACTACACTCTATGCCACTTTCCACCGCTTTACTCCTGTCTACACCCCTTCACTCCACTGTACAATACTGTACAGTACTGTATGCCAATATATAACACTTTAGTCCACTCTGCTGTACGATACTCTAGTCCATTCTATGATATTGTATGGAACTCTTTGTACGCCACTGCACTACTCTTTACTCTACTCTGACACAGTACTCTACTTCTACTCCTCCACTGTACACCACTCCACTCTATGTCACTCTGTGCCATTGCACTCTATAACACTGTATGCCAATCCACTCTTCTATGCTCTACATCACTGTACTGTACACCACTCTACTCTACAAAAATCAACTAGACTCCATGCCAATCTACTCCACTGAGGTCTACATCACTTTCACAATAATCTAAGGTACCCCACTAGACTCTACTGTACAACACAGTAGTCTACTTTATGACACTTTACTTGACTTTATGCTACACTACTCCACTCAACTGCACTCCATGCCACTATAGTCTGACCCGCCACTCTATGACATTTTATTCCACTCTACAGTACCCGACTCCAGTTTACTCAACTCCACTATACTACACTCTACTACACTTTATCCCACTCTATGCCTTTGTACTATACTGCACTCTACACAGTTCCACTGTCCAGCACTCTACACCATTGTCTGCACCTTTACCCTCTGCTACACTCTATTCCACTCTTTGACACACTATTCCACTCTATGCCCATCTATTCTACATGATTTTACTACACTGTATGATACTCAACGACATTCCACTCAACGTCCTGCTATGATATGCCACTCCACTATATGATACAGCACTCCACTGTAATCTACAACACACCACTTGATGATACTCCACTCTATAGCACTCTACTTCACCCTACTCCACTCTAAAACACTCTACTCCATTCACTGGCAGTCTACAATACTCTACTCTACAGTTCCAGGCCATTCCACTGAACAACCCACTGCTCCAGTCTATGATAATAAACTCCATTATTTGAGACATGATGCCACTACACTATATAACACGTTGCTGCACTGTACGATACACTACTCTACTCTACTCCAATCTATTCCAATCTATAATCCTCCACTCTATGACAATAGACCTTATAACACTCTCCTCTGTACTGTAAGACACTCCACATAAAAACTCTCCAATTGCAACACTGGACTCTATGATTTGAAACACATTTTGTATTTAAAAATAAACAAAAAACTTTGAAATTCAATGAAAAAAGGATAGGTTAAAGCTTAGCTATAGTTAGGAAAACATATTTTGCCTTCACAAACTTTAAAAATTCTAAAGTTATAGTTATAACTTTCATTTTCAATTTATCCACCACCTTTAAATTATTATAAGTAGTAGATCTTGTTACACACTTTTTTCAGCTTGCTAACCACACAACACTAACTATAACTGGAATTTTAAAAAACTTAGAAATTCACAAAAAAAACAAATGTTTCAGGGATGTTATAGTTAGGTTCAGATTTTACACACACAAAACCATAACAATTCAGCAGTTATAGTTATACTTTCTCAAGAAACTATCACTTGTACCCTATAGTAACTATGACTCACGCTGCTGCCAGGCATAGGTTTCTCATCAAAGGTTAAATTGCAAATGTTGCAGTGATATTATCAATGATGTAATAAAAGATGTCTCAAAAACATTTCTTACTAAATTATATTTTTTATTTATTAAATTAAATTCTTCTAAATCCTTTTTTACTCAATTGGAAAACTTATTTTCCCTCTGAGAAGACACTCCCATAACATGTGCATCACTCCCCCATTCCTACCATAAAAATGCACTTACTTCTGGCCTTGACACACGAGTACATCTATAGGCATATTTGGGGTGGAAAACTACAAAACATTCCTGCACACCTGTGAGTGTGTGGAGGTTCACCACCTTTTGTAATTGGGCCTACTCACAAAAGTCCATAAACTTGCATCTTCTATGAGAGTTTTCATTTACGAAGGCAACATCCCAACATTTCTGACTTAGTGAGCTAGGAAGTGGATTTTGTCCTAACATTGAAGGTGAACTTAGGTGCAGTTAATGTTCTGAATCAGTCCTCCATCCTACCGAAAAACAATTAACAAATGCTGTTGCTGTTATCAAATGCAACAATCACACAGAGAGGTGCCGCCTCCTCTCTTTTCTGCCCCCTCCTATTTTCTGTTGTTTACTCCCCGTCATCACCAGGTAAGCACCCACCTCACTTCAGAAGAGGAGTGGAAAAACAGTTGTATTCGGCTATCCTTAAGAAGACCAATATTCAGATAGTATTTGCATCCTGGGCCAACAACCTCTGCCCGCTTAAAGCTTTGGTTAAACATATTAAGACCCCTTCCTTTGATTTCAGATGAGAGAAAGATTAAAGTGATTCTTGTTGGCCTACTGCAGAGAGGAAGCTCCTGCTCTTGTGTGATTTAATGCTCAAGCATAAATTACATTTCTAACCCCCTAATGCATGTTCATTAGAAAGTTTACAAAATGGAAATGAATATGCAAGGTATATGGTTTGCTTATATTCATATATCTGTACACTTCATTAACCTGTACTTTATACTGCTTCATTCTGACATGGGCCCTGATTATGACTCTGGTGATGCTGAATTACCATATGGAAATCTGGCTCTACCTGATCATGAGTGGGACAGTCTTCCTGCACCCTCTTTTTCTGGTTGTTATTCAGCCTCATAAAATCGCATGAGGGTGTGACTGGAGCAGAAGTCCAGCCTCATCCCCTGATTTTTTTGTGTTGAGCAGAAAATGTTATCTGCCCCTTCAGTTCTCTACTTCTCACACTCCTGTTAGCGCATCTGACCATGTTTGATTAATTTATAAGGTGACAAATTTGGAGGTTGACGGACCATTTGACTGCGCTTAGGGGCCAGATGTAGAAAGCTTTTTGCATGTTGCAAACTGCGAAAATCGCAGTTCGCGCCATGCAAAAAGCCTTTTGCGATGCACATTCACAATTTGCTAGTCGGTACCGACTCGCAAATTGTGAATGCGACTCGCAAATAGGAAGGGGTGTTCCCTTCCTATTTGCGACTCGCATCGCTATGCTAAATTGCTTTGTGACCGCGAATGTGGTCGCAAAGCAATTCGCAGTTACCACCAGTGTCACACTGGTGGTAACCCATTCGCAAAAGGGAAGGGGTCCCCAGGGGACCCCTTCCCCTTTATGAATGTTGCCAATAAGGGTTTTTCAGACCAGGCAGTGGTCCAATGGACCACTGCCTACTCTGAAAAACCGAAACCAAAAGGTTTTGTTATTTTTTTTTATTTTGCAACTCGTTTTCCTTTAAGGAAAACGGGCTGCAAAATAAAAAAAAAACTGCTTTATTTAAAAAGCAGTCACAGACATGGAGGTCTGCTGACTTCAGCAGGCCACCATCCCTGTGAGTGCAGGGACTCGCTATGGGGTCGCAAAATGCGACCCACCTCATTACTATTAATGAGGTGGGTCTTTGCGACCCCATAGCAACTCGCAGTCAGTGTCTGAGACACCGTACTGCATCCCATTTTGCGAATCAGAAATTGTGAGTCGCACCGACTCGCAATTTCCGATTCGCAAAATCGGACTTTGCTACATCTGGCCCTTAGTTCCCACCATGAGACCCCGTACCAATACAAACCAATAGCAATGACAATCAGTAACATCAACAATCATAGGAGTCAGTAATTTCCACACACCATGACCTCTCGAACATGAATAACTACACATTTATGTAAAAGTTAGAATGTTTATTTCCCTATATTAACAATGCTAATGTCATGTAACTTAGTCTTAAAATCAAATGATAAACATACTAGAACAATACTGGCTGACCAAACCTCCTAATGAATTGCAATTTAATCAAAGCTTGAATCACTACACATTCTAAAGTTACAATACGAATCATTAACAAGAATAACTGCTCAAACGAAATGGCGTACATTTAGAGTCAGCAAAAAAATACATCAACTTTTATTGCATGTAGTGCCTCATCAGTGAGTACCCGAACTAACCTTCAGATTAGAATAGCATGTTAGGACTTAATGCAAAAGCAATTTAACACAGATTTGGAAAACTTCTAACTATGGCTCTATCAAAATTAGCGGTTGGTGCCTAGGAACAAAAGCAAATAGACTAAACAATCAGTTACTTCGTCTTATACCTTGCCTCAGTATGGTTCAGCAAGCTGTGACAGTCTTCGTCAACTGGACATCAGTTCGGTCAGCAAGGCATCAGGATTCAGTATTAAAGTTCAGGAAAAGCAGAGGCTCTTCACGTAGTTCGGAAAGAATAATAGCTAATCGTGTCTTGGGATGGTTAGGAAAGAAAGGGCAAATGGCGCATCTCCTCCTGGTGCAGTCTGGCTACGTTAGATTTCCTAAACTACTTTCCACATTGCCATTGGTCAAAGAATCGTACGTTTACATTTAGTCCAATGAAAGTAGAACCCCAAATCTAAGAATATACATGTCGATGATTGGCTCCTCTTCTCCTGTTCCTGTCATTGGGCTTGTCATGTATCATATTGAATCAGTTTATACTCCAGTCAGTGCATCTGTTGTCTTCTCCTGGGAAGGTTGCCTTTACACACAACATGTTATACATTGTATCCCTAGCTAGTACAGCATTTTCTAGCTAGCAGTTCTCATAGGAAAGAATTTCAGCTATGAGGATTTGGTCAGTGCAGTGGAAAATCATAAATTAATTCTCTAAGCATCCATTTTATAATGCACCTAAGAAATGTAGCTTGACATGAGGCCGTGCAAGCAGGCCTAATACCTAGCCAAAGTAAGGCCTATGATTAATAAAGCTAATACATAATACATAACCTTTAATAGGACATATTACTGAAATAATCAGAACATTAGTTCAATATTTTACATTAATAAGCCATTAATAAGTACACTTCGTGAACACTGGGGGTCACTCAAGTAGGCATGATTTCAAATGTGTATATTGTTTCTCTGCATTAATTCATTTTCTATGCAAATTGAACACTCAGAATGCATGAATATTCATTAGTAAAAATTCAGCGTTAACACTCCTCATCCTCCATCCCATCGTACGCAAGGAGTTTCATGTGGCAATATGACCAGTAAATCCAGTTCTACATGGTGTTTCCCAATCCCATGGACTTAACCTTGCAATTACATGGAACTGGCATGGGGAACAGCTATGTGACTTTAGTATGCAGATTTCCCAACACACTCCTAATCAGGGTCCTAGTTAGGATTATTGTGTAGAAATACCAGTAGCCTTAGGTCCCTGGGCGGTCTAACATTCAGAACTAGAGAAGACACTGTGTGGATTCAGTTTTCCTGGGTGCTTAAAACAAAATCACGCTGGGCAGCAAAAAGGGGCGTAGCACAAGTCCCTGTAGTCCCTGCAGATCAGGGGGGCCCACAACCTTTCAGAGAGCACACAACTGTTCAAGGGCATCTGACTCAGCAACATCCAGTGTATAAATCTGAGCTGGTGGCTGCCGATGGGGCCCACCAGCACTAATTTTTGGGGAGCTGCACTTATTTTTCCTCATCAGACATTGAGAGCAAGAGAGAGAAAAACAAACATAGGGGATAGAAAGATGAAGAGAAATACGGGAAAATCATCACAATGGAAGACAGCAGGAACCTACAAGAGAGAAATAAAAGGGCAGAGAGTGTCTGGTAGTGGATTAAAGCGGTATGAGTGAATTTAAGACTAATTCGCGCACCGAAATGTCATCGTATCGGCTGTGAGCTTCTGAGGAGAAATTTGGGCACCGGCAATCTTTTACAAATTAACATCTGTGATATCTATGAGACATGGCCCAATCAGGCCCCTCGTCACAATCTGGAGGGGACAAATCTGGCGGTAAATGCGAACATTAATTTACGTTAGCCAAGGTAATGGGTGCATAATACTTTCCTTTAGGGTAGTGATATTAATCCTGTCAAATTCATTCTACAGGGAGTGCAGAATTATTAGGCAAATGAGTATTTTGACCACATCATCCTCTTTATGCATGTTGTCTTACTCCAAGCTGTATAGGCTCGAAAGCCTACTACCAATTAAGCATATTAGGTGATGTGCATCTCTGTAATGAGAAGGGGTGTGGTCTAATGACATCAACACCCTATATCAGGTGTGCATAATTATTAGGCAACTTCCTTTCCTTTGGCAAAATGGGTCACAAGAAGGACTTGACAGGCTCAGAAAAGTCAAAAATAGTGAGATATCTTGCAGAGGGATGCAGCACTCTTAAAATTGCAAAGCTTCTGAAGCGTGATCATCGAACAATCAAGCGTTTCATTCAAAATAGTCAACAGGGTCGCAAGAAGCGTGTGGAAAAACCAAGGCGCAAAATAACTGCCCATGAACTGAGAAAAGTCAAGCGTGCAGCTGCCACGATGCCACTTGCCACCAGTTTGGCCATATTTCAGAGCTGCAACATCACTGGAGTGCCCAAAAGCACAAGGTGTGCAATACTCAGAGACATGGCCAAGGTAAGAAAGGCTGAAAGACGACCACCACTGAACAAGACACACAAGCTGAAACGTCAAGACTGGGCCAAGAAATATCTCAAGACTGATTTTCTAAGGTTTTATGGACTGATGAAATGAGAGTGAGTCTTGATGGGCCAGATGGATGGGCCCGTGGCTGGATTGGTAAAGGGCAGAGAGCTCCAGTCCGACTCAGACGCCAGCAAGGTGGAGGTGGAGTACTGGTTTGGGCTGGTATCATCAAAGATGAGCTTGTGGGGCCTTTTCGGGTTGAGGATGGAGTCAAGCTCAACTCCCAGTCCTACTGCCAGTTCCTGGAAGACACCTTCTTCAAGCAGTGGTACAGGAAGAAGTCTGCATCCTTCAAGAAAAACATGATTTTCATGCAGGACAATGCTCCATCACACGCGTCCAAGTACTCCACAGCGCGGCTGGCAAGAAAGGGTATAAAAGAAGGAAATCTAATGACATGGCCTCCTTGTTCACCTGATCTGAACACCATTGAGAACCTGTGGTCCATCATCAAATGTGAGATTTACAAGGAGGGAAAACAGTACACCTCTCTGAACAGTGTCTGGGAGGCTGTGGTTGCTGCTGCACGCAATGTTGATGGTGAACAGATCAAAACACTGACAGAATCCATGGATGGCAGGCTTTTGAGTGTCCTTGCAAAGAAAGGTGGCTATATTGGTCATTGATTTGTTTTTGTTTTGTTTTTGAATGTCAGAAATGTATATTTGTGAATGTTGAGATGTTATATTGGTTTCACTGGTAATAATAAATAATTGAAATGGGTATATATTTTTTTTGGTTAAGTTGCCTAATAATTATGCACAGTAATAGTCACCTGCACACACAGATATCCCCCTAACATAGCTAAAACTAAAAACAAACTACAAACTACTTCCAAAAATATTCAGCTTTGATATTAATGAGTTGTTTGGGTTCATTGAGAACATGGTTGTTGTTCAATAATAAAATTAATCCTCAAAAAAACAACTTGCCTAATAATTCTGCACTCCCTGTAGATTGCCACACTGAACAATGTTTCACTCACATTTCTTCATAAATCAAAATATTTTGCTTTGTGGCCAGAACCTAGGATGTTCTTTTTCTTGCAAACTTATTTCACACGGTGGAAACAACATTTTGTCTTTGAGTTATGTGTTATTGTCTCCAGGGACCAGCGGAATTTTTGGCCTTTTTCATTTCAGGAGATAACATGCTAGTGCTGTGTTTCAGACCTTTCCCACATGCTGTAGTATGCTGCAGTAGGGTTTTTGAAAGATGACCCCGAGAAAGGCTGGAGTCACTGCCACTCCTCAGACGCAGGTCTAGACTTTAGCAACACATAGAAGTAAAAGGGTAAAATGCAATTCATTGTGTGCCATTGCAGTGCCATCCCACAGCTGTTATCAAGTCCCAGTCAATGAGATTACAGTACATCCAGCTAAATGTTCCATTGATAGAAGGGGTTCTGCAGCTGTTTGCTAACACACAAAAACAGTACAGAGCACAAAAGACTGAAATTCTCTCTATCTAGGTCAGACATTACCTAATTGATAAGATGTCAGTTTGTGCGCCTTAACAGTGTAATTTCTGGTATGTGAAACTCACAATCAGTCACTGTGGGATTTGACTATGACTTCATTTTGACATTCCCCTTCTCTGTATCCTATGGTGTGCTTCCATAATTGATAAAAAATAAAGTCTCTAACCCCCTTTGCAAAATGACATTTTCTTGGGCTTCTCTCTGATTATATGATGGAATAAAGTTTGCTGTTTGGAGTGCCTAAATAGGCCCATCCCTATTCATATTTTTTTATTTTTAGAACCATTCCTGCTTGACAGATGCGCTGTTTGTGCCCATGGATATGGGGCAGACTTGAGGCGCCAGCCACAATTGGAACACAATAAACAAATTCAGTAATGGATCAAGTGAACACACGTCTTGTTGATTTGTTTTTAATAAAGTTATAGTCTACGCTTTGCAGAGGCAAAGTGCTATCATAGTTGCATTTAGGTGCATTTGTATTTATACCGCCCTTCATACACCTGCCCAGGGGCAGAGGCGAATTTGCAGACGCACAAAAACATTGCTCCATGGGAGTGGTATGAATACCTTTCTTTCTTCCTTTGTCACCTTTTTCCTGTCTTCCTCCTTCTACTAATTTCTCCATTTTCTCCCATTCTCTTTCAAATACTGGCTCGAAGTCTCCTGATGAAAAAGTAGTCCTATTTCACAAGACGTTTTGTCAATGTATGCCACCTGCAACCAGTGGCACAAATAAAGATCCGATTTTGTCGCTGCTCCTGTGGGTGAATTTGAAGCAAATAGTAGTTAGGCATAGGGCACTGACGCAATGAATGCTGGCGTGTCTGTATAGATAAAAAATGCCAGTACAGTCTGGCCTTTGTGGGAAGTTTTTTTTTCTCACGTGCCTGAGTCTCTCCGCTCTTCAAACCCATCGAAAGGTTTATCATTTAGAATTCGACTTGGAACTACCTACTTATCTGTGAGATCCATTCTGGTGACTATTTTTCGGTCGAGACCGTATATGATCAACACAAAACGAGGTTTAAGAATCAGGGCCGAAAAGGGGGCTTAAGTTCTAATGACATGTTGATCTTCCTCTATATCAGCTTTTTATTGGGCTGAATGTGTGTGCTTTCATTTAGAAAGTGCTTGTATGACACTTGTTTGCTGTGTGGGAAAGTTTATGCTCAATACAGTAGTCGTGAGCAGCTTGCGGTGACAGGTCAATGATCGAGTGTGATCTGTTTAGTATCAAATGTTACAAGAAAAGTCAGTACCTGCCTTCTTCATCGTGAAACGCAGATTAATGTTAATGGTATTAGACCTTTCAGGGTAGATTCTAATTCTATGTCAGGACCGGAGGCTCCGATTATGCTTTCTCTTTCTTTACTTACTTAAACAGCAGCCAATGAAATACAAGTAACAGAAAAAACTACAATACCCAGGACACCTAATATCCTGTCACATGGTCCAATCACCATCCATGTCCTTTGCTATGAGTCCTTTGACCTATTAAGTCACTTCCTCTTTCTTTGCTGCTTCACAGCAGATAAGTACATGATAATTTTCTCTCCGACATTTTCGATGTTTTAAGAATGTTATTATATGTGTATTTGTGTTAGAGAAGCGTCGCGATTCAGCGCGCTATTATTGTAGTAGTTTAAGCGCTCTTGCGCGTCGATTTATTGGCGTTTTGCCAATTTTTGTCAGCCCGATTTTTCTGGTGGAGCGGGAGCTAAGCTGCCCTCGGGCAGTCTTTTTACCATTTTTAGCGCGCACACGCGCGCGCACGCATTTCGAGCCGATTTCCTTCTAATTTAGAAATCGATCGACTCGTGTGTGCTGCGTGCTGCGTGCTCGTCTGGGTCTCCCTTCCTCCTTTGACAACTTGCTCCCTGACACCCAGCAGACTGAAAGCTGACTGGGTTGTAAAATAAATACCAGGCTACTGCCTAGAGTGTCTTTCAGGTTGCTCCCTCCACACTTTAATTCAAGGGCTCCTTTTTCCTGACCTGAACTTGGGGTTTTTTGCACTCCCCCAATAGGTATCTTCAATTAAATAGATTTAAATAATTTTCTCAAAGACATTACTACTTCATTACATCATGGCTCAATGGGATGAGCAAGAAGCCGAATACTACCCAGAGGAGCTGGGCAATCAACTTGAAGTTGATCTGGTGGAAGCCCTTGATACCAGGGTCCAGCAATCAGTCAGTGATGCTCTAGTGAGTGCTCTAGGCCCATTCTCTGGGCAAATATTTGATCTCGCTCGATCACAAGCTTGGTCTCAGGGACAACAAGAGCCTAAAAAGGTAAAAGATAAAGCAAAAAATCTGGAACCAGGAGCAGAGGTCAGTACTATCCACGCTGACGCTTTTGAGAAACTGCGGAAAAAACGCAGTGGTGAACATAATTATAGTTCGAAAAAAGGAACCCCCCTTTCTACCTCCTCCTCTGATAAAACCTCCTCCTCAGACAACTCAGATGATTCTGATGTGCCGGTTCCGAGTAAGAAAAGTAAGAAAATGCCCCCTCCGTCCCAAGTCCTGGACTTTGATCCTACAGAAATTATTCACCCCAGATCTTCTAATTGGCTTCCCCCTCCCGAAGTAGCACAGTATGTCCAAACCAACTTGCGTAAAAGTTTTGATAAAGAGGTTAGGTCGCGTCTGAAAGCGGAGTGCCCCAGGCCTGACCTGGAGGGTAAACTTTCTGAGACCCCAGAGATAGACCCCACCATGATCACTTTTATGAAGAAGTTCGCTAAAGATCCTAAAAAAGGTTTAGACCGTTCATGGCGTAGCTGCCAAGACAAACTACTGGACCTTTCCGGTCCTTTGACCAAGATCCTGGAACTGGCATATGTAGCCAAGGAATCTGGTACCCCGGTGGACACTGATGTCCTTATCGGGTGGGCACAAAGAGCTGTGTGTCTATTAGGAAATTCTAACAGTGCCATTTCAGCAGACAAAGGAAATCAGTGCTTATGCGTATTGATCCCAAGCTATCGGATCTTGCGTCCTCAGAGGCAGGACCTTCGGCTGAAGGACTACTCTTTGGATCCTCATTCATCAAGGACTTAGCAAAGTTCTGCTCCACTTTTTCTTCCCTTGACAAAGCACAAATGTCACTCAAGAAGGTTTTCAAGCGAGGCCTTTTTGGCAGGGCCGGTCGTTTCGGAGGACGTATGTCCGGCCGCAGCTCCTTTAACAGTCCCCAAAACTACTGCCCTAGAGGCAGAGGTGGTTGTTACGGAGATCAGGATTCCACCTTCTACCCCACGAGACACAGAGGGGGTCTCCCGCGATTCCGCAGAGGTCACCGCAGGGGGCCACAAGGAGCCATCCAAGACTCAAGTTTCACAGGTGAGCATTATTCATTTTTCTCAGGTCAAACTTGGGGGCAGAATTGCATCTTGCTTAATAAATTGGAAACGGATATCCAGAGATCCGTGGATTCTTCAAACAGTAGAGAGATTTTGGGGGTTATTCTAACTTTGGAGGAGGTGTTAATCCGTCCCAAAAGTGACGGAAAAGTGACGGATTTACCACCAGCCGTATTACGAGTCCATTATATCCTATGGAACTCGTAATACGGCTGGTGGTATATCCGTCACTTTACCGTCACTTTTGGGACGGATTAACACTCCTCCAAAGTTAGAATAACCCCCTTTGTCTAGAGTTTGTCAGTACCCCCAAACAACTCTTTCCCCCTTTACAAATGTGTTTTTCCCAAACAAATCAAGATTTTATAGACAAAGAAGTACAAGCTCTCTTAGACAAAGGAGCCGTGCAATTTGTCTCCCCTCATCCTTTCGGTTTCCTCAGCCCTATTTTTGTAGTAGACAAAGAGGGAGGAGGTCACCATCTAGTCTTGAACCTAAAGGATTTCAACCAGTGGATATTATACAGGCATTTCAAGATGGAGGGTATTCACATGCTAAGAGACATTCTGTTAGAAGGGGATTGGATGGTGCGTCTGGATCTAAAAGATGCCTATCTATCAATTCCAATATTTCCTCCGCACCGGAGGTTTCTACAATTTCAATGGAAGGGTCAATGTCTAGAATTCCTAGCACTCCCATTCGGTCTATCGTCAGCCCCTTGGTGCTTCACGAAGTTACTGAGACCAGTGATGGAATATCTCAGAACCAAAGGAGTCAGATTGGTTATATATCTGGACGATATTCTGCTGATGGCTCAGTCCCCTCAAGTCCTAATCTTGCACTTGGGTTGGACCATGAGTCTCCTACAAGATTTAGGTTTCCTGATCAATGTACAGAAGTCATTGTTGAAGCCTTCACAGATAGTAGAGTTTCTGGGATTCCAGATAAATTCCACTTTATGCCAACTTCTTCTTCCCTCTCAGAAGATACGCAACATCAAGAGGGAATTGAGATCAGTATTGACATATCAGACCATATCATTAAGGACCATAGCCAGGATAGTGGGCTTATTAGCTTCATCTATTCAGGTGATTTTCCCTGCACCCCTACATTATCGGGCACTTCAAAGGCTCAAGATCAGGCACTTACAACAGGGTCTGAGTTACTCAGAACAAATTCCGTTGACTACCGAAGTAAGATCGGAAATCCAATGGTGGCTTCATCACATGGAGGCATGGAATGGCAGAGCGATCTTTGGCTCTCGCCCGGAAGTAGTGATAGAATCCGATGCCAGCAGATGGGGTTGTGGAGCTCGCTGCAACTCCCTAGTGACGGGGGGCAGATGGTCAGAATGGGAACAATCCCTTCACATCAATTGTTTGGAGATTCTAGCGGGATCTTTTGCTATAAAGAGCCTCTCCCAGCAGAAAACAGATTGTTGCATACTATTATGGATGGACAATATATCGGCAGTGAGGTATGTCAACAAGTTGGGAGGCACGAAGTCCAGAATTCTGGCGGAGATTGCCAAGGATTTCTGGCATTTTTGCCTAACTCAGCGTTTAGTGGTCGTAGCGGAATATCTACCTGGGGACCAGAATGTCATAGCAGACTGGAACTCCAGATACCTATCAGACTCCAGCGACTGGAAGTTGGATCCTCTGATTTTTGCCCAGATAGTTCAGGAATGGGGCAATTGCGAAGTGGGCCTATTTGCCTCTCGTCTCAATTGCCAGATTCAAAATATTTACAGTTGGCGTCCAGACCCTTATTCTTTGAAGACAGATGCCTTTCTTCAGGACTGGTCCCAGTTTCAGGGTTATGCGTTTCCTCCGTTTCTGATGATTGCCAGAGTTCTGGCTCAAGTGCGGAGACAGAAAACAGAGATTGTTCTGGTGACTCCATTCTGGAGAGCACAGCCTTGGTTCCCCAGTGCTCTACATTTAGCTTGTGCCTCTCCTCTTCTGATTCCTCCTCGTCCGAATCTTCATTTGAGTCCAGAGGGCCTTCAACATCCTCTGATCTTGTCAGGGAAGTTGACACTTCTAGTATGGTTAATTTCAGGTCGAGATGGAATACCCCAGATGTTTTGCAACAAGCTGCAGACTTCATTAAACAGGCCTGGGCCAGTAGTACCCATAAGAGATATGATTCAGCCTGGCGCAGATGGTCTAGTTGGTGTGATGGAAGGGGTGCCAATCCAGTGGAAGCACATATTGATTTGATTGTTAATTTTCTAGCAGAACTAGCCAGCTCGGGTTTGGCTTATCGGACGGTCAATAATTTTAGCTCTGCCATTTCAGCAGGACATTCACAGTTAGAAGGCAAGCCCATTGGTGAACATCCATTAATTTGTAAGCTTTTGAGGGGTATACGTCTTTCTAAACCACCTCAGGCTAAATATACTGTTTTATGGGATGTTAATATTATATTAAAGTTCCTTGATTCTTGGCCTGCCAACAGATATTTGTCTCGCAAACAGATTTCAGCTAAGTTAACCATGCTTTTATGCCTTGTCTCTTGTAAAAGAGTATCGGACGTCAGAGCTTTAGATTTAGCAGGTAGAACATTTTCACCAGAAGGAGTCTCCTTTTCAGTGACAAGAAGAACCAAAACGAATTGCAGGTCAGTATCATATCCGGTTTATACGGAAAATTCAAAATTATGTGTGGTTCAATGTTGGAAGGATTATGAAATTGTCACAGAAGAATTTCGACAGGATTCTAAAGGTCAATTGTTAATTGCTTTGCAAAAACCTTTTAAACCAGTTTCCTCAGCTACTTTAGCTAGATGGATGAGATGGCTGATGAGTGAAGCAGGTATTGATACCTCTGTTTTTGGGGCCCATTCTGCTAGAGGGGCTATGGCTTCAAAATCATTTGCCTTAGGTTCTCGGCTAGAGGACATAATGAAAGCTGCAGATTGGTCTTCAGAAAATACTTTTCGTAAGTTTTATCATAAACCTGTATTGGATGTAGCTAGTGTGGTGATGGAACAGCTTTAAACTAGCATAATCGGAGCCTCCGGTCCTGACATAAAATTAAAAAAATTCTAGCTATCGCGTCAAGAATTTTCAATTCTATTAAGGACACGGAGGCGAGGATTATCCCTCCCTTATTATATTTATGCAATATTTATTATCAATTAGTATCTATATCTGATGTGATATTGTCATTTAACCCTCCCATTATATGCACTTACAAAGTTTGAGATAATGTATATTTTATGAGATATTACCTACCTGTTTATTGTTACAGCTTCTGATCAGAAGAACGCCTGAAAGTCGTAACTTCAAGGAAAGTTTGAGTTATATATTCTACTGATTGTTCCCCGGCATAGAGCCTCCAAGTTTTGGTTCTTCAGTATGGAGAAGAAGTTTATGACTCCGGATTCGGGATGGCGTAAGAAGTTTGCGTTTTCAAGTTGACATTATCTGTTTGAACAAAGAAAGAGGAAGTGACTTCATAGGTCAAAGGACTCATAGCAAAGGACATGGATGGTGATTGGACCATGTGACAGTATATTAGGTGTCCTGGGTATTGTAGTTTTTTCTGTTACTTGTATTTCATTGGCTGCTGTTTAAGTAAGTAAAGAAAGAGAAAGCATAATCCTCGCCTCCGTGTCCTTAATAGAATTGAAAATTCTTGACGCGATAGCTAGAATTTTTTTTATTACACCCTACTTAAGCCTGTAGGCATGTATTTCAGTACAGAGGATCTCAAATATTACCATCTAAGGCAATGGGTTGGAGTGAACGTTATGCCACAGGTCTGATGTGTTTAATGTAAAAATTTACAATAAAGGCAATAAGGCTGAAATATTTATTGTAAAAAGCATACGTTAAAACAAGTTGGCCCTTAAGGGTGGGTTGCTATTTCACTTTGTTAAAGTGTGCAGAGAAGTATTTATTGCATGGAAGCTCACAAAGCACTGCCCTAGGCAAGGGATTGGGTGCCGGTTAGTTCCTTTGACAAACCTTGGGAGTTGGGAGATTCACGAGGTGAGAATCCCTGTTAGGCTCGCCTATGATGACTTATATGTTGTTTTGCCAGCTGTAATTTTTTACATATCTGCAAATTTATGTCAGTATGCCTGATGAATGTCTTGTACTGTACTGACCGAATGACATAAGAACAATGTGGGAAGCAGCAGAATAACATATCAGAGAAACTATCTCTATTATGTGATAAGAGCAATCCTATTATCTTCTCACATGTTCTTTCCACTATGTCTATTGGGTATATGAAATTGATTAGGGCTTTATTGACAGAACAGCTGTCTGCATGAATAACTGTTACTAATTGTTACTGAAATACTGTAAAAAAATAGACCTTGACTTTCTTCCACCTGATTCCTCTTTGTTCTCTTTTCAGAATAACCCTCTTCTTACCTTCCATCCTCTGTATGCCTACTATTCCTGAGTATAGTCTCCTCTGAGTCTCATGCTTCTCTGCCTTAATGTTTCCTGTAATTATTTAAAGAATGACCCTTCATTTTATCGATCCAAACCTCTTCTTCTTCCCTGCATCTCAATACTACCTACGCTCTGCCATCCTATCTATCACACCAACCGTTCAGCTGAAACCCCATAGCCCTCACTAATGGCCACACCTAAATGGTATGAACATAATTTACTACAAAGTAGCTGGAGTAACTGCATGAATTATTTCCTTGAGAGCACATGACTATTCGCAATAACTAACAACAACCACTGGATTGACTACTAGCCTTGGGTTCTGGAGTAAATGCTACTCACCATGAAGTGCTTCAACTCCTTGTTAAGGTTAGTAAGCGTTATTGCAATGCAATAACATTTGTAATTACAATTACAGTTCCTTATAATATAGAATGAGTTTTGGCTCAAACCAGCGAGGCTTACAGTAAGACAGTGGGTTATTAGTTGTGGTGTATGTGGGTAACTCACAAATGGCATATCCACAACCTTCCATCTACTCGGAACCAAGTACCCCTTTATTGCATTTGACAGGGTTAAGAGGCAGAGCAGTCCAAGGTCTACTCAGGGGAGGTGGTGTGAGCTAATACGCCAGTTCGCAGGCTTACAATAAACAACACCCAATAAATCAATGTTCAGTCAGTGCTTTTAGTTATAAAAACTAAAAATTATTCATCAATTTACATATGTGTATGTGTGATGGCAAGAGAAATACCTATGGTTATCTCATTTGAAAATACACTAGTCACAATATGATGGGATGTCGTTCAAATGTCACACCTGTTGACTTTGCCAGGTTGTCACCACATTAATAAAAGTAGGAATGTGTTATGCTAAATCAAGGCAACACCATTAAAACCAGCAAGGGCAGCACCCTCTTACAATGACATTCATTAATACCTGTAATATTTCACTGCATGGGGCATGTTTCTTTTTGGTTCTGGTTGTGCACTCCAGACACCAGAAGCGTTTTTTTATGCCTACTGCCCCTTGAGTTTTGCAGTTATTCAGAAGCCTGATGTTTACTGCTCTCCTCATCACACCGGACTTGTACCCTGTCTGGGCTCATGGCACTCCAACCGGGCCTGAAACCTTCCTGAGCATAGCTCCCATGCCCCCAAGTCAGTGTGTCCCCCTTGCCTGCATCCTCCAGGTCCTATAGCCTCCTTTGACCATTTGCAAACACCTGTGTCAGTGGAAGTCAGAGCCCCTCTCCTTCAGGAAGTCACACTCTTGCAGGCCCAGTTCATAGAAGATCCAGGGGAAAAACTCTAGAATACCTCCAGAAGAGGTCCTTTTCTCCACTGTCTCACAGAAAGTGGTAGGTGCAGCATACCGGACCCTGGCGAAAAAAAACTTAGGTGGTCATTACGACCCTGGCGGATTACTTCCGCCAGGGCCGCGGGACGCGGTGGCACCGCCGACAGGCCGGCGGTGCCCCGCGGGGCATTCTGACCGCGGACGCTTAGCCGCGGTCAGAGAAGGGAAACCGGCGGTCTCCCGCCGGTTTCCCGCTGCCCCCAAGGAATCCTCCAAGCCGGCGCAGCTTGCTGCGCCGGCTTGGGGATTCCGACTCCCCCTCCCGCCATCCAGTTCCTGGCGGTTCTCCCGCCGGGAACCGGATGGCGGGAGGGGGAGTCGCGGGGCCCCTGGGGGCCCCTGCAGTGCCCATGCCAACGGCATGGGCACTGCAGGGGCCCCCGTAAGAGGGCCCCAAAATGTATTTCACTGTCTGCCTTGCAGACAGTGAAATACGCGACGGGTGCAACAGCACCCGTCGCACCTTCCCACTCCGCCGGCTCTATTACGAGCCGGCATCCTCGTGGGAAGGGAGTTTTTCCCTGGGCTGGCGGGCGGTCTTTTGGAGACCGCCCGCCAGCCCAGGGAAAAACTCATAATACCCTCCGCGGTCTTCTGACCGCGGAGCGGTAATATGGAGGGCGGAATTCTGGCGGGCGGCCTCCGCCGCCCGCCGGAATCGTAATCAGGCCCTTAGTCCCTTTTTAAGAGCTGAAACCAGAAGTCCCTGAGTCCTTCTTTGCAGTGGGGTCAGATATCTTCTCTTCTCCATCTGGGCTTTCCTCCAGCATTGCTTCCTCCCAAGTCCTGAATATACTTAAAAATATTTTCTTTGTGCAGAGGTTTTTAGGTGGGATAGGGAAGTCTCACATACTAGGCATCTCTGTCCATTTCTAGATTGACACATCATCAATCCATCTCTGCCCCAAACCTCCTGCACAGCATTTTAGGAATTTAAATGGCTCTGTCAAGTGATCTGTTGAAAGACCTTAATTGGGAGCCTAAGCCTTCCCACTAACTGCCACAGCTGCTTGATCCCTTCTCTCCAAAACTTCAAAGGGCAGACTGACTATTTAGGTCTGTATAAAAACCATTGGGAGTGCACCCACACCATTATCACCAAGTTTGATTCTCTTCCTGAAATAGGCTACTTCATTGGTTTCTTTCCTCCCATGGTATTTCTTGTCCACTAGAATACCAGTAACCAGTGTCATCATCATAAGGGCTTACCTCCCCCAGGAGGTACAGTCTCTCTCATAGGAGACAAGGTGGAATCTGTGCAGAACGTGAAATTAAAATTGTCTCTGACCCCTGAAAAAACTCTTTTGAGTTACTACAGGAAGGGACCGGGGTAAGATAAAAATTAGTGGGATGTACTCAGGATGTTTTATGTGTCCTGTACATCAAATTAGTGCTCATAGAAAGGTTGACATGTTTCAGACTGCTTGCGTCCTAAGGTTGATGGCTTTCTTCAGGGCCAGTATAATCAACAAATCCCTAGTGTAGCTGATGGGATATTTTCCCCTGGAACACCAATGGGTGCATTCACCTCATCAAAAAAATGGGGCGTCAACTACTATACCCTAAAACAACAAGAGAAAACAACATACCTAAATTCACTGTAGACATTTTCATTGTAATCTTTTACTGTGAAATCCTTACATTCTATCCCCTTATTTTTGTGATGATCCTTTCTGAAGTTTTCAATAGTACCCGACTTATATTGTGGTGTGAAGTCTTGTTCCTCATGGATAGCCACATTAAGGAGCCTGGATAATTTTACATAACTACATATAAGTTGAGCCCACTTGTGATACCTTGTGCATATGGTTTAAAACATGGTAAAGACAGAGATCATATTTTATCTATGAGAATCCACAGAATATCAACATATTGAAACTTAGACCTGTCATCGGCCATGACATCCAGAAACTGCACTTGGTTTCTTTTTAGAGGCTATTTCTGAAGCTTATATTTTGTTTTTTGGCCTTTTTTTTTACTTACACCCACCTACATATGCTTGGACATACCTTAGTTAAGGTCAGATGAAACCTCTTGGGAATCACCAGGAAGAGGTGGGTGTCTCTATTAATACCAAAGCAAATGTGTTAATTGAACAATAAAGTCTATGGATAATCCCTTATGTAAAGCATCCACTTTTATCAGATAGCGCGGTGATCGAGATATTGAATCAGACTTACTTAGACAGTGAAGATACACATGAAACATACATTTTACGTGAGTACTTAGATTGCACTGCTGCAGAAACAGATAGAGAAGTGGTATCACATTGTTGTTAAAGGGCCAGGCATCGGGGACTTATAAAATGAGAACCTGTTTTTGGAGACAAAGTTTAAGGTAACCATTAGGCAGAGTGTTGTAGCATAAGAACGTCCAATATGCAACAAAAGTGATGGTGCAGAAGGGTAAACTTTATTGGCCACAGCCTTGAACAGCTACCGCTCCACCTCCCATTCCAACTGCCTGTTTCAGAACAACCAACCTTCCTTCAACACTCTACATTCCACATTCCACGCATCATGAACTCAGAGCTTGGAATGTGGAATGCAGAGGGAGGAACCAATCACCACATTATCTTCCTCCTTATATAATACAAACAAATAACTTAACAGATTAATAAATGAATAAATAAATGTTTCAAAACAAAAAATATAATAAACGTGGGACAATAATATACTTGCGCCGTGAAATTGGTATACAAATACACTTGAAGTTATGCATTGCACTAAATAGCAGGTTCCATAACTACCTGTTTTCATTATCATAGAATAAGACTACCATAATGTGCTTGCACAATGAACATAGTATACAAATATACCAGAAACAATGCCTCACAATACCTAGCTGGTTTTCTAATTGCCCATTTGCTTTTGGGTTGCGTATGATCCTTATTGGACACATATTTAGTCAAATCCTATTGACCATCTGATGCCCCTCTTTCCTCACCTTTCCTCTTTCCACACACCCACAGGTAATTGCGGAGGAGTTTGGTCGTTTTTATCGAACCCTATATACACCGGAAACTACTGAAGATATTGGACGATTGGAGGCCTTCCTTGATAGAGCAAACATACCGTGCCTTTCAGATGAGGGTAGAGCACTCTTAGAGGGTGACATTAGCAAAGAGGAGATACAGCAAGCTGTGGCTAGTCTTTCTTACCATAAGGCACCTGGTGAAGACGGATTCACGTCAGAGTTTTATAAATGGACAAGGAGCAGATACTGTAGATGCATTGTATGAGGCATTTCGAGGGGCTGATCAAACGGGTACATTACATCCTCTTTCCAACAAATCCACCATAGTAGTTCTCCCCAAGCCGGGCAAAGACCCTCTTCTATGCGGTAGCTATCACCCTATATCTCTTCTTAATGGAGATATTAAGATACTGGCAGGGATTTTGGTGTCTCGCCTCAGGAAAGTCGTCCCTTCTTTAATTCAACATACCCAAGTGGGTTTTGTTCCGGGCTGTTCGATTAGAAATCATCTTCGCACATTACGTCACGCTATTTGGACTGCCCGGGACTCATAGGAGGAGGCCCTTGCCCTTTCACTAGATGCTGAAAAAAGCATTTGATCAAATAGAGTGGTGGTACCTCTTCGAAGTATTGCGCCGTTTTGGTCTAGGGACGAATTTCATCAACTGAGTACATTTGCTCCACAACTCCCCGACAGCTCAGGTAAACTGTGGTGGGTTCCTTTCTGATGTTTTTTCGATCAGTAGGGGGACACGTCAAGGTTGCCCTCTGTCCCTGTTATTATTTATTTTTGCCATGGAGCCCTTAGCGGCACTAATACGCAATTCCAATCTTATATCCGGCATCCCGGTTCCAGGCGGCCGATCCACCATTTATTTGTATGCTGATGATATTCTCCTCACTCTCACTGACCTATCCACTTCTCTTCCAGCTCTTCGAGCTGTTCTGGAGGAGTTTGAACATCTTTTCGGCTACCGAATCAATTGGGACAAAAGAGAGGCGTTACCACTATCTCCAGTAACGGTTTGTGCTTCAGTCCAGGGACTTCCAGTTAAATGGAATCAGGCACGTCTCCGTTGTTTGGGCATTGATGTCAGCAGAGGTTTGGACAACATGGTGGCGGACAACTTGGATCCTTTAATTTGCAGTATGAAACGGAATTTTGCAAAATAGACCCATTTGGGCCTTTCTATGTGGGGTAGAGTTCAGGCGGTGTGAATGGTGACCTTGCCATGGTTCTTATATGTTTTAGGTATGCTGCCCCTACGAATACCCCTGTCCCTCCTCCGAGGGATTGATTGTCATATTCGGTCTTTTGTTTGGGGATCCTTGTGTTCCCGGTTGCCCCGAACCACCTTACTTGCCAGACGTGAGTACGGAAGTTTGAGTCTTCCCTCAGTAGAACATTACACCTTGGCTCTACACCTATCGCAAATGGTCTATTTACTCCCAGGAATACGAGATCTGCCACATTGGGTGGAAATCGAACGACTGCTTTCAGGTGCCGAATCAGGACTCAAAGTTATATACAACGCAGGTCCGACTCCCCACTGCATTCACAACCCTATGATTGGGGCCATGCGTACTGCATGGCGGAAAGCACAACGATTATTGATTGTAGATCCTACATACTCAACAGGGCAATCATCTGGGGCAATAAAGGTTTCCTCGTTGGAGGAAAGACCATTTTTTGGAAGGACTGGGGCCTGAAAGGTCTCATGAGGGTAGATCAGTTCCTTATGGGGGACTGGTGGAAGACGTTTTTGGAACTTAAGGAGGAATTTGGGCTCTCCAAACACCACTCATGGCGTTTTATACAGCTCAAGCACTATCTTATGAGTCGTCTTGGGAACCCTCCTCAACGACTCTTTCAATCTCCAATACTTCATTACTTGGAAAAATGGGGGCAACTGAAGGGGGCTGTATCAGGCCTGCAAGCCTTGCTAAATCGTCACCTCTTTTCGCTCCCCCTCCTGGTTTCTCTCAAGAATAAGTGGGAGGCGCGTCTATAGGTTGACTACGATTTGGAGGATTGGGTGGATATAATCGAAGCTAGAAACCGTGGAGCCCGGGAGGCCCGCTCAAAATTCAGTCTTTTTAAAACATTACACGATTGGTATTGGACCCCCTTGAAGCTCCGTATCGCGGGGTTACTACATCATGCCTCCTGCTGGAGGTGTCCTCATGAGCGCTGCGATTTACCTCACATTCTGCATGGTTGCCCAGCCATACAGCCTTTCTGGCGAGCAGTGGGGGCTACTCTTAGGGAAACACTACCCCTGCCACTTTCTCTTACCCCTCACCTTCTCTTACTACACGACACCAGGGAGCTCCCTAATCTCTCCAGACCACAATGTCGCTTGTTACACACTGCACTAGCCACGGCAAAGATATGTATCCTCAAATATTGGAGAGCGACACTTGTACCCTCCCACGGGGAGTGGATCTCTGCAATGTATCAAACTGCCTCACATGAGTGTCTTATTTATGATCTACAGGATAAGACAGATATGTTTCTACAGACGTGGGCGCCCTTTCTCTCTGGGCCAGAGACCTGATTATCCACTATGCAGAATATGTCATAAATGCTCCAGTGGCACCGTCACATCATCATCATAGTCATTTTCACTATTATTACCATCTTTACATCACTATTATTCCTCTAGTTATTGTGCTCATTTTTATTTTAAACCTGTTCCTGGCTTCTGTCCTCTCTATTTTTCCTCGTACTTTTTCTTCTGCCTTTGCCTTTTCTGTTACCTTCTTTAATATTTTCCTCCTATCCCTCTTGTTTCCCTCTTGCTTCCATTTCTCCTTCTCCTTATACAACTTTTTTGGCCTAATTTTGTATGTATTCCTATCTTGTCAGATATATTTCCCTTACATATGACTATATTCATGTCATTGAACATTACTATTCAGAGACACTCATCTCTCCCTTCTATTTGGGTCCCATAGGACATCATGTACCATCTAAAGTCAGATGTCCCCAGCTTGGAGGTACGAAAATGCTGTGTGCCTCTAGTTCTTTCAACACTCAGTTGGGGTCTTTGTAATGATGGACCTCTAATGATGGGGCAGGTTGGAGAGGGTGGGTCTTTTAGTTTTATTAGGAATACATATACCTGTGTTCTCTTTTGAAGCCTGAAGTAAGGTAGATAATTATATAACTTTATATAATTGTAAAATGGTGACTATGAATTGCTCCCATGCGCACGTTATGTTATTCTGTTCTATTTTGCTATGTCATCGCATCTCTCCATTGTGGTGCGGTGTTTTGGTATTGTATTATAGATACTTCATATGGTATATTTCAGTAGATGTTGTATATCTTAGAAATTATTGCTAGATAGCAGACTTTTTCGGGAAGCTTTATCTCCATTGCTTGTCTCAATTGTTTCATTTGTTTGACATTCCACTGGTGTGGCCTTTTCAGGCTTTCAGCTGTATAATACATACGGATGTTGAGGGATTATTGCTAGCTCTTTGTTTCTGTATGCTGTATATTATTTTGAAAAATGACAATAAAAATATAAACCACAAAAAAAAACATAACCTGGGGCTCTATCACTTCACAATACCGTTCCATCACTCCTGTTCATGCTCACCACTCTCTTTCTGTTCCACCATTCATGACCTTTCATGTGACTGCCATTTTTTGAAACAGAATTGACTCTTTCAGGGGGTCTATGCTGGGACAAACCTTTAGCAAGATGTAGGATCCTTTACATGCACCCAATCACCAATCGTAATCACTGTTCTAATTTCTTTGACTTTGTGCTTGGCATCATACTCATCTTTCATTTTGCTTTGAAATCTCTGCACATGAGGCTGTATGACCTCAACCAAAGATTTAACTTTGCTTTTCAACTTCTCTCAGCCATGCTGGAAACAACAAGGAAGGAAGCTGGCACATGGCCTCTCATAATTTTGAAAGGACTCAAACCAGAAATAGCATTAGAACTAGAGTGATGGGACTACAACATGCTTTCCACAGGTTAATTCACATCAATTTCATTTTGTATCGCCCACTGTATGCCTTGCACCAGTGTACGATTCAGCTTCTTGACTAAGCCATTGGCCTGTTGGTAATATAATGCTATCTCTTTGAGCTGAATAGCATTCTTCATCAAAAACTCTTTAATTTCCTTCAAAATAAATTGCATCCCATTGTTGGATACAATTTCTTTGGGACACCTTTCTCTCAGGAAGAGTTTCATCAAAAATGTTATGACAGCATTAGTACTGGGTTCTTCATAAAGTCAACTTCCCAACACTTGCTATAGTAATCCATCGCAACTAAATCAAACCTTGATATCCTTGTCAAAGTGTAAACTGGATCAATGAAATCAAAGGCCAGTTTAGATCATGGGCCTTTGGGTAAATCAATAGGTTGGAATAGCATAGTTTCAGTTTTCATAACTTTGACACTCTTTGCACATATGACACACCTCTTCACACATAAAACTATTTCTGTGTCCATACCTGGCCACCAATAACTTTCTCTAATTTTCCTCTCCGTAATTGTTTGGCCACAATATTCCTCATGTCTATTGACAATTAGTTTATCTCTCAAACCTCTGGGAGGAATAAATTTACCACATCCCATCAACATCCCATTCATCTCATCAGATAGGTCATCCGCCACTTTGACATAAGCTTATAAACTTCTTTTTCTTTTGGCCATACATCATAACATATGTTTTTATACATATGAGATCCTCATCACTCAGCATTTCAGTGTACCATTCATCTTCTGTGAATGTGCACCATCACACACATCTATTGTAGTAATCCAACATTCTTCATCTTCGTCGTCCCAATTCACAATTGTGTCTTCACACTTGATCGGTGAATGAGGCAAGTAATCTGCTCTAATGGTCTTCCCACCAAGTATATACTCTGCACTGAAATCATAATGTAATAACTTTAACTTAGCCGTTCTAGACATGTGACCTTTGCTCACCGAACCACCAAGTTTATTGACTAGTGGTTTATGATCTGTCTTAAGAATTAATCTTTTATCACAAATAAAACTTTTAAAACATTCCACAGCCCCACAACAAGCTAATAATTCCTTCTCCATCCCCATCACAGAAAATACCTTTTCGTTGTCTTTAAGAGATCATGAGGAAAAACCTATATTAACTTTGTCTCAATTTTTGTTTTTCTGTGCTAGGGTAGCACCCAAATCATTGTTGCTTGCATCGACCATGATGATGCACTCTTTACTGGGATTGAAAGGTGCTATTACTTGAGCAGACTCTATATCATTTTTGAATGCACAAATTCATTTTAACATAAGGAGTTCCCATACATTTACTCTGTTTGTGGATTTTTATTTAATGCATTTAGAATAAAACTTACAAATGCCAAGGAAAGATGCCACTTGTTTATTGGTTTTGGATTTGGGTGCCTTAGTGGTTGCTTCTACCAACCTAGGTCTCGGTTCTACTCCCTTTTCTGAGATGATATGGCCTAAGTACTCTATTTTTTGATTGGCAAATTCACACTTTTTGATATTAGCTACAACACCATTTGCATCAATTTATCATGAAAAAATGTGCCTTCACCTGCCACAAGAATGCCATCTTGTAATGTCACTACCCCTTTTAAGCCACAGTGTACATTCTCTAATACTCTCTGAAACACTGATCCAGCAGATGCCAATCCAAAAGGCATCCTCTTGAATTGGAAAGTGGCACCTGGTGAGACAAATACTGTGAAATGCTTGGAAGACTCATCTTATCTACTTGATGGTATGCAGATGCGAAAACGATTTTACTGAATTTTTTTCTTTCCTGCTAATGCAGTTATGATATTATCAGTACTTGGTAGTAGGTGAGAGTCCACCCATATTACTTTGTTTAAACTTCTTAAATCAATACATACTCTCCCTTGACCATTTTCCTTTCTAGCTATGACTATCAGGGATAACCATAACAATGAATCAATGGCCTCGATAATACAATCTTCAACTATTTTCTTAAATATTTCCATCAATTCCTCATGAACACTGAATGGTACATTCCTTAATTTGTATTTGATAGGCACAGCACCACTCTGAACCTTGATTTTATGTCTAAATCCTTTAATTTTCCCTAGTTTATCACTGAACACATCTTTATACTCTTTTTTCCAACTATTTCTTGAATGTAGGTCATTAAATTCTTGATCAATAGGTGTGCTTTCAGTGACTAAGGAGATTTGAACTTTTTCCCAGGCCTCAATGTCATTCGGAACAATCCTTGGTGATACCACACAAGAATGTTCAATCCCTTCTTTGCTACATAGACTTTACCGAAAATTAATTTTGCTAAGAATGTTATGTGACATTCAAAATACACAGAGGGGTAAATTTTTCTCCATCATATATCACAGGATATCTATCTGGAGGAAAGAGTTTTCTTTCTCCCCATGTTTCTTGAAAGAATTCCTCAGTAATCATAGTAATCCTTGCTCCTGAATCTATCAATAAATTCAGTATTTCACCATCAACCTTAATGTCTTCTTGTGGATCAACACAATTGGATTCATCACCCTGTGCCACCAATATAAGATCCTTCTCAATACTTTCTCATCTTCTGAGCTTTCATTATAATCTTTTTCATGGATAATGTCTCCTCAACCGTCCTTTCAGTAGCTTGGCACATTTTTGCAAAATGACCAGTTTTGCCACAAGCTCTACACTTTACATTTGTGACAGGACATGGACAAGCATTAAATCCAGGCCTGCAATTTCCACACACAAAACAGACATATTCCTGATGAAAAATCCCTCTTTCCCTTCTTTTTTCTTTAAAAACTTTTTGCTTTGATCTTTAAAATTATAATTTGGGTTTTCTTTGGCCACACGTACTCCATTTGGTTTTTCTGTATCAACTCCTCACACGACTTCTGTGAAAGTTCTATACTTTTCGCAATGTCCAATGTTTCTATGAGAGTAGTTTTTTTTTAATGTCAATTGCCTTTCCTGTACTTTTTTATCCCAACAACGTACAACAATCTGATTGTAAATAAGCTGTAATACAACGATTTCAAAATCACACTCAGCAGCAAGTAAACGCAACGTTGAAACATAACTCTCAATGGATTCATTCTGATGTTGATCTCTAGTAAAAAAAACTTGTGTCTGTTTACAATTAGACTAGGTCAGACATCAAACTGCTTTTCTAATTTTCTCATTGCTAATTGATATTCATCAATAGCTTCTTCTTCGCCGCTGGGTAGTTCAGAAGGAGGTAAATGCTCATTAATAGATTGTCCTTCGAAAACTCAACTGTGTTCCAACAAACATCTTTTACATTCTGGACAGTACCTGTTGCCACCAGTAGCTTCAAGATATCTTGTGAATGCTCTGTACCAATTTTGTAAAGGAATAGGTGGATCACCTGGTGTCTGCAAAAATGGCAGAGGGGCGCTGACACTTAGCACATTATTGATAAAAGGTGTTGCAATCACTTATAATAAAAATTATACAATAATTATTTATAGAACATGTAAAACACATAATATTAACTACAAAGTTAAAAGAACCACTAGCTGCAGAGAAGATAATGAAATACAATTTAAAAATATACTTACTGAGAGTGTGCGTATCACAGTTTTCACAGAGAGGGGCAATGCGTGACATGCCATTCCGATGTGTGCATATCACTGCAGAAATAGTAGTAATTCTCCAATGTATAGATGAATATGTATCAGGTGTCTTGATATGTGTGTGTATCACAGTGGCACTAGTAGTAGCAGTTGGTATGACACAATGCTCCAATGTGTGTGTGTCACAGCAGGAATAGTAGTAACATTCCAGTGTATAGATATGGGCATGTCAGGTGTCTTGATGTGTGCTTATTACAGTGGCACTAGTAGTAGCAGTAGTTGTGATACACTGCTCCTGTTGTAGAATTTCAATATTTCAATTTACCCTAGAATCCACTTTGTTTTCTCTGCCCCTGTGATACTCAATGATAGCAAGGCCTTTTGTTGAATTCTATTACCTGGATGAAGCATGATTGTTTTTTTTCATTTATGCTCGGAACGAGCTATGATGCAAGGCTTACCAAGAAACAGCACTTGTGATGTACTGTTACATACTAAGCTGGCTTAAGCAACCTGTAATAAGACATTTAATTTCCTGTGCACGGACTTCTCACCAGAGTGGAAAGTCCCCAAGTATTCAATGTCATCATATAATTCATGTAGGCCAATATTTTGTAATTGTAACTCGAATCTCAACCATAATTTTTAAGAAATTATCACGTTTTAAAGTTTGATTGGATGAATAACGAAATGCCTAGATACGCCTTTTGTGGTTTTCATGTGTAAAAGGTTGTTTGGAAGTTCTGCAATTTGGACCCTTGGACTTGACTTTTTCAGGTTGTGGTCCTTGTGTCACGTTGAAATAAACTTTTCTTTTATCTGTCCTGATGAGTTTCTGTTTCTACTTTTCCTGAGGCTTTTACACTATGTGAATCCAGAAAAATAAGTTGTAGTGCGCCTTTCAGAACTACATTGAAAAATTTTATGTGAAACAGAATATGCCTGTCACTGAAGGTTAAAGCAGGAATCAATGCTTGTGCATGTTGAGAGCGTCCCAGTCGCTGCCTGAAATTGGCACCTTATACACTGAAAAGGAGTGCTGAGTAGTAAACTTGTTTTTTAATAAAAGATCCTTTCCCCAAAATATGGCCGCCGAACGCAGACAACTCCGCTTTTCAAAGGGGAAAGGGCTTGTCACAGTGACCACTGTACGCGGTCGATGTCTTTTTCTAAGGAAGTTGGCCTTGTCACTAGGTAACAGGAATAATGCACTGGAATGCAGAGAGTAAATCGGCGCGAACTGGAGCACGAGAACAGTACCAGCGGTGAGGTGCATGCATGGGCACTGTAGTAGCACTGATCACGACTCTCTAAAATACAAGTTTCGTGTCTAATGCACTTCATGGAAGAAGTATCACAATGGGTCCCTGAAAGTATGTTTGCAAGACCTGAAGTACAATCTAAGGAGGTATTGTGCTTAATCGTCTCATTGTGCAAAGAAATGCAGACATGCTCAAGAGTCTCCAAGGAAGCACACGGCAAATAAAAAAATAAATATTTACAAATTTAGTCACCGGCCTGTCTCTTTTGGTCAAAGCATTTGAAATACACCACAGCAGTGTACAATCAAATTTTCACGTTTGAGATCGAAGCACAGCAGCTAAGATGGAAATGGGTTCTTCACTGTGGCCAAGTCGTGGCAGAATACGTCATAGTATAAGAATGTTTAATACGCCACAAAAGTGATGGTGCAGAAGAGTACACTTTATGGGCCACAGTCCTGACATGTACCGCTCCAGCTCCCATTCCAACTGCCTGTTTCAGAACCACCAACCTTCTGTCATCGTTCTACATTGCCTATTCTACTTGTCATGAGCTTAGAGCCTGGAATGTTGAATGCAGAGAGAGGTAAAAATCACCACACAGAGTTCTACCTGCCCAACACTTACTTGAAAATGGCACAGATTTCCTGCACTCTCCTCCCAGCCCAGTTCTCAAAACAAGTACTGAACTCGGTGTATGCTTTATAAACAGCCATTCACAGCTCTTCCATAGGTGTTAAGGGTTTACTTCTAATGTTTTCATGGAGACAGCGCAATGTTTGCTACCAAGGGAAAAAATACTTTTGGGAAATCTAACGTGTGTTTTTCCGAATGAGAAACTCACTGATGAATATGGTTGGCAGTAATATTAATCAAGTGATCTTAAAAAGTATTAGCGTATCGAGACACTTAAAATCTAAATAAGCACCTTATCCGACGTATTGTTTCATGTGCAGCGGCCCACAGTACTTTTTACAGATGGTGTATGTTTGTTGTCATAGTGATGACAGAGGGTTTTCTAAAAACAGAAAACAGACTTAAGAATTCTCACGTAGCTCTCTCCAACTTGAGAAGTTACTAGTATATTTACACACACTATACTATTAGTCTAAAAAATGTTTAACGTGGTTTTTTCTATTAGGATATCTGGACACTTCCTGAAGTGTTGAAGCCATTGGACTAGCGATAATCATTTTTAGTCACTGTTGTAAATACATTGGGGCATTCAGGGTGCAGAGTGTTTTTTTTTTTTTTTTAAAGGGCAAAAAGGGTTTTTTAGGAAAATCCATACAAGAACAATTTTTTGGTGGGGAGAATAATTTTCAGATGCCCCTTCAGAAAAACCACATAAGATATCCTCGAAAGTCTTTTTTTCCTTGCTAGCAAACATTGTGCTATCTCCATGACAACATAGAAAGTGAACATGTAACACCTGTGGAAGAGCTGCAAGTGGCTGTATATAAATCATACACTGAGTTAGGTGTTTGTTTTGAAAACAGGGCTGTGAGGAAAGCACACAAAAAGTCACATTTCAAGTAAGTGTTGGGGCGGGTAGAACTCTGCCTAATGGTTACCTTCAACTTTGTCTCCAAAAGCGGGTTCTCTATTTATAAGTACCCAAATGCCTGGCCCTTTAAAAACAATGTGGTCCCCTTCACTTTCTATTTCTGCAGAAGCAAAATTTAAGTACCCACATAAAAGTTACAGTTTGTGTGTATCTTCACTGTCTCAAGTAAGTCTGATTTCCAATATTTCGATCACCATGCTAAATGGCAGAAGTGGATGCTTTATTTAAAGGATTATTCATAGAGTTTTTATTGTTCAATACCCTCATTTGCTTTGATATCAATAGAGAGGCCTGCAAGAGGTTTCATCTGACCTTAACTAAGGTATGTTCAAGCATATTTAGGTGGGCATATGTAAAAAAAGGTTCAAAAAACAAAATATAAGTTGCAGAAATAGCCTACAAAAACGAAACTAATTGCAGTTTATGGATTTGAATGCCCAAAACAGATCTAAGTTTCCATTAGTTGATATTCTGTGGATTCTCACAGATAAAATTTGAACTCTGTCTTTTTTGTTTTATTTTATTATGTTTTCTATTATGTTTTAAACCATATGCACAAGATATCACAAGTGGTCCAACCTATATGTAGATATGTAGAGTTATCCATGATGTGGCTATCCATCAGGAACAAGACTTAACACCACAATATAAGTTGGATTACTGAAAACTTCGGAAAGGCTCATCATAAAAATAAGGGGTTAGAATATACTGATTCCACAGTAAAACACGACAATAAAAAATGTCTAGAGTGTATTGAGGTATGTTGTTTTCTCCTATTTTTTAGGGGATGGCAGTTGACGCCCCATTTTTTTTTTTTTATGAGGTGACTGTACCCATTGGTGTTCCAGTGGAAAGTACCCCATCAGGTACACTAGGGATTTGTTAATTATACTGGTCCTAAAGAAAGCTGTCGAACTTAGGGCATGAGCAGGCTGAAACATGTTGACCTTTTTATGAGCACTAATTGGATGCGCAGTACACATAAAACATCCTGACCACATCCCACTAGTTTTAATAGTTGTCCTGGTCCCTTAATGGTTGTCCTGGTCCCTTCCTGTATTAAGTAAAATTAGTGTTTTTCAGGTGTCAGAGACATTTTCATTTTCACTTTCTGCACGGATCTCACCATGTCTCTTATGAGAGACACTCTCTCTCCTAGAGGAGGCAAAACCTTATGATGATGCCACAGGCTACTGGCACTGTAGTGGAAAAAAAATTCCACAGGAGGATAGTAGCCAATGAGGGTCTCATTAATATTTTGGGAAGAGACTTTAATGTTGTGGTAATGGTGTGGGTGCACACCCATTGATATTTCTACATTATGATAAGGGAAGCAGAGTGTACCTCATATACATGCTTCTCTCCCTTTGTCTCGTGTTGAGCCTTCCCAGGTCAGGTGTAGCGTGCAACCTAACACACATGCAGATTCCATATCGACCCTCCCCTCTCCCAGGAGCAGGCCTAATTTCTGGCTAATGCCCCTACTGTGAGAGGAGGCCTTTATAATTACCTTGGCCCAACAGGATGAATCAGAGGTTAGAATCTAGTTAAGAGATGACTCAGGGAACAATGATACATTTTGAAGTGCCACAAGGAGTGGAAATATGTGGAAAATAATCATATCATGTCTGCATTTGGGGTCTATTTTTACAATAGGAGAGGTAAGCCACGCCAGTTTCAGAGTCTATGTTGAAACTGTTCTTAGTTGCAGTTTTCTACCATAATGTATAACACAGCAAAGCACTACCCAAAACCTTAGTGATAACTTACATATGTTAATTCTCACACTATTAATTCCAAATCATAATATAAAACATGTACATGCTAGCACCTATCCATCCAAGCTACCTGTGCACAATTACAGGGCTTCTGTGAGTGAGTCTTGCATGCTCAGCTCATACATGTGTGCATATGCATACAGGCATGCGCAGTGTTCACATGCATCCAGTCCAGAGGCTCCTATCTTACCTGTGCAGCAGCAGACCTTGTCTCAAAAAGTTGACACTGGCAGTTAGCACTCCCAATTCATTATAACAAAGCTGACAGTGAGTGAACCTCAGACAGTGAGACTCCCTCACAGAAGTCCATAAATCAGGTGGTCAGCAAGCAAAAATGTTCAAGTGGGTGAAAATGGGTGTAATCCATTCCTCACACAATTTATTTCACTTCATACTATTGGCTGTTTTGTTTGTCATTTATCTTCCAATGGAGTGCTTGCATCGCCAAGTGTGAGGGATTATTTTACAGCTCAAAGAGGCATTAAACCATGACATTTTAAACTGTTCTATCTCTTAAATACATTTTATGCAGAAAGCAATTGTTTTCTTTCTTTTCATTGCGTCATCATTTTTCCTAAATGTTTATAACAGGACTCAAAATGCAGGCCACATATATGGCTTATGCAATACATATTTTTAAACAGATAGCATCCATCTCATGTTAGGACACATGCCTTCAACACACTGCTCCTTTATATATATATATATATATATATATATATAGATATGTATATATATATATATATATATATATATATAAGAAGTCCTGCTATTCTTCCTGCTCTCGCCTATCGAGGTGGGTGCTCAGACAATGGGCACAGGACCCATTCAATATATGCTGCACATAAAAATCGAACAATGGCACTCCATGCAGATTACTGTCCATTATTTATGTCCAAAATCTCATATCAATCCATGTAACTCAGAAATCACAGATTTAGGGCGACGCGTTTCAACCATCACGGTCTTCCTGCTTGGCCCTCCAAGTATTCTTGGAAGGAGTGTTAGTGGAGATGATGTTTATCCAAACCTACTATTTATGCCCATCAGCTATGGAAGAGTTCTGAGTGGAGAGTTGTCTTTCTCCAGTCTCCACACCCTACTACACACATCCATCATACAATAGGGGGGACTCAGCGGAGTGGATAGTTCCTCCCCACATGATACCATGCACATCCATCATCTCAGAGAGAGGTTTAAAAGAAGAGGCCACTCCATCCTTGCACACTACTATGCACATCTATTTTCTGCGAAATAGGTCTGAAAGGAAAGGCCAGTCCCTCCCCACACACTAATACACACACCTATTATCAGGGAGGGATGTCCCCATAATCACATAAAAAGGAGCCTTTTGTTAGCATTTTTTAAGAACATTAATGTTTCTGTTTTCTAACACTTTTTAAATATTTTTAAGCTTCATAATAGGGTAGAACGGAAAGATACCACTTAGGGTAGAGGAAGGAACAGCAACAACCTCCTTAAAAACAAAAGAAGAAAAATATGGAAAAGGTTACTGATGGAAAAAAAACTGCCTGGGGGGGCATTTGGGATCCTGGACAAGCTTGTCCTGTGTAGACCTGCTTGTCTTGGATGAAAACACAGGATCAGCTTATATAAACAACACAAAAGTGCTTTATTAAGATAAGCTGGTTTGTTATCTTCTTCAGCCCTCAGTATCTGTGTGGGCACAGTATCTCCAGGATTAAATGAGGTGGAAGCCCCTGAAGATCTGTCTAGCTCTGCAGCACAAGCTAACTCTGCCAGAGGAAGCCTTTGTGGATGAATAAATGTAAGGCGCCTCCACATACCTGTGGTACTCATACTGCCCTGTTTGTTTCTACTCCCCCTTGAAGTTTTCTTGTACAGTTTGCAGGTGACATACTGGGCAGAAAAATTTTTTGCCACCTGGCTTTAAAAACAAAACTGCCACACCAAGGATTCCTTGGCAGGCTGAGGTGCCTACGCTGATGCAACTGCACCTGGCTGCTCATCAGAATCTGATGAAGTCTTCTTTGTATTGCCAGAAAGGTCTACCAACAGCAAAGTAAAGTAATAGCCCTTTCTGGCTCTCTTGAGAGTCTTGCAAGTGTTTTTAAGAAAGAAAAAAAGGAAAATGTAAAGAAATCCATAGGAACCCATCACAATCCTTCATAGGGATGTGTACGCCCTCATGGACCTCTTGTGAGTGTCTGTCGAGACTGTGAAAAAAGACTTGCTTTATATCTTCAGTGAAAATTACAGAATCAATTTTTCTAACTTAATCAGCATCTGTAATGTCTTACTTTGTTCAGAATTACAGGAAAGCACTGTTATTAACTTAATTCTAAATTCTAAATGTATGATCTCTCAAGAGGTTTGCAAAAGCTACGTAGGAAGCACAGACCCCTTGGAGTCCACACAGGGAATTTTGCCTCCACCTCCCGTGAGCATGTCGTGAGAGCCATTCCAAAATAAAATATATATTCAAAAATAATTTAATGACTTTTATTATAGAAAATCAATAAATAATAACTGAAAACATGAGAAAGAACTGTATACAATAGATTTAAAAAAAGTAGAATGTTACAAACTTGCGAGTGTCCAGCGAGCAGCTCGCAAGCTTCTCAAAAGAGTAATGATATCTTAAAAATACATTGCCCTAAGGTAACTATAACTCAAACCTTAGCCATGCACAGTTTCCTCATCAATAGTTGCATTGCAGATCTTCCAGTGATATTATAAATAATGTCATAGAAGATGTCAGGAGTGACGTAATATGTGGGGTAATTAGCCGTGCATGGCAAGGGCGGAAATTTTTATTATCTTAGGGGTTAGTGATAGTTACCATATTATTAGTGAGATAACAAGTGAGGTCATAAGCAGTGCATATATGGGGGTGTTAGTTATAGTCAGCTCAAGTACCTATAACTGCTTAATTTCTATGTGTTTGTGTGTGTAAAATCTAGGCCCGGGAGCAAAACTGCATTCTGCTAGTGGTGTTTTCAGAATTCGCCACTTCATGCTATGTGGAGAAGTGCAGAGTTCCATAACTCCGCCATCCTGAATGAAGCAAAGTTTTGTTTTCTGTTTGCACATGTGAGATTGTTGCTTTTAGTGCTTGCTCGCGAGTGCCATGATACATTCAGGCTGCAGGTGAGCGTGCAAAATATTTCACACCCGCTCATGTGGCTGAATGCACCTTGAGTAGATTTTCTACTCAAGATGCAGCTAAATCTAGTAAAAAATAGGTTTCTGAGTGGAGTTTCTTCTCCAGTGGACACAACAAGTAGATTTTTAGTGCTTGAAGCCTTTTTTTCCAACAGGAACATGAAGGAATTGCCCCAGATAATCCAACTTCCTGTTACTGTCCAGCAGGCTCCTCCTAGTGCTTTGGTCATCTCCTGGTCACTTTTCACTTGGATTTCAAAGTAGAAGCATCACTCTTTTTGTCTCATGGATAAATATCTTTGTATAGGGCTGTTGCTTGTTTGCTAGGGAATGCACCAGTATTTCTTTGTACTGTTATTTGATTTGTAGATTTCATTGTGGTGGATGGCTTGGAGTTTAAGAGGTTGCCTAGTTATTTGTTTTTGCATTTAATTGATTTTTCATCTTTTGTAAAGGAAGATTGTTGCACAGCTCAGCACCTTTTCTCCATGTTTGTTACATTTGCAATATTCAAATATTTTACTGTGTGGCCTCGACTTCCTATGGGCCATCGAGCCGGTAGGCCCAGTAGTAGTTATCAGTGCCTAAAACAAATGCTTCTGTGGTATGTTTTTAAAACTTCATTTAGGGCAGAGATGGTATTGGACTCAATTAAAAATGTTGGCTGTTGTTTGCATTTAATCTACTTTTCTGCAAAATGTGTATATGCGGGGGAATATTTGATGGCATGGGAGCACGTGTGATGTTGTAAAGTTTTCTAGCTCATTTAATTTTCATGTTTTACATTGCTGAATTGATGTTATTGTTTTTTTCAGTGTTATTACTACCATGCCTCCTTTTTCAGGCCAGTGTGTATGTGTGCCTTTGTCATTGGCCACAATTTGTCTTTGTTCTCCATGCCATGTGGCATACCTTTCATCCATCCTTTGGCCCACTCAGGCATCTCCTAACACCCACTTACACATCCTTTCACCCACCCACCCACACATCTTTCACCCATATGCCATTTCACCCATCTTTTCTTTCATTTATACATCTTTTGTTCCCTTTTCCATCAATCGATCCTTTGTAGTGTCCATTCATTCTGAGCTTTTATCTGCTGAGTTGCAGCTAGAAGAGGCCATTAAGAACTCGAACCCCGCTGTAGCTGCTAAAGCAGTGGGTTCACAAGCAACGCACTTGCAGTAAGTATACTAATAATTGTCAATAAGCAAGCAATATAACTTACCAAACCCCATCACTATTTCTGCCGGATCTCCCCCTCCGACCACTGTCACGTCCAGCGCACTGGTGCTGCTGCTGGCCCATGCACTGATGGTTAATGCAGCTGGAAAAACGTTACACATTTTAGATGCCAGACATGCCTCCCCTTGTTATTTTTGAAGAACTAATTCAACAAAATACAACCGCAGTAGATCACTACCATTTTAAGTTATTCTATCATTTACTTTACTAATGTTAGTATGCTGGAAAAGACAGGTAGTCAAGTCAACCACAATTGTTTTGTAATGGAGGGGCGGAGCTGTGTCACTAAAGTGCAACAAAGGGGTGGAATATTTGATGAATCCAGGAGGACCTATGGTGATTTGATGAGGACTTGATGGGCAAATGCAATTGGACCATCCTCATACTACTTTCCACCCATGCTGCACTGTCATTGAAAATGCTGGTATGTAATAATGTATAAATAAATAATAAATACACTCAATATGGCATTGGCCACTCACTCGTTTTACTGTTTGAGAATGAGCAAGGAAAAGAAAACCTTCACAAACAGGCATAGAAAAGTTGATTTGGGCATGCAATCCTCTCGGTAGAGTACCCGTCCTAAAAATCTGTCCACTTTGTCTTGCAGTAACAGTCTGCAAGATATATAAGGGGAGATGGAAAAGGTAAGCTTAGTAATAAAGCAGAAGAAATCTACATACTACAGACAGAAGGGAGTCAGATACAGAAACATTGAAAATAGAAAGATGCAGGGATAACATGAATTTGACAAATCTTAGATAGAATGAAAATAAGTACAAAAAAGGTAGAGAGGCAAGGTAAAACAAATAAATAATATTCTAAATGAGGAGAAGGGGAAAGTTAGGGAAATAATATAACAGGAAGACTTACTGGGGCCAGCAGATCTGCCAGCTCCCACACTGGTGGTGGGATTGGCACTCTCGTCTTCTGGATCTGCCTGGGATCATGCAGGAAGGAAGATAAAAAAATAGGTACACTCCCCAAAAATATTTTGACCGGCATAGGCAAACACTGTTACATAGTTTTTCTGAATCTGTTCGCCTATACTACTAGTATCTTCTTGATTTCACCTAGTTTTCCTACATCTAATCCCCACTCCAAATTTCCTAAAACTAAACTACATTTGCAACTACGTACGACTACTAATGCATTTATATTGCAATGAATGATGTTTGCTTCTCAACCACCTTTGATGGGTCAGCTCAGTCTCCCTTATTCTTCAATGCATAGATACATACTATGATACTACACATCACTGGGTCATTGCAATTGGAAGGCACTTCATAAACTACATAAAGAATGGCACAGAGAAGGGAATGCTAACTTACTGATATTACTTATTAATACTACCACTATCTTATTCTTGGTGACAGAAGGAGTCTCAGTCTACATGGCTTCTTAAATAATCAGCCCAAACACATGCCGACAAGTACAGTTAGGAAGCACTGACTGAGCACCTGACTAGCTCAGACTGAATCACATACTATTCATTGTAACGTAAACTTAACCTACCTCTGAGAGTAAGTACTGCTATTAGAAAGAAATTGCATTGTGGAAAACACACCACAAATAAATAACGATTACCCACCAAGCCTCAATGCCCAGCAGGTCTAGCAGGTCTTGCTCATGGTCTACAATGTCCACCAAACGATGCATCAACTGCTACTGGGTGCGCTGGACCACATTGTGCCGACTCACACACCAGCGCACCTTTCCCCACAGCACTTGACGCTCCTGAAGGGCATAACTGCTTCCAGGCCTGCCATCTGCTGACAGCATGGAGGGGAGTGCTGCCACTTCTGCCTCAGTAAAAATGGGTCCGTGCTGCTACTCCCTCTGCTACCCTGCTCTGCCATGGAGCTGGGAGGAAAAAAGAAAGGGGAAGAAATAGAAGGAAGGAAGGGAGAAAGAAAAAAAATAAAGAAGTAAAGGGAAAAGCAAAAAGCAACAAAGTATTAAAAAAAGTCATGAAAAACACACAAATTAAAGAAAAAGAAAAATACACAAACACGAAGACACACACTGATGAAATAAAGAAAAATGAGGGGTGGATAATTTAGAAAAGGGTGGGATAAAAAAGATTAAGGGTGAATTAAAGTTAGGCCCAGCACCATGCACAGAGAGATAGAGATAACAAAATTCTGCACACATGCAAAATGTGTGGTGCCATTCGCACGACATTTTCAGCTCACATCACTCTCCCGAAAGTGAAAACCGTAGAGTAAGTGGGTGCACCGATCAATTCCATCCACTGGCAGACTTCCACATATGTTTTAATGTTATAATGTTGTTATGTCATTTGAGAAACACTGCTTCATTTACTTACAAGTACACACAGTTTGTACATTTCATTTTTTAACACATTTGCAAAGCTTGCTCACATCGCTCTACATTCTAATCTGTACCTTTAAAAAAAAAATCCTTTTATCACACCTAATTATAACATTACTCTAACCTTTGTGGTTTCCAGTGAGAATATATACATAGAAACTGATTACTTCAACAATTTTTGCTCTTTTACTAATCACAAAATCAGACAAATTAGTTAAAAACAAAACACATTGATTATATTTAGAGTAATTACACCTTAGATTCCTCCACTCTAAATCAAGGGGACAGCATGCCTCTATGCTGCCCCTTTATGTAGCTTTTTTATTTCATTTCCACATCAGCTCACATTTTTCAGAATAAACAGTTATGCCCGACATTTAATTTCTAACATTACAACAACCAGCCAATCAGAGCACTCGCAGGACTCGTGAGACTCTCACAAGCCCAACCGTACAACTATACAATTATTTTTACCCTTAATTACTCAAAAACTACAGAACGGATTTACACCAAATCAAAAGAACACAATTTGCGTACCAAGATCTAGCTTTCTGTCAAATTTATTTGTAATTCGGTTCAGCCGTTTTCTTTTGCTGCAGCCATGTATAAAGAAGTCTATTGAAAATGAGTGGGGATTTTCCATTTTGTGAGCCCCCCTTTTTCACAGATCACCCTGAAACTTTCCAGGAAGGAGCCGGTGGTATATTTTATTAAAGGAAAGAAAGGGAGTTGCAAATCAAGACCCTACAGGATTTGCGGTCCCCCTGGACCTTGTTCACATATAATCAGTTTAGTCCTAAAACATTGTTTATGTCCCTTGCTGTCATTCACCTCATTTCTAATTCCGCCTTCCTTCTCATGGGAATTGTAGTCCATAAAGACAAAAGAAAAAGCTCAATCAGAATAATTCTGAGAGAGCATTTGAAAGGGAAGCAAATCCTCTGCTGTCATAATTCTTTGCTTCTCCCAGTAGTGGGATTATGCACTCATCATGTCTGGCAATACTTCCATTGTCCATTTATTCATGATATGTCATTGTACATGGAATATCCTCTTTCTTGGCACATGCCGCTTTCATTTCTTGTTAATGTTTGACATCCCACATGCAGTGGCGAATGGTGAACTTTGTATGTAATGGAGCATAACTCATTACACCTTCAGAGCGAGTCTATCAAAGAAACCGAAACTCATTAGGAGAGGTTGATAAGGGCCTCACCCCCCAAAAAATGTTTTAAAAATAATATGGAGGAAGGTTACATATTACACCACAATTGTCATACTTACTAAAACACCATAGCTTTCACATGCAATCCTGTGGACAATTATACATAGATAATTCAAAGTATAATGTTGCAAGGAAGCCCTTCTCTTTCAAGGGGCATCTGGGGCAAGTGCCGGACCTTGGCTAGAAAGTGCTCTGGGGCCATATGAGCCAAACAATAAAATTTTAGCACAATTACCCCAAAAATGGCTGAAAAGCCATAGGTTGGAAGGGTGGTTCAAATAATTTACAGAATTTGATAAGGACTCATTTCATTTTTCTAAATATTGAAAGCAGCTCCCTTATTGCCTTTGATTGTTCCCTTTCTGTTCCTTCTACAGACTACTAGTCATATGAAACGAGCGAGCATATTATTGAAGGACCAACATGGAAAAAATAACATTAAAGATCGCACATTCCATGTCTTAGATTAGAAAGATTTCACCATCTGCTAGAAGAGGAATCACTCAAGTGTATAACCAGACCTAATGCAGCAACGTAAATACTGATAGCACAGTCATAAAAAGCTTCAGTATAAATTTTGAATCGGTAGTCCAGAATTAAAAATGAATTTACAGACATGTCACCAATCTGATTTGTTAGACATGCACCTACAATTTGTTTAGGAAAAGAAAATATATTAATACCGGCTTCACATTTCCCATACCACTAGAAATAATGGTCTCAAAATTAGCAAGATTGATCATTCAAATATCAGTGTGAAATACTTCCTCAAAGGATTATTATTGTTGCAAATATTATCTGTTAATTTTCTGAGAGAAGCAGTGCGTGCTTTACCCATCACAAACAGGTATGGCATAGGGAAGCAGCAAAAGACGCTTTCCCTCACACGTGGAGTGGGATCACCAAAGGTATGAGAAGTGCAAGCTTCAGTGATGGACCTATGTTCAGCTCATGTGGCAACTGTGAAAGCTTTCATGACACACAGAAACAGAGTGCAGTCTGAATAAGTTTTAGTTAAACAGAACATCGTCCATCAAACACACACAGAATGTTTGGAAAGAGCAATATCATACAAAATATAATACACACACGCACACAGGTTGGCCAGCCACAAAGCAAGCTTCCCTGGCACATGAAGAACCTTGTCAGTAGCATTGCACATCCAGGATGTATTGCTAGTAAACCTTAGTTTGGTGAGAGTGTGTTTCAACAGGTACACATCTTATTCTAACAAAATCATGAAATGAAGAGCTCCGAAGTGCACAGTAGGCTCGGGCTTTGTGAAAGGTATAATGGTTGCTGCATATAACAGCCATGCTGCTTTCTTTTACCAAAGCTTCGCTAATTAAACAGTATTCACCCAGGTATAAACAGTCATGTGTCACTTGCAGTGCCACATGCCACTGCACGTCTTCTTATTAAGGCACAATTCTAATGATTAAAACTCAAAATGTATTTGGAATTGGAATTGTGTGTGTCTTGGCAGCAGACAGTTTAGGATAATTACCAATGAAACATCACCAGGGACTTCAATGTGGAAATTACTTTTCTAATAACACACAAAGGGAACCTTTAGCTCACAATGCAGAGTTACCTGGAGAGAAATACTGAAACTGAAAGTCAGTTTTTGTTAATTCACATAGAGGAAAGTAAGATCATTTTCCTGCATTGGAAAATAACAGTCTCTTGCACTAGCGTCGATCACAAGGGGGTGTATGGGCCTCAACGCTCTTGGGAACCAGCCGACGCTGTCCCCTTGTGAATTTGAGCTGTTTTTTCACTCATTACCTGTATTGATTCACAATGCACTATGGTATCTGCTGTTTCCTTCTTGCAGCAGTTTGACATTATGGCCACTAGTGCATATCTAGTGTGTGAACCAAACATTTGATCTATTATTGTGTCTTATTGCTATTTCTAATGTTTTGTTTTTTATGTGAGTAATTTAGAGTGGGTTGATTTCCTGTGCATATATTATTGCTGATTGTATCATACTATAGCCCTCCAATTGGTTGGCTAATGATTCACTCATGGCCTCTTTGAGTTGCAATGCACTCCTGTGTTTGTCACTTTCTCTTAGCAACATTTAGAAAACATTTGAGTGGATCAATTTTCTAATGCAGTAAACATACACAATCTGCATTTGGTTTTGTGGAATGTTTACATATTAAAGCTCTCTAGTGGGCTAGAGCCTCCCCTTGAGTGCTACTTTTCTTGCAAAATGTACTTTTGTTTTTCATACCCTTCACTAGATGTGTTGTTAATTTTTCCATTTTGTTTCATTGAATCATTGTTAATTAATACTGTTGCATGATTTATGAAAAAAACCTAGTTAACTTGTTTCATTAGTTTTTTCTTTATTTTTATTCATCAACTTCATTCATTAAGTCATTTCGTTGATTCATTTAGGAACAGAAACCTGTTAGCTTGTTTCTTTGCTTTCTCCTTTATTAGGGTCGAGCCTGCGATAATATGCGCTAATGCATGTGTCTCACTTGTGAGACACTGTTGTTTACAAAAAGGGTTTGGAGCCCGCCCTTTGCTTATCACTACTCTGTTTCACTGTTACTCTTCTTTGCAGCTATCTTAATTGGTCAGTGAAGCCGAAATGTCAAGTCTGATGCTTGCTGTGGAGCAGCGACCAAACACAAATTGGTTCAACTTATTCTGTGCCTGTCCTTCGCTCTCAATGTGATTCAGGTACTATTTCTTTTCCCCTCCCCCATAGCCCTTTTTATTCTTGTTTTTATTAGGGCTCTTTACATGGGCACCAGCTATTACATTAATTTCACTTTCTTTTTTTTCTAAGGCAGGTAAGATTAAGGGCCTGATTTAGAGTTTGGCAGATGGGTTTACTCCGTCACAAACATGAAGGATATCCCGTCTGCTGTATTACAATTCCATTTTATCCTATGGAAATCATAATAAAGCATATGGGATATCAGTCACGTTTGTCATGGAGTAACCTGTATGTCAAACTCTAAATCAGGCGCTAAGTGACTTGCCCCAAATCACATCACATTCAGGCAGCACCAAGACTCAAACCTGATTCCTTCGTTCTGACATCATCATCTTTGCATTAGTGTTACATTCTTCTTCCCACTCCCACCCACTCATCCATGCAGATTTTGTGTGGTAAGAGGAAAGTCCGGATTCTGCATAATCAATCATTAGTTGCTACTTCAGCATGTTCTATTGTATTGTCTGGCACGTTGTTTGCTTTACACACTATTTTGAAGCTTTTAATTCTTCTGAGGTAAATAAAACAATCACTATCTAAGTACTGCAAAAAATGTGCTGGGGTATTAAACTATAATAGCACTCTGTGCTGTTTGATAAAACGCTCCAATATCTTCGCGTCAAGTTTGTGCTATATAAAACTGCAGTAATATATAAGACCTCCCAAGAAAAAAAGCAAACATCTCAACTAGTAATCCACTTTCTTCATTTGCTTGTAACACACCAGTTTGTTGCGTAATCGCTGCTTTTTGGCTTTGGCAGCTTGAAATGCTAAAAGGCCAGGACTGGATGAGTGTGTTTCACTTTGATATGGGCCCCCTGCTAGGACTGGAAGGCATCAGCGTGTGCAAGGTTGCCAATTACGTGTAAGCAGCCTTTTTCTTTTCTTTTTTAAATTAAATTCAGATACATGTTCAACATTTATTATGAGAGACAAGGACTGTAAGTGTCAGATACAAATAAAAACATACGCTGGTTTTCTACTCAAGTATAATTTCGGGTAAACTCAAGATCTCTGGTCACAGGCACTTTGCACATAGCCTGGGTTGTCAGATCAGTTTATGTCAGTGGTGACGTCGTTTTCCAATCTGTGAGTTTGGGTTATTTTTAGAAATCACTGATTTGTGAGTTAGACTGACTCAACTGCGCTGAAACTACAACTCCCAGAATGTATCAATGAGATAAAATGACATCACAAGATAGAAAATATCATCATAGATGAATCTGAGGTAACTGGCACCACAGCGCAGCCTGTAATTGCTTATTAAATTGAGCATGAAATGAGTGTTGTTTTTTTGTTTTTTTTGCAGTTATACATAGCTCAATCCCGACTCAACGTATTGGAGCACATTACATGAGCACCATTTACATTACACCAGATCACATGCATTGTTTACTGGCAAGGGGAGATTAAGTGATTTGCTCAGAATCACAGGATATTGAGCCAAGGCCATGACTGGAATCTGGTTCCCAACTTCCAAAGTTGGCTGCTACATCCTCTTCCCATTCTCTCTCCTACTTGGGTAACAGAATTCAAATCACATAAACTTCATCATTCAGTGGCATGAGTAGTACATAAATAAACCTCGGCTGCAAATGTAATAAAATGTGTTTTGGGTCCTAGGAAAAGCTAGACTTGCTTAAGTTACAATTAAGCACAGATGAGCAGACCAGATGTCCGCATGACATCAGCACATCCCATTTTCATCTCTGGGACATTCCTTTCGAAGTCATGAGCAGCTGCCTTGTTGCGATTGGTTACATTGAAGGCCACATCTCCCAGAACGAAGTGGGTGGTTAGGTGTATGCCATTGGACTGGAATCATGTAGTCTTGGTATTCAAATACTTTATATATCAGAAATGGGGAGGCACTCTCACGGTTCTGCAGCATCAATATACTAGAAATAGTAGAAGTTTCATGCCAACCATGGTCCACTTTGTTTCCTCTTTAGTAGGTCAAATAATTCTGACAATACTAGCATATTAATATCAACCCTTCTTCCTTTCACTTTTGTCTGTAGCCACCTCACAGGAAGCTGGCAATTGTGACGCCACCTTCTCCCTTTGTGGCCGTCTCTTATCCATGTCCTTCTTCCATGGGTGTGTTTATTGTCATCCTCTACCTCAAATTCTCATCTCTTATTTATTTCTGCCCACGCTGCCTGTCCTCTTTTAATCACATGCACCATTTTAACTTTTGCTCTTCCTTGTATCCCTCCCCCTCTCAACATTTCTTCCTTCCCTCTCCCTCCTCCACTTCCCAACCCCCTACTCCGTGTCCCCCTCCCCCTTCTAATACCACAGGTTGCCATAACTGGCCAGGCAGATCTCATTTTCCAAGCTAATTTTCGGGTTATTTTTGGCTATTAGGTTTTCACTTTTAAAAAGTACGGCTCACACAGGGAGCATGAATTTATCAGACTAAAATTCAGATGAATGGGCTACTCCCAGGATTTAGCAATATTGCAGGGCTCATTTTAAGGTTTATTTTGCATCAACAAACAATTCCGCACTGACCTGAAGACTAGGGTTATTTTGGGTAAGCTTTTTGTTTCTTGTGGGAAACCTAGAGCGGTTGGTCAGCAAGGATGTCATGCTTCCCAACCCAGTGAGTTTAGATTTACAATCCAGTGCATTTTGAGCGTATAGTTCATTGGAATTGCACTTAATGCAACTGACCTAATGAACAGGGAAAGATAATTTAGCTGCCAAATTTTCAGTTTATATATGTGACATGAAGTTCTCCTGAAGTGTTAGCTCTTCCGCTGGGAGTCAGAATATGGTTTCGGCAGCAGTCCCTTGCTGTGAATCTGTCCCTGAAGGCCATGGGCCACCATCACCACTGGCCTAGTGAAATCCTGTGATTGGTCCTGCTTCTTGCAGGCCTTAGACCCTACATTGCTTTGGTAGCAGTAGCTAACACTACAGAAACTAAAGTAACCAATGCTGTTCTATATTCGCACTTCGGAAGCTACCAATGTGAAACATAAACAAACCTACTGGAAATAATGAAGGCGAAGGCTTAGATGCTACATAAACGTCCAATACATCTTGCACTAGACCTTGCAGAGCAATGTTACATTGTTTAATTTCTGGTGCGAGTAGTCGATCCTTTGCACATTTATCCATCACACTTTGACACATTGGCTGTGAAATAGCACTTTTTTTAAATTTATTTTTTTACTTTCAGCCATGCTGCACAGCCGCCACTAAGCTGTACAACATGGATTAACAATTATTAAAAACAGATACTAGACCTATTTGGTTTTGTCATTGTTTCCCTTGCCATATTGTACTTCTGCGAGGCATCTGTGCAGCATGGTTGAAAGTAAAAAAAAAAGCACTATAAAGTGACTCACAATGACTTCATCATGGTCCTTTTTTTACTGCATAGCAGATAGGCTGCTGTACAACATAGCTATAAACATTGACAAAGCCAATATATCTTTCATAGGTGAGACCTGCTTGCTTTGCTAATGCTTGTTTTTATTCATTGACGCCACTCATTTTTTTGTATGTTGGAGTTTAACAGCTGCATCTATGCTCCTATATTACAGTGCAATTCCTTCACATATGAAACACTCAGTTACATGATGTGTTTTGATTTTGTGTATCAATGATGCACATATGACTCCTCATCTTAATTCAATCACTTGGGGTTAAGGTGCTAAACAACATGATATATCTTGAGTCCTTTTGACGCAGGATCTTTTCTCTGTTTCCACCTCCCTCAGATTTGTCTATATTTGTACTATGACGAACAACGGAATCAAAAGACCCATAAGTGCAGCAAACGTGTATTGAACTTAAGCTGCCTATTAGGCAAAACATTACTTTCAAAAATGTATCTTATTTCCTGGCATACACCTCCTGGTACAGAGGAAACAAGATAATATTTAACTATTTAGCCTCACAGCTGAAATAACTCTATGATTTTTTTTTTACACTGTCTTTCTGTATGCATGACTTAAATATTTGTTTCATATGATGTGTTCAACAAAATGTCTTCCAGTTCACATTACAAACCACATTACAAACCACAAAAATTAAAAAAAAAATGTTATCTAATAGACTAAACCGATTTGATTATATACTTATATTGCATAGCTTTGAGTGTTTAAGGTCTAATTTTTTCAAGCATCTGCAATCAAGAATAGAAAAGCAATTTGCAATCAAGAAAATACAAAGAATTCAGGTCTAGGAGAAATTTGTGGAATTCCTTTGCAGATATTACGCCAAAAGCTCAAACAAATTACGGACAATAATACGAAATGACTGTTTGGCATTTTGAGCTGCGTTTTAGACTGAAATGCATTCTTGCGCCCAATGTTGATGCAAGGATGTATTTTGCATTAAAAAATAGCGTAAAAGAAAGCTTTTGCCAGAAGATGCTTTCAAAATTCTGATTGTTCAGTCTGTTCTCCCAATAGGATTTTTACATGTGGCATAATGGCGTAATCTCTGCCATTTCACGTAAGAAGTGCAGTGCAAAATGCTGGAAATTTTCATGATTTATGCCATTATACTACATGTAAAAATCATATTGGGAGAACAGTGTGAACGATCAGAGTGCATCGATGGATAGATGGATAAATTAATGAATGGGTGCATGAATGGATGGTTGAATAAGTGGGTGGATACATGAATGATGGCTAGAATAATGGGTGAGTGTTTGAACTGTATCTGGGCCCTGCACTCTACATCACAACTCCCACAGCATATTGAATGTACTGTGCTGTTATGACCAATAAGCTCTTGAAGCATGGCATGACTTTCGGTCAAACACATACTGCAAAAGCATAATGGACAAGGCATTTGACTGTGCCCAGATGCATTTGTTGCAGGCTTTCTACTTAGCATCTATTTCTCAGAACCTGCTTGGCATGGCCTTCAGAGGTTGTCGGTTGATTCTGGGTACAAAACAGTGGGGAATGCCAAATGCTGTGCCCAGTGTACTATGGTTGCTAAACCATGACACTTAGGAAATCCATGCTTTCAGTAGAGATTTGCAGAGACACAATTTGATTGCTGATAGATGAAGGGGAATGAAAGTTAAAGATATCTTAAAAATGCAACCATTGAAATTCCAACAGACATTTGTTGATCAGCAATAATACAAAATAAATGCTCTCAGGGATACAACTTCCTACAGATTCCTCACCTTTTGAATTATCCTTAAAGATTTCAGACTGATCCTGAGAAAACTTTTCCCCAGCAATTTAACTACAGAACGGCTGTTGGTGAATCCACCTGCAGCCACGACTGCATCTACATTATGACAATGCCAGAGAATAATAGTTAGTAACCAGCATGCAGGTGTAAATTTACATTTTGACATTTTGCCACTCATCAGTGCTGGTCCAGAGCGCTCTCTTGGTGTCTCACCAATGAAATTCCTCAGCACTTGGACAGCAACTATGTCATATTTCTCCTGCAAACCTTTAAGGGTTTATGCCATGTCACAGGTGCCATAAAAAGGTGTCCCTATTGAACCAATATCACCTCTGAATCTGGGATTGGAACACAACAAAATGGACGGTAAATCTCATGTTTCATGCACCCAACAGCCATCAGGGAGGTCAATCTGACTTTGGTCAATGACCACAGGAAGATGTCAAAGTGATCTACCTGACCGCTAGGAAAGTCACCTGGCAAGAACTGGCCACCCAAGAGATCTACCTATAAAAAACACAGAAAGGTTTGATATGATGGAGACACTTTCCTCTTTCTCAAGGAAACTCTATGGATCGTTTGGAGTCTCACCACCATTCCCCAATGCTGAAAAAGAGCACATTAGGGTTTCCAGGTCTATCAGGTGACACCTCACAGGCCGAATACTTTTGGCTGACAATGCTGAATCAGTTTATGATAGCTAATGTACCCTCTGGGCCAAACCTAGGGAAGTGTGCTCTGCACCTCAAAGGGCTATGGCCCCATCACCCAAGAAATTGAAGCCTGCCAAGATGGTGTCCCTTTTTTGTTTGAATGCTCCTTCAGTGCAGACACTGCCCATGGAGCCAACTAAGGTGCTGCTCTCCAATATTTACATGCCAGAATAATTTGTTGGTCTGTGAAGGAGAATATTAAGGTGAACTTCAAAGATTTTCCCTAATCAGCACATCTCCCTAGTCCTCATAGAATCACCAGGTTAGAGGATTTTTTTTTATTCAGATTTCATTGCCCTTACAATGTCACCTAAGGACTACGACTGCATTGAAAATGGTGATTCTGAGGCTTAAAATCTCCTTCCTCTGTAAATTACTGTTGCTGGTTTATTTCTTGACTTACAAAATGCAAATAGCCAAGGCATTACACCAGAAGGGGATAACCCTGCTTTAAAAGAGGTTTCTTCATTTACAACTGTGGTATGAAAGCAGTTGAAGCCTTGCTCTCTGAGGAGGTAAAGTATAACATTTTGATTAAGATCTTGCAAACCTCATCCTCAGTAACAGCTCTCTTGCTTTCGTTCAAAGAATCTGTTTTAGGTCCTGTCATGGCTGCAGTTCAAAAACCCTTTTCAGGCACATCAATCCACCAATACATAGCTCGATGCCAGAGGACTGGCCTGAGAGTTGCCCACTTTTTGTCCTCTCACACATCCCTGGAAAGTCTGGCAGTACAAATGTCCTCCTCAAAGCAGAACCGAAATGCCTTCCCAATGGTACCGCCTAATAGAGAGTGAAAAAAACTTTGCTCTATGGGCAACAAAGTACTTTGGCCCAGATTTAAGAGCGCCTAGCACCTCATTGTGCCACATTAGCATCATTTATTACAACACTAATGTAGCCCATGAAGCCATATTTATAAAGTGGTGCAATGCATGCATTGTGCCAGTTTGTATCTCCTTGAGTCATATTATGCCTGCACCAGGCATAATGTATGCATGCAGGGTGTTCCCCCATTAGGGGGACCACAAAAATGGCACAGATTTCTTAGTTCACTGACAGCATTGTCAGGGTGTCAGGGAAGAATGAATGTTTCTAAATTTGTGTTTGAAAGTTATCACTTTTTAAAAAAAATACTTCTTAATGCACCGATGTAATCTGATGTAGTAAGGTGAAACTGTTCTGCGTGTTAATGAAATACACTTTTTGATTTTTGAAGAGACTTTATCATACTTTTACACTTTTGCTGTAAAATGTCTTTAAAAATGAGAATGTTCCCAAAGTTAAGCATTGCAGGACACCCTAAGAACTTCCTTTCTTTAACTTCAATTAGCCTTTAAATAAATGCTTGCCAGTTTATTTAACATCTTTTTGATGTTAGTGCTGAGTCAAGTAAACAGCGGCACAGTGCTGCTGTTGACCAAGGGGGATGCATGTAAAGATCAGGAGGGCCATATGTGTCCCCCAGGAGGCACTTTGAGTGTCACTGGTTTAGAACATGAAATTTCCTCAGTTATGTGTCATTCACTTTTCTCTGAATAGTTCCTTGGGAGATTTCTTCAAGTTCAACTGGTCACAGGGCATGTTGTACAAGTTTCCGCTGACTCAACTCCTTTCAAGAGTGTGGTGATCAAGCACAGCTGATTCTGATTGCTTCTGACTGGATCTGGTACTTTGTTGGCACTCAACATTCAGCAGCCTCTTCTTCTCGAACACAAACTGTAGCTACTTTTGCAACAGGATGATCAGATCCCCCAATCAGTCACCAAACATCACGCTGAAGCTAGAGACCTGGAGACAGAGAGGTGCCAACAGGAGCCCTTTTGTCTTCTTGATGAAGTTGTAGAAGTCACCTTACTGGCCAAAAATCCCACCATCATCTCTGCTACGCAGGTCAGTGGAACAATTTTATTTATGATGTGAATCATAAGTCCTCAAGCCCTTTATATTTCACCTTTCCAAAGTTTTGCAATATGCATTGTCCCATTCCACAGCAGTGGCTAAATTAATTACTAGTTGGCTGCCCTATTTGTCAACTAGCCTTCCTCAACAACCTTTGCTGTTTAGAGCACCACTGTTGTCATGTTTTCTAAAAGGTTTGCTTTATTTATTTCCTCCTACACTTTTCGGGCCATATGTACGAACACATTTTTCCATAGGCACAGAATGGGCAAAACTGCTTGCTACATTTGGCCCTTCATCATTCTTCTGTGTTCTTCTGTGGAATTGCCCGGTTCAACTTCTTACCCTAATGATAGTTTTGTTAGTCTCATTAACTTCAGCACAGATGGTCATAAAATTTTACACCTTCTCAGTTTCTATGCCTTTCACAGTTTTCTACCTGGATAATGTGGTATTTCACACCTGCTCATTGTTCTTTCCCAAGGAGGATTATGCTTTTCATATGCCCCAGCCTCTTACACTTCAAGCCTTCTACCCTCTTCCTCCAAATTTCAACCAAGGAGTACACGTGACATCATATACTAATCACAGGTGTGCAATGTATTTAAAATGAACCAGAGTACAGATTTTGTGCAAAGAAAATAGCATTAAATGCAGCAGAATAAAACTAGCAGCTACCAGTATCCACTCACCTTTTGCTACTGTGCTCTTGGGTAGGCATTTTTTAATGACAATTATTCTGATTACTCTGGTGTAATTAAAATTTTGCCAAGACTACTTAGCATGTTTAGCTTACGCTTGGTATATTTAAAAGTGTACAAATCTGTCAAAAGAAGCATAGCTAAAAGCAGGGGCAGGGATTTTGATTTTCTATTACCATTGCCTTTTGTCAATGAATTCCCATGATGTTTGGAAATGTTCAGCATTTAAAGTTTTCTGTGGGTGTGGCAAATTTTGTGCTGACGCACCAAAAGTTGACCATTTGAAAGGGGGGGGGGGGGTCAAAAGGGTGGTGAGGTATTATTAGCTATTTCATCCTTCTATGCATTCTATGCAGCATGATTAGTCTCCTGTGTGTATGGCAAGTTTCCTGCTGACCCAGCAAGGGGACAAAAGTTAAAAGGAATGAAGCTATTTCATGAGCTGATAACTGTGGTGCTGTTTAATGAACCTGCGTGAAATCTGCTGGGCTTATCACAAGTTAAGGCTGATGTAGGAAGCTCAAGTTTCATGCAGACACAACTAGGTAAAAATTGAAGAGATGGGGTAAAACAAATCAATGATTTACTAATATCTTTGGTGTAGTTTCACAGATATGTACAACTTTCAGCACATGTTTAGAATGTTTAGATTTGCACAGATCCGTCAAATGCAATACAGTCAAAAGTGGGTGGTATAAGTGTTTATTTCCTATTAACTGTGAAATTCTTCAATTAACTCACGTGACATTTGGCTAATATTTTGCATGATTAGATTTTTTGTGGGTGTGGCAAGTTTTGTGGTCATGCACCAAGGGGTGATCTAACTTAGAAAAGGGTTGTGTCAAAAGGGAAGTGGCATTTACTTCTAATGCAAATCATGATTTGATTTGGAAAGCTGCCTAAAGTAAAGGAAAGTAGTGCTATGCAATACTTTGTGTTTCTTTGTGTATTGGAATTTCTCCAAAAAATGATACCTCCTTGAGGCGGTCATAATAATGGTCCATATTTATTCCACTTTGCATGGGTGCTGCTCTGTACAGCACATATGCAAAGTTGGAAAGTATAATAGCGTAGTTTTTGAACTGGAAGGGGCCTCGTTCAGTACAAAACCTACGCTAGACAGAACACACACATCGTTCCACTATGGTGCAAGGGTGCGTACCTTAGTGCATCGCCTCCTAAGGTGCACCAGCCTAGGCAGAGAAGAAAACAGGAACATTTCTTAGTAGAAATTATGCTGTTCTGCTCTAGCCCTTTCACGCAGCGCCCAGCAGCAACTTTGGTTACTGCACTGCATTGAGTGAAAAATGTGAAAATCTGCCCCAAGGCTTTTAGACCAACTGCACATATTTATTACTGCAGAGCAAAAAGCAAATTCAATATTATTACCCTAGTGTAATAAAATTGACGTGAGAAGAGCACTGTTCTTGTATCACAAACTGCATGTTATAAATGACTTTACACATGCAAACAAGTCTCCTAATGGTCACAAGACCACTTCACTATGCATATTTTGCGGATCACAATTGTGGAAACATCGGCTGACTCCCGCTGTTCCCGCAATTTTAAACAAGCCTGCCATAAAAGAAAAAAAAAACAGTCTCCAATGTGCTGTTTATTTATTTGTCGTGCTTCCTTACATCATAACAATGCTGCCTAATCACACAAGAGATCGAAAAAAGCAAATAAACGCAGCAGAGAAACTCATCATTCAGTGTTTTTTTAGCCCAGAGCAATAATTCCGTACTGCCCCCTTCTATTGGCCTCCCATCTACCTGAGACATCCTGTCTGACATAGATTAGCAGAACAGGTGTGGGAAGGAATGACATGGCCAGAAACGCCCTGTTATTTACCCCTTCCCCGCAGCTGGCTGTGCCTCCCTGCATGTAAAATGACAAAAGACGAAAAATCGGGGCTTCCCTTTTTTATGGGATAAAGTATTTTATCTTCAGACATACATTTATATCACTGGATTGACAAGAATGTATTAAAAATTATAGGTTGTAAACATGAACATAGAAACCTTGCCGCCTCCCCACCCTGCTGAGAATACCATTAGTAAGCTAAGAAGCAGATAGAGAAACATCATTGGCTATTAAATCGAGCAGAAGACAGGTTTTTGAAACAGCACACATACTGTATTCACATATTATAAGTTGTTCTCATATGTTACAATGAAGTAAAATGAGGTTCTGTGAAACAAAATATTTGCCTAGGATCACACAATTTGGACAAACAGGGTAGCTGGAATTCATCACAGGTTTTCAGATTAAACATTGTGCAATTCAGCCACTAGGTGAGTATCTATTTCTCATATCAAAGATCAATGGGTTGTCTTTAATTCTTGACACATAAGGTTGGAGGTCAGACAGAAGCCACATTTGGGTTCAGTTATTAATAGCATAAACTTGTCCCAAGCACATGAGAGTATGTCACAAAAGCCAAGAGTACTTTATGCATTTTCAGCAAAGGAGGGTGAAGCAACTTTCCTTTGATTCATTGGAAGTTAGTTGAGCAAGGCTGTTTTTCAAACCTGGTTCCCAACATGGCTGGGTCGGCAGCTCTAACCGCTAGGCCACAACTCCTCCAGGAAACATGCAACTCATTTTGGGCTTGAGGTTCTAAAAGGACATTGAGCTGAGCCAGAGCGAGGCATCTGGCTTGAGCTTTCAGTATCCCACCCACATCCAGGATGCTGTGCTTGCTGTTTTGCTATTCTTACCTACGCATCATATCTCTCTGTCATGCTGGAATATGCTGGGCAGATAAAACCCTAAAGCCAGTCGGCCTTTGTTAATTAGCTCAGTTGTATACCATATTCTGTGGACAGGTGAAGAACTTTGTGCCAATGGATTTATTGTTTTCTATTTGTACTGTAACTCCCACCCCCAACATGGGTCATCTGTGTTTTAATTCACAGCCTCTAGCTGTTGACTCCGAATAGTTTCTGAATGGTGCCTGAATAAGTTGAAGACAGTGTTCGTCAGCAGGGATCTAGTACTGACATAGGGCCTCATTACGAGTTTGGCTATCTTAAGACCACCAAACTCACGGTGGCAGTTGGACTGCCTCACTCCTGGCGGTCTGACAGCCAGATTACAACCCTGGCAGTCGGACCACCAGGGGAGTGCTTTCACCTCCAGGATCACGGATCCCGACAGGGTGGTGGTAATTGGAGTCGTGATCAGCCTTGGCAGTGCCCATGGCAGCACCGCCATGCTGATCATGAGTCCGCTTTCTGCCTGCGTTTGGAAAGGCTGGTGGAAAGCCATTGGTGGGAGCAACTGGGGGGGTCTGTACTGCCCATGGGCCCCCCAGCCAACACCCTCAGAATGTGGACATCCTTAAGGAGGCCAAGACCAATGCTGTAGCACTGTTTCCACTGTGCTGACCGACAGAAACATCATAATACAATGTTTCCACCAGTCAGCCCAGTGGAAACATTGTAATACGACAGGGGGTGAGGCTGTTGGTATGATGCAGCCTCACCTCTGCGGGTTTGGCGGTCCGAAAAACTCATAATCAGCCATGTAGACTTTCAGTCTTCTTCTTGGTACCTCATATTCTTATCCTGAAGGAAGGTCATGCACAATGCCTCAGCACAAACCAAAAATAAATCTCTCTGTCTTAAATTGAGAACAAATTGTCATGGTATAACGAGAGCCACTAAAATTCTGCAATTCTGCTGCTGTATCATTTTTGGCATATCTTTGCAATTCACTAAATTTGTCACATTAGCCATCATCTGCTGCATAATTTGCAGATTTTAACCAAAAACTGGTTTCTAGCTCAAACAGATCAAAAATTACTAAAAATGTGGGGAAGCACACTCCCATCTAACGGAAGGCACTTTGCAAAGGTTGACTGCTGATGTTTCAGTTGCATATTGCTGTATTTGAGTGTTAAACAAGTACTAATATAGTGAAACCTTTGTCCAGAAAGTGTTAACATGTTTAAATATGACCAAATATTGAACTGATACTTCTACAAAATCTGCTGCAAAATTTACATGTTTGGGCCAATTAATTTAGTAAACACTGTCACATAATTTGATCCTCACTTGAGGCATTTATCCAGTGGTCTTGGGTATAAATATTTTTCTTCTAAAATGAGCTCTCAGATGCAAGTATTTTGGTACCACTTCTATTTTCGGACTTCAGAATGTTTGTTTTGGTAATATTTGTTCTTGCTTCAACTCAGTCTTTCCTTGAAGTTGCTGCAGTGTGCTTACATTGTCTGAACTTTTACTTCACAGCTTTGCTAAATTCCGAACACGAAACCCACAGTAGTGGAGATGACTCAATCCTTTAGGTTACAGTGTTAGTTATAAATTTTTTTAGAATTTTTATAGAGTTACATATTATATAATTGCCACCTCTGAGCGCAAGTGAGAAATGGCAAAGCAATATGCATAACTAATGTGCAGTGTCGGGATGTTCTACTGATCAGTATAGAGATTAATGGTCAAAAGACCAGCCAGGCACTGGGAGTTGTATTAGTCCATAACATGGATTACTGTGGTCCTTATCTTCAGGAGTGAACTCAGCAAGAGCTTGCAAAAGTCTCTCCTCACAATCACTTCAGCCCTGTGACTAAAGAGACCATGCACTTTTAACACACTTCGGCCATGATTTAAGAAAATGGTTCTGCACCCAGTGCAGTGCCACATTTCTTGCGCCCCTTAGCGCCCCCTAACGCCATCATGTGGGCACCATATCTAAAACACAGCACACCATGGTGGTAGTTAGGGAACTAGCATCAGTATTTTTGACGCTAGGTAGGAGCTTTGCAGGATTAGCGTAAAAAATGTTGATGGTAATCCTGCAAAGCCCACTGAGGCCCATTGGAAACAATGGTGTGCCTCCTTTAAACGCCTGCTTTGGACAAGCATTAAAACTGCCATAAAAAATGACGCCACAAAATCTCTCAGATTCCTTCGCACTATTTTATCGCCCCCCCATTCCCCCACCCCACCCCAATGGGGGAAAGCCCCCTTTGCATACATTATGCCTGGCGGAGGCATAATGTAGCGCAAAGGGTTACAAAGCGGCGCATTGCATGCATTGCGCCACTTTGTAAATTTGTTGAGTCAAATTAGCATTTAAAAAAAAAGAGGGTCTGTTTAAAATGAAAAAAAAAAGATAAAAAAGATTGTGGTATAAGCAATAAATGCTGTTGTTTAGAATGCACTACGCTATTTGTGACATTTGTTGAGGGAGGCGCATCATGGCACACTTGAGGCTTAGGCTCAATGTGTCACGCCCCATGCAAACACTCAAGGAAAAAGGCAAACTATAGTTGTTAAAACCATGCTTCGAATCCGCCATTTTGTCTCATAATCGTAAACGCTAGAGATGTGTGCGAACAGGTCAAAATGATTTTTAATTAGGTTGGAGACCTATACTTGTCTGAAATGAAATGCGCAATGTAAGCCACTAGATAGAGACATCAAGAAGCAAACATTTTTCACGAACTTCATTTCCTTCTTATAGATCTATGTGAATCCAGCGCTGTAAAACTATCACAGAGTGAAGTAAAGTTCACGTTCTTCGATACAAAGTTGTGCTTATAGTTCTTATCAGAAAGTCTCCGCGGTGTCTGCATTGCTTCATGTATTTCAACAAACTGTCTTGCTGAACAGAGATGATTAGTTGTGCGTATGTTTATGCTCTGTGGAATCAAAACCATGTTCTCTCATACGAACGAGATATTGCACAAACTCAAAATTCCTGTTTGCATTTCTCAGGAGCAGTGTTGACCTCAAAGATGAGCGATCCCAGTCATAACATCAATGTCTGTGGCGTGACACCGGAGTCGATAACATGGCATAATTACTTTTTAGGCTTGAGTTATTTTAGTGCAGGAAAGCATTTAAAGCGTGTGCATGAGAATTAGCATAGTTTTACATTTCTGGGTGTAAAGAAAACTGAAAGGGCACGGTGTGGCACTGACTTGTGTGAGGTGCTCAAAACCTTCGAAATCAGCAAACAGCTGACAGCTGAGTTGTTTGATCATCACCCTGCCTTTATGGTCACGCTTTAAAGTCCCAGAGGACATTTTCTTTTACTCTTCTAGAACAATGCCAATGCCAAAGTCTTACTTCAAGTAAGAGACACCTGATTATTTTTGGATATATTTTTTTATGGACAGGACCTGACCACCATCAGAGCACTTAGGTGGGCTCCAAATACCAACTTGAGTGGAAACAGGACTTATCATCCAAACCTATTGTGGAACATGCACTAATAATGTATTCAGTATCACCACATGGAATATTGCTTCGCGTGACTCTGGGTACTATTCCACCACAGAAAAACAAAGGGACCGATTTACAAGGCCCCAGCGCCACCTTGCTCCACATTAGCCTAATTTTTTTTACGTTAATGTGGCTCAAGTAGGCAAAAAAGGCAGGCCCATATTTACAAAGTGGCACATTGCATGCATTGCGCCACTTTGCAACCCCTTGTGCCACATTAAGCCTCCATCAGGCATTTTGTATGCCGGGGGGGGGGGGGGGCGTTCCGGCATTAGGAGGCCTGCAAAATTGGTGCAATGAAATCTACAAGTTTTCATTGCACTATTTTTGGCGTCATTTTTAACGCTTGCTCAAAGCAGGCATTAAAATGATGCACCCATTGAAGTCAATGGACCTTCTTGAACTTTACTGCACTAGCGTCAACATTTTTTATGCTAGTGCAGCAAAGCGCCACAATAGCGTCAAACAGTTTTGACGCTATTGGCCTAACATGCGCTATGGTGTACCGTATTGTAAATATGGCACACCCATGGTGTCGTTAGGTGGGGGGCGCAAAAAATGTGGTGCATCAGTACTGATGCGCCAGATTCTTGTAAATCTGGGCCAAAATTTGTCCCCACAAGAAGGCCTGGAGTAACACTGATCTACACATGTAATTCACCATTCCATAGGGGGCCTTCATGGCATAACCTGTAATACCAATGTAATGATGCATTCAGGATTACTAATATTAATGTTATCAGTAATACAGAGATTGCCATATTATAATTACTACAGTGATTCGAAAAGAATGCTAAATAATTGGAGTAAGTTAAACGTATAGAAGGGAGCAATTTATCAGCACTATTGAGCAATAATTTAGGCTAGGATAGCAGCTGCTCTTGGATTCTACATCAACATATCAATTTTACAAGGAATTCTGGTTGGCAGGGCACTGAACAGTTAGGATTCAATAAAAAAAAAAAAATGCAGCGCTCTATACACACATACACCTATGATCCACGTTGTTTTCCCATTATCTAAAATCTACAAATTGACTAGGTGTACTATAGGGAAAACTACAACTTTTACATTTTACTGGTGTACGCACAACAACGCTAACCCTATGGAAGCACAGAAAATTCTCAGGCACATCTTTCAAGCAAAATGCAATTGGATGTGTTTCCTTTTTTCTTCATGTGGAGAATAGTTTTCCATGTGAAGAAATCCCTTCCCCTATGCCTTCAGAAAAACTAGAGAGGGACAATTGATGAAAAGAGTATTAAACCCACTGCCATTGAAGTAGCCCTTTGTATCGGTCCAGATCTACTAATTTTGGAAATTCATAAACATCACCAGGGACAGGTTTCCTGGCGTACTACTTGGAATATCATGTGAAATCTCCCACGGGCACCAATTTTCCCATGTAGAGCTCCACATAGCATAGCTTTAAGGATGGGAGACTAGCGCCTTTTGTGCAAATGCACAGAAAATTTCTCCACATGGAAAACATTTTCTCGATTGGGAAAGCCCTTTCCCCACAACCCTAGCACATTTTGGACTAATCCTTTCCCCTTCCCGTTCTGGAAAGGGAGTTACTCAGTGGTTACGCACAAACTGAAATCAAATGCTTTCCCACTAAGGAAGTGGCAAGAACATTACACTAGCCAAGAGCAAAACGTGCTTATTTGTGAAGGTTCACCAGCTTTCAAGATAAACCACTCCTTGTAATGGATGTTTCTCACTCCTTGCTTGCAAACTTTGGTGATGGTTCCAAAATTAAAATTTCTTGCTAAGTTCCCTAACTTCACCCTATTTTTCCTTTTTTGGGAGTTTGTTTAGGAGTTTTTTCTGTGCAAAATTACTTTGTGGGCAAGATCCATCCCACTATTTTCTTCCACTTCACTATGTTCAATATAACAACATTCCAGAAAACGTTACGAAAATCCTAAGCAAATCTTTAAAGCTTCTCACAATCTTGCGAAGCCAACTTAATTGCCTCCAACATCAATCTATGCTTTAAATGGTCAACCACAAATAGAGATCAAGGCCCAGTGTCAGCCTCATTGAATAAGGAATTATTTAAAACATTATGCTTTTACACTTTCCTGAAGTAGTTGAGAATAAAAAGATTCTTGTTTTTAAAAATAAGAAGGCACCACAGTTTTGAGACCTAAGCCCAGATGTACGAAAGTTTTTAGCAGTTGCAAGCGGTCCACTAACAATCATTTTGGTATGTACCAAGGTCCAAATTGTGATTCAGTAACCTATTACCAAATCACAAATAGGGTCTGTGATTTGGTATTAAGAGGTTAATAGTGGCTCGCAGTGGGCTGTGAGAATGTTTTGCGACCGAAATGCGGCTGCAAAACATTAGCAGTTTACCATCAACTTCAAGTTGGTGGTAACCCATTCGCAAATGGGAAGGTGACTCTAAGGGATCACTTCCCCTTTGTGAATGTCGGTGAAAATATTTTTTATAGGCAGGCAGTGGTCCCACAGACCACAGACCACTACCTACTCTTAAAAAACTGAAAAGAAAACTTTTCATTTTTCTTTTTGATACACATCCCGTTTTTCTTTAAGGAAAATGGGCTGCATTTCAAAAAATGCTTTATTTAAAAAGCAATCACAGACATGGTGTTTTGATGACCCCAGCAGGCCACCATCCCTGTGATATTTGGCCATTCTTAATGGGTCGCAAATTGTAGCCTACCTCATGGATATTAATGAGGTAAGTCCATTTGAGACACACTGGTAATCGCTTGATGTGTTTGAGACACATTAGTACATCGCTGTTTGCGTTTTCCCAATTGTGAATCTCAAAAATGTGCAATTAATAAATCTGAAACACATCCATCTGGTCGGTAGACACATAACTAAATGGTGGTTGCTATGGTCTATGGACATGAACAGTGTCCATAGTTTGGAAGAGGCATGCTTTTGTGTCAAATATTTTGGAGGTACCTTGACAGGCTTTTGTAAGTTGTGTTGAAATCTCCAAAAGAGATTCAAAGTATTTGAATTTCTCTGCCAAGAGTTGGGGATTCAACCATTGATTTGGCCTTTTTTATAAATAGTCATGTGGCTTCCTGGTTGCTCTGTGTCTTTGGTAGATCCATAGTTTAGCTGGGACACTTGAGGTGAGAAAAGAAAAGAAAAAGGTAGGTTGAGATAAAAGACTTTGACAGGCAGCAATCAGCAGTCCACTATCCATTTTCTCTGTATTTCTCTGTATTTATTAGGGCTAGTGCAGTTCATTCGCTATGTCACTTTTTAGTTGAGTTTGTTCTTCATTTACTGTTACGTTATTGCCTTCTTTAGAGCTTTGAGTTAAAAATTCAGTTTAAGTTTCTTGAATTTACATTTTATTTACCGTAGGTTATTAAAAAAAATATTGATTCTAAATATCATGATAATGAATTATTGTCAAAAAATGGTGTTACTATAAAAATATTGTGGCACAGAATATCATTGTCAAGAACATCATTTTTTGTAAGAAATATCATATTATTATAAAACTTAATTGTTTTTAATATTGTTTTCATTAATATAGTGGAAAAGTATAACTTTAATTAATTTAAAATGTTTTATTTATTATTTTGCTTTGATAATATTGTTTTTAAAACTGTTATTTATTTTTAAAAAATGTACTTGTCATTTCAAGTGTTTTAGGGTTGGGTTGAGAGTTTGGCCGTCAGACCGCCATGTTGGCGGTCCTAAAAAAGACTTCTGCAGCAACGGTCTCTAGCCTGCAGTATTACGATGTGAACAGGTAGAACCGCCACCCGCCTGGCAAAAGGCAGACCACCAACGGTGCAGCAGTCTGCTATCTAGGTGCTCCAACCTCCAGCGCCATTAGCGCTGTGGCCAACCACCAAGCCAATTACAAGCACACAGTCACTGTGGTGGTGTCCTTGCGGCAGTTAGCCAATGGCGGTCGACCACCATTGTCCGCATTTAGCAAAGTTGCAGACCAGTGCACATTGGATGAATTAAAAAAACAACACAGCTGACAATTGTGGACCAGTGGACAAACCTGCAAATCACACTATAAACACACCCCTTCACAGATCATAATCCTTTGCATTGCCGCTAGAACCAAGAGACTACATTTGATTTTGTTCAGAGCGATTAGGCACCCCTTTTTTCAGTATCACATTAAACCCCTTTCACACAGTTTTCTCCATTTACTCCAAAAATCACTTTTTGTTTGTATCTCCCTATCACCCACTTTATTTTCCACCATGTTGCATTAAAAAAAATTATTTTTCAGAGGATGAGTTGAGAGTCATGGTGGACGAAATCTTAAGAGTAGAGCCACAATTGTTTTGAGCCCAAGTCCAGCACATTTCTCTCAGTAGGAAAATTGAACCATGGCAAAGGATCGTCGATAGAGAGAATGCTGTAGGCACCACCTGCACACAATGGAGAACATTAGGAAGAGGTGGAGGGGCCTGAGGGGCAAGGTGCCTTCCCTGGCTTCCAGGAAACAGATGGATGCCAACAAGACTGGCTGTGGACCTCCCAGCACCCCACTACATCTCTTTCCCTGGGAGGAGAAGGTCTTGCCAATCCTGCATCCTGAAGGCTTGACAGGAATACCTGGGATTCTAGTAGGTTACAACACAAAAACTGTTGCTAAACCGTCATGCATGCTCACACCTCAGCTTTTGCCACCATGTCGTTCATTGACTCCAACAACATTCAATGCCAGAGTATCTGAGATGTAAGACTGTCAATGGGTATTTTTGGACCTAACATCACAACTACCAAGGCTATAAGGTGGAATGGTGCCTGTAAGCATTTCAATAACACAAATTCATCCCAGGACTCATAGAATGTTTCAACATGTAAATGTATGCTCCAACCTAAATGTACTCTGGCAACATATATGTAAAACCCACCATTTGTCAAATGGTGGCAAGTCGAGGGAGTGACCTGACTACAACTCCCAGGAGACTCTGTTTCTCTAACTCAAAACACCAGCCTAGTGTTCACTTGCCCAAAGACACCTGCGTGTGTACCCACAAATTAAGTTTACTCACCTGGTAATATGCCATTCGTCAAGTGTCAGGAAGTAGAGGGATTGACCTGACTGCAAAGTTGACTAGGCCCTGTTTCTCTAACTCCAAACACCACTCCAGTGTTCAGTTGCATGCATATATCTGTTAGTGAACTCTCAAATGAAGTGTACTCCTCTGGGAGAATACCATTTGTCAAGTGTTTGGACGTAGAGGGAGTAACCTGACTACAACTCCCAAAAGGTCCTGTTTCTATAACTCCAAACACCAGACCAGTGTTCACTTACCCAATGACACCTGTGTGTGAACCCAGAAATGAAGTTTACTTACCTGGTAATTGTCAGAGTCACCAGATCCTCGGGGTCTGCGCACGTTCCCAACAAGTCCACCACTGAACAGCTCCAAGACTCTGATAGATAAATCACAGAGGCTAAGAGAGTTCAAGAGGGGAAGAGGGGATTAGGAAGGGAAACAGCTGGGAAGGAGACCTGTAGTAAGAAAAAGCTTAGAACACACAATATGAAAATTATATCTCCTGAAATCAATACTAGACTATGACTCTAAGCATAGTCATTCTGAAAACATGAACAATCTAAGAATTAAGTTTAAAATGACTAAGTTTCAAGATGGACGGATACCTGTAAGGGAATCAAGGTGGATTAAATGAAAACTTTCTTATTCAAGTACTTTCCTTTACATGAGAATCAGAAAAACATTCTGACTAAATTTTAAACCAGTCATATAAATCCTTTTTTGAGAATGCATACTAGGACCATGCAATATTGCATCTAGACACTCTGATCTTCTGTGTACTCTTAAAATGTTTCAACACAAATTGCGCATATTGTAGATTTATATATATATATATATATATATATATATATATATATATATATATATATATAGTAAACACCATAAAAGGATTGTGCACCATGAATAACACAATATGGATTCAGGAAAAACAAATCACATAACTTGTCAACTCGAATATTACATGATAAATATCTTAGAATAGTGGCATACAATAAACAACATGAATTAAACTTGAGGAGAGAATCGTGCGTCTTGCCGATTCGAGTGTCACCATGTAAAAAGCCAAGAAATGGTAGTACGCAATGAATATCAAAGTCAAATCATCAATTAACGAATCACGCGTCTTGCCGATTCGTAAACCTCGATGTAAATGCCAAGAAATAACAGCTCACAATGAATAACAAGATCAAAGTACAATGAAACAAATCGCGCGTCTTTTGCCGATTCTTAAGCCACCATCTAAATGTCAAGAAATGGTAGCGCGCAATGAATAACAAAGTTAAAACACCACAAAACTAATTGCTCGTCTTGCCGATTCTTAAGCCACCATGCAACTGTCAAGAAATGGTAGCGTGCAATGAATAACAAGATTAAATTATCATGAAACGAATTGCGCGCCTTGCCGATTCGCAAGTCACCCTGCAAATGTCACAAACACTCAAGCGCATATTTTACACGTGCAAAGTACTCTGTCAAATCCTAAAAGAATTAGGCCCAAGAACATGAGAGTTCTCGATAACGCCATCAGGAGGCCAGCTTAACCACCGTCTTACCGCCCAGAACAAGGATCTCCAAATGAAGAATGAAAGTCAGATGTCTGGAAGATCAAATAGGCCACCGGGACAGGAGCTCAGGAAGTAGCTGCTGCTCTGCACCGGGACCTCTGAATAGTGAGCACTTGGAGCTGGGCTGGCTCCTTTTTATAGAGTCTTGGCCCAGCCCACAACCACATCCAGGCATGTTGCAGGGAAATTCTCTAGAAAGCCCTGGAAAGGGACCACACCCTAACACACTCTGAAAGCCTGCAGCAATACATTGCAAATGAACAGCATTTGGAAGCACATTAAAAATAAGTCTTCAGGATTGAACTCTGCAATGCAAAAGGTTAAACAACAACATATCAGCACAATGCATAAATTACGTTGTTTTGAGAGTGCTGGGTTTTTGCATTCTAGTCGCCAATAGAGCGCGCACTGCCCTGGTGTTGACAGTAATATGTCATTTGTCAAGTGTTGGTAAGTGGGGGGATTGACTGACTGCAAAGCCACATAGGCCCTGTTTCTCTAACTTCAAACATCAACCCAGTGTTCAGTTGCCCAAAGACACCTGTGTGTCTGCCCTCAACTGAAGTTTACTCATGTGGTAATATGCCATTTGTCAAGTGTTGGTAAGTAGAGGGATTGACCTGACCGCAAATCCCATTAGGCACTGTTTCTCTAACTCCAAACACCAGACCAGTGTTCACTTGCCCAAAGACACCTATGTGTGTGTAGTACCCTCAAATGAAGTTTACTCACCTGATAATATGCCCTTTGTCAAATGTTGGTAAGTAGAGTGAGTCACCTAACTGCAAAGCCCAAATGGTCCTGTTTCTCTTACTCCAAACACCAGCCCAACGTTCTCTTGCCCAAATACTTCTGCTAGTAAACTCTCAAACGAGGTTTAGTAATCAGGGAGTACACCATTTGTCAAGTATTGGGAAGTCTAGGAAGTTACCTGACTGCAACTCCCAGGACGTCCTATTTCAGTAACTCCAAACACAGGCCCAGTGTTCATTTGCCAAACGACACCTGTGTGTGTACCCACAAATGAAGTTCACTCACCTGGTAGTATGCCAATTGTCAAGAGTTGGTACATAGAGGGAGTGACTTGACTGCAAAGCCCAATAGGCCATGTTTCTCTAACTCCAAACATCAGCCCACTGTTCACTTGCCCAAAGACACCTGTGTGTGTACCCTCAAATGAAGTTTACTCACCTGGTAATATGCCATTTGTCAAGTGCTGGTAAGTAGAGGGATTTGCCTGACTCCAAAGCCCAATAGGCCCTGTTTCTCTAACTCCAAATACCAGCCCAGTGTTAACTTGCCCAAAGACACCTGGGTGAATACCTTCAAATTAAGTTTACTCACCTGGTAAGATGCCACTTGCAAAGTAGAGCGAATGACCTGACTGCAAAGTCCAATAGGCTCTGTGTCTCTAACTCCAAACACCAGCCCAGTATTCACTTGCCCAAATAAATGTTAGTGAACTCTCAAATGAAGTTTACTCACCTGCCAGTATACCAGTTGTCAAGTGTTGGGAAGTAGAGGGAGTGACTTTACTACAACTCCCAGGAAGCCCTGTTTCTCCAATTCCAAATAGCAGCCCAGTCTTCACTTGTCCAAATACATCTGTTAGAGAACTTCCAAATGAAGTTTACTCACCTGAGAGTGAGCAATATAGAGATCATGCTCAACTCAGAGACGTTTCTGTCTAACTAGCTCCATTTTGACCTGGAATCTCAAAATGAAACTAGTGAGGACAGGAATGCCACCTTATCAAGTTAACACACCAAGTATTCCTAAGGCCATAAGCTGCATCAGCAGAGAGGTAGCAGCAGCAAACACATTTACACACCACTGTACACATGATGCATGCAGATACAAATACAACAAAGATGTATGTTTGCCTGCACCACACTCAACTAGGCCTCCAAATGGCCAAATGCACATGGTGCCTCTCCAGTGTTTTACCTTCGCTGTTGGAAAGATGTCATTTTCATTCTCTTATCCACACTGCAAATGATCAGCACATCTATTGAGCTGCTTCAGTCCAATAGTCTAGGGAAGCTTCACACATGTCATGTCAAGTACTCCAATGTGACGGTAACATGGCATAGTGGGCTGCCCTACAACTTAAGAATGTCCAATGTCTCCACTTACTGTAACACAAAACCTTTGGAGTTAGATGGCACACTTCAACCAAAAACAACATACTCTCTTATTAACAGCTCGAGCTGACACAGCCCCTGGGCAGACCTCTTCCACTGACTGGACTACTCCAGTCCAGTCAGTGGAAGAGGTCTGCCCAGGGGCTGTGTCAGCTCGAGCTGTTAATAAGAGAGTATGTTGTTTTTGGTTGAAGTGTGCCATCTAACTCCAAAGGTTTTGTGTTACAGTAAGTGGAGACATTGGCCCCGGATGAAGCAGTCAGTGATGTCAACAGTCCTGGACTTGTGGACATGGAGGACAGCCCTGGCACATCTGGGCAACCTCGTCAGACGGCAACAGTGGGTCTCACTGTGCCCACAGCTACTCCTCCCCGCCCTGTTGTATTGACATCACAGGTAACAACACACCCCCAACCTGTGTACTTAGCAGAGTTTCCACCATCTTGTGCCCCCAGTCCTGGAACCTGAGGCCTAACCCAACAATCCTGACACTGAAGTTCCAGGACCCAATGGGAGAGGGCACCCTGTGCCAATGACACAGGTTCGTGGGGGTAGGGTCCATGGGAGTGATGCTTTGGGCCAGCAGAGTGAGGCCACTGGGGTAATTCATGACCAGGATACCATCAGCCACGTCTTGGGGGTCTATCAGGAGTCACATGGCGTCATGGGCCAGGTAGTGACTGAACTCCCGGAATTGAAGCAGCTGCAGAGGGACATGCATATGGACTTGTGTGAACCAATGGAGGTCCACAATTCAAAGTGGGACTCCCTAACAGGGGTGCTGAGGGACATTCATACAACCCTGAGCAATGCTTTTTCAACCCAATCTTCCCTTTCCTTCGGGTCAACAGCATCAGGCCCATGTACATCATCCCAGCCACAAGAAGGGAGGCCCTGTCAGAGGCACAACCACCCACATAAACCTCTGTAGCAGCTGATTTCCCCCCTTGAAAGCGTGGACTTCCATGCAAGAATCCAGGAGGTGTGTATTGAAGGACACCCACCACTCCCAGCAATAAACCTCTTCCTTAATGTCCTCCTTTGTGTGTCACACATACACTCTGTGGACTGATCCTGAAGCACATTCCATTTCCAATGGGAGGAATAATCTGGACTTTGGACTTCCAATGGTGTGGCATCTACTCCAATGATTTTACTCACCATAACTGACCCTTTCACTTTACATTTTTGTTTCTTTCTGTCACAAATATTGTTGTATGTAGTAACATTGCAATAAATCCACCCGTCACAAACTTACTGTCTGCTGTCTTAAATTTCACATTTAGCCATGTAGATATGTCACACCATGTGAACCATAGGATGATGATCCATGGTACTTGTGCAAGCAGAGATATGCTGCACGTACATAGTGTCCAGCTCAGGATTACACCCATTCCACACAAACACATAAATGCAAATGTCAAAGAAGAAATTGTATTACATTGTTCAGCACATAGGCTGTCAATATGTCTGAAACAGCAAATCATACTGGGTAAATGTTCAACTCAACAGGTACAGACCTCTGGACCATGGAAGGAAGGGATTTATCAGACATTATCCTGTAAAATAGACAAACATTAAAGTGATTGATGTCATCAGCTGGAGCCATATCGCCTACCACACAAAAGTAATCGAACATCACATAATACAAGACTCAGACAGATGGCAGTACAACAGATTCTGATCACAGGGTCATTACAATCCAGTGCTTCTGCATCTGGTGGTATGACACAATACAAATGTCAGTGATGTACCATAGGCACTTTGGCCTACAGTGATGAAATGAAACACATCAACAGCTACATATGGTTCTTGCAAAAAGAGTGTTTAGCTAATGTGAATGGAAACTAACATGAACTTGCCATTAGACTACATATTTTCTGATCACATGATGACACAAATGATGCACCAGGGTCATCACACCACAATGAACAAATCCTGTGGAGTCTTCCAAACTTCCATCCCATCTGTGTGCAAGCTTTGTCACAGGTCTTCTATACCCAAAGTCTGTGACCTAAATTCTCAGTAACAATCTCTGTCCACTTTGCGTGTCAGAACAGCATCATATACCTGCCAATGTCACAACTCTGAAATGCCCACATGAAGGTGTCATGGTGAAGCTACCTGAACAAAAAAACAAAACAAGGAGAATAGGTATGAAACCATACATTTGACGCAAGTCACATTGCAGGCATCGGGAGAACAAAGTACATTATAATAAATCTAACACAAACAAAGCAACTTCATCAATATGTGGATGTGTCAAAAGCTACCTAATCAAACACACTTTGGCTGATTTTGCCTGAGCATCAGCTTCCTAACTATTTGCAAGGATTAACTTCACACATTATCACAAGTACAGTTCATTGTACAGTCAAAGTCATGACATCTCATGACATACTTACACTCATGAGAGGAAGCTGTTGATAGGATTTTGTCGCCAGTCAGCCCCTACCTCTTCACCACCATCATCTTCAATTGGCATTTTAGGATTCTCACCCGGTGGCAGGGCAGGTTTCCCCTCCTCAAGGATGTAAGGGATATTACTACACAGGGCAATGTATGGAGTATGCAGCATGCCACAGTGATCTGAACCACTTTCCAGGGTGAATAGAGGAGGGCTCCCCAGTCCTGTCTAGACAGCAAAATCCAGCATTCTGGAGCCCAAAAGCCCACTCCGTTTCCCACTGTATTCTTCCATGGCGCTTATTGAAGTGGACTTCCCCTAATGTAGTTGGATTCCTCAGGGGCATCAATAACCAAGGATGGTTTGGATGTGCTAAGTCTCCTATTAGAAATGGGGTCTTTGGTTGGCAGTCAGGTTATCCTATGTCCAAGAGAGGACCCTCACTCTAGTCAGGGTAAGTCACACACAATCCAAATTATCCAGTGCCCACCCTCTGGTAGATTGGCACTGAGCAGTCAGGCTTAACTTAGAAGGCAATGTATAAAGGATTTGTGCAATAAATAATGCAATAACACAGTGCAAACACAAATACACCACACAGGTTTAGAAAAATATAGAGTATTTATCTGAGTAGATTAAGGTCATAACGATCAAGATTTGATAAATACAAGTTGAAATATAACTTTGGTAATGATAAATAGAGTCTTATAGTTCTTAAAAACACAATGGTCTCTTGCGAGCCTCAAAGTACCTGGTCTGCGTTTAAATTATCCGCACGAGACTGCAGAGGAGGCGATGCATGAAAATGGAGCAATGTGCGTTGGTTTCTCCGGACGCACACAGACGATGCGTCTATGCTTTTCCAAACCGCAAGGGCTTTGAGTAGATTTCTGGCATGAAGACTTTGATCCTCTTCCGGTTGCGGGGTATTTGGACGCTCCGGGGACAATGCAGAGAAATCCTGGGCATGCAGGGCGAAGTCACAGGAGCTGCGTCGATCCGGTGGGCGATGCGGGGAAATTTCTGTCACACAGTAGGCACTGCGTTGATTTCTTTTGCAGGAAGTCAGGCTGCATTGTTCTGGCTCGGCAATGCGTCGATCCAGTGGGCCTTATATCGAAGTTCCGGTCACAATGCTGGCGCTGCTTCGATCTCCTCTCGGGGAGCCGGGCTGTGTCATTCCGGTTCGGCGTTGCAGTGATTATCTCACCTCAGGGCAGGCTGTGGGTCAATTCTGGCAGGCTGTGCGTCGATTTTCACCGCACAAGGAGTTATTTGCAGAGATGAAGTCTTTTTTTGGTCCTGAGACTTTAGGAAAGAGGAGGCAAGCTCAATCCAAGCCCTTGGAGGGCACTTCTCAGCAGAGCCAGAGGGCAGCAAGGCAGCAGGGCAACAGAAAGGCAGCAGTCCTTTACAGCAAAGCAGTCAGGTGAGTCCTTTGGGCAGCCAGGCAGCTTCTATTAGCAGGTTGCAGGTTCTGGTTCAGAGTTCCTTTCCCAGTAGGTATCTTGCCAAGAAGTGTCTGAGTTGGTAGGGTCAGAGACCCGGTTTAAATACCCAAATGTGCCTTTGAAGTGAGGGAGACTTCAAAGAGCGGCTTAGAAGTGCACAAAGTTCCCTTTCAGTTCCATCCTGTCTGCCAGGGTCCCAGTAGGGGGTTTGGCAGTCCATTGTGTGAGGGCAGGCCACTGTCCTTCAACATGTAAGAGTCCGGCCCTCCACCCTCCCAGCCCAGGAAGACCCAGTCAGTTTGTGAATGTATGCAGGTGTGACTGAGCTGCCTGTGTTTGAGGTTGTCTCAGTGAAATGCACAAGGGAGCTGTCAACTAACCCAGCCAGACATGGATTGTAAGGCACAGAAGGATTTAAGTGTAGAGAAATGCTCACTTTCTAAACGTGGCATTTCTAGAATAGTAATATTAAATCCAACTTCACCAATAAGCTGGATTTTCTATTACCATTCTGGCCATACTAAATATGACCTGGTTACTCATTTCAGACCAGAATCTACCACTCAAACAGTATATGAGGGTAGCCCTAATGCTACCCTATGAAAAGAGCAGGCCTCACAGTAGTGTAAAACGAATTTAGGAGTTTTAATCTACCAGGACATATAGAAGACACATGCTCATGTCCTGCCTTTTACCGACATAGCACCCTGCTCTGCGGGTTACCTAGGCCTACCTTAGGGTTGACTTATATGTAGAACAAGGGGAGTATAAGGCTTGGTAAGTACTTTTAAATGCCAAGTTGAAGTGGCAGTGAATCTGCACACACAGGCCTTGCAGTGGCAGGCCTTAGACATGGTTAAGGGCTACAAATGTGGGTGGCACAGCCAGTGTTGAAGGCCTACTGGTAGTATTTAATTTAGAGGCCCTGGGCACATGTAATGCACTTTGCTAGGGACTTACAAGTAAATTAAATATGCCAATCGGGTATCAGCCAATGTCACCATGTTTTAGGGAGAGAGCATATGCACTTTAGCACTGAATAGCAGTGGAAAAGTGTGCAGAGTCCTAAAGCCAGCAAAAATGAGGTCAGAAAAAGAGAAGGAGGAAGGCAAAATGTTTTGGGGGTGACCCTGCAGAAAGGCCATTTCCAACATCCGCTGTTCAGGAATGAGACATAAGTGCAACAATGCGTGCCATTGCACACACAAAATCTCGAAAGATGTGACTTACCAACCAGCCAGGCCCCTCTGGTTGCACTTGGGACATCACCTGGGGTATGGTGCTCTTTCGCGTTACAAAGGAATCATGGGGTGAACCTGGGAACCGGGCACAGACATTTGAGATGTAGAGATCCGACATAAAGACAACTTGCACATTGATAGAATGGAAGTGTTTCCTGTTGCACTCGACTTGTTCACTGGCTTGTGTTGGCACCAAGGCAACATGTGTGACGTCAGTGGGTCCTACCACATGTGGGAGGCAAGCAAAACCATAGAAGCAAGCCTTCCCATTGCCTAAATTCTCATGTCTGGGGAACCTGATATAGCTGTCAATGTGTGTCATTATTGCTGATGTCACATAGGCTCTCATTATTGTGATGAGATTTCTGGATTTTGAGCGGCAGAATCGCCTGCGATGTGGGAGACTGAGTCTGACCCACCACAACTAACACGTGTTGCTCCAATCCGGAGTTTGCCCTGGCTAACTAGCAGTGCCTCATCTCTACCCAAGGGCAGGTATGATTGGGCAGCTGAGCGCATGACATAATTGATTTCTCAGGGAACCGTGGTCACTCAGGTCTCATCCATTTCTCTCACTTACATTAGTCTCACATACACAATGACAAACAGAGGCGGTATATGTTTCAATAAGGTTTTAATGAAGTGACTGCATTTTAGATAGAAAAGCATGGGCTGCAATAACTAGGATGATACAGCATGAGAGGATTAAAATTGTGACAAGGAGAGTAAAGCATAGGACTAACACTACCATATTGTCACTAGAGTCAATAGACTAATTCCTACCTAGGCTATAATAGAGCACAGCATGTTAAGCTCTAATTCTGCCCTTCATGATCCCCTGGGAAGACACCATCCCCATACCTGAGCAAAGGCCTGAAGTCTGCATAAGCAGCTGGGTTGAAGCATTCAGCAATCAGCATACAGTAGTGGTACTCTGGATGGAATCTCCCTCTAGCGTGTAAGGGACAGGGAAGTGTTCTTATAATAAAACAGCTGATGTTCTGCGAAAATGTCCCTACGTAAGGATGTGTGGTTTCTATGAATACCAGAGACAAAACCTTTACCACGTTCACCAGCAACCTATCTTACTACAGCCTTGAATGAAGCACAGAGTGAGCAAGAATGTCTTGTTTGAGAACATAGTGCTGGCCTAAGTAAAAACTGCTTGATAGAGAGAAATAAAACAAGACCGCAAAAGTGGCTATTGTAAGAAAAATAAAATGAAGCTGAATAAAATATATCTAGGTTAAAGTGCACAGCGGCAGACCTAGTATGCTAAAATAATGTGCATAGAGCTATAACTGGAATGGATACATAACACTGATAGCACATCTCTTAACACACCACTGAACATAGTTTGGGACATACCTCGAGATATGGCCACTGTATTACTGGAACGTCCCAGGAAGTGTAATACTGCCATAAGTTGAACAATGGGTGGTATGCATGTTGCGTTTTGATTTCAGCCATCAGATCTGGCTCCAACTGACAACATAAATCCACAATTGTTTGCCAATTCAGACTGTTTGATGATGTGACGTTCTTCCATAGTTTGAAGGTATGTCAATGGACGGTACCTATTTGTGAAAATACATGTGTTGCAGCATTAGTCACTGTGTCCACACCAACATGCATGATGTATATCAACAAAATCATGTGACAAAGCATTTCTGACTCGAAATACATTACACTCAGTACACATCACAGCTGTGAATTACACAAAGGTCTAATATGACCCCCACGGTTGTCAATACATGTGTCCATGCCCGCAAGAGCTCCCGTCACGCTCTGCGGCTGAGGCACATATGGAAAGAGAGCGAGCTAGAATGAGACACGCTGTGAGGCTCCGAGCGATTTACTGAATGGAATGCGGAAGCACAGCAGCCCCCGAGGCCGACTCTGAAGCAGTTACCAAGCGGTTACCAGGGACGCCGAGTTAGACGCTCTCTGTGGGCCTCCGAGACGCGGAAACGCGGAAGTGAAGTGAGGCGGTCTCCAGGATACGGAGGACGCAGCAGCTGAAGCCGAGGCAGTCTCAGTCTCAGGGCAGTATTTAGGACACAGAGTCAAAAGGATCTTCAGCCAAGGAGGTGCAGAACAGCGATCTACGGGGGACGCGAAGTCACAAGCTGGGTATTTTTGACAGATTGTCTGTAAAGGATTATTGCTATAAGCAGGACATCAAAGATTACGTGCCAGAGGGGAGGGGGGTGTCTGTAAAACATTATAATTGGTTTGACTTGATCTTGATCTTTGCTGATCACCAAGCCTTCGGCCTCGCCCCACCCAGTACACAGAGCTAGAGGCTCTAAGGGACAGTCCAAGGAGAGAAAATAGGGGAAAGACTGAGCTAGGAAAGAAGGGAAGAAGGGGGGCAGGAAAAAAGGAAAAAAAGAGAAAAAGAAAAGACTGCTATATAATTTTTACAAAGAGGGTTTTTTTCCCTCCTTTTTTTCTCTTTCTTCTGAGGGAATCTGTTTGTCATCACCCCAGTTGCTAGGGGGGTTGTATTTGAAAGAAGAATAGAGGAGGGAAGGGGGAAAAAAAATCCTTTTTTTTTCTTTTTTCGGTTACTCTGCCCCTCCTGTGAATCCTACGAGCTCAGGCATATCTGGACGCTGTCACTTTGAGAGTCCAAAAGTATCCATTTAAGACACGGATTTTGAGGCTGATTTTTGGTACGAGCTGCCGGAACCCCCCTTGATATTCAGCTAATAACTCAATCTAATCACCCTGAGGGGGACAGGGCAGGAGCCCCCACCTTTTTTTTTTTTCTTTTCTTTTTTCATCGCTACACGGCTACTCAGTGTGTTTTTGGGAAGATGTGGCGTTCTCCACATTATGCAGGTCGCTCTGCCTCCAGGGTTCCTAGAGCAACACGTACTGCCAAACAGAAATGCCCTGTACCTTCAGATAATCATTTGCACAAGGCTCTAGCTTCTGTACCTCCCCTACCTTCCGCTATAGATTCAGCCTCTAACCCTATTTCACCTCTACTTCTTAATCTACCATCCTCCGGAACCAACTTGTCAAGCCCTCCTCTCAGCTTGGACTGCCCATCTGGCAAATCAAGGGCTCTGCCAGCCGATTCAGATCCTAGCCCGGGGTCATTCGAAGGCTCTCCATTGCTCACTCAGTCGACCCCCGGCTGGAACTCTGAGACTTCTTGCGATCAGACGACGGACATGGGATCTGCTTCCAGACCCCTCTATCCCTTGTTTGGGCGAGGGAAAAATCAGAAGGAGGGTACCCCTGCACCAATTGGCAGCTGCACTCAGCTCTGCCTCTTTACTAGCACACAAGTTAATCAGCAGGGGTGGGGCAGACACAGCTGCTGAATCTTCTGCCCACATTTCTACTTCTGCTGTGTCTTCCAGATTTAATGGCCAAAATGGGGCTCTTTCTCAGGGGCCGAAAGATACGGCAAGCACTAGCGCTCCCCCAGAAAACTTACTTCTGCACATATTAAGCGAGTTAAAAACGTTGAAAGTTTCCCAAAATGATGCAAATCAGAGAACAGAATCACAATTTAACTTGATTTGTAGTAATATCCAGCAACTTAACTCATGAATCACGGTTATCGAGCAGCGAGTTTCCGATCTTGAGGATATCCGGGTAACTGTAGAACCATCTCTGGCAAAATGTCAAGCTGATCTGCTAGATCTACAGATTCGACTTGACGACGCCGAAAATCGATCACGTAGATCCAATCTACGATTCACGGGAGTCCCTGAAGGACGTGAAAACGGCCAGACAGTCACAGATTTGGTAAATGATCTTATTAAAAGTAATGTTTTAGTAGGACTAATGGACAAGCATCCAGATCTCACAATTATGCGGGCCCATCGGGTCCCTGCAGTCCAGCCGCCAAACTTTAAATATCCTCGCACTATTCTAGTGAACTTTGGTGACTTTCGTATCAAGGAACGGATTTTCCAGAAAGCAATTAAGACTAAAATCTTCCAGATCCCCGGCGACTATGCGTTCAAGATTTTCTCAGACATGTCGGTGGGGCCGGGCATTGGAGAAGAGAGTTGAAAGGGATGAGTCCATCATTTCAAAAAGCAGGGGCGCAGGCTGGTCTTGTGCAACAATCCAAACGTAAAGTATTTTTTCAGGGTCGCTCGAATTTTATTCACACAGTCGATGCTGCTAAATCCTTGTTACATGTAATTCAGAACTCTGAGCAGCGGGGACGTGTAAGGGGCGGTGGGACGGGGGCCGGGGCAGAAAAAACTTAATAAAAGACTACAAGGGTGACATATTGGACTATGAGGACAGTGAGAGTGAGGATAATGATACTGTAAGAGAATACGGCCCCCCTCCTTTTTTTTTTTTTTTTTTCCCACAGCACATGTTCAAGCTATTCTATTTTTTGTCTCTCTAGTCTATGGCCTAGGGTGCTATGACCAGGCACCACGCTAGGGAAGAATGGGGACGTGGTGGGGGAGGGATGTGGCCCCGGGTTGTCCTGGTGGGAGGGCTCCAGGTGTGGGCCACTGAGGGTGAGGGATGAGGGGTAAGGAAGGGGGAGGTTTGGGGAGAGGGGGGAGAGGTATGGACACCAGGATCCGTTTTTGTCAATTTAGAGGATTGTTATGTCTGGGATAGTGTATTTTACTCCAGATTAGGTGGGACCATATGCAGACTAACTCAAGGTATAAATAAATGACAAAATCTTTTTTTTCCATTAAGAATACTTTCCTGGAATGTTAATGGATTAAATAACCATAGGAAAAGGTCTGCTATCTTGGAAAGGGTATCTGCTTTCAGTCCCTCAGTTATACTTCTTCAGGAGACTCATATTCCACTTAATAAAGTTTCGGGCTTTCGCATGTTTAAAAAAATGGCTGATCTTAAAGTGGTTGCTGCGGCTTCAGCGGCTCATAGAGGTGTGGCAGTTTTTTTAGCCAAAGTCCTCAATGCACAACCATTGGACTTTTTTTCTGACCCTGATGGGCATTGGTGCTGGGTTCAGTGTTTAGTCGCTAAGGAGAGATTCATTTTTGTTAGTTTTTATGCTCCTCTGATAGACAACCCAGCCCCTTATATAGGCCTGTTTCACTCCCTCTTGCAATTGACAGGAAAAATTATTATTGGAGGGGACTTTAATTTCCTCCAGGACCCAGTTTTAGATACTATGGTAAAAAATAAGAGACAGCACAAACCTAAAGTAGCAAAGATCTTCCGAGATTATGTTAAGGTTTTGACGCTGTGCGATCCCTGGAGAACAAACAGTCCCGATGCGAGGGAATATACTTCCTCTCGGTTTAAAAGCTCCTCACGCATAGATTTTTTTCTGATTTCAGAAACATTGTGCTATCGATCTCAGTCGGTCCAGCACTCTGGGCTCTCAGACCATGCCTCTCTGCTGCTGGAAGTTTCTCTCTATTCTACAGCTTATATAGCCCAGACCAAAAGGTGGATTTTTAATCTCCGGCTCCTTTCGGATGAGGGCTGGATACAGACTTCACAGGCCAAAATAAGAGATTTTTTCCAACGCAATCAGGGGTCCTCAACTCCAGCGGTAGTCTGGGATGCATTTAAGGCCTTTTTTAGGGGCTGGGTAATTGCCAAAGAGGCAGCAGATAAACGGTTTCTGTGACAACAAATTGTTGTATTGGAAGATGCAGTTAAAAAATGTTTAACTACCTATTTATATGCCCCCTCGGATTCTAATAGGCTGGCCTTCGAAGCTGCCAAGAAAGCGCTGGCGGAATTGTTTTTTAAGTAGGTGGATATAGAATATCGGACCTATAAACAAAAGGTCTACGAAGAGAGTAACTTTACAGGAAAATTCTTGCCATGGCAAGCTCAAGATCGTATTGCTGGTAATGTCATACACGCTCTAAGATGCCCGGTCACCGGGGCTAGACATACTGACCCCGGAGACCTCGATAAAATTATGCTAGCACATTATAGACAAATCTATAGTGATGCCCCAGTTATAGATCCCAGGACTATTGAGAAGTTCCTGATGGGCCTCGATATTCCTCGCCTCTCAGAGGAAGACTGTGTGGCACTGTCTCAGCCATTCACGAAGCCAGAACTTCTAGACGTTGTTAAGAACCTTCTCACGGGGAAAGCCGGTGGACCGGACGGCTTTCCGGCTGAGTTCTATAAGACTTTTATAAATGCCTTCGCCGAGGAGTTTTTAGTCTTATTTAACAGCCTGCTGCGGCGTGAACAGATCCCTAAGACCTGGGATTCAGGAAACGTGGTTAGCTTCCCTAAGAAAAACAAGGACAGGGAGGATCCAAATGCATATCGTCCAATTTCGCTGTTAAACTCAGACTATAAAATAATGACAAAACTATTGGCTAATAGGCTTAATGGGGTAGTTAATAAACTGGTGCATCCCACTCAAAATGGGTTTGTGGCTGGCCGACAACTGGCTACAAACACACATTATTTAGCTGAGGCTCTCGATTATTTTGCTACTAATAAAGTCCCTGCCATTATTCTTCTGCTGGATGTGGAAAAAGCATTTGACTTGGTTGTCTGGGACACGCTTTTCTCAGTCTTGTCTAGCTACAAGGTACCTTCTCAGGTCATCGCACTAATTCAAAGGTTGTACTCAAACTCTGAGGCCAATATCATTATAAACTCGAAGTGTGTCGGACAACTTCAAATTCAACGAGGGACTAGACAGGGATGTCCTTTATCCCCCATGTTATTTGCCCTTTTTATTGAGCCTCTCGCTATTAAAATTAGACAACATAGTCAGATTCAACCTCCGTTAAAATCAATGGGAAAGATCAAATTTTACGCAGACGATATAATTTTGTTTTTAGACACAGAACGTTCATCTCAGGAAGCGGCCTTTAATCTATTTAATTAATTTCAACAAATTGGTGGCTATAAGATTAATATGAGCAAGACTGATATTATTCTTTGTGGTACTTGTCCTATTTATCTTCTTCCTTAATTAAGAGGTTGTGTAAATGCCAATCCAAAGAGATATTTAGGGATTTATTTCTCGGCCAATATAGGAGATCTCTACGAGTTGAATTTTGCTCCTTTACTTCAGAAAACGTAGGCTCTGCTGACTCATTGGAGGTCTCTCCCCCTCTCTATATTAGGCCGAATCGCATTAATTAAAATGTCAATTTTACCAGTTTTAAATTTCTTGTTTGCGGCTATTCCTTGTGTTCTAACGCAAAATGTTTTTAGAAAATTGGAATCCCTATTTTGTTCATTTATTTGGTAGATCCGAAAGGCCCGAGTCGCTTTAAGTATACTGTATGCCGATAAGGAAAAGGGGGGACTGGCCTTCCCAAATTTTAAAGATTATTATTATGCATTTTTTGCACATTATTTTGCCAGCTTTAATTTGGATCATTTTGCAGGCTCCAGGTTTTTTATTGATTTTCGGGTATTAATATGTAGGGAGCATAATATTCGGAACCCAGCTCTCTTGGCGAAATGACCTAAAAAAGTTTGTTATGAGATTTTTAAATGGTTTTTCAAGAGAAGATCAGACTTCTTTAGAAAATATTCAATCCCTTCTTTACATTTTGACACTCCACTTTCACAGATTTTTCTGCACTCCGGGGCTCAGCTTAATGAAGACTTAGTAAAGAGGTGGGAGCTCATTGGATTCAGTAAGATTGGAGATTTTCGTGCTAAAGACAACTGGGAAACTCCATTAAATATCCTGATTACTGTTAAAAATGATTTTTTGTTGGTCGGATCTTCTAATATTTTGTTAAATTTTTTGAGGGATTTAGACGTTAATTCTATCATTAACGCCCAGCCATTGGTAACAGAATTGGTCGAGCCTCCTGGGATAAGGAATGCAGGGTCATGGAGAAGGCTTCTGGCAGAAAGGGTCAAAGTAGATCTTGGGACAAAAGCTCAGATGAAATGGGCTCATCAGGAGGGCCTAGAGGTTTCAGGTGACTACTGGGAGACCATTAATCGCGTGAATTTCTCTGTGCTTCGAGGGGCTAACTGGCACCGAATTATATTTTTTAGTAAATGGTTATTTTATCGAAACCCGCAGGCCCTATCTCGCATGGGGACTAGCTATCCTGATATGTGTTTTCGCTGCAAGGAAGTAGGAGCGGCAGGTTGGATCCATATGATTGCGACATGCCGATGTCTACAGGGATATTGGGAGGGAGTTTTTGCAATGTTAACATCTATAGCGTCGGTATCCATACCTCCTAGCTTTCGGTTAATGAGCTTGGGCTACGATCCTGAGGCAAGGCTCTCTTCTAGATGGGAGAAGATTGTATTCATAGCCACTGTGGTTGCCAGGTCGCTTCTGCTGAGAAATTGGAGTTCCGAGCTGTCTCCTACTAGTCAAGAATGGTATTGTGAGATGGTGCAAGTTAGATTTCAGGAGATGAGATATGCTAGCAGAATAGGTAGTGTTAAAAAGTTCTCTCTGATCTGGGGGGATTATTTCTTAGATAAATTTGGCTGATTTTGTTTTGTTTTGTTTTCTGAAAGTGACAATGTATCTTGTTTTGTTTTGGTGTTTCTTTATCCTGGTAATAAAATAATAATAAAAAAAAAAACAATAAAAAAACACGTGTCCACAACATGGATTTGGACAAAACTCAACTATCTGCTCCTCAAATGCCCCTCTAAATTTAACAGTCTGTTCCGACCACCAAAAATACCATCAGCAGTGTGGGCAGTGCACCGCCGTAATATGCCATCTGTGTCCGGCAACACACTACTCTGGTGATTATGTAGTAGAACCTACACAACAAGGCTGCTTTGGAATATTTGTGATGATCCAACACATATATTAGTGTTGTGACACATTTATCAGGGCCCAATACTGTATTTCCAAGTGCCAAAATGGTGGATGCTTGACTTACTTAACAGGACATTCGGAACCGCCCACAGCCGCTGGCGGAAGTTGACCATGCAGTTGGCCGTTCTAACCACAGCAGACACAGACATAGGCTAAAGTTGTTGCCTGTGACCATCGCAGGCTAATGACTGGCCATTGGTAGTGATGACCGTGTACGTGGCATATTTGTACTCCACATTTTGCACATTCACTCACTTGACACCTGACACTGCTGCCATCAACACCTCCACCACTTCAGCTGCTGTGTTCCACCTCTCGGAGCAATAATGCCAGACCAAGCAGGTGAAAGGCCCCTGCCTTCTCTCCTGAGGAGCTGGAGAAGCTTGTTGAGAAGGTCCATTCCCTGTATGGTCAGCTCTATTGCTCACCAGAGGAGCAGGTAAGAATCTCATAGGCATATTTGACTCTGTTCAACACCATCCTTTCCTTCTTCTTAGGCTACAATATGCCTATGTGTGCCACTTAAACTTTTTGGGTGCCTGTTGTCACATTTTGTGTGCTATACATGGGATGTACATTGTGCAGGTAGTGTATTTCAGATTAACATTGTGTTGTGTGATGTGTGATAAGGCCTAGATCCTCCTTGTGCTGCATTCATATATTCAGGCAAGGAGACTTTAAGGCCAGAAAATGACATATCTTTGGATATGATGGTTGTATATGTCAAAGGGCATATATGTGCATCACAGTATGAGCTGTGTATGTATACTGTTTCATGCATTTGAGGATATTGTTAGTAATGTGTACAAAGCTACAGAGCACTAAGCCCACATATGGCCTTGGCAAACATCTGTATGATAACCATATACAAATTACTGTGCCCTTCAGAGTGCCACACAAGCCACAACCCACATACCGGATGGGCACATGATGTACTGTCTTGCTCAGAAGTGATGGAAATGTGAGTTTCATGTAGGTTTTGTACGCTCTGCCTGGAGTGACCAGGACATGTCATATGTATCTACCAGTATGGACATAGGCCAGGCCGGGGAGTAGCGTTACTGTGGCCATCCTATTGTGACACAAGGCACGCTCCCTTTAGACATGTTGATCCTGACATGTGGCCAAAATAAGGCTCCAGTAGCGAGATTTAGCCTGAAGGCCTTTGTTCATTGACTACATTTGGGAAGGGTACTGAGGTAACTCTGTGACATTTGCACATTTTATCTCATTGTTAATGTGTGTCATTGACTTATGACAGGTCCCTTACTCCCACAGCTCTGTTGTCACCTTTACATAAGTTATTATATTTGTCCAGTACAGGTATATTGCACAAGTGCCAAACCAACAGTGTAGATGGTTGGTTCCGGGGAGGGCATGACTTGTGACTCATTAGCTTGGTTACATGCAACTAATCAGTTGTTGGATGTGATCTCTGTAGAAATGCCACATATGGTAAAAAGTGTGTTCTGTGCTACAAGTACAAACCCACCCTGAAGTGGTATGAGTTAACATTGGGTAGCCTTCATGCACACACATGCACAGTGAAGAGACTTTCTGTGCCACCCATGGCAGCCCTTTCATTGTCACTTAAGTGTTAAGGTGAAGTGTATGCTATGGTAGTTACCTCTAGGAACCGTATACATTGAGTCAATGTGGCTGAGTGTAAATGTGCCTGTCCAGTCAGGCCCAAGGAGTTTACCATTCAGAAGGCCACAATGGTGTGCTGTGTTTCATTGAGGATCACATCACATTGAATGGGGATTGAGCCTGGTCTACCTGATGTCAGTAGGCTTGCTTAGTTAGTGTAGGCCATGAGGAGGGTAGTGGGTTATTCTGCAGATGACTCCAAAAGTGTGTAGTCATGCACAATTACAATGTTTTGTGCCTGGTGTTTCTGAAATGTGTGTGACACAATCATTTGGCCAAGAAAAATGTATTTGTAACCTTTTTGTTTGTCTTTTGCATCCATAAAGGTCAACGCCCATCAGAAGAAAGTGATTGGGAGAGCCAACCCCCGGAAGGTGTGGACCATGGGGGCCCATAGCTGGCAGAGAGCCTAGTGTTGGAAGAGGTGGGAGGATCTGGGGTGCTGGGCCCAGAAGATCACAGAGGTCCAGATGGGGCTGTCCTCCTAATATGGGCTGAGTGCACATTGGATCCTGACCCCCCTAATGGCCAGCATTCTGGAAATGGCCTACCCAAGCTTGATGGGCATTGGAAGGGAGCACAGCAGCTGCAAGGGGTGAGTCCTGTGCATATTCCTGCCTGTTACATTGCCACGTTGATGTTTTAGAGTCTGCCATCTCCTCCTGAAGATTGGAGATGGGTCATGTGTGACACACAAGATGAGTAATTGTTTGTGTAGGATGGTAGTTGGTGCATGCTGATGTGCCTTGCCTATAGGCCCAGTAACCTAGAACACAACAGAGTACAGTCCACAACCAAATAACTCTCCAGGGCCAGAACATGCCTGAGTACAGTGATCAATCAAGTCATGTTGTTTGTTGTTGTAGGTGTCATTTGTACCCAACAGTCCACTTGTCTTCAGTGTGTCAGCCCAATCAACATGGAGTAATAGATCACTGTACTCATCCACGTGTCTGGTCAAGTGAGTCTATTGGCATCTGTATCCCACAGGCCAACTGCCTTCAGTGTGTGATGAGTACTGGTGCCTCACTGCTGTCTGTCCCATGAAGGTTGCAATCAAACATGTGACAGAGTTTACAATGCCCTTTGGGTGCAGTCTCAGATCAATACATTCTCTTGGTAAGTAGTGACTATCCAGTGACACGATTTTGGTGACATCACTGTTGCCAACATTCCTTGTGCCTACATGTTAGCATGTGTACCTTTCACTTTTGCCATGTCAGTTTCATGCATGGTCTACATGTCTTCATGGGTTGATGTCTGATTCCCTCACATATGTGTGCTTTAAACATATGTTTTGAATTGGACATTTGTGATGGGGCTACAGTTCATGCGGTGCCACAGACAAGAGTGTGTCAGTGTTGATTGGTGGCTTACACATATCCTCACCCATCATTCCATGTAATTTGGCATGCAGAATTGCAGAAACAATGAAGGACAGGCAGGTAGGACTACAGTTTTCACTCTAAATGAGCATGTCCATGCCATTGATGTAGAATCATTTAGCAAAGTGCCTCCTACATTTACAACACTATATGCATTCATGCTACATGAACTATCAACCGTTGCCCACAGGAATTTCAAGATCACAGACAACTCTAATTTCATGGGTGAAGTTGTGCAATCAAAGTACCCATGGAACAAGTCGGAGACCTTATCACCCTGGTTGGTTGGCCTCATGAAGCATGTCTCAGTAATCCGTCTGTGTGTATGGGTCAGTGGGGGTGGTGGTGCTGTCTGTGGGAATGGTGGTTGTTGTGTGTGAGTGACTGGTGAGTGCTTGCATGCCAGTGTGTCTTGTGGCACTTGTGTTTTGTGTGCTGCTTGTGTGTGTTGAGGTTTGTGCATGCAGATGTGTCTCTGTGCTTGGCACAGGTAGCGGAATAGGGAAATTGGGTGGGGGAGAGGTAGGTGGTGGTGCGAGAATGGGGTTGCTGGATGGCTGCCATCAGTGAGGAGGCAGACCCTTAAAAGATCCCTGTAGACCAGATGTGGCACTATGAATGCCTTCCAGATATGCAACCATCTGCCAAAGGAGGCTGCCCTGCACCTGGTTGGCATTCCGAATGGCAGATATATAGAGATACTCCTCAGGAGGTCAATAGCCTGTTCACTCAGGGTAGCAAGAGTAATGGGGGCAGGGTGTGAGGTGTCTGGGGCAAAGGAGATGCCCACCCTCTTGGGTGAGCGGGCACAACCAACTGGGTGGGGAGCAACAGGGAGAGTGGCAATGGAAGTGGGGATGGCAGACAAGGCTGGAACAGGGGCAGGTCCTGATGGGTCCACCACCACTAGGGAGTGGCTAGTGGAGGAAGAATCTGAAGATGATGACTTGGATCCTGTGTCCTCTGTGGTACACTCCTCACCCTCCGATAAACTGGCATGCAAACACTCACCAGTCACTCACACACAACAACCACCATTCCCAGAGGCAGAACCCAACTACCACTGACCCACACACCGTACCAACCATAACCACAGACACCACCCCAACACCCACTGACACAGCCACCACTCACACCCTACCCCCAGACACCACCCGACACCCACAGACAGAGTCACCACATCCACCATGCCCTTAGACACCACCCCAATACCCACAAACCCACATTACCCAACATCTCCACCTCATAGCCCCCCAAGAAACACAAACGCTCACACATGCAACAGACACCACCCAAACCCAAACATAACTTGGACACGCACACACCAGCAGCAACAGCACCTACAGACAAGACAAGCACTTCCTCAACCTCTTAGACCTAAATCCCTTCTGAAAAACCTACCTGGTTTCCCCAAGAAAGTTTTCTTTTTGACCTTGCCCTTTCCCCTGTGATCCCCACCCCTCCCAAAACCAAAAGAACCACACCCACATCCTAGCCCATCCCTTCCACGTCTAAGTCCTCCTCGTCATGCCTACACCCCTGAAAACAGACATACCCCACCCACGTCGAAGAAGAGGGCCATCCCTTCAAAAGAGAAGAACCCCCTCATAAGAAGAAGTCTACCCCTCCAAATGTGTAGACCACCAATCCCAAATCCAAACCCACCCATCCCATATCCAATCCTACCCCACCCAAGAATGATCCCTGAGGTGCCTGCATTCCCACTCATGCCTCTTCCTGTGGAGGTTCTTTGGCAGAGATCAGAGTCAAGCTGGTGCACAGTACTGTGCATGGACTTTGCTTTAAACTGGCCAATGGCCTTTGATCATCATCATTATTTCATTAATAAACACAATGTGTTTTTTTGGGTACACATTTGTCCTACCATTACGTTTCTACCTTTTTGTTGTTCCTGAGTACTTTGTGTTGTATGCCTTCAGTTGTGTGTGATTCACCCTGATTGATGATCCATTTGCTATCACCCAGGACCAGTGTAGATGTTAACTGGATAGATATGTGGGTAGAAATCCAATTGGGGTGCTATTGCATTATGTTTTGTTTGATATAGTATGTATGCCATGTTGGCTTGGCCAATAGCAACATTTATTGTGTTAAATCTGTCCCCCTTATGTAGATTGGACATTTGCCTCATGTGAGCAAGCTAGAGTTTTGTTTGTCCACACATGGGTGTTAATTGCGCTACATTCCTATACATTTGACTGATCATGTGTCCATTTTCATGTGTATACCTTCCAGATACTTCATCTAAATGTGTGACCCATGCTGTTGGTGTTGTATTTGCTTTCTTAACTTGCACTTACACATTTAGCAGACTGGCATGTCACTTGGCTCTACTATTGGTCATCTCCAAGATGCATGAAGGGCCAGTTTTTGTGCACAAAGTGTTTAGGAGCATGTGCAAAATGAAATGTGTCCCAGGACTGCATCCTTCTTGGAGTGCCTCTGATGCCACCATTCCTATTGTGCAGGTATTGTGACCTTTGGGGTTTTGCGTCACAAAGTATTGTGCATTCCATTGACCTTTCATTGTGTTGCAATGTGGGTGATATGTGTGGATCCATCACAGGGATGTTTTAAGGAAGGGTTGTTTGGGTTAAATGACACATCTCTACATATGTGTCTTCAATATCACTACAGGCATGTGCGCAATGTGAGGGTGTCTGTTTCATTATGTGTGATGTTGATGTGGTGTTGCTGTTATGTGACACAATGTTCTGTACACTTCTGTACACTTCCCTGTCCCTGAAACTGGGATGAGCATACATGTGTGTTTTTGTGGAGTGTGCTGGTGCAGTGTCAGTGACCTGCCCAAAGGGGGCGTCATGTGGCTATGTATGGGGCATTCGTTGTGAACGACTCCAACCCTGGACACAAAAATGTCCACTTGGTCCACAAAGCAAAACCCACATACCACATCGATCTGTTGGTGAGTTTCAGAACAGGGGTAGGTGTTCTATGTTCCCTTCAGTTGCATTAATGGTGGCATGGATTTTGGGCTCCATTTATCAGCAGCGGCAGGATGTCAAGGATGCAGCACAGCATGTGTGACATTCCCTACAGGTGAGTTCCTGCCTTTTATGTCTCTGTTTCAGCAGCTGGGACGCGGTGGTTGGACCACCACAGTCATGCTGGCAGTTGGCAAAATCATAATCTGTCTGGCAGAAACACTGGCTCCAACAGCCTCATTGACCTATTGCATCAACGTGGCAGTCTGCATTGCCTGGTGATGCCGGCGGAACCAGAGTGGTCTTTCGTCTATGGAACCTCATGCATCACAATACGGTGGTCCGACCACCAAGCCGACGGCAGTCGGAACGCCGCTGCCATGGTGGTCAATGGACCGTCAAACTCACAATCAGGCCCCTGGTAATTTATTTCTAAATTTGATTAGTAATGTGAAGTTTAGTAGTGGGCTGTTGGGTTTTGTAGGGGAATAGCAGGGGAAGGGAAATAAATTATAATTAATTTACATTTAATGGTAATTATTTTTTATTGTAATTATGGTTTTCATTGATTACTAATTATGTCACTTGTTACTTTATGGCCCAGATTTAAGAGTCCCTAGCACCATTCCAACGTCACATTAGCATCATTTTTTTTATGCTTATGTGGGGTTGGAAGGCCAAAAATATTTACAAAGTGGCGCAGTGCTTGCATTGCTCCACTTTGTAACCCCTTGAGCTACATTATGCCTGTGCCAGGCATAATGTGTGCAAGGGGGGCATTCCAGCGAAAAAACGGAGCATAGAAATCTAAGAGATTTCTTTGCGCCATTTATGTCGGCATTTTTAATGCCTGCTTAGAGCAGGCATGAAAGGGAGGCTCTCAATGTTTTCAGTGGGCCTCTGGGTGCAGAGCAGGATTAGCATCAACATTTTTTACACTTATCCTGCAAAGCGCCAGACTAGCATCAAAAATTGTGACGCTAGTACCCGTGACTACTGCCATGGTGCGCCATATTTTAAATATGGTGCACACATGGTGGCGTTAGGGGGTGCTAAGGGGAGCAAGAGAAGTGGCTCTGCACTAGGTGCAGTGCTACTTTTCATAAACCTACCTCTATGTGTCTTAGATTATTTTGTTATTTTTAATGCATACTTTATTTTTATTAATAGTAGTAATATGTTATATTTTAGTAGCATGTTGTTGACTTTGTGAAGGAATAGGGTGGGGAGTTAACTAAATTATAATTATTTCAATTTAATAGAAATTATTTTTTATTGTAAATTAGTTGTTTCATTGGTTATTAATTATGTTGATTGTTTATTTCTTACATTATATTTCTTTATTTATCTTGTTAATATTAATGAATACTTACATTGTATTATTAGTAATAGCACTTAAAATGTTAGCACTGGTTGCTGGGTTTGTAGGGGAATACAGTAGGTTGTAAAATGTATTTGAAATTTTGAATAACTTTGTAGGTTAATTAAGTATCAAATTGAATATTAATTAGTGGAATGACCATTACATTTTGTCATTACTTTTTGAAGTATTTCCTTTTTTTATATTTTAATTTTAATATAGGTATTTTGTATTTTTGTATTTCTTATTTTTTATAAGGCTATTGGGTGTGAAAATGTTATAGGTATGATATTGTTTTAAAGAATAGTTTTGTGTATGTGACTGGTTAATTGATAAGTGATTAAGTTTAATTTTACTCCTCATTTCTGTTAATTATTGTGCAGTTTTTGATTTATCAATTATTTCATTTTCAAGTGATTATAAAATGTCCATGGAATGATTTTTGCTTCAATATTTTAGTTTTATTTTTGTCAGCATTAATTTAAATAAATATTTTTGTCTTTCTTTTAAAATATTGTAATTTCATTGTAAATAATGTCATTTTCTGTTTTTTATTTTTCATTTTATATTATGAACATGTTTTATTTTTTCTTGAGTGATATATTATATTATTTTGTCTATGTACCATAATTTATTGTTTTTTATTGTGTATGAAACTCCTTTTAATAAATTATTTAAACTTTTATTGTTATATGTAAGTCTTTTAATGTCCAACACTTTCTCTACTTTTGCTAAGACCGGAATGGGAGTAGTGAATTTAACCCATCCGAAGTCCAGCGCTTTCCCTACTTATGCTTAGGTTGAAATGAAAATAATAAAACTAACCCCTCTGAAGTTCAGACCTTCTGGAAATGTTGCTTACAGTGGATTGGGAATAGTAAATGTAACCACTTTGAATTCAAACCCTATTGCCACTGTTGCTTAGGCTGGAGTGGAAATAGTAAATTTAACCCCTCTGAAATCCAATCTTTTCCTTAATGTTGCTCAGAGTGGAATTTTAATATTTATTATGTTGTTGTATATATATATTTTTCGTTTAAAAATGTTTACAATATTTATGGGAAAGTATTTTTACTATATTTCTTTAGTTAATAAATGTTTTATATTTATAGAAAATATGTTTTTATTTATATTAATATAATTGAAAATGTGTACAAATATTACATTATTTTAAATAAATGTTACATAAACTATTTTTGTTATATATTATTGTAAATTAATGATATACATTTGTTTTCAATCTATAACGTAAGACCGCCGAAATGCTATAGCACTATGAATACATTTTTTAATTCTTTGAAATATATTAAATTATATTACAATTACTGTTTTGAAGTTTACATAAAAAATTAAATTCCCACATAAAGTAAAGGAATATATAAATTCATTAATAATTATTGAAAGTGATGTTTAGAAATAATTAAAAATAGTTTAATGATATATTAATAAAATTGATGTATATAGTAATGTATACATTCAACGAGGCTGTTAAAATATTTTATAATTAAATAATACAAATGTTTCGTTTTTATATTTTTTTAATATTACGTTAAATTTATTTATATTTAAACTCTTTTAATCAATTTAAAATAAGTTAACAATATTTTCCATTTGGCTTTATTTTAAGTAGCTGTCTCCATTATTTTCTATGACAGGATGTTGCAATATTAGTGGTTGGCCATGAGCGGTGTTCGACATACTACTTTTTCTGTTTAGCAGTTTTACATTACATTTGTAAAGTTAACCCCACCCCCTTTTTCAGGGGGTGGAGTCTTGTAATACTACACTTTTGAGTAACATTTTTGTAAACAGTCAAAAGCAATAAAGTTACTGAAAGGTGTAAGAGTAAATTACATAAGTAAATTACTCACAGGTGTAATTTACCATTGTGAATAGCCCAAAATATGCCCAGAATTACTACTGCTGTTGTAGGGGAAGATTATGAGGTGATAGCACATTTGGGCAAAGTGGGAATAAAATATTTAAAGAATTACTATTATTATGTCAGTGCAAGCATTACGCTGGAACAGGCACAGTTGTGCCAAGAAGGTCCACAGAACATCATTAGTTACCACCATTATGCACATTCAAATTTGCTACACCACTTGGTTAGCCTTAGTACATGTTCAGATTTGCATGATTACTCAGTAAGTACTAACTAATTACCTGCATCTTCTTCAGTAATATGTTGTGCTTGTTCAACTATGTGCCATCACTTAAGTTTGAAGGCATGTTCAAGTTTGTACATAGATCTTGAGTGCCAGCCCAGATTTAAAATATCACATAGAGGTTTCTTGTCTGCATGGCTACCTTTGCATGATCACTCACCGTCCTTGATTCAAGTACAGATCTGACCTATCACTCATTACTACTTCAGTACATACACATCTTTGCACTTCGTTTCATAATACGTGCATGGCGATATTTGCACCAACACTCAAAAAACTTAAATGTATGCCCACAAATGCCTAATTCCTCAGGGTTCTTGGCTGCAGGTCCTCAGGAGAATGCTGGAGTTTTTAGATCCTGGAAGGGGCAACAGCAAAACAGATGACAATCTTAGTTGCTGGTGACAGGAGTTCAGTGGCGTACAGCATCAAAACCCTCCTTTGAGGCTGAGGTTGTGCAATATTTGTCCCTTTTCACCATGTGAAAGATAGGGGCTGTTTCTGGGTGCAGAGCACAGCAGTGGGCAAGAGTGTTTATGTCATCATGCGGTGGGGCGGAGGTAGGTAGACATGCAAGATTCTCTCTATTACGTCCAGCACTTCCTTTTGCACACCATTGTGTGGAACAATCTGACCCTGATCTGTTTTAGCATGTGACCTTTAGTGTGGCATTCATGGTTTTCATGGTCTGGATAGGGGTCCCCTGCTTGGCTTCTTCAGAAAAGAAATGAAGTGGATGGGCAATCTTTGGGGGCGGAAGATGGTGTTAACCCATAAGAATTAAAAGAGAAAACATTTCATGGCAATGATTAACTCCAGTTCATCTTCTAGGCTGCTTTAGCATAAAAGTGTACAGAGGCAAGAGTATGACTTTTAACTGGAGAGGGTCCAGCTTATATAAAAACTTAGAAGTTGGGGACTTAGACATTTTTGGTCAGTACGCATTGTCAGTGCTATGCATCCCCATCCAATGTTTGCAGATTGGTGCCTGAGGGGCCCTGTATATCTTGGTTTCCAAGACAGATGTCCCACCATCACTGGCTTAATGCATTGTATACACCAAGCTGCAAACGTGTCCTGAGCCAATCACATCAGGGCCATACTAACATCATATTCAACACATACAGCCAGGCTTACTGGGTACTGTGAAGATGAGACATGCTTTCCACAGCAGTGAGTGGTCTTGTCCAGTGCAGCAAGTGTCATCTGCTCTTGTCACACACTGACCCACCAAGTGCAAGGGCTGCAGCATGTCTCTGGCCTTACTGTGTCTTAGTCCCCATGTACCAACTGTACCTTCACATGGAAGGCAGAGGGCATTATTGGTGTCGCAAATTAAGGCCCAGATTACGAGTTTGGTGGATGGTAACACAGTTGTGGCCAGCCCCATTATGACTTTTCCGCTGGGCTGACTGGCGGAAACCTTGTCCAGCAGGAAAGTGGCAGCAGCTTTGTCGCCGGTTCGTAATCAAGCCAGCAGCAAGGCTGCTGCCGCCAACAGGGGGCACCAGCACCGTCGTGATGCACACTGTCTGCAAAGCAGACAGTTCGCATTCCGAGGGTGCTGGGCAGTGGGCCCCTGTACTGACCATGCCCTGCACCCACGGAATGCAAGGCCCCCTGCATCTGTTCTCGGCCAGCCTTTTCATGGCAGTGAAACCACCATGAAAAGGCTGGCAGAGAACCAGGTTGTAATCAGCAGGGTGACGCTGAGGTCAGTGCAGCTCTGACTGATTGAAAACAGCACCACCATCAGCCCATCAGGATCTCTGATCCCGGCGGAGATGGCTGTAGGTTGGTGGGGCTGCCCCCAACCTCGTAATGTGGCAGTTGGACTGCCACAACCATGGCAGTGCAACATCCACCACGAGTGTGGCAGTCTGAGTACTGCCACACTCATAATCAGGCCCTAAGTCTTTGCTGTTTGTCAGTGCTTGACCATTTCCTATGAAGACTCAGATGAAAAGAGATAAAGGGGGTCAGTACGAGTTTGGCGGTCGGAAACATCTGACTGCCAAACTCCTGACAAGGAGACCGCCACGGTGCTGGCGGTCTCCCCACCGGCACCCATTACAACTTTCTCACTGGGCTGACGGGTGGAAACCAATTGAGCTGCCTGTGGAAATGTTGTCACACACAAGGTGCGCCAGCACCTTTGAAATGCGCACTGTCTGCATAGCAGAAAGTACTCATTTCAAGGGTGCTGGGCAGGGGGACCCCTTCACTGCCCATGCCTGGGGCATGGGCAGTGCATGGGCCCCCGTAGCTCCCTGCACTTGTTCTCCACCAGCCTTTTCATGGTGATCAGACCACCATTAAAAAGCTGGCAGAGAACAAGGTTGTAATCAACAGGGCTGAGCTGACTTCAGCGCCACCCTGGCTGATCGCAAACAAGGCAGCTGTCATCCTGTCAGGACCAGAGATCCTAGTGGAGACACCGGTCCCCCGGTGATTGTACTGCCAGGGTCGTAATGTGGCGGTCGGACAGCCACAGCCATGACGGTTCGACCACCACAGCAAGTCTGGCGGTCTTGAGACCAGCACTCTCATAATCAGGCCCAAAATGGCATCATTCAAAAAGACTAAGAGGGTAATTCTGACCCTGGACGTCCATGACCGCCATCGCGGAGGGCGGCGGAAGCACCGCCAACAGGCTGGCGGTGCTTCCTGGGCGATTCTGACCACGGCGGTAAAGCCGCGGTCAGAAAAGGGGAGCCAGCGGTTTCCCGCCGGTTTCTCGCTGGCCCAGGTGAAACCGCCATGGCGGCGCTGCTTGCAGCACAGCCATGGGGATTCCGACCGCCTTCCCGCCAGCCTGTTTCTGGCGGTGTCCACCGCCAGAACCAGGATGGTGGGAACGGGTGTCGTGGGGCCCCTGGGGGCCCCTGCACTGCCCATGCCGCTGGCATGGGCAGTGCAGGGGCCCCCTAACAGGGCCCCACAAAGATTTTCACTGTCTGCTGTTCAGACAGTGAAAATCGCGAAGGGTGCCACGGCACCCGTCGCACCCCTGCAACTCCGCCGGCTCCATTCCGAGCCGGCTTCATTGTTGAAGGGGCTTTCCCGCTGGGCCGGCCGGCGGTCTTCTGGCGGTCGCCCGCCGGACCAGCGGGAAAGCCGGAATGGCCGCCATGGTCTTTTGACCGCGGAGCGGTCTTTCGGCGAGAACCGCTTGGCGGGCGGCGACCACCGACCGCCGCGGTCAGAATGACCACCTAAGGGCCAGATGTATCAAGCATTTTTGCATTCGCAAACGGTGCAAATGTCCGTTTGTGAATGCAAAAATGTGTTTTACTATGTATGAAACACATTCGCAGTGGGAAAATAAGAAATCGCAAAAATAGCAAATTTTTGCGAATGAGAGACGAATTAGCGTGTCGCAAGCAGCGTTTCGCAAATAGCAATATGAGTTACCGAATCGCTTTTTGCGAAACGCTAATTGCGATACAGAATAGCGATTCGCAGATAGCGATTTCCTAGATTGTGCCTCTATTTGCGAGATGCAGATTGCGACATGCAAAAACAGATACGCAATGCGATGTGGCAAAAAATCGCAATTTGAGATTATTCGCAGAATGTCCGTTTGCACATGCAATTTACCACAAACTGAAACCATGTGGTAACCAGCTGCAACCTATATAAAGAGGCCCAGAATGCCTGAGCTCCTCTTCCACAATGGCTGCAGTCTATGTCATGGCCAGGAGAATGAGGCTCTTGGCAGGTTTTAGAAGGGAGAGGAGGAGACAGGAGCACATTTTCAGAGTGCGCATAACCCTTTTTGACCAGACTGAGGGGGAAATTTATGATAAGTACAGGTTAAGCTCAGCCATGATACTTGACCTGATAGCTGAGCTACAACCCATGCTGCAGCGCACAACACACAGGACCAATAGCATACCCACACATGTGCAGGTATTATGCTCCCTGCACCTACTAGCCTCAGGGAGCTATCAAGGGGTCATAGCAGCAGCTGGAGGGGTATCACAGAGTGCCCTTTCTAGATTTTTTAAAGCATTTCTTAATACAATGCTGAGCAGAATACAACTGTATATCAGATTCTCCAACACTCCTCAGGCATTACAACAAAGCAAAGTTAATTTTTACCAGACAGCACAGTTCCCACATGTGCTAAGTGCCATTGATGGGACACATGTAGCAATCTGTCCACCATCGGCCACCGAGTATGTGTATCCCAATCGTAAAAACCATCATTCCATGAAAATACAGGTGATATGCAATGCCTCCTACATCATTACCTATCTCGTGGCCAGATATGCAGGGAGCACACATGACTCCTACATCTTTCGCCACAGCGCGATACGCACAAGACTGCTAGCTGGGGAGTTTGGGGAAGAATATCTACTAGGTAACTTGATAGTTCACAATAATGCACTGATGTAAGCATGACGTCAGACAGCAAATGTACTAATTTTACTCTCTGTGCATTCAGGAGACAGTGCCTACGCAGTGCGCACCTATATGCTAACGCTCTACCTGAGTCCTGCCACCCCAGCAAAGAGGAGGTACAATGCAGCACATAGGGCTACCCACAATGTGGTGGAGCGCACTTTTGGGCTGCTGAAGAGCCGTTTCAGGTGCATCCATAGGAGTGGAGGTGTACCACAGTACAGCCCTGAGACAACATGCAAAATTGTGGCCACATGTGCTATCCTGCACAACATAGCAACCACCAGGGGCATACCAGTGGAACACACAGAGCCAGACTCAGATGAGGATGATGATCCCTTACCACCCCTTCTACCAGCAGACAGGACAAGTGCAGCAGAAGGCAGGCAAAGACGTGCTGACATCATGTGCAACCATTTTTGATGTAAGTAATGACAAATCCATTTCAATAATATGTATTTCAGTAGTTAGCATCTTTATTACCTTGACTTCAGGAAAACAATGTGTCAGTAGGACATAGCTATTCACAATGGGCAGACATGATTTATTAACTGTGTCACACTATTAGCATCACAGCATGACTTTATTACACATGTTTAGGTGGTCCCCTGTAGCCCTCCACATCACTTCTTATGTCCACGCACTCCACTTGAGTGCTCAGTGCCCTCGCTGGCACCTCTAGTAGCAAGTTCACCTGCAATACTGTGGCTGGCACTGCGAAGCCTCGGATCAATCACAGGGACTGTCAGGCTGCTGAGGCTAGAGGACTCCTCACTGTCACCAACACCCAGTTCGCTGGTTGTGGCGCTGCGTGCTGTTTGCATGGCATCCACTACGTTGGTAATTTGCACCAGTCCCTGTGCAATGTCCCGACTGCAATGTGCCATCTCCACCTGTGTGGCAACGGCAAGCCGTGATATCTGGGCTGTTGAACTTGCAAGCCGATTAACTGATCTACAGAAGCTGTCAAACTTCTCCAAATATTGGTGATGGCGCCTGCGCTGGCTGACGCGCTCCTGCCTTATCTCAGTGCATAGTTCCCCAATGGCCTGTGTCAACTCCTTGGTGTTTTCAGCAACTCTTTGCTGTCCCTCAATCAGGGTCTCCAAGTGCTTGTTTTGTAACCCCACATTGCTATTGTGAGACACAAATTGTCTGTGCAGTGACTTCAAATGTTTGCATTGCAGGCGCTGCACCTTCAGCATGGAAGCTTTCAGGCCGCCAAAGATTGATGGGCCCACTCCTTCTTCTGTGCCCTGTCTGCCTGCATCGTGGCGCCTCCTCAGGGGAGTTGACTGATGCTGGCGCTGGTGCAGGGACTGCTGTCTTCCTGTGGGACTCGCCTCCGGTGGTGGTGTGGGTTCATGTTCCGGCATCTTATCTGAATCCAGGTTGTACTCTGGCAGTGGTAACACCCTTGCCCAGCGTCTAGTCGGAACAATACTGTAGGGCTCACTTCTATTTGAGTCAGGGGGGTCTCTGTCAAAACCCTTGGAATGCGCATTGTCTGTGCTGGCTGTATGACAACAATGGCCTCGGCTCCCTAAGGGGGCTGAGTCCAATCCTGCCACACTATTTCCACCAGTCAGTCCGGCAGTAACATCGTAATACAACAGTGGTGAGGCCACGGCTTGACTGCTGCCTCCTCACTGCCATATTGAAGTTCGGATGGTTCAACAGCCAAACTCATAATCAGGCCCTAAACTTCCAGTTGGTGAAATGCTACCCTGTGATCTAACTAAAATTGTGAAAGAGTGAAAGGCAAACACTGAAACTAGCTGACCTATTGTATGGTGTCCTGTGGGATGGATAACATGCCAAAAAACCTACAGCTGAAGGGGGTTCATTCAAAAGTTCCAAAAGCAAAGGCTGACAAGAAGAGTCCACACATTCCTACATGCAAAGTTAAATGTCTACTGGCCAATCAAGCTTTGAACAGTATTACTGATGAGGACTGACCCAAAGGTTCTCTCTGTATATGTTATGTTCTGTACAAAATCCATGCAGGGTCCTAGAGAGTGATAGCATACAAATCCAGCCACCATTTATGAGGGTGAAATTCTCACAGTGAACCTTAATAATTTGGGCCTGGGCTGAAATGATTTATCGGTAATATTTTAAAAGTGAGATATGCCAATCCACTGCTCAATGGGGGATGTGAAAGGTGTACAGTATTGTAGACTTCTGGGCATGCTTCTCCCAAGTCGAAATGTGAGTCAGACATCATCCAAGTCTTGGTAATAAATAGAATATCAAAACAGGTGACATTAAGAGATGTATCCCCACAACATGCTTCGCAAGTGAGTGTGCATTAAGGGGACCACACTTTAAAGCCTTCTCTTGAGAGACATTCAATGGGAGATTATTCTTAAACTGAGAGTGTGCATTTTATTTGCCAAATTATCATCTGCCACATGTGTGAAATCCTTATGAGAGGAGCAAAAGCTCAAATATTCAACACTGACTTTGAGAAGCTAACATCCTATGTAGGTGATGATAAGCTCTGTGTCTTCTTGAGTTTTGTTGCATCCTTATTCAAGACATAGGCCGCATGGTTGATGCGTTGCATAGTCGGTGCGTGAATGAGTATAGATGGGATTGTCTTTGGCATGCTCGTGGCATGCCCACTGCGCGTGGCTGCGCTGTAGGCCAACTTAAGTATTCAGGCATGTGTAACAAGCTGGAGCATGAACCAAAATGGTGTCCCAGTTTGGGGAGACTTAGAATGGGAAAAACAGTGGCTGCCCCATACAAGTGGTAAGAAACATTCAGTAAATACAGGTACACAAACTCAGTGAATAGCTCAAAATGTATTTGCTTTAAAATTAAAAACACCCCATCATTCAAAACACTTCTTAACCCCTTCTGTGCAGCGGACGTGATGGTTACGTCCCGCGGCACAGTGCTCATGTGCTGAGGACGTAACCATTACGCCCTGGGCACTGAGCTCAAAGGGAGCAATAGCGCTCCCTCTGTGGGCTTCCCCCCCCCAAGGAACGGATGGAAAGTTAAGCCCTTCCCCTTCCACCCACGACCCCCTTGACTCCCCCTGACCACCCCAGTGATGTCTGATGACGTGAGCGCACATTTGCACGCTGACCCTCTCAGAGGCCACTTCCCCAGCGCGTTCGGAAGAGATATGCAAAGCATTTCTCTTCTGATCATGTGATGGGGCCCTGAGAGGCTTCAAAGGGAAGGAAAGGAATTTCCCCCCTTGAAGTCTCTCAGAGCATTTCAAAAGCTGGATTGTAAAGCGATCCGGCTTTTGAAATGCCCACTAGACACCAGGGATTTATTCCGAAAAGGAAATTGGCATAAAGGGAGCAACCCCTTGGGCAAGGGTCGCTCCCCGGGGTGCAATATTTTGCAAGACCTTTTCTGCCCCCCCTAGGGGGCAGGTTGTCCTATTGTTAGGCCGATCTGCCCCCAGGGAGGGCAGAATCCACTAGGCGCCAGGGATTATTTTTTTTTGTTTTTCTTTTTTTGGGTTATTTTTTGTTGTTTTTTTTTAGTTGGGGAGCGACCCCTTAGGCAAGGGTCGCTCCCTAGGGGGCAAATGATATTTAGGCCATTTCTGCCCCCCTTGGGGGCAGATCGGCCTATTTTTATGAGGCCAGTCTGCCCCCAAGGGGGGCAGAAACCACTAGACACCAGAGAGTTGTTTTCTTTTTACTCCAAATTCATGGAAGGGGAGCAAACCCTTAAGCAAGGGTCGCTCCCTGGGGGGAAAATTTATTTTAGGCCATTTCTGCCCCCCCTGGGGGCAGATCGGCCTATTGTTATGAGGCCGATCTGCCCCCGGGGAGGCAGAAACCTCTAGGCGCCAGGGATAAAAAAAAATTGTTTGTTTTTGTAGAGATGGGGAGCGACCCCTTAGGCAAGGGTCGCTCCCCTGGGGGGCAAATTGTATTTAGACCATTTCTGCCCCCCTTGGAGGCAGATTGACCGATTTTTGTTAGGTCAATCTGCCCCCAAGGGGGGCAGAAACCACTAGGCAACAGGGATTTTTTTTTGCGCCAATGTCACGCAAGGGGAGCAACCCCTTAGGCAAGGGTCGCTCCCTGAGGGGAGGGGGCGGGAGGGCAAATTGATTTTAGGCCATTTCAGCTCCCCCGGGGGTAGATCGGCCTATTGTTATTAGGCCGATCTGCCTCCATGGGGGGCAGAAACCTCTGGGTGCCAGGGCTAAATTTCTTTTTTTTGTTTTTTTGTTTTTTTAGAGGTGGGAAGTGACCCCTTAGGCAAGGGTCGCACCCCTGGGGGGGAAATTATATTTAGACCATTTCTGCCCCCCTTGGGGGCAGATCGGCTGATTTTTGTTAGGTCAATCTGTCCCCAAGGGGGGCAGAAACTACTAGGCACCGGAGATCTTTTTTTTGCGCCAACGTCACGCAAGGGGAGCGACCCCTTAGGCAAGGGTGGCTCCCTAAGGGGGAGGAATTTATTTTATGCCATTTTTGCCCCCGGGGGCAGATCGGCCTGTTGTTATTAGGCCGATCTGCCTCCAGAGGGGGCAGAAACGTCTAGGTGCCAGGGATAAAAAAAAAATTTAAAAAAAATATGTTTTGTTTTTTAGAGGTGGGGAGCGACCCCTTAGGCAAGGGTCGCTCCCCTGGGGGGCAAATAGTATTTAGACTATTTCTGCCCCCCTTAGGGGCAGATTGGCCGATTTTTGTTAGGCCAATCTGCCCCCAAGGGTGTCAGAAACCACTTAGGCACCAGGGATTGGTGTGTGTGCATGCGTGTGTTTTCTTTAGGGGGGCAGCCCCTTGGGTAAGGGCCTATTTTTGGAAGGCCCCCAAGGGGGGGCAGAAAGCCAACCAGAGACCAGGGAAGTTTTTTTCCAAAATAAGAGGGGGGGTATGGCCATACCCCCATCCCAAATAAATGGGGCCAAAGTTATTCTGCCCACCAGTGGGCAGATGGGGCAATTACCCCTGATCCACACCCCAGGGGGGGCAGAAAGTCCACTAGATGCCAGGGAATAAAACAAATATATATATATATATATTGGGGTGATGGCTACCAACCAGTATGGGCCTGGTTATGCCCCCACCCCAACTGAAGGGGGTGACAGTCTTTCAGCTCTCCCCCGCACTCTAAAACATCTTATCCCACAGCAAGCAAGAAGACATTGGATTATTTTGGGTTTTGGTCTTACATTTGGGCCATGAGAGCTTAGCTAACTCTGAAAATCATCCCACTTGGAATGGTGAGGGCTGCACTTTATGGACTTTGGGACACTGCCATGTAGAAAAATCCACAAGACCTAGACACATCTGAAAACTAAACTCGGGTGGTGTTTCACATGCACCCTGCACCATTTTTGTACCCACAATGCCCTGCAGACCTCCAACTTTGCTGGAAATCACACATTTTTCCCACGTTTTTGTGATGGAACCTTCTGGAAACTGCAGGAATCCACAAAATTCCTACAACCCAGCATTGTCTCATCTATACCGATAAAAATTCTGCTGCACTTGTCAAAATGTTTTTTTGCAAACTGCCCTTTTGGGCACCCTTTGGTTCCCCCTCAATATCAACATGTTTTTGGCTCTTCCCTTTCACAACCACTTGGCCCACCTACACAGATGTGGTATCATTTTTACCGGGAGACTGAGGGGAACATTGGGTGGTATGAAATTTGTCGCAGTGCGGTGATCCCACACAGAAATGTGGGAAAAATGTGATTTTTTAGCTAAATTTGAGGTTTGCTGAGGATTCTGGGTAAGAAAAAATTGGGGGATCCACGCAAGTTACACCTCACTGGACTCCCTCGGTTGTCTACTTTTCAGAAATGTCTGGGTTTGGTAGGTTTCTCTAGAAGGCTGCTGAGCCCAGGACCAAAAACGCAGTTGCCGCCCCCGCAAAAACAGGTCGTTTTGTATTTGATAATTTTGATGTGTCCAGATAGTGTTTTGGGGCATTTCCTTTTGCGGGCAGTAGGCCCACCCACAAAAGTGAGGTACCATTTTTATCGGGAGACTTGGGGGAACGCTTGGTGGAAAGAAATTTGTGGCTCCTCTCTGATTCCAGAACTTTCTGTCACCGAAATGAGAGGAAAAAGTGTTTTTTTGTACAAATTTTGAGGTTTGCAAAGGATTCTGGGTAACAGAACCTGATCAGAGCCCCACCAGTCTCCCCATCTTGGATTCCCCTAGGTGTCTAGTTTTCAATACTGCACAGTTATGCTAGGATTCCCTAGTTTCCGGCTGAGCTAGAGGCCAAAATCCACAGCTAGGCACTTTGCAATAAACAGCTCTGTTTTCTTTGTGAAAATGTGATATGTCCACGTTGTGTTTTGGGGTTTTTCCTGTTGCGGGCGCTAGGCCTACCACCACAAGTGAGGTACCATTTTTATCGGGAGACTTTGGGGAACGGTGGGTGGAAGGAAATTTGTGGCTGCTCTCTGATTCCAGAACTTTCTGTCCCCGAAATGAGAGAAAAAAGTGTTTTTTGTACAAATATTGAGGTTTGCAAAGGATTCTGGGTAACAGAACCTGGTCAGAGCCCGACAAGTCACCCCATCTTGGATTCCGCTCGGTGTCTAGTTTTCAAAACTGTGCAGGTTTGCTAGGTTTCCCTAGGTGCCGGCTGAGCTAGAGGCCAAAATCCACAGCTGGGCACTTTGCAAAAAACAGCTCTGTTTTCTTTGTAAAAATGTGATGTGTCCACGTTGTGTTTTGGGGCTTTTGCTGTCGAGGGCTCTAGGCCTACCCCCACAAGTGAGGTACCATTTTTATCGGGAGACTTGGGGAAATGCTGGGTGGAAGGAAATTTGTGGCTCCTCTCTGATTCCAGAACTTTCAGTCACCGAAATGAGAGAAAAAAGTGTTTTTTGGGCCACATTTTGAGGTTTGCAAAGGATTCTGGGTAACAGAACCTGGTCAGAGCCCCACAAGTCACCCCATCCTGGATTCCCCTAGGTGTCTAGTTTTAAAAACTGCGCAGGTTTGCTAGGTTTCCCTAGGTGCCGGATGAGCTAGAGGCCAGAATCCACAGCTAGGCACTTTGCAAAAAACAGCTCTGTTTTCTTTGTGAACATGTGATGTGTCCACATTGTGTTTTGGGGCTTTCCCTGTCGCGGGCGCTAGGCCTACCCCCACAAGTGAGGTACCATTTTTATTGGGAGACTTGGGGGAACGCTGGGTGGAAGGAAATTTGTGGCTCCTCTCTGATTCCAGAACTTTCTGTCACCGAAATGGAGAAAAAAGTGTTTTTTTGGCCAAATTTTGAGGTTTGAAAAGGATTCTGAGTAACAGAACCTGGTCAGAGCCCGACAAGTCACCCCTTGTTGGATTCCCCTAGGAGTCTAGTTTTCAAAACTGCACATATTTGGTAGGTTTCCCTAGGTGCCGGCTGAGCTAGAGTCCAAAATCCACAGCTAGGCATTTTGCAAAAAACAGCTCTGTCTTCTTTGTGAAAATGTGATGTGTCCACGCTAGGCCTACTCACGCAAGCAAGGTACCATTTTTACCAGGAGACATGGGGGAACTCAGAATAGCAAAACAAGTGTTATTGCCCCTTGTCTTTCTCTACATTTTTTCCTTCCAAATGTAAGACAGTGTGTAGAAAAAGATGACTATTTGAGAAATGCCTTGTAATTCACATGCTAGTAGTATTCACATGGGCACCCGGAGATGTGCAAATAACCACTGCTTCTAAACACCTTATCTTGTGGCCATTTTGGAAATACAAAGGTTTTCTTGATACCTATTTTTCACTTTTTATATTTCAGCAAATAAATTGCTGTATACCCGGTATAGAATGAAAACCCATTGCAAGGTGCAGCTCATTTATTGGCTCTGGGTACCTAGGGTTCTTGATGAACCTACAAGCCCTATATATCCCCACTACCAGAAGAGTCCAGCTGACGTAACGGTATATTGCTTTCAAAAATCTGACATCGCAGGAAAAAGTTACAGAGTAAAACGCGGAGAAAAATGACTGGGTTTTTTAACCTCAATTTCAATATTCTTTTATTTCAGCTCTTATTTTCTGTTGGAAACACTTGTAGGATTTACACAAATGACCCCTTGCTGAATTCAGAATGTTGTCTACTTTTCAGAAATGGGATCCAGCATTGGTTTCTCACCCATTGTGGTCACTAACTGGAAGGAGGCTGAAAGCACAAAAAATAGTAAAAATGGGGTATGTCCCAGTAAAATGTCAAAATTGTGTTGAAAAATTGGGTTTTCTAATTCAAGTCTGCCTGTTCCTGAAAGCTGGGAAGATGGTGATTTTACCACAGCCAACCCTTTGTTGATGCCATTTTCAGGAGAAAACAAACACGAGCCGCCTTCTGCAGCCCTTTCTTCCCATTTTTTTGAAAAAAAAAGAAATGTTCACTGAATTTTGGCTAATTTCTTGGGCTCTTTCAGGGGAACCCACAAAGTCTGGGTACCTCTAGAATCCCTAGGATGTTGGAAAAACAGGATGCAAATTTGGCGTGGGTAGCTTATGTGAACAAAAAGTTATGAGGTCCTAAGCGTGAACTGCCCCAAATAGCCAAAAAAAGGCTTGGCACAGGAAGGGAAAAGGCCTGGCAACGATGGGGTTAAAAACCATGCCTCTCTATGAAGCTTATAAAACGCTCTCATACCAGAGGGAAAACTGTCAGCTAGAGCGGCTGTGCTGCATGCCGACTCATGTATTCAGGCATGTGTAAAAAGCCGGAGCCCTCAGCCATGTGCAAAAAGCTGGGGCCCCTGAGGGATCTGCTTGCTGCCAATACACCCACAAACTCATCTCTTCCATGTGGAAGAATGGTGTTTGTGTCTGTTGATTGGTCAAGACTGTGGCATGAAGAATTCAGCTTGTTATGAAATTCCGGGCATGCACCAGTGTTGCCTGAAAACCTCCAGGCCATAAGAGCCTGCATGTGGATAGTTTAACAGATGGAGGAACATGCAGTTTGATTCAACAATCGCAACTCATTTCCAAGAGGACCAGGAACCATGGCTGAGCTTTTCAAATTGAAGTTATCAGAACTGGTTCTGCTGTGTGCCCCGGCGCCTCAGATGCTAATCTTGGAATCATCAGGAATGGGGGAACGAACGGCTTGACAGGGGCTTGTATGTGCTCCCGTAACCGTGCTTGGGGCTGTAATTTGTTTTGATCATTTTAACCCTCGTTTAAATGTTTTAGAAGAATACTTACTTGCACTTTGAAATATGGGGAATTGCTTAAGGAATTACAGGTGAAGGAATTGGGGTTTCTTTTAGTACTTTTTATTCATGCTGAACCCTTTTTGCGCACTTGTGTGGCAACACAACTCTCATGGTCATTTTGAAGGTGCTGTCAGGCGTGCAGTATGTGTCCCGAGGTGTGGCCCCTTTAAGGGTGAAGCTCGTAGCCTTTAAGGCTGCACGCTGTACCCTGACATCTGCTCATCATCTAAGTTCCCTCCCCCTTCTGTATTCATCTGTTGGTGGGCGCAGTGTCTTTTGTCATCCACCGACTTCTGTATTCCAAGCCCACGGCATCCTCATCTAGAGTTGCGGAGGGTCTCTCCTCAGCATCTGAAGTATTGGGTTCCTGGCTTCTGCATTTCAGTTTCCTTGCTGTGCCTGCAAAAGATAAACAAAGACATTATTCAAGCAGCAACCTTTGAAACTGGTAACATTTAAGAATTGTATACAGGTCAAAGGATAAAATACTTATCTTGTGGAGTCTTATTGAACAGACGGATGAAGAAAAGAATAAGACACATATATATGTATACAATTTCTGTACAAGTTGTAAGTGAACAGAGATTTATACTGTCATTATTACTCGCACATTATATTGATTAATGAAGAGTGATTCACAACTAGGGGGCACAGTATATTTCTCTATATTATGTTACAGGAAATGAACACTAACTTAAGCATATGAACCTTAGTTTGTTGTCAAAATGAGTGATATTGTTTATTGTTGTTTATTGTTTGCTATATTCATAGAGTTTATTCATTTAGGTAGGTGTTAGAGAGTAACATATATTAGTATACATATATGTGAACAGTACCTGTTGAGATTCTAGTCTTGGGCTCTGTGTTCTAGACATATAGCATAGCGAAGTCCAGCCAACAGAATCCAGTACCTAAAAGGAAGAAGGGACAATAGGTAATTCAAAGTGAATTACGTACATAGGAAGGAATCACAAGGTATATTTTTAATCGTCTATGGTTTGTTCTGATGTTATTTAGATTGAGACGGTTAAGATGACCTACATCACACAGTGGAAATTTAGGCTCTCATTATGACATTGGCTGTAAATCCAGCTTAAAGCCATGCCGACTGCCGCCAACATAACGCCACTGTGGCGGATAACCGCCAAACATATTATGACACACACATACCAGCCCGTCACTATACAGCCACACACAAGTCTGCCAGCACAAAGGTCAGTAATAAATTGGTGGTACCCAAACCCACACCATTATGCCAACAGAACTACATCCACAGCATTATGACCCACGAATCACCACAGCGGACATTCAATGGCGGTAAACCATTGGCAGTACATACCGCCGCACTCAAAATTCACACAACCTAACAAAACAGCACCACATTGGACAATTCAAACTACACACACCTGACACACATACACACACCACACCCACACACCCACACCACTATAAAACACACACCCACGTTACCCACAACCCTTTACCATTTTGAACAATTGCCAACAGAGAGAGAGAGAGAGAGAGAACAAGAGCACCCACACAACCCAAGCCACATAACATCATCACCTATACACCATCCACGCACCTTACATCACACACCCCAACACATCACCCCACACACCCACACCACTCACACTACACCCATGGCACCACAATGACACCCCAGGTTCTCAGAGGAGGAGCTAATGGTCATGGTGGAGGAAATCATCTGGGTAGAGCCACAGCTATTTGGATCACTGGTGCAGAAGACATCCATTGCTAGGAAGATGGAGCTATGGCGGAGAATCGTGGACAGGGTCAACGCCGATGGGACAACACCCCAGAACATCAGGAAGAGGTGGAACGACCTACGAGGGAAGGTGCGTTCCATGGCAGCAATACACCAACTAGCTGTACAGAGGGCTGGCGGTGGACCCCCACCTCCTCCCCCACAACTAACAACATGGGAGGAGCAAGTGTTGGCAATCATGCATCCTGACGGCCTGGCAGGAGTAGGAGAAGGACTGGACTCTGGTAAGTCAAATCCCTATTACTATCACCCCACCTACCTGCATGCCATCACAAACCCCCATCCTTCCCCTCACTCCCATCACTCCACCACCTCCCACACACCCCACCATATCAACCCACTCATACCAATACCAAGCCCTGCATGCAGCACCAATGCATGAACACCGCTCACAGACCTGCATGAACACCTATCACCACTGCATGCACACTGGAGAGAGTCACCTAGTCCACCAAATAACAACTCACACAAAGTCAAATCTGCCAGGGCAACAACAACCATAGAGGCCAACACACCCATGTACATGATGTCACACGCAGAAACAATAACACTGCATTTACATCCCCATAGGTCCCCCAGCCAATGTCATCGAAGAAGAGGCGCCAGCAACATCCAGCCCCCCCCACAGAAGAGGCCCACAGTGATGACAGCAGCTCTGCTCACCTGGATCTGGATGACCAACCTGGCCCATGAGGGACCTCCGGACAGTTGGTTACCCAGCCACAGTCACACACCACCACAGAGCCTCCCCCCTCAGCCTCAGGAAACACCACCACAGCACCCACCCAGCGGACCCATACCTCTGTCCCCAGGACAAGTCAATCAGCAGTGTGTCCACCAGTGGCAGTGGGCACACTGTTTAGGGGACAGAGGCACAGGACAACAGGGAAGCTGGGAGGACTGCTATGCGACAGGGGGAGGACAGGCCCAGGGAACCGACTCTCCAGGAGGAACTCACTGCGATCCTGGGAGCATACCAACATTCCCAGGCTACACTGGGCCAGACACTGGATAAGTTGCAGTAGAACATACGGCTGCAGGAGGGACACTACCTGGGGATCAGGGAGGGCTTGAAGGACATCAAAACCACTCTGGTCTCTACTGCAGGGGTGCTGGCAGACATGGCCAACACTATTAGGGTGGCATTGGCACCCCACTGGGCCTCTGCCACTAGCCAAACAGATAAACGGCCCTCCACCTTCCCTGCCGCTAGTGGACAGGAGGCCCTGCCACAGGACCAACAGGCCACCAGCACCCCTCCTTCTGCAGAAGGAGAACCACCCCGCAAACGTTCCCTGCGATCCAGGCAGAAGCCAGAGACTATTGCCAAGACTCCCACCAGGAAATAAGACTCTCGTGATTGTCACCCTTGTGTCCCACTCTGTCACCCTGTCCACCTTGAACTGCCATTGCTCCCCTTCCTATGCCTCCTTGGACAGTGCACCTGGTATACAAATAGACTGGACTCTAACCTGGACTTTCCTCCACCATCCTCCCAGCCCATTGCACATTCCCCCTCTACTCCTTAGCACTTACATAAACACCCTTTGAAAAATACAAGTATGGAGTATGTCAAATCATTTAACTATATATTTGTTTATTACAAGGTTTAAACATTGAAAATCAACTGTACAGTAATGTATACATAGGAATGACCTGTAGTTGGCTGCAGTCAACACACCAAGAGCGATAGTGGGCCACAAATATCTGCAAATAGAGATGTCAAAGGGTACAGTGAGTGGCCATAGAAGTGGGAAAATCAGCCTGCCAGTGACAATGCCAAACACCAAACTGTCATTTAAATGTGAAGTTACACTGTCTCACCTGTGTGTCTTTGGAAGTATTGTTGAATTATTGCACTTCTGTTGTCCACATCCTCTGCTTCCTCATCTTCACTGTCCACAGGGTCCACTGCTGCCACACGGCCATCTCCAGCGCCATCCTCCTGCAGAAAAGGCACCTGGCGACGTAAGGCAAGATTGTGCAACATACAGCATGCCACGGTGATCTGGCAGACATTCTTGGGTGAGTAATACAGGGATCTACCTGTTAGATGGAGGCAACGAATCCTGGCCTTTAGGAGGTCAAAGGTCCTCTCTATAATTCTTCTTGTTCGCCTTGTAACGTTCTTCTGCTCTTGTCTGGGATTCCTCACAGGGGTCAGTAGCCATGAGATGTTGGGGTAACCAGAGTCACCTTCAAATATCGAGGAACAACTTTTAGCCACACACCATCCCTTTGGGCCCACACCATACCCAAACACCAACATCCACTGGGTGGGAACCAGGGCTCACTTATTAGCCACACCCTGTGCCTCTGGAATTGAGCCATCACATATGGGATGCTGTTATTTCTCAGGATAAAGGCATCATTCACAGACCCAGGATATTTTGCATTGATGTGGGAGATGTACTGGTCTGCCAGGAACACCATCTTCACATTCATGAAGTGAAAGCTCTTTCAATTTCTGAACACCTGTTCATTCCGCCGGGGGAGGGGGTACAAAAGCAATATGTGTACCATCAATTGTCCCAGTAATGTTGGGGATCTGTCCCATTGCATAGAAATCAGCTTTCACTGTGGCCAAATCCTCCACCTGGGGGAAAACGATGTAGCTGTGCATGTGTTTAATCAGGGCAGACAACACTCTGGTCAGCACTATTGGGAACATTGGCTGTGACATTCCAGCTGCTAAGCCCACTGTCACTTGGAAGGAGCACAGATGGCACTTGCACAAAGGGGGGGATCCCGGTGGGGTGACGGATAGCAGATATTAGGTCAGGCTCCAATTGGGCACACAGCTCTGTGATTGTGTCCCTGTCCAGTCTATAGGTAAGGATAATGTGCCTTCCCTCCATTTTTGCCAAGTCCACTAGGGGTCTGTACCCGGGGGGATGTCTCCATCTCCTATTCATCCGCAGTGGTTGCAATCTATGGGGCAAAATGGTGAACAGTCTGTCAGTATCTCTTATTTCCAAACACTACACTTCACTGCATGTTGTGATTATAACAGTAATTTTGTTGGAGATGTTCAAATGGTGCATATGTGTACTGTGACGCAGTTAGGAGCCATGGCCTGCACCCCCCCATGAAATGACGTCCACCTGTCCTGTTTGGAGGGACAGTTGGAAATGAGGTAATTCCGCTGACGTTGTGCGCCGTTGTGGCAGGCGGTCAAAAACCGCCGTGCAACTCCTCATTGGGTAACATTGGGCCCTAAGGGGTACAATGGCTAATGGCGATGTACGCTGGTGGTGACGTATGCACCCCGCGGACGTCACCGCCATTTTCTATCTGTTCACTCTCTTGCTACCTGACCTTCAACAGAAGAGGACTTACACTGCATGTGCTGCTGTGACCTGTGTCTGGAACTGACCATGACTCGTGTCACTGGGAAAAGGCCCCCTGCCTTCACCTCGATGGAGTTGGAGAGACTGGTGGATGGGGTCCTACCTCAGTACTGAATGCTGTATGGGCCTCCAGACCAACAGGTGAGTACACTGTGAGTACGATGCATGGGGCGTGAATGCATGGAGTGCTGTGTATGAAGGCCTCATGAACGGCGGGTGGATGGGCCCTGGTCAGCGTGCAGCATGTATGGTGGTCCATGTCTGTGCTAATGGGGATGGGGAGAGGCAGGGTGGACCATGAGTGTAACAGGCAGGACGGTCAGACTAATACCTGTCCATTTCCCTGCAGGTCTGCGCCCATCAGAAAAAGGGTATATGGCGTCCCATCACCAAGGACGTGCGGACCCTGGGGATCTATGGGAGACGGAGCACCCACTGTTGAAAACAGTGGGAGGACCTAAGACGCTGGGCATGGAAGACGGCAGAGGCCCAGCTGGGGGTGGCCTCCCAATGAGGAAGGGGTGCCCATCAAACTCTGACCCCTATGATGGCCCGCATACTGGTGGTTGCCTATCTGGAGCTGGATAGGCACTTGGGGGCATCACAGCAGCCACAAGGGGGTGAGTAAAGTGCCCCAATATACAACTTGCACCTGGTGGGGTGGTATCCAGGTGGGGGATGTGGGCCTGTGGGTGCCCCTAGGCCAGGCCTGACATTGCAGAGTAGGTCACATGTTGGGCAGGGCAAAGATGTAAAATACCTCTAACCAAGCTAGTAGGCATCCATTACTGGGCAGGGGTCTGTGGGTCTCAGGTATGCTGTAATTGGTGTTAGGTGTCCCTATCCATGGCCTGGCGACTAGCATTGTGACTGGTAGTGCATTGCCTAGTGCGTGAGGCTGTTCCCTGTGTGTGTGTGTCATGTACACCAACAGTGGTGTTTTTGGCGCCACTGACCAAGTGTATCCTTTGTCTCTCCTCCCCCTTTTTGTTTTTTTCACCCTGTCCTTATGTGCATTAGCTTCATCTGGCTGAGGAGCACAGGCACCGGCGATGGAGGGAGCTGCATCCCACAGGACCCAGGACACCGAATCCACCGACGGTGAGGGCACCAGTGGGACGGAGGGCAAGGGGAGCACCACGGCAGAGACAGGAGGGGACAGTTCGGACACGGATTCCTCCTCCGATGGAAGTTCCCTGGTGGTGGCGGACACCTCTGAGCCCACCGCAGCTACAGGTACAGCTGCCACTCCCTGTACCAGCACCGCCCTCCCAGCACCCCCTGAGCGAGTTTCCAGTGCCCGCTCACCCAGGAGGGTGGGCATCTCCTTTGCCCCAGGCCCCTCAGGCCCTGCCCCAGTTAGCCCTGCTGCCCTGAGTGAGGAGGCTATTGACCTCCTGTGATCCATCTCTGTTGGGCAGTCAACCATAGTGAATGCCATCCAGAGGCCGGCAGCCCAAATGCTACAGACAAATGCATTCCTGGCATTCACACTGGCATGGCGGCCCAACATAGATCAATCCAGGCTCTGGACTCCTCTCTGATGGTAGCCATTGTCCCTGTTTACAGCCTCCCCCCTCCAACTTCCTCTACCCAATCCTATTCCCCTCGACCTCAACCTATCCCAAGCACACAGTCATACGAGTATGCACCCAGGACAGCTCACCAGAGTGGACATGGCAAACACAAGCACCACACTTCATCACACAGGCATGCACACAAACACCATCCAGATGCAGACATACCAATATCCACTCCCTCCACTGTGGCCCCCTCCTCCTCATCATCCACCTCCCTCCCAGTTGCGTCTACATTCTCACCTGCATGCACTACATCTTCATCCACTACCCCCATCACCAGCACACCTAACAGCACATGCCCCTCACTGGCAGTCACCACCCCCACTTCCATGCACACGTCCCCTGTGTCCTCTCCCACTGTGTCTATGCCTCCTCCTTCCAAAGTACACAAACGCAAGCACTCAGACACCCAACAGCCATCCACCTCACAACAGCATCCAACCCATGCACCTGCACCCAAACACAGCAGACTGACACCTCCTACAACCACTCTCTCTTTCTCCACTTCCAAACCATCTCCCTCTTCCCACCCCAATGTCCCTAAGAAGCTTTTCCTCGCCAACATTGACCTCTTCCCTAGCCCTCCCCCCTGTCCCTCATGTCAGGCCAGGGAGGTCAAAACCCAGGCAAGCACCTCAGCCACCCAGTCCAGGGGCACAGTAGTGTCCACAGCTACACCAGGTGGGAGAGGATCCCGGCCACCAGGCAGCCACACTGATAGGGTGCCTGCACCAAGTGCTGCAAGGAAGGGCAAGGAGGCGACCCCAGCTGCAAAAAATAAGGGCAAGGAGGCACCCCCAGCTGGTGCTGGGACTCAGTAGAAGCCCCCACCACCAACCTTGGTGATTCAGCTGTCCAAGGCTGCAGGGGATGGGCTGGAGCCTCTCCCCACCACTGCCAGCACTGCCACCAGCACTGCCACCATCACCACCACCAGCACCACTGCCAGCAGCAGCAGCCCCAGTGGGCAGCCGACCGAGGCTGCAGGGGAAGGGCTGGACCCTCTCCCCATCACTGCCAGCACCGCCACCAGCACCACTGCCAACAGCATCAGCCCCAGTGGATAGCCGTCTGAGGCTGCAGGGGAAGGGCTGGAGCCTACACCCACCACTGCCAGCACCGCCACCAGCACCGCCACTGCCACCACTGAGCAGCCGTCACCGTCGGCGGACAGTGTGTAGTCTTGCGTCCATGGGCTGTAGTGCGGCCTGGCCCCAGCAAATCCTGTGGGTCTGACACCCAGGTGAGGGACTGTGACCTTGCACTCCCCAAAATCTGCATCACAGGGAATGTTGCCCCCTCCAGAACCAGTGGAAGAAGCCATCCACTCACCCCATCCTTCCCAGGATGAAGCTCACTGAGCACAATGCCCCCCCAGAACCAGTGGAGAAGCCATCCAGTCACCCCATCCTTCCCAGGATGAAGCTCACTGGGCAGAATGCCCCCTCCAGAACCAGTAGAGAAGCCATCGACTCACCCCATCCTTCCCAGGATGAAGCTCACTGGGCGCAATGCCCCCTCCAGGAACAGTGAAGGAAGCCATCCACTCACACCATCCTTGCCCATCCTTCCCAGGATGACGCTCACTGGGCACAATGCCCCCTCCAGAACCAGTGGAAGAAGCCATCCACTCACCCCATCCTTCCCAGGATGAAGCTCACTGGACACAATGCCCCCTCCAGAACCAGTGGAAGAAGCCATCCACTTCAGAGACTGTGGCCTTGCACTCCCCAGGACCAAGGAGTTGACAAATCACCTACTTAAGAGACTGTGGCCTTGCACTCCCCAGGTTCAAGCAGTGGGCAAATCACCCCCTTGAGAGACTGTGGCCTTGCACTCCCCAGGACCAAGCAGTGGGCAAGTCACCCACTTGAGAGACTGTGGCCTTGCACTCCCCAGGACCAGGCAGTGGGCAAATCACCCACTTGAGGGATTTTGGCCTTGCACTCCCCAAGACCAAGCACAGGGCATGTTGCCCCCTCCAGGAACAGTAGCGTTGTACCATCTTCCAGCTGAGGTGCCCCCCCATTCCCTGTCCCCCTGAGGTCCCTGTCTATTTTAAACCTGATGCCCCTGCAGTGTTCTCTCCGTTTTGTTGCAGGAGTGAGGTTGGGCCTTTGACTTTGTGATGTGGCCCTGTGGCCCACAGACATTGAGGACTGGGCAGTGTCCCTTGCATTGTAAATATGTATATACCTTTTGATTTGGATGCACATATTTCACCTATATTTATCTTATTACAGCCCTTTTATACTATAGTAGTTGTCCTTGCATTATTCCTGAGGGGTACGGGGTGTATATGTTACTGCATCTGGTTGTGTGTATGGTGTTGGGGGTGGGGGTGTTGAATGTTGCATGTGTGTGTGTCACTCTCTTTTTCATCCCCCCCCTGTGTGCTAGGCAGCAGTACTCACCGTAGTCGTCTTCGCCGGCGTTGGTGTTCGTAATGGAGCAGAAGGTAGAAGAAGATTTGCAGCTCGGGCTCAGTGGCAGCGTGGTTCTTCCCTGAGTGTCCAGAGGTGAGTCGTTTCCCTTCTGTGCAGTGTTTCAACCACGCTTTTGATGTCGTTGGTACAGTCCCGGAAAAGGTGGCGAATAGGTTTGTCATATTACTGTGGGCGGTAAATTGTCTTCTTCCTGGCTGTTGGCGGTTGCCGCCGTGGTGCCTGTTTATTTCGCCCTGTCGGTCAGTGTGTTAAAGTGGCTGTCTATCTGAGAGGTTTCTGCCGTGGTCATAATTTCATATTTATTACCGCCGCCTGTTGGTGGAATTACTGCCGCTTTATCACCAACCGCCAGTGTTGTAATGAGGGCCTTAGTGTTGGCCTTGGTCAAGATTCGGCCCTCCTTCAGACATGACTTAATTGGAGTCTGTTTTGGTTTGCAGGGAAGTAGGGAACTAAGGCCCTCATTACAACATTGGTGGTAAATGCCACCTACTGCCGTGCTGACGGCTGCCAACATACCGTGACTGCGGCGGTATACCGCTACGGGTATTATGACCCACACAGAGAAATCCGCCACTATACAGACACCCACAAAAGTCCGCCAGACCAAAGGTCAGTGATAAACTGGCGGTACCAACAGCCACACTGTTACGCCAACAGGAATATGCCCACAGTATCAGGACCCACGAATCACTGCGGCGGTCTTTCAACTGTGGTAAACCATTGGCGGTACACACCACCGAGCTCAAAATACACACACACTTACAAAACTACACCACATTGGACAATTCAAACTACACACACCTGACACACATACACATACCACACCCACAAGCCCACACCACTGTAAAACACACACCCACATTACCGACAACCCTTTCAGTGAAAAAAAAAGATTACTAACAGAGAAAGAGAGACAAGCCAGGAGCACCCACTGAATCTGAGGCACAGAACACCATCACCCATACACCATCCACGCACCTCACAGCACACACCACAACACATCACCCCACACATCCTCACACATACCACTCACACCACATCCATGGCACCCCAAAGACACCCCAGGTTTTCAGAGGAGAAGCTAAGGCCCGTATTTATACTCCGTTTGCGCCGAATTTGCGTCGTTTTTTTCGACGCAAATTCGGCGCAAAACTAACGCCATATTTATACTTTGGCGTTAGACGCGTCTAGCGCCAAAGTATTGGCAAATAGCGTCATTTTTTTGCGTGAACGCCTTCCTTGCGTTAATGAGATGCAAGGAAGGCGTTCCCGTCTAAAAAAATGACGGCGACGCAAATGCGTCGTATTTATACTCCCGGGCAAAAATCACGCCCGGGAGTTGGCGGGTCAAAAAACCCCGCATTTGCGCCACTATTTAACGCCTGGGTCAGGGTAGGCGTTAAGGGGCCTGTGGGCTCAAAATGAGCCCACAGGTGCCCTCCCCTGCCCCCAGGGACCCCCCCTGCCACCCCTGCCCACCCCAGGAGGACACCCAAGGATGGAGGGACCCACCCCAGGGACATTCAGGTAAGTTCAGGTAAGTATAATTTTTTATATTTTTTTATTTTTTTTGGGTGGCATAGGGGGGCCTTATTTGTGCCCCCCTACATGCCACTATGCCCAATGACCATGCCCAGGGGACACAAGTCCCCTGGGCATGGCCATTGGGCAAGGGGGCATGACTCCTGTCTTTACTAAGACAGGAGTCATGAAATGGCGTCTGGGCGTCGTAAAAAAATGGCGCAAATCGGGTTGAGGCGATTTTTTTGCCTCAACCTGACTTGCCCCATTTTAAGACGCCCTAACGTCATTTTTGCCCAACGCCGGCGCTGCCTGGTCTACGTGGTTTTTTTCCACGCACACCAGGCAGCGCCGGTCTGCTTGCGCCGGCTAACGCCATTCCATAAATACGGCGCCCGCATGGCGCTTCAGAATGGCGTTAGACGGCGCAAAATTTTTTGACGCTAAACTGCGTTAGCGCAGTTTAGCCTCAAAAAGTATAAATATGGGCCTAAGAGTCATGGTGGAGGAAATCATCCGGGAAGTGCAACAGCTATTCGGATCACAGGTGCAGCAGACGTTCATTGCAAGGAAGATGGAGCTATGGCGGAGAGTCGTAGACAGGGTCAACGCCGTGGGACAGCACCCCAGAACAAGGGGTGACATCAGGAAGAGGTGGAACGGCCAATGAGGGAAGGTTCGTTCCGTGGTTGCAAGACACCAGGTAGCCGTACAGAAGCCTGGCGGTGGACCCCCACCACCTCCCCCACAACTAACAACATGGGAGGAGCAAGTCTTGGCGATCATGCATCCTGAGGGCCTCTCAGGAGTAGCAGGAGGACTGGACTCTGGTAAGTCAAATCTTTACTACTATATCCCCCACCCTACCTGGATGCCATCACAAAATCCTACCCTCATCCCCATCACTCCACCACTTCACATATACCCCAATATCACAACCCACCCATCCCAATACCAAGCCCTGAATGCAACACCAATGCATGGACACCCATCACATACCTGCATGGACACCCATCACTAAAGCATGCCCATTAGAGAGAATCACCTAGCACACAAGGCAAAGCTGACAGGGCAATCACAACCATAGAGAGAAACACACCTATGCACAAGATGGCACATGCAGATGCAATAACACTGCATTTACATCCCCACAGTACCCCCCTCAACGTCATCAGAGAGGAGGAGCCACCAACATCCAGTCCCCCCCCACAGTGATGACCGCAGCTCTGCACGCCTGGATCACGATGACCAACCTGGCCCATCAGGGACCTCTGGACAGTCGGTAACCCTGCCACAGTCCCACATCACCACAGAGCCTCCCCCCTCAGTAAACACCACCACAGCACCCACCCAGCGGACCCATACCACTGTCCCCAGGACACGTCAATCAGCAGGGTGTCCACAACTACAGGGACCCCAGGCAACTCCACAAACCCAAGACAATCAAAGACCTGGGGTCCGTGGCAGTGGGCACACGGTTCAGGGGACAGAGGGACAACAGGGAAGCTGGGAGGACTGCTGTGCGACAGGGGGAAGACAGGCCCAAGGGACCCACTCTCCACGAGGCACTTGCAGGGATCTTGGGAGCATACCACCATTCCCAGGAGACCTTGGGCCAGATAGTGGCCAAGTTGCAGGAGACCCAGCGGCTGCAGGAGGGACAGTACCTGGGGATCAGGGAGGACCTCAAACACATCCACACCATCCTGGTCACCATTGCAGGGGTGCTTGCTGACATGGCCAACACCAAGAGGGAGGCAGTGGCACTCCAACAGGCCCCTGACACTAGCCACACCGAAGAACAGCTCTCCACCTCCGCCGGCGCTAGTGGACAGGAGGCCCCGCCACTGGAACAACAGGCCACCAGCACCCTATCCCCTGCAGAAGGAGAACCACCCTGCAAACAGTCCCTGCGATCCAGGCAGAAGCCAGAGAACATTGCCAAGACCCCTGCCAGGAAATACGACTCTCCTGATTGTCACCCTTGTGTACCACTCTGTTATGCTGTCCACCTTGAACTGCCATTTCTCCCCTTCCTATGCCCCATTGGACAATGCACCTGTGATACAAAGAGACTGGACTCTAACTGGACATTCCTCCACCATCACCCTAGCCCATTGCACATCCCCCTCAACCTCTTAGCACTTAAATAAACACCCTTGAAACAAATACAAGTCTGGAGTCCGTCAATTGATTGAAATATGTATTAGTTCAACAATATGTTAACATTGCAATTCAATATACAGTTATATATACTTTGGTATGACCTGTAGTGGACAGCAGTAAACACACCAGGAGCCAGAGTGGGGCACAGAGATCTGAAAATAGAGATGCCAAAGGGTACAGTAAGTGGCCATAGACATAGGGAAATCATGCTGCCATGTCCAATGTCCAACAGAAAACTGCAATGTAAAGTGAAGTTACAGTGTCTTACCTGTGTATCACTGGAAGTACTGCTGTATGAGAGAACTTCTGTTGTCCACATCTTCATCCTCTGCCTCCTCTTCCTCCCTGTCCACAGACTCCATCGCTGCCACAAGACCATCTCCAGGCTCTTCCTCCTGCAGAAAAGGCACCTGGCGTCTCAAGGCCAGGTTGTGCAACATGCAATATGCAACGATGATCTGGCACACCTTCTTGGGTGAGTAGTACAGGGATCCACCAGTCAGATGGAGGCACCTGAACCTTGCCTTCAGGAGGCCGAAGGTTCTCTCAATAATCCTCCTTGTTCGCCCATTTGCCTCATTATACCGTTCCTCTGCCCTTGTCCTGGCATTCCTCATTTGGGTCAGTAGCCATGAGAGGTTGGGGTAACCAGAGTTACCTGCAAATATCGAGGGATACCTGTTAGCCACACACTCACCCTTAGGGACAACCCCATACCCATACACCAACATATACTGGTTGGGGACCTAGGCTCACCTATTAGCCACACCCGGTGCCTCTGGAGTTGAGCCATCACATATGGGATGCTGCTATTCCTCAAGATAAAGACATCATGCACAGAGCCAGGATACTTGGCATTCACATGGGAGATGTACTGGTCCGCCAAACACACCATCTGCACATTCAGAGAGTGATAGCTTTTTCTATTTCTGAACACTTGTTCATTTCTCCGGGGGGAAGACAAATGCTACATGTGTACCATCAATGGCATCAATGATGTTGGGGATATGTCCCAGGGCATAAAAGTCAGCTTTCACTCTGGCCAAATCCTCCACCTGGGGGAATACGATGTAGCTGTGCATGTGTTTCAGCAGGGCAGACAACACTCTGGTCAACACGTTGGAGAACATTGGCAGAGACATCCCTAATGCCATGGCCACTGTTGTTTGGAAGGAACCACTTGCCAGGAAATGGAGCACTGACAGGACCTGCACTAGAGGGGGGATACCTGTGGGGTGGCGAATAGCTGAAATCAGGTCTGGCTCCAATTGGGCACACAGTTCTTGGATTGTGGCCCGATCAAGTCTGTAGGTAAGGATTATGTGCCTGTCATCCATAGTCACCAGGTCCACAAGGGGTCTGTACACAGGGGGATGTCTCCGTCTCCTATTCATCCTCAGGGGTTGAACTCTAGGGTGGAAAACGGTGAGCAGAGGGTCATATTCACACATATGTTGCAATAAAAATGCATTTCTTCCTTTACAGAAACAGTGTGTGAATTTGAAAATCAGTTATGTGCCAATGTCTGCTGTGACGCAGTTAGGTGCCATGGCCTTTGCCCCCTTGAAATGGAGGCTGTCTGACCTCTGAGGAGAGACAAGTGGAAATGAGGTAATTCAGCTGGCGTTGTGTGCCGTTGCGGTCGGCGGTCGACGACCACCGTGAAACTTCGCATTGGTTATCATTGAGCCCTATGGGTTCCAGGAGCCAATGGCGATGTTCTCCGGTGGTGACGGTACGCACCGCCGCGGACGTGACCGCCATTTTCTAACTGTTCAATCACTTGCTACCTGACATTCAACAGGAGAGGACCTATACTACAAGTGCAGCTGTGACCTGTGTCTGGAAGCGACAATGGATCGAGTGTCTGGGGACCCCCGCCTTCACTTCAGAGGAGTTAGAGAGACTGGTGGATGGGGTCCTACCCCAGTATACTTCACTCTATGATCCTCCAGACAAACAGGTGAGTACACTGTGAGCATTAGGCGTGGGCCATGAATGTATGGAGTGCTGTGTGTGTATGCCTTGTGTAGTGGGGGCTGAGGGGTCCTGGGTAGAGTGCTGCATATCTGGTGGTCAATGTCTGTGCTTAAGGGGATCGGAGGGATATTGTGGGACTTGAGTGTAACAGTCCGGACGGTATTACTAATCCCGTTTTTCTATGCTTATTTCCCTGCAGGTCAACGCCCATCAGAAAAAGGATATTTGGCGTGCCATCGCCAAGAAGGTGCGGACCCTTAGGGTCTTTGACAGGCAGATCACCCACTGCCGCAAACGGTGGGAGGACCTGCGTCGCTTGGCAAGAAAGACGGCATAGGCCCAGCTGGGGCTGGCCTCCCAACGAGGAAGGGGTGCCCGTCGTACCCTGACCCCCCTGATGTTTTGCATCCTGGCGGTGGCCTATCCGGAGTTGCATGGGCGCTTGCAGGCATCACAGCAGCCACAAGGGGGTCAGTACAGATTCTGAATCATGACATTGCGCGCGTTAAGGTTTTACCTGGGTGGGGGATGTGGACTGTGGGTACCACTAGGCCAGGGTGAACTGGCAGGGTAGGTCCCTTGTTAGCCAGGCTCTGAAGCACTCCAACCCCTACAGTGTTAGAGGGCATCTACTACTGGGCAGAGTCCTGTGGGTTTCAGGTGTGCAGCTCATGGCATTAGGCATTGGGCCCCATGGGCTGGTGACTAGCTGTGTAACTGGTAGTGCATGGCCTAGTGCATAGGGCAGCTCCCTGTGTGTTGCGTACGCCAACGGTAGTGTTGTTACTGGCATTGATCAAGTGTATCCTTGTCTTTCCCCCCTTTTTGTTTTGTCACCCTGTCCTTGTGTGCATTAGCATCATCTGGCGGAGGAGCAGAGGCACCGGTGACGGAGGGAGCTGCATCCCACATGGGCCTGGAGGCCGAATCCACCGATGGTGAGGGCACCAGTCGGACAGAGGGCGAGGGGAGCACCACGATGGAGACAGGAGGGGACACTACAGACAGCGACTCCTCCTCCGATGGAAGCTCCCTGGCGGTGGCGGACACCTCTGTGCCCACAGCAACAACAGGTACAGCCGCCACCCCCTCTACCAGCACCGCCCTCCCAGTAGCCACTCAGTATGTTTCCCGTGCCCGCTCACCCAGGAGGGTGGGCATCTCCTTCACCCCAGGCACCTCAGGTCCTGCCCTAGTCAGCCCTGCTGCCCTCAGTAAGGAGCTCCTGAGATCCCTCACTGTTGGGCAGTCAACCATTCTGAATGCCATCCAGGGTGTCGAGAGACATTTGCAACAAACAAATGCACACCTGGAGGGCATTCACTCTGGCGTGGCGGCCCAACAGAGAGAATTTCAGGCTCTGGCCTAAGCAATGGTGGCAGCCATTGTCCTTGTCTCCAGCCTCACCCTCCAACTTCCTCTACCCAGTCCCAATCCCCTCAAACCAATCTATCCCAACACACCTTCAGACCAGCATTCACCCAAATCATCACACGGAAGTGGCTCAGGCAAACACAAGCACCACACATCATCCCACAGGCACTCACACAAGCACCATCCAGAAGCAGACACTCCAACATCCACTGCCTTCACTGTGTCCCCCTCCTCCTCCTCATCCACCTCCCTCCCAGTAGCATCTCCACTCACACCAGCATGCACTACATCCTCATCCACTACCTCCATCACCAGCACGCCTATCACTACACACCCCTCATTGGCAGTCATCACCCCCACATCCATGCACATGTCCCCTGTGTCCTCTCCCACTGTGTCTGTGAGCCCTCCTCCCAAAGGAGACAAACGCAAACACACACCCACCCAACAGCCATCCACCTCACAACAGCATCCAGCCTATGCACCTGCACCCAAACATAGCAGACTGACACCTCCTACAACCACTCCCTCTTCCTTCACTCCCAAACCTTCACCCTCTTCCCGCCCCAGTGTCCCTAAGCTTTTCCTCGCCACCCTTGACCTATTCCCTACCCCTCCCCCCATGTCCTTCATCTCAGGCTAGGGTGGCCAGAACCCAGCCCAGCACCTCAGCCACCAAGTCCACGTCTGCTGTGGTCTCTGGAGCTCAGAGAGGCTCTAAGGAGGCACCCGTAGCCCAGCCAGTGTGCCACCAACACCTGCCAAGGACAAGAAGGTTCCGCCACCAGGAAAGGGCAAAAAGGGGAGAGCATCCAGCAAGGAGAAAGAGGCACAACCAGCCAGCAAGGCCAAGGCAAAGACTCCAGCTGGCAGAAGCAAGGAGGCGCCACCATCTGCCAAGGGCAGGAAGGGGCACAGAACACCAGACAGGGCACTTCAGCCGTCCAAGGCTGCAGGGGATGGGCTGGAGCCTCCCCCCTCCACTGGAAAACCACCAGCCGCACCGTGGCCACCACCCCCACCTGCACCGCGGCCACCACTGCCAGCTGCCCCGCGGCCAGCACCGCCACCTGCACTGCGGACAGCAGCACCACCACCAGCAGCAGCAGCCCCAGTGGGCAGCCTTCTGAGGCTGCAGGGGAAGGGCTGGAGCCTCCCCCCTCCACTGGCAGCACCGCCAGCTGCCCCTCGGCCAGCACCGCCACCTGCACCGGGGACAGCAGCACCGCCACCAGCAGCAGCAGCCCCACTGGGGAAGCCGGCCGAGGTTGCAGGGGAAGGGCTGGAGCCTCCCCCACCACTGGCAGCACCGCCACCTGCACCGGCACTGCAACCACTGTACAGCGATCCCCATCAGCGGATGGACTGTAGTCATGCATCCATGGTGTGTCATGCATCCTGCCCACAGAAAATCGTGTGGATCTGGCACCCAGGTGAGTGACTGTGACCTTGCACACCCCATGTGCTGCATCACTGGGCAGGAAGCCCCCTCCAGAACCAGTGGAAGAAGGCATCCACTCACCCTATCCTTGGCAGGTTGAATCACACTGGGCAACAAGCCCACTCTAGAACCAGTAGAAGAAGGCATCCACTCATCCTATCCTTGACAGGATGAAGCACACTGGGCACAAAGCCCCCTCCTGAACCAGTAGAAGAAGGGATCCACTCACTCTATCCTTAGCAGGATGAAGCACACTGGGCGCCAAGCCCCCTCCAGAACCAGTGGAAGAAGGCATTCTCTCACCCTATCCTTGGCAGGGTGAAGCACACTGGGAACCAAGCCCCCTCCAGAACCAATGGAAAAAGGCATCCTCTTACCCTATCCTTGGCAGGATGAAGCACACTGGGCACCAAGCCCCCTCCAGAACCAGTGGAAGAAGGCATTCACTCACCCTATCCTTAGCAGGATGAAGCACACTGGGCACCAAGCCCCCTCCAGAACCAGTAGAAAACCAGCACCCACTAGAAAGACTGTGGCCTTGCACTCCCCAGGACCAAGCAGTGGGCAAACCACCCACTGGAGAGACTGTGGCTTTGCACTCCCCAGGACCAAGCAGTGAGCAAACCACCCACTTGAGAGACTGTGGCTTTGCACTCCCCAGGACATCGCTGTGGGCATGGAGCCCCCTCCAGGAGCTGTGGTGTTGTACCATCTTCCGGCTGAGGTGCCCCCCCTTCCCCATCCCTCCTGAGGTGCCTGTGTGTTTTTGACCTGATGCCCCTGCAGTGTTCTCTCCTTATTGAGGCAGTAGTCAAGTATGGGCCTGGCCTATGTGTTTTGGCCCAGTGGGCCACGGACATTTTGAGTGGACATATTGTATATTTTGTCAATACAGTTTTTTAATTATTAACATATTTCTTACTATTTTTAATATAACACTCATTTGACTCAATTCCTTTTGTCCTTGTGTTATTCCTGAGGGTTACGGGGTGTATATGTAATATTGTTGCATGTGTTTGTGTGTATGGTATTCGGGTGAGGGTGGGGGTGTTGCATGTGTGTGTCACTCTCTTTTTCCTCCCCCCCTCCCCTATGTGCTAGGTGCAGTACTCACTGTGGTCGTCACCACCGCCGTTTGTACTCCTGGTATATGAGCAGAAACGCCAGCATGGGGAAGACCCGCAACTCGGGCTCCATGGCGTCCTGGTTCTTTCTTGAGTGTCGAGAGGTGGGCGGTTTCCTTTCAAAGTACTGTTTCCGCTGTGCTTTTGTTGGCATTGGTACCGTCCCGGAAAAGCTGGCGGATGGGTGGGTTGTAATGGGGTGGGCGGTACATTGTCTTCCGCCTGGCTGTTCGCAGTGACCACTGCGGTGTTTGTTGCTACTGCCTTGGCGGTCAGAGTGTTAAAGTGGCTGTATCTGTTGGCACTTTCCGCCGTGGTCATGATTCAATTATTGTTACCGCCAGCCTGTTGGCGGTATTACTGCCCCTTTCACACCACAGCCAGGGTTGTAATGAGGGCCTAAGTTGTGTCCATTTCAATCCTGCAAAAAGATATCACACCTGACAGGTGCCAGTAATTTTTGATGGTTACCGTTCCAGCATCCAGCATACTTTCAGTACTTATAATGGGCGGGGAGCCGATGCGCAGCGGCTAAACAGGGACTTGTATGTGCTCACATACCCATGCTTGGTGCTGTAATTTGTTTTGATCCCTCTTTTAAATGTTTCGGAAGAATACTTACTTGCACTTTGAAATTGGGGGAATTGATTGAGGAATTACTGGTGGAGGAATTTAGGTTTCTTTCACTACTTTTTATTCCAGCTGAAACGTTTTTGCACTCTTGTGTAGTAGTGCGACTCTCGTGGCCATTTTGGAGTTGCCAGTAATCATTGCTGGTTACCGTTCCAGCTTCCAGCATACTTTCAGTACTTTTAATGGCCGGGGAGTAGAAACATAGCAGATGCGGGCAGCGGGTGTGCTGCTGGCACACCGAATGTGCATCAAAAGCAAGCCCGTCTGCCACTGCCGACGTCTAACCGGGACCAGGATCCCTGGTCCCCTACAACTGGAGAGGATGGTTTATTCTCCTGTGCAGCTTAAGGCTTCATGCTTTTCCTGCTCTACCCACTGTTGGGTGTGATACTTGTGATTTCACCTGTCCTACCCCTGGTGGAAGCATCACTTTACCACAACCGGATGATAAAGGATGTATTCTGTGGCCGGCAGGTGGTGTGGAAAAAAAGAAAGAGTTACACCTTTTTACCTGGAACTGCCGGTCTCTTCCAAGACACCAGCAGCATTTTTACATTTTTTTATGGAATCGTAACCCAGATGTTGTGTTTCTTACGGAGACTTGGCTCCATGAGGCATCAGCACCTGATGTAAATGTGACTCTCCATCCTGGTTACTCTATAGCCCGTAAACCTAGACATTTTAGTTCAGGCGGGGGGATTGCCATCATTTTTAAGAATGAGTATTGCTGTAAGATTGAAGATTTGGCTCTGCCTGCTTGTGATTTTATGCTCTTTGCATTGTCCCTCACCCAGAAATTTACATTATCAGGGACTTTGAGTTACCGACCCCCAGGTTTTTCTAGGAAATGAGTTTCTTCATTTTTCAGACCTAATAACCCCTTTCATATTAAAATCTGCAAATTTCACTATGCTTGAAGACATTAACATCCACTTAGAAGATACTAAGTTCAGCCAGAGCCCCACCCTGATACAGGATTTGGGCGTTCTTGGCCTGAGGTTGTGTAATTCAGCTCCCTCTCATGTGGCTGCCCATCTCTTGGATCCAATGTTTTCAAATAGGGTGGATCTGCTTACTGATTCATCTATTCTTTCTTTGTGGTCTGATCATTTGGAAGTACCATTCAAGGTCAGGATCCCCCACGACCACTGCACTGAACATCCCAAATCTTCCCTTATCTATAGAAATTGGTTGAAACTGAATATATCGGCTCTTAATGAAAGACTTGAGTGTACTCGACCTGTTCTAAATTTGACAATTGATGGAGATTTGGACATGTTCCGTAACTTGCTTATAAAGGCTGTGGAGTAAGTTCTACTGCCCACAGAAAAATGCTCCAGCTGATGTCATTCACCGGCACCTGGGTGTAGTGATACACTGATACTAGTAAAAAAAACAGTGTAAAATGTTGGAACGTCACTGGAGAAAGCACTATGCAGAGGAGGATAAAGCTACTTGTAAAATAAGACTCAAGAAGTGTCATGGGCAGTGCAAAGTGGCTCATGCAGTGCATTACTCTAATAAAATCTTAAGCTCTCAGAATCACCCAAAGACACTCTTTAAGGTAGTGCAGGAATTGTTGGACCCCAAAGAACACTTCCCTCCCCCTATTGTCCCAGATACAATGCGAGGAACTGGCCTGCTTTTTTACTAGGAAAGTCGATAATATAAATACTCAATTGAAGAAGGATCGCATTAATAGAGTGAATATGACTAATCTGGTGGCTGATGCTGACAACTGCAACTCCACCTTAGTATATACTAGAGTGATTCTATCTAGTCCTGTTATGAGCCCCTAAATAGGAGCATGGGCTCCATTAGATATGACAACCTTAATGTCGATTTTGCAAACCATTAAATCAGGATCTCCGTTGGACCCTCTTCCATCTTGTAAGCTTGGATCACTGGACTCCAGCCTGCTGGATACCATTTTGGACTTTGTGAACTCCTCTTTACATGAGGGGTACATTCCTCAGACATGGAAGCATGCAATGATTCTCCCACTGCTGCAAAAAGCTCATCTGGATTTGAGTACTTTATGTATTTTTCACCCCATTTTTGTAAAAACTTTTTTCTAAAAAAATTTGGAGAAACATGTTAATGCTCAGCTTACTTTGTTATAGAGGCTCGAAATGTTCTGCATTCCTCTCAGTCTTTCAGACCGACCACAGTACAGAGTCCACCCTACTCGGTGTGACCGAAGACCTGAGGTAGCAGCTGGATGAGGGCGGCACTGCCATCTTGATTCTGCTTGATCAGAGTGCAGCATTTGACACCATGTCTCACCCCATCCTGTCAGTAGGGCTTAAAGGCTCTGCCTTGGCATGGGTTATTTTTTTTTCTGCAAGGTCATTCATGCCAGATCTTTTCTGCAGGTGTTAAGTCCAGCTCACAAGTTTTAACTCCCAGAGTTCACCAAGGCTCAGTTTTAAGCCCCCTACTTTTCAATCTGTATGTCCACCCGTTGGCGGACTTAATGGAGAGTTGTGGTTTGACATTATTTACTTACACTGATGACACACACATTTTTTTTCTTTGTCATCAGCACAGAGTCTTGTACCTTCTGATCTTAACCTGGTCTTGAGTCAGATTTCTTCATGGATGGATAAAACAAAGCTCAATGGATATAAGACAGAGGTCATGATTCTGGGCAAGCACCACTTTATGCGGGGCCCTTTCCACTGGTCGGCTTCCCCTGGGGCTCTACCGACTCCTTCCTCAATAGTTAAAAATGTAGTTTTTTTACCAAATGACACACTATTCACAAAGCCCCAAGTGTGTAAAATGTGACCACTATGGGGGTCATTTTGACCTCGACGGTCTTTTTTCAAGACCGCCGAGGGACCGCCGTGCGGAAGACCGCCAGTGGTGGCGGTTTGCCGCTCGGCCTATGATGACCGTTGGCAGCTCTCCGTCCTTTTATGGACGGAGAGCTGCCAACAGCCATACTGGCGGGCGGCGGGGAAGTGCAGGTTGCCCCACCTCCACCACCACGCCAACAGAACACCGCCCAGCGAATCACGTCCTGTGATTCGGCGTGGCAGTGTTCTGTTGGCGGTGTGGTGTCGGCGGAGCAGCCCCCATGGCTCCCGTCCCCTCCCGGAGGATCGTCGGACCAGGTAAGTCGATTGTCCGTGAGGGGAGGGGGGTGGGGGGGGTGTGTTGTGTGCATACATGGGGGTGTGTGTGTGTGTATGTAGAGGGGGTGTGTGAGTGCGTGCATGCTTGCAGGGGTGAGGTGTGTATGGGAATGAGTGTGTGTATGTCTGTAGGTATGGCTGTATGGATGTGTGCATGTATGTTTGAATGTGGGTGTGCGTGTCTGTGTGTGTGGATGTTGGCATGTATGTTGGTGTGTGTGCGTGTATGTGTGTTGGTGGTGCCTCCATGTGTGTCGTGTGTGTATGGGAGATGTTATGTTGGGGGTCGGGGTGGGGAGGGGGGTCCTGCCACCTTTGGGGGCGGCAGGGGGGGTGGGGGGGATAGGGGAGGGAGTCGGGGTGGGGGGTGGGGGAGACCCCTATCAGTGCCAGGGAAGGAATTCCCTGGCACTGATAGTGCTTACCGCCATGGATTTCATGGCAGTTTCAAACCGCATGAAATCCATGGCGGTCAGCCGGGTCCAAATACCGCCGGCGGTATAGTGACGGCCGCCGGGCTGGAGACCCTGGTCTCCAGCCCGGCGGGCGGAACGGAGAACCGGCGGATGACCATGGCGGTAACCGCCATGGTCATAATACGCTGAGGAAAGACCGCCAGCCTGTTGGCGGTCTTACCGCCGCTTCTCCGCCTTCCGCCAGGGTCATAATAACCCCCTATGTGTTTTGCGCTGCTTAAATGGCTCTAAACGCTCAACTGGATGATGTGATTTTGGCCTTAGTGCTATCTAGGCTGGAGCATGGAAATGTGCTTTACTTGGGCTTAGATAAGGCATCTATGCATTGTTTGCAAGTCATACAGAACGTGGCTGCCAGATTTCTCCACCGCTTGACGAAATCTTCCTCAGTTTTGCATCTTTTTCACGAGATGCACTGACTTACAGTTTCCAAACGCATTATCTTTAAAGTTTCGGTGTCATGTTTAAGGTCAAAGTCTGTTCAGGAGCACGCTATATTCAAAATTTGGTGGTCCCTCACTAACCTCTTCAGGTCTTGAGATCCTCGTATCACACTCTCTTTTCTGTTCCTAGATTCCACCTGTCGTGCAGGAAAGGGCGCTCTTTTTCTTACCTAGGTCCGAAATTGTGAAATTCTCTTCTATAGCACCTAAGAGCTAGTACGTCAATACTTGCTTTTCGTAAGGGCTTAAAGATCTGGCTTTTTTAGGCTGTGATACCCTTAAAGTTTCTGTTCTGCTGCATGCACCAGGAAACCTCTAGGGGTAGCTGTGCGCACTATAAATCTGATAAATAAATGAATAAATAAATAAATAAATAAATGAATAAATAAATAAATCCCTAAGGAAGGCTCTGTTCCAGTCTGGAAAAAAGGCATCTATAGCCTTTGCCATTAGATCTGGCCTCCAACTGAAAAACATCTTGAGGTTCCAGTTTAGCCAGGATGCAAAGAGATTTACAATGCACAGGCTCTAGTACTGATTCAAATCTTAGACTCATAAGGAAGTAGCTCCCAGTTGCTGCTGTCTGTCAAATGTCTGGAGTTCCAATCCACTATGACATTCCATTGAACTGGAATGTATTCTGCTATCACGGATATATGATGTTGAAAGGAATAATGCCAAAATTCCTTGGCAATCTCCACTAGTATCTGGGACTCATTCCTCCAAGTTTGTTGATGTAGCAAACTGCTAAGATATTATCCATCTGATGAAGGATGCAACAGCTCGCCTTCTGAGGGAACAGTGAATAGATTGCAAAGGAACCTGATCTGTGCTTGCCAGACCCTCCTTTAGATGCTAGCTTTCCAGTTTTTGCAGGGCCCTGTATTAAAGGGGTCCCAGAAATACTGCTTGAAATAAAGATGCTATCAGACCCCAAATCCTGGCCAGCAGCCTCTATAATATAGTCAGCCCACTCACAGCTATTCTCAGTTCTTTCTTGATCAACACTTGATATTTTATTCCTCAGTAATTGGAGTTGAGCTCTCACAGAGTCCACTTGGAGTACCAGAAATGTTATATATCACAAGCCCACATCTTGAAGTAAGAATATCGTCCAGGTCAAGTTAAGCCTCACCGTAGTTGGGTCTTGAGCCATGATGATCAGACTGTACAGTTGTCATGGTTCCATTAACCAATTACCATTAATATACCCTTATAAGAGTGAGAGACAACACATTAGCCTCTTTCACTCTCTCTTCTGCTCAAGCAGTCAAGATGTGTCTTTTCATGTAGCTACTTGTTCAGCTTAGTACACTTTGTTTTGCTAAATATTATTGCTGAAATGTCTCCTGACGTAAGGAAAGTGTCATCAGGTTAAGCAAGCATTTCCCCTCCAATTATGGCTTTGAGGTTCAGATGGGTTCCAAACTTTGTTGACTGCAACATGGTCTCAGTCCTGTGGAGTGGGACCGGGGGTTCGGACGGGTCTCATTAGGCACCAGTCTTGAGCACAGACCTCTTTCAGTGTCCGCAGATTGGCACACCTATATGTGCAGTGGTTCATGCCTCAGAGATTCTTAGTTGATGCTACTGCTCATGCTGAGATAGTGCACATGCTAAAATAGTGCAGGCATGCAAATTCGAGTAACTATATTCGAATAGCTAAGTCTGAATAGCTAAATATAAACTGAGAATGTGCAGGACCTCTGGTAATTTCTCCTGACACTCTAGTTGTAAAAAGCTGAACTTTGTCCATGCAAGAACAGTAAGCTCTAGATTTGAGTCAAACAGCTGTCACTGGGGCTCCAGTCACATGACTTCAGACTTTTGAGAGAGGTAAGTATGGCGAATATTATGAAGAACCCACAGAACACTTCTTGGAGGAAGAGCTAGTAGATGTCCTGAATGCTTCTTTCCAATTATCTGTCAATAAGGCATTGGTGGTAGCATTACAACCACTAACACGCCGACTCAAGAGTCATGCTGGGTGAACAAGAAGGAAAAACAACGCCCACTGGTGAATCTAAGCGACCAACTGGTGGTAAAGACATTAACGTCAAGGACAAAACAAATAAATTACCTAATTTAGATAGCCTACCGAGGTAGTCTAAGATATACATGCCAGAACACATTTTTAGTGCCCCTCTTCCCACTTAAAGGTACATCTGAGTTCTGGTCCTCCTCCACAGGAAATAATGCTCACAGTGGCTCAAACACTTCCACTCATTCTGAAACTTCAGATGGCCAGTTTTCATCCTGTTCAGCTAAACTTAAACAAAGCTACTGAAAATGCAAGTGTAATGCACCCATAGAGCATCCCCAGTTGCTATAATTTGACCCAGATGATATAATCCATCCCTGGTCATCTGGTTGGGAACCCAATCCCTGAAGTGGCAAACTGCATACAATTGAGGTTTAGAAAGAGCTTGGACAAAGACAGATTACAACCCTTGTCCTCACAGTTTTGTCATGAGAACTGCCTTGCTTCAGACACATATTGGTCACTTATATGTAAAAGGCAAGGGAATTATTATTATCAGAACCTGTTGTTCCTCCCTACTAATGGAGTAAGAGAAAAGGTACTACAAATGTGCCATGATTCGCCGGTTGCTGGTCATAGAGGCATCAAGGCCACACAAGAACTACTCTCGCAATCTTTCTGGTGGCCTACCTGGAAGTCGGATGTCGAAAGATACTTTCAGGCTTGTCCCATATGAGCTCAAGTAAAGATTCCCCGTACCAGACCTGCAGGATTACTACAACCATTACCTGTTCCACCTGCTCCCTCGCACACCATATCTACAGATTTCATGTATTCGCTCCCTCCATCAGCAGGAAACCGGGTTATCATGGTCACCACTAGATTCCTTTACTAAGATGGCTCACTTCACTGCCCTGAAAAAGTTACCTACGTCCCAAGAACTAAGTCAGATATTTATCCATCATATTTTCCGTCTCCATGGACTTCCACATAAGATTGTATCTGACAGAGGACCTCACTACATCTCCCGGTTTTGGAAAAAAGTTTGTAGGACACTGAATATCAATATAGCACTATCATCGGGTTTCCATCCTCAAACCAATGGACAGACTTCCCCCTACGGGGGAAGGTGCGTTCCGTGGTCTCAAGACACCACCTGGCGGTTCAGCGGACTGGCGGAGGACCCCCACCTCCTCCCCCGCAACTAACAACATGGGAGGAGCAGGTCTTGACCATTATGCATCCTGAGGGCCTCGGAGGAGTCGGTGGAGGAATGGACACTGGTAAGTCAAATCTTAACTATCATATCCCCCACCCTACCTGCATGCTATCACACACCCCCACCCTCACCCCCTCCCCTATCACTCCAACTCCTCACTAATGTACTAATAACACAAACCACCCATCCCAACACCAAGCGCTGCATGACACAACAAAGCATGGACACCCCTCACTAAAGCATGCCCACGGCACATACCCATAACACCCCCCAACCATCATCACACAAGCCCCCACACAGGAATGCTAGCACTGGGGTACACGCACACCCACCCATTGCACACCATGACACACACACATGCAATAATCATACTTTTCCACCCCTGCAGGACCACTACCTAACGTCACCAGACAGGAGGGTCCAGACATCTCTACCCCACCCACAGAAGAGGCCCACAGTGAAGACAGCAGCTCTGGCCAACTGGATACAGATAACCAGCCCGGACCATCGTGGGCCTTGGGACAGTCGGTTCCCCTCACACAGGCACAGCCCAACACAGACCTTCCACCCTCTGGAAACACCAGCACAGCACCCACCCAGCGGGCCCATACCTCCGTACCCAGGACACGTCAATCAGCTGTGTGTCCACCACTACAGGGAACCCAGGATAACCCACCACCCCAACAACAACAGGGACCTGGGGACAGTGGTAGTGGGCACACGGTCCAGGGGACGGAGGCACAGGAACATAGGAGAACTGGGAGGGCTGCCGTGCGACAGGGGGCGGACAGGCCAAGGGAACCCACTCTCCACGAGGCCCTCTCCTCCATCATGGGAGCATACCACCACTCCCAGGAGACGATGGCTACGGTCCTGGCCAAGTTTTAGGAGACCCAGCGCCTGCAAGAGGAACAGTATTTGGGCTTCAGGGAGGAAATCAGAATCATCAGCTCCGCCCTGGGCACCATCGTAGGGGTGCTGAAGGACAAACAGAACACCATGAGGGACACTGTGGCACTCCAAGGGGCCCCTGACACTAGCATGGACGATGAACTGCCCACCACCTCCGCCGGCGCTAGTGGACAGGACGCCCGCCACAGGACCACCACACCAGCACCCCACCCCTTGCAGACGGAGAACCACCCCGCAAGCGGTCCCTGAGATCCAGGAACAGGACAGAGCACGATGGCAAGACCCCCGCCAAGAAATAAGACCACCCTGATTGTCATCCCACTGTCCCACTTTGTAACCCTGTCCATATTGGAACTGGCCCAGCTCCACTTCCTATGCCCATATGGGTAGTGCACCTGTGAGACTAATAGACTGGACTCTGCCATGGACATTCCTCCACCATCACCCCTCAGCAGTTTACCACCCCCTCCAATAATTAGCACTTCAATAAACACCCTTGAACCACTAAACAATCTGGAGTCAGTCTGTGATTTAGAAAATGTGTATTAGCAATGACAGTGACAAAATCCGTTCACACTAGTAATGTCAACATACCTATGTCACACATCACAAGTCCATGAAGGATGCAAGCAGATGACACACGTTGGTAACCACACCTGTGAAACCGTAATGGAAATGTACAACTCAGTTCAAATACGGGTTGAAATTGACAGATAGGATAGAGGTAGAAGTGTGAAAGTACTTGTAGTAGTCAAGAAAGTGTTCTCACCTGTGTGTCACTGGAAATATTGCTGTATGACTGAGTCCCTGTTGTCAATGTCTTCTTCCTCTGCTTCCTCCTCATCACTGTCCACAGGCTCCACAGCTGCCACAACACCGTCATCTGGACCATCCTCCTGCAGAAAAGGCACCTGGCGTCGCAAAGCAAGATTGTGAAGCATACAGCAGGCAATGATGATTTGGCACACCTTCCTTGGTGAGTAGAATAGGGAACCACCTGTCATATGGAGGCACCTGAACCTGGCCTTCAGGAGGCCGAAGGTGCGTTCGATCACCCTCCTAGTCCGCCCATGGGCCTCATTGTAGCGTTCCTCTGCCCTTGTCCTGGGATTCCTCACTGGGATCAATAGCCATTACAGGTTGGGGTAACCAAAGTCCCCTAATAGCCACACCCAGCTACATGGGTCCCATCAATGGCACCTATGATGTTAGGGATATGTCCAAGGGCATAGAAGTCACCTTTAACAGTAGCCAAATCCTCCACCTGAGGGAAAACGATGTAGCTCCTCATGTGTTTCAGCAGGGCAGATAACACTCTGGACAACAGGTTGGAAAACATAGGCTGGGACATCCCTGATGCTATGGCCACTATTGTTTGAAATGACCCACTTGCAAGGAAATGGAGCACTGATAGCACCTGCACTTGAGGGGGGATTCCTGTGGGATGGCGGATTGCTGACATCAGGTCTGGCTCCAACTGGGTACACAGTTCCTGGATTGTGGCACGGTCAAACATGTAGGTGATGCTTAAATGTCGTTCCTCCATGGCAACAGGTCCACCAGCGGTCGGTACACCGGAGGATTCCGCCTTCTCCTCACATGTCCCAGCTGACGGTGCCTAGGAAGGACAAAAGCGACCACACAGTCAAGCAACTCAGAGCTGTGTCTGTATTGTCCGCCAACGGTAGTGGTAAGCCATGCACTCAACATGTCTTTCTTCTGTCGCCCCCCCCCCCTTTTTGTGCTCTCCCTGTTCTTTTGTGCATCAGCATCATCAGGCGGAGGTACAGTGGCACCGGAGCACGAGGGGGCTGCATCCATCCCACATGGCCATGGAGGGCCACACCACGGACTCAGAATACACCAGTGGGACGGAGGGCGAGGGGAGCTTCACGGCGGTCACCGGATCAGCAACCAGCGGCACGGACTCGTCCGCCGATGGGAGCTCCCTTGTGGTGGCGGCAACATCTGTGCCCCCCACTTCTACAGGTACAGCCGCCACCCCCCCTACCAGCACCGCCCTCCCAGCAGCCCCTCAGCCTTCGCCCCGTGCCCGCTCACCCAGGAGGGTGGGCATCACCTTCGCCCCAGGCACCTCAGCCCCTGCCCCTGTCTCCTCTGCTGCCCTCAGTGAGGAGGCCATTGATCTCCTCAGGTCACTCACTGTTGGGCAGTCTACCATTGTGAATGCCATCCAGGGTGTAGAAAGGGAGTTGCAACACACTAATGCATTCCTGGAGGGCATTCATTCTGGTCAGGCTGCCCATCATCGAACCCTGCAATCTCTGGCCTCAGCACTGATGGCAGCCATTGTCCCTCTGTCCAGCCTCCCCCCTCCAACTTCCTCCACCCAGACCCAATCCCCTGTACCTCTGCCTATCCCAAGCACACCATCAGACCAGCCTGCACACACGTCAACACACAAGGGAAGCTCAGGCAAACATAGGCACCACACATCCCACAGGCACTCACACAAGCATCACACACATACAGACACAGCAACATCCACTGCCTCCACTGTGTCCCCCTCCTCGTCATTTCCCTCCTCCCTCCCAGTGTCGTCTACACTCTCACCTGCAAGCACCACCACTACAGCCACTAGGACTCGAACCAGCACACCCACCACCACACCCTGCTCACCTGCACTCACCACCCCCACTACCATTTACACGTCCCCTGTGTCCTCTCCCAGTGTGTCTGTGACGCCCCCTCCCAAAGTACACAAACGCGGGCACACACACACCCAACATCCATCCACCTCACGACAGCCTCCACAATATGCACCTGCACCCAAATCATCAAAAGTTACACCTCCTACAACCACCTCCTCTTCCTCCACTCCCAGACCCCCTCCAGCTACCCGTCCCAGTGTTCGTCAGAAACTTTTCCTGAGCAACGTTGACCTCTTTCCCACCACCCCCCCTCCAATTCATAGGTCCCGTACTAGCACCTCAGCCAAAAAATCTCTGTTACCAGTGGTGCCTGTTAGAGGTATGTGGAGTGCACCCGGCACCAGGGCAGCCAGTGTGACACAGAGCCAAAGCACAGCCAGTCCCCCCCCCTGTGAAGCACCAGAAGTTTGACAGTGCCCGACGGGAAAGGGGAAGACTCCAACCGGCAAAGCCGCTCACAAGGGTCCCGGGGGGAGTGTCGACTCAGCTGTGACTCCTCCCAAGGTGGGGAAGGGGCAGAAGAAAGCACCAAAGTCTGGGAAGAGCAGCACGGTGGAGAAGGGCGCCATCAATCCCGCTGCCCAGGAGGCCTCCGCCAGCCCGATCGTCACTGGTCAGGAGACCACCACCAGAGTCAGTGCCCAGAAAGGGCAGTCCCATCGTCACTGGTCAGGAGACCACCGCCAGAGTCAGTGCCCAGGAAGACAGTCCCATCGTCACTGGTCAGGAGACCACCGCCAGAGTCAGTGCCCATGAGGGCAGTCCCATCGTCACTGGTCAGGAGACCACCGCCAGAGTCAGTGCCCAGGAGGGCCCCGGCAGTCACAGCCCTGCTGGGCAATGAGGGACCGCCATGGCAAACACCGCTGAACAGGTCAGAGACAGCAAAGTCAAGCTCCGCTGAACAGGGCAAAGACCGCCATGGCAAGCACCGCTGAACAGGGCATGCACCGCTGAACAGGGCAAAGACCGCCATGGCAAGCACCGCTGAACATGTCAGAGACAGCAAAGTCAAGCTCCGCTGAACAGGTCAGAGACAGCAAAGTCAAGCTCTGCTGAACAGGGCAAAGACCGTCCTGGCCAGCACCGCTGAACAGGGCAAGAACCGGCAACTCAAGCACCGGTAGCCCATGTGCGGCAGGGGCAGTGAGGGAACTGGGACCGTCACGGGGAGAGTGATGCACTCTGGGCACCAGTCCCCCTCCAGAACCAGTGGAGAACAGCATCCACTACCTCAGTCCTTAACAGGATGAAGCACTCTGGGCACCTGTCCCCCTCCAGAACCAGTGGAGAGAACCATCCACTACCTCTGTCCTTAGCAGGATGAAGCACTCTGGGCACCTGCCCCCCTCCAGAACCAGTGGAGAACAGCATCCACTTGAGAGACTGTGGCTTTGCACTCCCCAGGATAAATCAGTGCGAAAACCACCCACTATAGAGACTTGTGAGACTGTGGCTGTGCACTCCCCAAGATAAAGCAGTGGGAAAACCACCCACTATAGAGACTTGTGAGACTGTGGCTTTGCACTCCCCAGGATAAAGCAGTGGGAAAACCACCCACTATAGAGACTTGTGAGACTGTGGCTTTGCATTCCCCAGGATGGTCCAGTGGGAAACCCACCCACTGTAGAGACTTGAGAGACTGTGGCTTTGCACTCCCCAGGATACATCAATGGGCATGGAGCCCCCTTGTGGATCTGGCGTGTTGCTGTCATCCGGCTGGGTTGCCCCCCCCTTCCCTTCCCCCTAAGGTGCCTGTTGTATTTCGATCTGATGCCCCAGCAGTGTTCTCTCCGTTTTGCTCAGGTATCGTGTGTGGGCGACGCCCATGCATTTTGGGGCCAGTGGTCCACGGACATTGAATGGTGCATACCTGCACTACTAATCGTGATGTATATTTTGTTGAATGTGTATATATATCTGTATATATTAGCTTCCTGTATTTTTATACATTACAATGGTTGCACTCATTTCCTTTTGTCTTTGCATTCTTCCGGGGGGCTTGGGGGTTGTTACTGTGATGTTTGGATATGCATTGGTGTGTGTGTATTGTAGTGGGTGAGGGTCGGGGTGGGGGTGGGGTCGTTGCGTGTGTGTGTCCGTGACTTTTGCCTCCCCTATGTCGTAGGTGCAGTACTCACCGTTGTCTTCGGCGCCGGCGTTGATGATGATCGTACAGGAGCAGGAAGACTATCGCAGGGAGTATTTGGAGTTCCGGCTCCATGGTGCCCTCCTTCCTCGTGGAGTGTTAGAGGTGAGCGTTTTCCCATTGAAATGGCTGTTTCCGCCATGTTTTTATGCACGGTGAATCCGCCCCGGAAAAGGTGGCAGATTGGTAGGTTGTGATACTGTGGGCGGTACTTTGTCTCCCGCCTGTCTGTTGGCGGTGACCGCCGCGCTGCTTGTCTGTACCGCCGTTGCGGTCGGAGTGTTAAAGTGGCTGTCTTTGTTGGCGGTTTCCGCCACGGTCATAATTCCCATTTTTTTTCCGCCGGCCTGTTTGCGGTCTTACCGCCGCTTTAACACCGTCTGCCAGGGTTGTAATGACCACCAGTGTCACTTATTGTGTGTGCATGTGATCACTTGAGGCACACCATGATGAAAAGCATTCTGATTATCGTTTTCCTTTTTAGTAATTTTTTCCAGGTCTACCCTGAATTAGGGTCTTTAGGCTTATATGTAATTTTTTCAGTTTTCCATTTTTTTCACATGCAAGACACATTTAGGGTCTCCATAAGGGGGACTAGGATGTAGTTTTTTGTTCCTGATGAAATCCCACTTGATCTGGAGAGGCATATTTAGGCGTGAATCATGTTGACCTATGTATAGGAACAGATTCATTTTCCCTGTCCCTAGGTCACTTCATAGTGAGTGCAAGAACATTGTTTCTGTGGGCACTCCAATCTCTGCTTTCAATCTTGACATCACCTACACAGGTTAATAAATACATAGGGCAGTGTGGTCTATAGTCAATATTAATATTTTTCCAGTTCCTAATTTCTTCTCTCATCTATAGGGCTAATACACCATTGCATGTTTCTTCGCGGAAGCACACAGACGATCTCTGGTCTTTGGACATTCCAGCACCGGTCCGACGAGGAGCAAGCCAAAGGATGAAGCATGACACCCTATTGGGTGTGTGAGGGCTTTTGGTTCTATGGACAGAAGTGCCTATGTTAACCTGATGTGTATTAAGGTCCTTTTTTGGAATACCTTCCTTTGAACTTTGTACCATTGTTTGTTATATATTACGATAGGGGTACTGTACACCGGGTTGGCCACAGGGCCTGTCTCTGTCAGTGGATACGTGAGTGCGTGAGTGGGTGCGTAAGTGTCTGAGTGGGTCTGAAAGCGGGTGTGTGAGTCTATGAGTGGGTCTGAGTGTGTGCATGAGTGTCTGAATGGGTGTGTGAGTGGGCGTATTAATCTCTGAGTGCATGTATGTATGAATGAGTCTGTGAATGTTTTTTCCATATTGTTTTTGCTTACTCTCGAATATTCGCAAATATTCAGGAATATTCAAGAATATCATACATGGTGAAGAAAGAACATTTTACACCCATAATTTGACACTCAAACACCCCTATATCACACTCCTAGGGTCAGGGTACCTTTCCTAAGGTGTTGCTCCCTTCCCCTGCCTAAAGGGTCCCTCCCCACCTGTAAAAAAACTTTTTTTAAATGATCTCTGGTGCCTAGTGGCTTCTTCCCCCCCCTGGGGGCAGATCGGCCTAATGAAAATAGGCCCCCCTTGGGGAGAAGCCCTTGCCCAAGGGGCCGCCTCCCTTGTTTACACAAAGTAAACAAACTCCCTGGTGTCTAGTGGGCATTCCTGTAGGAATGCTCAGAAAGACATCAAAGGAAAGGAAAAGCCTTTCCTTTTCTTTGCTGCCTCTCTGATCTCCCCCTCCCCCAATCAGAATAGAAATGCAAGCATTTCTCTTCTGATCGCGTTGGAAGCTGAGCTTCCAGCATGATGGGGTGACCTCTGATGAGGTCAGCGTGTGATCGCACTCTGACGCCATCAGATGTCACTCTGGGGATCGGAGTGGAAGGGGAAGTGATTCCCCTTCCATCACAGCCCAGGTTAGGGGGTAGGAAGTCCACAGGGGGATCACTAGCGCTACCCCATGGACCGGGTACAGGACGTAACGGTTACGTCCTCGGCACCCGAGCGGTGCAGCCGAGGACATAACCATTATGTCTATGGCACCCAAAGGGTTGATAAAAAATTAAAATGTAAAAAATAGGGACCACGGAGGAGGCTCCCTCGTGTTCCCTCACAGCCCGTAAAGGGTGTTTTTTTAAAAATAAATAAAAAATGTAATCATTAATTAATTAAAAACATATAGGGAGCACGGGGGAGTCCTTAAGGCTTCCTCCGCAGTCCCAGATAGCCAGTGAAAGGCTCTTGTTTATTATTTTTTATTTTCCAAAAATATATATGAAAGCCCAGAAAGGGCTAGAAACAAAGATATAAAAAGTTAAACCCCCATAACGCAGGGAGCTGTGCATGTTCGAATCCAACTGGCCTCATTTCTTTTTTTTTTCATAAAAAGAAATATTATATATTTTTTTTAATGATTTTTATTTTATTTTAAATGGGAGACAAATAACTCATTCTAAGTATATCAGACGTCAAATCCTTAAAAACTCTCTCTGTCTACCTCTCACTTTCTTTCTCTCTCTCTTTCAATCAATTCTCCCACTGAAACACCCCCTCAGACTCTTATGCACCCACTCACAGACCCACTCAGACACTCATGCATCCACTCACAGACCCACTCAGACACTCACGTAGCCACTCACATCCCCAGTCAGACCCTCATGCACCCATTCAGACCCACTTAGACAGTCACGCACTCACTCACACACCCACTCAGACCGTCACACACCCACTTACACACCCACTGACACCTTGATGCACTTACTCACAGACCCGCGCACATACTGACGCACCCACTAAAATACTGATGTATGCACTCTCACATGAGACAGACACTCTGACAGCCACTCACCCCCAGATACAGCCTCTCATACCTATTTTCACACCCAGAGAGCTCACAAATCGCCATTATAGATAGCTTATGTGCTGGAAGGGACACCTTCCAGCACATTAACAATCACCCATGGCATTTTTCTCTTTCTATGTGTGCTGCAAAATGCAGTACACATGGAAAAAGCAAAAAATTAGGAGGGAAAAAAACAATCCTCCTTGCTGTGTCATGCTAATGCCACCCCCAGGGTGGCTTTAGTTTTTGGCGCTGCCACAGGTATACGATTACTCATAAATCTGGGGCAGCGTCAAAAGCAATGGGTGTTGGAGTGGAACGCCCACTGCAACACCCTTTGCACACCCCTCTGACCCGGAAAACTGCTTGTGAGGGGCCAACATTTACAAGGAGGTGTAACACCATCGAAAGTGATGCTCTGGTGGCCCTAGGGACTCTTAAATCTGCCCCTTAGAGCCTAATTTTGAGTTTGGCAGTCAGACCTCCAGACTGTCAGATGCCAAGACGGCAGTCTCAAAAATGCTGCTGCACGAGTGGTCCCCAGACCACCGCATTATGATGTGCAGAGGCAGAACCTCCGCCTGTCAAGCTAAAGTGCAGACCGCCAGCGGTGCTGAGGTCTGCTATTGTGGCGGTCCATACTCCTGCACCATTTGCACTATAGCTAGTCACCAAGCCTATTACAAACACACAGTTGACATGGCGGTACCCTTCTGGTGGTTAGCCAATGGTGGTCAACCACCCCGGTCCACGTTCTTCAAACTAACAGACAAGTGCACATTGGATGAATTCAAAAACAACACAGCTGACTATTATGGGCCCAGGGAACTCACCTGCAAATCACACTATAAAACACACCCAATTCATAGCCCATGATTCTTTGCTTCTCCACCGCAGCACAGCAAGACCACACTACTTTTTATAATTTTTGTCACATAAGGCAGCCCTTTTTGCCCATTCCATTTTCATCTTTCACACACTTTTAATATTTCTTGATTATTTGTCCCAAACATCACTTGTCTTGTTTACTCTGTCACCCACTTTATTTTCAGTCATGCTATGCCCCAAAAATCCACATTTTTCAGTGGATTAGTTGAGTGTCATTTTTGATGAAATCATAAGAGTAGAGTCACAATTATTTGAAGCACAAGTACAACATACTCCTCTCTGTAGGAAAATGGAAATGTGGCAAAGGATAGTCAATAGAGTGAATGCTGTAGACACCACCTTATCCACAAAGGAGGACCTTAGAAAGAGGTGGAGTGACCTCAGGAGCAAGGTGCATTCCCTGGCCTCCAGGCAACACATGAAGGCCAACAAGACTAGTGGTGGCCCTCCCAGTGCCCCATTGCAACTCTTTCCCTGGAAGGGGAAGGTCTTGGCCATACTGCTTCCTGAGGGCCTGACAGGAATACCTGGGGTAGCGGAGTATGGTAAGTTACAACACAAAAACTGTTGGCAGACTGCAATGTTCTGCATGCTCACAGCTCAGGTTTTACCACGGTGTCTTTCATTAAGTATTCAACCATACAATACCTAAAGAATCTGAGATGTAAGACTGTCAACGTGTACTGTTGGATTAAACATCATAGCTACAAAGACCCATCACTTGCCATAAGATGAAATGGTGCCTGTAAGTATGGCAACATCAATAAATCATCCCAGGACTCATGATATGTCTCAGCATATACATTTATGCTCAACCCAAATGCAGTCAAATGCAGTAGAGGCCCTGTTCCTGTGATTCCAACCACCAGCCCAGTGTTGACTTTGCCAAAGACATCTGTGTGCAAACTCTCAAATGAAGTTTGCTCACTTGGGATTATGCCATTTGTCTAGTGTGTGAAGTAGAAGGATTGGCCTAAATACAGCTCCCAAGAGGCCCTGTTCCTGTAACTCCAACCACCAGCTCAGTGTTTACTTTCCCAAAGACACCTGTCTTTGTGTGAACTCTCAAATGAAGTTTACTCACCTGGGAGTATGCCATTTGTCTAGTGTGTGAAGTAGAAGGATTGACCTGACTGCAAAGTCCAATAGGCTCTGTTCCTTTCAATTTCTAACACCAGCCTAGTGTTTATCTTCCCAAAATGCACCTGTGTGTAAACTCTCAAATGAAGTTTATTCACCTGGGAGTGATCAAAATGCAGATCATGCTCAACTCAGAGCTATGTCTAACTAGTTCCATCTTGACCCGGTATCCCAAAATTAAACTAGTGGGGACAGGAATGACACCTTACCAAGTTAGTACACCAAGTATTCCTAGCTACAACAGAAGATTGGTAGTGGCAGCAAACACAATGACACACAACTGCACACATCATAACTAAAGATACAGATACAACAAAGTTGTGTGCTTGCCTGTATCATACTCAACTAATCCTCCAAATGGTCAACTGCGCATGATGCCTCTAAAATGTGCTGGATTCACTGTTGGTAAGATGTCATTTTCATTCCCTCACCCAAACTGCACATTATCAGCATATCTACTGAGCTGCTTCAGTCCAATAGTCTAAGCAAGCTTCACATATGTCATGTCAATTACTCCAATAGCATGGTAACATGGCACAATAGGCTACCCTCAGTGCTTAGTTTGTAAATAAAAATGTGCAGGTGCTCAAAGCCCTCCTCATAAACACACGGCTGCTGCAATTAAATGTGAGAACACGGAATACTGAGGCAGCGTAATCCTGAAGCCATCTCGGGCCTTTTCAATCCATTTAAAGCCACTCCCTGCCCCTTCAGCTCACTCTTGCAGCTTTCTGGTTTATCCCATTGTGACGCTTTTTCATTTTTCTCTTCCTCCGTCTTCCCCATATATGACTTTTGCTCGCAGCAAATGCTTGGAACAGAGAAATAAGTGCCAGCCCTCAGAAATAAGTGCTGGTGCTCCGCACCGGAAACAACAAGCACAAATTAAACACTGGCTACCCTGCAACCTAAGAATGCCCAATGTCTCCACTTACTGTGACACAAAACCTTTGGAGGTGAATGGCACACCTCAACCAATAAAAATGTACCCCCTTATGAAACACATTGAGCTGGAGTAACCCCTTTACAGACCTCGTCTGATGAGCAGAATACTCCACCCCTGGATGAAGCCCACAGCGATCACAAAAGTCCTGGACTTGTGGGCATAGAGGATGATCCTGGCACATCTAGGCAACCTGGAGAGTCTCACTGTGCCCACAACTACACCTCCCAGCCCTGTTGCATCAACACCACAGGTAACAATGCACCCCACAGCCTGTGTACCTAGCGCAGTTTCCACCATCTTGTGCCCCCCAGTCCTGCATCCTGAGATCCAATCCAACGCCCCTGGCACTAAGGTTTCGGTACCTAGTTGGAGAGGGCACCCTGTGCTAAGGGCACTGGCTCGTGGAGGTAAGGGTCCATGAGAGGGATGCTTCGGGCCAGCAGAGTGAGGCCACTAGGACCACTCACGAGAAAAATACCATCAGCCAAGTCTTGGGGGTCTATGAGGAGTCCCAAGGTGTGATAGGTCAGGTATTGACTGAACTCTGGGAAATCAAGCAGCTGCCGAGGACATGCATAGGGACAAGTGCCAACAAATGGAGGCTCAATCCTCCAACATGGCCTCCCTAACAAGGGTGCTGAAGGACATTTATACAACCCTGAGCAGGGCTTTCCACCCCAATCTTGCCCTTCCTTTGGGGCAACTATATCAGGCCCAAGTACATCTGCAGCAGCCACAGGAAGGGGGTCCTGCTTGAGGCACAACCACCCACAGACACCCGTGTCTCTGCAGTAGCTGATCTCCCCCACGCAAGCAGGGACGTCCATGCAAGAATCCAGGAGGTGTGGATAGCAAGACACCCACCACTGCCAGCAAGAAACCTCTTCCTTAATGTCTTCCTTTGTGTGTCACTCATACATTCTGTGGACTGATCCTGACTCACAATCCATTTCCAATGGGAGAAGTACTCTGGACTTTGGACATCTAATTGTGTGGCATCAACTCCAATGCTTTAATTCACCATGACTGACCCCCCCCCTTCACTTTACATTTTTGTTTATATCTGTCACAAATGTATTTTATGTAGTAGCATTGCAATAAATTCACCTGTCACAAACGTATTGTCTGTTGTCTTCAAATCAACATTTAGGTATGTAGATATGTCAAACCATGTGAACCATACAATGAAGATCCAAGGTACTTGTACAAGCAGGGATATGTTGCACGTACACAGTGTCCAGTTCAGGATTGGAACCATTCCAAACAAACATATACATACAAGTGCTTTGTCAAAGAAGACAATTGATTACATTATTCAGCGCAAAGGCTGTCAATCTGTCTGAAACATAGCAAATCATACATGATTGAATAATACTGGGTAAATGATCACATTTACGGGCACAGGCCGCCAGACCATGGAAAGAATTGATTTATCAGACATTGGGGGTCATTCTGACCCTGGCGGTCGACTGAAGCACCGCCAACAGGCTGGCGGTGCTTCATTGCCCATTCCGACCGCAGCTGTAAAGCCGCGGTCGTAAAACCGGGTCTGGCGGTTTCCCGCCGGATTAGCCCCGGCTGGGCGAATCCTCCATGGCGGCGCTGCAAGCAGCGCCGCTATGGGGATTCGGACCCCCTTCCCGCCAGCCTGTTTCTGGCGGTTTTCATCACCAGAAACAGGATGGTGGGAACGGGTGTCCTGGGGCCCCTGGGGGCCCCTGCACTGCCCATGCCACTGGCATGGGCAGTGCAGTGGCCCCCTAACAGGGCCCCAGTATGCTTTTCACTGTCTGCTTAGCAGACAGTGAAAAGCGCGACGGGTGCAACTGCACCCGTCGCACACCTGCAACACCGCCGGCTCCATTCGGAGCCGGCTTCAGTGTTGCAGGCCCTTTCCCGCTGGGCTGGCGGGCGCTCCCTTGGCGGGCGCCCGCCGGCCCAGCGGGAAAGTCAGAATGGCCCCCGCGGTCTTCTGACCGCGGAGTGGCCAATTGGCGGTTCCCGCTTGGCGGGCGGCAACCACCGCCCGCCAAACTCGGAATGACCCCCTTTGTCCTGTAGAATATGCAAACATTACAGTGGTTGAATTAATCAGCTAGAGCCATATCGCCTACCACACAAAAGGAATCCAACATCATATAATGGAAGACTCAGACAGATGGAGGTACAACAATTCCTGATCACAGGATCATTACAATCCAGTGCTTCGGTGTCTGGTGGTATAACACAAACAAATGTCAATGAAGTGTCACAGACACTTTAGCCTACAATGATGAAACACATCAACAGCTACATATATTTCATACAAAGGGAGTGTTTAGCCAATATGAAGGGAAACTAACATGAAATTGGCTAAGGATTACATATTTTCTGGCCACATGATGACACACATGATGCATTAGGACCACCACACAACAAGGAACAAGCCCAATGAAGTATTCCAAACCTCCATCCTATCACTGTGCAAGCTGTCTTGGAACAGGTCTTATACACCCAAAGTATGTGACCTAAATTCCCAGGAACAATTCATGTACATTTCATATGTCCATGCAGCATCACATACCTGCCAATGTCACAACTCGGAAATGCCCACGTGAAGATGTCCTGGTGAAGGTACCTGAACAAAGAACAAAACAAGGAGTATAGTTATGAAACCATACATATGACACAAGTCACATAGCAAGCATACTGGAGAACAAAGTACATTTGAAGAAACTGATGCAAACAAAGCAACATGATCAAGATGTGAATGTGTCAAAAGCTAACTCATGAAACACCCTTTGCCTGAGCATCAGCTCCCTAACTATTTACAAAAATAAACTCCATACATTATCACAACTACAGTTCACTATGCAGTCAAAGTCATGACATCTCATGACATACTTACACTCATGAGAAGAATCTGTTGATGAGATCTTGTCGCAAGTCAGCTCCTTCCTCTTCACCACTATCATCTTCAGTTGGCATTTCAGGATTCTCACCCAGTGGCACCGCAGAATTTCCTTCCTCTGTAATGTAAGGGATATTCCTTCACAGGGTCATGTTATGGATCATGCAGCATGCCACAGTGATCTGACACACTTTCCCTGGTGAGTAGAGGAGGGCTCCCCCAGTTCTGTCCAGATAGCTAAATATGGCCTTCCGGAGCCAAAAAGCCCACTCCACTGCCCGCCGTGTTCTTACATGGGCCTCATTGATGTGGACTTCCCCGGGCATAGTTGGATTCCTCAGCGGTGTCAATAACCAAGGATGGTTTTGATATGCTGAGTCTCTTGTTTTGGAATGAGACATAAGTGCCACAATTAGCCACTTACTTCAAGATTATAGCACCTGCATCTGCACACACAAAATCAGGACAGATGTGACTCATTAACCAGCCAGGCCTTCTCTGGTTGCAGTTGTGACATCAGCTGGGATATGGTGCTGTTCCGCAGTACAAATGAATCATGGGCTGAACCTGGGAACCGGGCACAGACATTTGAGATGTTGATATATGTCACGCAGACAACGTGCACAATGATAGAATGGAAGTGCTCCCTGTTGCGATAGACTTGTTGACTGGACTGCAGTGGCAGCAAGGCAGCATGTGTGCCATCAATGGCTCTCACCACATGTGAGCAAAACCATAGAAGTTAGCCTTCACATTGACTAAATCCTCATACCTGAGGAACCTGATATAACTGTAAATGTATTTCATCATTGTTGATAGAACGTCTTTCAACACACCATTGAACATAGGTTGGGACATGCCACCAGATATGGACACTGTATACTGGAAGGGCCCTGTGGCTATGAAGTGTAATGTTGCAATGAGTTTAGCAATGGGTGGTATGCATGTTGGATTCGTATTTTGAAGCATCAGATCTGGCTCCAACTAATGACATAAATCCACAATTGTCTACCTATTCAGATGGTACTGTTTGATGAGGTAATGTTCTTCCATGGTTTAAAGGTCTGGTAATGGATGGTACACTAGAGGTTGCCGCCTCCTCCCTCTCCCGGGGTACCTATATGTGAAATTACATGAGTTGGAGCATTAGTCACTGTGCCCACACCAATATACATGATGAATAGCACCAAAATCATGTGACAAAGCATTTTTGACTGGAAATACATTACACCCATTACACATCACAGCTGCCAACTACACAAGGGCCAAATGTGACCACCCATGGTTGTCTACACATGTACACAACATGGATTTGGCCATCACCCAACTATCTGCTCCGCATATGCCCCTCCAAATTCAACAGTCTGTTCTGAACACCAAAAAACACTGTTACTGGTGGTGAACAGTTGTCAACACCAGGGCAGTGCGCGCTTTATTGGCGACTAGAATGCAAAAACCCAGCACTCTCAAAACAACTTAATTTATGCATTGTGCTGATATGTTGTTGTTTAACCATTTGCATTGCAGAGTTTAATCCTGAAGACTTATTTTTAATGTATTTACAAATACTGTTCATTTGCAATGTATTGCTGCAGGCTTTCAGAGTGTGTTAGGGTGTGGTCCCTTTCCAGGGCCTTCCAGAGACTTTCCCTGCAGCATGCCTGGGTGTGGTTGTGGGCTGAGCCAAGACTCTATAAAAGGGAGCCAGCCCAGCTCCAAGTGCTCACTATTCAGAGGTCCCGGTGCAGAGCAGCAGCTACTTCCTGAGCTCCTGTCCCGGTGGCCTATTTGATCTTCCAGGCCTCTGCCCTTCATTCTTCATTGGTGATCCTTGTTCTGGGCGGTAAGACGGTGGTTGGGCTGACCTCCCGACGCCGTTACCGAGAACTTTCATATTCTTGGCCTAATTCTTTAATGATTAACAGATTACTTTGCGCGCTACCATTTCTTGACATTTGTATGGTGGCTTGCGAATTGGCAAGACGCGCGATTCGTTTCATGATGATTTGACTTTGTTATTCATTGCGCGCTACCATTTCTTGACATTTACATGGTGGCTTAAGAATCGGCAAAAGATGCGCAATTCGTTTCATGGCGCTTTAATCTTGTTATTCATTGCGGGCTGTTATTTCTTGGCATTTACATCGTGGCTTACGAATCGGCAAGACGCGCAATTCGTTTAATGGTGATTTAACCTTGATATTCATTGCGTGCTACCATTTCTTGACATTTTACATGGTGGCACTCGAATCGGCAAGATGCACGATTCTCTCTTCGAGCTTAATTCATGTTGTTCATTGTATGCCATTTATTCTAAGAAATGTATTAGGTAATATTCGAGTTGACAAGTTGTGTGATTTGTTTCCAGAATCCATATTGTGTTATTCATGGTGCACAATCCTTTTATGCTGTTTACTATATATATGAAAATCTGCAATGTGCCCAATTCGTGTTGAAACATTTCAAGAGAACACAGAAGACCAGAGTTTCTAGATGCAATATTGCATGGTCCTAGTATGCATTCTCAAAAAAGGATTCATATGACTGGTTTAGAACTTATTCAGAATGTTTTCCTGATTCTCATGTAAAGGAAAGTACTTGAATTTGAAAGTTTCATTCAATCCATCTTGATTCACTTACAGGTATCCGGCCATCTTGAAACGTAGTCATTTTAAGACTAATTCTTAGGTTGTTCATGTTTTCAGAATGACTAGGCTTAGAGTCATAGTCTAGTATTGATTTCATGAGATGTAATTTTCATATTGTGTGTTTTAACCTTTTTCTTACTACAGGTCTCCTTCCCAGCTGTTCCCTTCCTAATCCCCTCTTCCCCTCTTGAACTCTCTTAGCCTCTGTGATTTATCTATCAGAGTCTTGGAGCTGTTCAGTGGTGGACGTGTTGGGAACGTGCGCAGACCCCGAGGATCTGGTGACTCTGACAACAGTGCACCGCTGCAATATGCCATCTGTGCCCAGAAACACACTACACTGGATAACCAACACAACAAGGCTGCTTTGCATTATTTGGGATAATCAAACACACATATTGATGTTGTGATGCAGTTTACAGGGCCCAATGCTGTAGTTACAATCGCCAAATTGTCAGATGCCTAACCTAGTTCACTCAACATTAAGACCCACCTGCAGCCGTTGGCAGAATTTGACTGTGTAGTGGGCAAGTTCAACCATGGTGGAAAGACCTTTAGGTTAACGTTGCTGTCTGTGATTGCTGTGGCCCAATGGATATACCCCTCGGTGGTGTACAAGTTCTCTGCTTTTTACTAAATCACTCACTTGACTCCTGACACCGATGCCATCAACACCTCCACAACTTCAGCAGCTGTATGCCACCTCTAGGAGCATAATACCAGGCCACGCAGGTGAAAGGCCCGTGACACCCTGACCTAGGACATTTTTCCATTGCCCCTCATAGGCAATGTCTGTCTTTAACTTATGACCGGTCTCTTACTCCCAAAGCTCTGTTGTCACCTTTGCATGAGTCATATTTGTACAGTACAAGTGTATTGCACAAGCCACAAACCTACAGTGCAAACTGCTGGTTCATTCAGGGGAGGGCTTGACATGTGACTCATTAGCTTGGTAACATGCAACCAGTCAGATCAAAAATACCTTAGTATGTCGGATGCCATCTCTGTGGGATAGCTACATCTCTGTGGGTTATGTGCCACTGGATGTAAATGTGTCTGTCCGGTCAGGCCCAAGGAGTTTACCCTTCAGAAGGTCACAATGGTGTGTTGTGTGTCATTGAGGCTCACATCACAGTACATGTTGTTTGAGCCTGGGCTACCTGATGGCAGTGGACTTTCTTAAATAGTGTAGGTCATTAGCAGGGTAGTGGGTTAGTCTGCAGATGACACCAAAAGAGTGTATATGTTTCCCTGTTCTTATCAGCATGTGTGCTTGACACTTATGGTGTGTTCTCAATTACAATATTTTTGTGCTTGGTGTTTCTGAAATGTAAGTGACACAACCAGTTTGTTTAACAAATGGAATTGTAACCTCTTCATTTGTCTATTGCATCCATACAGGTCAACGTCCATCAGAAAAAAGGGATTTGGAGATCCATCGCCAGGAAGGTGCAGACCCTGACGCTTCATAGCCGGTGGAGCGTCCACTGTCGCAAGAAGTGGAAGGACCTGAGACGATGGGCCTAGAAGATCGCATAGGTACAGCTGGGCCTGTCCTCCCAGCGCGGGTATGGCACATGCTAGAGCCTGACCCCCCTGGTGGTAGCCTACCCCAACCTTGATGAGCATTTGAGGGGAGCACAACATCTACAGGGGGGTGAGTCCTAGGCCTGTTACTGCCTTTCACATTGCCAAGTTGATGTTATAGAGTGTGCCATCTACCCTGATTATTGGAGATTGGCCATGTGTGACACAGAAGGTGTTTGTGTAGGTATGGAGGTTAGTGCATTCTTGCCTATTGGCCCAGTGACCTAGAACACAACAGAATACAGTCTACTACCAATATACTCCACAGGGCCAGCACATGGCTGAGTACAGTGATCAATCATGCCATGTTGTTTGTTGTTGTGGGTGTCATTTGTAACCAACAGTCCATTTGTCTTCAGTGTGTCAGCCCCAACAACAGACAACATGAGGGAATGGATCACTGTACTCAGCCATGTGTCTGCTCAAATGAGTATATTGACATCTGTTCTTCAAAGGCCACTTGTCTTTAGTGTGTCATGAGTGCTGGACCTCACTACTGTCTCTCATGTGAAGTTGGCCATCATAAATGTGACAATACATACATTGTCCTTTGGATGCAGCCACAGAGCAATACTTTCCCTTGGTAAATAGTGAATGTCCAGTGACCAAGGTTAAATCACTGGTGTCATCATTCCTTGTACCTACATGTTAGCATATATACATTTCACGTTTTCCATATCTTTTCACTGCTGTTATATGCATTGTATACCTGTCTTCACAGGGTGATGTCTGATTCCCTCACATATATATGTATGTCAACATGTGTTTGGAATTGGCCATATGTGATGGGGCTACCGTTCATTTTGTGCCATTGACAGGGGTGTGTCACCTCATGTAATTTGGCATGTACAATTGCAGAAGCAATGAAGGCCATGACAGGTAGGACTACAGTTTTTGCTCACAATGTGCATTGCCATGCCATTGATATGGAATCATTTAGTGAAGTGCCTAGCACATGTTAAATGGTGAAGGTTCATTACCTAACTGTTGACATGCATCAGGGAGTGACTTACAGGAATGTGGGAATTATATGGGGTTGTGCGCACTCATCCATCCAAGGGAATCTGTGTTTACATGACAAAAAGGGACAGTGATGTGCCTTGACATTGAGCAACATGTTAAGGGGCCTCTATAGGCACTGGAGATTCCATGACCCTCTATAACATTCAATTGACTGTTGGCTTTTACTTATGCAATCTGAGTGGGGTATTTGTAGCAGTATCAATCAAGACTGGTGACTTTCCTGGGGCTAGTTGATTCATAGTGATGTGGATATTTGTAGACAAATCTCTCAGATATATTGGCGAAACTATCCCCTGTGTACTTTTCTATGCAAGATGTGTTATCTATCAGAGCAACATTGGTACAACTTCCATGAGTCTATTTACACAATGGACATATTATGAAGTTACCATTGGAGATTATTTACAGGGTGACAAGGGCGTTTCCATGTCACCTTCTTCCGGCTACTCAACTTCTTGCTGCAACATGGCTGGATTATTTGGCCTCATGTCATCCTGGTGTGGTATTGGGTATATGTAGACTAGCTGGATGAATGATCTTGTGTGGGATCTGTGAGTTTGAACTTGGCATTTTCATACCATATTGTGACAACAGGTTATTGAGGGATGCTACATAAGCCCAACCATTCAAGGTGATAAGGCTCCAAGGGTATTGTGTTTGAACAACTTTATCCAGGCAATTGGAGTAGTATTTGATTGTGGTTTTCCTGTGGGAAACTGTTCACAATTTATGTTGCATGCATGCATATGGTGTAGCACATGTTGGAACCACTGTGCTGAAGCTTGTGGTCCGGGTCTGCTGTACAATATGGTAATGTTTGGTAATCAAAGCTGTTGTTCAAGTGTGATCAGGCACATGTAGTGACCATCTTTGTCTTTATAATTTTTAGCATCAGCACAAGCAAGCGGAGGAGAGGGGGCCGAAACCAGTGGGGAAGCAGCTGGCTGTGGTTCATCCAGTCATCAGGCATCTGACACGGAGGGACCCAGTGGCCCAGAGGGTGAGGGGAGTGCCACGTGATCAAAATCATCATCTTTGAATTCTGCCTCCAGTGGCCACTCCCTAGTTGTGATGGACCCATCAGGACCTGTACCTGTTCCATCCTTGTCCACCACCCCTAGTTCCATCTCCACCCTCCCTGTTGCTCCTCACCCAGTCGGCCATGCCCCCTCACCCAAGAGGGTGGGTGTCTCCTTTGCCCTAGGTACCTCACCCTTTGCCCCGTTACTACTGCCACCCTGAGAGAGGAGGCTATTGAACTCCTGACGAGTATCTCTGTGGGTCCGTCTGCCATCCTGTAAGCCATCCAGGTGCAGGGTAGCCAACTTCAGCAGTAGGTTGTATACCTGGAAGGCATTCATAGTGCCATGTCTGGCCTACAGAGATCTCTTCATGCTATGGCCTCCTAACTCACAGCAGTCATCCACCCCCTACAATCCTACCCTTATGACCTACCTCTTCCCCGTCCAAAGTCCGGCACCCCATGCTTGTCTGAAGCACACATGCCCTCACGCAGACATATCCACATACACCTACCTCAACACACACAAGCAGCACACATAGGAACAACCACCACAAGACACACCAGAAGCAAGCACTCAATAGTCACTCACACATACCACCAGACCCACCATTCCCTCAGACACCACCCCCACCCTCACAGACCACTCATGCTATGCCCCCAGAAACCACTCCAACACTCACAGACCTGCACACCACACCCGCCATATTCCAGACACCACCTGTAGCACCACAGACCCACACACCACACACATCATACCCACAGACACCACCCCAAAACCCACAGGCCCACACATCAAACATTTCATACCCTCAGACACCACCCCAACACTCACAGACCCACTCACCACACCCACCATACCCCCAGACACCACCCCAGCCCCAAAGACCCACACACCATACCCACTGACACTACCCCAACACCCACACATCATACCCACAGGCGCCATACAAACACCCATACACCACACACACCATACCCACAGACACCACCCTAACACCCACAGACCCACTCACCACACATACCATACCCACAGATTTTACACCCACCCCACTGACACATCCAACATTCCCATCTCAGCCATCATCTACACTTCTCGGCCCCCCAAGACACCACATATCAACACTCACACATGCAATGGACACCACCCAAAACCAAACATCCCTCACACATGCAACAGCACCAGTACGCACAGCCAGTACAAGCACTCCCTCAACCTCCAAACCTCTATTCTCTTCTCCAGAGCCTACCAATTTTCCAAAGGAAACCTTCCTTTTTGACCTTGCTCTTTCCCCTGTGAAACCACCCTTCAGCCCCCAAAAGGACCCCACTCTCTTCCAACCCATCCCTTCCACATCCAAGTCATACCCTGTTATACCTGCCATGCCCAACCTGAAACTAGCCATACCCTTACCACCCCCAAGAAGAAGCCTATCCCTCCCAGAATTAAGCCCACCCCTCCCAAAACAACTACTCATCCTAAATCCCACCCCACTCCACCCAAGAAGGATAGATGAGGTGCCTAACATGCCCATGTAATGCCCCTTCCTGTAGAGGTTCCTTTGGCAGTCATCAGTGAACCAGGTTGTGGGGCACATCAGTGTGCAAGCACCACTATGTTTGTACTGGCCATTGGTATTTGCTCATATTTGTTGACATACATTAAACCAAACTGTTTTTGGTTACACATTTGTCCTGCCATTGTTTTGCTACCTTTTTGCTGTTCCTGAGTATTTTGTGATGTACACCTAAAGTTGTTTTAGGTTCACCCTGATTGCTAATCCATCTGCTGTTGTTTTCAAGATCTGACTTCGGGAACAGTGCTGATGTCAAGCAGGACAAGGGGAGATGTTCAATGGATGGGTATGTGGGTAGTTATTCACTGGTGGTGTCATTGCAATGTGTGTTGGTAAGTATTTCATCTTGGCCTGGCCACTATCAACATCCATTGGGTTGCATTTATCCCCCTGAGGTAGATTGGACATTGGTATCATGTGTGCAAACTAGAGTTTGTTTGTCCACACATAGAGGGTATACAATTGTACTACCTTCCTATATATTTGATTGACCATGTGTCCATTTTCATGTGTGTAGCTTCCAGCCACCTCATCTACATGTGTGACCCATGGTGTTGCTGTTGTATTTGCTTTCTTGACTTGCACTTACACATTGCACATAGGCATGACAATTGGTTATACGCTTAGTTGCCACTGTGATGCATAAAGGCCCAATTCCTGTGCAAATAGCGTTTTATTGGCATGTGCAACGTGAAATGTGTCCCAGGACTGCATCCTTCCTGGGGATCCCCTGGTGCTGCCATCTCTATTCTAAAGATATTGTTTACATTATGAACTCATGATATTTCCCACAATGTTGTGCATCCCATTTGCCTTACATTCTTTTGCAATGTGGATGATATGTTTGGATCCATTACAGGGATGTTACTTGGAAGGAGTGTTTTGGGTTAATTGACACTTTCATACATATGTGTCTTCAATATGAGGACAATACATGGCATATGTGCAATGTGAAGGTGTCATTTCAAATAGTAGGATGTGATATTGATGTGGTTTTTCTGTTGTCTCACACAATGTAATGTACACTTCAATGTCCCTAAAACTAGGATGGGCACACATGTCTGATTTTGTGGAATGTGGCAGTGCGGTGTCAGTGACCTGCCCAAAGGGGGCGTTATGTTGGTGTAATTGAGTAATATGTTGTGTTCAACTCCGACCCAGGACACACAAAATCATACATGGTCCACGGAGCACAGCCACGATACCAGGACAATAGTGGCACATCAATTTGCTGTTGAGTTTGGGGACATGGGTAGGTGTGTGGTCTTACCATTGGTTGCTCCAATGGCCACGTTGATTGTGGGCTCCATCCATCAGCAGCAGCAGCGACAGGACATAAAGGATCAGCTCCATGGCAGCACAGGATGTGTAAAGCTACCTACAGGTCAGTTCCTGCCTTATATGCCTCTGTTTTCGCCAGCTGAGATGTGGTAGTTGGACCGCCACAGTGATGTGGGCAGAAAACAACATCATAATATGTCTGGCAGAAACACTAGAGGTTCATCCTCCAACAGCCTCATTGGCCTATCTTGTGGCCGCGGTGGTCTGCGCTGCCTGGCATTGCTGGCCGGACCGCAGCGGTCTTTAGTCTGTGGAATCGCATGCATCGTAATACAGTGGTCTGACTACCAACCCAACGGCAGTGGGGCTGCTGCCACCACCTTGACGGTCCATGGCCTGCCAAACTCATAATCAGGCCCTTAATGTGTAGTATAAATACTGATATTTGTCAATTATTGTAACTAGAATGCAAGTTCTCTGCTTTCAGGATTCCTGATGCAAGGGTCTTTAAAAAGTTTACATGCATACATGAGCACTAATCATTTGTCACAAATGATTTCAGCATAAACGAGTATCACAATTTATGCAGTTCAGTGGACCTGATAATGTGTAAATGAGCTGTAAGAAATAGGATCTGTCAATTCTATATAGAAATGAGTCCTGATACCTATTCTTCAAGTAAATGAAAGGTTATTTTGCATGAAATATATTCAGTTTAAGGATGTCAATTAGGGGTAGCGATTAGTAGCAAATGGTGGTTCCAGCCTGCCATTTGGTACCCATGACATTTTCCTTGGTATTCATGGTCTCAGAGGTCATGAAGGCAAGCACAAGAACAAAAAATAAACAGTGCTTTCAGTCCCATGCTTTGTTTTTGTAGTTTAGACTTTTTTCCCTTAGCCTAGTTCCAGAGCATCAAACAGGAAGCTCTTAATGAGTGTAGGGTGAGCCAAGAGACAAATCGGTGATATTGTTAGTGTTACAAAGGATGCATGCAGTCATTTCCAAATATTCTTGGGGATTTGATGCCCATGATTCTTATGTGATCTCCTAAACGTTCATCCAATTCTTAAATGTTTCATTTCATTCTGTTAGAATGCAAGACATTTTCTCAACAGTTAGGAGTACCAGCCACCTGGAACCAAAATAACTTATAGTGTAGTCATATTTTTAGGTCAGGCTGCTGTCTCCAGGCCCATGTGGTCAACAGAAAAAAAAACTTTAGGAAGCAATACTGACAGAGGGGTTTTGGCTCCACCTACATATTGAGCTTCCTCCTTACTGGATTTCATTGGACAGAAGTAGGTGAAAAATAGTTCTTGTATTGCTTGCACTGATTATGCTCAATAGACCAGACCATAGTTGGTTTGGTGCTAAGCCAATGATCAAGGCTATATAAATAGCAGTAGGCATTTATTTATGTGGTACAGCATGTATTCTCACAGATTACCTTAGTAGTCAAAGGTTTGGTTATTAGAATTTAATTTCAGAAAATATACTGTTAGAATTGAAGCTAAGGTAGGCGATGCAGCTTTTACCAGATGTTGATCTTCTCTACATGCATTTGATTGAAAAATAGTTGTGCTAGTCTCCCCTAAGAAGTAGATCCATTGCTCATAACTGGTGAGATGATGGGACAATGTTAATGCAAACTCAAGGTCAAGTTCATTAGGAAGGGGCTTTGCATGGTGTTACTCATCGACAAATACAGTAAGAAGGGGTTTCACATTGTGATTTTTGACAAATATTCCAGGAAGGTTTACATTCAACTACTTGCCAAAAAACATATGAAGTGGCTTTACACTGTGAACTATCGAGCAAATAAAATAGGACTTTTTTTACGTTGTGAATCCTTTACCAAAAATCTCTGACACATCCAGTAGGAAAGGATTTTTCATTGTGAATGATCACATGGGAGACAGGAATGGGGTTTTCATTGTTTTCAAATGCAATTGGAAAGGGTATGCATCAAATACATCAGATCCTACTCTTCTTGAATTCCACAAGAAGCTGAAGACCTGGCTTTCCAATAAACCAACCTACTATAGACATGGCTAAGCATACACACCTTTTTAATGACATGATTTTCGCCGCACAAGGAGTTTCCTTGAAGAGTGGAAGTCTTTTTGGCCCTGAGACTTCAGGAACAGGAGGCAAGCTCAATCCAGGCCCTTGGAGAGCACTTCTCAGCAGCACCAGAGGCCAGCAAGGCAGCAGGGCAACAGCAAGGCAGCAGTCCTTCATGGCAAAGCAGTCCAGGTGAGTCCTTTGGGCAGCCAGCCAGCTCCTCTTAGCAGGTTGCAGGATCTGGTTCAGAGTGTCTGTCCCAGAAAGTGAACCCAAAAATGCCTTTGACGTGGGGGAGTCTTCAAGAGTGATTTTGAAGTGCACAGGGTCCCCTCTCAGTACAGGTCTGTCTGCCAGGGTCCCAGTAGGGGGTTTGGCAGTCCATTGTGTGAGGGCAGGCCACTAGCTTTTGAAAAGTAAGTGTCAGGCCCCTCCACCCTTCTAGCCTTGGAAGACCCATTCAGTATCCAGATGAGTGCAGGTGTGACTGAGCATCCTGTGTTTGTTGTTGTGTGGGTGCAATGCACAAGGGAGCTGTCAACCAGCCCAGCCCAAACGTGGAATAGAGACAGGCTGTAAGGCACAAATGGATTTTAAGTGCAGAGAAATACTCACTTTCTAAAAGTGACATTTCTAAAATAGTAATATAAAATCCAACCTCACTAATAAGCAGGATTCCGTATTACCATTCTGGCCATACCAAATATGACCTGTTTACCCCTTTCTGATCAGAATCTGCCACTCAAGCAGTATATGAGGGTAGCACTAATGTTAGCCTATGAGAGAAGCAGACCTCACTGTAGTGGAAAATTAATTTAGGAGTTTTCCACTACCAGACATATAAAACACACAGGTATATGTCCTGCCTTTTGCCTACAAAGCACCCTGCCCTATGGGTTACCTAGGGCCTACCTTAGGGGTGACTTATATGTAGAAAAAGGGGAGTTTAAGGCTTGGCAAGTACTTTTAAATGCCAGGTTGAAGTGGCAGTGAAACTGCACACACAGGCCTTGCAGTGGAAGGCCTTAGACATGGTTAAGGGGCTACTTATGTGGGTGGCACAACCAGTGCAGCAGACCCACTAGTAGCATTCAATCTAAAGGCCCTGGTTAGATGTAGTGCTCTTTACTAGGGACTTACAAGTTGATCAAATATGCCAATTGGGTATAAACCAATGTTACCATGTTTTAAGGGAGAGAGTATATGCACTTTAGCACTGGTAAGCAGTGGTAAAGTGCGCAGAGTCCTAAAACCTGCAAAAACATTGTCAGAAAAGTGGAGGGAGGCAGATATAAAGTTGGGGAATGACCACCCTAAGGCTGTCAGGTCTAACATGTGTTCATTGCAGTATCTTTCCTTTTTAAATAGGCTTTGGCTGAAAATGTATTTTTTGATATTTTGTGCATTGTTGTAACTTAATTTTCTAGCACACATATCATGCCTGAGTCAAGGTTGGACTGTTTTGCCTCGCTACCCTAAGTTTCAAAGGCTAAGCATGGTACGTGATGTCCACCTTTAGCGACTGCAATATGGAGGCTCCAGGATGCCAAAGTAGAACAACCTCCATTGCAACACTTAGGACCCAGTAATACTGACAACCTGGGACATCCTGAACAAGATTTCTCAAATACAACAGAAAGGGGGTTTTGTATTGGGGACTTAATCAAGAATACAACAGGAACACATTTGACATTGTGAAAATCAAACACAAATAGTATATTATGAATTGTGTGACATTTAAAATAAGAAGGGAATTTATGCATTGCAAGCGCTTTGAAAAATGCAATAAGATGTGGTCTGACATCTCTGACAAATACAATAGGGAGGGGTTTCCAATGTGAATTCTCTGATAACATCCATAGAAAAGTATTTTACATTGTGAACTCTCTGACAAATGCAAAAGGAGGGCTTTTGCTTTGTGAACTCTTTCCAAAACCACAATAGGGAGAGGCTTTCCATTGTGAACTCTCTGGCAAATGCAGTAGGAATGAATATTACATTTTGAACTTTGACAAATGGTTCTACCAGATAAACGTTTTGGCAAATACAACAGACAACAGGGAGGTGTTTTCTACTTGTGATCTCCAAGACAAATCATCGTAGGAAGAGAATTTACATTCTTAACTTTCTCACAATTACAAAAGGAAGGGGATTTACTTTGTCCTCTTTCTGGCAAATGAATGAAAAAGGTGTTTAATATAAATGCTTGATGTTTCCTGAGAGAGATTTAATGTTCATGTCAATGTATACTCTTAAGTTTTCCTAAACTCTCTGCCTAGGTAAGGACCGGATGGTCATATTTTTCATTAAAGCGAACACGATTTCTTTATTGATGACTAAATATTGTAACAAAGTCAGTAGCCCTCACATTTTACTTTTTGAATGACACCATAATATGTAGACTTAACTTTTTTGATTGTGAAAATACATGTTTTTTAATAGCCCCATTTAGGAGCACTGTTGTTTTTTAGGATTAAAGCCTGCTGGTGCTTAAATTGCCACATGGTACCTCACAGGTAATGGGAGCAGATTATATTTACAAGATTGGTTGCCTCCTTTATGGTATGTAAATTGCACTATGTTAAATCTGCAAAGTCTCTAAAGCAGTGATACTCAAATTATGGCCCAGGGGCTGCATGTGGCACGCTTGAATTTTACATGTGGCTACTGATCAACAGCAGCACTGGGCTGCTCTTTACTCAACTCAACACTACCATGAAAAAGATGTCAAATAAACAGGTAAGAATTTCTTCAAAGGTTAATTAAAGCTATAGAAACTAAAGATGGTGTCTAGCATCGCTTACCTTTAGGAACACCTTCATTTTTTAGGACAGCTTGCAACAAATGTGTTAAAATATGATGAGATGTCTTCAAATTTCAAAGGGTGTATTTCATTAACATACAGGTCTGAGTCACTACAGTACATCAGATTATACCAGTGCATTGAGAAGTATTCTTTTAAAAGTGATAATTTTCAAGAATGAATTTAGAAACATTCATAAGCATTCAACTATGTTTCCTTTTTAAAGAAGAAACATTTGTTAGACATTGAATTTCTGTGGTCCTCTCAAAGTCAGCCTACGACTGCTAGAATGACGTTTTAAATGTGATCTCTTAAACAAATGCACTAGGAAGGGAGTTAACATGATGAACCATCAGGCAAATGCAAGAGGAAATGGTTTTACTTTGAGAATATGTGACAAAACAAATGTACAATTTACCACTGCAAACTCTATGAAGGAGAAGGGGTCATAAATTGTTTAGGACCAAAAGACCTTCTGACACAGATCTCCAGTTCAAATGATGTCAGTCAATTCTAATTTTATTCTGCACATTTGTAATTTTATGTTTAGTAATCAATCAACACAAGCTTTATTCGGTCAATTAACCACCAAAGCATCAGAATACATTAGAACTCATTATAAAACCAATGCAATTCTTGATTAAGACAGATGAACAATAAATACTTTTAAAAAGAAAAATCTCAAACTACTCATCTAAAATCCCACCTAATCAATCTTCATGAAGCCTTATTTACAAAACAATTACGTATATGCTATGCTGCCACTAAAAACTTACTAACGGCAAGAACTAACACATTCGAGTTATTACTTTTTAAAACCCTTCTTGCTATACTACATTTACTCAGCCCCATTTCACAACATATATTACAAATCCATTTTGACCAGGAAGAAGAATAAGCAGGGCAGAAAAACATAAAATGTTCCACTGTTTTTGGGGCGCCACCGCATGCTGGGCATATGTCGGGAGTAACAGTTGACCCCCAACTACTTGTAAAAGACATCAATGGCAAGGTCCCAAAGCGAAATCTAGCATACAAACCTTTGCCCAGTAAATCGGGTATCATATCTAAATGAGGTTCATACTGCAGGTACCCATTGAAGTCAAGAAAAAGGTTAGTTAATCGACCATGAGATTTGCGACAAATATAATCATTCCTTACATGAGACCAGTATACAGATTTCAAGAAATTTTTATGGGATTTCTTTAAGTTTTGAGGATTCTCCCAGTAATCTCCCAAGCCCAAGGTACGAAACCAATTGGACACATGTCTGACCCAAGGGATAGTAGCAGCGTTTGGTCTCTTTAACAAATCGAGAAGTGAGATCTTATATATATCCAATTCAGGGACAGACCAATTCCTTACCCAATATAATAAAGGTCTCAGAGCAATTAAATCAGCTACTCGATTTAACCCCAAATCAAGAAACATTGGGATCAATGGTGTACTGCGTGGGCATGCAATCAAGGCCCTCGCAAAGTTGTTTTCACCCACAGCTAATCTGTTACTGTTGGAGAATCCCCATACCTCTGCATCATAGACAGCAGCTCCCTGCACCTTAGCCTCATAGATCTTAATAGCTGGAGATACAGCTTTTGTAGTTGTACTCTTACAAAAAGCGCAGGATGGATGCTGCTCTATGCTGTAAGAGCCCCACACTTTTACTAATCAGGTCCTCCCAATGAAATTTACTTGTTAGCCTCACTCCCAAATAGTCTATTGAGCTGACCTTGCTCAAAGGAGCACCATCCAATCTAATGGTGCATTCATTGCTTGGTTCAGAAATGAACACCATAAGTTTTGTTTTGCTGAAATTCAACTCCAGACCATAATCCCTACAGAATGAATTAAATCTGTTAACAAGAATTTGTAAGCCCATTGGTGTTTTAGAGGTAAGAAGTGAATCATCAGCGAAAAGAAGAATGAGAATTTTCTGAGCATTCAGGGAAGGGGCATCATTCTGACAAGGAGTCAGGGCCTGCACCATTTCATTGATACATGGGGTGAACAATAATGGAGCCAACACACAGCCGTGATGAACTCCCCTTTGAATAGGATTTTTTTCAGGCAGCTCACCTTGATTACCCCAACGCACTTGCACATACGTGTTTTCGTGCAACCGTTTTCGTATTCGAATTATGTTAGCTGGGGCCCCTAATCTGTGCAACACTTCCCACAGTTTTTCTCTTGGGACCGAGTCAAAGGCGGATCTACGAAAACAACATACAAGTGTTGCTGGGCAAGCACTACATATTTCCAATGTAAGACAGCCAACCTGAAAACCTGATCTACCGTGCTAGTTTTTGGACAGAACCCCACCTGAAGAGAGTCTAAGACCCAAATAGTTAGTCTCCCTAAAAGTTGTTTAGCAAAGATTGTTTGTAAGTTGTCAATGAAGCTAACTGGTTTATAATTAGTGGTGAAATTTGTATTGTTCTTTTTATAAATAGGGATGGTTTCGGCCCCTTTCCACGTACTCGGAATTTAGCCTCCTGCAGCAATCTTATTCGAAATTAAATTTATATAACAGAACCATATAACTGGTTCTGATCTATAAAGGTCTCCCGGGAGCTTATCCGAGCCAGGAGCTTTGCCTAGTTTAAGAGAGTTGATTGCATCAAGGGTTTCTTCCATGGAAAAAAAAATATGATCCTCAAGGGCATTAAAACCCTCCCCTAAAGAGTCAATACCAGGATTCACATCCAACAACAATGAGAGGACCTGATCTCTGTCATGAGAATCAAATGCCAAGGCATTTTCAGGAGCAGCATAAAGGCGAGAGAAATGATCCACCCAACTTTCTGGTTGTATGTGATTCCTGGTACCACTCCTATCCCCTCTTTGTTGTTTAGACAGCAGTTCCCAAAACAGCATATTATTATTTCATTTTGATGCATCCAATAATTCCTGCCAAATAGAATCTTCCCATGATCTTTTTGCTCGTAATATGACCTCCTTGGATACACGTCTGGCTTGTTGTATCTCCCCCATTATACCAGTCGTAATTGCTGTTTTTAACCCAGACCTTGCCCCAGAGCAGGTTTCATCAAACCATCCATTTCTAGCCGAATTCCCATACCCGGAGCCTGAAACCAACCTTCTTATAAAAAAAACTCTGCAATTTTAAAAACATAGTGTCGTGTATACTAAGTATAGGAATATCATTAACATCTTATTCTTCATAAGCTGCAAAGTTTTCTATAAACAATTGGTAAATCCCATGTGTCAAATAGGGGTTGGACATCACCTTTGGCCACCCAACCTTTGTGGAGTTATTGTTCAAACATGGAGATGAAACCACTGTGAGTTGATTATTAGATGTCCTCCTAAATACATCCCCAGAGAGTGTAAGAAGCAGGGGATAATGATCACTCTCACATCGTAGGCCCACCCTCATATCCTTCAACAGAGGCATAACCTAACATCCACCAAGAAATAGTCTATGACACTTGTCGACCTGCCTTGTTTAAATGTGGCCATGATGTTTAAATCAGAAGGCGTACGACCATTGCAGGCTCTAAGGCCATACTTTAAACATAAAGAGGACAATGGAGAAGCCACACAGGAACGGGTACAGTACCGGTCATTAATTAACTGTGGAATTCCCCAGAGTTCATCCTCTTCAACGGTTAACCCACTGAGCAGAACAGAGGGTTCAAAAGTACAATTCAAATCCCCTGCTATAATTAAAAAAGATGAAGGTTGTGAAATATCTAAAAATTCAGATAATAGTACTAGAATCTGAGACTCAGAACCTCGGGAGACAGATCGGGCGTAAACATTAATAAAAATAGTGTTCAAATTCTGCTGAAACGAAGTTTGCATACCCATTAAATAAACAGAATCAATGTCTAAAATCTTGTAATTACATTGCAATTTCTTATTTAAAAGAACTAATAACCCTCCTTAAGCACGGCCTACCCCCTTCTCTGATGGTTGGGCGGAATTACTAAATGAAAGAAACCCATCTATATTGATTTTGTCCTCGGCCCAGGTTTCCTGCAACAAACAGATGTCCTGGTTATTAATGTACGTAATCCAATCTGGATCGGACAATTTCCTATCAAGTCCAGCTAAATCCCAAGTCATTATTATTAATTCATGGTTGTCTGACTCTATTCCATGAATCAGGGGGCCGGCCTCCTCCGTTTCCATCTCCTCATTGCAAGACCCAGATGACACCATCCTAATAATTTCGTTCATGTACCAATCATCCAAACAAATCCCAATAGGTGCTTCCTGACCAGTAGTTAGTCATACAGGTTTTGACTGCAAACAAGGGGTTTTAACTATCGCAGAGAAACCCCTCTCCTGAAAGCAATTCAGGCTTCCATGAGCAGGAATCAACCAGGCACTATATGGCTTCAATGCAAGGCTTATGCCCCTCCCCCCCTTCTCGACTCCCAATACTGGTGAGTATGTAAATCAAAGGCCATAGGTTGTTCCACCAATACCTTGTCGAGGAGGTGAATAGAGATTAGATAAAAATTTGAACCCAGAGGACTACATCTTTCCACTGCAAGAATATCCGAGCGGATAGCTGAAAGACAGTTCCGTCAGATACAAAGCCAATGTATTACCTTATTAATCAGGGATTCATGATTCTCAACAAGGCCCAGTGGCAGCTTTGGAACATCAACCATATAAATAAAATTATCTCCACTTTTTATACCTAAATCCTCGGCCATAGTTGCTAAGACACTAGGATTGTTACAAGAAGGAGAGTCTATAATAATGGGGGGTTCCAATGATTTGTTCATGGGGGGGTCAACCTCCTTACCCGCTCCTTACCCGCTGTTTTACAACATGTCCCCTTGATCTTCGCCAATCTTTAGGAACCTCAGGGTGGGCAGCGTGGCGTATCAGACTCTCCATAGAATTCCCACATTTAGATATTCTATTGGGTCCTGAGCTATTGCTCGTGAAATTACCTATAGGATCTGGTTGGTGCCCCTCTACATCAAATATAGGCAATCCTTGGCAAGGAGGGAAATTTGCTGGCCCCCCTAAGGGGGTATTATTGGCTAAGGTTGATTTAGTCATAACAGGTTTTTCATCCCTCCTTATCTCCACATTGCCCTGTTGGCATTTACACCCACATTGATGAGACATTTTTTTCCTTCATTAATCTTGATTATAATATGACCAAGCTCCTAACTTCATCCACCCTCTGTAAGATAAGAGCCATGTTAATTCTGCTATCTAACGGTTCCAATCCTTTAGAGATAGGTGGGGAGTTGGTTAAAGTATTATCATCAGTGACTGCTCCAGACAGAGGTTGTAGTGTACCCATAGGTAAGTCCCCTTCCTCTACCAGTGGATCAAATCGATTGGTGCATAATATATTTGGAACCACCCTAACCACAGGACTTAGTGGATGGGGAATGGGCATTTCTCCCTCTGAAAGTGTGTCCTCCTGACAAGGTGGAAAATTGGGGACACTACAAAATATTGCCTGTGATGGGGATATAGCAATGTTCCTTGGATTGTGCAATTCCTCCCTTCAAACAACCTCTGTGGGAGGGTCCAATAATTGCCTCTTCTTCTTCCTAGTAAAAATCTCAGGAATTTTCCCATTCCGGGTCAAATGCTTTTTAATGGGTAAGCCCCTGGCTGAGTGCCTGTCACATTTCAAAATAGCCTCTACTTCCTCAAACAGTAAATCAATATGGTGGAGGGGGCTTGGACCACATACAGTGGCCGAGCTTACTTCCTTCCTAGATCATTTTTTCAATTTTTTTGTGTCATTTAAAGACACAGGAAAGTCAACAGCCTTCCTTTTCCCCATAGTGCTTGTTAAATGATAAATTAGACAGCCCAAATGTAAGAAATAACCACTTGCTCTTACTTGATACTTGCTTCTCCTGCCAAGTTGGTGGGCCCTGCCCGGCCTCTATCAGGCAATGATGGGCGAAGACGGGCTCGTCTTCGCCCGGGCGCGACCCGCGCACGTACTGCGCGAGGATGCATGAATTTAAAGGGCAGCCGGGTGTCTGGAGACCTGGGGGATGTAGTCCCACCCCGGGCCGATCCAAAAAAGCAAGTCTGCGTCCCATGCGAGGACGCGTGAATTTAAAGGGCAGCCGGGAGCCTGGAGACCTGGGGGATGTAGTCCCACCCCGGGTCGATCCAAAAAAGCAAGTTTATGTTTAGTATTTAGTTGTGTCTGAATGTAAATTATTGATTCCTTTGTGAAAGTAAAAAGACTGACCATTCAGTAATTAAAAATTGTTGCACACTTTGATGCCCCTTTGGTTGCTGTATTTCATTATTTAGGTTTTACCAGTGTTGATAGTCAATTCCTAATACAACAATGTGGTAGTGTTTCTTACATTTACCTTAAAATGTTAGAATGTCTTGCTTCACCAGTTTGATGGCAAACCCATTTTGAAGTTGATTGCAGATAAAAAGGCGGGTTTGGTTCTAGTGACTCTTCCTAAGACCTAGACCTCCAGTTGGTAACCTCTGGCTCTTGGCTAACTCACATCCCCCACTACTATGACCAAAGATATTAGTATTGCTATCAACACTGATCTTACTTTCTGCCTCTATTAAACAATGTTGCTGGCACATTATAATGCATGTTACTTTACCTCAGTGTGTATATGTTAAATTCACAGTTGAACTTCGTTCACAGTTTTCCAGTAAATAAATGGATTTTTCTTAAGACACTCTATGGTACATAAAGCACTTGGTGGCATTTGTGCTGAGGAGCTCAGCTCTCACGTGAACTCTTGTTTGTACCCATGTTCTACTGCACCAAAGCAGGTAGATATTCTTTCTTGGTCCTTACTTCTGTTCCCAGAAAACCAGAGGTAAATAGCTGGGGACATGTGAGTGAAGGCTGACCAGTGTGTCTGTGAGAGTTCAGAGTGCAACACATTAAAGTCAGGCCTATTGGTCATGCCAATGTTTGTTCCAGTTTGCACTAGCACTGAAGAGTCATTAATTTTCCACAGAAATCTGTAAAATAAATATAAAATGTTGTGTTTTATTGATCTTTCAAGTGGCTATTGTGCGGACTGAATGATGTGGAAATGTTGCACTATTAGCTTCTCTTTTGTCATTACTGTCCTGGGATTGATTTACTATATTTCAGGTGTAGAACTATTTTCCTTTTTTAGGGTCAAGTGTGCGCAAGCTCTCTAGACCATGTTGTAATCTCTTTGTGGGCTTCTAACCACAACCATGTCACGCCCCTTACTTTCATTAGTTTGTGGGCTTGCCTTTTAAAAATGGATTGATTCCATTTGTGAATGGCATGCATACGTCAGGCCTTTTCCGGTGTTTAGCCCTCCTCAAGCGCACTGGTAAACTACTGAAAACATACGAGGCTCAGTGTTTTCAGCTGGTTTCTGGACTACTTTATCTTTTCATTTCCTTGCACACAAGTGGCGCACCTTGCATGACATCGACCCTGTTACATGGATAAATGCACTTTTGACGGTTACATGCATAAATGCACTTTTGCCAGTTACATGGATAATTGTACTTTTGCTGATAAGTATAACTGCGAGCGAACGTCTGTTTCCCTTTTCTGTGTCCCCTTCACACTCATGGCAACCCATATGTGAAAATGTTTTACTCTTCATTATTAGTTTATGTGGCAAGAAAAGTCCGGTTAGGAGTTTACAACGCTTATAGATCTAACGCGAGCAAACTCGAGACCGTTGCATTGCAAATGCTTGTCTGCTTTGCACTTAAGCACAAGACACATGAGGTCTCTGAGAATGTTTGCCCTACAGGTGAGACTCGTGAACTTCCATCTAAATAACATAACATTGTGACAGTTTCTTTACTTTCCTTATTTGCCTTATCTCTGTTCTAGTCCTTTCTCAATGACTAAGTGGTCCGTGGTGGGCTTGCGCTTTGACACAGTTTATCTTCATGCCCAATCAGTTTAGCTAATAGGCATTTCCCCCAGAGTAAGAAAGTGACGTTGCTTAATAGATTTGTTTTAAGTCCATCTACCAAAAAGCAAGGAGATTAACTGACTGTTAAACTGAGTGCGGGAGAAGCCTAAATTCCGGAATTCCCAGCTGACCGGCAGCTACATCATTCCCTGTCAAACTGCTCATTTGTTCACTGTGCTGTGTTTGGTTCTAATTCGGGTAACGTCAGCTCTCTCTGCTGAAATGGCTGCAAGCTACGAGTATACAAGTAAATAAGGACTACGTCTTCTAGAATATCACTCGAAAACGTGACGTTTTTTTCATGTTTCAAGCGTACTCATTAGCCCAGTCAGTTCACGGGAAACGGGCACTGGTGTAGCACCTGCTCCAGCAGAGGTCGCCAGCTGACGGGTTGAATAGTGTGTAATGACCCTACTTAACTTTGATATGACTCGTGAGCCTCAAGACAGGAATAGAAGCTAATAAGTAACACCGCAAGGAGAAAATATTATGACGCAGGTTTGCGAAGGGGACCAAAGGGAGGCTTTAAACGGTAAAGATCGCACCCGCATCACTCATGTAGTGCGATATTGTTAAAGTGGAGTGTATTTTATTTTTTGACAACTTCCTTAGAACGGGTTACATTCCATGTGATAAAAAAGGACAATTCTTATTAGTAAGTACAGAAACAAACCTCCTCAATTCGGTGGGGCAAAAATGTGGGTGGTCAAAGTAGGCAATCGGGCTTTCGCTGGAAGGGCCCTGGCTCAGTCTCTGTCTCTGTCTCTGTCTTGGGCTCTTAGGGAGCATCAGGGGATGCAGCGGCATGGGCGTAGGAAGTGTCGGGGACGAAGGGGATGTATCCCCCTCAGATTTTGGAGGGTGGGGGACACGGGGGACGAAGGTGGGGGGACAAGAGGACAAAATAATTTCCCCTTTTAAATCTATTATTCAGAGGGCCATTAGCGCACAAAAACGCTACTTATAATAGCCCTGTAGGGACCATCCTCCAATCTGATGGGAACAGAATGAAGGTGAGTCAGGAGGCCCCCTGTGCCCTCTGCCCTTTTGTTTGTCCTGTTCACAGCTGTAGGCATTAAGGGTGCTCATAAGAACAAAGGGCACGAGGAGGAGAAAAGAGTTTTGGATGATTACTGTCTGCATCACCTGCCACCGCCTTGAAGAGGAGCACTGCAGGATGCCTTCAAGAGGAGCTGCAGGACAATGAGGAAGATCAATAGAGGAAACAGAGTCCCACTCAGCCTGATACCTGCAGGCTAGAAAGGAGACTCTGCTAAACACAATATTTGTATTTGCCTAAGATCACACCAGTTGGTGGAACAGTGAAGTCGAGATTGAGCCCAGATTTTACCTTTTCACACAACAATTTAGCTATTAGAGGGGTATATTTTTCTAACATTTATGTTTAATGTTTTGTTATCTAGGTAATGAAGGGCCTGATTACAGCTTGGCTAACAGGGAGAAGCCATATTTCATTTTGGGCCAATATGCCTAGTGTTATAATTTATGTTGTTATCGTTACATACTTAAGCATATTGAAGTATATTATCTTTTCTCTATCTTTTCTTCACTCTACTCTGAAACAATTTACCCTATGCCACTGCACCCTACGCCACTTTTCTCCACTCTGTGCTACTCTACGCCACTGCAATCTGTTCTGTACCACTCCACTCTACACCACACCACTGCAATCTATGCTATTCTACTCTAACCATTGTACACTACACCCCTGCACTCTGCCAGTGCACTCTTCACCACTTTACTCAAAACCAATGCACTCTATCCCACTGCACTCTATGCCAACCTACTCTGCACCACAGCATTCTATTCCACTGCTTTCAATGCCACTGTACTCTGCGCCACAGCACTCTATGCCACTGCACTCTATGCCACTCTACAATACACCACTGTACTCTGCGACCCTCTAATCTGCAACATTGCACTCTCTGCCACTGAACTCCACGCCCCTCTACTCTGCACACTGCACTCAATGCCACTGTACTCTGTCCCACTGCACTCTTTTCTGCACCACTGCACTCTAATCTACTCTACACCACTCCACTGTAGGGCACATTCACTCTACTTTCAAATCATCTCCTCCATGCCACTGCAATCTACGCAACTCAACTCTTTGCTATGCCAGTCTAATCTATCCTGCACCACTCCAATGTACCCTGCGCCACTCCCATCTGCTCTGCACCGCTCTATGCTACTGCACTCTACATCACTATGCTCCACTCTGCAACAATCCACCATTCACCACTATACTGTACTCTGCAGCAATCTACTCTATGCCACGGCACTCTATGCAACTCTATTCTACTCTGCACCACTGTACTCTACGCCACTCTTTTCTACTCTGCATCACTCTATATCACTGCACTCTACACCAATGCATTCTATGCCACTCTACTCAACAGCACTGCCCTTTATGACACTCTACTCTGCAACACTGCACTCTGCCACTGAACTATACTCCTCTCTACTCTGCACCACAGCACTCTACTCTGCACCGCTCAACTATATGTCACTCTACTGGACTCTACACCAATGTACTATATGCCACTACACTCTGTCACTCTACTCTGCATCACTGCACTCCACCACTGCACTCTACACCAGTCTACTCTACCTTGCACCACTCCACTCTACCATGCAATGCATCACTCTATGACACAACACTCTGAACCACTGCAATCTATGCTGTGCCACTCCACTCTGCTCCCCTCTACTCTTCACCACTCTACACTACTGCACTGTATGGTAAACCAGTGCAGTATTCGCCAATACACTCCACACCACTTTACTCAAAACCAATGCACTCTATACCACTACACTCTACACCAATCTACTTTGCACCACTTTACTCTGCCATTTCACTCTAGATCACCCAACTGCACTCCATGACACTTAACTCTGACATTACACTCCATGATACTAGACTCTGACACTCAATTCCATTAAACTCTAACACTTTCTCCACTCTGTAACTCCCTACACAACTCCCTATACACCACTCCATTCCACCTTTCTCCACTCTATGCCACTCCACACCACTCTATGCCACTTCAATCTACAATACTCTAATCAACGTCACTGCACAACCCTCTATGCCATTCCACTATACAACATTGTACTATGCTCAACAACACTCTACCTAACTTTCTCTGTGCCAGTTCACGTTACTTTACTTCACTCTACTCCAGTTCACTCTTATTTATGCCTTTCCACTCTACGACACTCTGCCACTTCACTCTATGACACTCTATTACACTGTGACACTACTCCACTCTACTACTACTTTATGGCATTGGCGTTTGATTAGAGATTCAGATCTCCATTGATTGCCTTCTCGCTCATATGACACGTGGGTCAGATTTATCTTCGCCGTTTTGGGTACAAGCACTCTGTAACCCTTTTAACTCAAGCTTAACGGAGGCTTAGAATGATACTGATACTTGTCTAGGGGATTGAAATATCATCGGCCAAAGTTCCTTGACTTGAATTTGTGATATTGTACATAAGTTGGCATAAGCATAGGTACTATGAGCTAATGACTTCTTGATTCACTATTTGAGTCATTCATGTAAAAGTCGGTGTATAAAAGCTTGTAAATCATTATTGTGGATGCTAACCTTGTAGGAAAGTAGCCTCTTTCTAGCTTGGTTACCCCCCACATTTGGTCTGTTTGCCAGTGTGTTTGAGTGTGTCTACTGGGATCCTGCTAATCAGGACCCCAGTAGTTATGCTCTCTCCCTTAAATTATGGTTGTTGCATACAGGTAATCCAGTGTTTCACCCAAAATTGGCATACTGGTGCCCCCTTAAAAGACCCTAGTATATGGTACTTAGGTACCCAGGGCATTGGGGTTCCAGGAGATCCCTATGGGCTGCAGCATTTCTTTTGCCACCCATAGGGAGCCCATGCAAAGGCTTCTGCAGGACTGCCATTGCAGCCTGCGTGAAAAGGTGTATGCACCCTTTCACTGCCAGTTACACTGCACCAGGTCACTTATAAGTCACCCCTATAGCAGTCCCTCCAGCCCTAAGGGCAGGGTGCAAAGTACCTGTGTGTGAGTGCACCCCTGCCCCAGCAGAGGTGCCCCCGCGGCCTCCAGGACCATTTAACCCGACTTCATGAGTGCGGGGATGCCATTTTACATGTGTACTGGAAATAGGTCACTACCTATTCCCAGCTACATAATGGTACCTCCGAACATAGGTATGTTTGGTATCAAACATGTTGGAATCATACCCCAAGGCTCCTTAGAGGACCCCCAGTATTGCCATTCCAGCCTTATGAGGTTTTCCAGGCAGCCCCAGCTGCTGCCACCTCTCAGACAGGTTTCTGCCCTCCTGTTGCTTGAGAAGCTCAAGCCCAGGAAGGCAGAACAAAGGATTTCCTTTGGGAGAGGTGAGTTACACTCTCTCCCTTTGGAAATAGGTGTTACAGGCTTGGGAGGGGTAGCGTCCTTCCCCAGGCCACTGGAAAGGCTTTGAAGGGCACATTTGGTGCCCTCCTTGCATAATCCAGTCTACACCGGTTCAGGTACCCCCAGTCCCTGCTCTGGCACGAAACTGGACAAAGGAAAGAGGAGTGACCACTCCCCTGTCCATCACCACCCCAGGTGTGGTGCTCAGAGCTCCTCCAGAAGGTCGCTGGGTTTTCACATCTTGGATTCCAAGTTGGCAGCAAACTCTGGGAGCATCTGAGTGGCCAGTGCCAGCAGGTGGTGTCAGAGCCGTCCCCTGATAGGTGCTTACATGTTTAGCTGACCAATCCCCCTTTCGGGGCTATTTAGGGTCTCTCCTTTGGGAGGTTCTTCAGATTCAGATTGCAAGACTCCAGCAGGAATCCTTTGCATCCTTTACTTCACCTTCTCACCAAAGAAACTGCATCTGGACCCTCCAGGAACTCCACAAACTGCAACAACGAAGCAAAGGCGACTTCTACAACATTGTATCTTCAGCTCTTGCCAGCAAATGCAACTGTTTCCCGGTCGTGCATCCTCAGAAGACAGCATGTCTTCAGCCTGCACCAGAAGAATGAACGAATCTCCCTTGGAGTGAAGGAGTCACTCCCCTGCTTCAGCAGGCACCTCTCTGCAAAGACGACCATCTGCGTGGGTCCCCTCTCCTGAAGAGTTGCATGGATCCTGCATCACGGGTGGTGGACTGAAGTGGTCCTGATGGTCCTGATGTCCTACTGTCCAACTTTGGTGGAGGTAAGAGCTTGCCTTCCCACGCAAGACAGTACCCCTGTGCACCACGTGTTTTTCAGTTGCCAAGGCTTGTTGGCATCCTTCTATGAAATTCTTTATCCACAATGTAGCTGCGGCCCCCAGCACTCCTTCCTGCGATGCACAGCTTCCTGATTTGTTCTCTGGCGGCATGGGATCCTTTGTTTTTGTGCTGCATGGGCCTCCTTTTGCAACTCCTTTGCCCCGTGCTGGGGGACTCCTGTGTGCGCTGGCTAGTCTTCTGTGGGCTCTCTGAGTTGCTGAGAGCCCCCTCTGACTCCTCCTCCTGGGTAGAGTCATTTTCCGCTAACCGTGAGCTTTGCGTGTGCCAAGGCTTGTTGGCGGAATCCAGCAACGGAAACCAGACTGCAATTATCCATCCAGTGTGGCATATCATCTGCACCAACCAGGAACCCGCATTCATCTTCTTGGGTGCAGTACTGACTGTTCTTCACCAGTGGTTCTTCTTTTGCACCTTGATTCGGGTTTGCAGGGGCTACTGTCCTCCCTGGACTCTTTTGTTATTCTTGGACTTAGTCCCATTCTTCCACAGGTCTTTAGGTCCAGGAATCTACCCTTTGTGTCTTGAAGTATCTTCTGGTTCTTGCATTATCTTCTTTCTCGTGTTCTTGTGGGTTCTAGGAAAGTTATTGTGATTTACTCCTGCTTTCCTGGGCTCTGAGGTGGGTTCTGTTACTTACCTTTGGTGTTTTCTAATACTCCCAGTGCCCCTCTATACTCCACACTTGCCTAGGTGGGAAACCGACATTCGCAGTCCACTTTCTTAGTATATGGTTTGTGTGTCCCCTAGGCCCATTTCTGACCATTGTGATTTTCACTAATTGCACTGTTTTCTAACTGTTTTTATTGTTATTGCTGCATACTGGTGTATATAATTAGTGTATTACTTACCTCCTAAGGGAGTATAGTCTCTATGGTATTTTTGGCATTTGTGTCACTAAAATAAAGTATCTTTATTTTTGTAACACTGGCTATTTTGTTTCATGTGTGTGAGTACTGTGTGACTACAGTGGTATTGCATGAGCTTTGCAGGTCTCCTAGCTAAGCCTTGGCTACAGCTACTCCTAGAGAGCCTGGCTTCTAGACACTCCCTACATTTCACTAAGGGATAACTGGGCATGGTATAAGGCGTAAGTACCATAGGTACCCACTACAAACCAGGCCAGCCTCCTCCAAACCATTGTACTATGTAGGTTACTTTTTACATTTTTCTTGTAATTTGTGACATTGGGTCATCCAGATAACTTGTGTAATGCCCAAATACCAGTCCTTCTCAATTTCCCCTGTTGATGTTTTCCCACTACATTTGATCTTTTATATTTTGATTGAATAAATGCATGAAACACTCCATTTGCATACTACTTTAAAATCATTGTTTATGGGAGTGGTGTTGCATTTTATTCAAGGGACCCCTGTTCCTTTAAAGTTAGTTTACTGCTCCATTCTAGGACACTCTACTTACTCCATGACACTACACCACACCAGTCGATGACACATCATTCACCTTTATGCCATTAACTTTGAGCCATGCTGAATAGTAGTCTCACTAGTGTACAGCATGGCTAAAACACATTGGCAAAGGCAATAGAACTTGCATAGGCGAGACCTATTGGCTTTGCCAAAGCTTGTTTATAAGGCATGAACTTCAAGGTGACTTGCAATATCCTATGTCCTTATGTACGCAGGGGGTATTTTACCCCATATAATACATAGTCACACCACCAACTTTGCCACAAACCACTTAAAACCTTAGTGCATAGCTTCTGTCATTCCAAGCTATTAAAGTAGAGCAAAGAAAGAAAAGCAACATTCCATTTTTTGCTTTAAACAGCTGCATTAATTATGCTCTGTGACCCGATCTGCCTTTTACCTCGGCTGCTAGCTGTGGCAGAAGGCATTGTAATGTCAGAACTCCACTGTAATAACCCTATCCTAGTCATTTTCTGATGTATTTTCTTTATAATCAGTGAATGTCTTTTCTTTATACGCAGTGACTTGGTGCATCACAAACAGCCGTTTCTAAATAAATTAGTGACTGCAATTTATACAGAGATTAGAGAATCCATGTTTATATAGCCTGTAACTCCAAGAGCTTCTTCAGTTGAAATGCTTCTAGTTATAACTGATGTGGAGCTGAGCATCCCAAGATCACACACAGGAGTAGAAGTGTTATTAGAACTATGGTTTCCGAGCACAGTTTACAACTTTTGTACCTAATTGCTTTTGATATCTCCAGTGCGGTTCCAACTGGCATGAGGCGAAGGGCATGATGGGTATGGGGCACAAAGGGTATGTTCTTACTTTATACCCTCCTACCTTTATTTACTTGGTGCATGAAGATACAAGGTTAATCAACATGTTATTTTTACGTTTGAGCTAATTACTTTGTGAATGTAAATAACAATAAAAGATACTTTCAGAGTGTGAAAACATGCCTTCCTTTCTCTCTATTTCACTTTCAATATATATGGTTGTGTATATTTATCAGAGCCTGCAGTTCGTAAACAACGAGTGATTTATATAGGGTTGATTGAAAGTCCCCAAGACTGTCCCTGTCCCCCCCAGAAATTTAGTGGCTCCTACGCCCCTGTGCAGCGGGTGCGTCACTGTTCATCAATTGGACAACTAGTGCCCGTGTTAAAAAAACTACCAGAAATGGAATACTTATCCATGTGGAATAAAAAAATGGAAGCAAAATGCAGCTCATGCAGCTCATTGTTTCACCATTAAGGAGATCAGTGTCGTTCTCTGAGCAGCAGGACATTCTTCTAAGGCTATAGGTGCATAAGGGTGACCACAGGACATGAAATGGCAGTACCACAACTGTAGATGCATGGAGATCCTGTGCTGGGTTCCCAGACAAAGTGCTGTTATATGACCCCCAAAGAATGGAAAAGACAAGAATTGGGTACTAAAGAAGAGGACAGAAATTTTAAAAGAGGGTGTAAGGAAGGACTAAGCAAATAAGGAGTTTGGTTGTGCTTGCACATGTTGCACACCAGAAATATGTCACAGGCTATGACCTGAACCATGGGAGGTTTCAGAAAGGTGGGGGACACTGATAAGGTGGGACACTGGTACACGTGGAAGCAGAGTGATATCTAGAAAGGTGGATAATGTAAGGAAGGGCACATACATTTGTTAATGGCACCAAAATGGAACTATGAAGGACAAGATATAGAGACACACACAGCAGAAGCTGCTATGACTGCCAGACTACCATTACTTTTGCTGCAGCTGTAGCATGGACAAGTACAAAGAGAGAAGTTCCACTGGGGATGAAGCTGAGTGAGAGCAGACTAGGGTGATGCCAAAGGAGTAGGGTGATTGCCGAAAGAACAAAGAGACAGGTGTAACCCTTAGATAACTTAGGGGCATATTTATACTCTGTTTGTGCCGTTTGTGCATCATTTGTTTTTTACACAAAAATGGCTCAAACTTAACTCTATATTTATATTTTGACGCCAGACCCGTCTAACGTTAAAATATTGGATATATCGTCATTTTTTGGATGCGTGAACCCACCTTGCATCAATGAGATGCAAGGTAGGTGTTCCTATCCGAAAAATGACTAAGCCCATACTGCCATATTTATCCCACCATGCAAAAATGGTGCACGGGTGGGAGGCGGGCCTAAATAATGGTGCTAAGCCTGCTTTGCACCATTTTTTAACGCCTGTGTCTGACCAGGCGTTAAGGTACCTGTGAACCCATTTCCATGGCCGAACACCATGGAATGGGTCCACAGGTCCCCCCTCTCAAGCCCCAGGGACACTCTCACCCACACCAGAGGGACACCAGAGAATGGTAGACCCCATCCTGGGTAAGTATAGGTAAATATAGGTAAGTACTAAATCAAGTTATTTGCTGTGCCATTGGGGGCCCCTTATCCATAGCTCTGCATAGCACTGGGTCCAATGTCCATGCCCAGGGGACACTGGTTCCCTGGGCTTGGCTATTGGGGTGGTGGGAATGACTCCTGTCTTTAATAAGACAGTAGTAGTTTTTGGGTGCTATTGCATCAAGTAATGATGCAAGGCTGATTAACGTCATATATATTGGCGTTAACCAGCCTAGTGTCATTTCTGGCGCCGTATGCCATTTCCCCCTGCCGCCACCCCCCCACCTAGTTCTTTTCTTTTGATGCTAGCCAATCCTTACCGCCGGCTTGCGCCATTCCATAAATATGGCACCCTGCTTGCTCTCAAGAATGGCACAAGCCGTCAGTAAACGTTTTGAAGTTTTGACGCAAAACTGCATTTGCACAGTTTTGCATTAAAAAGTATAGATATGGGCTTTAGTGTCAAGGATGGCCACCCAGAAATAGGTCACTGAAAAATAGAGGATGAGTCATGATAGATGGCAAGAGCTCACCTCCAATCCAAGTGAGTTAGCAATGGAGAATGCCGTGCATTTGAATGCAGGAGGCAGGGAGACATACACTGGGGAGTAATAGGGCTCTAGATGGTACAAAGGAAAGATCAGGTCATGAAAAGAGTTGGTATAGCCGTGAGATGGATTCTGGGGTGAAGAATGGCAAATATTACATTTGACGGCTTGTAATACTCCAGGAGAGTACAGGGCATAGATGGAGGATTTAGCAGGAAGAGACACAGCCTTGAGTGAAGATGCAAGCAAGATAGTGGGTGACAATGACATAAGATAAAAATTGGGCTTTCCAACCCTGAATCCCGGGGACATGGAGGACCTGGCAGAGAAACTGATGGAATAAAAAGAGGTGTGAACAGAAGAAGATCAAAAGACTAGTTTTCAAAGAAAAACTGAGGGGAACTGGAGGACAGAAGGTATTGCAGGAAGACCCTCTTTTGAGGGGCACACAATAAACCCATGCTGCATTAGAACAAAGCCGAAGAGGATGTACCACACACTACTTGATTGGACTTGGGAGGAGACAACTGGAGGAGAGATGCGAGCCACAGATTATATAGAAGTAGGATGCTAGAAAGAGAAGTCCAGGCTGACCTGTACATGGGCATTTAACAATGGGCATGCCAGAGACTGCAAGGGAGCCTGACTAGTAACACAGATGACACGGAGGGAGTAAAGTGTCATGCTTAGAGCCAGCACAGGGGGAACCACAAGGAGCCCTGTCAAAATGTTTAAACCAGCCCACTCCCTTCATCTTCTTGTGCTCTCTCTATCTTTCCATCCATTCATTCTCTTTCTCACTCTCTTTCTTTTTCCTCCTCTCTCTCTTCTCCCTCTCGGATCACTCTCGCTCTTCTTTCCCCTGTCATCTCTCTCTTTCTCGTGAATCCTCTCGTGCCTGATGCAATTAACCTCAGGGAGCTGTGGAAAGTGACAGAGGCATCAATTATGGCCTTGTGTTGTATAACCCGACATCCAAGGACTCCAGTCCACCGGGGAAATGCCCGCTGGATTAAAAGGCCTGTTCAGTCCTGGTCATTCTTGAGGCAGGCAGCTAGCTGCATGAGCAGATACCAGAAACAGGATAATGATTTCTGTGTGTCACACAATGTAGAAAATGAGATAGCAAAAATTATTGGAACAGCTGGGATAAGTCTCAAGAACTTGTAAGTTTAAGAAAGAAGACAAATAAAAGCGAGCGCAACTTAGTCAAAGATAGATGACTGGAAAAATACAAGGAAAGAGGGAGAACCAAGCAAATAAGGAACATTCAGTGAATGAGAAGATGTTATGTACTTCAGAAAGGCAGATGAGGAAAGGAATAGTGCATGCTGTAATTTAAGGACAAAGTGACTGAATAGATTTGAAATCGAAGGACACACTGGAAAGAGAAGAGGGCAAAGCCCAACTCATAAGACACTGACAAAACACCTAGAGTTAAATCTGATGGTATCCACAATTTATTTTTTTATTCATTTGGAAATTTTATGAAGTGATGTATGACACCTAGGTTAATTTGGAGTGCGGATCGGAAAAATATCAATGACATGGTTCAGGTTCAAAGCAAAGAGGAAGAGGTGTGGCATGCAGGCCTTCAGCCAACATCTACAAGACTTTTACAATGTCATTTAAAACGGAAATTGATTACATCATTTGACTTATATTACCGATATTTACTTCTGGTGAAAGATAATTCATACAATGCTGATTTTGGAGCGATCAGACTGCTGGTGCGATCATTTTATAGGAGTGTGAGACGGTGTATAATTTGAATCATTGCTAAGACAAATCACTAAAGGTAACGGGTACTACTTTTTTTTAAGGTCAGGTAAGATTTCTCAACCTGCTAGAAGGAGGATGAGTGTGGTCAAATAGTGAATGTGAACACAAATATTGATTAAGTAGCAGAGATTGAGTTTCAATCTTATTTGTTGTCATATACATTTTGATTGTAGGGCATGTAAAAAGTGAGCTCAGGAGAGACTGTGCAAATACTATCTGTGATACACTGTAAAGATGTCAATAGAAGCATATTGCTATGCAAGCTAATATGAAAGTAACATGTAAAAAAATGAGATTAATACTGATATCTGGATGTATTTTCAAAGTTTCATATACAATAACCTGGCATGCACAAGCTCTCAACAGATAGTTATGTTGAGGTACAATGAAGAGTCCAGATGCTGCAAGAGGTAGAGTCAGCTGGATGTTATAGGGGAAGTTTGAATTAGGCAGGGGTACCTGTCAAGACTGCCCCCTATCGCCCCTTCTATTTGCAGTATCCATGAAACCACTGGCGATCTGAATCGGGGGGATACATTACTGCAAGGATTGAGCTCAGGCAGCGAATAGGAAGATGTTTTCTCTCATTAAGCTGATGACATTTTCTGTACCTTACTGTACTGGACGATTCCCTTCCAAGAATTCTTGAGATTCACCAGGACATTGGCTCCTAGTCAGACATCAACATTAATTGGCGGAAGTCAATTTTACTTTCCCTTACACCCTAGCAGTGGTGCAGGGGGAGATCTGATTCACTGACATGGGAGGAGAGAGTATTTCCCTTCTTGAGTATCTATCTGACTAATGACTAGAACTTATTCTACAAGAGAACTCTGGGCTGGATCCTGGTAGTCTTCCACAGATGTGGAGCACTGGAGCCGACTTCATCTCTCACTGCTGGGCAGAGTGGCACTATTTAAATTATCTATCTCCCTAAGTTCTTAAACATCTTATAGAACATGCTATTAGAGGTCCTCAAACACTTCTTCAAATCGGTAGAGGCAGAGGTTAGAAACCTGCTCTGGAATGGAGGCAACCTTCGTATGGCACTGCCCACCCTGAGCAGGCAGCCAACAGATGGGGGGATTCTGATCTATGCCTCTATTACTGGGTGGCCCAATTGTTAGTGGTCAATGACTGGTCCTTTTTGGACCAGGGGGAATCCTCCCCAATGGCAGACAAATGGGCAATGGATACCTAGGGCAATGTAGGGTGACTATTTGGGTCAGCCTGGGTCTTACACCTACTGGAGCCCCCAGCAGTGGTGGCCCGGACTTAGAAATGGGCCCTGCAGAAGATGGGTTGGGCAGACATGGTGACTTTGGAGACACTATTGTGGGAGTCCAGTTCCTTTGCAGACTTACAAAGGGTGGTGGGACACCAACAGTGGATATACTGGGCATTTAAATGCTCGAGCCTATCAGGGGAACATGAGTGGTTGACGTTTGAAGAAATACAGGGGCAATATAACCTATCAAGGAGCCAGTTCCTAAGCTACATGCAAATATGGGCAATTATGAGTCACCAGATTGACCGTGCTCAGGTTGTAGAGTAAGGGAACCCACTGGAATACAAGGTGCTGCCCCCTGCCTGTGCAAAGACATGCCATAGCTTGTACATACTCCACACTTCTGGTACATTATCAACTCTCCCTGCAAATGTTGAGAGGGAAATGAGAATCAGGTCTGGGAAGACCATCAATGGGTGGCCACATGTCGATACCCAAGGGAGCTAGCTAGTTGGGTAAGTTTCAGACTGGTACAGCGGAAGTTGCTACAAAGGGCCTATTAATCAATCAATCAATCAACATTTGCAAAGCCCGCCTACTCACCCGTGAGGGTCTCAAGGTGCTGGGGGGGGAAGGGGCCTCACCTGAAAGGCCTCGTTTTGAGGCTCTTCCTGAGGATGGTGAGTGACAGGCTTTGTCTGAGGTGCAGGGGAGGCTGTTCCAGCTCTTTGTTGCAGTGTAGGTGAAAGATGGTCCTTTGGCAGAGGTTTTGCAGATGCAAGGGGCAGTGTCCAGGGACATCTGGGCGGAGTGGAGGGATCTGGCGGGGGTGTGGAAGGAGACGCAGTGGTTCAGGTAGGCTGGTCCTGCATTGTGTATGGCCTTGTACGTGCAGTTGAGAAGTTTGAAGGTGAGTCCCTTCTCAACCGGTAGCCTCAGGAGGGTCCTCAGGTGTTGGAAGATGTGTTCTCGGTGAGAGAGGAACAGAATGAGTCTGGCTGTGGCGTTCTGGATGAGTTGAAGTTTTTTGATGTTCCTAGTTGAGGTGCTGGCGTAGAGGGCGTTGCCGTAGTCAAGCTTGCTGGTGACTAAGGCGTCGGTGACTACCCTGTGACAGTCTGCTGGGATCCATCTGAAGATCTTCTGAAGTTTGCGGAGTGTGTGCCAAGAGGAGGAGGCAACAGAGTTTACCTGGCAGGTCATGGATAGGGAGAAGTCGAGGATGATTCCTAAATTGCAGGCATGCTTGGTCAGTGCAAGGGGGGCGCTGAGGGATGTGGGCCACCATGAGTCGTCCAAGTTGAGGTGGCGTTTCTGAAGATGATGAGCTCAGTCTTGTCAGAGTTGAGCTTGAGGCAGCTTTCTCTCATCCAGGTGGCGATGGCTTCCATTCCTGAGTGGAAGTTCCTTTTGGCCATGTCCGGGTCTTCAGTGAGGGAAATGATGAGTTGTGTGTCATCGGTATATGACACAATGTTCATACTATGGCTTCTGACGATGTCAGCAAGAGGGGCCATGTATATGTTGAACAGTGTCGGACTCAGTCAGGATCCTAGGGGGACTCCGCAGTTGACCCTCTGCATCCTCCCGGAGAGGAAGGAGTGGATCCATTCCAGGGCTCTTCCACGGATTCCTATGTCGTGGAGTCTGATGCGCAGAGTGCTGTGGGAGACTGTGTTGAATGCTGCTGAGAGGTCAAGGAATATGAGTGCTGTGGTGTGCCCATGGTCTAGGAGTAATCAGATGTTGTCAGTGGCTGCCAGGAGGGCTCTCTCTATGCTGAGGTTGGTGTGGAAGCTGGACTGGGAGCTGTCCAGGGAGATGTTGGCCTCTATGAAATTCCATAGTTGTGCATTGATTGCTTTCTCCAGTACTTTGGCGGGCTAGGGTAGCAGCGAGATGGGCCGGAAATTCTTTAGTTCTGATGGGCCGGCCGAAGGTTTCTTCAGGAGAGGGCATATTTCGGTGTGTTTCTAGTCCCCTGGGAATGTGCCAGTGTTGATGGAGCAGTTGATTGTGTTATGGAGCTCAGGGGCGATGGATGCGCTGTCTCTGATGTATATGTGGTGCGGGCAGGTGTTTGAGGGGGCTCCGGAGTGGGTACTGTTCATGATGTTGACTGGTTTCTCTGTGGTGAGTGTGGACCAGCTGTGGATGGTCTGGGTGGGTTCTGGGGAGGGTGGGTCGGTCACAGGATCCAGTGACAGGATTTTCCGGGAGGAAGCTGTAGTTGATGTCCTGGATCTTGTGGTGGAAAAAGGGGGCGAGTTTGAACAGAGGTCCTGTGACAAGGGGATGCTGGTGGCTTCGGAGGGGGGAATCTGTGAACTTGTTGATGACTGAGAAGAGTTCTTTAGAGTTGTGTCCCAAAGTGCGTCCTTCCTTGTGTTCTTCATTTTTCATCGGTAGGCGGCGGTTGCGGCTCTGAATGAGGCGAGGTCTTCGCTGATTGGCTGTTCCTCCATTGTTTTCTCTTAACGTCTGTGGGTATGCTTTGATTGTTGGAGTTTGGTGGTGAACTAGCTGGATTTCTTAGGTACGCGTTTGGTTGATGTCAGCCAGAGATGGGCTGGAGTGTTGGCGCATTCGGTGATCCATGTGTTGAGATTGCAAGCTGCTGTGTTGGCATTGTCAGAGGGAGGAAGGAATTATTTGGCGAGCGATGAGGTGAGTTGCTCGTTGGTGATTTTGTTCCATTTCCTGTCTGGGGTCCTGGAGGTGCGGGTGCGGCTGCTGGGTGCAGTGATTGTGAAGTGTATGAAGTGGTGGTCGGTCCAGTCTGGAGTGGAGATAGTCTCAATGGTGATCCGGTTGCTTGAGGTGAAGATGTGGTCCAGTGTGTGTCCTGTGATGTGTGTGGGTGTGGAGACCAGGGGCCTGATTCTAACTTTGGAGGACGGTGTTAAACCGTCCCAAAAGTGGCGGATATACCACCTACCGTATTACGAGTCCATTATATCCTATGGAACTCGTAATACGGTAGGTGGTATATCCGCCACTTTTGGGACGGTTTAACACCGTCCTCCAAAGTTAGAATCAGGCCCCAGGTGTCTGAGGCCGAGGGTGGCGAGGTTGTTGAGTAGAGCGGTGGTGTTTGGGCGGGTGCAGTCCTCAAGGTGGAAATTCAGGTTGCAGAGGAGGAGGTAGTCGACTGACGCCAGGGCCTGTGGGATAGCGATGGCTACGATGTCGTATATGAAAGCTGGTCTGGGGCTGGGTGGCCTGTACACCAGGGTGCCATGGATGGAGGAGTTACAGTTGGAGTGGACCAGGAAGTGAAGGTGTTCCATGGTGGTGCAGTGTTCTTCTGGAATGGCCTTGACATGTAGTGAGGACTTGTGTACGATGGAGAGTCCTCCACCCAGGTGGGAGGGCCGGCCCCTTCTTAGGATGCTGTAACTGTTGGGAATGGCGATGTCTGGTCCCGAGGTGGGATTGGTCCAGGTCTCGGTAAAGAAGGCGATGTCCGGTTGGGTGGTGTTGATCAGGTCCCAGAGTTCGGTGGTATGTTTGTGGAGGGAGCTGATGTTCAAGAGCAGGCATTTGATGGGGATGTGGAGAATGTTGGTATCTTTGCGTGCAGAGATTACCTTGTTGAGGCTGGCGCTAAAGTTGCAGTTCCTGCAGGTGAAAGGTCCGTGGGTGTCCTTGGGGAAGATGGTGCAGCATTTGCTGAGACGTCCAGTGTTGAGTCGGAGGAGGGTCTCGGAGTTGTAATGGAGGCAGTCCAGGGGGTGGTTTAACGGAGATCCAGGGTTCCTGGCGCTTGGCATGGTCCACACGCAGACAGGCTTGCCTTTGGCGCGCCTTTGGCGTGCCAGCTGCATGGCTGCGCTGCAGCCACCATTAAGAAGGGGGTGGAGCAGTCAGCTGGAAGGGTGGGAAAGGTGCTTCGCAGAGGGTGAGGGGAGAAGAGGAAAAGGGGAGAAAGGAAAAAAGGGATAGAGGAAAAACGAGGGATTATAGAGAAAAAGGCAGAAAAAGCGCAGGTGAAAGAGCGACAGAGAGAAAGAAAAATAAATACTTATTTGTGATGGCCACTAGACCACCAGAGATGAGGCGCGGAGATGAGCCTGCAGGCGGAGGAGGGCCTCGAACTGAGTCAGGCGACTCTCAGTTCATCCCAGCAAAGACAGAGGCAGCAGGCAGAGGAGCTGGGGAGGGCAGCAGGTGCTGACTAGGAGGTCAGTGCAGTTGCCCTCTCACAGCACTGCGGCCACCATTAAGAACAGAAGGGGGTGGGGGAGCTGTCATCTGGGAGGCAGGAGGGCGGGAAAGGTGCTTCGTGGGGGGGACATTGTGCACAAACATGACTGTACACAATGGGAGCAACTGACATGGACCACTGTTGAAGGGCGTTTGGTCAGTGGGGCACCCTGTTGCATACAATTTGGGAATGCTCAAGACTGCTTAGATTCTGGACAGTTGTACAGAGATGACTCTCCCAGGTGATCGGCAACATCCTGATGCTCACCCCAGATTGTATCCCTGTGGATTTTGTGGGAGGTGATCCTCGATAGATATTTGATGGCCCTCTGCAACACGAACCTAGCAGTAGCAAGACGAAACATAGTGAGGCAATGTGGAAGGGCATACCCATCCAGACAGTATAGGATTGGAACTCCAATGTGAAGTGGTGTAGGCAAGTGGAGGAACTCATCTACAAGGCATTGTGATGTCCCCAAAAGCATGTAAAAATATGAGGACAATGGCAGGAGCATTTAGAGGATTTTGTGGACTGAACCTCATGGGTGAGTGGAAGAGACTTTGGAAGCTGGGTGGGGAGTTGGCCAAAATGGGCTGATGGGGGAGGCATGATCCACTTGGCAATATATAGCCCAGGATCTTGTATTTATGACTGTTAATCTGCATTTATGTGATTTAATACTCACTGTGGTGCAGGGAGGGAGGGTACAAATGTAGCTGTTCCAGTAAATTGGTTTCAATATGCTTAATAAAAACATTTTAAAAGAGTTCAGATTACACTAAAAGAGGGTAAATCATTGCAATCAAAGTAGGTATGAATTAACAGCCGCAATACTAAATGGCTCCAAGAGGATCAATGGCAGCACATTACGCTGCCAGTGGGTGTGTATTCATTTTCACACAACCCCTTTCAAGGGTTCTTCATTCTACTTTAAATGGGTTTGAAGCTTGTTATGCCTATTACTGGGGAGCAAGCAATACATTGCTGTGCATGTGTGAACAGGTATGTCCAAGAGGAGAGTTAAAAATCTGATTGTGCAATGTTTTGGGGATCTAGATGAGCATAAACATTACATGGTGTGATAGGTGGGAGAAGGGGAGTTTAGATAAAAGTGCCTACTTTGGTTGGACATGAAAGATTGAAGATATGGACACAAATTTGATGTACTGAAGCCACAGCATGGTTTTGAGTTTAGTTTCATTTGAAAATTGCACATAGGGAACTAAATGAAGAGATGAGGAAAAGAAAGAAGCCATGGCAATTTTAAAGGTACCTGTTAACAGTTTGATAATGTCCCCCTTTGGGATAGTGTCAAGGAAAACTGACTGGAAGTTCAGGCTGATTGACAAATTATTTTGGCCCAAAGGAGAGTCAATAAATATCTTTAAAGTGACTTTGTAGATCAGGAGGATAATTCAATGGTTTACTCCAGTGTGGTGAGGCAATAGACTCAGCTAGTGGTGGGGGTACTGAGATGGCAACATTCAGCACTCACTTCGTCTAGTATTAGTGTCTGCTGGTTTATCATTTTCAGGCAGTGGCACCTAACTAATTTAGTGAACAAAATAAAACCAGTGCAATTGATTTCATGACTGATTGATCCTGTTCTAGAAGGAATTTCAGGCAATTATGGCACGTAAGTATCACAGAAAGGGAGTGGGTGTGGAAGAAATGATAAAAACAATGAAGGGGCATTCATAGTGAGAGGGACCTTTTACCCTAAACAAAAGCTGGCAAATAGACACAAGTGGAAATTTTAGTGCAAATGTATTAGGGGAAACATCAGGGTTAATTAATACAAGAAATCTTGTGGAACAAACAGTTCAGGCACGGTCCCAACCATGGGAACAACATTTTCTTTTGGTCACATTAATGGTGATTGTCTTGTTTTTTTTTTTTAAATGTCCTATTTGACTTGGAGCAAAGGGAGTTACTTAAGGAGATGCAGGAGTTAGTGGACATATAGAGAGATATTGGTAGAAGTGAAAGATTTGTGAATAAGGCAGCGTAAGATAGTCTAAAACACCAAACAAGCGCAGGAGCTGGGAGAAGCCATGTTGTGTTCAGGTTGGATGATGGGATTGAACAGCATGGTGACCGGTAGAAAAAAAGGGGGTATACCCTTTGAAAGGCTTCAGCCCCACTTGTTCTGGATAAGTCAGCAGTAGGACATGCAAGACTGGACATGGGTAAGAAGGAACTGAAGGACCCAGTGAGAGAGCAGAGAAATTCAAAAGTTCAGTGAGGGTTGGGAATTGTTGTAAGGAGGATGAGCAGAACCAGTATTCTGTGAGTGCAATAGTGCCAAGGTCACAATCAAGGGTGAGGGCAACTATGGAAGCTGCATTAAGTCTCAGAGACATGCAATCCAGAAGGGCCACTTTGAAGTGGTGTGTTGCGGATTTGCCATTGGGTGGAGAGAAGGTGATTTTTCTGAGACTTTTTGCCAAAACTAATCGTGTATTTAGAAGGTGTAGCTCTGGGTATTGTGGTAATACAGTGTATTGTGGAATTTGTGACTATAAAATAATGGACTGTTGTTTTAGAAGTAATGTGCATGGAGGAATACTCCAAAGCTTTGGGGGGTGATATGTGTGTCAAACTCTTCAGGCGTAGGTGTGTTGTGCATGGTGTAACAGGGGAGGTGAGGTAAGGAAAGGATTCTCTGAGGGAGACACATGGCGAGTGTGGTTTGCAAACTTGTCATTCATCTTCAATTTGAAAGCAAGCACTTTATTTTTTAGGTGTAGGTAAAATATCTGTACTTCAGCATTTGACCTCTGGTTTATTACCAGAGCGGTGTATGGGTAATAAAGGTAATATGAATAAAAGAGGTAGGTTAGGAATGTTGGGGAAGATGAGCAAGTTGTGTCTTAGGGGGTCATTCCGACCCTGGCGGTCGGGGACCGCGGAAGCACTGCCAACAGGCTGGCGGTGCTTCCTGGGCCATTCTGACCGCGGTGGTAAAGCTGCGGTCAGAAAAGGGCACCCGGCGGTTTCCCGCCGGTTTATCCCTGGCCCAGGGAATCCTCCATGGCGGCACTGCTTGCAGCGCCGCCATGGGGATTCCGACCCCCTTCACGCCATCCTGTTCCTGGCGGTTTTTACCGCCAGGAACAGGATGGCGGGAACGGGTGTCGTGGGGCCCCTGGGGGCGCCTGCACTGCCCATGCCGCTGGCATGGGCAGTGCAGGGGCCCCCTAACAGGGCCCCATAAGGATTTTCAGTATCTGCTTTGCAGACACTGAAAATCGCGACGGGTGCCACTGCACCCGTTGCACCCCTACAACTCCGCCGGCTCCGTTCGGAGCCGGCTTCATTGTTGAGGGGGGGTTTCCCGCTGGGCCGGCGGGCGGCCTTCTGGCGGTCACCCGCCGGCCCAGCGGGAAAGCCAGAATGGCCGCCGCGGTCTTTTGACCGCTGTGCGGTCATTCGGCGGTTCCCTCCAGGCAGGCGGCTCCCGCCGCCCGCCGGAGTCAGAATGACCCCCTTAGTCAGTAGAGGGAGTAGGCATGTTGAAGGTGTTGGTGCCTATTCATGATAACAGCTTTTAAAGGTTTCAGGGTGTCAACAATGTGGATAAAATATGGACGTTGCAGACGAGGATCAAATCATAACCTTTCCATTGTTTTACATTGCGATATATGACTTATAGTTCTGGTTTTGCTAGCCTGACATGATATATATATATATATATATATATATATATATATATATATATATATATATATATATATATATGTATATATATATTTTTTTTACATGAAGGATTTGTGCTGTTTGAAACCAAGGAGAAAAAGCATAATATGTAGAGGCAGGAGAGTGTGTACTTACCAAAAAAAGAGGTCAGTTTTACCAGAGCCCAGTGGGTGGCTATGGTGTTTGTCCCTCACGATGGTTTCCGGTTTGGTTGTGTTTGTAGTATTTTAAGGTAGTTTTGGATAGGCTGGGGGAAGTATCATCTCTGAGATGTTGTCACATGCACCCTTGAATTGGATCTGATCTGAATCTCGCTTTATTTTAGGTTTATAGGTCAAAATGAGAAAACGTGCAAACTACTGGTCTTAACAAGCAGATTCTGGATGGGACAGCTCGAACATGGAGTGGTAGTTGATACATGGAGGAAATGTAGTACTATGATGTCACATTAGGTGTGAAAGGTGTGTATGAGCAGGACCGCACCTTTGTTTGACATTATGCTGAAGGGCAAAATCTCCCTTGAGGCAACATCAGAGTGAAAATTGTATAGGTACACAAATCATATTTAAGTGCAAAAACCCATTTAGGTGCACAATCTTTTTTATGTGCAAAACACTTGTGATGCAAAAAGCAGGAGAGTAGTAATACCTATAGTAGCAAAATAAAATGTACTATCAGCAGGCATATTGAGATATCTGAGGAGCCTAAATCACATTTAGGAACACATGCGTACTTATATGTAACAACACATTTACGTGCAAACACGCAATTAGTAATAAAACATTTTTACATATTATAGCACTCATTGTGCAACATTGACATCAGTGGGGAAACACTTCTATGAGCCAAAATCAAAAGGTAGATTTACTAACATTTCACCAAACGCAGCTCAGCAACCAATGTTTCTGTGCTGTATTGTGTGAAATGAAGAGAGCAGCACAGCACTATATTTACTAGGATAAGGCACTCTGTCTCATTACCCCTGCACTACTGCACTTTAGTCAGCCTTGCTCCACGCACACCCTAGCACCATAATCCAAATGTGTGTGCGTCATGTCTAGCAAGGTTCTCCTTTCCCGTACAAAATACTAGGCGTAGACATATTTTAAAACTTTTCCCCATTGATTGTGTGCTGTACAGCACAGCACACATGGAATGTTGGGAAAATTAGGAGAAATTAAGCATTTCTCCATTTTAATGCCTGCCTCGAAGAGGCATTATTTTTTGATGTAAAGTCCTGTAGTTCATTTTTAGAAGCTAGGGATTTGCATCATAACCCATTGGTTCCAGTACCAAAAACAATGCAAACGCATCACAAATTGTTAATAAATCTGCCCCCACATTTTGGAGCAGAAGCACATTTAGGTGCCAAAAATATGTGTCGGTAGAAAATCACTTTTATGTACAAATACAAATTGAGTTGCAAATTCACCCCGAGGGCAACATCAGTAGGAGAGAGGAAACATTTTAAAAAATACATTCAGATGCAAAAATACATTTAAATGCAAATCACAATTAGGGGGGAAATTGTCCTTGGTGCAACATCAGCAGGAGTGTAGAAGTAATTTCAAATATAAAAACACATTTGGGGCACAAATCATACATAATAATATATTTCTCAGGGGCTATGCACAGTGGTTCAGTCTCTTGCAGCATGTGGGAATAGCACCTTGGGGTATCACAATGGGCTTTCCTGGAATAGAAGAGGCTAGTTTACGTGCCTACAGGGCGCAAAGTCAATTCATTAACCCGGATACTCCTCTGTGCTTTCAGGGCGAACCTTTATAAAACATTGAAATCTGGCGTGTCCAGTGCTTTACTTTTGCTCCGCACTGTAAAATCTTGGACTAGAAAGATGGTAGACTGATCCAAGAGCTCTAACACCTGACGCCAAAGCTACTAAAAAAAACCTGTTGGGACCGGGCAGTGGGCCAGATACAACTGAACACCCAGGGGAGGGGGGCACTTACTTAAATACATGGAACACAAACCTTTACCCTGCTTTGATATTTTACTAGACGAGATTTACCCCGCCCCCCCCTCTCCCCCCCAGTAAATACGCTGTGTTTATTCAGCGCTTTAAATGGACAGGCACTGTCCGGTACTGAGTACCTGCACTTCTTTAATTTGAAATGGAGAGTACATGCGCTTCTCAGCACGGAACTCCTACAGTACATTTAATGGTAGAGTACAGGCACTTCTTGGGAGCAAACAGGTACTCTAAGTAGTGAGTACCTGCACTTCTGCATTTCCATTTAAAGCACTCGGTTTAGTACTCTTCATATCAAAAGGTTCTAGTCCGTCCACTTTTCAATCTCCAAGTGTATATTGTTCATTCCGCAATTCTTTTGAAATAAAGAATATCGAACATTTATTATTTTTTTGTCCCGTCTACAATGTAGCCAGAAGGAAGTGTACCCGCCCTATCTGCCTCCCCCGGGTACTCGCCATTACCTGCATACTCTGAGAATTTTGTAAACTGATCCCTCTGGAACGACTTTGTTTCCTCTAAGTCGTTTTTTTACAGTGTGTGCGGTTTATTAGGAAACGTTTAGGCCAACCGCTGTAGAGATGCCTCAACTCCAGCTGGGATGGATTTGAGTATTTGCATGACTAAATTGGTAGTCATTGTCTGACAAATCTATAAATTCTGTTTATATTTTTTAACTTGAGTTTACCATTGACTGAGAAATGTATAGGCCCTGTGCATACTTTTGATTGTTTTTTGGAGGGAAATATAACTGAATACACATTTTATGTGATTTTATATATCTTCTTTATTCATTTGTTGCACGATGCACGTTTGTGTACTTTGCATTACATGTTTTTACGCGGTGTTGTCCGCGAAATAAGCTTGTTGATTGATTAAGTTAGTGCTTACCTTTAGACAGCACAGCTCAGAACAGTGGACAGGTTTGCTGGCAGGTAAAATATGTGCTAAAATCATTGTGCGTTCTCTTGCGATTAGAAGCTTCTTTATGGTTTCTGCTTTGGGCAACAGACTACTTCCTTAATTGCACAAGTCGTCGCACTGTGTCGTTTGTTGGTTAAATGTAAATCAGGCATCGTTCATCCAGTCGTTTTAAATCACACAGTAAAACTTTCTGCTCAAATTAAAACCACTGAGCTTTACATGCATGCATGTAGGAGAGCGTAAAGTGCTCAAGTTTTACTAACCTCTGATTCTTGTTTTCTTGTTTGCAGTTAAAGGCACCAGCAGGATGGCTAGGATGCAAACAGGACGAATTTAGAGACTGGAGGAGGACCAGCACAGGATCAGATAAGTTTGAAAACAGAGCAGTGGTTGCTCACGAGGAGAGGCTTCTATCTCCAGTGCTGCAATCAAGGTCTAGCAGACATGGACAGTGCACGTTGTCATTATATTTGAGCCTCGCCCAGAAACAAATTGTCAACATCCTTTAGTATAACAACACTGTCAGCAGGTTTGCTTGCATTTTATCTTCTTCCTCAGGGATCGATACATGGTGTTTAAAGGCACAGGTACCTTGCTGAACATTATATATCCAGGCGCAATGTTCTAAACTAGTGTTTTTGTCTACAAGTCCAGGGGATGTGTTGGTCCTTTCCACCCAGATATATACAGCATTTTCTGTGATACAACTATTTTTCTGGTATCCTGTCCTTGATGGCTGTTGCAGGTTCTGGAGAACAGGATTATTTCTCAAATTCCCCTGAAGTAGCATCTCCAACACCAATAGTTTTAAGACTAATTCATGTGAAAATTGTGGCTTGCACCTCACTGTTACTTCTTGTAAAGGCAACAGTCACTGACACATTGTTTAGCAGTATCATTTTTACTTTCTCCATGAAGATTCCTCTCCGGTATTTTTTCATTTGGGACAACAGTTTAAAGGCCTGTAAATCACAGGAACCTGACCTGATACTGCTGACTAGTGCCTTCAGGTTACCCTTCTAGTGATCTCTCAGACTGCGACATCTGACCATGGGCTCAACAGAGAAGCACCCAGGCCTCTTTTATCTGAGCCCTGCTATGAGCTATTGCTTGTCACGTGCCAAGGGGCACTTAGGGAAACCTACCTACTGATCTCCCATATAAAACAAGGTGCGTTGCTTGGGACAGATGGCTCTCTATTACATTTTTTAAATAAATGCAATGTTTGTTGGTGTAACCCGTCACAAACATTGGTATTTGTAAATTAACGTAAAAGACATTGCAAGCATTGCTGACACACCTCACAGAGAACAGCACCACCCACCATTTCTTGTTCCTTGCCCGAACTTTGTTCCAGCTTTTGTAGAGAGAATCCACATAGTGTACCATCTCTGGAGTCCCTTAAGGATTCACCTTAGCCCTTTTGTGAAGGCCAAAGCTTCAGTTAACTGAAGATCCTCTAAAAAGAGGGAAATGCTTACCCAGCTTGATTGACTTGACCTTTGAAATTGCAAAAATGCACTGTAATCTGCTTGGCAATGTGAATTCTCCGAACTGCCCAGCTTTGAGAATACTATACCTGCCCTGTTGGACACTGAACATCATTTGGACTGAGGACATATGAATGTTACTGTGGTATGTGCATGTCAGATGGTGGAGTCAGCAAATAGTCCACTTTGTTCTTTAATGGTCTAAGGCTGCTGACCTATACCAGTTCTGGGTCTGACCTTGCCCTGTGGGTTGCCACTCCTCACAAGGTAGACCAATGTGGACATAAGATGCAGTAGAGAGTCAGAGCCCGCACAAATACTCACAAGAAAGAAGTGGGATACTGGAACATTGACTTTGATGACTATGGCCCTCATTACAACCCTGGCGGTCGGTGTGAAAGCGGCGGTAATACCGTAAACATGCCGGCACAAAAAAAAATGGGATTGCAACTGTGGCGGAAACCGCCAACATAGACAGCCACTTTAACACTCTGACCGCCACGGCGGTAGAAATAAACAGTGCGGCGGACACCGCCAACAGACAGGCGGAAGACAAAGTACCGCCCACTGTATTACAGGCGGCTTATCCGCCACCTTTTCCGGGGCGGAACCAACGCTATCAAAAGCATGGCGGAAACAGTACACAGAAGGGAAAACACTCACCTCTTGACACCCAACGAGGAAGTGGGACGCCATGGAGCCCGAACTTCAGGTGTTACCCATGTTGGTTTACCTCCTCGTCCACCAGGAGTACGAACGGCGGTGGCGGCGACCACGGTGAGTACTGCACCTACAACACACGGTAGGGGGGGAGGAAAGTGAGTGACACACACACGCAACACGCAACACCCCCACCCTCACCCTCAGCCACAACAACATACACACAAATACATGTAGCAACATTACATATACACCTCCCCACCCCCTGGAAGAACGCAAGGACAAACGGAAATGATTGTAACTAGTTTAATCATGAAAAATCCATTAGTTAGAACTCCAAATTCAGTATATACAAATATGTACACCAACTACACAAGTCCGGATAGTGTACTAATCATTGTCCGTGGACTATTGGGCCCAAAATGCATGGGCAAAGCCCACACATGTAACCTGACTCGAAATGGAGAGAACACTGCTGGGGCATCAGATCGAAAATACACAGGCACCTCAGGGGGTGGGGGAGGAGGACACCTCAGCCAGATGAACGCACAACGCCACTGCTGCACAAGGGGGCTTCATGTCCATTGCTGTATCCTGGGTTGTGCAAAGCCACAGTCTCTCAAGTCTCTCCAGTGGGTGGTTTGCCCACTGCTGTATCCTGGGGAGTGCAAAGCCACAGTCTGTCAAGTCACTACAGTGGGTGGTTTGCCCACTGCTGTATCTTGGGGAGTGCAAAGCCACAGTCTCTCAAGTCTCTCCAGTGGGCGGTTTGCCCACTGCTGTATCCTAGGGAGTACAAAGCCACAGTCTCTCAAGTCTCTCCAGTGGGTGGTTTGCCCACTGCTTTATCCTGGGGAGTACAAAGCTACAGTCTCTCAAGTCTCTCCAGTGGGTGGTTTGCCCACTGCTTTATCTGGGGGAGTGCAAAGCCACAGTCTCTCAAGTGGATAACAGTCTCCACTGGTTCTGGAGGGGGCCTGGTGCCCAGAGTGCTTCATCCTGCCAAGGACTGAGGTAGTGGATGTCATTCTCCACTGGTTCTGGTTCTGGAGGGGGCATGGTGCCCAGAGTTCTTCATCCTGCCAAGGACTGAGGTAGTGGATGTCATTCTCCACTGATTCTGGAGGGGGCATGGTGCCCAGAGTGCTTCATCCTGGCAAGGACTGAGGTAGTGGATGTCATTCTCCACTGGTTCTGGAGGGGGCATGGTGCCCAGAGTGCTTCATCCTGCCAAGGACTGAGGCAGTGGATGTCATTCTCCACTGGTTCTGGAGGGGGCCTGGTGCCCAGAGTGCTTCATCCTGCCAAGGACTGAGGTAGTGGATGTCATTCTCCACTGGTTCTGGAGGGGGCATGGTGCCCAGAGTGCTTCATCCTGCCAAGGACTGAGGTAGTGGATGTCATTCTCCACTGCTTCTGGAGGGGGCATGGTGCCCAGAGTGCTCCACGTGCAGTGTGGCCGGTACAATTCCCTCACCTGGGTGTGCGTGCCACAAGCTTAGCGAGGTTCAGGTAGCATGATACGCCAAGGAGGCTGCGACATATCCCACACTGCTGCGGCTGCACCTTCTACCTGCAGGTTCAAACAGTAATGGATGTCATGCCTCATGGAAGCTGCCCAGGGTCCAGTCACTCTCCTCCAGCCTCAGACGAATGATCACTGGGGATGGTAGCCATGTCAGCGGTGGTGCCTGTGTCCGAGGATGCCGCGGTGCCGGTGGTGGTGCTTGCGGCGGTGTCTGTGGCGGCAGTGCATGGGTCAGCACCTGCTGAGGGACACAGCAGGACGTCTCCTGCAGCCTCGGATGGCTGCCCACTGGGGAAGAGGCTGGGGACTGTCGCTGAGGCTGTAGACGTGCCGGGGCAGTGCAGGTGGTGGTGCAGCTGGTGGTTGTGGTGGCGGGACAGCTAGCGGTGTTCGCCGCCATACAGGTTGGCATGATCGTGGACAGAAAGTGTGACACTGGTCCCTCAGTCGGTGCCACCATGCTCTCTCTTGACCTTCTCTTCTGCTTTTGGGCCTTCCCCAGCTTTGATGGTGCCGCAGTTGTCTTTCCACTATCCCCTTTGGTTTTTGCTGAGCCCTTGGTGGCTGGTAGTTTCGGCTTCTCCCTCCGGGATGTCGGCACCTTTTTCACCTTGGCAGGTGGCGGAATGTCCTTGCCCTCGCTACGTGGCACACTGGCACCCCTGATGGGTGGCGCACTCGATGACCCGCAGTTGCTGGCACCACTGTGCCTGGGGATGTGGTGGCTGAGGTGCTGGGCTGGGACCTGGAAAGCCTGGCCCTAGGGGAAGGACAGGGGGGGTAGGTGTAGGGAAGAGGTCAGTGTTAGCCAGGAAGAGTTTTTTAGACACACTGGGACGGGAAGATGGAGGGGGTTTGGGAGTGAAGGTACAGGTAGTGGTTGAAGGAGGTGTACGTCTGCTGAATTTGGGTGAATGTGCTTGGGCCGGAGGCCGTTGTGAGGTGGATGGCTGCTGGGTGTGTGTGTGCCTGCATTTGTGTACTTTGGGAGGAGGGCTAACTGACACACTGGGAGAGGACACAGGGGGTGTGGTGATGGGCGTGCTGGTGATGAAAGTAGTGGCTGAGGATGTAGAGCATGCAGGTGTGAGTGGAGACGAGACAGGGAGGGAGGAGGAGGACGTGGAGGAGGGGGACACAGTGGAGGTAGTGGATGTTGGTGTGTCTGCATGGGTCTGGTGCTTGTGAGGGTGCCTGTGGGATGTGTGGTGCTTATGTTTGCCATGTCCACTCTTGTGTGTTGATGAGTGTGCATGCTGGTCTGATGGTGTGCTTGGGATAGGCTGAGGTACAGGGGCTTGGGTCTTGGTGGAGGAAGTTGGAGGGGGGAAGTTGGACACAGGGACAATGGCTGCCATAAGTGCTGAGGCCAGAGCCTGAAATGCTCTCTGTTGGGCTGCCTGCCCAGAATCAATGCCCTCCAGGTATGCATTTGTTTGTTGCAAATGCCTCTCGACACCCTGGATGGCATTCACAATGGTAGATTGCCCAACAGTGAGGGATCTCAGGAGGTCAATAGCCTCCTTACTGAGGGCAGCAGGGCTGACTGGGGCAGGGCCTGAGGTGCCTGGGGCGAAGGAGATGCCCACCCTCCTGGGTGAATGGGCACGGGACACAAGCTGAGTGGCTGCTAGGAGGGCGGTGCTGGTAGGGGGGGTGGCGGCTGTACCTGTGATGCGGTGGGCACAGAGGTGCCCGCCACCGCAAAGAGCTCCCATCAGAGGAGGAGTCGCTGTCACTGCTGTCTGCTCCTGTCCCCGTCGTGGAGCTCCCCTCGCCCTCCGTCCCACTGGTGGCTTCAGACTCTGTTGCTTCTCCCTCCAGGGCCAAGTGGGTTGCAGCTCCCTCCTGCTCCGCTGCCAATGCTCCTCTGCCTGATGATGCTATTGCACATAAGAACAGGGAGACCACAAAAAGGGGGGGGGGAAGACAGAAGAAAGATATGTTCAGTGCATGCAACACCACTACAGTTGGCGGACACAATACACAGGGAGCAGCCCTCTGCACTACGCCATGCACTGACAGTTCCTAGAAAATTCAGCTGACCATGGGGTACGAGGCCTAAGACCAATTGCTGCACACCTGGAAGTCACAGGAGCCTGACTAGGTGTAGATGGCTCTTACCACTGGTGGGTTTGGGGTACCACATGGCCTGCCTCACAAGGGACATGCCTACCAAGTTCACCCTGGCCTAGGGGAACACACTGCCCACCTCCCCCACCCAGACACCTCGTAATGCGCGCTGAGTCTGCTGAATGAGAGTGTACTCACCCCCTTGTGGCTATTGTGATGCCCTCAAGCGCCCATCCAACTCTGGATAGGCCACCGCCAGGATCCGGAACATCAGGGGGGTCATGGTGTGACGGGCACCCCTCCCACGTTGGGAGGCCATCCCTAGCTGGGCCTCCGCTGTCTTGTTGCTCCAGCGGCGCAGGTCCTCCCATCTTTTACGGCAGTGGGTGCTCTGTCTGTGTTAGACCCCCAGGGTCCGGACATCCTTGGTGATGGCACGCCAAATACCCTTCTTCTGGTGGGCGCTGACCTAGTGGAATGGTACAGGGGTAAGGAAATTAATTACCCTCTCCGGACCATCATACTCATTGCCCCCCAGTTCCCACCCATGCCCTGACGCACATACACTCCCCATCCGCACATGCAGGCCTAGCCCCCCCCATGTATCTTCCGTCCACACCACTCAAAACAGGCATTGCCCATGCAGCATGCTCACAGTGTACTTACCTGTTTATCTGGAGGACAGTACAGTTGCGTGTACTGGGGGAGGACCCCATCCACTAGTTTCTCCATCTCCTCCGAAGTGAAGGCAGGGGCCCTTTCCCCAGACACATGAGCCATCGTCGTTTCTAGACACAGGTCACAGCAGCACTTGCAGTGTAGGTCCTCTCCTGTTGAAGGTCAGGTATCAAGTGAGTGAACAGACAGAAAATGGCGGTCACGTCGGCGGCGGTGCATACCGTCACCATCGGTGTACATCGTCATTGGCTCCTGTGACCCATAGGGCCTAATGTTAACCAATGCAGAATTGAGCTGCGGTCTTCGACCGCCCACCGCAACGGTGTACAACGCCAGCGCAGTTACCTCATATCCCCTTGTCCCACCTTACAGGTCAGGCAGCCGCCATTTCAGGAGGCCACATGGGATGGATGTTAACTGCGTCACACCTATCTAGGCCGGGAATGTAGATAGATACCGGCAAATTGCGGATTAATAACGTTTTTGCAAATAACACATTGTTATACCTCAGTGTTGGCTGACTCTCTGCTCGTTGTTCTCCTCCATAGGGCACGTCCGCTGGGGCAGGTGATGAGATGGCGGCATCCTCCAGTGTACAGACCCCTGTTGGACCTGTTGACAATGGAAGAGAGACATATCCTAGTCACATACAGACTTGATCGTGCAACAATCCAGGAACTGTGTGCCCAGTTGGAGCCAGACCTGATTTCAGATATCCGCCATCCCACAGGAATCCCCCCCTCTAGTGCAGGTCCTCTCTATACTCCATTTCCTGGCCAGTGGGTCTTTTCAAACAACAATGGCCATGGCATCAGGGATGTCCCAGCCAATGTTCTCTAACGTGTTGTCCAGAGTGTTGTCTGCCCTGCTGAAACACATGCGCAGCTACATCGTGTTCCCTCAAGTGGAGGATTTGCCCACAGTGAAAGGCAACTTCTATGCCCTGGGACATATCCCCAACATCATTGGTGCCATTGATGGTACACATGTGGCATTTGTACTCCCCTGCAGGAATGAACAGGTGTATAGAAACCGGAAGAGCTACCATTCGATGAATGTGCAGATGGTGTGTTTGGCAGGCCAGTACATCTACCATGTGAATGCCAAGTATCCTGGCTCTGTGCATGACGCTCACATTTTGAGGAATAGCAGCATCCCTTATGTGATGGGGCAACTCCAGAGGCACAGTTTGTGGCTAATAGGTGAGGCCAAGGTCCCAATACAGTTGATATAGGTGTCTCGATATGAGGCTGTCCCTAAGGGTTAGGGTGTGTCCAACAGTTGTCCCTCGACATTTGCAGGTGACTCTGGTTACCCCAACCTGTCATGGCTACTGACCCCAGTGAGGAATCCCAGGACAAGGGCAGAGGAACGCTACAATGAGGCACATGGGAAAACTAGGAGGGTGATTGAACGCACCTTCGACCTCCTGAAGGCCAGATTCCGGTGCCTCCATCTGACAGGTGGCTCCCTATACTACACACCGAAGAATGTGTGCCATATAATCGTGGCCTGCTGTATGCTGCACAACCTGGCTTTGCGACGGCAGGTGCCTTTTCTGCAGATGGATGGGCCAGATGGTGGTCTTGTGGCAGCTGTGGAGCCTGTGGACAGTGAAGAAGAGGAGGCAGAAAAAGAGGATATCGACAACTGAAACAACATCATCATGCAATACTTCCAGTGAGACACAGGTAAGAAGATGTCACTTCTTCCCACATCTCATACTATTGTTTGAGCTAGCATAAGTCTGTCCTTTTCATTTATTGTATGGAACCTGACTTGTCACTTTGACTTTCCATTTCACAGATCTGGGTCCCACTTTGTGCCCTCTGCTATGTTTACTGCTGGCCTACAGGTGTGTTACATTGGTATGTGAACAAGTACATTGACATTGCTATATTTCATAGTTATTTCCATTACACATTTGTGAACAGACTGACTCCAGATTGTTTTGTGATTGAAGTGTGTTTATTCCTGTGCTAATAAGTGGAGGGGGTTGTAAAATGGGCTGGGGTGATGGTGGAGGAATGTCCATGGCAGAGTCCAGTCTATTTGTTTCACAGGTGCATTGTCCAAAGGGGCATAGGAAGTGGAGCAATGGCAGTTTAAGGATGGACAGGGTGACATAGTGGGACATAAGGGTGACATTCAGGGGGGTCTCATTTCCTGGCGGGGGTCTAGGCAATGTTCTCTGTCTTGTTCCTGGATCTTAGGGACCGTTTGCGGGGTGGTTCTCCATCTGCAGGGGGTGGGGTGCTGGTGTCCTGTTGTTCCTGTGGCGGTGTCTCCTGTCCACTAGCGCCGGCGGAGGCAGAGGGCTGTACATCATCCAGGCTAGTGTCAGGGGCCCCTTGTTGTGCCACTGTGTCCCTCCTGGTGTTGGGAAGGTCTGCCAGCACCCCTGCAATGGTGACCAGTCTGGTGTTAATGGACTTCAAGTCCTTCCTGATACCAAGGTAGTGTTCCTCCTGCAGCCGTTGGGTCTCCTGAAACTTGGCCCGTAGCGTTGCCATTGTCTCCTGGGAATGATGGTAAGCTCCCATGATGTTGGCGAGTGCCTCGTAGAGAGTGGGTTCCTTGGGCCTGTCCTCCCCCTGTCGCACAGCAGTAAGCTTCCCTGTTATCCTGTGCCTCTGTCCCCGAACCGTGTGCCCACTGCCCCCAGGTCCCTGATCGTCCTGTGTTAGTGGAGTTGCCTGGGTTCCCTGTAGTGGTGGACACACTGCTGATTGACGTGTCCTGGGGGCAGAGGGATGGGCCCGCTGGGTGGGTGCTGTGGTGATGTTTCCTGAGGGGGGAGGCTCTATGGTGGCTTGTGCCAGTGGCAGGGGAACCGACTGTACCGAGGGCCCAGATGGGCCGGGCTGGTCATCTTGATCCAGGCATGCAGAGCTGCTGTCATCACTGTGGGCCTCTTCTGTGGGGGGACTGGATATGTCTGGCACCTTCTGTCCGTTGACGTTGGGTAGGGGTCCTGTTGGGGTGTAAATGCATAATTATTGTATCTGTGTGTGCCATTGTGTGCAATAAGTGAGTAACCCTCTTCTCCAGTGCTTGCATTATTGGCTTGGTCCTTGTGTGATTGGTGATTTTGGGGCATGGGTGGGTCTCTGTACTGGACACGCTTGGGTGATGGGTGTCCATGCTTTGGTGTTACACGCAGGGCCTGGTTTTGGGATGTGTGGGTTGTGTTGGTGGGGCATCTGTGGGTTGTTGGGGTGATGGGTGTGAGGGTAAGGGTGGAAGTATGTGATGGCATGCAGGTGGGATGGGGGGATAAGGTAGTAAAGATATGACTTACCAGAGTCCAGTCCACCTGCTACTCCTGCGAGGCCCTCAGGATGCAGTATTGCCAAGAATTGTTCCTCCCATGTTGTTAGTTGTGGGGGAGGAGGTGGGGGTCCACCGCCAGTCCTCTGTACAGCAATCTGGTGTCTGGAGACCACGAAACGCACCATCCCCCGTAGGTTGTTCCACCTCTTCCTGATGTTATCCCTAGTTATTGGGTGCTGTCCCTCTGTATTGATCCTGTCGACGATTCTGCGCCATAGCTCCATCTTCCTTGCAATGGATGTCTGCTGCACCTGTGATCCGAATAGCTGTGGCTCTACCCGGACGATTTCCTCCACCATGACCCTGAGATACTCCTCAGAGAACCTGGGGTGTCGTTGAGGTGCCATGATGTGGTGTGGGTGATGTGTGAGGTGGTGTCTGTTGTGATGTGTGAGGGGATGTGTTGGTGTGTGTTGTTTGAGGTGCGTGGATGTTGTGTGAGGGATGGTGTTGTGTGTCTGTGGATGCTGGTGTTGTTTTAGGTAGTGTCTCTCTCTGGCCTGCTTTCAAATTTCTGGTAGTAAGGGTTTGTGGGTAATGTGGGTGTGTGTTTTAAATTGGATTGGGTGTGTGGGTGTGGTGTGTGTATGTGTATCAGGTGTGTGTATTTCGATTTGTCCAGTGTGGTTGTGTTTTGTATATGTGTGTGTATTTTGAGCGTAGCGGTGTGTACCGCCAATGGATTACCGCGGTTGAAAGACCGCTGCGTTGATTCGTGGGTCGTGACAGTGTGGGCGTATTCTTATTGGCGTGACGGTGTCGGTTTTGATATCGCCAGTTTAACACTGACCTTTGGTGTGGCGGACTTATGTGGGTGTCTGTATTGTGGCAGATTCCGGGCTGTGGGTCGTAATACCTGTAGCGGAATTCCACGGCCGCAGCGGTATGTTGGCGGTCATCTGCACGGCGGTAAGCAGGATATACCGCCAGGGTTGTAATGAGGACCTATATGTGTTTCTGAACATCTGTAGAACCCCAGGGATTGAGGTAGGCTCGTGTGCTAAAAAACACACGTGCCTGAAAATTGACACACACAAACTTCAAGACTGCATCTCTTTTCCTCTTGGGTAACCTTAACATTGTAGTGGTTATATCTGTTTACTTTTGATATGTGCTGATTGATTGCATTTTTTCAACTAGGTTCACACACATTAACAATCTCTGGAATGTATACAAAGTATTCTATTTTGTGTCATATCCTGATCAATCATTCAACAATAATGTCCCTAAAAATTAGTGAAGATTAGCTTTTTGCACACCTAGAATCACATTTGCTAAGACTTACTAAGATTTGTACGGGTGCTCCAATGGTGCAAAACAGTTCAAGGTGGTGCAACTTTCAGATATAATCAAATTCCTGCCACTAAAGTGTTTTAGTACCAAAAGGTGATCCTAGTGTAGTGTGAAAACAACTTTGTGTCATGAAGGGCTGATCCCCTAGTATTGCTACAAGGGCATATTAGGGGTGCCCTGCCTAAAAAAAAACCTACATTTTGACGCAAAGCCCAATGAACTAAAACAACCTAACCTTTGTTTTTATCCAAGCCTGACTCCAAGTGAAACCAGATGCAAGCAACAGGACAAGAAATATATCACGTGATACACATATGTAAAATGTGTTTTACATAACAGCACACAACTTGCATGGCTGATCCGGATGAGGTTGTATTCCCACAGGATTTTGTACTAGAGGGTATATCTCAACTGCGATTCCTATCGCTATATATCACAGAGGTGCCTTTTTGCCATATTGCAATGGTGAGCGTCACATACTATAACCTCTTTTAGTGCAAGTACCATCAATTTTATCATCCGCAGGTGACTCTTTTTAAATATGGCTCCACAAAGTTTCACATCACCTCGTACACTTCATCACTGAAATAACACCTGTAGCGCTCTATTACATTATACATAGTAAATCTAGAGCATATTGCCTTACATATGTATATATCAACATCTCTAATTAAAAATTAATAACATTATTCATATATGTTTTAACATTAATTTGCATTCATTTATATTGCTAAGTATTTTTTATAGTCTAATGTATTATTATTTCCTATGGGGTTTTATTTTAATTCCCTACCTCCATTGTTTTTTTTTTTTAGAAAAGGGTGTTATAGTACCAGTGGTTGGCCATGTGTAGTGCTAGACTTGCAACAAACGTGCAAGGTACTACACAAATGTAACTTACTACAACAGTGCAGTTCGTGAATACTAACAAGTTGCCAACTTACTTAAAAGTGTAAACTTACTCCAAATTGTAAGTTCCTTTGTGAATCAGGGCTATAGAGTTTAGTGTGCACTTAAATTAGCAAGCAGCTCTCCTCCAAGATAGAATGCAATAGCTTTGTACCATTTATATTCAGTTGGATAGGGTGATTGAGATTTATATTGATTTTACTTCTTCATTAAGAACAAAATAGGAACTGTGCAGATCACAATGAGGAACGCTGTTGACATTCAACTAAACATATTTGAAGATAAAGAACAGAAAACTGAAGGGATAGATTTAAAACTGCACTTGAAACCAGTCAATAAATCAGAGCATATAGTTTTAGAAACATGTGTAACGGCAGTTACATTCAATACATGGAACACAGTGTGCAATAAGTCACAAAATGTATTGGAAAGTGAGTTTGTAGCAATTGCTGGATCTCAAAGGCAGAATGGGCAATTAGAATAGCATATTTCTGGACCTCAAAGGTTAATAGTACATTTTTCTCAGCTATGACTGATCTAAACTTGTTTAGTTTACCAAGGCACGTATGTATCATGTCTACTTATGGCCATGAAGCACTTTCAAAGCCCATTATTGAGGGAGGATATGATGAAACACCACAACATTTTAATATTTTTGAATAGTTCATAAATGCACAAAATTCTGGGCTAATACACAAAGAGTATTCATTTGTTTGAAATAGGTAGTTCCCAAATGGTAACAGCATGTAATAAAAGGGAATAAAGGAAGAAGGGGTTGCAGGGGTTGCAATAGTGTTACATTAACAGTGTGAGTGTCCTAAAGGAAAGGTATGTGCTCATAAAAGCAGGAGTGTTTTTTGTCCAGCAATGGTCCTCAAAAGGGAAACTCCAAACATGCTGTGGAATTGTGGTATACATACATTCATACCATCCAAGAGATGTATGCTTCTGGCAATTATAAAAATAACAAACAGTGATAGGAATGGGTATTATTCCATGAAGGAACTACATAAGGTGTGGATCCTCAACAGCAGAAAAAGGCAGGCTCTCTATCTGTTCGATTGAGAGACATCATGGGATGCCTCTTTTTTCAAGTTTGCTATAAGTTTGACAGTGAGATTGTAAGGAAAATAGATAAATAAATTGTTTACCAATGTTTGTACCATCTACCCCAGTTGTGTTAATGTAGTCATTTGAGACTGCCAATGTTACAAGTAGTTTAAATCTTCTTGCAAAAACAGAAAAGGTGATAGTAGAGATGATGTTGTGTTTTCGCCATATTACTATTTGAGTACTGCAGAAATACTTTACACATTACCTTTAAGTTAAGCCTGACTTCTTTTGTGCCTGGTCACCGGAGGGTTAAGCACATGTTTATTTTGTGGTTCACTTGGCCAATAACTGTGATTATTATTTGTTTGGTTCTCACAGTCCTCAACTAATAATCCAATTTGTTACTACAGTCTGGTCTATTTGCTAATGGAATGGCACTTTTAGTCATAAACCTGCCCAATCACATATTAGATTTATTGGTTGTAAGGCTACTCTAGATGAAACAGTGTTAAATTGTATGTTCCATACTGAGCTATTTAATTCAAATAATTATCAGTGATATTTTCATTGCATTTCCAATCTGCAAAATGTGACAAGTTAATTAGCACACTTGATGCTGTCTTCAAATCTGAAGGGTATGCAAAGTTCACACAAGTTGTCTGTTGCAGTCTTTTCTGAATAAAATGTAATTTCTATATAAATCATGTCTGTTCTGAACAAGGTATCAGTGCCATGAACATGTCAAATGTTAGCTTCCCAAATACTTTTTTCACTAATATTCACTAATATTTTCTCTCCAATAAGTGTAAGCTGGTTCTAAAACCAAATCAACGAACTGTGCTGAATAGATACATCTATGATGAGCAATCAAACCTTTTTACGTTTTTCGGGTTCTTGATAATAATAAGATGCAAATGAATCAGATCTTTAGTCACTGTTGAAATATGAAAAACGTTACGACTGTTCATGGGGAGGAGGTTGCTGAATTGTTCCCACTATGCACTAAATAAAATTTGTTGGGTTGTTAGATCATAATGGTGTCCACAATTATGCAAAAAGGGAAAAGCTCCTGATGATTCTCTGTATATCCCTTGAACTTGCAAAAAGGTCTGACGTGACAATGTTATCCAATGAGACACTTGAATGATACGGATTTTAAATAATTTTGATATGGTCCAAAATTTGATAAGGCACCTTTTCCAAGAGAACACCATCAAGCAAAGGATATACAGTTGTATGGACACCATGGCCATCCCTTTTACCTATGTGAGAAAAAGAATGAGGTTGCAGTTCCTGAACAACAGGAGATGATGTTAAACTTTCAGGAAGATAGTATGCATGCAAATCGGCATGATTGTAATCAGCATTTTAATCTATAACAGAAATGATGATATTGCAGCAAAGATTTAAATGTAGGACTTTGGTGTGCCTATCTGCCCTGCACAACCAGTCAACAGGTGAAAATCCTTCTGTAAAATCATTTCATTGCAGAATTAGACATTCATTTTTTTGAGAGACAGGAAAAACAGCTCTTGGTTTAGGATCTGGCATATGTTCAGATAATACAATTTCTTGCTTCAGTATTATTTCAACCGATGTAGACTTTTTTGGTAGTGCACATAAAAATGCCATAACAGAAGTGGCAACCATCAATAAAGTTGCAGTAGGTTAATTTGCTGCACGTGATGCTTGCACCATGTCTGACTCAGTATTAATGTACTTGGTGATAGATGTTAAGATAGAGACAAAGTAGGTCCATCAATGGGGCCAGTGATTTCAACATGTCTATACATTTCTTGAGACATTTCCAGAATAGGGAAAGGAGTTACTGTACTAATCTCAAAGCACTGTGGAGACCCGGAGACAACTCTGAACAGAAAGGAGGGTATTGTGCTTTTTTAATATGGTCAATCAACACCTCTCTGTTTTTATTTGCACCAGGAAGTAGTGGCAGGACTACCGGGCATGTGCTTTCTACCCAAGTATTAGAACAGCTTGTCTGTAAGATGGTCCAATGACTGGCTTGTCAGGGATGCATTACTTAACTTGCTCTCCCACTTTGGCGAGCCGCCTAACAACAGCTTTATAGTCAGTGATAAAGTCTCTTTTCTTGGAGAAAGTCTCTCTAACTCCTTGAGTATTCTGTAACAATCTTGAAATAAGGTCAAATGAATCCATTTTGACTTTACCACCATTTCAGAAAGATCAGGATAACAAGCTTTCATAGAATGTCAAAAAGCATCAGGTATGCATTCAGCCACCTAATCTCCTTTATGTAAGTTATTTGTTGATCACTGAGCCTTACACAGGTTGTGATACCATAACAACCCTGAGTCCAATATCAAAGCAGTAAAAGTTAGCTTAATCATACCGTTGCCTTGCTTGACCACACTATTCAATTTCAGATGGAAAGGATACAAGTATAGCTGTTGTACTCCCAGAGCAGATACAGCATCCAAAAATGCCTTAGTGGCAAACTCAAGACAATTGTCTGATTGGAACATATGAACTGCTCCCATTGCTTCTAGGCAATGCAAGTCTTTTATAACTTCTTGAACAGTGTCGGTTTCTTGTGTTTAAATCAATGGAATCTAGATCAAAAGTTGACCACAACAAATATATGCTTATTTCGATTTATTGCTGGCATCGGGACAATATGATCAGTTAAAATATACCAAAAAGTTTATAAGAAATCCTGAAAAGAATCGGTGCTGGTCTTACTGCAGTCAAATGCTTTATTTCTGGCAAACATTACAATGCTGCATGTAATTTTTTGCTCTCAAGTATGCCCATCAGTATCATTGTTATAGCATTGACACAGTAGCACTGATGCCAGCATGAGCTGAAACTAACCCTTTGTAAGCTGCCCTAATCAAATCTAGTATAGCTCACCCATTAGGTGTTGGATGTGGCCCTCTCTGCAGGGTCATCCCTGAATTGATTGCCTTATCTGCTCCTATTTTTGCAGATTTTTTTTTTGTTGGCCCTAGGACTCTGTGCTCTTTACCATGGCTAACTAGTGCATACGTGCTTGTGCTCTCTCCTTTAAACATGGTAAAATTGTCAATTCACACATTTAATTTACTTGTAAGTCATTAGTAAAGTGGTATTATATGTACCCAGGCCTGTAAATTAAATGCTGCTGATAGGCCTGCAGCACTTGTTGTTCCACCCACTTAGGTAGCCCTGTAAAACATGTTCCAGGCCTACCATTGCAGCCTGTGTGTAAAGTTTTAAACTGACAATTCGACTTGAAAAAATAAATGCCTGTTATGCCCAAAAAACTCTTTTTATGTATAAGCCATCCCTTAAGAAGACCTTAGACAGCCCATAGGGCACAGTACTTTGTAATTAAAAAGTTAAACATATACTTTTATCTTTTACATGTCCTAATAGTGAAAACTCACAAATTCATTTTTCACTACTGTGAGGCCTACCTCTCCCATTGGATAACATTAGGCTAGCTTATTACATCTAATACATGATAACATTTGATTGGGAGCAGGTAGGAAAGTCATGTTTGGCATCTGAGGAATTATCATTTAAAATCCTCTTTAATAGGAAAGTCAGATTTTAAATCACAATTCTGAAAATGTTACTTTTAGAAAGTTGGCATTTTATTGTCGTAGCCATTTGGTGCCTGCATACTGTTACTGGGTGACATGAGTGGGTATACTTGACAGCTAACTTTGGTGTATTCCTCCTAGACAATATCTGTTGGAAATGGTCCTTTTTGCAGGGTTTCCCCTGACTTTTTGCCTCTGAAACTCTGTTTTTGATCCTGTGCTGGATTTTATTTTTGCTGGCTTTTTCGGATTCTGTGCACTTTACCACTGCCGACCAGTGCTAAAGTGCAAGTGCTTTCTGTCTAAATTGTATTAGTGATTGGTTTATCCAAGATTTGCATATTTGATTTACAAGTAAGTCCCTACAAAAGTGCAGTATTTGTGACCAGGGCCTGTAAATCAAATACTACTAGTGGGCCAGCAGCCCTAATTGAGCCACCCATGTGAGTAGCCCTGTAAACATGCCTCAGACCTGCCACTGCAGTGTCTCTATGCGCAGTTTCAACTGCCAGTTCAACCTGGCAAGTGCACCCACTTAACAGACTCAAACCTTCCCTTCTACTACATGTAAGTCACCTTCAAGTTAGGCCTAAGGCAGCTCTATGGGCAAGGTGCAGTGTAATTAAAAGGTAGGACACTTACTGGTATGTTTTACACGTCTTCGTAGTGAAATACTGCTAAATTAGTTTTTCACTATTGTGAGTGTAGGAAAGTACCATCTTGCCTGGCATGTTACCTCCATTTTTACATGTATGTAAGTTTGTTTTTGCCTTTCTCACTGGGATCCTGCTAGCCAGGACCCCAGTGCTCATAGTTTGTGTACCTGTGTAGTGACTAACTGTGTCCCTGAGGCTCTCCTAAACCAGAACCTCAGTGCTTATGCTCTCTCTGCATTTAAAATTGTCACTATAGGCTAGTGACCATTTTTACCAATTCTAATTGGCACACTGGAACACCCTTATAATTCCCTAGTATATGGTACCTAGATACCCAGGGCATTGGGGTTCCAGGAGATCCCTATGGGCTGCAGCATTTCTTTTGCCACCTATAGGGAGCTCAGACAAATCTTACACAGGACCGCCACTGCAGCCTGAGTGAAAAAACACACATGTTATTTCACAGCCATTTTCACTGCACTTTAGTAACTTATAAGTCACCTATATGTCTAACCTTCACTTGCTGAAGGTTAGGTGCAAAGTTACTAAGTGTGAGGGCAGCCTTGCACTTGCAAAGGTGCCCCCACATAGTTCAGGGCCATTTCCCTGGACTTTGTGAGCGCGGAGACGCCATTACACGCGTGCACTACATATAGGTCAATACCTATATGTAGCTTCACAATGGTAACTTCGAATGTGGCCATGTAACATTTCTAAGGTCATGTAATTGTCCCCCCATGCCAAATCTGGTATTGGGGTGCCAATTCCATGCATCCCCGGGGCTCCACTATGGACCCCGGGTACTTCCAAACCAGCTCTCTGGGGTTTTCTCTGCAGCTACCGCTGCTGCCACCCCACAGACAGGGTTTTGCCCTCCTGTTGTCTGGAATGTAGAACAAAGAATTTCCTCTGAGAGAGGATGTTACACCCTCTCCCTTTGGAAATAGGTGTTAAAGACTGGGGTGGGGTAGCCTCTCTCAGCCTCTGAAAATGCTTTGAAGGGCACAGATGGTGCCCTCCTTGCATAAGCCAGTCTACACCGGTTCAGGGAACCCCCAGTCCCTGCTCTGGCGGGAAACTGGACAAAGGAAAGGGAGTGACCACTCCCCTGTCCATCACCACCACAAAGGTGGTGCACAGAGCTCATACAGTGTATCCCAGACCACTGCCATCTTAGATCCAGAGGTGTGAGGGCACTCTGGAGGCCTCTGAGAGGCCAGTGCCAGCAGGTGATGTCAGAGACCCCTCCTGATAGGTGCTTACCTGACTAGGTGGCCAATCCTCCTCTGAGGGCTATTTAGGGTCTCTCCTGTGGGCTTTTCCTCAGATAATGACTTGCAAGAATTCACCAGAGTTCCTCTGCACCTCTCTCTTTGACTTCTGCCAAGGATCGACCGCTGACTGCTCCAGGACGCCTGCAAAACTGCAACAAAGTAGCAAGAAGACTACCAGCGACATTGTAGTGCCTAATCCTGCCGGCTTTCTCAACTGTTTCCTGGTGGTGCATGCTTTGGGGGCTGCCTGCCTTCATCCTGCACTGGATGCCACGAAGAAATCTCCTGTGGGTCGACGGAATCCTCCCCCTGCTCCAGCAGGCACCGAACTTCAGCATCACTGGTACTCTGGGACCCCTCTCATCCTGATGAGCATGGCCTCTGGATCACAGGTGGTGGACCCAAGTGACCCTGACTGGCCAGTGGTCCAACTGTCCAAATTTGGAGGAGGTAAGTCCTTGCCTCCCCTCTCCAGACAGTAATCCCATGCACCACATGTCATAAAATTGGAAGCCGGCCTGAGGAGGAGACCTACTCAAAGTTGAGGGAAAAAGAACCAAAAAAAAGACTAAGGGCCTGATTTAGAGTTTGATGGCTGGTTTACTCTGTAAACCACCCACCAAACATCATCTTCCTCACGAGACCTGGTTCAACCCCACATCTGCCCCAGACATTTGCACAGTGATCCCCAAAGAATATAACAAATTATTCACCAGGACTGCACCAACAAGCCGGTGGGAGGAACAGCCATTATCCACAAAGAGACCATACAGTGCACCACCACCACCAACAACACCACCACCCCTACTTCACATGGATGACAAAACAACTATCAGAGGCACCCTTGCATACTGAGCACCCAGGCCCATACTCCAGCTTCTGCAACACTTTTGCAGAATTCATTGCGCCCCTAGCCTTGGACTCCAAGGACTACATCTTCCACAGCGGCCTAAATTTCCACATTGACGACTCCGATGACAAAAATACTGCACTGTGTCCAATGACAATAACACTGCACACCTCCTCGACAGTAGGAACAGCCTCGGGTTGACCCAAACTGTCTGCGACCCTACTCATACCGCAGGACACACACAGGACCCCATTTTCACCTCCAGCAACTGCATCAAATACAGCTATGTCACAGAACTCACATGGACCTATCACTTCACTGTCCACTTCAGCATCTCCAGCCCCCACACCTCCAGCCCCCAAGATGACCAGCACCCTCACCAGAGGTGGATCAAAATCCCATAGACCAGCTAGGCAGTCACCCTCAGCACCTCCAACCCTGCTACTGCCACAAACCTCGAACAGGGAGTGAAAAACTTCAATACCTGGATCACCAATTGCGCTGACTGGATTTTCCCCATCAAGAGCAACAACCAGACAAAATCCTCAAAAAAGGTGAGTTGGAACACCCAAGAACTCAGAACAGCAAAACGAGACATCAAACATCTGGAGAGGAGATGCCGCCAGCAAGGATGCCTCCGACAGAGTAGCTTTCAAGGCCTCCCTCAACCTCTACCACCTGAGGGCAACAAAGAAGACAGCCCTTGCTGCACACATCGAAATCAGCGCCAACAACACCACAGAACTTTTAAAGGAATTTTCCAACCCAGCTTCCAGCGAAAACAACATCACACCTTCACAGGTGCTCTGCGACAACCTCACCCACTTGTTGCACAACAAGATTGCAACCATATGCAGAAATTTGAACCCCAACCCACGCCTATGGATAGATACACCACCACCATAACTCACATGAACCACTTGGAACATTCTCTCCACCCAGGACATCACCCCCACCATGAAATCTATCAACTTAGGAGCTCTCACAGACCCATGCCTGTACTACATCTTTAACCTTGGAAACCAAAGGATCAGCCAGGAACTTACCACCCCGCTCAACACCTCTATCACCACCACAACATTCCCTGATGCCTGAAAGCACACAGAAGTAAGATCACTGCTCAAATAACTCTCCCTCAGCCCTAGCCAACCCAAAAACTACCAGCCAATCTCTCTGCTTCTAATCCCCCGAACGAAGGTACTGGAAGAGATCATCAACAATCAACTCATGATATACCTAGAGCAGAACTAGCTACTAAACGCCTCCCAATCTGACCTCTGCAGCAATCACAATGCTGAAATTGCCTGATTGCAGCCACCGACAACATCCAAACCCCCCTGGCCCAAGGATAAACAGCAGCTGTGATCCTCTATGACTTCTCAGCAGCCTTTGACACCGTATCCCACCACATGCTGATCAAAAGACTCCACCTCATCAGAATCTCAGAATCCAAGGGGATGCACTCTGATGGGTCACCTCTTTCCTTACTGGAAGAACCAAGAGGATCCACCTCCCACTTTTCACCTCCAAACCCCGCGGTGTGCGCCAGGGCTCATCCCTCAGCCCCATGCTCTTAAACGCATATATGACCCCACTAACCAGCATCGTCAGATCCCATGGTCTCAACATAATTTTGACAGAGGCCTACTGCTTATTGTATCTGTCTTGAGCTCCATCACGGTCTCCATAAAATTTTGACATTGACCCAGAGAGGTGCGACCAGATAGTCGTGGTTAACACTTTTCACTCTCCAGCACTAAAAGCAAATTTTTTATTTAATTTAAAAAACTTGTGTCTCTGGTTCGCTACATTAGATTTTTGTCCTTTTGGTGTCATTTTAAAGATAAACATATTTTCTATTTTTTATACATTGGTGTTGGAGTTTTATTGTGTTTTATGCCTTACTTTTTTATCTTTTTGTTGATATTAAATGCTTTACACACCTTTCTCCAAGGTTAAGTCTAACTGCTCATGAGCCAAGCTACCAAGGGTTGAGCAAGGATTAATTTACTGAGACCTCAACTGGACCTTATTTGTGATTATGGCCTTATTACTAAGTGTAGGCACCTATCTGACCTTACTAATAAATCACTTTCGAACACTGTTGAAAACTCAACTCCCACATATCCATGTCATGAAGATGATGTCTTACCCTCGTCCTTCAAAAAAGTTCTCATTGGGAGGCACTGTCTCACACCTACTCATCTTTAACAATGTCTCCCCCACTCAGGCATCTTCCCAGATGCTCTCAAGAAAGGCCATATCCCCCACTCCTAAAGGAACCTGCACTAGACCCTGAGGACCTCGCCAACTACTTTCCCTTCTCTTGCCTACCATGCACCAGCAACACATTCGGAAAAAAGCAGTATATGTTCATCCCCATGATCAGATCAATGCTAACCATGCCTGCACCACTGCCAGTCTGGCTTCAGATCAGGCTGTAGCATGGAGATCATTTCGTAGGCAATGTCCTCTTGACCACTAATGAAGATGACCACTGCCTCTTGCTATTACTAGACCTCTCAGCTACCTTTGACACATTCAACCATCCCGACCTCATATGCACCTGGAAGTCGTGAATATGATTTACCAGCAAAGTTCTCCATTGGTTTTGCTTCAGGTTTTCCAACTGACTCAAGTTTCTTCCCATGGGCACCTCCAAGTCCCAAAAGTTATCTCCCCCCTACAGAGTCCCCCAGTGTTTCATAATTTCTCCTCTCATCTTCAACCTCTACATGGAGCTGTTTAGAGCTCTACTCACAGATAGCAGCATCAAGATTGATCAATATGCCAATGATGCATAACATCCAGCACTCAAGCACTGCCTGCACATACCACCAAACCCAAATGACCAGAGCCGACATGAAACACAACATACTGAATACAGAATTCTGGTTATTTAGCTGGAACAAACAAGAAACAATGCAAACCTGATTCAATTAAATGAAGCTTGACATTTTCAAACCCCATCTTTCACTGAATGCCAATTCACTTGGATTCACACTGCACACCAACCTCACCCTTAAGGAACACACTGCTAAACAACACAAAGCCAGCCAGCTACCAGCTCTCTCTTCTAAAAGAAGTGAAACCATTACCTCCAGAAAGCAACTTTCGATCAGCTGTTCAAGCTCTCATACTCTAGCATCGGGATGGTGGTAACATCCTGCTAGAAGGCCCTCCAGACTCTACACTGTCACTCCTTAAGGACATCCTACATGCCACAGCACGTCTCATCTAGGGCCTGAAGAAATATGATCACATCATACCTGCCTGATGTAACTTCATTAGTTCCCCTTGCCAGCCAGCACTATCTTCAGAACCAGCTGCATCATCTACAAAGCCATCACAACCAGAAGCCCTGTTTATCTTGAAAACAAGCTTACCGTCTGTTGGAAATGGGCCTTTCTGCAGGATTATCCTTAAACGTTTTGCTTTTCTCTTCCTATTTTTCTGACCCTCTTTTTGTTGGCTTTAGGACTCTGGGCACTTTACCACTGCTAATTTATGCTAAAGTGCATATGCTCTCTCCCCTAAAACTTGGTACTTTTGGCTTACACCTATTTAGCATACACAGTTTACCTGTAAGTACCTTGTAAAGTGGTATACCATGTAAACAAGGCCTGTAAATCAAATCCTACTAGTGGGCCTGCAGCACTGATTGCCCAACCATAGAAGTAGCCTTTCAAACTTGTCTCAGGCTTTCCACTGCAGGGCCTGTGTGTACAGTTTACTGTCACATTGACTTCGCAAATCAAACTACTTGCCAAGGCCTAAACTCCCTTTTTACTTCACCAACATCACCCCTAAGGTAGACCTTAGGTAGCCTATGGGCAGGCTGCTGTAAATATACAAGGTAGTAAATGTACCTTTATGGATTTGCATGTCCTAGTAGTGACAAACAGCCTATTTCATTTTTCAGTACTGTGAGTCCTGCTCTTCTCATAGGTTTGCATTGAAAATTCCCTTACATATGTCTATGTGGTCATTTCTGACCTGTGAGGCATAGCATGGGCATGTTTGGTATGTTTGAAATGGTTGTGAGAAATTCTGCTTACTGGTGTCGGTGGCTTTTACATTGCTATTTTGAAAATACCACTTTTAGAAAGTGGACATTTCCCTGTGCCTATCGCTCTAGTGCTTTGCAGCCTGACTCCAATCCATGTCTGGGGCAGTGACAGATCCACTTGGTACATACCTTCCAGACAGCCACAACACAGGAAGGGCTGGGTGTAATAGAAGAGGCATATGCAGACTGATAGTGATCCTGGGCTGGGGAGAGGGAGGTTGTTCACACCTTATATGTCAATAGGCTGTGTCCTGCCCTCACACAATGGGCTGATTACCCCCTACTGATGTCTGGACACAGGGCTGGGTTGAAATGGTGTTGTGCTTCACTTGAAAGGGTTCCCTTGAAGTCAGCCTCTGAACAAAGGCATTTTTGAGTAGAAATACAGGGGCTCTGACCCCATGATTTTAGAGCACCTTTGGGAAACTTGGACAGAACCTCTGCCAGAAGGACTGCTAACCTGCAAAATGACTCATCTGGACTGCTCTTCTGTTGTTGCCCTGCTACTGAAGGGTGGACTACAGGACTCACTGGATTGCTTTTCTGCTTGTTGCCCTGCTGCTGGCTGCTCTGTGTCTCTAGGTTGTCAGAAGACTGCTGTTTACCAGGTGGAGCCACCATCTGAACCACTTGTTACTTTTGTGTGAGCTTGCCCTGGACCTAGTGTTCTCCAGGGGCAGGTTGACTTGCTCCTCTGCCCCTGTTAGTCTGGAATCCCAGTGATCTAGAGGAGTCTCTGTTTACTCACGATGGGACGCTGCCCTGGGAATCACTTTGTGTGGTGCTCCTTTCTCCCCCAGCCCATTTTGTGGGGTGGAAGCAGACGAGAGCTTTGTAGCTCACCGTGGACATGGCAGAGCACAGCCAATACGGTTCCACATCCCCACTTGATGACCCTGGAGCTTGGGAGGTCAGATGCTGGCCAGGGCTTGCTGGACCCGTGTCAAGCCTAGCTTGGGAGCGGAGTTCCCTGGCATTACTGGATTGGCTTCCCGACCCGTCCACACACTGGAGGAAGTTGCCCGAAGTGCTGTAGAGGAGAGGTGTGTCTCTCTCCTTAATTAGGCTACTCAGAAGCAAGGAGGCTGGCACCAACACTAATGGAATTCTGTCCCACTCCCTAAAGATTCACCTAATTCAGTGCTGGCACCACAGGCTGCTCTGGAAGCCCGACAATTCCCAAGAGAGGCAAGTGACTGTTGAGGCCACCATCAGGAGCCACACAGGCTCCCCACATCAAGGAAGGTACTCTGGGAGCTGTCTGCCGCACAAACAGCTGCAGCGTGCGTTTGCAAGCAACTATCATGTTTGTTCTTCCTGGGGGGGGAACCTAAGGAGGTCTTCCTTGCCTGCCACTAATTCAAGAGCACCTTCCCCCAATGTGGCTTAGCTGGGGAAAAGCTCCCCCCGTAGAACCATCCTGGGGAGTAACCTCGAAGGAGGTCCCCAATCGCTGCATAAAACCCTTACCGCATTCAGAAGGGTGTTGTGGGGGAGTTTAGAGGGCCATAATATAGATAGTAGGCACGCAAGGGTTGCTGCTGCCTACGATGTCTACCAGACTGTCATACCCTGTGTAAGGGACACTCAGGTGTCTCAGTGTCTCTGTTTTCAGGATCAATGTGTCCAGTTATTCCTCATGGTGACTTAGGATGCCTCTTGTGATCTATTTCTGGTTGGTTTCCTTTCCTACCCTAAAGATTCACAGATTTTAGAACAATATCCCTTTTGATCCTTGCATTACTCAGGCTCTGGGGTACTATTGCAGTAAGGGTGTACTATGCCCAGTCATATGGTTTCATATTAATACATGTGTTTTGCCCCAAAATGCCATTACAATACTAGCATTCAAGTGACAATGTATATGCTTGACTCTAAACTGTTACACGTAGGTTGTGTGACGTTTTGCATTGCATTACAAAAATGAGCCAGACCACAGCAATGATAATTTATGTGCAACATTTATAATGTATGTCATTTTTGGTGTAATGATATGTGGTGATTCATTGGATTACTGTGATAACTTACCTGCTGTGCCTCATGTCTTTACTGTGTGATGTATGGCATTTTTATTCTTGCCTAACCAAGATAATGAGTATTGACTGAGAACTACCATAGTGTGCACAGTACTTAAAAATATTGTCATTTTGGTTTATATTATAGACAATATGCTATAGGTTTATATATAACCCTATGTGACGTGTCTTTTGTGGTGTATTTATTGTGTTACTGGTGTGGGGGTGTTGCACAAACACTTTACACATGACCTCTGGAGATAAACCTGACTGCTGTGTGCCAAGCTACCAATTTATGAGCAAAGGTTATCTTTGGTGTGCAACTGACTCGCCCTGAAAAGAGTGGTGGGTTCTTCCTGGCTGAGGAGCATACCCTAGCGAACCAGAACCCCCATTTCTAGCAACATCTCTGTTGGTTCTCAGCACACCCATAGCCAGGACACCATCAGACAGCATACCATGAAGTGTAAAAAATAAAAAACAAGGCAGCAGGCCTTTTCCATCTATGGTGCCAGGATCTAGACAACATCCTTATATCCATCACAACTGCCCCAACATTGCTTCAGTTTCGGAAAGAGTTTCATTTTTGCTAGAGTTACCTAGGGTTAGCCCTGTAGAAGCCTTTGCTGGTTGGTCAGCCGTTGACAGGCTGACCAGGCTGCCTTGATGAGGTGTGAAGTGGCTTGGGCTGAGACAAAGAAGCCATCTGATGGGAGGAGAACTGCAGCAGCAGATGCCAGAGCAGGAAGGGAGCTGGGTGGCCAAACTGGTCTCCAAAGGAGGTAAAGATAGTTGGGAGAGAAACCAGACCTCCCCCTTTTCCTGTACCCCCAGCCAAGTGGGAGTCTCTTTAATTAGATAAAGAGAGGGGCTGGAAGGGGAGTGCAGGGGAAAGTCAGCCATACCTGTGGGCGGGCTTGACCTGACCTGTACCTCCAGGAGAGTTTTTTTCCATCTTGAATTTTTGACGAACAGTGCTTCTGGGACGTGTTTTCTTTGTCAATCCTGCTATGATCTGTTTGTAAATGAGATTTAGGGGCAGATTTAAGAGCCCCTCGTGCCATCTAATGATACATTAGCGTAATTGTTTTTATGTGAATGTGGCATTAGATGGCAAAAAGCCCTGCACCAGATTTACAATGTGGCACAATGCATGAATTGTGCCACTTTGTAACTCTTTGCGCTACATCATGCATGTGTGATGCATAATGTATGCAAAGGAGGCATTCCCCCATGGGGTGGGGGGGCGAATAAATGGCAGAAAGAATTCTAAGAGATTTCTTTGCATCATTTTTTTCGCCACTTTTAACGCCTGCTCAGACCAGGCTTTAAAAGGAGGGACACCATTAATTATAATGGTCCTCAATGGGCTTTGCAGGATTAGCGTTAACATTTTGATGCTAGTTCCCTAACTACTGCCATGGTTCACAGTATCATATATGCGGCACACACATGGTGGCGTTATGGTGGTGCTAAGGGGCTCATGAAAAGTGGCACTGCACTGGGTGCATAGGAACTTTTCTTAAACCTGGCCCTCAAAGTCTTAACCTTTTTTTTCTTCCTTCAGGATAACCTCAACATCGTATGCTAGCTCTCTTTCAGTTCTATGTCTGACATACTCATCGTTTCTGTGCTATTCAGTTCATCTGCTCCTTTCTGTCCTCTTTCCATATGCAGTGTTATGCAGAAAACAGAAAGAATGCTGATCCCGACCTGGATTTTTTGTTTTTTCGCTGTCCCTTTAGTTGGCCCCACTCATGTCCCCCTCACCAAATAAATGCATATATTGATCCCCGGGACCTAGCCCTCCCAATGGGTCCTAATAATTTAAATGAAAATGTCTGTCTCCATTTATTTCCATGATCCCACTGGGCTACAGCAAGATTGTGCCAATTGTTTTTTTTAAAAAAAATTTGCTGTGGGAGTAGGGAGCCCTCTGGGACCACCCATTAAAGTTTAGTCAGTGCACCTGAAAATCTCACCATTTCAGGCTCAGTTTTCATGTAAGTGTCTACCAATAAATCCTCGCAGAGTGTGAAAATAATGGCTGCTCATTCTTAACAATATTTATAAGGGTTTGCAGTCCCTGCTTTCCAATTTTGGTATTACTGTCCTAAAATGGGGGATGGGAGCAGATTCCTTATGATATTGGGATTTTATTGTTAAAATTTGGTCCATGGGAAGCCCATAAACCTGGGTTAAAGGACCGCTCACAGAATAACGGTTAACATATCTGTTATTTTGAACCCTTTCTAGTCCAATGACACATTTGTGTAATGGTTATTTCTCAAAGACTACAAAATGAGTTTACACCAAATCAAGCAAAGACACCTCCCTGAACTGAACTGAGTGCAGTTCTAGTCTCATACTAAGGGCCAGATTTAAGAAAAGTGGCACTGCACTGAGTGCAGCACCACTTTTCTTGTGCCCCTTAGCGCCCCCCCTAATGCCACCATGGCGGTAGTTCTGAGCTTTGCAGGATTGCTAATCCTGCAAAGCCCATTGTGGACCATTGTAAACAATGTTGTACCTCTTTTCAACACCTGCTCTGAGCAGGAGTTGAAAATGCAGAAAATAATGACACAAACAAATCTCTTAGATTTCTTTGCGCTGTATTTTCGGCCCCCGAATGGGGGAGCGCCCGTTTGCATACATTATGCATGGCGCTGGCATAATGTAGCGCCAAGGTTTACAAAGTGGCGAAATGCATGCATTGTGCCACTTTGTAAAATTAATGCAGCGATTTCGGCCTAGTTTGGCCACATTAACGTAAAACAAAAATTACAGTAACGTGGCTCAAGGAGGCACTAGGGGCACTTAAATCTGCCCCCAAGTTTTGTGTAATTTCTGTAGTGAAGAGAAAAGATTCCCATAGGAGTTAAAATTGGCAGTGCCAATTTTTTGACCATGACATTAAGTGGTCCTCCTTGACAGATTTGCGCGAAAGTCGTCATAGCAAATCTAAGTTAACCCCTTCGCTGCAAGGCCTTTTCCCCCTCAGGTGGCAGGCATTTTTTGGGCTATTTGGGGCGGGGCACGCTTAGGCCCTCATAACTTTTTGTCCACATAAGTTGCCCATGCCAAATTTTAGTCCTTTTTTCCCAACATCCTAGGGATTCTAGAGGTACCCAGACTTTGTGGGTTCCCCTGACGGAGACCAAGAAATTTGCCAAAATACATGAATTTTTTTTTTAAATGGGAAAAAACGGCTGCAGAAGAAGGCTTGTGGTTTTTTCCCTGAAATTGGCATAAACAAAGGATTTGCAGTGCTAAAATTACCAGCTTCCCAGCTTTCAGGAACAGGAAGACTTGGTTCAGAAAACCCAATTTTTCAACACAATTTTGGCATTTTACTGGGACATACCCCCTTTTTACTATTTTTTCCAGTCAGTGACAGAAATGGGTGTGAAACCAATGCTTGATCCCAGAAACCTAAACATTTCTGAAAAGTAGACACATTTCTGAATTCAGCAATGGGTAATTTGTGTAGATCCTACAAGGGTTTCCTACAGAAAATAACAACTGAAATAAAAAAAATATTGAAATTGAGGTGAAAAAAACAGCCATTTTTCTCTACGTTTTATTCTGTAACTTTTTCCTGCAATGTCAGATTTTTTATAGCAATATAATGTTATGTCTGCTGGACTCTTCTGGTTACGGGGTTATATAGGGCTTGTAGGTTCATCAAGAACCCTAGGTACCCAGAGTCAATAAATGAGCTGCACCTTGCTGTGGGTTTTCATTCTATGCCGGGTGTACAGCAATTAATTTGCTGAAATATAAAGAGTGAAAAATAGGTATCAAGAAAACCTTTGTATTTCCAAAATGGGCACAAGATAAGGTGTTGAGGAGCAGTGGTTATTTGCACATCTCTGAATTCTGGGGTGCCCATACTAGCATGTGAATTACAGGGCATTTCTCAAATAGACGACTTTTTTACACACTGACACATTTGGAAGGAAAAAATGGAGAGAAAGACAAGGGGCAATAACACTTGTTTTGCTATTCTATGTTCCCCCAAGTCTCCCGATAAAAATGGTACTCCACAGAAAACAGGTGTTTTTTGCAAAGTGCCTACCTGTGGATTTTGGCCTCTAGCTCAGCCGGCACCTATGGAAACCTACCAAATCTGTGCATTTTTTAAAACTAGATACCTAGGGGGATCCAATATGGGGTGACTTGTGGGGCTCTCACCAGGTTCTGTTACCCAGAATCCTTTGCAAACCTCAGAATTTGGCTAAAAAAACATTTTTTCCTCACATTTCGGTGACAGAAAGTTCTGGAATCTGAGAGGAGCCACAAATTTCCTTCCACCCAGCATTCCCCCAAGTCTCCCGATACAAATGGTACCTCACCTGTGTGGGTAGGCCTAGTGCCTGCAGCAGGAAATGCCCCAAAACACTATCTGGACACATCAAAATTATCAAATAGAAAACTACCTGTTTTTGCTGGGGGGTGCTCCTACGTTTTTGGTCCTGGGCTTAGCAGCCATCTAGGGAAACCTACTGAACTCAGATATTTCTGAAAACAAGACACCCGCAGGAGTCAAGGGAGGTGTGACTTGCGTCGATCCCCCAATGTTTTCTTACCCAGAATCCTCAGCAAACCTCAAATTTAGCTAAATAATCAAATTTTTCCCACATTTCTTTGTGGGATCACCGCGCCGGGACACATTTCCTACCACCCAACGTTCCCCTCAGTCTCCCGGTAAAAATGATACCTCACTTGTGTAGGTGGGCCACGTGTTTGTGACAGGGAAGAGCCAAGAACACGTAGAAACTGAGGGGGAACCAAAGTGGGTCCAGAAGGGCAGTTTGAAAAAAACATTTTTAGGGTGACAAGTGCAGCAGAAATGTTATCGGTATAGATGAAACAATGCTGGGTTGTAGGAATTTTGTGGATTCCTGCGGATTCTGGAAGGTTCCATCACAAAAATGTGGGAAAAATGTGTGCTTTCCAGCAAAGTTGCAGGTTTGCAGGGCATTGTGGGTAAGGAAATGGTGCGGGTGCATGTGAAGCACACCACCCTGGAATCAACTAGATGTTTAGTTTTCAGATGTGTCTAGGTCTTGTGGATTTTTCCACATGGCAGCGTCCCAAAGTAAGAAAAAGTGCAGCCCTCACCATTCCAAGTGGGACGATTTTGAGAGTTACCAAGCTCTCATGGCCCAAATGTAAAACAAAAACCAAAAATAATCAAATGTCCTCTTGCTTGCCATGGGATAAGATGTTTTAGTGTGTGGGGGAGAGCTGAAAGACTGTTAGCCCCTTCAGTTCAGGTGGGGGCATAACCATGCCCATACTGGTTGGTAACCACCACCCCAATATTTTCTTTTCTTTTTTTTATTCCCTGGCATCTAGTAGTCTTTCTGTCACCCCAGGGTGTGGATCGGGGGTAATTGCCCAATCTACTTACTGGTGGGCAGAACAACTTTGGCCCCATTTATTTGGGGTGGGGGTATGGCCATAACATCAACCACTTATTTTGATTAAAAAATCTTCCCTGGTCTCTGGTGGGTTTTCTGCCCCCCTTGGGGCAGATGGGCCTTCCAAAAATAGGCCAATCTGCCCCCAAGGGGGGGAAGTTATGGCCAACAGTAATGTGCCCCTATGGGGAGCGACCCTTGCCCAAGGGGCTGCCCCCCCCAAACAAAACACACACATACACACATACCAATCCATGGTGTCTAGAGGCTTCTGTCCCCTAACAAAAATAGGCCGATCTGCCCCCCAGGGGGGCAGAAATGGCCTAAATACAATTTGCCCCCCGGTCGCTCCCCATACATAAAAACATAAAGTAATTATAAAAATAGATATATCCCCAGTGTCTAGAGGTTTCTGCCCCCCGGGGGTAGATCCGCCTAATTATATTAGGCCGATCGGCCTCCAGGTGGGGCAGAAAAGGCCTAAAAATATGTTGCCCCCCCCGGGGAGTGGCCCTTGCTAAAGGGGCCGCTTCCCTTATGCGTTAGTATAAAAAAAAAATCCCTGGTGTCTAGTGGTTTCTGCCCAACCTGGGGGGGCAGAAATGGCCTAATAATAATTTGGCCCCCCGGGAGTGACCCTTGCCTAAAGAGTCGCTTCCCAAACATAAAAAAAAAAAAAAAAATTTGTTTTTATCCCTGATGTCTAGGGGTTTTCTGGCCCCCGGGCCGGATCGGCCTAATAATATTAGGCCGTTCAAATGGCCTAAAAATCATTTGCCCCCCTGGGTAGCGGCCTTTGCCCAATGGGCCGCTCCCCTTATGCGCAAGTATGAATAAAATAAATAGTCCCTGGTTTCTAGTGGTTTCTGCCCACCCTAGGGGCAGAAATGGCCTAAAAATATTTTGTCCTCCCAGGAGCGACCCTTGCCTAAGGGGTCGCTCCTCAAACATAAAAAAATAAATACATTTAAAAAAAAAAAAAAAAAATTATCCCTGGTGTCTAGTGCTTTTATGCCCCCCCTCGGGGGCAGATCGGCCCAATAATATTAGGCCGATCTGCCCCCAGGGGGGGCAGAAATGGCCTAAAAATCATTTGCCCCCCCTGGGGAGCAACCCTTGCCCAAGGGGCCGCTCCCCTCATGCGCAAGTATGAACAAATAAAATAATCCCTGGTGTCTAGTGGTTTCTGCCCCCCCGGGGGCAGAAATGGCCTAATAATAACTTGCCCCCCCGGGAGCCACCCTTGCCTAGGGGGTCGCTCCCCAAACTTAAAATTTTTTTTTTTATCCCTGGTGTCTAGTGGTTTTCTGCCCCCCACCCCCTCCCCCGGGGGCAGATCTGCCTAATAATTTTAGGCCGATCTTCCCCCAGGGCGGGCAGAAATGGCCCAAAAATCATTTCCCCCCCTGGGGAGCAACCCGTGCCGCTCGCCTTATGCACAAGTACGAAGAAAAAAAAATAATCCCAGGTGTCTAGTGCCCATGGGGGCAGAAACGGACTATAAATAATTTGTCCCCTCGGAGCGACTCTTGCCCAAGGGACCGCTCCCCTTATTTGAAACACACAAAAATAAAATCCCTGGTGTCTAGTGGGCATTTCTGCTGCCCGATCACTATGCGATCGGGCAGCAGAAATGCTCAGAGAGACATGAAAGGAGAGGAAAGACCTTTCCTCTCCTTTCATGCCTCTCTGCCCCCTCCACGTGATCGGAGGAGAAATGCTTTTGCATTTCTCCTTATATCGGCGCTGGAACTCAGCTTCCAGCGCCGGGGGGGAAGGCCTCTGATGAGGTCAGCGCACGAAAGCACGCTGAGGTCATCAGACGCCGCGGGGGTGGAAGGAGAAGCGATTCCCCTTCCAACTCTGCCCAGGGGAGGGTGGTGTTCGGCCATCTGGGGGAGAGCTAGTGCTCCCCCCGGGGGCCCATAGCAGAACGAGCTGGTCTCATCCAAGACCAGCTCGTCCTGGGCACCCTAGGGGTTAACCATGGTAAGTGTCTTACACGTTTTGTGCATATCCATTAAATTCTGTTAGAGTTATTGGCGAATACATTTCTTTTTACTTCCATTTAACTTTGTCTGCTCTGTATGAAACCTGAGAATATTGCACTGGGCTTAACATGCTAAAAACTTGCAGATTCTGTAAAAAAACACAAATGTTATTAGTATATGAAAATTATTATTGCACTTTTTAATTTTTGAACACTCTTGATGGATCTGCATAAAAATTGACATACCCACAGAGGACAACACATCTTAAATGTCTGTGAACTTTCATATGGATTTGTTAACTAGAGTGAAAATGTATCAGAAAATGAGGAGTGTTCTGACCACCCCTTTCAAATGTGACCCCTTCATAAAACTGCACAGATTTAAAAATAGCATGAGTAAGCTAAACATGATAAGCATCTGCTGCCACTTTTCATGCAGATTTGTCAATCAATGCTAACATTACAGGCAAATCATAAATAAGCCTTTCTAATAATCATGCTATATCTACAATTTACACACTTCATGTCCAGGCAAAAACAATGTTAACTACTAACTACTAATTTCAGGCAGTCTTCCGCAAGTTGTGTGAAAGGACTAGCCAAAAGTCAGGCCACATGCCATGTCCCACTTCACACTGACATCTTCCCAATTGGTGTCCCACATGGTCTGACCAACACCCTAAGCACATTGCCTGTGTCCTCAATGGCACCCTAAAGGGCCTGGCCAACCTCTGCTATCAATAGCCCCTTTTTCTTGACCAAGTCATTTGTTTTTGTCTCCCTTATCAGATCTTGTTGAAACCTGAGATTGCCGCTCTGGGCTTAACTTGCTTATTGCTTTTCAAGTACCATGTAGACTCATTAATGAGCACCAAAGTAAGTAGCAAATTACCACTTTTATGTTCCCTTATAACTGTGCCCCTTTTGAAAGGATTTGAATGAAACTCAGTATATTAAGTGTGTTAAACAAACTAGGAGTCTAGCAAGTTTCATACACCTCCATTATGCAATACCTAATATACTAGCAGATCAAGATATATTTTGACCACCTATATCTTTGCCACCTTTTAGAGATGCCAGAAAACTGAGATTCCTGCACTGGGTTTAACTTGCTAATTGCCTGTCAAAGTTATTACTCAGTGCCAAAGTTATTTGCAAATCAACACATTTTGACCCACCCATTTAACTCCGCTCTTCTTTCTCAGGTATCACTAAGCAAAGACTCAAGAGACAACATTCAGTTCCCACTCATTTCACTGTTTTCTTAGGCTTATCTCACTTTCTCAACCCTTCCCCTCGCAAAACAAAGGGGCATATTTATACTCCGTCTGCGCCGATTGTGCGTCAAAAATTTTGACGCACAATCAGCGCAAACGTTGCCCCGTATTTAAACTTTGACTTTTGTCGAGCCCGCGGACGACAAAATTCCGCTGTGTGCGTCATTTTTTGGATGCGGCAACCCGCCTTGCGTTAATTATATGCAAGGTAGGCGTTCCCATCCAAAAAATGGCTTAAAGGGCCGTGTGTCGTATTTTTATGCTTTTGGGCAAAAATGGCAGACCCAGACAATGACGCACAGACCGATTTGCGTCAAAAATTAACGCCTGGGTCAGGGCAGGCGTTAAAATGGGGCAAACACTCCTGTATTTAATCAGAACACACAGAACAAACAGCAGAGCAGCAACAGGGAGCCATGGAAGAGATTCTAATCCAGCGTGCACGCAGACGCAGAGCCCAGCAGCAACAACAGCAGCTACCACAACATCAGCAGGGACCCCAAAGGCAGCGCAGAAGGCAGGAGAGGATATTCCGCCCAAGAACCACCCTGCAGGGCCTCAGGGAACACGACATCATACAGAGGTACCGGTTGAACTGGCAGGCCATTCAGCAGCTGCTGCGCAACATTGAACAGCAGTTGGCCCCCACTTTGGTGACACCCCGCACCATCCCAACAGAAACAAAGATGCTTGCCGTACTCCATATGCTGGCAAGTGGCTCTTTCCAAACAACTGGTGCCCTGGTTGGCGTAATATCACAACCATCATTCTCTGCCTTTTTGCCTAAAACACTGCCCCGCCACATCTGCTTCCCTAACACACTGCAGAAGCAGCAGGAAACAAAACAGGGGTTCTACCTCATCAGTGGCTTCCCACACGTCCTTGGTGCAATCGACTGCACACATGTACGCCTTGTGCCACCTGCTGTACCTGAACACCTCTACCGCAATAGGAAGCACACACATTCCATCAACGTGCAGGCCATGGTCGATCACCAGGGATTGATCACCAACATCGTGGCTAAATATCCTGGGAGTGCACATGACTCCTTCATCTTCCGTCACTGCACCATCAATGAACACTTCCAGGATGGACGGTATGGCAATGGACTACTTGTTGGTAAGTACAAAAACCTACTTATATACACACTGCACAGCAACCCTCTAGGACACACAACACATACACCACAACAGCAACATGTCAACAGGAACATACTGAGGTCGTGACATCGCTAGCCATGTTTCTGAAGTCACCATTGAACCTGTCACACATCGGAAATTACTGTACAGCCTAATGTTAAGACGTTAATGAGTGTGGTTGCCTAAATGTCACCTTGCAAATTGTAAGTGTCCCAATGACCTTTACATTAATACATTGCATAAGTTTCAAGGTATGGAATGTCCAGGGTACTTTGATATGAACGTGTTAACAACACTGTCAAATTGAAACTGTGTATGGAACTATCATCTCACCCCCAGGGAAGACACAGGGACACCTGTATCACAAGTCACAATGCTAGGGAGGGCACACTGTACTGTAAATCCCAAAACATACTGCTGACAAACGGTCAGCAGGCAAACACTCGTTCAGCCAAGGAAACAACACAGTGCAGATGGTACAGCCATACAAGCATAGGATGCCACATTAGTACACAAAGGAGTCACAGACAACACAAGACAACTACTGCCATGAAAGGTCTTTTCAATAGTACCAGCTACATCAACATGATCCCATTTATTTTCTCTGGCAGCTGATCAGGGGTATGGCATCCATCCATGGATTATGACACCTATTGGCAACCCAAGTACTGCTGCAGAGCGTGCATACAATGATGCCCATAGGAGGTCACGCAGCATTGTCGAGCGGACCTTCGGCATCCTGAAGTCAAGGTTCCGCTGCATCGACATCACTGGTGGTAGCCTCCTATATTCCCCCGAGATGGTCTGTAGGATCATCCTCACATGTGCAATATTGCACAACATTTGTATCAAAAGAAACATTCCCCTCCTGGAACCAGAGCCACACATGCCTGAAGAGGAGGAAGAGGAGGATGCTGGCCTGCAACAGGAGGGGGAACTACAGAACACGGCCGCTGGTATACGCAGGCGGCAACAGATTGTAAATAATTTCTTCTGAATATGATCACCTTCACCACTTTAGTTAACTAATTTAAATAAACACCTATTCTAATCAGCATATCATGGTCTGGCTATTCCATTTTGCACACCTTCATCTCTACTTATCAAAATAAGAGTTTTGCCTCATGGAGCATTGCTGAGATACTGAGTAGGACACAGAACATCCCAGAGCTAATGTGATGCCTAACATACAATGGTCGCATACACACACACTCTTAATGACATATATCATGTACATATCTCCTTTGAAGGCCAATAGCAGAGGACCACAACTATTTCACACATACATGTTGAAAGCAAGGTCCAACGCAGCATATGACACACAACTAAGACACCATCACTCAATAAGGGGAAAACAAGCCTCATACATGAGGCTGTCAATGTGCTTTGGCATCAGTAACAGGAATGCCTGACCAGACCCTTGACAGCAGTTAGTCCAACTGCATCCAATATTTGCAAGGACTATCTGTGACTAGAGTTCCATAGAAGCAGAACATAGACAGCACAAGTGCCACACATATGACATGCAATGCGCACATGACATTCCATGTACATGTCAGGCCATTTCCTAACTCATTACACACCCATGCACCTGGTCACAACCCACCTGTCGGAAGACGTCCCTGGAATACTAAGATGTGTACCCTGATAATACCTCCTCTACACACACAGACCAACATTAGCAAACCAGTGTGCTACACCCTTTCCTATGGTATGCCATTGTCATAGAACATCTGACTGCAAGGACGTCAGGTCAATTTATACACTGTCTTCTAGTTTCAAAGCCCTGTTAGCACATGTAGATTGCTTCCCCTTGTGAAAATGTCTGTTGGCCCTTAGAATGCAAGTCTCACCTACAGGACTGGTGAGAAACAGATGCAGCCCACACCTATGATCACCTCCATGCACACCACATATTTCAAAAAGCACTGCCCCTGATGATGCCTGGAACAGCATAGGAGTTGCCATTCTGTCAAATACACCGTCAACCATTGATACTAATTAAGCCGTATAACACAGCCACTGGGTTTATTTGTCAACTTCAAAAACACAGGACGTACACAGTTTGACATGTCAACTGTATACTTTGTCCTCAAAACAGTCTCAGTCAGACCACTGGTTACGTAACTTGTCAAGTAACTGGATCCTGAATCACCTTGCATTCTGTCAGCCTGACTGGCAACTGTCTGTGCGTCACACTAAAGTATCCCTGTGTCTACATATGTACCACACTTGCATTAGCAAACCTGTCATTCATCAGGGGACATTGGGCATGGGCTTCTTCCATGCATACCCAAATACCTTGTATAGCATCATCTGCCTTTTAACTGTACCTTTTGAGTTACATCCTCTTGGGGAAGCAAAATTCATGGCCCATCCCTTGTCTGGGTTGCATTTATGCATGAATGACAAAGTGTGACAGTGTCCCAGGGCCGTAGGCAGGGATTGGGTACGGGGCTTTCAGCACAACCAGCAACCTCTGATAATGTCCATGAATAATACACAAATGTCAGGACCATGACAGTTCACACACAGCATCACAGTGCGCACAACATAGTGATGGGCCGTGTGTGGTGAATTGCTGCGAGAATAATCAGCACAGAGGCTATGATGTTCCCAGATGCAGTGGGAAGTGCAGAGGCCAACCTGTGTACAAATGTTGTAATGACACCTGCCGGAACATGACACCTGAGACATTATCTCAACCAGCACACCAAGGTTGCCCTGTTGACTGTCTCATTACACGTCTTTAGTGACATGGTGGGACCATCCACATGTTGGTTCACATGTCCACATCTACTTTACTCACATTGATCAACCAAGGATACTCAGTAGTTACAGCAATTGCTGCCACTGACTCATGATGAGTCCTGGACCCAACTGTGACAAATTACACCCCAAACAATCTACAGGATCATCATTGGACCACACACATGAACAAGACACCTATGTGCAATTGATCACTGGAAATATGTGGACACGTGCTGTCTTGTATGCTGGTCCACCACAGCCACTTGATAGTTGGGGCTCACTTCTATGGCCTCAACTGTGGTGTCATCATACATATGAGATTGACCCTTGTCTGTCTGTGCAAACAACATGGTACCCACTTCCTCAATGCATGTGTATGACTCACTGTGGGATTCACCAACTAGTGCCTAGGAAGCTCTTACCAATACTCTAGGAAATAGGATGTAGAAAATTTGGACCATTGACATGAACAAGCATCTGCCATCCATCTGGTGCATGCTATGTCACATGTGGTGTCTACGTGACCCTAAAACTTGGAAGTACACTTTACGGGTGTTGTTACATGTATGACTAACACATGCCCTTGCTCATTTTCAATTTGACTTGCATCTAAGGATTGGACACATGGACGTCACATTCATACAACCATATGTACAATTATGCTTCATGTGATACACACACATTTGGTCAACCAACACATTAGTTGTCAAAGCAGACACTTTGAGCCAAAGGCATTTAGGTATTGTACATATGTGCGTCACATTGCTATCCTCTAGTTATGCCACACATGCACAATTAGTGCAACAAATATATGTAGTCCACACTTATGAACATCTATTGCGTCAGCCAACTGTAAAAATACTGTGAAGGGTGTAGTGGATGATGTTCCGCTGCAGTATGATGTCACACATGTGAACATACACCATCAACACCATACTGTCTTCAATTAGCCAATCTCTGATGTGTTCCAAATGTAAAATAACCAAAAAACAAGTAAAAATGCCCCAAACCAGTTAATGCACTGTAATTTTGACGTCCCTAGCGGTGTGCGTCATTTTTTGTTTTCCAAAACTGTATTTGCGTAATTTTTTTTTTGACGCACAGGAGTGAAATTTAGCCTGCATCCAGATATTTGTACAGTCCATGTATCATTATGTGGATGAGGGTTAATATTCACGTCTGTGCGTCAAACAAAATTACGCAAATACAGTTTTGGTAAATGAAAAATGACGCATAATGCGAAAAAGGCGGGACTTTTCATACAGGAAGTGATGTAATAGGATATCCGGTTTACAGATCATGTACAGTGGGTGTACTTTTACTTTCACTTTGCAGTCTATGATCCTTCTAGACTGTGTGGCTGTGTAGAGAGTGTTGTCCTGAGATTTTGTGCTGTTTTTGTCCTGTGTGCTATCTGTAAAGTCCTTTTGTGAAATAAATATTGTTTGTGTATACTGTAGTACTGTGTTTTGTCTACATTTGTCCATTTATCTTGTGTTTTTCTTGTTTGTGGGAGTCTGTTGTGGGTAGTGATAGTTTGGGGATAGTTGGGCTCTTTTAGTGTTTAGGTTTACCCTTTTTCTGTCTTTGTACCCCTACTTTCACCCTTTTCCCCTTTCTATTTCTTTTACCCCTATTCCTTATCGTCAATTAGAAGTATGTCTGGTAGGCCACGTCTTGGCAGGATGGGGGAAGAGGAGTTGGGGGGCTTCATCTGGCTGGTGACACATTTCTTGCAGTTCCTGATCCAGGCAGGGGGCAGGGTCATACAGGGGTATCCGACAGAGGCCCGCAGAATCCGGTGGGGAACGGTGCTGCATCACCTGCAGCGTGTGTATGCCAGCCAGAGGAGTGACCACCAGCTGAAGCACCGGTGGGCTGACCTCATCACCAGGGAGCAGGATCTCTTGGACCACCTGGGAATCATGATTGGTGGCACTGTTGGTGAGTACGACTTATGTTAATGTGCACGATTAAATGCTCTGTAGTGACATCAGGGGATTAGTGCAATGTCTGCCAACTAACTTGCTGACTGTGTGTAATGCTGGGGAAATATAAAGGGATCATTGATGCACTATGGCAAGGATCACAATTGCTAGCTGTCAGGTAGCACGTGCTCAGCAAACTTACAGGTTACTTTTCCATGAAGGAAATTGGTGCGGCCTTTTTTTCAGAACAGCTAACAAAATAGGAGCCAATCATGTCTATAGAGGGTACTATTGACAGAGAAGTACAGATGTACCAACATTTAGGCCATCTATGTTGACGCAATTGCTAGACTGACTTTAGAATCACTACATGATGCAGAAAATGAGTGCTACCTTCACGTCAATTGATAATAGCAAAGTGGCTCAGACATTTGTCTCATGTGAGTCTGGTGAGTGTGGAAGGAAAGCGTTCACAGATGTACTATTAATGTGTGGGATTATTGTGTTCCTTGATCTTTTTGGATACATGTCAGTTCTTGAGTTGAAAACATCGTGAAAAGGTGTAAGGTGCCCTCAGCTAACATCTTAAGATGTTTGTTGGAATTAGTTGTGCCACAATCCAAATATGGATGGCAGTCCAAGTGTATGCACATGGCTTCACTTCTCCATTGTTGGTGCAAATCACCATAGCTGGCCCACATCAATTGACTATACTGTAACAACAGGATGGCTTACAAGAGTCCCTGCCCCTCCCTCTGTACATTGGGCCTATGTGCAATACATGTGTCATGGCCACAAGGCATGTTTGACTGGTAATGCAGTCCTCAAGTAACCAGGCTTTGGATGTCTCTCTTGGATGCACATGATGAGACGATTACACTCCATATTTCTTAGTGCTCACCAATTATGGGGCATGTTTGCAACCACACGATAGTTAGGGCCAACGTATGTGTGCAGATATCTGTGTAACTGTCACAGGAGACCCATGCTATGTACAAGTTGGCCGTGATATATCAGATGCAGTACCATCATGTCTGAAAGGCTGCCATTTCCTTATTCAGCCTACACATTGTATATGTTTATGAAATTGTTGCACTGTGCACAGATTTTGAGCACATTTCTTCCTTCCATACCTTACAGGTGGACCGGCACCCTACACTGTGGGAGAGGTGGCGACATTTGAGGACCCCGACCACTCCAGTAAGTATTGATATGTCTGTTATGTGTTGTGTTTGCTGGTTATGGACTCATGTGAGTTGGACGCATAGCAAGGTGTGATGCGTTGGGCAAGCTTTTCACTTGTTCCATGATTGGGAATGCAGTTCTCACATGTTTTGAGTTTGCCAATGCGTATCCAATGGTATCATGTAGGGATTGTAGGACATCCCTGTAGGCCCCACTGTGAGTACAGGGGATAGTCATGTGTATGACACTTGGATCACCAAGAATCGCAATGGAATTAAGCCCCAATTTAGTCAGCCTGACAGACCCACATTCTCTAAGATTGGTAGAGCTAATAGCTTTCCAATAGACATCTGCTTCCCTATTTACCTACGTAAGTTTGAAACAGTAGGTAGAACCTCCTAGCAGCATGTACTTCCACATGGAGTGCATCAAGTCTGTGGAACCTGAGTGCAATGGCCTAGGTGTGCATGCAATTCATGATCATGGGTGTTCTAGCAACTCTGTGTCTGATGTAAGTCAGGCCTCACTGGAAGTATATGTTGTGTACCAAGTTCTGCATTACCTGACATGTCTGACCCTATGAGTGGTCTAGGGTTTGCTGACTCCTAATTGTAGATAGACCTTACCAGTGGTGTATCTGTAGAGACAAACATGTGTGGAGTTTCCTATACACTCCTCGGTGTACATGTTGTTGGCAAATTATAGTTGTGTATCCACCGCCCCCCCATAAACACGGCCATGGGTTTGTGAATGGGGTACCTAGTACTGATGCTACCAGTATGTTACGCATACATGTGAATAAGTGACGGTTTGGTTGCATACTAGTATACACACTCAGGTTTGGCACTTGGTACTATACTGGCAAGTCCAGTTACAAGTTGCAGACCATGTGGCTTTAGTTTTGCGTTCCGTACACTGACATTTGTAGCCCAGCTCTTGGTGGAGTATATGCAGCATGATTCTTAGATGATAACTGTCAGAACTCAGATTGCAAGTCAAAGCCAGTTGTTACCCATCTTGTGGGTTATGGATGTGCTTTGTGTGATGTGACCTTGGTTGTCTGGCCTGCTATATACTTCCTCAGGGACATTCAATGCTCTGTATCGTGATATGAGCTGTTACAAGTACAGTAGATGTAATGTCTGATTAACTTGCTGTGCCGTTTCACACAATGCAGTTACTAATGTAGCATATCTGCATTTGTCTTCACAGCAGCTAACATGACTCCAGACCAGGTCCGTGAATTTCAGCGCCAGGCCATGCGATACCAGCATATCCTGCTGGTGGAGTCGGGTTCCGGAGGATGGCCCGGCGATATCGACATGAACGTGCCTCCGGGGCATGGCGAGCCTTCCCACAGGGTGGGCCTACTTTGCCCACCACAGCCACCACAAGCACAACCACCAATCAGAGCCAGGTGGCCCCACCCACAGCTGCCACTGTTGTTCCAACATCTGCAGGACTTCCTGGCCCCAGCATTGCCACCGGTGCAGGACAGCCCACACAGACCTCCTCCACCGGTACACAGACTGCCACTGCTCCATCTGTTGACCCTGCAGCCTTCAACAGAATTGAACATAAGATGGACAAAGTGCTGCGCAAGGTGAGCCACCTGAGCCGGGACGTGCGGCACATTAAACGGCAGGTCAAGGATATTAAGAGGACCCTCTGGAGGGCCATCCTCTAGACACTTTATTTGATGGACATGATACCCTCCCCTCCCTCCTCTTGCCTTGTTCTTATAGTTGGTGAGCTTAGGGGGCTTAGTGTTAGGTTAGTATAGGCTGTTAGTTTAGTTAGTGTTAGTGGGTGTGGGGTGGGGGGCCTGCTTGTTTCTATTTTTTACTTATTACATGTATGGGTGGGTGGGTGGGGGGCTATGTTGGGGTTCTTGTGTGTAAAATAAAAAAACAAAAAAATTAAAAAATAAAAGCACAAAAAAATATATATTTGTTTAGGATAGTATAGTATGTGTTTAGGTTAGTATGTGTTGTCCTCCATGTGTCCCGTCTCATAAGGGGGGCAGGGGGTAGATGTTTAGAACGTTTCGTTACATGTGATAAGTATGTGTAGCTTAGGTTAGTTAGGGACAGTTGTGGGTAATGAGTAGTCAGGGTAGATTAGGGTAGGTAAGACTTTTCCCTCAGTTTCCTCTTCATTGATTAGCATTTAATAAATATATAGTTAACCCTTAACAGTATGTGTTAAATGCTACTTGATCATGTGCATGGAATTAGTGTACATGAATGTTGTTCTATTACATTTGTGTCCTATGCTACAAACAAATCCCAACTGAGCTGTAAGATTGGCAGCTACCCCAGTGCTACCTTGCAAAGTTTCCACCATTTGTTGCAACCACCAATCACAGTTAATATGGATCCCAATGTGTTTATGTCGATAAGTATGTTTTCTAACTCACAAACATTGCTTCCAGACTTGGTATTGGGGGAACAGTTTTAGGTCTGACTGCAGTGTGATGATCAAGGACACCCTTATAAGATGAGTTCTCGTGGGCACTCTTGTATTCTTGTCTTCATGACTCACATACGTCATTTGTGACACAGTTCAGCATGAGTACCTATTAGTATGTAAACTCAGACAGCTTCATTCATGCAGTTTTTGTAGTGTTTGCTTAGATTTGTGTGCACTGTTATATGTGTTAGTATTGCATGGTGATAACATTTTGCAGCCACTATTTGATGACTTAGATATCCCCTGAGGAAGCATTATTCTGTCCAACACAGCATGATGGTGTATGGTTTCTCACTTCATCAGATATGTCCCTCAGGATGGGCAGAGTATGATGCAATCATGGGCACTGTGCAGAATTATCAGACTACATAATATAAGGACAGTTGTATTGACAAGCTATGTAATTTGACAGTAGGCACATTTCAGTTATCTACTGCACAGTTGATATGTCACATTACCCAGAGACAGATTTGTTGTGTGAGTGCTATTTATTGAAAAGTGCTGTAGTGCTATATGTACATTGGAGTGACATCTTGCATTGTGATCCTACACAAGGGGTTACGGAAATGCTTTTGACATGCTGGGGTGATGTTTCAGACAGTGCAGAGGGACAGGATTTGCCAATGAGTAAGAGAGAGACAATCACTGGGCAGGCGGACAAGATATGCAGTGGTAAGCAGAACAGTCATTAAGTAGAGTTGTAAGACTGGCATGTTATAAAGCGCAGGACCTTGGTAATAGTTGGCCATGTGGCATGGACTAGTGCTTCCGGGTACTTTTCCGTGTGAAAGTGATCTGTTCCATGTCTTCTTCTTCTGATGTGTGTGTTGCCTCCTCTGTCCTTGTTGGTGGTGGTTGTGAAGGGGCATCACACACCTCAGTGTTAGAAGACGTAGAGTCAGACATCCCGGTCGCTGCTCCCTGTGAAGGTCTTAAGGGCAGTACTGCAGCAAGGAGGGCCTGCTGGTTCTTGAGAATAGCAGCCACATCACGATGGTAGGCAGCCAGGTCGGCCCTGAGGGGTTCAATGTTGCATTTGTGCACGCGTTGACAGCATTGCTGTTGTAGGTGTTGGGTCAACTGTATTGTGCTGATTTCCTTCTGGGTTTTCTGCAGTTCCTGCAAGATAGATGTTAGGGCTTGCATAGCTGCTGCCTGATCTGCAGATGACATCATGCACAAACGCACCCCCTCTAGGCTGGCTGCCATAGTTTGCATCCCCACCCGCACCTCCTTGGCCAACTCCCGCTGTACTCCAACTACAGTTCTCTCAAAGCTGGTGCCAGTGTCGTCTGAGTCCTCAGCTGTATTGGAGCTGGCAGGTCTTACAATTGGGGTGGTGGGTGGTTCCTCTGCGATGGCTGCTTGTTCTGTGCTCCTCCTTGTGACAGAAGGTGGGGTCTGGAGGGTTTCAAGGACCTTTTGGATGGTCTCCTGGGGAATGTTTATCGGCTCGTCATCCATGTCATCAGGGAAATCTGGGACAGGCATATTGGCAGGAGATCCATCTTCCTCTGCAATGAAACAGGGTACAATTAGTGTGTCTGTGTTGTAGCAATTTTGATGTGACGTGCCTGCCTTTTGATGAATTCACTTTGTGATCTTGTTTTGTGTTAATTTCTCCAGTCCTTCAGATGGGCATTCTTCTAGGCCTATGGCCCACCTGTGTGTCAAATGTATGTTTTTGAGTTATCAGACTTGTCAGCCTCATCGCCTCTAGGGGTTGATTTTTGCCAAATAGGGAATTGCCACCTCCTTTTCCTACTCGACCCTCCGTGTACATCCATTCTCATGGTGAGACCTTTCACTGGCTGTGGGTGTACTGATGGCCCTGGCAGCACACTTAACAATCTGGACCTGCCCCAATCTCTGATCTTTCACATCGACTTAAATGTAATTGACATGTGGCATATCCTATGCATGGCAATGTTATGATCCGATATGGATGTTGACATTGGTAATGTGTCCTGCTGATGTTGGGGAATGTGTGTTCCAATGGATTGCCCTGATAGTCGTATCAGTGTCCTATTTCCTCCTCTGACTGTGCAGGTGTATTTCAGTGACCAGTTACATATGTCCCCTCCTCAATGCTGTTGTCTGAGCAGTATGACATTTGGGATGTTGGATTGTTACCCAGGCACAGGATAGACCCTGACATATGCAGCATGGGTGTGTCCTTAGTGCTGTGTAGCTCCTATTGTTGTTTACATTGGCTGATGTTTGTGACAACTATGGGCATTGACATTTGAGAGTACTGGGGCCTTTGTCTTATTTCTGGGGATTTTTGCAGTTGTCATCCTCCCCCCTAATTTAGGTGTGTATGATCCATGGGGAGGTTGCTGCCATTGGCTACTTGAGCTGCAAACAGAGCAGAGGTGGTAGTGGCAACTGTTGTTGCAGTTACATTGCAGTTGTCGGTATGGCTAGAGGATTGCTAATAGGGCCCTAGTTAATGTAGCTGGTATGTTGGCTGACTTGTGCCAGGATGTCAGTTTGACGTAGTGGCCTTCCCTCCTGTCGTGGCTTTCCCTTTGCTCCATCGTTGGCATGACAGCATGCCCCCATGGGACTGTTGTTGGTGTAGTGTAATGGTGTGCCCCAGCTTCTGTCTGTGCAGGCCATGCCCCCATGCCGTGCCCCTTTACCCATGCCACTCCATGTATATGATGACTTACATGCAATATGTAGTAGGTATTCCCCGCCCGGTTGCAGTTGACATAAGTGCATTATAATTCCCCATGCGACTTACCCTGCATGTGCGTTGTCTCCTGGTAGTCTGCACTGTCCTGTCCTTGAATCCCTGTGACGATCTCCTCAGGGATGACGGCTGCGACCATCTCCTCCATGTGGTCCAGGGCCTCCTGGTGTGCTGGACTCCCACCTCCAGTCTGCAGTGCTGCCTTCCTGTTTCTGGCCATCTTTTCCTTTGTCCTGCGCTTGCAGTCATGCCAGCGTTTCTTGCACTCGATGACAGTTCTGCGTACTTCAGCCACATCTTGTTGATCTTGTCGACAATTTGTTGCCATATGGCCTCGCTCCTGCTGATTGGCAACTTTGATGTGACAAACAGTTGGTGCAGGTGTTCCGTCACCTCTTTAACCAGAATTTCCTGTTCCTCTGCACTAAAGCGACACTTTCTTTTCTTCTTAAATGTGTCTGGGTTCTTGTGTGGGACCTCCTGGCTGGTTCCTGGTCTGCTGTCATCTTCCTGGGGTCTGTAGTGGCATCTGGGATCTATTTTGGCTCTCCTCTGGTGAAATGGCTGTGTTCGCTGGGGTTTTTGATGCTATTGCGTAAAACAAACTGCGCATATCCGGTTTGCGGTGTCGAAAATCGACCCACAGTCATTTCCGCCGCGTTAACGTAGTTTTCCTTTACGACTTGACGCTGCGGTGTGCGTCAAAAATAATGACTCCCACCTGTTGTTTGAAGTATAAATATGACGCCCCCACGGCGCACCAAAATGGTGTTAGCCGGCGGTAATATTTGTGACGCAAAACTGCGCCGGTGCAGTTTTGCGTCAAAAAGTATAAATATGGCCCAAAATATTTTACTTTTGGACAATTCCCTCATCAGGGCGTAAAGTCTGTTCTTTCTCAGAGTCAATAATAATCTGCCATTCTAGTCAGTTTTCTCTCTCTCTCTCATCAGCAAATTCAAGTGTTCCTACCTTTCCTAGAGGTTATTTCTTCACCCCTCAGCAAATAAAAGAAAGTTGAAGAAATTGGAGTATTAACGAAGAGGCTAAACTACCCACCTCAGTAATAATCCAATTGTTGTCACAGTGAATCACTAAGGTCACTAGATCAACCAGAGCTAAATACCCTAGTCACAGTGGCACAGAGCAGACTGGCATAATTTAGAGGCAACGAGTAAAATATGTATGCAGTACTAAAACAATAAAAAGTAAAAAAATAACACAAGAAATGTTCATACCAATTTAGAAAAAATAGAGTACTTTTTAATAAATAAATTGATACCAAACCTCCAAAAATTCAATAAGGAGAACGAGAGGTGTGGATTTTTAAAGCACTAAAGGCCAGATGTATCATCACGGCCCTTTGCGATTCGGTAACAGCGATTTTTAAGAAATCGCTATTAGCGACTCGCAAAGTGCCATGTATCACATTTGCGATTCGGTAACAGCGATTTCTTAAAAATCGAAAATGCTATTACCGAATCGCAAATTGCGATACCGGCCCCATTCGCAGCTATGGGCCTCTTGTCCCATAGCTGCAAATTTTTTGCATTTCCAAAATTGCGATTTCTGAACCAGAAATCGCAATTTTGGAAATGCAAATCCCCAGGGTGCTGGGGGCCTATGGCTCCCTCTGCTGCACCCCAAAATTTTTTGGGGGGACATGTAAAGTACACACATAAGGGCATGTGTGCTTTACATGTTCAATTTAAAAATGCATTTTAAATGCATTTTTAAATTTTGCACCAGGTTACCACCTGTTTGCAGTCCATGGTATTTTGCATGTGCAAAATGCCATTCTGCGAAAAATCGCAATTTGCGATTTTTTGCAGCATTGCCTTGTGACCTGGAATTTGCGAATCGCAAATTGCGACTCGCAATTTCCAGGTCGCAACGCAAGAAATCGCAATTTTTGCGATTTCTTATTTGTGGTCTGCAAATGCCTTTCATGCATTGCAGACCACTGTTTTGCACTCGCAAACGGCCGAATTTACTGATTCGCACCGTTTGCGAGTGCAAAACTTTTTCATACATCTGGCCCTAAGTGACAACTCCGGCTAACTAGCCATGTAGTAGGAACTAGTGGCACTTTGATACCCACTGCAATGGATCGCGGGTCGGATACAGAAACCAGGTTTGACCCAGTCAGAGGTTTTACCTTTTAAATGCTAGGGCAATGGAGTAAATTACTGTTATCCAGCCGGAGGGACCACTTGCCAGATTTATAAATGACTGCCAAGCTGGTGGTCATTTATAAAGCATTGGCAGGAACTGCAGACATGGCGGTTCTTAGCAATGCATTTTTCTGCTTACTGCCAGGCTCCATCAAGAGGATGGAGCCCTATACCAAATAGGTTCCTTTTCTTATTTTCAAAGAGAATATCCCAAAACTGGATTTTCTGTTTCAAAATAAAAATAAGAGGGCTCCCCTCACCATGGGAAACCTCTCTCATGATGAGGGGAGCATTTAGCAGTTTTCACTATCCCTTACTGCCAGGGTTTTCCTGGTGGTGATGAGAAGTGAAAATCGACCTGTCATTCTGCCCCTCTAAATTAAGTGGGTGGCAGGACAAGTCTGCCTTTGACAGCCCTTATTCTGCAGATACATAGAAGGGGATTAATCACAGTGGAGACAGAATAGTCTCCACCTAAATTAATTCTAAGGTCCACCCACATTTAAATTTGGCAGACAGACTTCATGGTGGTAAGGATACTCTGTCACTGTTGAGATGGAATATCCTTACTGCTAAGTATGAAATCAGCCCCTTAGTCCCTGAAATGGAAGTCCAAAATCTTCAGCGGGGCAGGGCACACACTGTTGCCAAGGAGGGCTCAACAAGGTCAGATAACTGTTGAGGGAGGTCCCATTGAAGCCACTGGCTTTTGGCATGAAAGCTTTGAGCAGGAGATATTTCTATTTCATACACAAGGAAGGTAAATCACCAGTCGGGTACTTTTGGTGCCCTTATTAGGTGAAGATCTCTATGTTCACTCTTAGTCACTTTTTTGGAGATTGAATTCCTCCAAAGGGACAAAGCTACAGGCTGTAGCTGAAGAGGACCAGATAGCTTCCCCATGAGGTCTAGCTGAATTGGATTTGCTGTTGCAGAAAAGCTGTGCATGAGGTGAGGGAAATCAAAACCTTCAGCCCAGAAGCAATGCACCTTTGTCAGATTGGTAGGTTAGTCCCAGCCCTCCCAAGGTCTATGGAGCAAAAATGTTTTCAAGTCCAATTCTTCTCATGATGTTAGGAGTAGTACATCTGGAAGCCCAAGGCTCCAGGACCTCATGGAATAGCACTAGAGATCAAGACTCACTCCATCAGAGGCCAGCAGTAGGATCCAGGGCAGATCTGGTTGGAACTGGTCCGCTGGGCAGTTGCAGGAAAGGTTTCTTGTAGCTTCAACAGGGTGTCAGCTGTATGACCCTTGGAGTCCAAGTCTTTGTCATGGGTGTAAGAGGGAGAGCAAGTCCAGTCCTTCAGTAGGCTCAATCCTCTTCTGATCTTCCTCAAGTCCAGAAAGTATTCTGATGAGAGTACTGTGAATGCCACCTTTCTGCTGACACTGGCCTGTGGATGGGGTTACCTCTGGCTCCTAGATAAACAGGTGGGTAGGAGTTCCAAAGGGTACCCCTGCCCACTGTTGCAGCATCTCCTGTTTGCTCTACAGAAAACAATCCCACAGTGCAATTCTCTGCTTACATGCAAGGTGGTAAACCCCTTCTACCCTGGTGAAGAGCCCATGTGCCTACCCCAGAGTGTGGCCAGGGAAATGAGCAGCCCCTCCTCTATGGTCAATTCAAACCAGTTTTGGAGACAGCTTCCTCCCATCTGTTATTGGAGCCTGACTGACTTGTGGATCAAAGAAAAAGCCTGTGCCGGTCTGACAGGAGAGGCCCTTTTGAAGTTAATTAAGTTCCGGGGCATTGACCAAATGGTCATCCTGCCAGAGGAACAGAAACACCTCCCACACCCAAGTCTTGTCTCTGCTCTGGGAGCAATTTTTCACACTTCATTCAGGGTTAAGCACTCAAACGGCTACAGCTTGAATACAATGCAAATTAATCTCCATAGGCTTTAGACAGTGAAAAAAAGAACTTTCTGAAAGAAAAATGTCCTTAACATATATTAAATATAAGGCTCCACCAGTGACTTGGACTTCTAATAAATATCACAAAGAGAGTCCCATAATGGCATTGCTACAAGTTTCCAGCTGCAGGTCGCTTTGTTAATTTTGATATGCGTCCTGGTATTTTCCTATTGAACAACCAGTCTTGCTAGAGTGAAAAATAGCTTTTGGGGCCTTTTCACTACAAAGACATGATTAACATAAGGGGTTGCCTTTGCCAGCTGCACTGGCACCACACTGGGGAGAAGCCATGGAGGAGCATTCCCTGCCGCCGGGGACTACATGCCCCAGACTGCCAGCGCTACCACGCCCACCTGGACACGCTATTTAGTGTCACCGCAGCCTTGCTGACACTGGACCAGGTTTGCCGGCTGCACTGACACCACATTGGGTAGAAGCTACAGGGGAGCATTCCCTGCCACTGGGGACTACATCTCCCAGACTTCTAGCACTACCACACCCACAGAGACACGCTATGTAGCATTACTGCAGCCCCGCTGGCACAGAGGCTGCCTTTGCCAGCTGCACTGACACCACATTGGGGAGAATTCACAGGGGAGCATTACTTGGTGCCAAGACCTATGTATCCCAGAGTGCCAGCGCTACCAAGCCTACCTGGACATGCTATATAGCGTCACTGCAGCCCCGCTGACACACGGGCTGCCTTTGCCAGCTGTACTGACACCATGTTAGGGAGAAGCCACAGAGGAGCATTACCTGCCACAGAGGACTATGGGGGTCATTACAGTAGCCGCCCGCCAAGCGGTAACCGCCGTGCGCCCGCCAATGCGGCCGCACTCCCGCGGACCCCATTACGACATCCCTGCTGGGCCGGCGGGCGCAAACCAAGTTTACGCCCGCCGGGCCAGCGGGGATGAGGCCGCAACATAGGAGCTGGCTCCTAATGGAGCCGGCGGTGTTGCGGCCGTGCGACGGGTGCAGTAGCACCCGTCGCACTTTTCACGGTCTGCTATGCAGACAGTAAAAAGCTGCCCGGGGCCCTGTTAGGGGGCCCCAGGACACCCCTTACCGCCAGCCTCTTCCTGGCGGTGCAAACCGCCAGAAACAGGCTGGCAGTAGAGGGGTCATAATCCCCAGGGCAGCGCTGCTTGCAGCGCTGCCCTGGCGGATTATCACCGCCGGGGCTAAAACGGCGGGAAACCGCCGGCCCCAGCGGTGCGACCGTGGCGCTACCGCCGCGGTCGTAATACGGGTCTCCGTACCGCCAGCCTGTTGGCGGTATGGACGCCACATTACCCCTGGCGGTCTCTGACCGCCAGGGTCGTAATGACCCCCTATGTGTCCTAGACTGCCCTTCGCTACCACACCCACCTGGAAATTCTATTTAGCATTGCCACAGCCCGGCTGCATGGAACACACACGGGATGCACCTAGGCAAAGCCTGGGCCAAGGGGTGAGCCATCTGCGCCCATCCGCAGGTGAACAAGGCTGAGAGACCCATTTAATGTTATGCTCCTCAAGCCCCCGGAGGAGTGCTTTGGCATTCCAAAATGTTTCTGATTTGCTGTTTGTGACTGAGGCAATCTATAATTGGTGGCCGTAATTGTTTTGTAGCAGCATCTGGGTACCGTCTACAGCGTGCAGGACAAAAAGCTGTAATGGGGAAGTAGAAATGTCCTGGAGTGCCATCGTCTTTTTCACCGCCTGCCAAAACAACATCAATTGACGTTATACTCTAGAAGGAATTAAGGGCTGTGTCCACGGAAATTGAGTTAGTAGAGAGGTGTCTCTCTCTGAGAGCAGGCACAACTAGGCTAGTGGAGACATGTGATACTACTGCTGCCCACGGTGTGGGGATAGCATAACCCCTGGGCCTTCTACCCCAACAGTACATGATGGTGCCCACTTCTTGGAGAACAGTGGCATGGAAGCCCATTATATAATAAAGAAAAGGTGAAAGACTTCCTGTAAGAAACAAAACATAACAAAACCAATGGCAGATACCCTGTATGCAATAAATTCATTTTTAGATGCTGCCTCAGTAGAAACAAGGTCTGATTTACAGCCATTCTGGTTGGCACAGACAGTGCAGAAGATTTTTTAGAAAGTTAGATCCTTTTTTACAACAGAACTGTTGCCACTAATAGCTCGCCTCACAACCCTAGAACAGGTGTGTACCCTCGTACTGAAAGGCCATCAAGAGATGGTGAAGTAGATCAAAGTAAGCGCTCTGAATTGTCAGGGGCTAATGGTTCATGTTATGTAACAGGAGGCATCCATCAATAGCACCTTCAGTTCAAATTAGCCAAAATCCATTAGATCATGGCTATTCTTCACCTGGTGGCAAAAAGTAATACCATCCCAGAACAAGGACAGATGCGGGGAGTGTCGTAATGTGACAGGGCATGACCAAATTAAAGACCTTCCGATCATCAGCCTTCCGCCAGCATCTTGCCCACTTGTAGTAGTCATGTTGGGAGTCTCAGAACTGACCAAAGGACAAAAAGAAACTCAGGAGGAACTGGCAAATAAGTGTTTACATTGGCTAGTGAAGACCAACAACTTCCGGTTTCCCTGGCTCATAGCACTCATAGCATATGCTATACACACACAAAGGAAGGTCGATCGCGAAAGGTTGGATTGACCGCCTGGGACATTGCATCATTATCAACTTTAGAAACCCCAATCTGGCAAAAGGCTTCTAGCGGATGTCCTGCACAAAAGGGACCGGGGCACTGATATTATTCTTCTACCACTGGGCTATTTCTATAAACCCCTGCTATACGCTAGAAGTCATTATCTGGCCCGACCAAAGCAGCGTCCATCATGCTCAGTGGGGCCCCTGACTGTCCTAAAACAATGGAATAGGTCTTACAACATCCCTGTTGAAAATAAGTTTGATGTCCTTGAGGACGTTGATTGACTCATAAAGAAAGAAGGTTTTTGTAGCATTGTGCCTAGTGGGAGGAATTTAGAGATACCACAATGTGATGTCTCTCACGGAATGAGTTGAGAGAATAGGACACATCCCCCCACATATGACCTAGCTAACTGTAATGCCCCAAAGGTCAAGAATATTGAGCCAATTGAGGACTCACAAGGGGGCTTGCCAAAGATAGATAGAGATAACCCAGCTATTATTTCTGAATGCCAGTCGATGTTCCATCCAATTTGTGGGACGGGTCATCTTGTGGACCAATCTCACACAATGGAAACAGAAAAAAATGGCAGAGTGTGTTTTGATTGCTATGGCCGGAGAGGGATTTGACAGTGCCTCAGGCCAGGTAGGGCTAGATGGAAATGAGACGACCTTGAATGATAGCGGGTTGACAAAGTGGTAATATTGTTGTCTGGGAATGTTGCTGGTCTTGGCGCCAAACTAGATCGCTCAGACTGGGGAGATTATATAGACCAGTTTGATGTTTGTTTGTGACAGTAAACACGGCAGACAAAGGAGCCACCGTGAATAGTGTCTGCCTCTTTTAGCAAAAAAGCAATTGGGGGTTAAAAACAGGCCCACATGGGTTGGTGCTCAACTTGGTTGCATAGTAAAGCTCGTTGAGATAGCATCTGATGATATTCTTTATACCCACCTCATATTTCCATCTAAGGTAAATGTCTTTGTATATAATGCTTAGTCAAGATCTGTGGGCAGTGGGCAGGAATCCCCGGTAGTGGAGATCCTTGGCATCCACATGGCCTCTCTACCAGGGACAGCTTGGAAGATAGTGCGTTGTGTCTTTAATTGTCAATTTGAACCCCATTGATGTGGACTCCAAAGTAGCAGAGAACAATTTGTGGTCGGCCCCAATTCTGTCCATATTCTCTATCAAGAAATGGTCCCCATTGGCGTTACAAATCTGTGCTTTCACACTAAACACTAAACCAATCTGTGCGAGCCTGCAATGGGAGAACACAGTCAGATAGGAATGGGACGCATACCTTTAACCAAATTGGAAGTTCAAGCTTCATAGGTTAGATTTTAGTGATTGTTAGACTTTGGCCCTACATGGTCGATATGTCAATTGACATAAGACATGACAGCAACCATAATGCCCTTGTATTAGATCTAACTCTCCCACTCTCCAGTGCCTTGGCTACCCAACGAGATCCCTTTGATGGTAGACAGCATTTGACAGCTAATAAACGTAGAATTAAATGGACTGCAATTGAGCGCTCCCAAGAACCATTAAGGCAGATCCACCAGGAAGTTGGGAAAAGCCAGGGAGCAGTGTCCAATTTAGTATCTACAACAGGTAATGTAGATACCCTATTGAGGATTGGTGAGGTTCATAGTCATCTCTATGGCGAACTGAATAACATGCTGAGGCTAAAATAATTGGGAATCACAGCCTTTTTGGTTTAACAAACAGTGCAGACAAGCTGAACAGTCTCTAATGAATGCGATTAAGTCCCAGGATAAAAGTCTTATTCAAGTAATGCGAGCAGCTTATAAAAAGACTCTTAATACCACAAAGAAGGGAAGGGACCAGGGCAGGTGGGCAGATCTATTAAGCGCCATAAGGCGTAACGATCACTCTGCTTTCTGGAATTTGGTTTCAACAGGGAATTCAGAGGGCATTGTGAACGTAGCAAATAATACAGTAGCAGACATCTGGAATGCACATTTCCTTAGCCTATATGGTGATCAAACAGTGGATCCTGCCCGTTTGGGCATGTCTAACTTAAATGACAAGACTCGCCTAGAGGTGGTACATGCTGGAAGTGGGTATCCAGCAGTAACAATGGATGAGGTAGCTATGCCTATAAAAAAGATTGCTCCCAATAAAGCCCCAGGTTTGGATAAAATACCTGGAGACTTATTCTTGTCTGAACCTGAGGTATGGGGCCTCAACCTTACCTTAATATCTGACTCCATTATGGGAGGGGGCTGAAATAATCCTCATTTAAAAACCTCTCACCTCTGCTCCCTATAAACTATTGGCCCATTAGTCTGATAGACACCAGCAAAAAATATTTTCTAGAGTTATTCTAGAATGATTGCATGAATCGATGGTGGCCAATGAGATAGTAAGCCCCTTACAAGCGGGCTTCTGCCAAAATATCTCAATGATTGAAAAGGTGTTTAGTCTGTATCTCCTCCACTGGAAAACTGTAGTATTGGGTGGTAGATTGTATATGGTCTTTTCAGATCTAAGGTCAGCTTTTGCCTGGTCCCCAGGAGAATCTTTTAGCAGGTTCTGTCCGACATGGGGGACCCACACTACCTTCTTTCCATCATAGAAAGACTTCATGAACACAACTTTGCCCAGGTCCACTGTGGTAGGTTGGGGGAGATGTTTTATCCTTTTTTTGGTCAACAAGGGAGTTAGGCAGGGTTGTGTGCTGGCGCCCACACTATTCCCTGTTTATGAATGGCCTTGTCGATCACTTAAATCAGTGTGACAATGATGATCCTAGGTTAACTTCCATGACAGTGCCAGCTCTTATATTCGTGGATGACACCCTCCTCCTTTCCAAATCACCTATGGGTTAACAGAAGGCCCTCGATCAATTCAGTAATTTTTGTGTGTTAAGGGGACTCAAAATTAATTTGAGCAAAACCAAATTTATGGTTCTCAATTCCTGCCGGTCAGCTCAGCCAAACCTCATGTTAAATGGGACCCCACTAGAACAGGCAAATACCTTTGATTATCTTGGCATCACTCTTAGTGAGCAGATGGATTGGATAACCAACATCACTAAGCCCAGACTTAAACTAGAACATTATACTGGTGTGCTTCTAAAGGTGCATAAGGGGTCTTTTTTAAGCCTATTTCCCCAGCCATTAAGATCCCATCACACAGTGGAGGCCACAGTGTACGGGGCTGAATTGTGGGGTCATAAGCCAGCGAAAACCCTTGTTTTGTCTGATAACTGCTTTCCGAGGCAACTGCTGAACCTTCCAGCTAGTACACCACTTGTTCCACTTAGGCTTGACCTGGGGGTTCGATCAGTTCTAGAGGGAATTGTCCTCTGGCCAACACTTTATTGGAGAACAGTTTGGGTCACGCCTGAACTGATTTCATATAGGTATGGATTGGAAGAAAGAGTTTGTATACATGACACTGGCTATCTACCTTGGGTTAGTTATGTCAGAGAGACACTTAAAAATATGGGGAAGGATAGCCTGTGGGATGATCCTAGTAGAGGCTGCTTATGCTCCTCTGAAGCTGAACTAAAAAAGGGTTACAAAATGTACAAATTAAATCAGGTTTTGGTCAGTTCCGCACTTGAATCACTCACAGACAAATTTGTATTGTATAAGGATCTTTACAAATTTGAAGGATTTATGGACAAAATTTAATCTAGCCTGGCCAGGAAATTGTGTGTCCAATTCAGGTTTGGTACCTTTCCTTTGTGCTTGTATACTGGTAAATTGGTAACAACCGGGGCTATTGAAAAACTGGTCTGTCCTTCATGTGGTGGATCTAGTGAAACAGAAGACCATGTTCTCTTCTTCTGCTCTGCTTATTGCAGGGCTAGAAGAAAATGTATCGCCCCCACGTGTCGGAACCTCAGGATCTCTCAGCATAATGTGGCTCATAGTATTTTAAAAACTGACACCAGCCAAGCCATAGTACTTGAAGTATCAAAATATTTACTCGCAATTTGGTGCATAAGAAGTAAACTAGTGCCATTAAGTGCTAGCACATAAAATGACTATTATTTTACTCTTTGAACTAATTTTTTTGGGAGAGCTAGGTTGGAGCCAGTGGCATGTAGTGTGCTTAATAATAGAGGAATTCTGACATAAGCAGGTAAAGTAGCAACTATTGCACAAGAATGTAATAGACCCTTTCCCTGGTGCACGGTGGAGGAGCAGCTGTGATGTTTTTTTTATTATACAATTGTAGCATATTGTGATTGACTAAATATGTACATAACAACGATTATATTTGTTTGTAAATGTGTATTTTACTTTAATGAATAGTGTCTCATCATCATTTAATTGCATGCTACCTATTTTAAAGTGTCTTATGGTATACTGGTTGTAAAATGAATTTAATATTGTTTTAATTTGTAATTGTTTTAATGGTGTGCAATAAACAGATTGTCTAATCTTGCCTATTAGTGCACTACAAAGTTACTGTACCATTTTTTAGCTATTTATTGATTGTCTTTTATGGTGTAATGCCGAAATAAAGAGTATTGATCATGATGATTAACATAAGATTTCTACATGTCCTACTTTTAACTACTATACAACCTGACTTATGGGCAGTAAGGTCTACACTGGAGTGTCATTAATATTTGAAAGGAAGTTTTGATCTGTCAGTTTGACAGGTTGACTTACAGTGTTTAAACTATCAAAGTCAAGCTGCAATGGTAGGCCTAAAACCACATTTTACACTGTTACATAGTAGATGGCACAAAAGGTGCTGCAAGCCACTACTGATATTTAACGTAGGACACTTTGTACCATATACTAGGGACTTAATGGTAAGTTAACTATGCCAATTAGGAGTATAACAATTTCACCATTTTCAAAGGAGGACCACAGGCACATTTCCTCTGGTTGGCAAGGGTAAAGTGCACTGCGTTCAGGCTCAGTTAAGGCAAAAAGCAGGAGGTATACCTCACAAAATAGAATAATTTCTAACAGATAGGCACATGATTGAGTGCATTTGTCAAATGCACTCTCTTTCTCGGTTATCCCTCCACTGTCACACAGCAAGTGCCCCCCCTTCACATGTCTACCAGTCAACTCCTCAAAGCGCTTCCTCTGTCACTAGTGTTCCCTTATCAAGCATATCATTTTCCGCAGTGCCTTAGATTACCATATATTATCCCCTTCCCTGGGTTCATCACATGTAAGTTTGTGACCTACTCTTTTAAAAGAATTGTGCCTTTCAACGGGTCCATCAATTCCCTTATACTTGACTAAGAAATAGCAACACCCACCCTCCTCTCCTCAGTCTGCTGAATTCTTGTCTACATTAGATCTTCTCCTCTTCAGCTCCTAATGTGCCATTAAGTCCCCTGGAGGACACATTTTGATCCTCTTCCACCTCTCTGTGTGATTTTTCTGTGAACCTTCCCCTGTTCCTAATGTTGGGAACGTCCTCCCATCTTATTTGCTTCTTCTGTAGTCTGACTTCCCTTCCTGATTGTTTATTGTCTGTTTCTATTGCCATCCAACATCATTTGGGGTCGTGTTCCCAGTCCAGAAGTTCTTCTCCCAGCAGACGTATGTTGTTTTGTTTGCCTGAGACATACCAAACAGGGATTACATTGATATAGTTTGGAAAAATAACATTGAAGAGACCTGACTAATAGGAGAGTTTCATAGTGCTAAGCAATTGTTACATGCAGTCTGAGAGGCAGTAAAAGGTGTGTTTTCCATGACAATATGGCTGTACTGTGGTAAGAAACTTGAATTTGATCTTTGCACGTCAGTGATACATTTCTGATTGAGTGTTTATTAGTACAGTACCTCTAAATATTTTGTTTTAATGAGCTACATTTAGTGGCATGGTGCCCACACACACACACACACACAATAACATCTGTGTTGTTACGGTATGGTCACAGTTTCGTTCGAAGAGGCGTTTTTTGTTTTCTTAATACATTTGGTGCCATTCAAAAAATCTGCACAAAACTTTCTAAACACAATGTATACCCAAAGTGGGTTCATCAAGGCACGTTTTGTGCCAATCTGGCATGGGGGCCGAAAAGGAAGGGGTTTACTAAATTGACATTTTCTATTTTGACTCATAAAAGGTTCTTTGCATCTCCATTAAAAAAAAATAGCTAAACAGAATTATATCAATCTAGGCATGTTAGTAGAACATTACTTAGAAAATGCTTTACTTGGTTTGGGGTAAATCCATTCAATAATGTTTAAGAAGTTAGCATTTCGAATGTGATTCAGTCTAGGGTGAAGTGGGTAGATAACAGAGCTAGCCAGACCACTAATCTTGGGAAGTTCACAATCCTAAATTTGCATACCTCATGCAAACCCAAAATTAAAAAATGTCAAATTTTATTGTGTGAGCAAATTATTTCACCCAATGGCCATTTGAGTTTTGTAACATCGAAAGCAATATTCAAGGATCTTTAGATTTCTGTCTGCTCTCACAAAGAAAAAGCTGTTGCTGTCGCCACTATAGGACTCTGTATTCCGGTCCCTGGGTACCGAAAAGTAGATTGAAAAGAGTCAAAAGGCACCACCAGAATCCTAAAGAACATTTTTAAACAAAATAGATTTCTTCAAGGGATTCACAGACACTGGAGCAGGACTCATTTAGCCCACTGAAGCGCCTGAGGTCCGTCAAACCTAGCCACATGTCCGCAAACCTGTTGGAATAGGTCCTGGTCCTTTGTTGGAACTCCAGAAGGGAGTCTATAGAAAAGGTTGCCAGCCTGTGGACAGTGGTCAGGTCCTGTAGCCAATTATTTGGTCATGTGCAGAGGGACTGGCCACTAGAAGAAAGTGGAGATTGAAGTGTAGGTTCTGGATGGAGACCCACCATGCACATCAGGAGTTGGCCACCAGAGAGGAGAAGGCAGGATGCTTGGTCTTGCCAGGGATCATTCCTTCCAGCCAACTCCTGCTTCCCAAGCTAAATGTCATGTGCTTAAGGGTTTGGCTGCCCACAGCATGTTGGGAGTGCATACATGGCCGTACACTGTGGGCAGTCACAGTTGTTTACAGAAGACAATTCTCTCTTTCTCTCTCTCTCTCTATATATATATATCTCTCTTTTTGTTATTTCTTTGAGCTCATCCTTCCTATGTGATAAAGGCTACAAAGTGCCTGGTTTTATCCAATGTCTTTTGGTTTTACTAAAATATATATGTTATACTTATACATGTTAATGCTCTTCTTTTATTGGTCTGTATTTGCCTCGTTCACATTTGTCATCCACCCATTACAGCATTTAGCATGGGGAGGGGGGGTGCAGCCCACTTCGGCCACCGGACAACTTCATTTTGAGTGATGACATCCTGCTCTTTAACAAGGAGCACTTCCACACACAATGTATTTCCCTTTAGTGTCAGGGACAACTATGGAAATGTGTGCTTTAAGAAAAATAATTTTCTTTAAGACGATCTCTTGTTCTGGGGAGAGCACAGCAGCTGCCGGAACAATACGGTATTACAAAAAAGCATGACAAAACAGACATAGACAAAGCCTAAATGCTGGCAGCCCATGCCAGACCTATTGGCTTTGTCAATGCTTGTTCTGTGTTAACACTTCAGCATAAGGCAATCCATAATCAACATTTGCTCACGAATTTAATCTAGTCATTTGTTAATTTACACTTTTGTTGAAAAGTGCAGGGTGGTTGAAGTATTAGGAAAATGTATTTAAAATGTAGATTGAAAATGTGTCTTCTTTAACTTGCTGACAGAATGCACGTCCAAAACGACATATTAACTTGCCCATTGAAATACAGTGTTGTGCATTGATTGCATCAGATGGATTTACATTGTTGTTAGAGGACAGGGGAAAGCCCTTAGAAAGCTTCTGAACTATTGTACTATCTTGTGTTTTCAGGTACTTTCTGCAGGCAATCCCGACATTGGCGAAAACAGAGGTTTGACTTTAATCAGGAATCCACCTGGAGAAGTAATTTTACACTTTTTTCCTACACAAATTGTTTCAGGTAAAACCCGGGTAAATCTTTGCGGCAAAATACACCACTTTGCTAGTTTTGCAGATCAGAAAGGGTGCAACCATGTTACCTCTCATGTCGGGGTGTAGAACTCAGAATGATAAGATAATGCACACCCAGTAAATACCGTAATCCTCAGGACCGCTGCTTACCTGGTGCCGTATTACTTCCAAAATAATAGAACAGTCATGTCTTGCAAAACACTTCTAAAACAAACACGGCGTGCACAAACTGTGATCTAACCATCAATTTAATCACTGAAGGTGCTTCCAGCACTCTTTTGTCCACGCCATCGAGTCATTCTGGTCACTTTGGCAAACTTTCACTTAGTCAAGAGCTTAGTAACAATGGGACCGTTATTACATTATTCCTCCTCTCCATCCCTAGAGACTGCCGTGTGCATTCGAGAAATGAAATTTGGAGAGTCATAGGGGATATGAGATCATTTCTTCTGCAAAGTGACAGGAACACTGTCTCTTGCATGCAGCTCTTCACTCCCTTTTTCCCATGGAGCGAGCCTGATTTTATTTCCTCGTCCACAGCTGTACTGAGACATTAGCTATATTAGAGTGTGAGCTTGCCAGCCTTTCTGGTAAGACTTCACGAGGGCAGATAACAGCCCGCGTCCTGGAGCCACGAAGCTTTAACGTCTAGCATTGTGTTTGCATTCCTGGTGCTGCTTTTTTTTTTCTTAATCATAGAGTTTTATAAGCGAGATTTGTCAGGAATTCTTCTCTGTAGACAAAGTTAAACTCATGGGCCCTTTGACTGACAGCGGAACTTGCTAACAGTTACCTAAATGTATTTGCCTCTTAAGCTGGCGTGCTAACTAAGGTGTCTGTAAATCATTATTATAATATGGTGAGGGGTATGTAACACACTCCATGTGCTCTGAGGCTGGCAGCAGTTCAACACTTTCATTTCACAGGTCTTTAATTGACAAAGGCTACACACTTTTCTATTGCTGAGTAAACCAATATTCAGTATACAGGAGACTGCAGTGAACACAGCTACAACATCCAGAATAGGGGCCTGTGGGGAACAGCAGACCTTCATCCTAGAAACTTGTGTTACAAAGAATCAATATGTTGCAAGCTGGTGGGGCTACTGGGAAAATCTCAGAGACCTCATTGCGAGCCATTGACAGCTTCCCAGGTAACAAGAACTTCACAGAGTGAATGATTCAGATGCTTGTACCCTATGATGAACTGTACCCAGAATCTTCTGCTCTAAGCTTCCTATCCAGGGAACACAAACAGGGTCATAAACTTTGTACGCAGCCACTCCCACTCAAAAATGCCTTTGTACACACTGGATATGTTTGGAAGTTAATGGCCGCAGCTTTATGCAACAGTTTCTTACCGATTCTCCACCCCGCTTCATGTTAAAGGGGGTCCCAAAAAACAGCAAAGGTTGCAGACTTGACTCCTCATAAATCACCAAACGAATACATCACAGTGTCATAAACCAAGATGCCACCACCGGTCATAACCCAGATCATAAATCATTCCAACCAGTAGGTAGCCAAATACCGCATTGACACCTCCTTATGAATTACGCCATAATTCACTCCATTAGGTTATTTAAGCCATGAATCAAATGTACAGACAGTTTTATTATGAAAGAAGAGTCATAACAAGGCCTGCATCAGTCCAGCGTTTATTGATGATGACTGGGGTCCTTGAGCTGGAGCTTCACCATTTGTGTGGAGAAGGGATATTCCACCATTTCTTTAATTTTAGGCCCAACTCCCTACCTTGGTTATTTGATGTGCTCTGCCGACCGACGGGCCGGGCTGTGAGTGCTGTGTACTGTGCCTTTCTCCTCTCTGCCTTACCCTGCAATGAGGCATCCCAAGGTAAGTAACAGGTCTGCCACCCTGCGCTTGGCCTTTCAAACACTCCTTAAGCTTCTGTAAAAAACTGCCACGCTCACCCCTTTGCGGCTGCAACAATCCTTTATTTGTTAGTTGAGGACAGGTGGGTGTTGTACTATTCCGCAGTGACATTCCAGTTGCAACAATGGCTGTGCTCCTTATTTCCCCCCTTTTAATATGGGCATGCTGCCCTGCGAGCATACTTCAAAAAATGCTCAGCCTCCTAATGGCCAGTTTTCACACCACTTTGTTACCTTTGGCACCCTGTACCACCTTGCACCCCCTCTCCTGTACCTGAAGGGGCAAGATGCCATTTCTGCCCCACATTTTTCCTTGTCCCCTTGGGACTATGCTTCTGAGCCTTGGTGCCATATATTGTGCCGGCCCCTAATACCCCCTCCGGGTGTGGTCCTCTGCCAAACACTTTGCACGTAGCCAATAACACTAAAAAATGCCATTGTACTCTCTGGATATGCCATTGTACACTCTGGATATGTAACGGCCACAGCTTTATTCAACAGTGTCGTACCAATGCCCCATCCCGCTTCATGTTAAAGGAGGGTTATAAAAACAGCAAACATGTTGTAGCCTTGGCTCATCATAACTCACCAATCAAATACTTCACAGTGTCATAATTCAAGTTGCCACCACAGGTCATAAATCAGATCATAAATCATTCCAACATGTAGGTAGCCATAAATCAAATACTGTATTGACACCTGCACATGAATTACGTCATAACTCACTCCATTAGGTTAATGAAGTAATAAATCATGCTCAGACAGTTTTATAATGAAAGAAGAGTCATTATATGGCCTGCATCAGTCCCACATTTATTTCTGATGACTGGGGTCCTTGAGCTGGAGCTTCATCGTTTGTTTGGGGATAGCTATTCCACCATCTCTTTATTTTTAGGCCCAACTTGCTCCTTGGTTATTTGGTGTGCTCTGTCAATGGTGGGCCATGCTGCAAGTGCTGTGTACTGTGCCCCTTCCCTTCTTTGTCTGCCTTACCCTGCCGAGAGGCATTCCAAGGTATGTAACAGGTCTGCCACCCAGCGGTGGCCTTTCAAAAACTCCTTAAGCTCCTTTAAAAAATTGCCAAGCTTACCGTCATACTGCACATGGGCTTACATCCTCAGGAAGCTCCCCCTGCAGACATTGTCCATTCTATTGGCAACCTGCTAACACAATGGCCACCCATAGGCCCATAAGTTTGACCAGAATACCTCTAGCTCTGTGTCAGATCGGTGCATTCTGTCCTTTGTGAAATATTCTCGGCGTCTCAAGTTGATCAGGCCGTGCCTAATAGTATCCCAACCATTTGCCCTACACAACTTTATCACTGCCATGTTGAGCTTTTTTCTGGACTTTTCTAGGGTGCTGGCGGACCAGGCTCGCCTCCATCTCTGTCTGAGTACAATCTCGGGCCACAGTAAGCCAGCGATGCCTAGAAGCCTGGCTGCTCTAATTTTCCCATGCCTTATGTTCTCCAGTAGTTCCTTCCTTCCCAGTTCAGCCAGGTCACTCCCCCCTATGTGCACCACCAACAAATCAGGTTCCCCGGATATTCACATTGAAGTGAATACAACTCATCTTCCAACTTGTCCTAGCACATACCATGTGTCTCTGCCCACCTTATTCTTGTATTGACCGGCTTTGGAGATGTGTGATGACCCCCCACCGGACCCACCAACTCTCTGTTCTCCACACGAAGGAATGTCCAATCATCCAAACTGTTTTTCTTTGGTCACCTGCTAAAGGTTCCAGCTCCAGCATTAGCTCACATGTGGGAAGCAAGAAAAGACCTGATGAGAATCTGTGCAGACTTGTTTTCCTGGCTTCCTATCTGAAGCCTTTACCACACCCTTTCCCAACTCACCACAAGGTGAGTCCTACCCCACACCATATGACGGGTTGGAAAAGGGAGAGGTAAAAAAGCTCTCTGCTCCCTGATTGTTATGGAGGCTTAGCACTACCCGGCGGTCAGATGTTGGCGGGCGGCATAATGAGGGCCAAAATCCCTCACTACTCCTGAAAATACCAGCTGAGCCTCAGCAGAACCTACATGTAAGGAGGGGAGAGGGGACCATGAGTTCTATGCCCGTTCTAAGGGCTCAGACACCGAGTGGCCCCCTACACACTGGATGAGGCAAGACCGGAAGCACTAACTAACAGTGGAGGCACGGAAGGAGGTCCTGGGGCCCAAAGCACAATATCCTACAGCTCCTACAGAGCTGAGTGAGGGATAAACTGTGCAGCGTTCCCCGCCACCACTGATGCAAGGAGAACTGGGCTTGATTTAAAGGTGAGGGCACCCGGTGGGCCTCCCGGCATAAGGGGAAATGGAGAGGTGGCCGCTCATGACCAGAAGTGTCCCAGCAGGAAGCCCCGGGGCCTGAACTGCACTAGCCTGGTCTACTAACTCAAACACTCAGCATCCTCCTTTGCGTATGATGAGGTGGGACTGAGGATACTAACTAGAAAGCAGAGAAACAGTGGGAGGACCCAGGCTCAAAATAATACATCCACCTCCATAGAGAATGTAGTGAGAGTTTGGCTGAGCAGCTTGTCCCTCCACCACCGGCGCAAGGGGACCTGCACCCAAACTGCAGGCGGGGGCATCTGGTGGCTTTCCCTGCACCAGAGGGGTAGGGTGCACTTGCAAGCAGAGGTGACCCAGCAGAAGGCCCGGAGCCGAAACTACATTACCCGTCTGCTATGTAATGAGGGAAGGAGCGACCTGATTTACTCTTCTGACCCTGGCTAGCGCAAGCAAACTGGGACTGGGCAAGCTGCTTGGGGGAGCTGTGAAGGCCTACAATACAGAACGTAATAACCATCATCCTACAAGGGACCCCAAGTGAGTAAGAGGGTCCACGCAGGAGCTTCCATCAACCTTGGCCGTTCTGGGAGTTTGATACTTGAATGTCACATGGTGGAAAGTCCTAGGAAACTATGCTCAAATACTGTGCTACCCCTAATCTAAACAGTACCAAAAATGTAGGGTGTATTGTTAGGGTTGAGTTTCTCATAGGGGGGTTGCTTGGCTCCGAGCTTGTATTCCCAGATCTATTATGGATAGAACAAAACTAGCAGAAGAGTTATTTGATAGCATAGCCAAGGGGGCTTCTTTTCACAATACGTTTCGCAATAGTGTACATGTACAAAATGAAGGTCTACGTAGTAAATTTATTAGATTGGAAAGATTGAAGAAAAATGAACTATCTAAATGGTGGGATGGGGCAACACTAAAACAATATTTGAAATTAAACCGCATCCCTCGTGGATTGAGATCCCAAATCTTCCCCACATATGATGATCTAGATACAGACCTATTAGCTCTCTGGGACAAAGAGCTTACAACTAGTTCAATGAAACTAATGGAAATACTAATTACCAATGCTGAAAGGAAAGTGGCTAAACTTCAGGCTGAGATTGAAGTGTTGGAAAAATAAATCGAGGGTTTAAATTTAAAAGAAGCAACTGAGAAGAATTATAAAATTTTAGAAAGTGTCCTATTGAAATTTCAAGAGAAGTGACACAAAGGAAAGCACGTAAATTGAAACGGGATGAAAAAGACTACTTGACAGGCAGGGTGTTTACCTTTTCCAGTAAATATGATCACCTGGTCAATGTTAATCTTACTTCTAGAAGATCAAGTATGTCCAATACCTCAGACACAACTTCCATTAGCACTCCGGTTACAAGCGATAGCGAGTCAGATGGTATAGCAAGTACATCAGCTCTAGGTCAGAGTACCTCCAGGGGAAATACTTTTTTACAGGAACTGAAGAGGATGAAACGAGGCAAATTTGTCCAAAACAAAGGTATAAGAAAACAAGGAGGGGTAATAGAGGAACAGGAGGTAAAATCAAAAGATCGAGACGGAGTTATAACGAGATCCCAGGACAAGAGAACGTAGGCTTGGATGAAGCATCATCCATTAATGTAATGAATCTTTCCAAATACGAGTTAACTGCAGGAGCCAAAAGTCTTCTGGCTAGAGGACTACATTTTTGCCCTAAAACCTTTGGAGATCCTTGTAGATCCAAGATTGATCTATTTAAATTTATTCGCAAACTTAAGTTAAAAAAGCATTTTCATCAGCACCCAGTAGAGAGTCCCATACCGGTTTTGGCCACATCTTCTTTGAGTACTTTTTCTATTGAGGAGATACATGACACAGCACTGATTTTGTCTTTAGCTGAAAAAGATCAGGATCCAGATATTATATCAAATGTGCTACAAGATCTAGAAATCGAATCCAACAAAAGTACTCTGAGTGGTTTAAAGAGGAAATCATGTTGGACTCCAAGATCATGGAGCCTAAACTGTTTTGATAGGTTTCTTGAGTTGGTCTGTCAAGACTATGACAAATGCCTCGCAAAGAATACATTTAGACAATCCACAAGGAACTTGAATCCCGAAGAATTAGATGCACTTCAAGTACTTAAACATGACAGAGAGATTATCATTAGACAAGCGGACAAAGGAGGGAACGTGGTCCTTATGAATAAGAGTGATTATGATAGTGAGATTCTATCGCAACTGAATGACACAACATGTTATGAAAAAATTCCGGGCAATCCCATTTCTAATCTTACCTATACTATCAATAGGAAGTTACGTACCTGGATGGACAAGGGGCTGCTCAGTAAAGAGGAGCACCTCTATTTGAGGGTGATTCAACCTAGATATGCATTCCTATGCACTTTACCCAAGGTCCATAAGGGTCTACCTTTTCCATCTGGTAGACCGATCGTATCAGGTATCTCGGGTCCTACCGAGAGACTTTCAGAATTTGTAGATTGTTTCTTGCAACCGATGGTATACAACTTACCTTCATTTATAAAGGACACCACACACATATTGAGTTTATTGAACGATGTGGAATGGGAAAATAACATATTACTAGTAACACTGGATGTGGTATCTCTATACACGTGTATCAATCACGATTTAGGACAAGAAGCTGTTGGCAATGGGTTCGAAATTCTCCCCCTCCTATGCAAATCTTTTCATGGGGTGGTTCGAACATAGATGGATTTGGGGCCCCATGGCCGCTCAATGGCAAACACATATACTGTTTTGGGGACGCTATATAGATGACTGTTTTCTAATCTGGACTGGTGGTGAGAAAAATTTGATAGAATTCTGCAAATTTCTCAATTCTAATGCCATGAATGTTAAATTTACGTATCATTATAGTGCAACGAGCATTGAATTTTTGGATGTGGAGATTTTTGTCGCAAATGGTAGAAATCAAAGCAGACTCTTTCGCAAGACCACGGCGTGCAACTCTATTCTGCATGCAAACAGCTCACACCCTAGACATCAAATAGCCTCTATTCCCTTCGCAGAATTAGTGAGGGCCAGACGTAATTGTAGTTTGGATGATGAATTTCTACAACAGGTTGAGTATATGGGCAGAAGGTTTGTAGCACGTGGCTACTCGAACAAGCTAGTGAAAGAAGCTAAATCTAGAGCCATACGTTTGAGGAGAAGTGACACCTTGAAAACTAAAGATCGGAGGGAGGTGTTGGACAAATCGAACAAGATCCGATTTATAACTGATTTCAATGATGCGTCCCGGATTTTAGAAAATTGTATGAAGAAACATTGGAATATATTGCTACAGGATGAATCAGCGAGAGATTATTTACCTGATAAGGTTCCAATAACATACCGACGAGGTAGAAACTTGAAAAGTATTCTATGTCCCAGTTTTACTTCTATTGCTCCTCATAAAACATGTCTTTCCACTAAATTGGTTGGATTTTTCAAATGTGGCTGCTGTGGAGTCTACCGTTGGGCGTGCCACAACATAAGCAAATTTTCTGAGGGAGGTAGACTTTTTAACATAAGCTCTTTGATCAATTGCAACACCACGTTTGTCGTGTACATAATACGTTGTAAATGTTTCAAAATCTATGTGGGAAGTACAATATGTCAACTCAAAACTAGAATTGGTGAACATATTCGGGCACTTAAAAATAATGATGTGAGATACCCTTTAGTAGCACATATTGTTGACTGTGATGCACAAACTACACATAAGAGTTTTGTATTTTTTGGACTGGAACATATCCCCAAAGATCCCAGGGGTGGTAACAGAGAACTAGGCCTACGTAAGAAGGAAGCTCTCTGGATCATGAGGTTGAGAACTGTTAAATCAGGTGTAAAGAAATGGCTCCCTGTTGCAGTTACCCCCCACTTTTTGCCTGATACTGATGCTGACTTGACTGAGAAGAGTGCTGGGACCCTGCTAACCAGGCCCCAGCACCAGTGTTCCTTCACCTAAAATGTACCATTGTATCCACAATTGGCACACCCTGGCATTCAGATAAGTCCCTTGTAACTGGTACTTCTAGTACCAAGGGCCCTGATGCCAAGGAAGGTCTCTAAGGGCTGCAGCATGTCTTATGCCACCCTAGAGACCCCTCACTCAGCACAGACACACTGCTTACAAGCCTGTGTGTGCTAGTGAGAACAAAATGAGTAAGTCGACATGGCACTCCCCTCAGGGTGCCATGCCAGCCTCTCACTGCCTATGCAGTATAGGTAAGACACCCCTCTAGCAGGCCTTACAGCCCTAAGGCAGGGTGCACTATACCATAGGTGAGGGTACCAGTGCCTGAGCACTGTGCCCCTACAGTGTCTAAACAAAACCTTAGACATTGTAAGTGCAGGGTAGCCATAAGAGTATATGGTCTGGGAGTCTGTTTTACACGAACTCCACAGCACCATAATGGCTACACTGAAAACTGGGAAGTTTGGTATCAAACTTCTCAGCACAATAAATGCACACTGATGCCAGTGTACATTTTATTGCAAAACACACCCCAGAGGGCACCTTAGAGGTGCCCCCTGAAACTTAACCGACTGTCTGTGTAGGCTGACTAGTTCCAGCAGCCTGCCACACCAGAGACATGTTGCTGGCCCCATGGGGAGAGTGCCTTTGTCACTCTGAGGCCAGTAACAAAGCCTGCACTGGGTGGAGATGCTAACACCTCCCCCAGGCAGGAGCTGTGACACCTGGCGGTGAGCCTCAAAGGCTCACCCCTTTGTCACAGCCCAGCAGGGCACTCCAGCTTAGTGGAGTTGCCCGCCCCCTCCGGCCACGGCCCCCACTTTTGGCGGCAAGGCTGGAGGGAACAAAGAAAGCAACAAGGAGGAGTCACTGGCCAGTCAGGACAGCCCCTAAGGTGTCCTGAGCTGAGGTGACTCTAACTTTTAGAAATCCTCCATCTTGCAGATGGAGGATTCCCCCAATAGGGTTAGGATTGTGACCCCCTCCCCTTGGGAGGAGGCACAAAGAGGGTGTACCCACCCTCAGGGCTAGTAGCCATTGGCTACTAACCCCCCAGACCTAAACACGCCCTTAAATTTAGTATTTAAGGGCTACCCTGAACCCTAGAAAATTAGATTCCTGCAAACTACAAGAAGAAGGACTGCCTAGCTGAAAACCCCTGCAGAGGAAGACCAGAAGACGACAACTGCCTTGGCTCCAGAAACTCACCGGCCTGTCTCCTGCCTTCCAAAGATCCTGCTCCAGCGACGCCTTCCAAAGGGACCAGCGACCTCGACATCCTCTGAGGACTGCCCCTGCTTCGAAAAGACAAGAAACTCCCGAGGACAGCGGACCTGCTCCAAGAAAGGCTGCAACTTTGTTTCCAGCAGCCTTGAAAGAACCCTGCAAGCTCCCCGCAAGAAGCGTGAGACTTGCAACACTGCACCCGGCGACCCCGACTCGGCTGGTGGAGATCCAACACCTCAGGAGGGACCCCAGGACTACTCTGATACTGTGAGTACCAAAACCTGTCCCCCCTGAGCCCCCACAGCGCCGCCTGCAGAGGGAATCCCGAGGCTTCCCCTGACCGCGACTCTTTGAATCCTAAGTCCCGACACCTGGGAGAGACCCTGCACCCGCAGCCCCCAGGACCTGAAGGACCGGACTTTTACTGGAGGAGTGACCCCCAGGAGTCCCTCTCCCTTGATCAAGTGGAGGTTTCCCCGAGGAACCCCCCCCTTGCCTGCCTGCAGCGCTGAAGAGATCCCTAGATCTCCCATTGACTTCCATTACAAACCCGACGCTTGTTTCTACACTGCACCCGGCCGCCCCCGCGCTGCTGAGGGTGAAATTTCTGTGTGGGCTTGTGTCCCCCCCGGTGCCCTACAAAACCCCCCTGGTCTGCCCTCCGAGGACGCGGGTACTTACCTGCAAGCAGACCGGAACCGGGGCACCCCCTTCTCTCCATTCTAGCCTATGTGTTTTGGGCACCACTTTGAACTCTGCATCTGACCGGCCCTGAGCTGCTGGTGTGGTGACTTTGGGGTTGCTCTGAACCCCCAACGGTGGGCTACCTTGGACCAAGAACTAAGCCCTGTAAGTGTCTTACTTACCTGGTTAACCTAACAAATACTTACCTCCCCTAGGAACTGTGAAAATTGCACTGTGTCCACTTTTAAAACAGCTATTTGTGAATAACTCGAAAAGTATACATGCAATTTTGATGATTTGAAGTTCCTAAAGTACTTACCTGCAATACCTTTCGAATGAGATATTACATGTAGAATTTGAACCTGTGGTTCTTAAAATAAACTAAGAAAAGATATTTTTCTATATAAAAACCTATTGGCTGGATTTGTCTCTGAGTGTGTGTACCTCATTTATTGTCTATGTGTATGTACAACAAATGCTTAACACTACTCCTTGGATAAGCCTACTGCTCGACCACACTACCACAAAATAGAGCATTAGTATTATCTCTTTTTGCCACTATCTTACCTCTAAGGGGAACCCTTGGACTCTGTGCATGCTATTCCTTACTTTGAAGTAGCACATACAGAGCCAACTTCCTACATCAGGTCTCAATTCGGATCGGGAATTGGAGTTCTTTTTAGGCGATTAATTGTTCAATTGCTGTGTAAGATTGCCCTTTGTTATTGCTGATTTTTTACTGTATGGTGTATCCTGATAGAATGCAAATCAATATTTTACTGATGGAGGCTTTGTGACATTACCATGAACCAAAATTCTCCAACATGTTAATATATGGGATATGTGGGACATCATACTGGTTGAGATGGGCTCTATCTGAACCTGTGTAAACCAAGGTTCAATGACAATTATGATATTTAGTCACAGTTATAAGGTGCCGAGTGGTTGACTGATGTGTTGGAAATTTCTCTTCTTAAATCTGGGCCGTGTTTTTGGATGCAATTTTGTTCCCTCATTTCAAATTCATATTTAGCTTTCGGACAGCACACCCTAGGATTTATGGAGATTAGTCCCTTTCCTTTTCTTTCATGCTTTTCGTCTTTACTTTGGAGCGTTGTTTGGTTACTTAGGTAACGCGCTATACTTCCGTTGAAGTTATATAGCGATTTGAGGTGCATATCCTCGTATCAGCGGGTCCTCTTTCTATTTTCATGATTACGTTTAGACGGCTGCCCACAAGTATATTTACTTCCGGGTCAGATCACGGAATACACACGAGACGCGTACTCGTGTCGCGGCGTTTCCACTCTAAGGCAACGCCGGCATGCAGAGATCCCAATAATATGAGGTGAGCTTTGAAAGGTTCAATTTGGATTTCTTTGAAAAGATAGTGTATATTGAGGAGCTTGATTTGGAGTTGTGTTGGTTTATGTAGTCGTTACTTATAGAAATTGTTAATTTCTTCCACAGTCAGATATAAAAGACGGATATACATAACCATTTGACCACTGGATGTCAGGTACCTCACAAAGGGGGCATGGTGTGGTTTACAATGTAGGAGAGGTGTTTGTAGACTTCATGGTTTATTGGAAATATTCCGTTACATTAGGTTCTTAGTTTTTTTCTGTGTTTATATATTAGATCGAGTCAACTTACTATGAAATGACAATACGCCTATGTCCCTTTTTTGATTCAACGATGATGAATTTGCGGTAACGTGTTCTAATAATAAGGTATTCTAGGAGACCTTTTAGAGGTCCTAAGAGAAGAATTTTTGACATTAGGGTATGGTGGCACTCAAATTGTAGATGCATGGTATCACTGGTTTGATTAGTTTTATGAAGGTGAGCATAAGATCAGTCTGGTCATTTGTGTGGGGAGCACTTTGTTAGAACGTTATTCTGATTTGCATGTTGTGTCTGCACTAATTTTAAAATAATTATCACATTGGTCTCCTTCATGAGACCTTTACTTTGATTTTAATGGGGCTCCTTTGGTAAATATTCTTGCATGTAAGTTGGAGCATTTTGGTTTCTAATATTTAATATTTGTTTACAATCTGTAGCCCTGAAGAAGTCGTTCGGGAATATTAAGAAAGGAAATTTCCCATGACGAAACACGTGTTGGCTGAAATTGTATCATTAGACCACAACTGTATTACCACGGATGGATTTCAAAGTGCTATAATCTTTAATTTGTGCTTAGTTTGGACAGGCTGAAATTGTATCATTAGACCACAACTGTATTACCACGGATGGATTTCAAAGTGCTATAATCTTTAATTTGTGCTTAGTTTGGACAATTTAAATTTGTATTAAAATTGATTGTGTGTTTCTCTAACAACTACTCTAAAGTGTTATATTTGATTGGAGAGGTGCCACACATTGTTTGTCCCTAATCTCTACAGTTCACTAAACAGCTAGGCTGTGCATGCTCTCCCATAGTCCTCACCCACATAGCCAAAGAATTGCTCATTGATACATCAGAGAGCACAATGAAGAACATTTAGCTATACCAGACTCCTGTGAAATGACCAGGGACCAAGGCACACTGCATTTAAGGACCTTCTGAACTGCCAGAATCCCTACAACACCACACAGTCGTAATATACAAGTAAGACTCAGCACTCATATAGGTTCAGTAACATGCCATAGTAGCAACAATTTGTAGTTGCCATAGTAGCCAACGTGTTTCGTCCACAAGTACTTCTTCAGGGCTCAGGTCATTCATTGACTTTTCTATAACGGGACGCTGTAGCAGAAATGTTGGAGAATTGACACCTGGGCCCTGAAGAAGTCCTTGTGGACGAAATGCATTGGCTACTATGAATTGTGTCTACTATGGCTACTGTGAACTATAGAGGAAGATGTTTCTTATGAACATTTATGAATAAAAAGAGGCTAATATGGCTACTATTAATTGTGGCTACTATGAACTATAGAGGAAGATGTTTTTTATGAACATTTAAGAATACAAATAATTAGCTTCACCAAAAAGGAAGTTTTGAGAATCTGTGCCGTCCATAACTGTAGAATCAGACTCTGTCAAACCTTTCATCATGTTATGGAACCCATATGAGTGTTGAGTCTTATGTGGATATTGAATTTCCAGGACCTTGTCCTGGTGTACTGAGGGCTAGGAGGGTTGGTCTTTAAGACTTGAGCACAATTTATATGAGGGTAATTTAAAGGATACCTTTTATTAGTGTGGTAAGGTGCGGCATTGATCACCTTGACACTTCTTTTTATTTTTTATTTTATTAACCACCCATTACATTGACACTGACACACATCCTGCTTGAGTAGAGTACAACTGACAGTGATTAGTCTTACAAGTCACAAGGACTAGCAATGCACCTTCCACCATCCCAATGATGGGCAAAATTGTAAAGAAGAAAGACACAGGTGATCTCATACAGAACAGGGACACCCCTTCTGAAGAACCAAGCACAGAATCCTGCTGGGGCACAAAAGGACACAACATTAGGCACAATCCTTCAGGCCATCACAGCACCACAAGAGGCACTGGAACTTAAGATTGATAGCATGGTCACAGACCTGGGCGTCTTTTGGGACGATCCCCGACGACACACAGAGAGAGTCACCACCACTGAAAGAGCCATGGATACCCTGAACCCTGAAGTGATGTCACTGCCTGGCGGGTATGAAGAGCCGAGTGACGGTACTTGAACTACGGACAGAGGACGCAGAAAATAGGGCAAGACGCAATAGTAGTCGTACTGTTGGACTCCCTGAACACACCGAGGGCACAGACATGCTTTCTTACCTGGAAACATGGCTTCACACAAAAGTTGCACCAGAAGGCCTTTTGTCATTCTATGTTCTTGAAAGAGCCCACCGAGTGCCTTCCAGACCACCGCTGCCCGGATTGTGTCCCCATCCTGCTGTGGCCAGTGTACTGCACTTTAAAGACAGGGCTCACATACTGGCCCTGACCAGGATCAAAGGAGAACTAGTGGGCAATAGAGAAGTCATGATTTCCCGCGACTTTACAAAGGTGGTCCAACAACAGAGGGCATCCTTCACTGAAGCCAGAAACTGGGCATTAACTATGTCTTGATGTTTCCCGCTCTACTCTGTGTAACACATGATGGTGTATCACAGTTCTTCACCTCTTCACACCAGCTTTGAGATTTGATCGAGTAACTCCCCCAACAAGAGAATAACCCTGCTTTGTATGCCGGACAGGATACCCAGAGAGCTCAAAAAGAGAGAAAGACAATGAAAACTAACACAAGAGCAATTCCATCCCACTCCCGGGCATTGCAAGAATGTTGTAAGGTAGAAAAAATGGCTACCATTAGTGGCGGGGGATCTACTCCTCACTCAGATCAGGATGCAGAAGTACTTGAGGACTGGGACATGGATCATTATTCAATGAGCTCCCACTACCCTAACACCTACCTCCCATAGGTCACCCCCAGAATGGCAGATGAACTGTTATGACATTACACTGATGGGGGGTGGTTGAGGACTCTTGATGATGAATACGGACTTATGCTGCACTTTCCATACTTTCAGTGATGACACTACTCAACTGGGGCAGGATTACACTACATTAGATAGAATGACTAATGACTTACTTACTGTACTTTAACTCCAACTCATACCCAGATGGCATGTAGTGACACACTTATCCAGGAACACCCCCCTTATTCATTCACAAGTTGTGAGCATGTTGAAAGTACAAATGTTGACCTGTTGTCTGACAGGTTGGATGGGTGTGAGTTCACATTTCATCCTGAGGTTGGGGAGTTGGGCAGTTCGAAGTTGGTTATCATTACAGTTTCTCCAAACTAGCCCCATCTCTATTCCCTGGTATCCTGTAGACGGGGAGGGACACGCTAACCAACCTCTGCATCCTATCATGATTAAGGAAATTTCCATACACTGTAACTTAAACCCACCATGGCCAGCCCCCTGACAGTTCCTTTATTAGTTGGAATGTGAGGGTCCTCAACAATATAACCAAATGAGACAAGGTATATGAATACCTAAAAAAGAATCCATTCTTCAAGAGACCCACTTAACTGGCCTGGAGAGAGACACTCTCCACAAACAATGGAGAGGACAAATTTACCCCACAGCATATTCAGCTTTTGCCTGGGGAACTTTGATCTCGGTTCACCCTGGACTCTCTTTTCGAAGGAAAAGTGAACTTATTGACCAAGATTGGCAAAAAAAATGGGAGCTTTGTGACTCTTGGCACAGAACTACTAATTGTATTCACATTTGCATGATCTAAATGTGAGGCTGGACATCTGGAAAAAGTTAGATGTTATGATTACTGGAATCACATGACTAGAACCCACACTGAGTATGACAAATCTGGGATATTACTAACTTGGCTTACTAACCCTGCTCTAGCAGCTCCATCATACTAGAGGTGGACTCAGAAGCAGGGCTGACCAGATATAAGCAACAGGATGTAAACCAAAGATTCAAAAGCTATTATATACTCCTGTACGCTGCTCCCCTTGAACCACCTCAGGGGCCCTACTGGCATTTCTCAAACTTATAGAGCTGCCATGCATTGACATTAACACCATGGATGAACTGAGAGGCCCCATCAAACTGTCAGAGATACGTGTGGCAACCAAAGCAATAGCCCAGGGCAAAGTACGCAGCATGGATGGTCTCTTCGTGGAATTTTTATGCCATGTACATGGAGCAACTGGCATCCAGATTGGTGGAGCTCTACGTGGCCACTCTAGAAACAGGTAACCTTCCTCTGATTATGAGAGAAGCAGTTGTGGTCCCTTTGCTCAATCAGGAATGCTCCTCGAGGACGTGCGGGCATATTGTGTGCTATCAATGCTTAACTTTGACTATAAGATACTGAGTTGTATATTAGCATCCTGCCTTGTCCCATATATGACTACGCTTATACGCCCAACCAAACTGGGTTTACCCCAGGACGTAATACTACATTAAACATACGCAGGTTATTCTCCATCTTGGAGTCACCTCTCCCAACTGTCAATGATGCAGTGATTGTCTCCATTGATATGGAGAAAGCATTTAATAGTCTAAGGTGGGACTACCTGTACAAAGTGATGGCAAAAAAAGTGTTTGGAAGTGGGTTTTGTCCAGTGGATAAGACTTCTTTATACAAATTCCTCGGTGCGAGTGGGAACGGATAAGACACTTTCAGAAGCTTATGCCATTAGGAAGGGTACCAGACAGGGATTTCCCCTCTTGCCTCTGCTGACCAAGGATGGAGGCGTCCTATGGTGGCCTGGACCGCCAAACTAACTGTCATAAAATAGCACTGTATGTAGATGATGTACTTCTATTCCTGACGAAAGTGAACTGAGCTCTACCAATGGCAGTCTCCCTACTGGAATGCTTTGGCAACATATTGAGCCTCCACATAAATTGGCAGAAATCACTAATTTTTCCCCTTATTCGCCACATGACATGACCCCACAACGGGCTAACTTGGGAGGGATCATACATAAAATACCTACATGTCAAAATATATCATGAACCCAAAGATGTCTTAGAGGGGAACATTGGAACGGCAATCAGAGCACTCCGCTCTAGTGAGAGGTTCTGGACAACACTCCCACATCAGTCAATGGCAGAATAGCAGTGGCGAAGATTGTGGTGATTCCCCGTTTACTTTACTATTTCAACACACTCCCAATTGTGATTCTCCATAAAATCTTTACAGAATCAAACACCCTGAAGGTAGAACTTGTGTGGGGACCTGGCAGGAGTCGGGTGGCAATATCCAAACTCTACAGGCCTACGACAGATAGGGGAATAGCACCACATGACCTCAAGCTTTATTACCTTGCAGCTCAGATGCAATGGCTTACCGAATGGCTACATGCAAGGCTGAGTCCAGGGGGTGAGATTCCATGAGGCACACCGGATGCCAAGGCCCTATATCAATTACTCCTAGCACCCTCAAAACCTGAAGCGGGAAATTCTGGGGAACAAAAAATGATCCGCCATTGCTGGAAACATTACTCCCCAGAGATACCAACACAAGTAATAGCAGCCATGGATGTGACTGGCACACTGCAAGGAACTCTAGATTGGGCTGAATACAGCATGTTATGAGTGGGTGATCTGTACAGAGATGGCAAACTACTTTCCTTTGAAAAATGAATGGAGACATTTGAGTTGCCCCTGGGACAATTTCTATTACATAGGGCAAAGGACCTGGCACTGAGGGACAGATGGGGCACAGGAACAACTTAACCTTAGATCCATCAGTGCATTGGCATACTCTGCACCACTATGGGTAGGAAAAAAGCCTTATTGTTTATATACCAAGCGCTTAGAGCTGCTACTTCACTGTCCATGATCCTAGCCAACACCTGCACAATATCCTGCAATTCCAGATTCAAACTGATAAACTATTACTTTCTTATACAGAGCACACCTTACCCCAGGAAAGATTAAGCATACATTTGGAGCGCAAGACCCGGGATGCCCCAGATGTGGGAAGAGGAGTGTGAAATGCTTTGCATTGTCAGGAGCTGCCCCACCCTATGGGAATACTGGGAAGGAATAGTAAAATACATCAACAACACAACTGACAGGATACCACAATGCACCCCTCTGGCCTGTTTACTAGGGGGTTTCCCTAGACACAATAAACACAAAGTAAAAACAAGATATCTACATCTAGCCCTAATCTTAGCAAAACGTGAAATCACTATGAGGTGGAAAGATGCCAGGAGCCCCCAGCTGTACACATGGAAAGAAAAGGTCATAGTATGGGCAGGATATGAAGGTTCAATACTGCTTCTTGTGGCTCAGAGGGGCTGCAGTACAATGGATATTGCTAGAGCCTGGGGCATCCTACTAAACTGTTTGAAAGAGCCAGATACTGACTCAGCTGACAATTCGCAACTATCTATTCCAGAACTGGCACAAGCTTAACTAACTTCAGCAAGGGGAGGTAATAACACTCAATTTTGGGTACCTAAATGACTACACAAGGGATACCCCAACATGCTACAGGAGGACTTTAACACACAGAGCTCATGTGGAGATTCAAATGACAGGAATGGCAGGAGGGATTAGTTGAAAGTTAGTAGACTTAATAAGTGTGCATGTATCGATTGAAACAGCATGACCACTGGGCCTAAATTACAAAGGTAAACTTGGACGAAAAGTGTAAGTTTAGAACCAATATCTCGTAGTGCTGTGTTATATGAGTGCAGCATCCCATATGTGATCTATCCTGTTTTTACATATTAGGTATGCTCCTGAGTATAAATATTGGTCCTAATTTGTAATGCATTGTATGATGTTTTGAAATGTAGTAAAATCTGTTTAAAAAAAAGTTCAACGGGAGTCCCAAAACATGTTTTTCCACAACCTCATTTTCCATATAATATTGTATTATGACAGCAAGCCACCTCAAACTCAACTCCAACAAAACCGAAATCATCATCTTTTGCCCCAACAAGACAGTATAGGACGACTCCTGGTGGCCCACTGCCCTAGGACCACCCCCAACACCCTCCACCCACGCACGCAACCTCGGCATCATCTTAGACTCATCTCTCTCAATGGCCCAGTAAATCAACACCATATCGTCCTCCTGTTTCAACATCCTTCACATGCTACGGAAGACCTTCAAATGGATTCCTTTAGAAACCAGAAAAACAGTCACCCATGCACTCATCAGCAGCAGATTGGACTACAGCAACGCCCTCTGCGCTGGTACTACATCCAAGCTTCAGCAGAAACTCCAGCGAATCCAGAATTCAGCCGCATGTCTCATCCTCAACCTCCCACACCACGAACACATCTCCGCTCACCTCAGATCCCTTCACTGGCTGCCCATCAGCAAAAGGATCATCTTCAAAGTCCTTATCCACGCTCACAAATCCCTCCACAACACTGGACCAGCCTAACTCAACGAATGAGTAAACTTCCACGCACCTACTCGACTTCTCCGTTCCGCTGACCTTGCCCTCGCCACAGTCCCCCGCATCCAACGCACCACCTCCGGTGGCAGATCCTTCTCCCACCTCGCCTCCAAGACCTGGAACTCCCTCCCCACCAACCTACGCAAGACCCAGGACCTCCTAACTTTCAGAAAGCGCCTCAAGACATAGGGGGTGATTTTAACCTTGGCGGACGGCGGAGGCCGTCCGCCAAGGTACCGCCGCCAAATGACCGCACCGCGGTCAAAAGACCGCGGCGGCCATTCAAACATTTCCTCTGGGCCGGCGGGCGCCCTCCAAAAGAGCGCCCGCCGGCCCAGAGGAAATGCCCCTGCAACGAGGACGCCGGCTCAGAATTGAGCCGGCGTAGTTGCAGGGGTGCGACGGGTGCAGTTTGCACCCGTCGCGTATTTCAGTGTCTGCATTGCAGACACTGAAATACACAGTGGGGCCCTCTTACGGGGGCCCCTGCAGTGCCCATGTCACAGGCATGGGCACTGCAGGGGCCCCCAGGGGCCCCGCGGCACCCCCTACCGCCATCCTGTTCCTGGCGGGAGACCCGCCAGGAACAGGATGGCGGTAGGGGGTGTCAGAATCCCCATGGCGGCGGAGCGCGCTCTGCCGCCATGGAGGATTCCCCCGAGCAGCGGGAAGTCGGCGGGAGACCGCCGACTTTCCGCTTCTGACCGCGGCTGAACCGCCGCGGTCAGAATGCTCGTGGGAGCACCGCCAGCCTGTTGGCGGTGCTCCCGTGGTCGGTGGCCCTGGCGGCCACCGGCCGCCAGGGTCAGAATGACCCCCATAGCTTTTTGAGCAGTAAATGGCAACCCTCTACCACCCCACAAAGTGCCTTGAGACCCTATTGGGTGAGTAGTGGGCTTAATACATTTTTTGATTGATTGATTGATTGATATTAAGTGCAGTGCAAAAATCGCTGGATGCATTTACGTGAAATTTGGCAGGATTATGCATTGTGGTGCACAGATGATGCTCTTTGGGTAGCGCACTTAGATAGATTCAGGGGCATATTTATACTCTGTTTGCGCCGAAATTGCGTCGTTTTTTTTGGCGCAATTTCGACGCAAAACTAACTCCATATTTATACTTTGGCGTTAGACGCGTCTAGCGCCAAAGTCCATGGAGTTAGCGTCATTTTTTAGCGGGGACACCTACTTTGCGTTAATTATATGCAAGGTAGGCGTTCCCGTCTAAAAAATCGACTCCGAGGCATGTGCGTGGGATTTATACTCCAGGGCAAAAATCACGCCCGAGAGTGGGCGGGTCAAAAAAAATGACGTACGGCCGTTTTTGCGCCGTTTTTTAGCGCCTGCAAAAGGCAGGCGTTAAGGGACCTGTGGGCTCTGAAGGAGCCCACAGGTGCCCCCCCATGCCCCCAGGGACACCCCCTGTCACCCATGCCCACCCCAGGAGGACACCCAAGGCTGGAGGGACCCATCCCAGGGACATTAAGGTAAGTTCAGGTAAGTGTTTTTTTAATATTTTTTTTGTGGCATAGGGGGGCCTGATTTGTGCCCCCCTACATGCCACTATGCCCAATGACCATGACCAGGGGACAGAAGTCCCCTGGGCATGGCCATTGGGCAAGGGGGAATGACTCCTGTCTTTGCTAAGACAGGAGTCATTTCTATGGGGGTTGGGAGTGAAAACAAATGGCGCAAATCGGGTTGAGGCGAAAAAATTGCCTCAGCCTGACTTGCCCCATTTCTTGACACCCAAGCTCCATATCCCCCTACGCCGGCGCTGCCTGGTTTACGTCGTTTTTTTTAACGCACACCAGACGGCGCCGGTGGCTAACGCCGGCTAACGTCATTCAATAAATACGGCGCCCGCATGGCGCTTCAGAATGGCGTTAGCCGGCGCTAATTTTTTTGACGCAAAACTGCGTTGGCGCAGTTTTGCGTCAAAAAGTATAAATATGGGCCTAAGTATTTTGTAAGTTACAAGACATTTAAACTTAATGATATCTGTCACTGTGTTACTTTCAAGGGATTTCACTAAATTTTGTAAAACTACTGTAGTACAAGGCAGTACAATCTATATAAATATATATAAAAAATAAATACATGTCCCTGCCTATTACCAGGTTAGTCTAATGGTATGAGGTAGGGGACTACTACTTACCTATATCTAAGGCCCTAACACTGAACACTGCCAAAGTGTGGTAAAACAATATTGCTGGCTTTTCATTCTCAGAATACTGTCATTAGCCGATTATATATTGGCTTGTCATTGCCATGCCTGACGATAAACTACAAAGTTATAATAGTATACCATGGTCCAAAATATAACTAAGCCTAGCTGTATTTATGGATAGCAGTACCTTTATGTCACTCATGGTGTTGCATGGGTAATGCAATACGTAAGTGAGATTTAGAAAGGAACTCAAGGCCACCATGCGTGGTCCTGCATTGATAGGTAAATCTGTTGAAACACAAGGTAGCACAATTCGCAGTTTTTTATTACTCTGCACACCTTAACCTACATTGCTGCTAATTTTCACATATATCCATATGTCACACGATTGTAGCTACACCTGTATGTGCTATTTCACTCCACTCCATGCCACTCCACTCTACACTATTACACTGTCCAGAACTCCACTGTCCACCACTCTAGTCTACGTCACTCCATTGTATGCCTTGCCACTGGACATTACTCTGCTATACTCTATTCCACTCTATGTAATTCTACTGTACGCCATTCTACTCTAGTCCACTGTATGCGCTCCACTCTGCAACACTCCACTGTATGCCATTCCACTGCAAGACACCTCACTGTACTCCACTCAACACCACTTTCTGCCACTCCTGTGTATGGTGCTCCACGCTATGGTACCTCATTCTATGCTATTTGATTGGACTCCACTCTAATGTACACTACTCCATTGTATGCTATTACATTTTACCCCACAGCACTATGTACCACTTCAGTCTACACCAATTAATCACATGCCACTCCACTGTACGCTATTCCACTATATCCTACTACACTCTGTGCCACTCTACTGTACAAGATTTTTCTGTACGCCACTCCACTTTATTCTATTCCACTGTGCACAACTCCTCTGTATACAGTCCACTCTATGCTACTACATTGTATACAACTCCACTCTACCCCTTCTCAGTGTACACCACTTCACTGTATCTTGCTCTACTTCACGTTACTCCAGTATATGCTATTCCACTCTGCACCATTCTACTGCATGCCCCATCCAATATATGTTATTTCACTATATGAAACTCCACTGTATGTTACTCCACTGTATGTTACTCCATTCTGTCACACGGTATATACTCCAGTACATTGTTACATTCTACCCAATTCCAATGTAAGCCACTCCTGTCTATACCACTTCACTGTATGCCACTGCACAGTACGCAACTCCAGTCTATGCTATTCCACTGTATGCCACTCCACTACATGCTATCTATGATATAGAACTCCACTCTACAGTATGAGATGCCACTCCAATTTATAACAGTTTCCTTGACTCTACACTATGCCACATCAATGCATGCCACCCCCCTGTATGCTAATCCACTGTACCTTATTCCACTCTATGCTATTCCACACTATGCCATTCCATTTATTGATACTTCACTGTACAGTATTCCACTATATGCTCTTCCACTGTATGCTGCTTCACTTTACCGTAATCTACTCTACTCCACTACAATGTATACCACTCAACTCTACGCCACTCCAGTGTATGACATATCTTCCACTCTATATAACTCCACTCTCTCTGACACACCAATACACTTTATTGTACTTTACTCCACACTATGTTACACCACTCCACTCAACTCCACTCCACTGTAGGAGACTCTACCTCACTCTACACTACTGTACAGCAATCCACTCTGTGCAGCTCCACTGTTTCACTTTCTACTGTACTCTATAAAACTCCACTCCACAATACTTTACTACACTGTATGCCACTCTCCTCCACTTTACTCCTGTCTATAAGCCTTCACTCCACTGTACTTGACTGTACTATACTGTATGGCACTGTACAGCACACTACTCCACCCTACTCTATGATACTGTAATCCACTATATGCGGCTATCTCTATGCTGCTGCACCCCACTCCACTCTACTCTGACACAGTAATCCAATCTACTCCACTGTACCCACTCCACTCTACACCTCTCAATGCCACTTTGCTGTGCTCTATAACACTTATATACTATAACAATGAATGCCAATCCACTTTACCACACTGTAGAACACTACTGCACTGTACACATCACTCCACTCAACAAAAATCAACTAGGCTGTACGTCACTCTACTCTACTGTAGGTTACATCACTTTCTCATATTGTGCAACACTCCACTACTCTACTGTGCAACACACTACTTCAATGTATGACACTTTACTTGAGTGTTTGCTGTGCCACTCCACTCTACTTCACTCCATGCCACTATAGCCTACGACATGTCACTCTACTCTATGACACTTTACTACATTCTAAACGAACCCACTCCAGTGTACTTCTCTCCACTATACTCCACTCTACTACACTTTATCCCACTCTACACCACTGTGCTATCCTCTGCTCCACACCACTCAATTGCCCAACACTCTGCTCTAAGCAACTCCATTCTACAACACTGTACTACATTCTATGCCACTGTACTCCACTCTATGCCCATCCACTTTATGCCACTATACCACATTGTATGATTCTCAGCAAAATGCCACCCAACTTCTCTCTATGATATGCCACTTCTCTATATGGCAGAGCACCCCAATCCCTGACACTTTCCTCCACTGTACTCTATGATACTCTAGTTGATGATACTCCACTCTATTACACTCTGCTTCAACCTACTTCACTCCAAAACATTCTACTCCACTGTATGACAGTCAATGACATGCTACTCTACTGTTCAACGTGCCATTCCACTCGCTGCTCAAGTTGACGATACTTGACCCCACTATATGAGACACTGGGCCCTACACTGTATTGCACTCTATGACACTGCAGAATATGCTACTACACTCTATTCTACTCCACTTCATTCCATTCTACTATACTGTAATCTATGACAGTGAACTTTACAAAGCCCTCTTCCACTGTACTATTTGACAGTTCACATAACAACCCTCCAGTTGCAACCCTAGACTCTCGGATTTGAAACAAATTTGAATAAAAAAATAAAAAAAAGAATTTAACGAAAAAAACAAAGGTTAGAGCTAAGCTATAGTAGGAAAACTTATTTTCCCTATACAAACCAAATTTAAACTACACAAACCTTCAAAATCCTAAAGTTATAAGTTATAACTTTCATTTATAATTTATCTACCACCTTCAAATTATTAGCGGGCCTTGTTACACACTCTTTTCAGCTCAGCGATTATTGTACGTTTCTAAAAACTCTGTGCCAAAGTAATTATAACCCGTGCCTTCTTCATGCACTAATAATTAACTCCCATATTACATTACGTGTGACATGTTCTATGATATAATTTTTAACATTACTGTAACATCTGAAATGACATCACAGCATGTGCATGGCGGGGAATTGAGTTAATTTTACTTTAGACTACAACTTATAGGTACTTCAGATATCTATAACTGGTGAATTCCAGTACTTTTTTGTATTTAAAATGGTATGTTTTAACTGATATTTTAATCTAACTATGGCATTCCTTTAACCTTTGTTTTTTTACTGACAGATAACGTACATTACGCACGTACATTTTGGAACAACCCTATTTTCTTGGTCCCCGCTTGACAGTTCCCCTGAAACTTTCCAGTTTGGAGCTGAGATTAAAGAGCATCTTTTTTGGAAAGTCTTGTGAAGATTCATCAAACAGTGCCAAAGGTATTAGGAAAAAATACATTTGTTATGGAAACGTGGTCCTAACTACAACTATCCTGTGGCGCATGACCACCCTCCTCAAGCCTAAAAAGACCCCAGGGACCCCATTCACTTGGCTGTGTTTTTAATAAAGGTGCAGCCCCCTCCCTGAGCCAGAATAGGCACTGGGGACCCCATCCCTGGGAGACATATATCAGTAGGTAGTGAGGGGTACCATGCAGCACCCCTACCAGAGCCATTCAATATCCCAGAGGACCCCATCCATTGGGGCCAACTCGGGTATGGTGTCCCAGGGTCCCAAACCTATCTTTTTCCCTGTACAATAGTGGAGGTTGGGAAAGTGCAATGGTTCCTCTCCTTCTGGATGGAAACAGATTTGTACTCCTGCTTGTGGGAGAGGTAAATGTGTCCCGCCCTCTGCAGTCATACACCTTGCTTGAATGATCAAAGGCCATGCACAATGGGTTGGGGGGTCTGGCTTTACATCTGGTAATAAAGTATTACTTGACATTATAAAACCTAGAAAATCACTGAAAAAAAACTAAAGGTTAAAAACGATGTTATATCTTATAATGATATCTTACTTTGCATTAAAAAACAACTTTTGAAATTCACTGACTAAAACAAAGTTAAAGGGATGTTATAGTTAGGTGAACATCTCAATTAAAACATGCTATTTTACACATACAAAACCACTGAAAGTCACCAAATATAGTTATCTCAAGTAACTGTAGCTTGTGCTCTAAGGTAACTTGTGTTACCTTACCGTTACACTTTTGCTTCAGAAGCCCATCTGCGGAAGCAAAACAAGCACATGTATACAGGTTAGTACCTGGTGTTCACACTCTTCCATCTAATGTAGAAATGTTTGTGTTGAAACAATTCTTTCTAATAATTCAAGACTGCTTAGAAACGTTAGAATGTACTATGCAGAATCTTTCTTCTGTTGGAAATTTTCCCTTCTGAACCAAACATTTGTGTGGAGTATTATGAATACAAGTTAACTGTCACTTGCACATAGAGTTACTGTTGAATGTAAACATTTATACCAAGTTCTGTATCTCTACACAGTTAGGTTACTCGCCACTACGTAAACTTTTATAAAAAACTTGCACACACATTGGATGATGTCATCAGTGATGTCATCAATGAAGTAATTTGGGATGTCATCAGTGATGCCATCAGTAATGTCACCAATGAAGTCATTTTGGATATTATCAGTGATATCATACATAATGTCATAGAAGATATCATGAGTGATGTCATATGTGAGGTCATAAGGCTATAGCTAATGCTGCTGACTATACCTAGTGAATTTTTGTGTTTTTTAGTTCAAAATATTAACATTATCACTGAGAAATTCACTTAACTGTAACATTACTTTAACCTTTGTTTTTTTCATTGAATATATAAAAATATATACTGAAGGTATTGGAGGGCTTTACAAAAGCACCAATTACATTACACAAGGTCACCTGCATTTTTCTATGCACAGGGAGATTAAGGCCCATATTTATACTTTTTTAGCACCGCATCTGCATCATTATTTTATGCAAAAGTGGCGCCAACTTACAAAATACATCTGCGTCAAAAAATTATGCAAATGCGGCGTTAAAAAAGTATAAATATGGGCCTAAGTGATTCACTCAGAATCACATGATTTTGCAAAAACTATGAGACGCTGACCTGGTTCCCAAGTTCCAAATCAACAGCTGTTGCTATAAGACCACATCCTCATCCCAAAATATATTAAGAAAAACAAAGATTAAAGTGATGTAATAGATAATTAAGGTAATAACATTTTGGTGTATGTAAAAACTCTAGAAATTCACTGAAAAAACACAATGGTTAAAGTGTCAACAATATTTTGATATTGAAAAATACAGTGTTCCTGAGAACTAGTTTTATGTAAGCCGGAAGTGTATGTGGTGTGCTTTAATAACTTTCCCTTGCCACGTTCTTTTTAGTTGTGCACATTTGTGTTGCTTACCTGCTAGAAAAATATAAGCTCAATAGGATCCAGCCCATGCAAGTAGGCAGTGATTTCTAGTTGAAATACTCTGTCCTTTTTATGTGCAATATCTATTTGGTAAGTGTTTTATGTGTAATGAAGAAAGCCCTGTCCTATATTCCTGAATCAGATAGTACATTAAACTCTCATGACTTCACAAAAACTTAAATCAAGAAGTAAGGACACCTGAGAGCAGTCATAGCTGAATAAAAAAATCTTACTGTATCCATAGTTGTTTCATTGATAATGGTTATTGTGAAGTTTGTGTAATGTGTCAACTGTGTGATCATTCATCTCATTTGTGGTGTGATCTTTTACGTTGTGATGGAGGTCATGAGAATGGCATTCAGTGTGTGTGTGTGTGTCCTTTTAATGATAGGTATGTTATGTTTTGTGTGTGTGTGTGTGAGAGAGAGAGAGAGAGAGAGAGAGAGATAGATAGAGAGAGAAAGAAAGGCGAGAGAGAAAAAAGGAGAATAATACAGATTAGGTAAGCATGATGCCCAACACTGTTATAAAGGAATTCTAGTAACATCATTTCATTTTAGTGTTCTTAACTGTTAGCTGGGTAGATTTGTTTTACAACTTTGATGCACTTTGATTGAAAATGGTAACCGGATTTCTTCAAATAACATTTTGGGTGTCTGTTGTATGTAACAAAGGGAACAGAACTTATTTTAGTTGTTAAGAATGTATAATTTTACAGAAACCATTCTTTCCAGTGTTAAAAAATGCATGCTGCCTGTAGAAGGTGCAGATTGTCGAAGCTGTTCTCTTCAAAGTTCAGCTAACAATGGGTTCTCCTTGGTATAAGAATGCTTAAGTTTGATTCATTTCTTGATAACACAATGGAAAATGTTCATAAAGTAATCCCTTTCCTATATTCCTGACTCAGATGCTAAATGCAACACTTATGACCACAAAATAATTGACCATGCCTTTATGATTTGATACCATAATACCAGTATCATGGTACTACACAGAGGCCTTACTGAGTGCTGCCATTGTAGAGGTTGGAATAGCAGTACCTGCAACTATAAAAACATATTTATGTAAATTAAGTGGAGGGAGTTCCTTTGGAACCTCCAGCCCTTCATATGCTTCGAGGTGAGGGCGTGCTCACCCTGCTCCTTATGTACCATTTCCTTTTTCATTCAAGGCTCAGAGTCCTGTAACAGTAGTGGTAACAACTGAAAACATTTTCTTAGATGTTGCAGCCAGATCATTTCTGTAGACCATTACAGGTGCCATGCACTGAAATGGCACATGTGAGCAAAAGGTACAAAAGATCATCAGAAGTGGCTATTTTTTAATTTTTTGGGTTATAAATCAGTACTGGGGTTGAATCCCAGTAATCCCAAAATACCAAACATCTACATATTTCTAACTTCTTCTGAAGGTTAATCACTTTGACCCTCATTAGAACCCTGGTAGTTGATGATAAAGTGGCAGTAATACCACCAACAGGCTGGCGGTAAATATTGCAAAATTGTGACCATGGTGGAAACAGCTCAGACAGACAGCCACTTTAACACACCGACCGACAGGGCAGAAGCAACAGGCACCACGGCGGTAACCACCTACAGCCAGGCTGAAGACAATGTTCCGCCCACTGTATTAAGACAGTCCAATCCGCCACATTTCTGGGGCGGTACCAACAACATCAAAAGCCTGGTGGAAACAATGCACAGAAGGGAAACCACTCACCTGTGGAGACTCAGGGAAGAACCACGCCGCCATGGAGCCCGAGCTGCATATCTTCCCAATTATCTTCTATGTGTTGCTCCACTATGAACACCAACGACGGCAAAGACAACCATGGTGAGTACAGCCGCCTAGCACACAGGGGAGGGGGGAGAAAAGAGAGAGACACACACATGCTACACCACCACCCTCAACACCATACACACATACAGCTGCCATAACATAACATATACACCCCGTACCCCTCAGGAATAATGCAAGGACAACTACTATAGATTAAAAAGAGTGTAATAAGATAACACAGTAGCAATACGTGCATCCAAATCAAAATGTATATACATATTTACAAATGTAGGGACACTGCCCAGTCTTCAATGTCTGTCGGCCACAAAGATACACTTGGTCAATGGGGGCACCAACACCACCGTTGGCGTACACAACACACTCACACACAGGGAACAGCCCTACACACCAGGCAATGCACTACCAGTTACAATGCTAGTCACCAGGCCATGGGTAGAGACACATATCGCCAACTGCAGCATACCTGAGACCCACACACCCCTGCCCAGTAGGGGGCCTACTCTGCTATGTCAGGCCTGGCCTAGGGGCACCCACAGACACACATCCCCCACCCAGATACCACCCCACCAAGCGTAAGTAGAAATGAAGGGCACTGTACTCACCCCCTTGTTGCTGCTGTGATGCCCCCAAGTGCCCATCCCGCTCCGGATAGGCCACTGACAGTATGTGGGCCATCAGGGGGGTCAGAGTTCGACGGGCACCCCTTCCTCATTGGGAGGCCATCCCCAGCTGGGCCTCCGCCATCTTCTGTGCCCAGCGTCACAGGTCCTCCCACTGTTTCTGGTAGTGGGTGCTCCACCTGCCGTAGATCCCCAGGGTCCTCACGTCCTTGGCGATGGCACGCCATATACCCTTCTTTTGATGGGCGCTGACCTGCAGAGAAATACACACAGGGAAAGGTATTAGTCAGACCGTCCTGCCTGTTACGCTCATGGCCCACCATAGCCCTTCCCATACCCATTAGCATAGACATGGCCCAGCATACATGCTGCACGCTGCCCAGGGCCCATCCACCAACCCCCCTTCATGAGGCCTTCACACACAGCACTCCATGCCATCATGCATCGTGCTCACTGCACGCTGCCCAGGGCCATCCACCAACCCCCCCTGCACGAGGCCTTCACACACAGCACTCCATGCCATCATGCCCCAGGCATCGTGCTCACAGTGTACTCACCTGTTGGTCTGGAGGCCCATACAGCAGTCGATACTGGGGTAGGACCCCATCTACTAATCGATCCAACTCCGCCGAGGTGAAGGCAGGGGCCCTTTCCCCAGTCACACGTGCCATGGTAGGTTCCAGACACAGGTCATAGCAGCACATGCAGTTTAGGCCCTCTCCTGTTGAAGGTCAGGTAGCAAGTGAGTGAATAGATAGAAAATGGCGGTCAAGTCTGCGGCGGTGCGTACCATCACTGCCGGTGTAGATCACTATTGGCCACTGTACCCCATAGGGCCCAATGATAACAATGATGATTTGCACTGCGGTCCTGACCGCCTCCCGCAACGGCGAACAACATCAGCAGAATTATCTAATTTCCACCTGTCCCTCTATACTGGACAGGCAGACGCCATTTCTGGGGGGGGGGGGCATGGATCCTAACTGCGTCACAGTTCACATTTTCACAATCTGGACATGTTTCACCTAAATATTGTAACAATCACAATATGCTTTGAACTGAAGTGGATACAATGTACAGATAATGACCAGCTGCTCACTATTTTACCCCATAGATTGCACCCGCTGCGGATGAATAGGAGACCCATGGTGGACTTGGCAGCAATGGAGGACAGGCACATTATCCTCACCTATAGACTGGACAGGGCCACAATCACAGAGCTGTGAGCCCAATTGGAGCCTGACCTGATATCAGCTATCTGTCATCCCACTGGGATCCCCCATCTTGTGCAAGGGCTATCTGTGCTCCATTTTCTGGCAACAGGTTCTTTCCAAGTGACAGGGGGCTTGGCAGCAGGAATGTCACAGCCATGTTCTCAGTAGTGCTGACCAGAGTGTTGTCTGCCCTGATTAAACACATGTGCAGCTACATTGTTTTCTGCCAGTTGGAGGATTTGGCCACAGTGAAGGCTGACTTCTATGCAATGGGACATATCCCTGTAAGCGTGAGGGCGTGGATAAAGTACTCTAGACCGTGGTAGTCTGGACAAATGTCTTTTATTGAGGATAGAAGATGTAGTAGAAAACAGGTGAGTATCTTTCAAACTTTGTTTGTGGGACTTGGGGGTGGATGGATGTTCTTGAGGTTTGGTCTTCACTCTTCTTTTCTGTCTCCCTGGTTCACAGGTCCCCCCCCCGGGAAGTGCATGTGGAGAGAAGAGAACATAGCGGTAAGTGTACTTGCTACCGATCTCTATTTCGTATCTATACTCTCTCTTTATCTTCCCTTACTCACTGGTCTTCTTAAGGTTAATGTAGTTAGATCGTTTTAGATTAATAGGTGTTTTATCCCTTTTGTCTCTCGGTGCTTCAACTCCTGTCCTTTCTGTCTTGTATATTCCTTCAGTGCTCCACCGGACCTGTGCCTGGTTTGGCTGGTCTACTATGGATGACGGTGCTCTAAAGTGACTGGTGGTAAGTATTTTATCCTTCTTCCCCCCCCATCCTTTCCGATTCTCCTCTTGTACTTGTCCGTTTCTCTTTTCCAACCCCCTCCTCTCCCCAGTGCTCGTGCTTGTTAGGTTTCCTTGTTTTTGTCCTACCCCCTTCCTCCTTTCCGTGCCTTCCGACCCCTGCCCTCCTCCGCTCGTTGTCTCTCACTCTCACTCTCATTCAGGTACGTAGTCCCACGCACTTGAATGGTCACGCTTCTCCTGAAGCGTGGCGGGATGCGGCCACTCGTCTTCCCGGTTGCCTGGAACAGGGTCTCCTGATGCTCGGTTTCCGTCTTCAGCTCCGGGGCTCGGATGGGACCGTTGTCTCCGACTCTCTGGTGGGTTCCGCTCCTGGATTTCCACATTCACATCTCTGTCGCTGGGCTTCTCCTCCTTCACGAAAGGGTTCACAGCTCTTCCCTTATCTCCTGTCTTTTCCTCCAAAGCTCTGAACGCCGTAGAAGTCTGCCGCTGCACTTTTGAACCTCCAGCGCCCCGCCACTGCCGATCCTTCCACCAATCACAGGCAGGGAGCCGCTGAGCACCAGGGGCAGCGTCAGCACAAGCAGGAGCTGAGTGCGGGCGAGCAGGTTCCAGCCCGTCACAATCCCCAACATCATTGGTGCGATTGATGGGACACATAGAGCATTTGTCCCCCTCCGGCGAAATGAACAGGTCTTCAGAAATCGAAAAAGTTATCACTGAATGTGCAGATGGTGTATTTGGTGGACAGTACATCTCACATGTTAATGCTAAGTATCCAGGCTTGGTGCATGATGTTTTTATCCTGAGGAATAGCAGCATCCCAAATGTGATAGCCCAACTCCAGAGGTACAGGGTGTGGCTAATAGGTGAGCCCTGATTCCCACCCAATGGATGTTGGTGTTTGGGTATGGTGTGGGACATAAGGGTTAGTGTGTGGCTAACAGTTGTCCCTCGATATTTGCAGGTGACTCTGGTTACCCCAAACTCTTTTGGCTACTGACCCCTGTGGGGAATCCCGGGACAAGGGCAGAGGAATGTTACAATGAGGCACATGGGTGAACAAGAAGGATTATTGAACGTACATTCCGCCTCCTGAAGGCCAGGTTTCGGTGCCTCCATCTAACTGGGGGATCCCTGTGCTACTCACCCAAGAAGGTCTGCCAGATCATCGTGGCATGCTGTATGTTGCACAATCTTGCCTTGAGACGCCATGTGCCTTTTCTGCAGGAGGAGGAGGCTGGAGTTGGCCGTGTGGCAGCAGTGGAGTCTGTGGACAGTGAAGATGAGGAGGCAGAGGATGAGGACAACAGAAGTGCAGTCATTCATCAATACTTCCAATGAAACACAGGTAAGACAGTGTTATTTCACAATTCATTGTCAGTTTGATGTGTGACATTGTCACTGGCAGGCTGTGATTTACTACTGCTATGGCTACTCACTGTACCCATTGGCATCTGTTTTTGCAGATGTTGGTGCCCCACTATTGCTCCTGGTGTGTTCACTGCAGGCAACTACAGGACTTTCCAATGTAAACATTACTGTACAGTTGAATTGCAATTTAAGAACCTTGTTAAACAAATACATTTTGAAATCATTTGACATACTCTATACTTGTATTTTTTCTAAGTGTGTTTATTGCAGTGCTCTGACGAAAAGGTGGAAGTGCAATGGGCTGGGTGATGATGATGTAGGAAAGTCCAGGTTAGAGTCCAGTTTATTTGTAGCACAGGTGCATTGTCCAAAGGGGGCATAGGAAGGAGAACAATGGCAGTTCAAGGTGGACAGGGTGACCGAGTGGGACACAAGGGTGACATTCAGGAGAGTCTTATTTCCTGGTGGGGTCTTGGCAATAGTCTCTGGCTTCTGCCTGGATCGCAGGGAACGTTTGCGGGGTGGTTCTCCTACTGCAGGGGGAGGGGTGCTGGTGGCCTGTTGGTCCTGTGGCGGGGCCTACTATCCACTAGCGGCAGCAGAGTTGGAGGGCTGTTCAGTAGTCTGGCTAGTGTCAGGGGCCCGCTGGTGTTCCACTGCCTCCCTCATACTGTTGGCCATGTCTGCCAGCACCCCTGCAATGGAGACAAGGGTGGTGTTAATGGCACTCAAGTCCTCCCTGATGCCCAGCTACTGTCCCTCCTGCAGCCGCATGTTCCCCTGCATCTTGACCATGACCTAGCCAAGCGTATCCTGGGAATGTTGGTATGCTCCCAGGATCGCGGTGAGTGCCTCCTGGAGAGTTGGTTCCCTGGGCCTGTCCTCCCCCTGGCGCACAGCAGTCCTCCCAGCTTCCATGTTGTCCTGTGCCTCTGTCCCCTGAACCATGTGCCCACTGCCACTGCCACTGACCCCAGGTCCCTGATCGTCCTGGGTTTCTGGGGTGCCCTGGGGTCCCTGTAGTGGTGGACACACTGCTGATTGACGTGTCCTGGGGACAGAGGTATGCTGTGGTGGTGTTTCCTGAGAGGGGAGGCTCTGTGGTGGTGTGTGACTGTGCCTGGGTAACCGACTGTCCGGAGTTTCCTGATGGGCCAGGTTGGCCATCCAGATCCAGGCGAGCAGAGCTGCTGTCATCACTCTGGGCCTCTTCTGTGGGAGGACTAGATGTTGCATGCACCTCTTCTCCGGGTACTTTGGCTGGGATACCTGTGGGGATGTAAATGCAGTGTAATTGTTTCTGCGTGTGACATATTGTGCATGGGTAGGTTGTCCTCTATGGTTGTTATTGCCCTGGCAGCTTTACCTTGTGTGTGTTGTTATTTGGTGGGCTAGCTGATTGTCTCTAGTGTGCATGCTGTAGTGATAGGTGTCCATGCAGGTCTGTGAGTGGTCTCCATGTGTCAGAGTCACCAGATCCTCGGGGTTTGCTCACGTTCCCAACACGTCCTCTAATGAACAACTCCAAGACTCTGATAGACAATTCACAGAGACTGTGAGAGTTCAAGAGGGGAAGAGGGGATTAGGAAGGGTACTGCTGGGAAGGAGACCTTTAATGGGAAAAAAGTTTGGAACACACAATATAACCTGAAGTAAATATTAATAAACATAGTCTTTCTGAAAATATGAGCAATCTTGAATTATAGTTTTAAAAATGAACAGATTTTGTGATGATCAGATACCTGTAATGGAATCAAGATTAATTGAAATAAAACTTTTCTTATTCAAGCATGAATTAGAATAACAAGAATATGCATAATAGGAGCATATAATATTGCATCTAGAACTTCTGATCCTATATATATTTTCCTTGAAATGTTTTCAACACAGATTACACTCTTAAAACACTAGAGAAGAAATATTTTTCAATGGGTTCAATAGTTCAAGAAATATTTCCCATACTTGTCAACTCGAATTGTACCAAGCAATTATCCTGGAATGGTAATATGCAGTTCACAACATAAATAAACTCTAGTAAAAAATTGCATGTCCTGCTGACTCGAATGCCACCATGCAAAGTCAAGAAATGGTTGCACAATAAATAGCGACAGGTTTTGAAATTATCTTAAATTGAATTATACATTGTGCCACTTCAAAACCATCTTTTAAATGTCAATAAATAGTAACACACAATGTACCACAAGCTTTTAAAGCTTCATAAACGAACCGCGGCTCTTGCCGATTCGTGATCAATCGTGTATGTGTCAATAAATGCCAGCGCGCAATGAAACATGAGTTTCAAAACTATAAACGAATTGCGCTTCTTGCCGATTCATAAACATCCATGTACACACTTTAACAAAAATACTCGAGTGCACTTTTTATGACTATGACCTTAAAACAAATTGTTAACATAAATAAACGATCAGATCTTAGAATGAGATAATTTTAGATAAAATAAACGGTATTGGGAATAAACCCAACTACCGTCTTACCACCCAGGGACAAGATGCACCAATGAAGATTTCAAAGCAGAACTGGGAGATCAAAAAGGCCACTGGAACTGAAGTTCTGGAAATAGCTGCTCTTCTGCACTGGAACCTCTGAATAGTGAGCACTGGGAGTTGGGCTGACTCTCCTTATATAGAGTCTTGGCCCAGCCCAGAACCACGCCCAGGCATGTTGCAGGGAAAGTCTCTGGAAGGCCCTGGAAAGAGGCCACACCCCAACCCACTCTGAAAACCTGTAGCAATACCTTGCAAAGAAACAGTATTTGTAAACATATTAAGAATAAGTGTTTAGGATTGAACTCTGCAATGCAAAAGGGTAAAATACAACATATCAGCACAATGCATGAATCATGTTATTTTTAAAGTGATGTTTTTTTGCATTTTTTTACGCCAATAGAGCGCGTACTGTTCTGGTGTTGACAGTACTCCCCTCTCCCAGACGCGCTCTAGGGCCTGGTTTGCTTGGATTAAGACGATGAAAGTGTCTCACAAGTACTGGAGCATGAACATCAGATGCGGAAACCCATGAGTTACTTTCAGGACCATAACCTTTCCATGAGATTAAATACCAAAGATTACGTCCTCTCAGTTTAGAATCCAACACTTTCTTGACTTCATATTCTTCTTCCCCTTGTACTAAAACAGGAGCTGGATGAGGATGGACCTTTTGGACTGCCTTTTTCAAGAGGGAAGTGTGGAACACTGGAGGAATCCGTAAGGATCCGGGCAATTGGAGTTTATAAGTCACTTGATTGATTTGCTGAAGGACAGTATAAGGACCTATGAATTTGGGGTTAAACATGTGCTTCTTCTTGAAGTCTATATGTTTTGTGGAAAGCCACACTTTGTCACCTGGTTGATATTGCGGTCCCTCACAATGTTTCTTATCATAATGTCTTTTATATTTTTGTTTGGCTTTTTCTAGATACTGTTGAATCAGCTTCTTGGTTTGATGTAAATGTTGAATGGTTTCTGACACAGCTGGAGTAAGAGAACTTTCTTGAGGAATTGTGATGGGCAAGGTGTCAGGATGATAACCAAATAAACCAAAAAAGGGTGTAACGCCAATGGAAGTGTGGAATGAGTTATTGTAAGCTAACTCAGCTAACCAGAGCATAGATGTCCAAGAATGAAGTGCCTTTTCAGCGTAGGCACGTAGGTATTGTTTTAAAGTCTGATTTAGTCTTTCTGTTTGACCATCTGTTTGAGGATGGTGACTAGTAGATAGTGTAGATGTCACTTGGAGTGTTTTACACCATGTCTTCCAGAAATTGGAGGAAAATTGTGACCCCCGATCGGAGAGGATAACCTTTGGTAGTCCATGATAACGAACCACTCTGTTCAGTAAAATGTTTGCCAATTCACTAGAATTGGGCAATTTTTTACAGGCAATAAAATGTCCATATTTTGTGAGACTATCTACTACCACCAGAATTACTGAATGCTGTTGAACCACTGGCAGACCTGTAATAAAGTCTAATGAAATGTGTTCCCATGGACGACTTGGAGTTGGAAGTGGATGTAATAATCCTTTTGGTTTAGAATGACTTGTTTTAATGCGAGCACAAACTTCACAGTTGTTTACCATTGCTTTTACATCTTTTGTTAAGGTAGGCCACCAAAAATAACGTTGGATCAGTTCAAGAGTTTTAGGAATACCTGGATGACCTGCCGTAGGTATAACATGTAACCAATGAAACACTATCTTGCGAAGTTTGATTGTGGGTATGAATAAACGAGCGTCATGAAAGGGTAAACCTTGTTTGATTGACCTTTTGGGATCAGCTTGGGCCCATGTTAGCCATTTTTCAATAGTGAAGGAATTGCGAATTTCTTCAAAGAAATCTTCAGTTTTTATGATACATAGAACCTTGTCTGGAGCAATGATAGCTCTGGAGGCTTGAAATGCAGGCAACGTGGTAGACTCTTTACGGGACAAGGCGTCAGCCTTGCGATTATCTTTACCAGGCCGGAAGGTTACTACAAAATAAAATTCGGCAAAAAAAAAGCATCCAGCGTAATTGCCTAGGGGTCAAAAGTCTGGCGGAACTCATGAATTGAAGATTACGATGATCAATATATTCTGTAACAGTGTATTTGGCACCCAATAAATGATGTCTCCATTCTTTAAAGGCGTCTCGAATTGCCAGAAGTTCTTTTTCAGCAATGACATAGTTTTGTTCGGCTTCGTTCAACTTCCTAGACATATAAGGTACAGGATGAAGTTGACCAGTGTCTTTATTTAGTTGCGATAAGACGGCTCCTATTGCTACATCTGAAGCATCAGCTTCCACTATAAAAGGTTGATTCGCTTCAGGATGAGTTAAAACTGGGGCAGTGGAGAAAGCTTTCTTTAAAGTCGAGAAGGCTTGATCAGCTTCTGGGGACCATACAATCTTTTCTTTCTTTCTTAGTAGCTTAGTGATTGGAGCCACTGTCTGGGAGAAATGACATATGAGCCTCCGGTAAAAATTAGCAAACCCCAGGAAGCACTGTACATCACAAACAGTTTTTATAATGGGCCACTCAGATACAGCTTTTACTTTCTTTTCTGCCATCACCATACCTTGAGGGGTAAGAATAACCCCCAAAAACTCAACCGTGGTAACATGAAACTCACACTTGATTAGTTTACAATATAAATTGTGTTTTCGAAGGGCTGCAAGAATTTTCTTGACATGTTGTACATGTTCGTTTTCATTGTCTGAGTAGATCAAAATGTCATTGATGTAGACTATGGCAAATATGTCGAGGTACTCTCTAAGAACGTCATTCAAGAAAAATTTAAAAGCTGCTGGAGCGTTACACAGACCAAAAGGCATGACGGTATATTCAAAAAGGCCATATCTTGTCTTGAACGCTGTTTTCCATTCGTCACCCTCTCTCATTCTGACCAAATTATAAGCACCTCGAAGATCAAGCTTCGTGTAGATCTTTGCTCTCTTTACTTGTTCCAATAAAACCGGAATTAGGGGTAAAGGATATTTATTCTTGATGGTGACTTTGTTTAAACCTCTATAGTTAATGCAAGTTCGAAGTTCTCCATTAGCTTTTAGAACAAAAAATAAAGGCGAAGCTGCAGGAGACTTAGAGGGGCGAATGAAGCCATTCTCCAAAAATGTATCTAGGTATTTTCGTAAATGTTGGTTTTCATGTTCTGACAGAGCATATACACGACAGTTGGGAAGTGTCGCACCTGGGGCTAGGTCAATTTAACAGTCATAAGATCTATGAGGAGGTAGAGTCTCTGCTCCTTTCTCATCAAATACATCTTTGTACGATGAATACTGTTTGGGCAACTGAGTTTCTTTCTCCGCAGCAGTAGCTATGTTAGAGTTGCAAACTGTTGGTACTTGAGTTTTTTGGAGACATTGTTCATTACATAGCGCAGATGAGAACACAATTTGTTGTTCTGCCCAATTGATTTCTGGATTGTGATGAGTTAACCATGGCAAGCCGAGGATAATCCCATATTGGGGAGCATGGATCACATCTAGAATGATTTTCTCTTCATGTTTCTTTCTTAGAATCTTATCTTCACAAATCATTGACAAGGGGATAGTCTGAAGAGTTACCGGACCACCAGTCAAGAGTTTTCCATCGACTGCCTGGATGATTTCTGGGTTTTTCTTTTCAATACATGGGATCCCCCATGCACGAACCAATTGGACATCAACAAAATTCCCAGTAGCTCCAGAATCGACTAGAGCTTTTTTGAAATAGATCTCTTTCTTGACCTGAACTCTTATTTCCAGTTTAAGATGTCTAGATTGTGAAGGGTCCACAGTGACACCCAAGAGCAACCCTTCTCTGCATCTCGGGTGTTTTAGTTTTCCAACCCGACTGGTGCATTGGCTGCGACCTTCTGAACTGGACCTTGCTTGTTCTTTGGTTTGATGGGACAATCTTTGGCAAAATGACCTTTTCGCCCACAATAAAGACATTGTCCATTTTTTCTGCGTAAGTCTTTTTCATCTTTAGTCAAAGTCTTCTGATGGTTCCAATTTCCATCGGTTCCGACGTTCTTTCTTTCGGAGTTCTTGAATCTCTGTTATCATGAACGCGCCATGAATATTTTTCAATCTTTTTGTGCGTTCCTTTACGTTCTGCTAAACGATGGTCAAGTCTCAAGACAAGATTTATTAACTCTTGACAGTTTGTAGGTTGTGGATCGATTTGCGCTAAGATATCTTTTAATTCCTCTTTGAGTCCCTTGTAAAACAAGACCGCTTGTTTTCTTCAGGCCAAGAAGTCTCAGCAACCAGCCGGTTAAAGTTGGCTAAATACGACACTAGGTCTTGATTTCCTTGGCGTAAGTTTAATAATTCATGATCTGCTGACTGTGTTACAGTTCTACGATCAAAAACTCTCTCAAATTCACGAACAAAATTTCTCCAATTATACAACAAGGGACTATTTTTACGCACAAGAGGAATTGACCAAGTAGCTGCATCTCCAGTCAGATATGATAACAAGAAAGCTACTTTGGACTGGGCATCGGGAAAGGTATTTGGTCTGCAGGTGAAGTGTAGTTCCACTTGAACCAGGAAATATTGCGCTTTCAATGGGTCACCTGAGAAACGTTCTGGGGGAGCTAAAGGAATAGCAGCAGGAACATTTAGGGAAACTGGACTACTTCCAGAAGCCTGAGAAGAAGTACCTGGCCAAAACACCCCTGTGGGACTTTGCTCCTTCTTATCTACTTTATCTTGCAACTGACTCACTCTCTCTGCTAAGCTGGTTGTCAATTCTTTGGATGATACCACCTCTGCTTGGAGCTGGGTGATAGCCTTAACTAACTCGTCTAGCGTGGCCATGCTGAGAACATACACAAACCAGGAGGATAATAATTTGTGGGCTCACTATTCTGTCAGAGTCACCAGATCCTCGGGGTTTGCGCACGTTCCCAACACGTCCTCTAATGAACAACTCCAAGACTCTGATAGACAATTCACAGAGACTGTGAGAGTTCAAGAGGGGAAGAGGGGATTAGGAAGGGTACTGCTGGGAAGGAGACCTTTAATGGGAAAAAAGGTTAGAACACACAATATAACCTGAAGTAAATATTAATAAACATACTCTTTCTGAAAATATGAGCAATCTTGAATTGCAGTTTTAAAAATGAACAGATTTTGTGATGATCAGATACCTGTAATGGAATCAAGATTAATTGAAATAAAACTTTTCTTATTCAAGCATGAATTAGAATAACAAGAATATGCATAATAGGAGCATATAATATTGCATCTAGAACTTCTGATCCTATATATATTTTCCTTGAAATGTTTTCAACACAGATTACACTCTTAAAACACTAGAGAAGAACTATTTTTCAATGGGTTCAATAGTTCAAGAAATATTTCCCATACTTGTCAACTCGAATTGTACCAAGCAATTATCCTGGAATGGTAATATGTAGTTCACAACATAAATAAACTCTAGTAAAAAATTGCATGTCCTGCTGACTCGAATGCCACCATGCAAAGTCAAGAAATGGTTGCACAATAAATAGCGACAGGTTTTAAAATTATCTTAAATTGAATTATACATCGTGCCACTTCAAAACCATCTTTTAAATGTCAATAAATAGTAACACACAATGTACCACAAGCTTTTAAAGCTTCATAAACGAACAGCGCCTCTTGCCGATTCGTGATCAATCATGTATGTGTCAATAAATGCCAGCGCGCAATGAAACATGAGTTTCAAAACTATAAACGAATCGCGCTTCTTGCCGATTCATAAACATCCATGTACACACTTTAACAAAAATACTCGAGTGCACTTTTTATGACTATGACCTTAAAACAAATTGTTAACATAAATAAACAATCAGATCTTAGAATGAGATAATTGTAGATAAAATAAACGGTATTGGGAATAAACCCAACTACCGTCTTACCACCCAGGAACAAGATGCACCAATGAAGATTTCAAAGCAGAACTGGAAGATCAAAAAGGCCACTGGAACTGAAGTTATGGAAATAGCTGCTCTTCTGCACTGGAACCTCTGAATAGTGAGCACTGGGAGTTGGGCTGACTCTCCTTATATAGAGTCTTGGCCCAGCCCAGAACCACAACCAGGCATGTTGCAGGGAAAGTCTCTGGAAGGCCCTGGAAAGAGGCCACACCCTAACCCACTCTGAAAACCTGTAGCAATACCTTGCAAAGAAACAGTATTTGTAAACATATTAAGAATAAGTGTTTAGGATTGAACTCTGCAATGCAAAAGGGTAAAATACAACATATCAGCACAATGCTTGAATCATGTTATTTTGAAAGTGATGTTTTTTTGCATTTTTTGACGCCAATAGAGCGCGTACTGTTCTGGTGTTGACACCATGCATAGGTATGGCATGCAGGGCTTGGCATTGGGATAAGTGGGATGTGATGGTGGAGTGTGTGGGAGGTGGTGGAGTGATGGGCGTGAGTGTAAGGATGGGGGTATGTGATGGCATGCAGGTCGGGGGTGTTAGTAATAGAGATTTGACTTACTAGAGTCCAGTCCTCCTCCTACTCCTGCCAGGCCCTCAAGATGCAGTATTGCCAAGACTTGCTCCTCCCTTGTTGTTAGTTGTGGGGAATGAGGTGGGGGTCCACCGCCAGTCCTTATTTACAGCAAGTTGGTGTCTTGCTTCAAAGGAACGCACCTTCCCCGTAGGTCGTTCCACCTCTTCCTGATGTCATCCCTTGTTCTGGGGTGCTGTCCCATGGCGTTGACCCTGTCCGCGATTCTCCGCCATAGCTCCATCTTCCTATCAATGGATATCTGCTGCACCTGTGATCCAAATAGCTGTGGCTCCACCTGGATGATTTCCTCCACCATGACCCTTAGCTCCACCTCAGAGAATCTGGGGTGTCGTTGTGGTGCCATGAGTGTAGTGTGAGTGGTGTGTGTGAGGGTGTGTAAGGTGATGTGTTGAGGTGTGTGATGTAAGGTGCGTGGGTGGTGTATAGGTGATGGTGGTATGTGGCTCTGGTTGTGTGAGTGCTCTTGCTGTCTCTTTTTGCTGGCATTTATTTTTATTCATAAAGGGTTGGGGGTAATGTGGGTGGGTGTTTTATAGTGGTGTGGGTATGTGGGTGTGGTGTGTGTATATGTGTCAGGTGTGTGTAGGTTGAATTGTCCAATGTGGTGCTGTTTTGTTAATGTGTGTGTATTTTGAGCGCGGCGGCATGTACAGCCAATGGTTTACCGCCGTTGAATGTCCACCGTGGTGATTCGTGGGTCGTAATGTTGTGGGCGTAGTTCTGTTGGCATAATGGTGTGGGTTTTGATACCGTCAGTTTATCACTGACCTTTGGTGTGACGGAATTGTCTGTGTGGCTGAACAGTGACAGATTGGTGCGTGTGTCATAATATGGTGAACGGATATCCGGGGCAGAAGCGGTGTGTTGGCGGCAGTCAATATGGCAGTAAGTGGGATTTACCACCAATGACTTAATGAGGGCCTTTATGCTCTGCCAGAGATACCCTTTAAATGCTCCTTTTTTGCAAATGGAGAACCAGTTTATACCATATCACAAAAAGATTACTGAGTTAGGCTTTAACTTTGTGTCAAATTTTGTGTAAATCTGTTGAGGCTTTTTTCTGTTTTGGAGAATAAACTTTCCTAGAGGAATTAAAATAGGAAGTTCAGGCCCTCATTGCAACCCTGGCGGTCACTGTTAAAGCGGCGGTAATACCGCCAACAGGCCGGCGGTTAAAAAAATTGAACCACGACCATGGCGAAAACCGCCAAAATAGACAGCCACTTTAACACTCCGACCACCACGGCGGTAGAAACAAACACTTTGGCGGTAACCACAAACAGACAAGCGGAAGACAATGTACCAAACACTGTATTACAACAGGCCTATACACCACCTTTTCTGGGGCGGTACCAACGCCATCAAAAGCACGACGGAAACAGGACTTGGAACGGAAACCACTCACCTCTCGACACCCTATGAGGAACCAGGACGCCATGGAGCCCGAGTTACAGGTCCTGCCCATGCTGGTTTACCTCCTCTTCTACCAGGATCAGCAAAGACGCTGGCAACGACCACGGTAAGTACTGCACCAAGCACACAGGGGAGGGGGGAGGAAAGAGAGAGTGACACACACACACGCAACACGCAACACCCCCACACCCACCCTCACCCACAACAACATACACACATATACATACAGCAACATGACATTTACACCCCATCACCCCCTGGAAGAACACAAGGACAAAATTAAATGATTGTAACAAGTGTAATCATCGAAAAATCAGATATGCCAAGATAACTTAAAATCATCAGTATATACAAATATGTACAGCAACTACACAACTCCGGATAGTGTTGCAATCATTGTCCGTGGACCAGTGGTCCCAAAATGCATGGGCGAAGCCCACACATGATACCTGACTCGAAACGGAGAGAACACTGCTGGGGCATCAGATCGAAAATAAACAGGCACCTCAGGGGGAGGGGGGTACCTCAGCCAGATGAACGGACGACACCACTGCTCCACGAGGGTACTTCATGCCCACTGATTGGTCCTGGGGAGTGCAAAGCCACAGTCTCTCAAGTCTCTGAAGTGGGTGGTTTGCCCACTGATTGGTCCCAGGGAGTGCAAAGCCACAGTCTCTCAAGTCTCTCAAGTGGGTGGTTTGGCCACTGCTTGGTCCTGGGGAGTGCAAACCACAGTCTCTCAAGTGGGTGGTTTGCCCATTGCTTGGTACTGGGGAGTGCAAAGGCACAGTCTCACAAGTGGGTGGTTTGCCCACTGCTTGGTCCTGGGGAGTGCAAAGCCACAGTCTCTCAAGTGGATGCTGTTCTCCACTGGTTCTGGAGGGGGCTTTGTGCCCAGAGTGCTTCATCCTGCCAAGGACTGGGATAGTGGATGCTGTTCTCCACTGGTTCTGGAGGGGGCTTTGTGCCCAGAGTTCTTTATCCTGCCAAGGACTGAGGCAGTGGATGCTTTTCTCCACTGGTTCTGGAGGGGGCTTTGTGCCCAGAGTGCTTCATCCTGCCAAGGACTGGGGTAGTGGATGCTGTTCTCCACTGGTTCTGGAGGGGGCTTTGTGCCCAGAGTGCTGCACATGCAGTGTGGCATGTCCCATTCCCTCACCTGGGTGTTTGTGCCACGAGATTGCCTGGGAACAGGTAGCATGATACTCCATGGAGTCAGAGACACACTCCACCCTGCTGCGACTTTGCCTGCCACCTGCTGGTACTAACAGTGCTGGGTGTCGTGCCTCATGTACGCTGTGCAGGGTCCAGGCCGTCTCCTGCAGCCTCGGATGGCTGTCCACTGGGAATGTTTGCCATGTCGGCTGTGGTGGCACTGTCTGAGCACGTTGCGGGGCTGGTGGCAGTGGTTGCGGCGGTGTCTGTGGCGGAGATGCTGCCGGTGGTGAATGTGTCAGCATCTGTGGAAGGAGACAGCAGGACGTCTCCTGCAGCCTCGGATGGCTGCCCACTGGGGATGATGCTGGGGACTGTTGCTGAGGCAGCAGACGTGCAGGTGGCGGTGCAGGTGGCGGTGCCCACCGCCGTACAGGTTGCTGTTCTGGTTGCCAGAAGGGGTGACTCTAATCCTTCAGCCGGAGGGTCAGTGCCCTGTGCTGACTTCCCCTTAGCCTTGTGTCCCTTCCTCACCTTGGATGTCGCTGTTGGTCCCTTGGCACTGTCCCCTTTTGGCTTGGAGGAGGCCTTGCTGGGTGGTTGGTGCAGCTTTTCCCTACGGCATGTGGGCACCTTCTTCACCTTGGCAGGTGGCGGAATGGACTGATCCTTGGCCTCGCTAGGTGGCACACTGGCAGACCTGATGGGTGCCACCAGTGATTTGACAGGACTTGCTGAGACCACAGTGCTGGAGGATTTGGTGGCTGAGGTGCTGGGCTGGGACCTGGACATCCTGGCCCTAGGGGAAGGACGGGGAGATGTAGGGAAGAGGTCAATGTTAGTCAGGAAAGGTTTTTGGACACACTGGGGTGGGAAGATGGAGGGGGTTTAGGAGTGGAGGAAGAGGTAGTGGCTGTAGGAGGTGTACGTCTGCTGAATTTGGATGAAGGTGCATGGGCCAGAGGCTGTTGTGAGGTGGATGGCTGTTGGGTGGGTGTGTAGCTGCGTTTGTGAACTTTGGGAGGAGGGCTCACAGACACACTGGGAGAGGACACAGAGGACGTGTGCATGGTAGTGGGGGTGGTGAGTGCACGTGAGCGGTGTGTGGTGATGGGTGTGCTGGTGATGGAGGTAGTGGCTGAGGATGTAGTGCATGCAGGTGTGAGTGGAGATGAGACAGGGAGGGAGGAGGAGGACGTGGAGGAGGGGGACACAGTGGAGGCAGTGGATGTTGATGTGTCTGCATGGGGATGGTGCTTGTGTGAGTGCCTGTGGGATGTGTGGTGCTTGTGTTTGCCATGTCCGCTCTTGTGTGTTGATGAGTGTGCATGCTGGTCTGATGGTGTGCTTGGGATAGGCTGAGGTACAGAGGATTGGGTCTGGGAGTGGAGGTTGGAGGGGGAGGCTGGACACAGGGACAATGGCTGTCATCAGTGCTGAGGCCAGAGCCGGAAATGCTCTCTGTTGGGCTGCCACGCCAGAATGAATGCCCTTTATGTATGCATTTGTTTGATGCAAATGCCTCTCGACACTCTGGATGACATTCAAAATGGTTGATTGCCCAAAAGTGAGGGATCTCAGGAGGTCAATAGCCTCCTCACTGAGGGCAGCAGGACTGACTGGGGCAGGGCCTGAGGTGCCTGGGGCGAAAGAGATGCCCACCCTCCTGGGTGAGCAGGCACGGGAAACTTGATGAGGGGCTGCTGGGAGGGCGGTGCTGGTAGGGGGGGTGGCGGCTGTACCTGTTGTTGCGGTGGGCACATAGGTGCCCACCACTGCAAGGGAGCTCCCATCAGAGGAGGAGTCGCTGGTGTCTGCTCCTGTCCCCGTCGTGGAGCTCCCCTCGCCCTCCCTCCCACTGGTGCCTTCAGACTCCGTAAATTCACCCTCCAGGGCCATGTGGGTTGCAGCTCCCTCCTGCTCCGGTGCCAATGCTCCTCCGCCAGATGATGCTAATGCACACAAGGACATAGTGACAAAACAAAAAGGGGGGAAGCCAGAAGAGACACATGGTCAATGCCTGCAACACCTCTACCGTTGGCGGACACAACACACAGGGAGCAGCCCTATGCACTAGCCCATGCACTAACAGTGCAGGTGAAAAGAAAATGCCCATGGGGGACTCTGCCTAGACTCATTTGACGCACAGCTAGAACCCACAGGAGCCTGACTAGGTGTAGAGGGCAACTACCACCTTTGGCGTTGGAGTGGCATTGAGCCTGAAAAACAATGGATGTACCTTGGCGCTTCTGCCCTGGCCTAGGGGAACCCACAGCCCACTTCCCCCACCCAGACACTTTGTAAAGCACGCAGAGTCAGCTGAATGAGACTATACTCACCCCCTTGTGGCTGCTGTGATGCCCTCAAGCGCCCATCCAAATCTGGATATGCCACCGCCAGGATCCAGTACATCCGTGGGGTCATGGTGCGACCGTGTCAGAGTGTCCTTTCCTCTGGATCTGCACGTCGCCGAACAAAAGGCCCACCTTCAGGCATCACCAACTCAGAAAGCTATTATAGCACAGAGTTATGGTGAAGCCAGTCGGGGGGAAGGGAATTAGGGCAGGGAACAGCATGGAGAGAGATCTGAAAAGGAAAAATGGTTAAGCATGTATGTATATACTTGTTCATAACAGCATTAACATTCAATTATACACTGAGACAAAGGCGTCTCCGTGGATGCAAGTGTTGAGACCTTTATGGAATAAACAAAGGAATCTCTGTGGATGCAAGAGTTGAGACCCTTATGGAATAAACAAAGGCGTCTCCGTGGATGCAAGAGTTGAGACCCTTATGGAATAGACAAAGGCGTCTCTGTTGGTGCAAGAGTTGAGACCCTTATGGAATAGACAAAGGCATCTCCATGAATGCAAGTGTTGAGACCCTTATGGAATAGACAAAGGCGTCTCCGTGGATGCAAGTGTTGAGACCCTTATGGAATAAACAAAGTGTCTCCATGGATGCAAGAGTTGAGACCCTTATGGAATAGACAAAGGCATCTCCATGGATGCAAGAGTTGAGACCCTTATGGAATAGACAAAGGCGTCTCCATGGATGCAAGAGTTGAGACCCTTATGGAATAGAAAAGGCGTCTCCATGGATGCAAGTGTTGAGACCTTTATGGAATATACAAAGGCGTCTCCGTGGATGCAAGATTTGAGACCCTTATGGAATAGACAAAGGCATCTCTGTGGGTGCAAGAGTTGAGACCCTTATGGAATATACAAAGGCGTCTCCGTGGATGCAAGAGTTGAGACCCTTATGGAATAGACAAAGGTGTCTCCATGGATGCAAGTGTTGAGACCCTTATGGAATATACAAAGGCGTCTCCATGGATGCAAGAGTTGAGACCACTATGGAATAGACAAAGGCATCTCTGTGGGTGCAGGAGTTGAGGCCCTTATGGAATAGACAAAGGCGTCTCCTTGGATGCAAGTGTTGGTAGAATCATGATACTTCAGAATGTCATGAGCCTTAGACCAAACTGGGCGTGGCCCTTCTCTGAATCATGGAACAAGAACAATTGGTAGAATCATAATACTTCAGGATGTCATGAGCATTAGACAAAACTGGGCGTGGCCCTTCTCTGAATCATGGAACAAGAACAATTGGTAGAATCATGATACTTCAGGATGTCATGAGCCTTAGACAAAACTGAGCGTGGCTCTTCTCTGAATCATGGAACAAGTACAATTAGTAAAATCATGATACTTCAGAATGTCATGAACTTTAGAGAAAACTGGGCGTGGCCCTTCTCTGAATCATGGAACAAGAACGAACTGAGACCATTGAACCTTGAGAAGGCAAGAGCTTGGACCATGGACATACTCTGAACATCAATCATGCAACTACTATGCATTCATAAACATAAAACATTTGGTCTCAGCCTAGAAATTCGCAAAGATTTAAATATGTATCTCACATATCATCAAAGACTCAAATATGTATCTCACATATTATGCTTCCAAAAACAATGAAACTATGATTTGCCTATCTTTAAAATGTTTTCACATTTGCCACCCAGGCCTGAAAGTTTTACTCATGTGAACTGAAGCGCTTTGAGTGCTGTGCCAAGGGCGCTTTACTCCTATGAACTGAAGCGCTTTAAATGCTGTGCCAAGGGCGCCTTACTCCTGTGAACTGAAGGGCCTCAATTGCTGTGCCAAGGGCGCATTACTCCTGTGAACTGAAGCGCTTTGAATGCTCTGCCAAGGGCGCTTTACTCCTGTGAACTGAAGCGCTTTGAATGCTGCTTTGAATGCTGTGCCAACGGCGCTTTACTCCTGTGAACTGAAGCGCTTTGAATGCTGTGCCAAGGGCGCTTTACTCCTGTGAACTGAAGCACTTTGAATGCTGTGCCAAGGGCGCTTTACTCCTGTGAACTGAAGCGCTTTGAATGCTGTGCCAAGTGCGCTTTACTCCTGTGAACTGAAGTGCTTTGAATACCATACCAAGTGCGCTTTACTCCTATGAACTGAAGCGCTTTGATTTCTGTGCGAAGGGCGCTTTACTTCTTGTGAACTGAAGCGCTTTGAATGTCGTGCCAAGTGTGCTTTACTCCTGTGAACTGAAGCGCTTTGAATACCATGCCAAGTGCGCTTTACTCCTGTGAACTGAAACGCTTTGAATACCATGCCAAGTGCCCTATACTCCTGTGAACGGAAGCGCTTTAAATGTCGTGCCAAGTGCGCTTTACTCCTGTGAACTGAAGCGCTTTGAATACCATGCCAAGTGCGCTTTACTCCTGTGATCTGAAACACTTTGAATACCATGCCAAGTGCGCTTTACTCCTGTGAGCTGAAGCGCTTTAAATGTCGTGCCCGGGGCGCTTTACCAGTGTGGCCTGAAACGCTTTGCTCATTATGCTAAGGGGTGCTTTACCTTTTGAAAGTAATGACTTCCTTCAAACTTGGATTCAGCAAGGCCTTACCGCTACAAGTACGACCTACTCGTTTTTTAATGCACCATGGAAACAAGGATACTTCGGTTGGATGACACTCTGCCATTCAGGAACTCTGCTCTTCTCCAGAGAAACCCCCACGAGGTCTGGCTGCATCGAAGTCTTCAAAATAGTGAGCAACATGCTTGGGTGTGGCTGGGCTTTATAGGCCTGCCAAACCCCAAGATGGCTGCTGCCTCTAAAAACATGGGAATTGTAGCCCCTTCATGGAATAGCACTGATAAGTGCATCTTGTCCACCAATGACCTGAACCTGCAGCTCTATGAGCTTTGCCACAGGGCAGACGATGTTGATAGCCACTTTGGAGCAAGAGGGGATGACAAGTGGTGAGCAGAAATAGCCGCAGAGCAGCGCAGTGGAGTTTCGGGAGGGACCTGGACCGTGCATCGTTCTATTTCCTGACATTACAACCCTCTCCCAAGCGCAGTCCGGGGCCCGGTTTACCAGGATGGAGGCGGTGAAATCGTCACACCAAACGTGGTGCATGGACATTTTTCACAGGTTCCCATGAGTCGCTTTCCGGTCCGTATTCCTTCCAGGACACAAAATACCAAAGGGAAGACCCACGATATCTGGAGTTTAGGATAGATCGTACCTCATACTCCCAATGACCTTGGCCTAATGGAGGAGCAGGTTGTACAACACTTGAGGATGAAGCAGGTTTTGGAAGTGAAGTGTGAAACACCTGATGAATTTTTAAGGACGATGGCAACTTTAGTTTGTATGTTACAGAGTTCACCTGTCACAGCACTTCATAGGCCCCTATGAATTTTGGATGGAACATATTTTCACTCTTGACCACAACTTCTGGTGTGGTTTGGGCAAGAGCAGGCAGCCTGACAGGTAAAATGTGGGGACGACATCCACATGAGCCATAGAAAGGAGTTGAGTCTTTAGAAGAATGGTGGGAGTTGTTGTGAGCCAGCTCTGCTACAGCTTGAATCTTTTTCTTACTCATTTGCACGCCATTAGCTTTGGGCTCAAAAAACAGCAGAGAAGCTGGTAGTGATCTTGATGATCTAATTAGTTTGTTGACTAAGCATTGATTGAGATATTCTCGTAAAACTTGGTTCTCTTTATCACAGAAGACATCAGTATATTCTGAATATTAATCATGGGTATCTGTGAATTTAGTGTTGCTTGTTGATCCACAACATTTTTGATTGTCCCTGACTCTATTAAAACCTGTACAGTTTGTTGTTCTAGGATTTGAAAATATTTGGTATGGCAATTTGTGCAAGAACAGACTGAAGGGATTGTCAATTTGCCCAAAAGATCCCCTTTGTTTTTTCTTGGGCTCTTTAGTGTTTCCTCTGGCCAAGTGGTTTCCACCACTAACCGATTGAAATGTGATAAACACGTTATAAAGTCTTTGTTTCCTTGACGTAATCCTAGTAACTCCTTGTCTGCGGATATGGTAATTGAACGTCTGTCAAATATTTTTTTCAAAGTCTTTGACAAACAGACGCCAATGATACAAAAGGGGACTTTTTGATTTCACCTGCGAGAGGAAACACTGAACCATATCAACCAAATTGTCTACCGATTTTTGTTGTTGATTCAGTTAGATCACTTTGCACTTGATTAATTACCTGTATGAGAGTATTTTGAGGTGGCCATCTTGATCAGCCGATGTACAGACCGAGAGGAAAGTATAAAACTTGTGGGCTCACCGTTATGTCACAGTGTCCTTTCCACTGGATCTGCACGTCGCCGAACAAAAGGCCCACCTTCCGGTGTCACCAACTCAGAAAGCTATTATGGCACAGAGTTATGGTGAAGCCAGTCGGGAGAAAGGGAATTAGGGTAGGGAACAGCAGGGAGAGAGATCTGAAAAGGAAAAATGGTTAAGCATGTATGTATGTATTTGTTCATAACAGCATTAACATTCAATTATACACTCAGACAAAGGCGTCTCCGTGGATGCAAGTGTTGAGACCCTTATGGAATAAACAAAGCACTCTCCATGGATGCAAAAGTTGAGACCCTTATGGAATAGACAAAGGCATCTCCGTGGGTGCAAGAATTGAGACCCTTATGGAATAGACAAAGGCGTCTCCGTGGATGCGAGTGTTGAGACCCTTATGGAACAGACAAAGGCGTCTCTGTGGATGCAAGAGTTGAGACCCTTATGGAACAGACAAAGGCTTCTCCGTGAACGCAAGTGTTGAGACCCTTATGGAATACTGGGGAGTCCTAATTGTTAGGAGCAAGAGTCCTCACACACCCAATTGGGTGTCATGCTTCATCATCGGATATGCTCCTCGTCAGACTGGCGCTGCAATGTCTGATGGGCACCCCCGTAGGGGGGCTCTTTGCCGGAGATCTTTTCTCGATGATGCCAAAACCCCAAGAGTGAGTAAGGAAAAAAGGGAAAGGAGAGATAAAAAAAAACCTAAAACTGGCTCAGTACCCAACCTAAGTAATAGTTTTATTAATCCACGCTGGGCGATGGCCAAGATTAAAAATATAACAGGAGAGTGAAATAGAAGTAATGCTCAATCACTCTCTACCAAATTTATAGGAAATAAGGAGGTCAGGAACTACTAGACCATCCTTAAAATGAAGTCGACATGTTTCGCGTCTCTGTGGTCCAAAAGGATCCTGTGACGCTTCTTCAGGTCCTAATGCATCTAAACTTCTCCTTCAATAAACTAAATTGACTCCTATAGTCTGAAACTGTCAGTAACAATGTTTCCAGTCACTTACACTAGTCCAATCTGACTCAAACTTGCTGTTCCAGAAGTCACCCTGAGGATGAATAAAAACAGGTAACATCATGTAGCTTTTTATCTGGATAATCATTGCCAGAATAGGTACAAATATCATAACAAACAAAGAAAGTGACAAACTGTGCAACACAAGGTGATAGTGTTGGTAGTGGCAAACCCATGCAAGATCAATAAAAATGGGCTTACCCTCCCAAGTCGGGACCGGGCTTCATGGGATCACACAGGCCATTAGCCAGGCGTACAAAAACTCTGGTAGTAAAGTAGACAAAAAAGCAAGAAAACACACACACGCCTGTTACAGTAAACATATACAAAACAAATTGAGACACCGTATATCAAATGGCAAAGTGTGCTTCACTAGTACATGGGTTGTACAATAGTTTTGATTCACCTGAGCGTACGTGTTAGCCAACCCGTGTGGTATCACTAAACTGATCATGGTAAAAAGTGGTGACAGTAGTCCAGCATGGTTAAGGAATTAATGTGTCAAGTCACTTTCATTGTGAAATAAGAATTGCTTCACATCTGCCCCACATCAAGCTGAGAAGAAAAAAGCAGTAATAATGGAACGTTCGTTGAACGAAAGATCGATATGTAGAACACAAAATGTATATAAAAAGACTAAAGAGTTTTCCGATGTCAGAAAACGGCCCTCTAAATGGAATAGGTAGATCACAGGCTCGGGATCAAACAACCTTTACAACCCCCTCCATCAAGGGGACAACAAATGCAGTATGTGTTTGCCGTAATGAATCCTCCCAGAATATTGGGGGCCGTGAAGATAAACCCTTATGTTAAAAATACAACAAACAACTGCCCAAGGCACTTACTTCTAAACTCCTGGTGGCGGGTGGATAACCTACCCCTGGCCGCGCTCCCAAATCATAGAGGGAGCCGCAGACCGCAGTGTAGAAATAATCCGTGACCCGGAAGTACAAGCGTAATAGTGACACTCTCGTTGCCAGGTAACGCAGCCGGGCGCGGCCGATCAAGGCCACCGGTTGCGCTGGCAAAAAAGTAAACACAGAAAAAGGGTACTATCCCGCCTTTTCCCGGAAAAAAATTGAATCATGACCATGGCGGAAACCATCAACATAGACAGCCACTTTAACACTCCGACTGCCAACAGACAGACGGAAGACAATGTACCGCCCACTGTATTACAACATGCCTATCCATCACCTTTTCTGGGGCGGTACCCATGCCATCAAAAGAACGGTGGAAACAGGACTTGGAACGGAAACCACACACCTTTCAACACTTTACGAACAACCAGGACGCCATGGAGCCCGAGTTACACTTCCTGCCCATGCTGGTCTACCTCCTCTTGTATCAGGAGCAGCAAAGACGCTGGCGACGACCACAGTGAGTACTGCACCTAGCACACAGGGGAGGGGGGGAGGGAAAAGAGAGTGACACACACACGCAACACCTCCACCCCCCACCCTCACCCACAACACCGTACACACAAATACATGCAGCAACATTACATATCCACCCCGTCACCCCCTGGAAGAACGCAAGGACAAAAGGAAATGATTGTAACGAGTGTAATCAATTAAATATCAGATAGGCCAAATTCAAATGGCAGTATATACAAATATGTACACCAGCTACACAAGTCCCGATATTAATAAAATGATTGCCCGTGGATCAGTGTCCCAAAATGCATGGGCGAAGCCCACACAAGATACCTGACTCGAAACGGAGAGAACACTGCAGGGGCATCAGATGGAAAATAAACAGGCACCTCAGGGGGAAGGGGAGGGGGGGCACCTCAGCCGGATGAACGGACGACGCCACTGCTCCACGAGGGGGCTCCATGCCCACTGCTTTATCCTGGGGAGTGCAAAGCCACAGTCTCACAAGTCTCTCAAGTGGGTGGGTTGCCCACTGCCTTATCCTGGGGAGTGCAAAGCCACAGTCTCTCAAGTGGGTGGTTTGCCCACTGCTTTATCCTGGGGAGTGCAAAGCCACAGGCTCCCAAGTCTCTCAAGTGGATGGTTTGCCCACTGCCTTATCCTGGGGAGTGCAAAGCCACAGTGTCACAAGTCTCTCAAGTGGGTGGTTTGCCCACTGCCTTATCCTGGGGAGTGCAAAGCCACAGTCTCTCAAGTCTCTCAAGTGGGTGGTTTGCCCACTGCCTTATCCTGGGGAGTGCAAAGCCACAGTCTCTCAAGTCTCTCAAGTGGGTGGTTTGCCCACTGCCTTCTGGGGAGTGCAAAGCCACAGTCTCTCAGGTCTCTCAAGTGGGTGGTTTGCCCACTGCTTTATCCTGGGGAGTGCTAAGCCACAGTCACACAAGTGGATAACAGTCTCCACTGGTTCTGTTCTGCAGGGGGCTTTGTGCCCAGAGTGCTTCATCCTGCCAAGGACTGGGTGAGTGGATGTGAATCTCCACTGGTTCTGGAGGGGGGATTTGTGCCCAGAGTGCTTCATCCTGCCAAGGACTGAGGTAGTGGATGCCTTACTCCACTGGTTCTGGAGGGGGCTTTGTGCCCAGAGTGCTTCATCCTGCCAAGGAGTGGGTGAGTGGTTGCCTTTCTCCACTGGTTCTGGAGGGGGCTTTGTGCCCAGAGTGCTTCATCCTGCCAAGGACTCAGGTAGTGGATGCCTTACTCCACTGGTTCTGGAGGGGGCTTTGTGTCCAGAGTGCTTCATCCTGCCAAAGATGCCTTTCTCCACTGGTTCTGGAGGGGGCTTTGTGCCCAGAGTGCATCATCCTGCTGAGGACTGGACGAGTGGATGCCTTTCTTCACTGGTTCTGGAGGGGGCTTTGTGCCCAGAGTGCTTCATCCTGCCAAGGACTGGGTGAGTGGATGTGAATCTCCACTGGTTCTGGGGGGGGCTTTGTGCCCAGAGTGCTTCATCCTGCCAAGGACTGAGGTAGTGGATGCCTTACTCCACTGGTTCTGGAGGGGGCTTTGTGCCCGGAGTGCTTCATCCTGCCAAGGAGTGGGTGAGTGGTTACCTTTCTCCACTGGTTCTGGAGGGGGCTTTGTGCCCAGAGTGCTTCAACCTGCCAAGGACTGAGGTAGTGGATGCCTTACTCCACTGGTTCTGGAGGGGGCTTTGTGTCCAGAGTGCTTCATCCTGCCAAAGTTGCCTTTCTCCGCTGGTTCTGGAGCGGGCTTTGTGCCCAGAGTGCTTCATCCTGCCGAGGACTGGGCGAGTGGATGCCTTTCTCCACTGGTTCTGGAGGGGGCTTTGTGCCCAGAGTGCTTCATCCTGCCAAGAACTGGGTGAGTAGATGCCTTTCCCCACTGGTTCTGGAGGGGGCTTTGTGCCCAGAGTGCTTCATCCTGCCAAGGACTGAGGTAGTGGATGTGAATCTCCACTGGTTCTACAGGGGGCTTTGTGCTCAGAGTGCTTCATCCTGCCAAGGAGTGGGTGAGTGGTTGCCTTTCTCCACTGGTTCTGGAGGGGGCTTTGTGCCCAGAGTGCTTCATCCTGCCAAGGACTGAGGTAGTGGATGCCTTACTCCACTGGTTCTGGAGGGGGCTTTGTGCCCAGAGTGCTTCATCGTGCCAAGGAGGGGGTGAGTAGTTGCCTTTCTCCACTGGTTCTGGAGGGGGCTTTGTACCCAGAGTGCTTCATCCTGCCAAGGACTGAGGTAGTAGATGCCTTACTCCACTGGTTCTGGAGGGGGCTTTGTGTCCAGAGTGCTTCAACCTGCCAAAGATGCCTTTCTCCACTGGTTCTGGAGGGGGCTTTGTGCCCAGAGTGCTTCATCCTGCTGAGGACTGGGCGAGTGGATGCCTTTCTCCACTGGTTCTGGAGGGGGCTTTGTGCCCAGAGTGCTTCATCCTGCCAAGGACTGGGTGAGTGGATGTGAATCTCCACTGGTTCTGGAGGGGGCTTTGTGCCTAGAGTGCTTCATCCTGCCAAGGACTGAGGTAGTGGATACCTTACTCCTCTGGTTCTGAGGGGGCTTTGTGCCCAGAGTGCTTCATCCTGCCAAGGATTGGGTGAGTGGTTGCCTTTCTCCACTGGTTCTGGAGGAGGCTTTGTGCCCAGAGTGCTTCATCCTGCCAAGGACTGAGGTAGTGGATGCCTTACTCCACTGGTTCTGAGGGGGCTTTGTGTCCAGAGTGCTTCATCCTGCCGAGGACTGAGGTAGTGGATGCCTTTCTCCACCGGTTCTGGAGGGGGCTTTGTGCCCAGAGTGCTTCATCCTGCGAGGACTGGGCGAATGGATGCCTTTCTCCACTGGTTCTGGAGGGGGCTTTGTGCCCAGAGTGCTTCATCCTGCCAAAGACTGAGGTAGTGGATGCCTTACTCCACTGGTTCTAGAGGGGGCTTTGTGCCCAGAGTGCTTCATCCTGCCAAGGACTGGGTGAGTGGATGCCTTTCCCCAGTGGTTCTGGAGGGGGCTTTGTGCCCAGAGTGCTTCATCCTGCCAAGGGCTGAGGTAGTGGATGTGAATCTCCACTGGTTCTACATGGGGCTTTGTGCCCACAGTGCTTCATCCTGCCAAGGACTGAGGTAGTCGATGCTGTTCTCCACTGGTTCTGGAGGGGGCTTTGTGACCAGAGTGCTTCATCCTGCCAAGGACTGAGGTAGTGGATGCTTTTCTCCACTGGTTCTGGAGGGGGCTTTGTGCCCAGAGTGCTTCATCCTGCCAAGGACTGAGGTAGTGGATGCCTTACTCCACTGGTTCTGGAGGGGGCTTTGTGCCCAGAGTGCTTCATCCTGCCAAGGACTGAGGTAGTGGATGCTGTTCTCCACTGGTTCTGGAGGGGGCTTTGTGCCCAGAGTGCTTCATCCTGCCAAGGACTGAGGTAGTGGATGCTTTTCTCCACTGGTTCTGGAGGGGGCTTTGTGCCCAGAGTGCTTCATCCTGCCAAGGACTGAGGTAGTGGATGTGAATCTCCACTGGTTCTGGAGGGGACTTTGTGCCCAGAGTGCTTCACATGCAGTGTGGCAGGTCCCATTACCTCTCCTGGGTGTGTCTGCCACAAGATTGCCTGGGAACAGGTAGCATAATACTCCATGGAGGCAGAGACACCCTGCTGCGACTTCGCCTGCCACCTGCTGGTACAAACAGTGCTGGGAGTCATGGCTCATGTACGCTGGGCAGGGTCCAGGACGTCTCCGGCAGCCTCGGACGGCTAGCCACTGGGGATGATTGCCATGTCAGATGTGGTGGCACTGTCTGAGCACGTCGCGGGGTTGGTGGCAGTGGTTGCGGCGGTGTCTGTGGCGGAGGTGCTGGCTTTAGTGCATGTGTCTGCACCTTTTAAGGGACACAGCAGGACAACTCCTGCAGCCTCTGACGGCTGCCCACTGGGGATGATGCTGGGGACCGTTGGTGAGGCAGCAGGCGCGCAGGTGGCAGTACTGGTGGCGGTGCTGGTGGCGGTGCAGGTGGTGGTGCATGTGGCGGTGTCCACTGCCGTACTGGTTGATGTTGTGGTTGACAGAAGGGGTGACTCTGGTCCCTCAGCCTGAGCCTCCGTGCCCTGTCCTGACCTTCTCTTCGGCTTGTGTCCTTTCCCCACCTTTGATTTCGCTGCTGGGGCCTTGCCACTGTCCCCTTTTGGCTTGCAGGAGCCCTTGCTTGCTGGTAGGTGCGGCTTCTCCCTCCGTCATGTGGGCACCTTCTTCACCTTGGCAGGTGGCGGAATGGCCTGCTCCTTGGCCTCGCTAGGTGGCACACTGGCAGCCCTGATGGGTGCCGCCCGCGATGTGACCGGACTTGCTGAGACCACTGTGTTGAAGGATTTGGTGGCAGAGGTGCTGGGCTGGGACCTGGACAGCCTGGCCCTAGGGGAAGGACGGGGGGGAGGTGTAGGGAAGAGGTCAAAGTTTGCCAGGAAGAGTTTCTTAGACACACTGAGACAGGAAGATGGAGGGGTTTTGGGAGTGGAGGAAGAGGTAGTGGTTGTAGGAGGTGTACGTCTGCTGAATTTGGGTGAAGGTGCATGGGCTGGAGGCTGTTGTGAGGTGGATGGCTGTTGGGTGGGTGTGTGCCTGCGTTTGTGTAGTTTGAGAGGAGGGCTCACAGACACACTGGGAGAGGACACAGGGGATGTGTTAATGGTAGTGGGGTGGTGAGTGCACATCAGCGGTGTGTGGTGATGGGTGTGCTGGTGATGGAGGTAGTGGATGAAGATGTAGTGCATGCAGGTGTGAGTGGAGACGAGACAGGAAGGGAGGAGGAGGACATGGAAGAGGGGGACACAGTGGAGGCAGTGGATGTTGGTGTGACTGCATGGGGATGGTGCTTCTGTGAGTGCCTGTGGGATGTGTGGTGCTTATGTTTGCCATGTCCACTCTTGTGTGTTGATGAGTGTGCATGCTGGTCTGATGGTGTGCTTGGGACAGGCTGAAGTACAGGGGATTGGGTCTGGGTAGAGGAAGTTGGAGGGGGGAGGCTTGACACAGGTACAATGGCTGCCATCAGTGCTGAGGCCAGAGCCTGAAATGTTCTCTGTTGGGCCGCCACACCAGAATGAATGCCCTCCAGGTATGCATTTGTTTGCTGCAAGTGCCTCTCAACACCCTGGATGGCATTCAAAATGGTTGATTGCCCAACAGTGAGGGATCTCTGGAGGTCAATAGCCTCCTCACTGAGGGCAGCAGGGCTGACTGGGGCAGGGGCTGAGGTGCCTGGGGCGAAGTAGAAGCCCACCCTCCTGGGTGAGTGGGCACAGGAAACTCGATGAGGGGCTGCTGGGAGGATGGTGCTGGTGGGGGGGGTGGGGGCTGTACCTGTTGATGCGGTGGGCACAGAGATGCCCGCCACCGCAAGGGAGCTCCCAAAAGAGGAGGAGTCGCTGTTGCTGATGTCTACTACTGTCCCCGTCGTGGAGCTCCCCTCGCCCTCCGTCCCACTGGTGCCTTCGGACTCCCTTACTTCACCCTCCAGGGCCATGTGGGATGCAGCTCCCTCCTGCTCCGGTGCCACTGCTCCTCCGCCAGATGATGCTAATGCACACAAGGACAGGGTGACAAAACAAAAAGGGGGGGAAGACAGAAGAGACACATGGTCAATGTCTGCAACACCACTACCGTTGGCGGACACAAGACACAAGAAGCAGCCCTATGCACTAAGCCATGCACTGACAGGGCAGGGGAAAAGCACATGCCCATAGGGGACTCTGTCGAGAACCATATTTGGCACAGCTGGAAGCCATAGGAGCCTGACTAGGTGTAGAGGGCAAATACCATCGTTGGTGTTGGACAGGGAATGAGGCTGCAAATCAATGGATGCACTTTTGCGCGTCTGCCTTGGCCTAGAGGAACTCACAGTCCACCTCCCCCACCCAGACACCTCATAATGCACGCAGAGTCAGCAGAATGAGAGGGTACTCACCCCCTTGTGGCTGCTGTGATGCCCCCAAGCGCCCATCCAACTCCGGATATGCCACCGCCAGGATCCAGTACATCAGGGGGGTCATGGTGCGACGGGCACCCCTTCCGCGTTGGGAGGCCATCCCCAGCTGGGCATCCGTCATCTTCTTGGTCCAGCGGCGCAGGTCCTCCCATCTTTTCCAGCTCTGTCTATGGTAGACCCCCAGGGTCCGCACCTGCTTGGCGATGGCACTCCAAATCCCCTTCTTCTGGTGGGCACTGACCTAGCAGAAAAGGGAAGTTAAAATGGATGTTACTCTGCCGTACAGTTCTTCTCACACATTGGCCACAAACCTCCCACCGTGACCTGGAAATACATACACACACCATCCTTACATGCTGGCGTGTCCCCCCCGTCTCTTCCGTCCATGACACACCATACAATCATGTGCCATCCACCATGCACACAGCTTACTCACCTGTTTGTCTGGAGGACCGTACAGTTGCGTGTACTGGGGGAAGACCCCATACACCAGTTTCTCCAACTCCTCCGCAGTGAAGGCAGGGGCCATTTCCGCAGACACTGTAGCCATTGTCGCATCCAGAAACAGGTCACAGCAGCACTTGCAGTGTAGGTCCTCTCCTGTTGAAGGTCAGGTATCAAGTGAGGGAACTGATAGAAAATGGCGGTCACATCCACGGCGCTGCGTACCGTCACCACCGGCATACATCATCATTGGCTCCTGGAACCCATAGGGCCCAATGATAACCAATGCTGAATTGCGCCGCGGTCTTCGACCGCCTACCGTGACTGTGTACAATGCCAGCGCAGTTACCTCATTTCCCCTTGTCCCACCTTACAGGTCAGGCAGCCGCCATTTCAGTGGGTCCATGGCAGGCCAAATAACTGCGTCACACCTATTTTGGCCAGGAATACGGACAGACAAAGTAACATAGAGAAAATTTAACGTTTGTGCTAAATAGCCTTGTGAAACCTATGTGTTGTATGACCCTCTGCTCACCGTTCTCCTCCATAGGGCACTTCCGCTGGGGCAGGTGATGAGATGGCGGCATCCTCCGATGTACAGACCCCTGGTGGACCTGTCGACAATGGAAGAAAGACACATAATTATCACTTACAGACTTGATTGTGCAACATTCCAGGAACTGTGTGCCCAGTTGGAGCCTGACCTGATGTCAGCTATCCGCCATCCCACAGGAATACCCACTCTAGTGCAGGCCCTGTCAGTACTCCATTTCCTGGCTAGTGGATCTTTTCAAACAACAGTTGCCATGGCATCAGGGATGTCCCAGCCAATGTTCTCTAACGTGTTGTCCAGAGTGTTATCTGCCCTGCTGAAACACATGTGCATCTACATCGTTTTCCCACAGGTGGAGGATTTGTCCACAGTGAAAGGTGACTTTTATGCCCTGGGACATATCCCCAACATCATTGGTGCCATTGATGGTACACATGTAGCATTTGTCCCCCCCCCGCAGGAATGAACAGGTGTACAGAAACCACAAAAGCTACCATTCTATGAATGTGCAGATGGTGTGTTTGGCAGACCAGTACATCTCCAATGTGAATGCCAAGTATCCTGGCTCAGTCCATGACGCTTACATTTTGAGGAATAGCAGCATCCCTTATGTGATGGGGCAACTCCAGAGGGACCGTGTGTGGCTAATAGGTGAGCCTAAAGTCCCCACACAGTTTCATTTGGTGTCTGGGTATGGGAGATTCCCTAATGTTTGGAGTATATCTAACAGTTGTCCCTTGATATTTGCAGGTGACTCTGGTTACCCCAACCTGTCATGGCTACTGACCCCAGTGAGGAATCCAAGGACAAGGGCAGAGGAACGCTACAATGAGGCACATGGGCGAACTAGGAGGATAATAGAGCACACCTTCAGCCTCCTGATGCCAGATTCCGGAGCCTCCATTTGACAGGTGGATCCCTATACTACTCACCGAAGAAGGTGTGCCAGATCATCGGGCCTGCTGCATGTTGCACAACCTGGCTTTGCGACGCCAGGTGCCTTTTCTGCAGGAGGATGGGCCTGATGGTGGTCTTGTGGCAGCTGCATAAATCTGCCTTTTTACCTCTGTGTATGGACCCTGACATGTCCCTTTGCATTTCCATTTCACAGATCTGGGCCCCCCTTTGTGCCCTCTCCTATGTTTACTGCTGCCCAACAACTGTGTAACATTGGTATGTGAACATGAACATTGACATTGCTATGTTTCTGAGAGGTTGCAATAACACATTTGTGAAAGTACAGACTGACTCCAGATTGATTTCTGATTCAAGGGTGTTTATTTCTGTGCGAATAAGTGGTGGGGCTGTGCAAAGGGCTGGGGTGATCGTGGAGGGATGTCCATGGTAGAGTTCAGTCTCTTGGTCTCACAGGTGCATTGTCCAAGGGGGCATAGGAAGTGGAGTGATGGCAGTTCAAGGTGGACAGGGTGACAAAGTGGGACAAAAGGGTGACAATCAGGAGAGTCTTATTTCCTGGCGGGGGTCTTGGCAATGTTCTCTGGCTTGTTCCTGGATCTCAGTGACCATTTGCGGGGTGGTTCTCCTTCTGCAGGGGGTGGGGTGCTGGTGGCCTGTTGGTCCTCTGGCGGGGCCTCCTGTCCACTAGTGCCGTCGGAGGCGGAGGGCTGTTCATCGTTCAGGCTGGTGTCAGGGGCCTATTTGGGTGCCACTGCGTGACTCATGGTGTTGGCCAGGTCTGCCAGCACCCCTGCAATGGTGACCAGGGTGGTGTTGAGGGACTTCAAGTCCTCCCTGATCCCAAGGTAGTGTTCCTCCTGCAGCTGCTGGGTCTCCTGAAACTTGACCAGTACCGTGCCCATGGTCTCCTGGGAATGATGGTATGCTCCCATGATGTTGGAGAGTGCCTTGTGGAGAGTGGGTTCCCTGGGCCTGTCATCCCCCTGTCGCACAGCAGTCCTTCCAGCTTCCCTGCTATCCTGTGCCTCTGTCCCTTGAACCGTGTGCCCACTGCCACTGACCCCAGGTCCCTGTTTGTCTTGGGTTGGTAGGTTTGCCTGGGGTCCCGGTAGTGGTGGACACACTGCTGATTGACGTGTCCTGGGGACAGAGGGATGGGCCCGCTGGGTGGGTTCTGTGGTGGTGTCTCCTGAGGGGGAGAGGCTATGTGGTGGTTTGTGACAGTGGCAGGGGAACCTACTTTCCAGAGGTCCCAGATGGGCCGGGCTGGTCATCCAGATCCAGGCATGCAGAGCTGCTGTCGTCACTGTGGTCCTCTTCTGGGGGGGACTGGATATGTCTGGGACCTCCTGTCCAGTGACGTTGGGTAGGGATCCTGTTGGGGTGTAAATGCATAGTTATTGTATCTGTGTGTGCCATCTTGTGCATTGGGTGAGTTACTCTCTACTCCTGTGCTTGCATTGTTGTGTTTGCCATTGTGTGAATAGGGTATTGGGGTCTGTGTGGGTATCTGTACTGGACATGCTTTGGTAATGGGTGTCCATGCTTTGGTGTGGCATGCAGGACTTGGTATTGGGATGGCTGGGTGTGATAGTGGGGCATATATGAGGTGTTGGAGTGATGGGGGTGAGGGTGGGGGTATGTGATGGCATGCAGGTGGGGTGGGTGGATATGGTAATTAAGATATGACTTACCAGAGTCCAGTCCTCCTGCTACTCCTGCAAGGCCCTCAGAATGCAGTATTGCCAAGACTTGCTCCTCCTATGTTGTTAGTTGTGGGGGAGGTGGTGGGGGTCCACCGCCAGTTCTCTGTACAGCAATCTGGTGTCTGGATACTACGGAACGCACCTTCCCCCGTAGGTCGTTCCACCTCTTCCTGATGTCATCCAGTGTTCTGGGGTGCTGTCCCACTGCTTTGACCTTGTCGACAATTCTCCACCATAGCTCCATCGTCCTTGCAATGGAGGTGTGCTGCACCTGTGATCCGAATAGCTGTGGCTCTACTCAGATGATTTCCTCCACCATGACCCTGAGCTCCTCCTCAGAAAACCTGGGGTGTCTTTGAGGTGCCATGATGTGGTGTGGGTGAAGTGTGAGGTGATGTTTGTTGTGCTGTGTGAAATGTTGTGTTGAGGTGTGTTGTTTGAGGTGCATGGATGTTGTATGAGTGATGGTGTGGTGTGCTTGTGGATGCTGGTGTAGTGTTTGCTATTCTCTCTGCTTCTTCACAAAAATGTCATTGTAGGGGGTTGTGGGTAATGTGGGTGTGTGTTTTATAGTGTTGTGGGTGTGTGGGTGTGGTGTGTGTATGTGTATCAGATGTGAATATTTCGATTTGTCCAATGTGGTTGTGTTTTGTAAATGTGTGTGTATTTTGAGCGCAGTTCAAAGACTGCTGCGTTGATTTGTGGGTCATGATAGTGTGGGCATATTCTTGTTGGCGGTTACGGTGTGGGTTTTGCTATCGCCAGTTTATCACTGACCTTTGGTGTGGCGGACTTGTGTGGGTGTCTGTATTCTGGTGGATTACGAGATGTGGGTCGTATTACCTGTAACGGATTTCCGCCGCGGCCACGGTATGTTGGCGGTCTTCAGTACGGCGGTAAGCGGGATTTACAGCCAGGGTTGTAATGAGAGCCTCAGTCTTTTGGGACTCTCACTTTTTCACTGCACCCATGTGACAGATCAGTGCAAAATTTTCCATGAAGGGCCCAAAGTTGATGAAGTTTTTTATGGAAATTTGTAACTGATTTGTCAAATGGTGCCATAACTATTAAAGACACAAAAGTACCTTTCTTATAGAATGTCTGATCTAACTATGACTACACTGCTGCTAACACCACCAAACTATAAACAAATGTTCTAGAGTCAATAAGAATGGTTCACCAGAGCTTTTATCGGTAGTACTGCTAGCACAGGTGTCCTTAATAAAATGTATTAACAATGTATGGAATAATGAGTTAATGTAGAAAATAAAATAACATAGAAAAGTGTTGCATGCATTTGAAAATGTGACCTTGAAGAATGACCACCAGTGTAAATTAAATGTACCGATCAATGATTAATACTTATGGAATATTTATCATGTGTTAGACTAATGCAGTAATATGTCATATTAAGTGTAATGAAGTATGCTTTAGATTATTAATTGTAGGCCTTAACCCCTTCGCTGCCAGGCCTTTTCCCCTCCTGTGCAGAGCCTTTTTTGGCTATTTGGGCAGTTCGTGCTTAGGCCCTCATAACTTTTTCTCCACATAAGCTACCCATGCCAAATTTGCGTCCTTTTTTTCAACACCCTATGGATTCTATAGGTACCCAGACTTTGTGGGTTCCCCTGCAGCAGACCAAGAAATTCGCCAAAATACAGCAAACATTTCATTTTTTTTTTTTTAAATGGAAAAAAGGGCTGCAGAAGAAGGCTTGTGTTTTTTCCCTGAAAATGGCATCAACAAAGGGTTTGCGGTGGTAAAATCACCAGCTTCCCAGCTTTCAGGAACAAGCAGACTTGAATGAGAAAACCCAGTTTTTCAACACAATTTTGACATACCCCATTTTTACTATTTTTTGTGCTTTCAGCCGCCTTCCAGTTAGTGATAGAAATGGGTGGGAAACCAATGCTGGATCCCAGAAAGCTAAACATTTCTGAAAAGTAGACAACATTCTGAATTCAGAAAGGGGTAATTTGTGTAGATCCTACAGAAAATAACAGCTGAAATAAAATAATATTGAAATTGAGGTGAAAAAAACAGCAATTTTTCTCCACGTTTTACTCCGTAACTTTTTCCTACGATGTCAGATTTTTTAAAGCAATATACCGTTATGTCTGCTGGACTCTTCTGGTTGCGGGTATATATAGGGCTTGTAGGTTCATCAAGAAGCCTGGGTACCCAGAGCCAATAAATGAGCTGCACCTTGCAATGGGTTTTCATTCTATACCAGGTATACAGCAATTCATTTGCTGAAATATAAAAAGTGAAAAATAGGTATCAAGAAAACCTTTGTATTTCCAAAATGGGCACAAGATAAGGTGAAGCAGTGGTTATTTACACATCTCTGAATTCTGGGGTGCCCATACTAGCATGTCAATTACAGGGCATTTCTCAAATAGACATCTTTTTTACATACTGTCTTACATTTGGAAGGAAAAAATGTAGAGAAAGACAAGTGGCAATAACACTTGTTTTACTATTCTGTGTTCCCCCACGTCTCCCGATAAACATGGTACCTCACTTGCGTAGGTAGGCCTAATGCTCGCGACATGAAACACAAAATGGACACATCACATTTTCACAAAGAAAACAGAGCTGTTTTTTGCAAAGTGCCTAGCTATGGATTTTGGCCTCTATCTCAGCCGGTACCTAGGGAAACCTAACAAACCTGCACAGTTTTGAAAACTAGACACCTAGGGGAATCCAAGATGGGGTGACTTGTGGGACTCTGACCAGGTTCTCTTACCCAGAATCCTTTGCAAACCTCAAAGGTTGGCCCAAAAACACTTTTTTCTCTCATTTCGGTAACAGAAAGTTCTGGAATCTGAGAGGAGCCACAAATTTCCTTCCACCCAGCACCCTCCCAAGCATCCTGATAAAAATGGTACCTCACTTGTGTAGCTAGGCCTAGCACCCACCACAGGAAGTGCCCCAAAACACAACGTGGACACATTACATTTTCACAAAGAAAACAGAGCTGTTTTTCACAAAGTGCCTAGCTGTGGATTTTGGCCTCTAGCTCAGCCAGCGCCTAGGGAAACCTAGCAAACCTGCACATTTTTGAAAACTAGACACCTAAAGGAATCCAAGATGGGGTGACTTGTGGGGGTCTGACCATGTTCTGTTACCCGGAATCCTTTGCAAACCTCAGTATTTGGCCAAAAATAAATAAATTTTCCTCTCATTTCAGTGACAGAAAGTTCTGCAATCTGAGAGGAGCCACAAATTTCCTTCCACCTAGCGTTCCCCCAAGTCTCCTGATAAAAAAGGTGCCTCAGTTCTGTGGGTAGGCCTAGCGCCCTCGACAGGAAATGCCCCAAAACAAAACATGGACACATCACATTTTCACAAGGAAAACAGAGCTGTTTTTTACAAAGTGCCTAGCTGTGGATTTTGGCCTGTACCTCAGCCGGCACCTGGGGAAACCTAGCAAACTGCGCATTTTTGAAAACTAGACACTTAGGGGAATCCAAGATGGGGTGACTTGTGGGGCTCTGACCAGGTTCTGTTACCCAGAATCCTTTGCAAACCTCAAAATCTGGCCAAAAAACAAATTTTCCTCTAATTTCGGTGACAGAAAGTTCTGGAATCTAAGAGGAGCCACAAATTTCCTTCCACCCAGCGTTCCTCCAAGTCTCCCGATAATAAAGGTGCCTCAGTTCTGTGGGTAGGCCTAGCGCCCGCGACAGGAAATGCCCCAAAACACAACATGGACACATCACATTTTCAAAAAGAAAACAGAGCTTTTTTTCATAAAGTGCCTAGCTGTGGATTTTGGCCTCTAGCTCAGCCGTCACCTGGGAAAACCTACCAAACCTGTGCATTTTTTAAAACTAGACACCTCGGGGAATCCAAGATGGAGTGACTTGTGGGGCTCTGACCAGGTTCTGTCACCCAGAATCCTTTGCAAACCTCAAAATTTGGCCCAAAAATACTTTTTCCTCTCATTTCGGTGACAGAAAGTTCTGGAATCTGAGAGGAGCCACAAATTTCCTTCCACTCAGATTTCCCCCAAGTCTCCCTGTGAAAATGGTACCTCACTTGTGTGGGTAGGCCTAGCGCCCACAACAGGAAATGCCCCAAAAAACAACTTGGACACATCACATTTTCACAAAGAAAACAGAGATGTTTTTCACAAAGTGCCCAGCTGTGGATTTTGGCCTCTAGTTCAGCCAGCAGCTTGGGAAACCTACCAAACCTGCGCATTTTTTAAAACTAGATACCTAGGGGAATCCAAGATGGGGTGACTTGTGGGGCTCTGACCCGGTTCTGTTACCCAGAATCATTTGCCAACCTCAAAATTTGGCCAAAAAAGCACCTTTTCCTCTCATTTCGGTAACAGAAAGTTCTGGGATCTGAGATGAGCCACATATTTCCTTCCACCCAGCGTTCCCCCAAGTCTCCCGATAAAAATGATACCTCACTTGTGTGGGTGGCCCAGGTGCCTGCAACAGAAAAATGCAGAGATTGAAGGGATAGCACAGCGTGTTGATAAGCACATATTTTTCTTTTATACATCTTTTAGGCTGACTCTGCTTTGTAGACCCACTCAAGTGAGGTATCATTTTACTTGGGAGACTGAGGGGAACGCTGGGTGGTAGGGAATTTGTGCCAGAGCGGTGATCCTACAAAGAAAAGTGAGGAAAATATGATTTTTTAATCACATTTTGAGGTTTGCAGAGGAGACTGGGTAAGAGAATGTTGGGCGATTCAGGCAAGCCACACCTCCTTGGACTCCTTGGGGTGTCTATTTTTAAAACATGTCTGGGTTTGGTAGGTTTCCCTTGATGAAGGCGGCACCCGGTACCAAAAACATAGGTGCCCCCAAACACAGGTAGTTTGCAATAGATCATTTTGGTGTGTCCTCATACTTATGTGATGTTCCAAACACTAAAATTGTGAAAAGGAACACACTTAGGTTATGTTAAAAAGACCCTTCACCCACCAACCAAGTTGGTGGCATGCTTCATCATCGGGGGTCCCACCCGAGACACCTAGCATGTCTCAGGTGTGCTGCGACGCCTGATTACAGCAGAGCAGGTTTTGTCATTTTTACCACACATACTGGTTGGATTTGGCACGAGGGCGAGTGATGTTTCACTGGATCAAATTTTATTAACAAGAGATTTCACAAAAATGAAATGCACTGTTAATAACTGAAAGGCCAAAAAACTGAACCAATGACTCACAGCTCGTGAGCTGTAAAGCCACAACAAGGCACCAACCGCTTTACAGTTCATTCACACACCTTTCATACATGACATGCACAAGACCATTCACGCCACCAGCCACGGGCCCAGCACATTACAACACTCGCATCGACAGACAGCACCATTTAAGGGCCCATCTCTTACATATGCCCACATGCCTGATACAGCAATCACACCAGCTGATGGGAGTGTGTGGATTGGCATTTGGCTGGCAGTGTGTTGCAGTAGCCAACAGCAAGTCAATATGTACACCGTCAGCCTAGCGCCACTCCACACACAATGGCATCACTTTTTTGTTTTAAAAACAAAGAAACCACTAACTAATTAGAAATAATTAAAAAACTACAAACACAAAAGCTCTAACTAAGTACATGACAGAAATGCCAACCATGAAACTGAACACATGAAAATATAAAACAGGCAGTTTACAATCATGGTAGTTCTCAGTAATTCTTCTGGGTGTGGTAATTCTTGAAACAACCACCCACACACAGCCCAGGCTTTGAAGCACAATCTGGGCAGTACATTCTAGTCTCACTCCGGATGCCTCTTCGAGCACAGACCCTACATTTCTTAGCTGGAAAGTCTTTTTTGGGTGTGGGAGGAATGTGCACAGCAAAGTGGCGATCTTTCAATCTAGCCACATCCTCCACCACTGCTCCTCTAGGAACTCTTGCCTGTTCCACCACAATAAGGTTCTCTATCACTGACTCCTGAAATTTCACAAATGCCCTCTTTGGCTCTGGAGATGATCCTTAAAAACAATAAAAGCATTAAAAGTTGGCAAGTGGAAGAGGTGAATTGCTAACTTCTTCTACAAAACGTAAGACTTACGAATAGCAGTATAAGGTTTCAACCTCTGATCAACTCTATCTACACCTCCCATGTGCTTATTATAATCTAAAATGCACACAGGTTTGCGCACTTCAGCAACCTGGCCCCAAACAGCCACGGGGGAAGTACTCTCATCATGGATGGTACTATGCATGTAGACATCCCTCCTGTCTGAAAATTTCAAACCTAGCAGCTCATCATTCTGCAAGGCACTGCACTGTCCCCTCTCACGTTTTTTACAGACAAGCTCCCTTGGATAGCCTTTCTGGTTACAACAAATTGTGCCACAAGCAACAGTGTCCACTCTAAACAATTCCTTGAACAACTGCACCCCAGTGTAGAAGTTATCTACATACAAATGGTGACCTTTATTGAACAGTCGCCTACCAAGTTCCCACACAATTTTCTCAGTAACTCCAAAAGTGGAAGGACAACCAGGGGGTCAATACTGGAATCCCTACCAGTGTAGACAGGGAAACTATACACATATCCTGTACTACTTTCAGACAGCATATACAATTTAATTCCACATCGTGCCCTCTTGCTAGGAATGTACTGCCTAAAAACCAAACGACCCTTGAAGAGGACCAAAGCCTCTTTCACAGCTATTTCTTTGCCTGGAACATAGACCTCTAAAAACCGATCTACAAAATGATCAAGGACAGGCCTAATCTTAAAAAGACGGTCAGAATCAGGGTGATCTCGTGGCAAGGCTAGTGCATTGGCAACAAAATGCAGCATCCTAAGAAAAAGCAAATACCGATTACGGCTCATGAGTGCAGGAAATATAGCTGTTGCCATCAAGGGACTAGTAGACTAATAAGAAGCCAGTGATGGCTTCCTTATCAACCCCATCAAAAGAGTCAAACCCCAAAACCTTTTAATCTCCTCCAAATTTGTGGGAAGCCACTAGGTAGCTCTAGAGTGTGGCCTAAGTCTAGCAGCGTTGTCCCTCAAATACTGCTCTGCATACAAATTAGTCTGCTCAACAATCTCTTCCAAAAACACATCATCCATAAATAACTCATAGAAATTGACAGGCAAAAAGTTCTCTGTATTGACTCTACACCCCAGTAAGAGTCCCCAGTAAAGGCAGGCAACTCTGGATGCTCCATGTTTGGGGCAACTCATAGTTCAGGTCTTCTAACGGGAAACCTTTTTAGCCCCAGGTTGCTGCACTAATGGCACACCAGTGTCCTCCTCTAAAACAGGCTCTTCATCTGCACTGAGAGTGGCTTCCTCATCAGAAGATTCCTCTTCGACAGAAACTTCACTGCCAGAATCTCTCACTTCCTCCTCTGCCTCAGATGCAGAGTCCGTTTCATAATCATGATCAGACAATGACTCAAAAAGCATACCAACCACCTGCTGAGCGGTCATCCTGCGACTAGCCATGATCTTTCCTACGAAAAGTAACTGGACAAATGTACCACCAACAACCAGCACTAAGTAAGATAAGTTATAAAGTGTAGCTTCATCAGTAAGAGTTATAAACTCAAAAACTGTACCGTTCACTTGCCTGAAAAAGCTTGACTCACCAGCAACTACTCTGCACAGACACAGCAATCACCAATGATATCCCACTAAAAAGACAGAAAGAAAAGCAAATTAGAAATAAGACAACACAAATATCATTGTGCACAAATCTAAGGACAATTTCATACACAATCTTGCATTTCGTACACCATCTACAAACATGTCATTTATGCATGGCAACAATACTCCTTTTGAGTAAATAGTTTTTGCTTACCTAAAACATGCAACTATGCAAACCACAGGTCAACCACCCCCAAAATCTCAAGGAGACGCAGCAAAGAAATCAAAAGCTTTGAACTAGAACAAAAAGGAGAAAAAAACAATTATCACAAATGCAACTACTTCGCCAGTTGACAAACACCCCACCATCAAGCATTTAGAAATTGGTGCCTAAGTGGATTCTGTCCCCCATAGGGGCAGATGGGCCTACTAAAAAATAGGCCTATCTGCCCGAAGGGAGGCAGAAAATACCTTTAGTAGTGTGTCCCCATGGGGAGCGACGCTTGCCCAAGGGGGCACCCCCAAACAAAAAGAACACACATGCACACACACAATATCCCTGGTGCCTAAGTGGCTTCTGCCCCACTTGGGGGCAATGGGCCTAAAAAAAAAATAGGCTGATCAGCCCCCAAGGGGGGCAGAAATGGCCAACAGTTATATGCCCCCCTTAGGGGTACGACCCTTGCCTAAGGGGCTGCCCCCCCCATCCATTAAACACATACACACACACACATTATCCCTGGTGCCTAAGTGGCTTGGGCAGATGGGCCTAAAAACAGGCCGATCTGCCCCCAAAGGGGGCAGAAATGGCCAACAGTTCTATGCCCCCCTCAGAGGGGTGCCCCTTGCCCAAGAGGGCACCCCCCACATAAAAAAAAAACAAATAAAAAAACATCCCTGGTGTTCCAGTGGTTTCTGCCCTCTTTGGGGGCAGAGCAGGCTGAAATTAATAGGCAGATCTGCCCCCAAGGGGGGGCAGAAATGGCCATAAAACACATGCCCCCCAAAGGGGAGCGACCCTTGCCCAAGAGGCCGCACCCCCATCCACTAAACACACACACACTATCCCTGGTACCTAAGTGGCTTCTGCCTTTGGGGCAGATGGGCCTGAAAGTAATAGGCCGATCTGCCCCCAAGGGGGGCAGAAATGGCCACAGCACACATTCCCCCCAAAGGGGAGCGACCCTTGCCCAAGGGGCCACTCCCCGACACAGAAACACGCAAGGGAAACATAAAAAAGAAAATCCCTGGCGTCTAGTGGGCATTCCTGATGCCCGATCGCAATGCGATCGGGCAGCAGGAATGCTCAAAGAGACACCGGGGGAAAGGAAAACCCTTTCCTTTCCCCTGAGGCCTCTTTGATTCAAACCCCCCACCCGCCGGAGGAGAAACTCACCTGTTTCTCCGTTCGCAATCTGGAATCAAATGGCTTCCAGTGCGACCTGCACCCTGTAATGATGTCAGCGAGCGATCGCGTGCTGGCGTCATTAAGGGCGGTGGGTGGGTGGGCAGGGGTGGAAGGGGAAGGGCTTCCTTTTCCATCCCTGCCTTGGGGGGATGGGAGGGAAGCCCGCGGAGGGAGCGCTAGCGCTCCCTCTGAGCTCCAGGACGAGGACGTAATGATTACGTCCTCAGCACAGGAGCACTGTGCCGGTGGACGTAACCATTACGTCCCTGGCACAGAAGGGGTTAACTTAGGAAATGTCTTGGTCTATTTGCCAAGCCGCATGCAGAAGCTGTATTTCTTGGCATTTAATAAAAATGCTGACCAAGTGAATTAAACTGTGAAATGTCCATTGTATTGTTAAATGTGCTTAATGGAAGCTTTTCATGTAAACCGACTGCTAGGAGATGATGTTCTTGCTAATGTAACATTTTATGTGTAAAGTGTGTGAGCCGGACTTTCCCAGGACAAGAACAATGAAGATACTGACTAGAGTGGAAGCTTCAAACATTGTTACCTGACGAACCGGATGATAAGAACATCGTAAGGCAAACCAATGATCAGTATGAGAACGTAGAAATATTAGAAATCATAGATTTGGTACAGTAGTGTTATTGGACAGAGTGTGAACATACAATTAATTGACCAATAGGTAATTAGGGGATAGTTTAGTTTACTTTGATGTAACAATGCCACAGAGGAAAAAAAGTCTTCAGATTTTAGGAGAGAGGCATTCTGCCCATTTTCTGACCGAAAGGTTATTACTTTCTTATGTGTCTTTAATAGAGACATGCTTGATTTTATTGCTTAATGACTTTGCCCCTATTTTCCTGACTGAGACCTGATACCTTGCTGATCCACTGACGTCCTAAGGACGAAGACTGATTCTGCTTTGCTGACCCATACTAAGGATAGGTATAAATTGAAATGTGATTATTCAGCATATTTGCTTTTTCTTTCTAGTACCAACTGCGCTGTTTTGATAGAACCATAGTTAGATGTTTTCCAAATTGGTGTTACTAAATTGCTTTGCATGAAGCCCAACATGCTGATGTCCAATTTGGTGTTAGTTAAGGATTTTGACTTATGACAAAAAGACTAATGTTTGGTGGATTTCTCTGCTTAACTACTTGTATTATATCTCGTTAACGCAGCTGACTCTGCTATTGATTTGCACTGTAACTTTAAAATGTGTTGTAATTCAAGCTTTGATTAGATTGGGTTTCTTCTGCCGCTTTGGACAACCAGTGTTGTTTTTGTATGTGTTTTATTTGATTTTGAGATTAATCTACATGACCTTAGCATTGTTCATATAGGGAAATAAACATTCTAAACTTTACTAAAGGTGTGATTATTCATGACTGAAAGGTCATTGTGTATGATAATTACTGACTTCATTAATTATTGATTTTTTTGATTACTAATGATTGTAGATTATTGTGTATCGATTATTGATGATGTACTGGAGCTATGGTAAGAACTTCTTAATTGTGAGTCAAAAGGTTCAGCGACCTATTCACGTCCCCTTTTAAATTTATTTATAAAGGTCTGACGCACTACCAGTTATGGTAGCAGACTGATAGTTTGTCTCCTTAAGAGCTTGCCATCGACGTTCGGTACAGAATGATAGGTGTTCCCAGGGATGGTAGTGGTTTGAAGCTGCTCCTTTCGAGAGTTATTATTATTTAGGTTTGGATTTTGTTTTTCAATGATGATAATTTGAGAGAAAATAATGTTCTCTTAAGCCCAGAAATGACTTTCCCTGATCTTTGATCAAGCTAATGGCTTTTTGGGGATGTTCTCGGCATTCTAGTGATAGAGTGAGTGAAATAGGTTGCACTTGCATAGCTTATGCAAATCACAGGTGAATTGTGAGGTTTGTGTGGGTTTTAAGGAGTTTGCGTACTCCAAATGAAGTTGTAGTAGGAGTGTGCTTACTCCGCAGTGTGAGAGTAGGGAAGTCGTTGAACTTCATATGTGTGCAGCGATTTGTGCTAAAAAATTGTCCATATGTACGGACCCTGCGTGGTCTACAACTCTGGAGTATATTATGAGACACTTGGTTATATGTTGTAATTTGACTGGTTTAATAGATTGATCAGGCGTGGTCAACAAGTCAGTGTGTGAGTTAAAGTGGGCGAGAGGAAATTTTGACTGAGATTTGGTGAGTCCTATGTGCACCAGGACATACCCATTGATCAGTTCAAAGTAAAATTTGTGGATCAAATTTTGCTTGCAAATCTGGGAGACCGAGAAAGAGAAGTAGATGAAGTGCGGAAAGAGATATCAGTGAAAAATCCGTAAGGTTTCTGAAGCAATTGTATTAACTTTCCTGTAGTAAACCAGCAGATTTGTTTTTAGTTTTTGATCAGTGCTCACAATATTTTGCATTAGTTTTGAGTGAATTGGAGTTTAGGAGGATGAGACACAAGACGTTGTCAGCCGCAATGCGTGTGAGTGTGACGTCATTGGAGCTTCGCTGGGATAGGTTGGTTAGTGAGAAGGGTCACGCACAGATTGGCAGCCATCAGTGAGAGGCGATTGGTTGAGAACGTAAGCAAAAGGAATCTTGGGATTAAAAGTCACTTCCTGATTTGATTTTGAGCAAACAAAAAAGTAGAAAAGATTACGTTTTTCAAAGCGTTGAGAAGTGCCCTAAGGGGAGATACTTATATTACAGCGAGTGTAGGCGAGGCTACACCGTCAGAAGGTACACCGGCTTAAATTGTAATGGAAGAGAGAGTTGTGGCGCCATGTCTTTGGTTAAAGCAATGGTGCAAATTGACATATGGGACATTCAATTTGAGGGTTTTGGAGCATTTATGGATGGCGACATATGAATCAAAGCCCCTTCCAAGACCAGCACAGTTTGAGGCATTAGCAATTTGGGACCTGGTAGCCAGACAGCAATAGCAATTGAAATTTGAGAGAACAATGAGAAAGACAGAAAAGACTCTACCGGTGGCTAGATGGGATTGCGTTCAGAAGGTATGGAGGACATAGACTTTGCAAGGGGTTAAGTTGTTTCCGGCAATTGCACAGGAAAATGAGAAGGAAATAAAGAAAGGAACTAGGAAGACAAATAAAAGTCCATCCGAAATTAAGGGAGCTAGAAAGTTTTCCATAGTAGAGGAGGAATCGGACAATGATGAGTTCCTTACACAGTTATTGAGAGATCAACCACCACCATATACAGTACATGAGAATAGTCCGAGTACTAGTGTTGATCCGACAGCCCTGACACAAGTTAATGGGACAGCGCGTCCGGTGCAGTTTGATGCTAACCTGACACAGAATGCGATACAAAATGTTCTTAGTGTGCCAATTACTCCTGTAGTGCAGACTCAGATGCAGCCAACACAGGTGCAGAGAATTTATCCTGATGTGCCCATCATGGAAATGACATTGAACTTAGTGGAGCCCACGGAGCAGGTGATTCTGAGACCAACACTGGTTAAGATTGAGCCAGCTCTAATTTTGTTGCGCTAAGTGCAGCCGCAAGTAATGCCGAGATTTACACCAGTGACAGGGACGCAGTCAGACATGACTCCGATGATGAATAAGAATATGGGAGTTACTCTCCCACAGAGTGTAGGTGCCAGAGCAGCCCCAGATGCTATATGGCTACCTATTACTGTTGGTCCAGCAGTACCATTATTTGCACAAAAGAAACCGGTTGTAAGTGAACAGGGAGCAATGACCCAGAGTTTAATGAGCGGAGGACATAACACGCATGTTTAGTTAGTATCTCCTGTGGGTCAGACTTTCGACGGATCAAGATCATTGTTAGATTTTGGTCCACTTGTTGCACTTCCAGATGCTGTGACAGGACCAAAAGTTAGCCAGAGCTTGAAATTATTGACACCACAGACTCCGAATGTAGTTGCACAGCAGGTACTACCAGTCCAAGCAAGTAACATTTTGTTACAGGGACTGACAGCTCAGCAGTTAACTGAATGGTTAGGCAAGCTGAGTACCCCGCGGAGTGCCCCTAAAGGAGAGGAGTATTTGAATTGTGCCAGGCTAAGCATGGAAATGGGTGAACTCATTGAGGGAACAATGGGGGTGAATAGGTTAGAATCCTACACAGAGGCAGAGTTGATATTTGTGCCCAAAGATTATGAGAGATGTGAGCAAGGTGCATCACAGATTATCAGACTTGGCAGAGAAGTATGACATAAATAATTGAAACGAAGCATTTGAAGAGGAGTTACAGATTAGATTTCAAGGCACACCTTAAAGAATTGCTGCAGAGTGCTCAGGCCTGGGGAGCATTAGACAAATGGGAAGGCAGATGGGTAAAGAAAAGAGACAAGAGAAAAAGGGATTCTTTGGAGCTGACTGAGAATGTACAGCAGGATAAAGATCCAGTAAAGACGTTACCAATGAGAGAGATTCCAGGGGCAAATTTTGTTCAGGTCCCTTGGAGCAGAAGTGACATTTTATCATTTACAAATGATTGGCCAAAATTGAGAGAAAAGCCAGTAGAGTGGTATCAGGAGACAGACAGGTTTGTGAAACTTGCAAAGTGTTTGTGGTAAGAATTGAACACATTACTAGAGATAGTGGTTCCAGCTGATCTGTGGATTGAGTGTAAGAGGAGTGTAGACTGGCCAAGAAGTGAACCAGAGAGAGATAAGAATACAGGTGCACCTTCTCCTGAAGTGATGAAATATTACTATAAGGTGATTGAGTTTGTGAAAATTTCGCCCAAGAATATTGATTGGCAGAGGATTGACAGGAAGCAAAGGAGTCGATACATGCGTACTATGAGAGATTGTTGCTGGTATTCAAGCATTACAGTGGTACAGAAACAATTGAGGCAAAAGACATGCTACATTTTGTGTTCAGATTTGTGGAAGGATTGAGACCTGAAATTAGCCAGATAATTAGGAGTCATTTTATTTGCTGGCAAGCAAAGCTGATTGATGAGGTGTTGCAGTATGCAAAATACTGTAGTGATGAGATTGAGTTGAAACAGTAAAAGTTGAAATATAAAGCGATGATGATGCCGATTAAAGCAGCTCAAACGGGAGTGCAAGGGAACTTTTCACAGCATTTGCCACAGCAGCAGCAGGGAAATATGATGTTTCAGCCCCAGATGAGAGGTAGAGGTCATGGAGGTAAAATTAATCGTGGCCCAGACTTGAATACTGTAGTGGTTCCGAATGATGTGCAGGGAATGAAAGAGCCATATTACATTTGTGGAGCCATGGGATATTGGAAATGGGAGTGCAAGAAGGAGTTGTTCAGCAGAGTAATTACATCAATTCATTCCAGAATGTGAGAGGACCGAGACTAAGGGGTCCTAATCCAAATTTTCAGAATAATGGGAGTCAAGTGCAACATTTCCAGCCTATGTAGCAGGTGCAAATGCCCCATGCACAAGTGACACAGTTGCAGCCGATGCAGCAGCAGGTTCCCATGGTACCTATACAGCAAATTCAAATATCTCAAGCCCTGATGGAGCAGCAACAGATGATGCTTTCTCAACAGGTCAGAGGCAAAACAGAAGTAGTAACACAGTGCACCAATTCCTATTACACAGTGAAGATGGAATAAATGGTGAATGGACAAGTGATAGTTCAGATGAGGAGCCATGTGTGCTTGTGACTTCCTTAGAAGTAGATCAGAGAGGACCTTGTGTGAAGGGAAAGGTTATGGGTCACATAGTTTCATTCTTGTTTGACACAGGGGCTACGTGCTCTACAGTGAGAAGTGCAGTAGTTTTGAATTTGCCCCTTTCAGGTAGAACAGTTCAGGTCGTGTGGGTAGCAAACCAGTATTTGACAAACCCGATTACAGATCCAGTTCAAGTTGAGATTGGCAATTTCCAGGAATAACATACATTTGTAGTCTGTGATTCAAGTCCAGTATCCCTACTGGGAAGAGACCTGTTGTGCAAAACAAAATGTTTGATTACGTGCTCACATGACGGATTGAAAATTCAGACAAATATTGATGATGAGGAGGACCAAGCCCCAGAAATAGAGTGTGAAACTACAAATGAGGAGTACCACTTGATTGAGTTTTTCCCAATGTTCACAGTGAAAGAGTTCCATCCTGATTTGCAGGGAACAGTACAAGAGAAGGTGTGGGATTTGACAGGAAAAGAAGTGGGTCTGATTAAAGGAGTGAAGCCAGTCAATATTACCATAAAACCAAATGCAGGTTTTCCCCAACTTCCATGTACCACATGCCACAAGATGTCCTGATGAAAGTGGCTCAGATAATTGCAAATTTTGTAAAGCAAGGGGTTCTGAAAGAAGTGTTGAGCAGTCCATGTAACTCACCGATAATGGGTTTGAAAAAGCCTTGTGGGAAGGTTCAGATTGTTCAGGATTTGAGAAAAATAAATGAGATTGTGGTCAAATGTTTTCCCATAGTGCCAAGTCCAGCTGTGATAATGTTCCAAATTCCATGTGATGTTGAATGGTTTACTGTCATCGATTTGTCACAAGCATTCTTTTCTGTGCCTCTTCATGAGGACAGTCAGTTTCTCTTTTGTTTCAAATTGCTGGTTCGAGTCTATTGCTGGTGCAGAATTTCTCAAGGGTATTCAAAGTCACCTTCCATATTCAATCAGATCTTGAAAAATAATTTGGAGTCATTGGAATTGCCTTTCCAATCGACCTTGGCGCAGTACATTGATGACTTACTGATTGCGTCCAAGACAAGGGACGAGTGCAAGTATGATATGATTGCCCTGTTGAACCGGCCTTAAAGTGTCTCCACTGAAGTTACAGTACTGTCAGAAAGTAGTGAAATATTTGGGTAACCAGTTTGAGAAACGGTTGAGAAAGATATCCAGAGAAAGGATTACAACAATATTTAAGATAAGTCCCCCAACCACACAGAGAGATGTCAGGATGTTTTTGGGAATGATGGGCTATTGTCGCCAATGGATCCCAAATTTTTCAGTCATTTCAAGATCATTGCAGAAGCTGACTCATGAGGAAGTCACTGATCCCATAGTGTTAGACCTGGATGTGATGAAAGCATTCACTGCGTAGAGAGTTTGTGCAGGGCTCCAGCATTGGGTATGCCTGACTACATGAAGCCTTTCACATTGTTTTGTCATGAGCGTGATGCATGTTCTTTTTCTGTCTTGACACAGGTTCATGGAGGCGTAAATCACCCAGTAGCATATTTTTCAGCGACTTTGGACCCAGTTGCAGCAGCCTTACCGGGTTGTTTGCATGCAGTTGTTTAAAGCCTTACACAGTGTGAGGGCATTGTGATGGGATATCCCCTGACTGTAATGGTCCCTCACTCTATTGAGATTTTACTGACAAGGACGAAAACCCAATACTTGACTGGCACGAGGTTGACTAGATAGGAAACAAGTATTTTGGGATCTCCAAATGTAACATTGAAAAGGTGTACAGTACTAAACACGGCAACCTTACTTCCAAGTGAAAATGCTGAAATTGAAAAAGAAGATGTTGAACATCACTGTCTCGTAGTAACTGATTTGTGCACAAAACCGAGACCTGACATTAGACATACCCGATTGGAAGAAAATGACCAAATCATCTTTGTTGATGGTTCTTGTCTGAGAGCAATACAGGGACACTGAGAGCAGGAAATGCTGTGTGCACAATTACAAGTACCTTGGAAGCTTCCTGGCTTCGAGGAGTGTATTCTGCCCATGTAGCAGACTGGTAGCCCTTACTAGAACGTGCCATGTTTTTGCTCACCTGAAAGTTACAATCTATATGGATAGCCAGTATGGATTTGGAATAGTCCATGATTTTGGTCAATTGTGGTCACAGAGAGGTTTTCTGACCTCTTCTGGTTCACCAGTAAGAATTGGTGAGAGGTTCAAAGAATTATTACATGCTATTCAAATGCCTGAAAAGATTGCTGTGGTGAAATGCAGTGCACATCTGAAGTCGCAGGACTATGGCCCTCATTACAACCCTGGCGGTCGGTGATCAAGCGGTGGTAATACCGTCAACAGGCCAGCGGCAAAACAAATGAATTATGACCACGGCGGAAACCGTCAACAAGACAGCCACTTTAACACACTGACCACCACAGCGGTAGCAACAAGCACTGCAGCGGTAACCGCCAATAGACAGTCGGTAGACAATGTTCTGCCCACTGTATTACGAGACACCAATCCACCAGCTTTTCCACGGAGGTACCAACGCCATCAAAAGCAACGCAGAAACAGTACACAGAAGGGAAACAACTCACCTCTGGACACTCAAGGAAGAACCACGACGCCATGGTGCCTGAACTACAGGTGCTACCCATGCTGGTTTACCTCCTCCTACACCAGGAATACCAACGGCGGCGAAGACAACCACTATCAGTACCGCCCCTGGCACACAAGGGAGAGGGGGAGGAAATAGAGAGTGGCACACACACACATGCAACATGCAACACCCCCACCCGAACAACATACACACAAACAGATGCAACAACATTACATATCTACCCTTCCCCCTCAGGAATAACGCAAGGACAAAAGGAAGTGAGTAAAGTCAGTGTAATAATATAAAGTTCTAGAAATACGTCCTCAAAGCACAAAACAGTATCTACAATTTATACAAATGGAGGGACACTGCCCAGTCCATAATGTCCGTGGGCCACATGGCCATATCACATAGGCCAAGGCCCCACTTGACTCCTGCCTCAATACGGAGAGAACACTGCTGGGGCATCAGGTTGAAAATACACAGGCACCTCAGGGGGAAGGGGGGCACCTCAGCCGGAAGATGGTACAATGCCACTGCTCCTGGAGGGGGCCACATGCCCATCACTCTGTCCTGGGGAGTGCAAAGCCACAGTCTCTCTAGTGGGTGGTGTGCCCACTGCTTGATCCTGGGGAGTGCAAAGCCACAGTCTCTCAAGTGGGTGGTTTGCCCACTGCTTGGTCCTGGGGAGTGCAAAGCCACAGTCTCTCTAGTGGGTGGTCTGCCCACTGCTTGGTCCTGGGGAGTGGGCGTGCAAAGCCACAGTCTCTCACGTGGGTGGTCTGCCCACTGCTTGGTCCTGGGGATTGCAAAGCTACAGTCTCTCTAGTGGGTGGTCTGCCCACTGCTTGGTCCTGGGGAGTGCAAAGCCACAATTTCTCTAGTGGGTGGTCTGCCCACTGCTTGGTCCTGGGGAGTGCAAAGCCACAGTCTCTCTAGTGGGTGGTTTGCCCACTGCTTGGTCCTGAGAAGTGCAAAGCCACAGTATCTCTAGTGGGTGGTCTGCCCACTGCTTGGTCCTAGGGAGTGCAAAATCACAGTCTCTCAAGTGTGTGGTCTGCCCACTGCTTGTTTCTGGGGAGTGTAAGGCTACAGTCTCTCACGTGGATGGCTTCTCCAATGGTTCTGGAGGGGGCTTTGTGCCCAGTGTGCTTCATCCTGGCAAGGATGGGGTGAGCGGATGCCTTCTTCCGCTGGTTCTGGAGGTGGCTTTGTGCCCAGTGTGCTTCATTCTGGCATGGAGGGAGTGAGCGTATGCCTTCTTCCACTGGTTCTGCAGGGGCTTTGTGCCCTGTGTTCTTCATCCTGGCAAGGAGGGGGTGAGTGGATGCCTTCTTCCACTGGTTCTGTAGGGGGCTTTGTGCCCTGTGATGCAGATGTTGGGGAATGCAAGGTCACAATCTCTCACCTGGGTGTCACACCTACAGGATTTGCAGGGGCCAGGATGCACTACAGCCCATGGGGGCACGACTACACACTGCCCACTGGCAGTGACGGCTGCTCAGTGGTGGCAGTGGCGATGCTGGGGGCAGTGCTGACAGTGGTGGGGGAAGGCTCCCGCCCTTCCCCTGCAGCCTCGGACGGCTGCCCACTGGGGCTGCTGCTGCTGGCAGTGGTGCTGGTGAGTGGCGGTGTTGGTGGCGGTGCAGGTGGCGGTGCTGGTCAGGGTGCTGGTGGCGGTGCTGCCAGTGGTGGGGGGAGGCTCCAGCCCATCCCCTGCAGCCTTGGACAGCTGAAGTGCTGGTGTTGTTTGCTCAGATGCTGCTCAAGCACCAGGCTCCATATCCATCCTGCCTGCGGCGTCTGTGCCTTTGTCATTGCCTTTGACAGCTGGTGGTCCCTTCCTGCCCTTGGCAGCTGGTGGCCCCTTCTTGCCTTTGCCAGCTGGTGGTGCCTCTTTGCCTTTGCCGGCTGGTGGTGCCTCCTTGCCTTGGCCAGCTGGTGTTCCCTTTTTGGCTTTGCCAGCTGGTGGCCCCTTTTTGCCCTTGGCAGCTGGTGCAGGCACACTGGCTATGTGGACGGGTGTCTCCTCGGAGCCTCTCACAACTGCAGTGGCTGCAGAAACGAAGGTGGCCGTGGACAGGGTGGCTGAGGTGCCAGCCTGGGTCCTGACCACCCTGGCCTGAAGTGAAGGACTGGGTGAGAGGGACAGGGAATAGGTCAAGGGTGGAGAGGAAAAGCTTTTTAGGGACACTGGGAGGGACAAGGAATAGGTCAAGGGTGGAGAGGAAAAGCTTTTTAGGGACACTGGGGCTGGAAGAGGGTGAAGGTTTGGGAGTGGAGGAAGAGGGAGTGGTGGTAGGAGGTGTCTGTCTGCTGTGTTTGGGTATAGGTGCATGGGCTGGATGCTGTTGTGAGATGGATGGCTTTTGGGTGTATGAGTGCATGTGTTTGTTTACTTTGGGAGGAGGGGGCACAGACACAGTGGAAGAAGACACAGGGTACATGTGCATGGATGTGGGGTGGTGACTGCCAGTGAGAGGCATGTAGTGATAGGCGCGATGGTGATGGTGATGGTGGTAGTGGATGAGGATGTATTGCATGCAGGTGTGAGTGGAGACGCTACTGGGAGGGAGGTGGACGACGATGAGGAGGGGTACACAGTGGAGGCAGTGGATGTTGGTGTGTCTGCATCTGAATGGTGCTTATGTGAGTGTCTGAGGGATGAAGTGTGGTGCTTGTGTTTGCCTGAGACCCTTCTATGTGTTGATTTGGGTGCATGTTGGTCTGATGCTGTGCCTGGGATAGACTGGGGTTGAGGGGAATGGGACTGGGTAGAGGAAGCTGGATGAGGGAGGCTAGAAACAGGAACAATGGCTTCCATCAGGGAGGAGGCCAGTGCCTGGAATGATCTATGCTGGGCCGCCACACCAGAGTGAATGCCCTCCAGGAATGCATTCCTGGAGGGCATTCCCTGAATGACCCTGAATGGCAGACCCTGAATGGCATTCACCATGGTTGACTACCCAACAGAGATAGATCGCAGGGGGTCAATAGACTCCTCACTCCGGGCAGCAGGGCTGACTGGGGCAGTGCCTGAGGTGCCTGGGGTGAAGGAGATAACCCTCCTCCTGGGTCAGCGGGCACGGGAAACACGCTGAACGGCTGCTGGGAGGGCGGTGCTGTTACAGGGAGTGGCGGTTGTACCTGTAGTTGGGGTAGCTACAGAGCTGTCCACCACCACCAGGTAGCTTCCATCGGAGGAGGTGTCACTGTCCAACTGTCCTCTCCAGTCTCCGCTGTGGTGCTCCCCTCGCCCTCCGTCCCACTGGTGCCCATACCGTCGGTGGATTCGGCCTCATGGGCCATGTGGAATGCAGCTCCCTCCGTCGCCGGTGCATCTGGTCCTCCGCAGGATGATGCTGATGCACATAAGGACAGGGTGACAAAACAAAAGGGGGGGGCAAGAGACAGAGGATACACTTGGTCATTGCCAGCAACAACACAACTGTTGGCATACACAACACACAGGGAACAACCCTATGCACTAGGCCATGCACTACCAGTTTCAATGCTAGTCACCAGGCCATGGAGTACAATGCCTAATGCCAATAGCAGCACACCTGAAACCCACAGGATCCTGCCCTGTAGTAGATGCCCACTACCATATTTGGGGCTGGAGTGCATCAGAGCCTGTCCAACATGGAACCTACCCTGCCATGTTCTTCCTGGCCTATGGGCACCCACAGGCCCACATCCCCCACCCAGATAACACCCCACCACAAGCAATTTTCTGATTTTGAAACAGTACTCACCCCTTTGTGGCTGCTGTGATGCCTTCAAGCGCCCATCCAACTCCAGATAGGCCACCGCCAGTATGCAGAACATTGGGGGGGCACGGTTCAACGGGCACCCCTTCCTCGTTTGGAAGCCATCCCCAGTTGGGTTTCTGCCGTCTTCCTTGCCCAGCGGCGCAGGTCTTTCCACCGTTTGCGACAGTGGGTGCTCCGCCTGTCAAAGACCCTCAGGGTCCACACGTCCTTGGCGATGGCATGCCAAATACCCTTTTTCTGATGTGCGCTGACTTACAGAGAAAGATACATAGAAAAAGGTATCAGCCATGCCCTCCGGCCTGTTACACTCATGGCCCACCCTGTCCCTCCCATCCCTTTACGCACAAACATTGACCACCATACATGCAGCACTCTGCCCAGGACACTCAGCCACACCCCTTACACGAGGCTTACACACACAACACTCCATGAATTCATGCCCCATGCATCATGCTCACAGTGTACTCACCTGTTGGTCTGGAGGACCATAAAGTAAACGGTACTGGGGTAGGATCCCATCCACTAGTCTCTCCAACTCCTCTGGAGTGAAGGCTGGGGCCCATTCCCCAGACACTCGAGCCATGGTCGCTTCCAGACACAGGTCACAGCAGCACTTGCAGTGTAGGTCCTCTCCTGTTGAAGGTCAGGTAGCAAGTGAGTGAACAGATAGAAAATGGCGGTCATGTCTGCGGCGGTGCTTACCGTTACCGCCGGAGTACATCACCATTGGCTACTGGAACCCATAGGGCCCAATGATAACCAATGAGGAGTTGCACTGCGGTCCTCGACCGCCTCCCGCAAGGGCGCACAACGTCAGCGGAATTACCTCATTTCCACTTGTCCCTCCACACAGGTCAGGCGGCCGCCATTTCAGGAGGGAGCAGGCCATGGCACCTAACTGTGTCACAGCAGACATAGGCACATTTACAGGACTACATGTTAACATACTGTTTCTGTCACAACATGCAAGGCATTTTACTCTGAGGATATGTTTGAATATGACCAGCTGCTCACCGTTTTTCACCCTAGAGTTCATCCAGTGAGGATGAATAGGAAATGGAGAGATACCCCAGTGTACAGACCCCGGGTGGACCTGGCAACAATGGAGGACAGGCACATTATCCTCACCTACAGACTTGATAGGGCCGCAATCCAAGAGCTGTGTGCCCAATTGGAGCCAGACCTGATCTCAGCTACCCGTCACCCCACTGAGACCCCCCCTCTTGTGCAAGTCCTATCAGTGCTCCATTTCTTGGCAAGTGGCCCCTTCCAAGTGACAGTGGCCATGGCAGCAGGGAAGTCACAGCCTATGTTCTCTAACGTGCTGAGCAGAGTGCTGTCCGCCCTGATGAAACACATGCGCAGCTACATCATTTCCCCCCAGGTGGAGGATTTGGTCACAGTGAAGGCTGACTTCTATGCAATGGAACATATCCCCAACATCATTTGTGCTATTGATGGTACACATATTGCCTTTGTCCCCCGCAGAGAAATGAACAGGTGTACAGAAATCGAAAGAGCTTTCACTTTATGAATGTGCAGATAGTGTGCCTGGCAGACCAGTACATCTCCCATGTGAATGCAAAGTATCCTGGGTCTGTACATGATGCCTATATCCTGAGGAATAGCAGCATCCCATATATGATGGCTCAACTCCAGAGGCCCCGGGTGTGGCTAATAGGTTAGCCCATGGTCCCCACCCAGTGTAAGTTGGTATAAGGGTGTGGGGTTGGCCCTAAGGGTGAATGTTTGGCTAACAGGTATCCCTCGATATATGCAGGTGACTCTGGTTACCCCAACCTCTCTTGGCTACTGACCCCAGTGAGGAATGCCAGGACAAGGGCAGAGGAACGTTACAATGAGTAATATGGGCGAACAAGGAGGATCATTGAGCACACCTACGGCCTCCTGAAGGCCAGGTTCATGTGCCTCCATCTGACAGGTGGATCCCTGTGCTGCTCACCCAAGAAGGTCTGCCAGATCATCATTGCATGTTGCATGTTGCACAACCTATCATTACACATGGAGAGAGGAAGAGGGAGGAGGGGGGATAACTATGGAGGAACACTCCGTACTTAGCTCCCTATAATTCAAAGTACACACGAAAGTACGGGGTTCTCTAAAAGCGGACGTCGCGGATATTAGCGTAGTCCTAGGTTGTATGTATTCCTATTTGGAAGGGTAACGTCAGTGGAATGTCAGTTGGAAATTACCGAGGGCCTATGTGTGGGATTTTGTTTGTGGTGGTGATTGTGAGTATGCTTGTTCTTGATACGAAAGGAGCCAATCAAACTGCTGCTTTTGAGACGACTACTGCACTAACGGCAGAGAAGTTTAAGTTAGATGGGAAATATTTGCATGACTATACTAATACGCAGGGAGAGCTTTCTTCTAAAGTTTTCTATTGGTTATTGAGTGAGTATGTTGAGACAATGGATGTGAAGAATTGTTTTGTGTGTACGCAGATTCCTTCATCAGTCTAGAAAGGAGTCACATATCATAGCTTACAATACGGGATAAGTTGTAGTCTGTTACTAACAAGGTTTTATAACCAGGAGTACATTCAGTACTTCTATTCAAATCATGATGATTTGTTTTCGTTTGTTCCTATAATTAGGTATTTGAGTAAAGTAGCTATGGATAATGACATTGTATTAGTTAGAGGGTTCTTCGAACCTACATTGACATTTGGCACAGCTTCTGCACGTAAAAATAACCTGACATGCTTGCTTACACCTTTATAGAAGAGCTTTTTAGATCACACAGATGACAGGAGAAAAGTGTTAAAGGAGAAATTAGAAAAATGTTTAGATAAAAGGACTTACAAGTATGATTATGCTAACAGTGCAATTAAAACGCAAGGGAAATTAGCTTTAGATGCACAACTCGTAGGGAAGCTTTGTATATATATAGGTCTAAATCACGCACTGACACTTTATTTATGGGTACGAGTGAATGTAGACATGTGTTTTTGTCTCAGAGTAAATGGACTTTTATGTTGAATAGGCAGGACCCTGCAATTACAGAGATTTACTATATTTGTGGACTCAATGCTTATTACCGTCTTCCAAGAGGATGGTATGGGACATGTTATTTGGGATAGTTTTCCCAAAGATTTATCAAATGGAGGATTTGAAAAGGTTTCCAAAAGTGACTGAATTACATCATGAGAGACAGAGGAGGGAGTCCTCTTCTGCTATAGTGGAGATATATTTGGAGCGGTGAGTCCTTCGGTGGGAGTCATTCTGAATTCGATAAAGATTTGAAAGTTGTCTACTATTGTGGATAACATGCTGACACATTTTTCAGGGGCCATACTCCTGATAGATCTGGAATTAGCTGCTGATAGAGCTATGGCTCTTCATAACCGTCTTGCTTTAGACATTATTTTAGCGAATGATGGTAGAGTTTGTAGAATGATTAATTCTAGGCATTGCTGTTCATATATAGCAGATAACAGTAAAGAGATAAGAGACTTAGGGCCAGATGTAGCAAAAATGTGCGAGTCGCAAATGGCCCGAATCGCAATTTGCGAACCCGCAAAATCTGAAATGGGATGCAAAAATCCCATTTCCGAATCGCAAATTGCAACGTGAGCCATTACCGACTCACAAAATTTGCGATCCCATTTTGCTACCCGCAAATAGGTAGATGCAATTTGCGAGTCGCAAACCATATGACAAAGCCACTCGCAAATTGCGACTAGTCGCAAAAAGCCCATTTTGCACACCCAAATTACCACTAAGTCAGAGCAGGTGGTAACCAAAACCAAAGTATAAAAGGAGACCCAGAAGGCATCTGGGTTACTCAAAATGGCTGAAATATATGTGATAGCAAGGAGGAGGAGAGTCCACGCCGCACAGCAGAGGAGGAGGAGGAGCCAGAGACAGGAGAGGATATACAGAACCAGGCAGACACTTTTCCAACAAACTGAGGAGGAGATCTATTACAGATACAGACTCAGCAGTACAGCAATATTAGAATTAATTGATCTATTCAATCCGCAGCTTCAACGACAGACAATGCGCGGCAGCGCCATCCCCACACATTTGCAAGTGCTATGCTAACTGCACCTCTTGGCCTCGGGTAGCTATCGGGGGTGATTGCAGTGGCAGATGGGGTATCCCATAGTTCACTCTCACGATTCTTAAGATCATTCTGCCATACTCACACACATGTCCAGATACATGTACCTACCCAGGAATGAGGCAGAAATCAACAGCACCAAGTTGGAATTCTACAGAATTGCCAACTTCCCACATGTAATAGGGTGTGTGGACGGGACACATATACAGATATGCCCTCCTGCAAATCTGGAATATCTGTTCCGCAGTCGGAAGTGTACCCACTCACTGAGCATCCAGGTGGTATGTGACGCCCATTATGTCATCACTGACATGGTAGCCAAATTTCCAGGGAGTACACATGACTCTTACATTTTCAGGCACAGTGGGATACACCAACGCCTATAACGTGGGGAGTTTGGAGACGGATATCTATTAGGTATTGCTGAAGACACCCTGAAGCCATACACACAGGTCACTGTAGAAACTATCCATGCCCTGCTAACATTGTTAAATTTTGCCACACAGGTGACAGTGCATATGCGCTACAACCATGGATACTAACCCCATACCTAACACCCAGCAATGAGAATGAGAGGCGATATAACAGTGCACATAGGCGGACCAGAAATGTCATAGAGAGGACCTTTGGACTGTTAAAGGCAAGATTCCGATGCCGCCACAGAAGTGGAGGTGCGCTCCAGTATGCCCCAATAACAGCTTTCAAGATAGTTGGCGCATGCGCTATACTGCACAACATTGCCACCAGACATGGGCTACATCTCACCCCTGAAGACCCTGATTCGGAGGATGACGAGCAAGATCTACCACATCGCCAGCCTGGGGATAGAAGCATTGTGTCAACACCAGAGCAGTACGCGCTCTATTGGCAACAAAAATGCAAAAACCCAGCACTCTCAAAACAACATAATTTATGCATTGTGCTGATATGTTGTGATTTAACCTTTTGCATTGCAGAGTTCAATCCTGAAAACTTATTTTTGATATGCTTACAAATACTGTTCCTTTGCAATGTATTGCTGCAGGTTTTCAGAGTGTGTTAGGGTGTGGCCCCTTTCCAGGGCCTTCCAGAGACTTTCCCTGCAACATGCCTGGGCGTTGTTCTGGGCTGGGCCAAGACTCTATAAAAGAGAGCCAGCCCAACTCCCAGTGCTCACTATTCAGAGGTCCCGGTGCAGAGCAGCAGCTTCTTCCTGAGCTCCTGTCCCGGTGGCCTACTTGGGTCTTCCAGTCTTCTGTCCTTCATCCTTCATTGGTGATCATTGTTCCAGGCGGTAAGACGGTGGTTGGACTATTCCGACACCGTAATTGAAAATTTTCATATTCTTGGTTTAATTCTTAAATGAGTAACAGATTACTTGCGCGCTACCATTTCTTGACATTTATATGGTAGTTTACAAATAGGCAAGACGCGCAATTTGTTTCATAAAGGTTTGACTTTGTTATTCATTGCGTGCTACCATTTCTTGACATTGGCCTGGTGGCTTAAGAATCAGCAAGACGCGCAATTCGTTTTATGGTGTTTAAACATTGTTGTCCATTGCGCGCTACTATTTCTTGACATTTACATGATGTTTTACGAATTTGCAAGACGCGCAACTCGTTTCATGAGGATTTAACTTTGTTGTTCATTGCGCGCTACCATTTCTTGACATTTACATGGTGGCTTAAGAATCGGCAAAAGAAGCGCAATTCGTTTCATTGTACTTTGATCTTGTTATTTATTGTGAGCTGTTATTTCTTGACATTTACATCGTGTTTTATGAATCGGCAAGACGCGCGATTCGATTAATGATGATTTGACTTTGATATTCATTGTGTGCTACCATTTCTTGGTATTTTACATGGTGACACTCGAATCGGCAAGATGCACGATTCTCTCCGCGAGTTTATTTCATGTTGTTTATTGTATGCCACTATTCTAAGATATTTATTATGTAATATTCGAGTTGACAACTTATGTGATTTGTTTCCTGAATCCATATTGTGTTATTCATGGTGCGCAATCCTTTTATGGTGTTTACTCTATATACACATATATCTTCAATATGTGCAATTTGTGTTGAAACATTTTAAAAGTACACAGAAGGCCAGAGTTTCTAGATGCAATATTGTATGGTCCTAGTATACATTCTCAAAACAGGATTTATATGGCTGGTTTAAAATTTAGTCAGAATGTTTTTTCTGATTATCATGTAAAGGAAAGTACTTGAATGAGAACGTTTTCATTTAATTCATCTTGATTCACCTACAGGTATCCGGCCGTCTTGAAACTTAGTCATTTTAAACTTAACTCTTAGATTGTTCATGTTTTCAGAGTGACTAGGCTTAGAATCATAGTCTAGTATTGATTTCAGGAGATATAATTTTCATATTGTGTGTTCTAACCTTTTTCTTACTACATGGTCTCCTTCCCAGCTGTTCCCTTCCTAATTACCTCTTCCCCTCTTGAACTCTCTCAGTCTCTGTGATTTATCTATCAGAGTCTTGGAGCTATTCAGTGGTGGACGTGTTGGGAACGTGCACAGACCCCGAGGATCTGGTGACTCTGACAGAATAGTGAGCCCACAAATTATTATCCTCCTGGCTTGTGTATGTTCTCAGCATGGCCACGCTAGACGAGTTAGTCAAGGCTATCACCCAGCTCCAAGCAGAGGTGGTATCATCCAAAGAATTGACAACTAGCTTAGCAGACAGAGTGAGTCAGTTGCAAGATAAGGTAGAGAAGAAGGAACAAAGTCCCACAGGTGTGTCTTGGCCAGGTACTTCTTCTCAGGCTTCTGGAATTAATCCGATTTCCCTAAATGTTCCTTCTGCAATTCCTTTAGCTCCCCCAGAACGTTTCTCAGGTGACCCTTTGAAAGCGCAATCTTTCCTGGTTCAAGTGGAACTACACTTCACCTGCAGACCAAATACTTTCCCCGATGCCCCGTCCAAAGTAGCTTTCTTGTTATCATATCTGTCTGGGGATGCAGCTACTTGGGCAATTCCTCTTGTGCGTAAAAATAGTCCCTTGTTGTACAACTGGAGAAATTTTGTTCGTGAATGTGAGAGAGTTTTGATCGTAGAACTGTAAAACAGTCAGCAGATCGTGAATTATTAGATTTACGCCAAGGGAATCAAGACCTAGTGTCGTATTTAGCCAACTTTAACCGGCTGGTTGCCGAAACATCCTGGCCTGAAGAAAAACAAGCGGTCTTGTTTTACAAGGGACTCAAAGAGGAACTAAAAGATATCTTAGCGCAAATCGACCCACAACCTACAGATTGTCAAGAATTAATAAATCTTGTCTTGAGAGTTGATCATCGTTTAGCAGAACGTAAAGGAACACACAAAAAGATTGAAAAATATTCATGGCGCGTTCATGATAACAGAGACTCAAGAACTCCGAAAGAAAGAACGCCGGAACCGATGGAAATTTGAACCATCAGAAGACCTTTGACCAAAGATAAAAATGACCTACGCAGAAAAAATGGACAATGTCTTTATTGTAGGCGAAAAGGTCATTTTGCCAAAGATTGTCCAATCAAACCAAAGAACAAGCAAGTTCCAGTTCAGAAGATCACAGCCAATGCACCAGTCGAGTTGGAAAACTAAAACACCCAAGATGCAGAGAAGGGTTGCTCTTGGGTGTCACCGTGGACCCTTCACAATCTAGACATCTTAAACTGTAAATAAGAGTTCAGGTCAAGAAAAAGATCTATTTAAAAAAAGCTCTTGTCGATTCTGGGGCTACTGGGAACTTTGTTGATGTCCAATTGGTTCGTGCATGGGGGATCCCATGTATTGAAAAGAAGACCCCAGAAATCATCCAGGCAGTCGATGGAAAACTCTTGACTGGAGGTCCAGTAACTCTTCAGACTATCCCCTTGTCGATGATTTGTGAAGATAAGAATCAAAGAAAGAAACATAAAGAGAAAATCATCCTTGATGTGATCCATGCTCCCCAATATGGGATTATCCTCGGCTTGCCATGGTTAACTCAACACAATCCGGAGATCAATTGGGCAGAACGAAAAATCGTGTTCTCATCTGCGCTATGTAACAAACAATGTCTCCAAAAGATTCAAGTACCAAACGTTTGCAACTCTTACATAGCTACTGCCGCGGAGAAAGAAATTCAGCTGTCTAAACAGTATTCATCTTACAAAGATGTATTTGATGAGAAAGGAGCAGAGACTGTACCTCCTCATAGATCTTATGATTGTCAAATTGATCTAGCCCCAGGTGCGATACTTCCCAACTGTCGTGTATATGCCCTGTCAGAACATGAAAATCAACATTTACGAAAATACCTAGATAAATTTTTGGAGAATGGCTTCATTCGCCCCTCTAAGTCTCCTGCAGCTTCGCCTTTGTTTTTTGTTCCAAAAGCTAATGGAGAACTTCGAACTTGCTTCGACTATAGGGGTTTGAACAAAGTCACCATCAAGAATAAATATCCTTTACCCCTATTTCCGGTCTTATTGGAACAAGTAAAGAGAGCAAAAATCTACACGAAGCTTGACCTTCGAGGTGCTTATCATTTGGTCAGAATGAGAGAGGGTGATGAATGGAAAACAGCGTTCAAGACAAGATATGGCCTTTTTGAATACACCGTCATGCCTTTTGGTCTGTGTAATTCTCCAGCAGCATTTCAATTTTTCTTGAATGACGTTCTTAGAGAGTACCTCGACATATTTGCCATAGTCTACATCGATGACATTTTGATCTCCTCAGACAATGAAAACGAACATGTCCAACATGTCAAGAAAATTCTTGCAGCCCTTCGAAAACACCATTTATATTGCAAACTAACCAAGTGTGAGTTTCATGTTACCACAGTTGAGTTTTTAGGGGTTATTCTTACCCCTCAAGGTATGGTGATGGAAGAAAAGAAAGTAAAAGCCGTATCTGATTGGCCCACCCCAAAGACTGTTCATGATGTACAATGTTTCCTGGGGTTTGCAAATTTTTACCAGAGGTTCATAAATCATTTCTCCCAGCCAGTGGTTTCAATCACTAAGCTACTAAGAAAGAAAGAAAAGTTTGTATGGTCCCCAGAAGCTGATCAAGCCTTCTCGACTTTGAAGGAAGCTTTCTCCACTGCCCCAGTCTTGACTCATCCTGATGCGAATCAACCTTTCATAGTGGAAGCTGATGCTTCAGATGTAGCAATAGGAGCCGTCTTATCACAACAAAATAAAGATACTGGTTAACTTCATCCTGTAGCTTATATGTCTCGGAAGTTGAACGAAGCCGAACAGAACTATGTCATTGCTGAAAAAGAGCTTCTGGTGATTCGTGACGCCTTTAAAGAATGGAGACATCATTTGTTGGGTGCCAAATACACTGTCACAGTATATACTGATCATCGTAATCTTCAATTCATGAGTTCCGCCAGACTTTTGACCCCTTGGCAATTACGCTGGATGCCGAATTTGATTTTGTAGTAACCTTCCGGCCTGGTAAAGATAATCGCAAGGTTGACGCCTTGTCCCGTCAAGAGTCTACCACGTTGCCTGCATTTCAAGCCTCCAGAGCTATCATTGCTCCTGACAAGGTTCTATGTATCATAAAAACTGAAGATTTCTTTGAAGAAATTCGCAACACTTTCACTGATGAAAAATGGCAAACATGGGCCCAAGCAGATCCCAAAAGGTCAATCAAGCAAGGTTTACCCTTTCATGACGCTCGTTTGTTTGTACCCACTACCAAACTTCGCAAGATAGTGTTTCATTGGTTGCATGTTACACCTACGGCAGGTCACCCAGGTACAGATCCAACGCTATTTTTGGTGGCCTGGGAGAAGAAGGTTGCTCTATATACTGACGATCTTATGATATATACGGGCGACTTGACGCGGGTTTTTTCCAGAATTCTATTATGTTTGAAGGAATATGGAGATGTTTCGGGCTATTACGTTAATCCAGAGAAAACTGAGATTATGTTTTGGAATACTACCTTTGAAAGTCCGCTGATCAAGCAAAAGATCAGATATCTGGGTATTCAAGTTATTTCCAATCTCAATTAATTGGCTAGGGTAAATTTTGATAAGCTCTGCAAAGAGACTCGTAACTTACTGAAGACCTGGGCCGGGGTCCCTCTGTCTTTTATAGGTAGAGTAAATATCCTTAAAATGATTATCCTCCCTAAATTTACATTCCTGTTTAATACGATCCCTTTGGAATTTAAGAAGAGATGGTTTCAGAAGATGCAAGCTGACTTAACTTCGTTCGTTTGGTCCTCAAAAGGTGTTAGGATTGCCTGGCAAAAACTATGTAGGCCCAAGGGGAAGGGGGGAATTGCAGCTCCTGATTTTTACAAATATTATTTAGCTTTTCATTTGAAAAATGTTAGGATCTTACTACGGGACAGGTCTGAACACACCTTATTCTGGGGAGCAGTGACTCAGGAGTTTCCGACGGCTGGCAGCCAATTTTTATACAAGTTCGTTCACCCAAATTTTTTCAAAAAGATCCGATTGAAGCTTCTTAAAGATGCTGCTAGAGTATGGTGGTTGGTACGCCAACTTTTTCACATTAACTACTATGGTCCCAGGGCTCCGGTCTGGGATTCCCCTGGCACTCCTGAGTTTCTTCTAGACAAACTGGCTTTGGTATTAAAGGGGGTGACGAAGTGGGGACAACTCTTGAAGGATGCGAAGCCGGTGCCCTGGTCAGAATTGGAGGAATTAACAGATCACAAGCTTTCAAGGTTCAAGTATTTACAACTAGCAAGTTGGGCGGCATCTCTTCAGGAGAAAGGGGAAGTGTATAATCCTTGGGAAGAGAAATTATCCTCGATCTTGGTACATAAAGAAGTTTCTGTTTGGTATCAGGCATTGCTTGATGCACCAGACTCAGTAGTTTTGTCCCTTGAGAAGAAATGGGGAGAGGTTTTTCCAAATTTGGATTTAGCGCATATTTGGGAAAGGTCAAGCTCTATGCTATGGTCGGTAACTAGATCACCCGCCTTGAAAAAAAATCTACTGTTCACAATGCATAGGGTTTATTCGTCTCCTCAGAGGCTTTCCACGGTGGGGAAGTCAGAAAAAAAGTGTCTGCGATGTGGGGAGCCTAATGCAAATGATGTACACATGTTTTGGAACTGCCCAAATTTAGGTCTTTTTTGGTTGGGGATCAATGGTTTTCTTAAGCAATTTATAAGTATCGATATAGAAGTGACCCCCCCTCTGGTATTTTTTGGTGTTTTCCCTGACTCAATATGGGAACAGAAATTATCTAGGCCTTGTAAGGGTATATTGTTTTTGTTGATAATATTGGCCAGGAGACAAATATGTCTAAAGTCGGTCAGTCATTTACCTCCGAATGTTTCGGATAGGCTGTTTTCAGTAAATTACTTTTCCTGTTTAGAACGCAGTGGTCCAATGGGTAGTAACGATGAATGTGGGGCCATCTGGGAAAATGCTCGGCAAAATGGAATTACTTTTGATATGTACGCCTATGATTATTTTTGCCTTTTCTACATTAAGTAGTCCAATGATTATTCCTGCCTCCTTTTCCCCCTCCTCTCTTCTGTTCTCTTTCCCTCACTCATGGATTTGTGGTTGGAGAGGAGCATTGGGAGGGCCTGGGAGAGGTGAAGTGCAGCATCTAATTGGTTCTAAACCTGGTTAACGAGGTTACCATGTCTGATGCTGCTTGATGACCCTCGTGCAGTATGGGGGGATTCACTTCTGAGGATAAAAAAAATAATAATAATAATAATTATTATTATTTTTCTAATTTAAGCACTGATTTTGCAGTTAAGGTGGGTTTGCATTTACGTTGTTAGACATGCCGCTGTGAACTCTAACACTAAAGAGATGAGTTATTAATAAGAAATGTCCCATCTTGGAGAACATCAGTTGCGTTTACCTTTGTGTCATAACTGTCAGAAGAGTGACATCACAAAATAAAGCATCATGAAAAGAGCGTCCAGATGAGCTAGCTGTGATGAAGAAAAATGTAAATAAAATTCTTTAGTAAACCCATTCAGTCCTGAAGCTTTACCTTTCCTGACAAGATTTAGTGCTTTGAGAATTTCTTTAATGGAAATGTCACTATCAAGAGAGGAGAATTCAGAAATAGGAAGCACAGGTGGATTAATAGAGGACCGATATTGATTAATAAGATCGTGTGAAGGGTGAAATTCAGGAGTATATAATTGGGTAAAGAATTGAACAGATTCATTTAAAATGTCATCATTTTTATGCAATAAATAATTGGAAGTATTGTAAATAGATTCCATCTTTGTTCTCTCCTTTTTAATTTTAAGATAGTTTGCTAAAAGCTTCCCTGATTTATTTTGTTCCCCATAATGCTTAGCACTAGATTTTGAAGATAACAATTAGCAATGTCTTTTGAATTCTTAATAAAGGTAAACTTAGTGTGAACTAATTCATTAAGACAAATTGTAGATTTGGAAGAGTAATATACATTTTCTAATTGTTTGATGCGATCCATGGATTGAAGTAATTTTTTAATAGCAATTTTCTTTTTGTTGGCAACATAGAAAATAATAAAATCCCTAGATGTTGCATTGAAAGCTTCCCAAATAATCTGAATAGATAACTGAGGGGTATCATTGTCCAAAACGAATTGTGTCGCAATTTTTTTTTTAAAGTTGAGAAAAATTTGCATCAAGAAGTAAAGAATTCTTAAATCTCCATATTTTATTTGGCTGGTTGCATGGCATAAGATCAAGATCCATACTCACGGGAGCATGATCTGAGATTAATATACAGCCAATTTCTGAACCCAAAACATGTTGAACAAGATGTTGCAAGACAAATAAATAATCAATTCTAGATTGGGAATAATGTGCAGGGGAGAAAAAGGAACACTCCTGTGAAATGGGATTACATAATCTCCAAATATGGTTAATGCTCTTTGCTTAATCGTAGAGGTAAATTGCGAAAAAATAGTGGATGGTAAAAATCTGGAATTAGAATTGCGATCAATAAAAGGATTCATAATCATATTGCAATCCGCTCCATAAAGAAAATATTCATCAGAAAGATTAATTACCTTTGCTAATATAACATTCCAAAATGATTTATCTGGTTGTGTGGGAGAATAAACATTAAATATAGTTAAAGATATTTTGTTAATGAACAACGAAACAATAACTCATCTGCTCATCGAATCAAATTCTTGCGATATAACAGAAACATTTAAAGCTTTATGACACAGTATGATGGCTCCTATTTTTTCCCCTTGCCCGGAGACGAGAAAACATGACCTACCCATTGACTTTTAAGTTGGCTGCTTCATTATCTGAAATATGAGTTTCCTGTACTAGGGCAACATCAGCTTTTAATTTTAAAATATGTGTTAAAACTCTTTGATACTTTATTGGATATCCTAAACTTTCGACTTTCCAAGAAAGAAATCTCATCATCATACCAAAAGATAACAAAGATCCAAAGTTTTGTAAGAATTATAGACCAATTTCTCTAGTTAATTTAGATTATAAACTTTTCACTAAAATTCTAGCTCTACGTTTAGAACTGCTTCTCCCTAGGTTAATTGATAAGAAGCAATCTAGAATAATGAAACGGCACCTATTATCTGATAATACAAGATTATATTTTAATATTTTAAGTAAATCTGTTGCTTATAAAGATTCTCTATCAGCAATTGCTCTGGATGCTGAAAAAGCTTTGGATCGTGTTAATTGGCTTTTAATTTTCTCAACACCTTTGTGGTTTGGCTTTGGAACTAAATTTATAAATCTAATTTCATTATTATATTCCTCTCCTAAAGCAGACATTTTTCTAAATGGTCTCATCTCTCCCTCTTTCCCACTTTATAGAGGAGTTCGCCAGGGATGTCCATTGTCACCGCTTTTGTTTATTCTTGCTTTGGAACCTTTTATAATTAAACTTACAGCAAACCCAAATTTGCATGGTTTTCAATATGGGGAAAGACAAGTAACATTTTCGGCCTCTGCAGGTGATATTTTACTTTTTATATCAAAACCACAATCTTTACTTCCTACTTTCCTGTTGAAAGTTGAGAATTTTGCTTCTATTTCAGAATATAAATTAAATAAAGATAATTTTGAAATACTTCCTTTAAATAAATTCTGTCTTCCTGAAGATTTTAAATTATAAAATTTTCACTGGAATAATGATAAAATTAAATATTTGGACCTTTAGTTTAAGTCTTCTTTTAAAGATACAGGGGGTCATTCCGACCCCGGCGGGCGGCGGAAGCCGCCCGCCTGGCGGGAACCGCCAAAAGACCGTACCGCGGTCAAATGACCGCGGCGGTCATTTTGACTTTCCCGCTGGGCAGGCAGGCGACCGCCAAAAGCCCGCCCGCCCGCCCAGCGGGAAAGCCCCAGCAACGATGAAGCCGGCTCTGAATGGAGCCGGCGGAGTTGCTGGTGTGCGACGGGTGCAGTGGCACCCATCGCGATTTTCAGTGTCTGCTTTGCAGACACTGAAAATCCTAATGGGGCCCTGTGGCATGGGCACTGCAGGGGCCCCCGTTCCCGCCATCCTGTTCCTGGCGGTATTTACCGCCAGGACCAGGATGGCAGGAAGGGGGTCGGAATCCCCATGGCGGTGCTGCAAGCAGCGCCGCCATGGCGGATTACTTGGGCCAGGGGTAAACCGGCGGGAAACCGCTGGTTGCCCTTTTCTGACCGCGGCTTTACCGCCGCGGTTAGAATGGCCCTGGAAGCACCGCCAGCCTGTTGGCGGTGCTTCCGCGGTCCCCGGCCCTGGCGGTCATGGACCGCCAGGGTCGGAATGACCCCCACAATCTCCTGTAACTTTTTGCAATTAATTTCTGCTCTTAATTTTCTCATATATAAATGGAATCCTCTATTTTTATCTTGGTGAGATAGATTAGATTCTCTTAAGATGAAGTTGCTCCCATTAATCCTTTTTTATTTATCAATCATTCCAATTAATATCCCATGTCATTATTTTAAGAAGATGAATTCTATTTTATCTACATTTTTATGAAATAATAAAAAACCCCGAATGTCCCTTCAAAAATTAATGAGACCAATCTTCTAGGAAGAGTTCGTTTTCCAGACGTTCGCTCATACCATATGGCCTTTTCCCCTAAGCAAGCATCTTTTTTTTATAAATGAAGATGACTCTAATATTTCACCATTATGAGTTGAAGTTGAAAAATCATTTTTTGCCCTCTTTACATTTCTGAAGGTTTTAACTCTAACATTCAAGCCAGCATGTATTTCTCTTACTATTTTGAAAAATTCCTGCAGAATTTTACAGCCAATTTATGCTTCATATAATGGTCGCAAAGTGCAGTTTTTTAATTCATCAAATTGGTATAATAAATACATCAAGTTGATTAATAGACCTTTTTACGGGAACATGTGGCATCTAAGGGGGTTAAAATGGGAATGCCAACTATTTGAAAATGTGACTCCTCTTTCTTTTCTGCAGGCACAACATCTTTTTTCATTTCCGTCCTCTTTTGCTAAAAAATATGATGCTTTCATACATGTTGTAAATACATCATATCAAAATTTTCCAGCACAGCAAACATCTACTGTTCAGCCTTCTCAAATTAAAAATCTTCTATTACTGTCCCCATCAGCTTCCCGTATTTATCAGGTGATTACTGCTCCTTCTGATGAAAGACCTAAATCTGCAATAGAATTGCAGTGGAAGAAAGGTTTGGATACTTCATTTTCAGCTTCTTTATGGAATGAGGTTTGGATTAAAATATGAAAATCCTCAAGAGCAGCTAATGCAATTCAAACTTTATTCTTTACATATAATAGATTATTATTCATGCCATCATCTTTACATAAAATGGATTTTAGTCTTTCGTCCTCTTGTTAGTACTGTAATGGGCCATTTTCAGATCTTAAGCATATGCTATTTGATTGTCCTTTTACATTTCAGTTTGGGGTAAAAGTATGGAGTCAAATAAATATTATACTCAAATCCCCTTACGTTTTACAAATATATTTATAGGTAGTCTTGCAGAGGAATGGTCTCACTATCAAAAAAGAAATATCTTAATTTTAGATTTATTATTAGCTATTGCTTTTCAACAAATTACTAAATCTTGGAAGGATTCTTCTAAATTATCCTTTCAAGCTTGCTGGTATGTTATAATCATAAACTAGATAGAGTTTATGTATTTCCCTTATCCCTTGCTATTAAATGAGATATGTTATGGCTACCCATTACAAATTGCCTAATATCTTTGGCTTACTCTTCACGTATTCATGTTCCTAGAATTGTTCCATGAATTGTTTTATATTACATTTAATGTACTATATATATATATATATATATATATATATAGTGCATATATATTTACCTTTCATTATACTAATATATGTTATGTTTCTCAAGAGAGTATTTTCTCATTTAAATGACCTGTTATTATACAATTTACTTATATTATCAATTGTATTCATATATTTCGATTATTGTATTAACTATTAATAAACTTTCTTTTTAAAACTTAAAAAAGAAGAGTGACATCACCCTGATTGATGAGCCTTCAAAAGGCACCCTATAGGAGAAGCATGTGAGGAATTTCGTACACTGAAGTCTGCGTCGCACACGTGTCTTTCGGTTAAACAGATGATCTAAGACTGTTATCTGGTGAGGACTCAAAACGTTCAGCCTATATGTTCAATAGCTCTGCATCCCTATAGGTGGGTTGCACCAGCTCCTGTGTTATGTCAGCAGCAGAGGAAAAGAAAAGATTACTTTGTGCCAACACACGCAGCCCATCCGTCAAGTTCTTGAAGGGTACTCTCACAAACCGCCAATGGCTAAAGAAGCCTGACCAAAAGCCCTTTTCTGTATGTTTATGTGTATATGTGTGTGTTTTGTGGTTGTGCATATTTGTGTGGTGGTTTGTGTTGTTAGCTGTGTAGTGGTGACAACGGGTATTGACAGATAGTCAAAGCTGTTCATAGCAAGACATAAGAAAGGCGTATTCTGGGTATTTATGCCTCGATTGAAAGTTTGGAGCTAAATTTCTAATACTATGTTGAATATAAAATGGTAAATCCCTCCTTTATACCTTTGACTTCTCTGCATGAAATTCTAATAATTAACTTTAAGTGGGCACACAATACAGCATGCTTCCCACATAGGTCATATGGCAGCAATATACACTACCAAGCATGCTTGATAGCTGCAGCAAGCAGCAGGCAACAAATCAGACAAAGGTTGTACAGTGCTTTGGACCACATACGTGGTAGTAATTCACTATATAGAGGGTGCTGCAGGAAAATCTGAATGTTAGTTTGAAATATGTGTCCTCTAAGAAATATTGGCATAATTTCATTAGTAAAAATTAAAGTATTTCTTCTACAATATAATGTGTGAGACTTGTAAGCCTGGTGTACAATCCTTGTTTGCATTTTTCTAATAATAGTCTTGTAATGAAATGAAACAAGCTCCATTCTAAGTGTGTTTCACACAGTGAGGATTGCCTGCATGGGGCTTTATCCAGGTAGAAAGTTACCACAGCACAAAATAGGTGACAAATATAATATACTTTGGGGCATATGTATACTCCGTTTGCGCCGAAATTGCGTCGTTTTTTTTGACGCAATTTCGACGCAAAACTAACTCCATATTTATACTTTGGCGTTAGACGCGTCTAGTGCCAAAGTCCATGGAGTTAGCGTCATTTTTTAGCGTGGACACCTACTTTGCGTTAATTATATGCAAGGTAGGCGTTCCCGTCTAAAAAATCGACTCCGAGGCATGTGCGTGGGATTTATACTCCCGGGCAAAAATCACGCCCGGGAGTGGGCGGGTCCAAAAAAATGACGTACGGCTGCTTTTGCGCCGTTTTTTAGCGCCTGCAAAAGGCAGGCGTTAAGGGACCTGTGGGCTCTGAAGGAGCCCACAGGTGCCCCCCCATGTCCCCAGGGACACCCCCTGTCACCCATGCCCACCCCAGGAGGACATCCAAGGCTGGAGGGACCCATCCCAGGGACATTAAGGTAAGTTCAGGTAAGTGTTTTAAAAAAAAAAAAATTGTGGCATAGGGGGGCCTGATTTGTGCCCCCCTACATGCCACTATGCCCAATGACCATGCCCAGAGGACAGAAGTCCCCTGGGCATGGCCATTGGGCAAGGGGGCATGACTCCTGTCTTTGCTAAGACAGGAGTCATTTCTATGGGGGTTGGGAGTGAAAAAAAATGGCGCAAATCGGGTTGAGGCGAAAAAATTGGCTCAACCTGACTTGCCCCATTTCTTGACGCCCAAGCTCCATATCCCCCTACGCCGGCGCTGCCTGGTGTACGTCATTTCCAGACGGCGCCGGCGGCTAACGCCGGCTAACGCCATTCAATAAATACGGCGCCCGCATGGTGCTTCAGAATGGCGTTAGCCGGCGCTAATTTTTTTGACGCAAAACTGCGTTGGCGCAGTTTTGCGTCAAAAAGTATAAATATGGGCCTTTGTATTACAATCGATGAAAATCAAGAGCAAGGCACTGTGTGAGAGTACGAATGTAGTTAGTGTTTATATATGATCATTATGAACATAGGTGGCTCAGAGTGCTTGTGAAAGGGAGTCAAGTGGTAGCGTCACTATACTGTAATGCAAAGAGGAGGTGGGAAATTTGCCATTTTCCATAGCTAAATTTCATAACTAAATAAGCACAGCAAGTAAGATCACTCGTAAACCTTGGGTTTATTGGTCAAGTAAAATGAGGTCCTCAAGTGAATGGTAAAGCAGAGTGTGAGAAAATTAGAACATGATTATTGCAACCAGGCCAGCCACTTGAGGTAAGGCAATGAAACCTTCTTGTAAAGAAGTGCTTTGAGCGTACACTCAGCATAGCCCTTTTGGCTGTTAGGAGAATTTCTATGCTGCCAACTGCAATAATTTTACAAATCATACCTACGTTGACTTTATAGCTTGATCAGGTAAAGGCATAAAGCTCATTATCAATTGGCAAAAGGATTACTGATTTCCTCTTAGAATATTGAATACGAAGAACCAGAACACCATGGAGCCAATTATGTGTCCGGTGGAGTGGCATCCCTGCATGGGCTACCACACCACCAGAATCTGAGGTGGCCAGGTACAAACTCTCACCCAGTAACTCTATTAATTTCTGCATGGAAATTCCAACACCTGAATGTTAGTCCTCTTTTTTGGCATGAAAACTGTTTTATTTTATGGTGCAGGGCTACGACTTCAAGGTTAAAATTGTAATTCTGGCCCTGAATTCCCATGCCCCTGCACCCCTCTTTTTCTCAACAAGCCCTATGTGAGACTTTATTGTGTATTTTAATTCATATTTTCATCATACCACACTTTCCAAGATTTTACATCTCTCCCTTTACTTGCCTGTCTTTGGATATTTAGGGGCAGATTTATGAGAAAGTGGCACATCGGTCCTGATGCACAACTTTTCTTGGACCCCCTTGCCCCCTTAACAACACCAATGTTGTGCTGTATTTACAATACGGTGCACCATGGCGGTCATTACCACAACAGCATCAACATTTTTGATGCTGTTGTGGCACTTTGCTGCTGTGTCAAAACGTTTGATGCTAGTGCAGCAAAGCACAAGGAGGACCATAGATTATTATGGGTATATCACTTTAACTCCTGCCCTGAGCAGGCCTTACAAATTACAAAAAAATTGCGCAGTGAAATCTTATAAATTTCACTGCACCATTTTTTCAAGCCACACTTCATGGGACGCAGGCATGATGTGGCACAAGGGGTTGCAAAGTGGTGTAATGCATGCATTGCACCACTTTGTATATATGGCGTGGGGGAATGGCCACCTTAATGCCACCTTAGTGTCATAAAAATGACACTAAGGCCCTCATTACAACCCCGGCGGTCGGTGATAAAGCAGTGGTAATACCGCCAACAGGCTGGCAGTAACCAAAATGGAACTATGACTATGGCAGAAACCGCTCAGACAGACAGCCACTTTAACTCACCCACCGCCATGGCGGAATCAACAAGCACCACGGCGGTAACCGCCAACAGCCAGGCGGAAGACAATTTACCGGCCACACTATTACGAACGGCCTATCTGCCACCTTTTCCCGGGCGGTACCAAAGACATCAAAAGCATAGCGGAAACAGAGCTCAGAAGTCAAAGGACTCACCTGTGAAGAATCATGGAACATCCATGACGCCATGGAGCTAGAGCTGCTCATATTTCCGATGCTCATCTACATTCTGCTGCATTATGAACAGAAACTCTGGCGAAGACGACCACAGTGAGTACTGCCGTCTAGCACACAAGGGAGGGGGGAGGAAAAAGAGAGTGACAGACACACGCAACACCCCCACCCCTACCATACACACAGATGAACTAACATTACATATTCACCCCGTACCCCTCAGGAATAATGCAAGGACAAAAGGATTTGAAGGAAGTGAGTGTAATACGATAAAATAACACAAATAAGTGCATCAAAGTACAAACGTATATACATATTTACAAATGGAGGGACACTGCCCAGTCCTCAATGTCCGTGGGCTACAGGGCCACAGCACATAGGCCAAGGCCCAACCTCACTCCTGCAACAACATGGAGAGAACACTGCAGGGGCATCAGGTCGAAAATACACAGGCACCTCAGGAGGACAGGGAATGGGGGATTCCTCAGCCAGAAGATGGTACACCATTGGTACTGGAGGGGGAAACAAGCCCTCTGCGCTGTCCTGGGGAGTGCAAGGCCACAGTCTCTCAAGTGGGTGGTTTGTCCACTGCTAGGTCCTGGGGAGTGCAATGCCAAAGTCTCTCAAGTGGGTGGCTTGCCCACAGTTTGGCCCTGGGAAGTGCAAGGCCACAGTCTCTCTAGTGGATGGCTTCTTCCACTGGTTCTGGAGGGAGCATTGTGCCCAGTGTGCTTCATCCTGTGGAGGATTGGGTGAGTGGATGGCTTCTCCACTGGTTCTGGGGGGTCATTGTGCCCAGTGAGCTTCATCCTGGGAAGGATGGGGTGAGTGGATGGCTTCTCCACGGGTTCTAGAGGGGGCATTGTGCCCAGTGTGCTTCATCCTGTGGAGGATGGGGTGAGTGGATAGCTTCTCCACTGGTTCTGGAGTGGGCATTGTGCCCAGTGTGCTTCATCCTGGGAAGGATGGGGTGAGTGGATGGCTTCTTCCACTGGTTCTGGAGGGGGCATTGTGCCCGGTGATGCAGATCTTGAGGAGTACAAGGTCACAGTCTCTCACCTGGGTGTCAGACCTACAGGATTTGCAGGGGCAAGGACGCACAACAGCCCATGGATGCAGGACTACACACTGTCCACCGGCGGTGACGGCTGCTCAGTGGTGGCACTGGTGGAGCTGGTGTTGGGGCAGGCAGTGGGGGGGGAGGCTCCAGCCCATCCCCTGTAGCCTCGGACGGCTGCCCGCTGGGGCTGCTGCTGGTGGCAGTGGTGCTGGTGGCGTTGTTGGTGGCGGTGCTGGCAGTGGTGGGGGGAGGCTCCAGCCTATCCCCTGCAGCCTCGGAGGGCTGCTCACTGGGGCTGCTGCTGCTGGCAGTGATGCTGGAGGCGGTGCTGGTAGCGGTGCTGGCAGTGGTGGGGTGAGGCTCCAGCTCTTCCCTTGCAGCATCGCACGGATGAATCACCATGGTTGGTGGTGGGTCCCAGCACCAGGCCTCCTGTCCTTCCTGCCTGCTGGTGCAGGCCCCTTGCCCTTCCTGTCAGCAGCTGGGGATTTCTCCTTGCCCTTCCCTGTTGAAGCTGGTGGTGCCTTCTTGCCCTTCCTAGACACTGCTGGTGGTGTCTCTTTGCCCTTCCCTGTCTAAGCTGGTTGTGGTCAACGGTGGAGAGGAAAAGGTTCTTAGGGACATTGGGGTGGGAAGAAGGTGAAGGTTTGGGAGTAGAGAAAGAGGAAGTAGTTGTAGGAAGTGTCTGTCTGCTGTGTTTGGGTGCAGGTGCATGGGCTGGATGCTGTTGTGAGGTAGATGGCTATTGGGTGTCTGAGTGCTTGCGTTTGTGTACTTTGGGAGGAGGGTTCACAGAAACAGTGAGAGAGGACACAGAGGACGTGTGCATGGATGGGGGGTTGGTGACTGCCATTGAGGGGCATATAATGATAGGCGTGATGCCGATGGTTGGAGTGGATGAGGATGTAGTGCATGCAGGTGTGAGTGTAGATGCAATTGGGAGGAAGGTGGATGACGAGGAGGAGAGGGACACAGTGGAGGCTGTAGATGTTGGTATGTCTCCATCTAGATGGTGTTTGTGTGAGTGCCTGTGGGATGATGGGTGGTGCTTGTGTTTGCCTGAACCACTCCTGTGTGTTGTCTTGTGTGCCTGCTGGTCTGCCTGTGTGCTTTGGATAGGTTTGAGTTGAGGGGAATGGGATTGGGTACAGGAAGTTGGAGAGGGGAGGCTAGAAACAGGGACAATGGCTGCAATCAGGGAGGAGGCCAGAGCCTGGATTGATCTCTGTTGGTCCGCCAAGCCAGAGTGAATGCTACACTCATGGCCCACCATAGCCGGCACATCCCCTTATGCACAGACATTGCCCACCATAACTGTAGCACGCTGCCCAGGGCCATTTCACCATCCCCCTTACACAAGGCACTCACACAAAGCACTCCATGCATACATGCCCCATGCATCGTGCTCACAGTTTACTCACCTGTTGGTCTGGAGGCCCATACAGCATTCGGTACTGGGGTAGGACCCCATCCACCAGTCTCTACAACTCCGCATCAGTGAAGGCAGGGGCTCTTTTCCCAATGACACGAGCCATGGTCGGTTCCAGACACAGGTCACAGCAGCACTTGCAGTGTAGGTCCTCTCCTGTTGAAGGTCAGGTAGCAAGTGAATGAACAGATAGAAAATGGCGGTCACGACTGCGGCGGTGCATACCGTCACCGCCGGCGTACATCAACATTGGACACTGTAACCCATGGGCCCATTGGTATCCAATAAGGTTCTCGACTGCCTCCCGCAACAGCGCACAACGTCAGCGGAATTACCTCATTTCCACATGTCCCTCCATACAGGACAGGCGGACGCCATTTCGGGGGGGGCAGGCCATGGCACCTACCTGCGTCACAGTACACATAGGCACCAATTGGGCCTATCCAACAATATACTGTTAAAGTCACACATGCAATGCAGTGTAGTGTTTGTAAATATGGAATACTGACCAGCTGCTCACCGTTTTGCCCCTAGATTGCAACCAGTGCGGATGAATAGGAGATGGAGACATCCCCCGTGTACAGACCCTTGGTGGACTTGGCAACAATGGAGGACAGGCACATTATCCTCACCTATAGACTGGACAGGGCCACAATCACAGAGCTGTGTGCCCAATTGGAACCTGACCTGATATCTGCTATCCGTCAGCACACCGGGATCCCCCCTCTTGTGCAAGTCCTATCTGTGCTCCATTTTCTCACAACTGGCTCCTTCCAAGTGACAGTGGGCTTGGCAGTAGGAATGTCTCAGCCAATGTTCTCAATAGTGCTGACCAGAGTGTTGTCTGCCCTGATTAAACACATTCGCTGCTACATCGTTTTCCCCCAGGTTGAGGATTTGGCCACAGTGAAAGCTGACTTCTATGCAATGGGACATATCCCCAACATTACTGGGGCTATTGATGGTGTACATATTGCATCCCCCCCCCAGAGAAATGAACAGGTGTTCAGAAATTGAAAGAGCTTTCACTCCATGAATGTGCAGATAGTGTGCCTGGCGGACCTGTACATCTCCCATGTCAATGCAAAGTATCCTGGGTCTGTGTATGATGCCTTTATCCTGAAGAATAGCAGCATCCCATATGTGATGGCTCAACTCCAGAGGCACCAGGTGTGGCTAATAGGTGTGCCCTGGTTCTCACCCAGTTGGTGTTGGTGTATGGGTATGGTGTGGGCCCTAAGGGTTAGTGTGTGGCGAACAGTTGTGCCTCGATATTCGCAGGTAACTCTGGTTAACCCAACCACTCATGACTACTGACCCCTGTGAGGAATCCCAGGACAAGAGCAGAGGAACGTTACAATGAGGCACATGGGCAAATAAGAAGAATCTTAGAGAGGAAATTCGGCTTCCTGAAGGCCATGTTTTGTTGCCTCCATCTAACAGTTGGATCCATGTACTACTCCCCCAAGAAGGTGTGCCAGGTCATCGTGGCATGCTGTATGTTGCACAACCTTGCCTTACGTCATTAGGTGCCTTTTCTGCAGGAGGGTGAGGCTGTAGATGGCCGTGTGGCAGCAGTGGACCCTGTGGGCAGTGAAGATGAGGAGGGAGAGGATGAGGATGAGGACAACAGAAGTGCAATAATACGACAATACTTCCAATGACACACAGGTAAGACACTGTAACTTCACTTTTCATTGACAGTTTTGTGTTTGACATTGTCACTAGCAGGCTGATTTTCCCACTTCTATGGCCACTTACTGTACCTTTGGCATCTCTATTTGCAGACATTTGTGCCCCACTATCGCTCCTGGTGTGTTGACTGCAGCCAACTACAGGTCATTCCCATGTATACATTACTGTATAGTTGTATTGCAGTGTTTTTTAATATTGTTAAACTAATCCATAGTTCAATCATTTGACTGACTCCATACTTATATTTATTCAAATGGTGTTTATTTAAGTGCCAATAAGTAGAGGGGGTGTGAAATGGGCTGGGGTGGTGGAGGAATGTCCAGGATAGGGTCCAGTCTATGTGGATCACAGGTGCATTGTCCAAGGCTGGACAAGGTGACGGAGTGGGGAACAAGGGTGACAATCAGGAGAGTCTTATGTCCTGGCGGGGGTCTTGACAATAGTTTCTGACTTCTGCCTGGATCGCAGGGACTGTTTGCAGGGTGGTTCTCCTTCTGCAGGGGGAGGGGTGCTGGTCGCCTGTTGGTCCTGTGGCAGGGCCGCCTGTCCACCAGCGGCAGCGGAGGTGGAAGGCTGTTCAGTGGTTTGGTTAGTGTCAGGGGCCCACTGGTGTGCCACTGCCTCCCTCACGGTGTTGACCATGTTGTGTTGCCAGCACCCCTGCAATGGTGCAATGGTGACCAGGGTGGTGTTTATGTCCTTCAGGTCCTCCCTGATCCCCAGGTACTGTCCCTCATGCAGCCGCTGGGTCTCCTGCAACTTGACCAGTATATGACCCATTGTCTCCTGGGAATGGTGGTAAGCTCCCAGGATCTTGGTGAGTGACTCCTGGAGAGTCGGTTTCCTGGGCCTTTCCTCCCCCTGTCGCACAGCAATCCTTCCAGCTTCCCTGTTGGCCTGTGCCTCTGTCCCCTGAACCGTGTGCCCACTGACCCCAGGTCCCTGATCGCCCTGTGTTTGTGGCGTTGCCTGGGGTCCCTGTTGTAGTGGCCAATCTGCTGATTGACGTGTCCTAGGGACAGAGGTATGGGCCCGCTGGGTGGGTACTGTGCTGGTGTTTCCTGAGGGGAGAGACTCTGTGGTGATATGGGACTGTGCCTGGGTAATCGACTGCCCAGAGGTCCCTGATGGGCCAGGTTGGTCATCCAGATCCAGGCATCCAGAGCTGCTGTCATCACTGTGGGCTCCTTCTGGGGGGGACTGGATGTTGCTAGCACCTCCTCTGCGGTGACGTTGGCTGGGGGACCTGTGGGGATGTGTGGATATAGATGCAGTGTTATTGTTTCTGCGTGTGACATCTTGTGCATGGGTGTGTTGCCCTCTATGGTTGTAATTGCCCTGTCAGCTTTGCCTTGTGAGAGTAGGTAGTTGGTGGGCTAGGTGATTCTAGTGGGCATGCTTTAGTGATGGCTGTCCATGCAGGTCTGTGATGGGGGTCCGTGCATTGGTGTTACATGCAGGGCTTGGTATTGGGAGGTGTGGGTTGTGATGGTGGGGTGTGTGTGAGGTGGTGGAGTGATGGGAGTGAGGGTGGGGTAGGTGATGGCATGCAGGTAGGGGGGTGATAGTAATAGAGATTTGATTTACCAGAGTCCATTCCTCCTCCTACTCCTGCCAGGCCCTCAGGATGCATGATTGCCAAGACTTGCTCCTCCCATGTTGTTAGTTGTGGGGGAGGAGGTGGGGGTCCATCGCTAGTCCTCTGTACATCTATTTGGTGTCTTGCGGCTGTGGAACGCACCTTCCCCCGTAGGTCGTTCCACCTCTTCCTGATGTCATCCTTTGTTCTGGGGTGCTGTCCCATGGCGTTGACCCTGTCCACGATTCTCCGCCATAGCTCCATCTTCCCTGCAATGGATGTCTGCTGCTCCTGTGATCTGAATAGCTGTGGCTCTACCCAGATGATTTCCTCCACCATGACCCTTAGCTCCTCCTCTGAGAACCTGGGGTGTCGTTGTGGTGCCATGGGTGTAGTGTGAGTGGTGTGGGTGAGGCTGTGTGGGGTGATGTGTTGGGGTCTGTGATGTAAGGTGTGTGGATGATGTACAGGTGATGGTGGTGTGTGGCAGTGGTCTTGTCTGTGTTGCTATCTCTCTTGTGGCAATTGTTTGTATTCGTAAAGGGTTGTGGGTAGTGTGGGTGTGTGTTTTATAGTGGTGTGGGTGTGTGGGTGTGGTGTGTGTATGGGTGTCAGGTGTGTGTTATTCAAATTGTCCAATGTAGTATTGTTTTGTATGTGTACTTTGAGCGCAGCGGTATGTAGCACCAATGTTTTACCGCCATTGAATGTCTGCTGTGGTGATTCGTGGGTCATAATGCTGTGGGCATAGTTCTGTTGACATAACGGTGTGGGTTTTGGTACCGCCAGTTTATCACTGACCTTTGGGCAGGCGGACTTGTGTGTGTGGCTGTATATTGACGGATTGCTATGTGTGTGTCATAATACAGATAGCGGTAATCCGCTGCGCCAGCGGTATGTTGACGGCAGTCAGCATGGCGGTAAGTGGTACTTACCGCCAATGTCATAATGAGAGCCTAAGTCGGCATTAAGGCAGCACTAGGGACTTGTAAATCGGACCTTTTGTTTGTCAACAACCCCCTTTCACCAGCATATTTAATACGTGAGTAAACTGTTGCACCATCTTGCCTTCTCTCCACATAGCTGAGGTATACTAAAAGTGCCTTACATCAATTAGAAGGTGAAGCTATCGGAATTCATTACGCAGTGGCTGCAATGAAAAATAGTCCTTATGTGGCCCCCGTCTTTCAAGTATTCTAAGAAAGATGCTTCTTTCACTGGCCAAAAACATATTGAATTCCAGCAGAATTCAAGGGATATTGCTTGAAAGGCAATAATAAACTATTATGTAGATTCACAGAGCCTGCTTCTTTGCTTGATGTGAAATAGATTTCAAATAATCATCTTCCATTATCAATGCAAATTAAGCGACAACTAAAGTACAGTATGAGTTTAAACAGGTTCAGTTGCCTCCTCTGTTTTTGCAGTGAGACAAATGCTTATTTCTCTTAACGTGGAATGGTGAGAATTGTCAAGGCTCCCGACCACCACCTCTATTAGTAACTCTGACATGCTCAATCGTGCTTCGAAGAGCACACCGTTTCAATCTGGACACAGATAGCTTTCTGTTGCAAAACCTCATACTATCACTACACACAACAATGCACACAACACACTACACAACAGATTATACATGCAGTTTAGGACTTCAGGGTAATCCCCTTCAGTCACTGGATCATGCGTTGCATATCATGGATGGCTCAATTTTTTTTTTAAGCTGTATGTAAATAGGCTAAACTGAATCATCACCACATTCCCTTCCCAATCCTCCCATACATCTGCTCTTGCCACCATTACTAATGTAACACCACCATCACAGAGCTTTCAAATACACTTTTGAACAGGCTGGCAGAACCTTCAAATACAACTCTGAAGAACCATATCCAAACACCCCATCCCCATTTTCAGATATGCTCTGGGCCTACTGTGTCTCCAAAGTTGTTTACCTTTGCTGCAGAGTACAATGTGCACTATGGCTGTTGTACTGTACTGCTGTAAATTTTTGCAAATCAGGCCTGCCCTGTTCCTGCCTCCTCTCATGCAATACTGAAAAGTAAGAGGTGTCCAAATTAGAACAACAGCTGTGACCATGAGCATGGACAGGAGAGCTGCTGAGACTACAACTGTGAATGGCATATTAATGGAATTAGTATATATTGGATATGTCCTTCACTTTATCCACATTAATGGAGACAACATACAAATCAATGTTCACACCATACACTTTGCGCTGCCTAACACATTATTTTGCATTGCACGTTGGTCAGAGTACATAGCATTGTCATAGCTGTGCCTAGTGTTAGAAATGGGGTTTCTGGTTGGCCAGGGTATGAACCTCAGCCAGGCAGAACCCACCACTCTAGTCAGGACGAGTAAGTTACACACCAAAGATAACCTGTGCAACCTGGTAACTTGGCTCAGAGCAGTCAGGCTTATGCCCATAGGTCATGTGTAAGTATTTGTGAATCACACTCATACCAGTGACACAATGAAATGCACCACAAAAGAGACTCCTCACTGGGTTATATATAAAAATATAGTATACTGTATATAACATAAAGCAAAATTATAATTTTCATAAGCACTGTGTGGACTATCCACACAACATGTATCATAAGTACTGCACACAAAATGCAGTTAATGTGATAAGGCTCTAGTTATAACAAGACATGAATTAAATAGTCAGTGCAAGAAATGTAGACTCACTTAGAGAAGCACATGACTCATAGTTCTTATAATCATGAAAAAACAGGCCACATCGCTCCTGGGCTTCCATTGGGCTTATTATGGCAATTCTGCTAGCCTCACTGCTCCTATTACACCTAATACAGTAATCAGGCCCAAAGCATAGGCACTGTGAACCTTGCGTGCCTCTTACACATGACATGGTACTTTGTGTATGGCGGGTTCGTGAGAGAAAAAGGGGGAGTCTTCGATGATGTCTTCCATCCTCGTAATGCCACCAAATAAGAGAAACGTCCCCTGAGCAGGGAACAGACCAGTGCCCTCTGGGGCTATCTGGGTCATATCTGGCAAGTCATGGAAATGGGCAGGCTCCAAAACTACCCAGGGGCCCGACTCACCATGCTATTCCTGGTGTGCTTCTGTGGGAGACACAGTACAGAGGCCACAGGGCAACCTCCAGTGGTGCAGCAGTAATCCTGCCCCAGTCAGGTCGATGGGCTCAGGGACGAGCCTGCCTCCTCAAATCCCAGTGGGGAACAGCTTCCCATGGAGAAAGGGATGGATGTGGCTTCCCTCGCCGGCCCTGCTGCAGTGCAACAAAAGTGGGGTTCCTCTGCTCCTTGGAGGCGCTCCTTCGGGATAGGTAGCCAAGCCCCCTCTATAACGGCGTGTCTCCAACTGGAGCAGGGGTGTGGGAGAAATAAACCCTTGCTCCCGGTGGTGTAGAAAGACGTACACCTCACGCTACACTGCACCCTGGGAAGCTTGAGTCAGTGCTCACACAGTTTCCTATTGCATCCACCACATGACCCTTAGGAAGGTGGACATGATTAATAAATAATTGAATTCTAGTGATTGGCCAGATTGTTCAGTTGAAGGCTGTCAATTAATAACCCATTCTTTATGTCTATCCTCCACATTGTGTTCTGATGGCAATCAAGAAATATATTCCTCTCTTGGTGCCTGTAGATTCAGCATCCAAAGTGTATGTCCTACCTGCTCTCCACCAGGCTCCACACCAGAGGAAGGCAGTGTACAACAGTACATTTAGTCATCAAACAAAATCTATTTCATAGTTTGCCACCACAGACCTACTACTCAGCGCTGAATAGACTGAACTCAGAAGGGGCATTGTGGTTAAGAATAGAGGAAAAGAGGATAACCGATAGTTTGGTGCTTAACTGACGTAGTCATTTTTAGGCATGTGACATTTGATCAGTCTATCCTAGTAAATACGCACTGGGCATTCAATCAATTGGAAATGTTGGTTCTACCCTCAGCAATAAGGGCTTTGGGCATGTTCTTTAATGATTTGGGCCTCCGTAATTGCAGGATTCACAATCCTTCTTATTTGTTTCTCTAAAGGTAAAGGTGTTTCTAAAACTGCATTGTGCAGAGCACCTTCTGTTTTGAAGTTGACCCATAAAAGGCACTTCTGGAGTTTTTGTTTCACAATGGGAAGGGTTGCCAAAGGTACATCGCACCAAGTAATCCCGCCTGCTTCTGACAATGGAGTCACATCTTTTGCTTCTAGGGTCAAAACAGGAACCCTTATGTGTAGTCCATTAGATGGCTGCATATAACAGTCTTGACACACCACCAGTCCTGGATAGAGGGATGCATGGATAGGTCAATCGCATTATGACTTTTCACCTTTTTCTGTCTTCATTTATGGAATACCACTAGCACTGTGTAAAGGCATGCAGTGAACAATGACATTATGATTGATATGAACATTTTATCCATAACAGTGGGTATTGTGTTCCACCCATGGATGGCAGTGAATGACATCCCTGTATACAATTCATGCACACCACTGTATTTGCAATGCATGAGGCACAAATGCTGTCTAAACCTAGCCTCGCATATCAGCCTTTCCTATGTTCTTTGCGTTAGACCTGACAGCCTTAGAGTGGTCTTCCCCCCAACTTTTTGCCTGCCTCCCTCCATTTTCTCACCTCGGTTTTTGCTAGCTTTAGAGCTCTGTGCACTTTCCCACTGCTAATCAGTCCTAAAATGCTTGGGCTGTCTTCCGTAAATCATGGAAACATTGCCTTAACTCCAATTGGAATATTTATTTTACTTATAAGTCCCTAGTAAAGTGCAACACATGTGACCTTGGCCTGTAAATTAAAGACTACTAGTGGGCCTGCAGCACTTGCTGTACCACCTTCCTAAGTAGCCACTAACCGTGACTCAGGCCTGTCAATGCAGTGCCTGTCTGTCCAGTTTGCACTGCCACTTCGACCTGGCAAGATAAACCTCTTGCCAGGCCTAAACCTGTCCTTTCTATATATATATAAAAGTCACCCCTAAGCTAGGCCCTAAATGACCCAAAGTGCAGGGTGCAATGTATTTTAAAGGCGAAACATGTACTTTTGTTGGGATTATCTTATTACATCCTATAAGTGCAGTTCACAATCTAGAAGAGACAAGTTTGTCAAGTTTGATGTCTCTGGACTCATTTTAAAATCACAACTCATGGTGAGGTCGGATTTCAAATTAAAGTTCTATAAAAGGCCACTTTTAGAAAGTTGTCATTTTCTTACTGTAGTCTTTTGGTGCCTGTTGCCTGTCTCCATAACATGTCTGGGGTGGGTTGACAGCTGGACTTGTGCATTCCCTCTAGACAGCAACACAGAAAAGGAGCTTAGATGTGACTAATGGGCCATCCAGAGCCTGATGGGCTATTCTGGGCCGGGTGGGGGGAGGGGCTGACACACCAGAATGGGCAGTGTCCTGCCCCACACAAAGAGCTGCATATCCCCTGTAGTGAGTCTGGAGCTAGGGCAAGGAAGGAGGACCTCTGTGCACTTCAAAGACCCTTCTTTGAAGTCTCCCCGATATCAAAGGCACAACTGGGTAGAAGTACTGGATCTCTGACACCACCAACTCATAACACTTCAGGACCTGTGTATACTCTGCCATGAACAAGGACTGCCACTCCGCTGAGCTGCTTCTCTGCTAAACTCCTGCTTTGCTGAGCATACCTGCTGTCTGCTGTCAGCGGCGTATCAAAACTTGAGAGAGGTTCCCTGCACAGTACTTGATGGGCCCCCCCGGACTCACGCAGGAGCTCTTAGGTCTGAGTCCTGAGAAAGCCTCCTGAGACCTTTTTTACACCACTGTCTACTGCTCTCTTGTTTGGGAGTGAGAAGGACTGGATCTGCATCTTTTCATCCCAGATGCAAAGTGTTAGACCTGACAGCCTTAGGGTGGTCACCCCTAACTTTTTGCCTGCCTCCCTCCACTTTTTGGACACTGTTTTTGCTGGCTTTTAGACTCTGCGCACTTTATCACTGCTAACCAGTGCTAAAGTGCATATGCTCTCTCCCTTTAAACATGGTAACCTTGGATCATATCTGATTGGACTATTTAATTTACTTATAAGTCCCTAGTAATGTGCATTATATGTGCCTAGGGCCTGTAGATTAAATGCTATTAGTGGGCCTGCAGCACTGGTTGTGCCACCCACTTAAGTAGCCCCTTTACCTTGTCTCAGGCCTGCCATTGCAAGGCCTGTGTGTGCAGTTTCACTGTCACCTCAACTTGCCATTTAAAAGTACTTGCCAAGCCTAAACCTCCCCTTTCTCCACATATGTCACCTCTAATGTGTGCCCTAGGTAACCTCTAGAGCAGGGTGCTGTGTGGGTGAAAGGCAGGACATGTACCTGTGTAGTTTACATGTCCTGGTAGTGTAAAACTCCTAAATTTGTTTTTGCACTACTGTGAGGCCTGCTCCCTTCATAGGCTAACATTGGGGCTGCCCTCATACAGTATTGAAGTGGTAGCTGCTGATCTCAAAGGAGTAGGAAGGTTATATTTAGTATGGCCATAATGGTAATACCAAATCCTGCTGCCGGATTTAATATCACTATCTAGAAATGCCACTTTTAGAAAGTGAGCATTTCTTTGCACTTAAATCTTTCTGTGCCTTACAATCCACGTCTGGCTGGGCTTAGTTGACAGCTCCTTGTGCATTCACTCAGACATACCCCAAACACAGGGTACTCAGCCTCACTTGCATACATCTGCATTTTGAATGGATCTTCCTGGGCTGGGAGGGTGGAGGGCCTGCTCTCACACAAAGGACTGCCACACCCCCTACTGGGACCCTGGCAGACAGGATTGAACTGAAAGGGGACCTGGTGCACTTCTTAGCCACTCTTTGAAGTCTCCCCCACTTCAAAGGCACATTTGGGTATAAAACAGGGCCTCTGCCCTACCTCATCAGACACTTGCTGGAGAAGAAACCTGAACCAGAACCTGCATCCTGCCAAGAAGAACTGCCTGGCTGCCTAAAGGACTCACCTGTCTGCTTTCTACAAAGGACTGCTGACTTGCTGTTGCCCTGCTGCCTTGCTGAACTCTTGCCTTGCTGCTGAAGTGCTCTCAAAGGGCTTGGATAGAGCTTGCCTCCTGTTCCCTGAAGTCTCAGGACCAAAAAGACTTCTCTTTTTCATTTGGACGCCTTGTGCAGCGAAAAATTCGGTGCTCAGCTTGCTCTGCGGTGAAAAATTCACCGCATGCCGATCCGGAAAGACGCCGCTCGACGCGACGCCTGCGGTGCGACCGGAACTTCGACGCACGGCCTCGCCTGGACAACGCCGCCTGACTTCAGAAAGGAAATCGACGCGACGCCTGCCGGGAGGGAGAAGATTCCACGCACAGCCCGCCGGAACGACGCGCAGCCGGAAAACAAGCCTAGGATTCCACGCACAGACCCCGGGACATCTGGTAATCCTGCGAACCACAGAAAGAGACTGTCCGCTCGCCGGAAAACGACGCCCGACTTCCCCGCGTGAAAAATAATGACGCAACTCCGTGTGTGCTGGGGAGAAATCGACGTACACACCATTTTTCCACGTATTTCTTCTGCGGCCCTTTGCGGAGATTTTCCATTTTAAACCAGGTACTTTGTGCTTGAAAGAGACTTTGTTTGCTTTTTAAAGACTTAAGACACTTTACATCACTTTTCAGTGATATCTCTACAATTTCATATTGCATCTTTATTCGTTTTGACCTGCAAATATCCAGATAAATATATTATATTTTTCTAAACACTGTGTGGTGTATTTTTGTGGTGCTATTTGGTGTTATTGTATGATTTATTGCACAAATACTTTACACATTGCCTTCTAAGTTAAGCCTGACTGCTCGTGCCAAGCTACCAGAGGGTGGGCACAGGATAATTTTGGATTGTGTGTGACTTACCCTGACTAGAGTGAGGTTTCTTGCTTGGACAGAGGGTAACCTGACTGCCAAACAAAAACCGAATTTCTAACACAAAGGGACTCCAAGGGCTTGCTGGCTTGCCTCCTGTTTTCTGAAGCCTCAGGGACACAAAAGACTTCCACCTCACATGCTAAAGCTCTTGAACCCGTTTTCAACAAACCTCTGACCCCCAAGAGGTGCCTTTCCAGTACTGGGCCCTTGAAAGTGTTTTTTCTGCTCTTTAACTCAGGCTTTTGGGCTCTTCGCAGCCTCGAACGGGAAAGTTTGCTCCTGAACCTCATGGCTCATCCAGAAATCCAGAGTGAGCTGCTGCAAGTTTGTCTCTTCAAGCAGCAAGCAACGCTGCTCATGACTACGAGGCTCCAACCCACCTGTCTGTTCAACTGGTCCACTCCTCACGCCTGTAGACCACTGTTAGAGACGATCTCAATGCTCCTGGCTAACTTTTTCCCCACAAACAGGACTCTAGGCCTAATTCTTGAGAAAGTAAAACTTCACCTGGACTTACATGGGACTGTATCCAAAGCACACTCCATTGCAGTCAACCTGAACTTTTGGATTTAACCAAGACTAGCACGACCAGATACCCTCAGTTGGCGCAGTATGCTTCTAAGCACTATATTGCATTTTAATCTTTAACAATGTAAAACTCAAATTCTATGTGTTGGATATTTGTCGTTTTCGTCTTGTTTTGTTCATAACATTAAGTTCTATAGTCATAACCAGGTGTGTGTTGTTTTTGTATGGTGTTTTCACTGTTTTGCTGTTTGAAGTGTTGCACAAATACTTTACACATGGCCTCTTAAATTAACCGCTTCGCTGCCAGGCCTTTTCCCCCTCAGGTGCCAGGCCTTTTTTTTGCCATTTGGGACAGTTTGCGCTTAGGCCCTCATAACTTTTTCTCCACAAAAGCTACCCATGCCAAATTTGCTTCCTTTTTTCCTGACATCCTAGGGATTCTAGAGGTACCCAGAGTCTGTAGGTTCCCCTGAAGGAGACCAAGAAATTAGCCAAAATACACCAAAAAGTTTGTTTTGTTTTTTAAAAAATGGGAAAAAGGGCTGCAGAAGAAGTCTTGTGGTTTTTTCCCTGAACATGGCATCAACAAATGGTTAACAGTGCTAAAATCACAATTTTACCAGCGTTCAGGAACAGGCAGACGTGAATCAGAAAACCCATTATTGAACGCAAGTGTGACATTTTACTGGCACATACCCCATTTAACTATTTTTTGTGCTTTCTGGCTCCTTCCAGTGAGTGACAGAAATGGGTATGAAATCAATGCTGGTTCCCAGAAAGCTAAACATTTCTGAAAAGTAGACAAGATTCTGAATTCAGCAAGAGGTAATTTGTGTAGATCCTACAGGTTTTTTATACAGAAAATAACAGCTGAAATTAAAAAATATTGAAATTGAGGTAAAAAAACAGGCATTTTCTCCACGTTTTACACTGTAACTTTTTCCTGCATGTTAGATTTTTGAAAGCAATATACTGTTACATCTGCTGGACTCTTCTGGTTGCGGGGATATATAGGGCTTGTGGGTTCATCAATAACCCCAGGTACCCAGAGCCAATAAATGAGCTGCACCTTGCAATGGGTTTTCATTGTATACCGGGTATACAGCAATTAATTTGCTGAAATATAAAGAGTGAAAAATAGGTATCAAGAAAACCTTTGTATTTCCAAAATGGCCACAAGATAAGGTGTTGAGAAGCAGTGGTTATTTACACATCTCTGAATTCCGGGATGCCCATACTAGCATGTGAAATATAGGGCATTTCTCAAACAATGTCTTTTTTACACTGTCTTTCATTTGGAAGGCAAAAATGTAGAGAAATACAAGGGACAATAACACTTGTTTTGCTATTCTGTGTTCCCCCAAGTCTCCCAATAAAAATGGTACCTCACTTGCTCGCGACAGGAAACGCAACATGGACACATCACATTTTTACATGGAACTCTGATGTGTTTTTTGCAAAGTCCCTAGTTGTAGATGTTGGCCTCTAGCTCAGCCGGCACGTGGGGAAACCTAACAAACCTGTGCATTGTTTAAAACTAGACACCTAGGGGAATCCAGGATGGGGTGATTTGTGGGGCTCTCACCAGGTTCTGTTACCTAGAATCCTTTGCAAACCTCAAAATTTGGCCAAAGAACACATTTTCCTCATATTTCGGTGACAGAAAGTTCTGGAATCTGAGAGGAGCCACAAATCTTCTTCTACCCAGCTTTCCCCCATCTCCTGATAAAAATGGTACCTCACTTGTGTGGATAGGCCTAGTGCCTGCGACAGGAAATGCCCCAAAACACAACGTGGACACATCACATTTTCCCAAAGAAAACAGAGCTATTTTTTGCAAAGTGCCTTGCTGTGGATTTTGGCCTCTAGCTCAGCCGGCACCTAAGGATCCCTACCAAAACTGGGCATTTTTTAAAACTAGACAGCTAGGGGAATCCAAGAAAGGGTGACTTATGGGGTTCTCACCAGGTTCTGTTACCCAGAATCCTTTAAAAACCTCAACATTTGTCAAAAAAACACTTTTGCCTCAAATTTTGGTCACAGAAAGTTCTGGAATCTGAGAGGAGCCACAAATTTCCTTTGACTTAGCGTTCCCCTAAATCCCCCGATACAAATGGTGCCTCACTTGTGTGGGTAGACCTAGTGCGCATGACAGGAAATGCCCCAAAACACAACATGGACACATCTCATTTTCCCAAAGAAAACTTAGCTGTTTTTTGCAAAGTGCCAAGCTGTGGATCTTCGCCTCTAGCTCAGCCGGCACCTAGGGAAACCTACCAAACTCGTGCATTTCTTTAAAACTAGACACCGAGGGAATCCAAGATGGGGAGTCTTTTCGGGACTCTCACCAGGTACAGTTACCCAGAATCCTTTGCAAACCTCAAAATTCGATAAAAATGGTACCTCACTTGTGTGGGTAGGCCTAGTGCCCGTGACAAGAAATGCCCCAAAACACAACGTGGACACATCACATTTTCCCCAAGAAAACAGAGCTGTTTTTTGCAAAGTGCCTAGCAGTGGATTTTGGCCTCTAGCTCAGCCAGCACCTAAGGATCCCTACCAAAACTGGGCATTTTTGAAAACTAGACACATAAGGGAATCCAAGATGGGGTGACTTGTGGGGCTCTCACCAGGTTCTGTTACCCAGAATCCTTTGCAAACCTCAAAATTTGGCCAAAGAACAAGTTTTCCTCATATTTCGGTGACAGAAAGTTCTGGAATCTGAGAGGAGCCACAAATCTTCTTCTACCCAGCTTTCCCTTAAGTCTCCCATTAAAAATGGTACCTCACTTGTGTGGACAGGCCTAGTGCCCGCCACAGGAAATGCCCCAAAACACAACGTGGACACATCACATTTTCCCAAAGAAAACAGCTGTTTTTTGCAAAGTGCCTTGCTGTCAATTTTGGCCTCTTGCTCAACCAGCACCTAAGGATCCCTACCAAAACTGGGCATTTTATAAAACTGGACACCTAGGGGAATCCAAGATGGGGTGACTTGTGGGGCTCTCAGGATGTTCTGTTACCCAGAATTCTTTGAAAACCTCAAAATTTATTAAAAAAAACACTTTTGCCTCACATGTTGATCACAGAAAGTTCTAGAATCTGAGAGGAGCCACAAATTTCCTTCGACCTAGCGTTCCCCTAAGTCTCCCGATAAAAATGGTGCCTCACTTGTGTGGTTAGACCTAGTACTTGCGACAGGAAATGCCCCAAAACACAACGTGGACACATCACATTTTCCCAAAGAAAACAGAGCTATTTTTTGCAAAGTGCCTTGCTGTGGATTTTGGCCTCTAGCTCAGCCGGCACCTAAGGATCCCTACCAAAACTGGGCATTTTTTAAAACTAGACAGCTAGGGGAATCCAAGAAAGGGTGACTTGTGGGGTTCTCACCAGGTTCTGTTACCCAGAATCCTTTGAAAACCTCAAAATTTGTCAAAAAAACACTTTTGCCTCAAATTTTGGTCACAGAAAGTTCTGGAATCTGAGAGGAGCCACAAATTTCCTTTGACTTAGCGTTCCCCTAAATCCCCAGATACAAATGGTGCCTCACTTGTGTGGGTAGACCTAGTGCGCATGACAGGAAATGCCCCAAAACACAACATGGACACATCTCATTTTCCCAAAGAAAACTTAGCTGTTTTTTGCAAAGTGCCAAGCTGTGGATCTTCGCCTCTAGCTCAGCCGGCACCTAGGAAAACCTACCAAACTCGTGCATTTCTTTAAAACTAGACACCGAGGGAATCCAAGATGGGGAGTCTTTTCGGGACTCTCACCAGGTACAGTTACCCAGAATCCTTTGCAAACCTCAAAATTCGATAAAAATGGTACCTCACTTGTGTGGGTAGGCCTAGTGCTCGTGACAAGAAATGCCCCAAAACACAACGTGGACACATCACATTTTCCCCAAGAAAACAGAGCTGTTTTTTGCAAAGTGCCTAGCAGTGGATTTTGGCCTCTAGCTCAGCCAGCACCTAAGGATCCCTACCAAAACTGGGCATTTTTGAAAACTAGACACATAAGGGAATCCAAGATGGGGTGACTTGTGGGGCTCTCACCAGGTTCTGTTACCCAGAATCCTTTGCAAACCTCAAAATTTGGCCAAAGAACAAGTTTTCCTCATATTTCGGTGACAGAAAGTTCTGGAATCTGAGAGGAGCCACAAATCTTCTTCTACCCAGCTTTCCCTTAAGTCTCCCATTAAAAATGGTACCTCACTTGTGTGGACAGGCCTAGTGCCCGCCACAGGAAATGCCCCAAAATACAACGTGGACACATCACATTTTCCCAAAGAAAACAGCTGTTTTTTGCAAAGTGCCTTGCTGTCAATTTTGGCCTCTTGCTCAACCAGCACCTAAGGATCCCTACCAAAACTGGGCATTTTATAAAACTGGACACCTAGGGGAATCCAAGATGGGGTGACTTGTGGGGCTCTCAGGGTGTTCTGTTACCCAGAATTCTTTGAAAACCTCGAAATTTATAAAAAAAAACACTTTTGCCTCACATGTTGATCACAGAAAGTTCTAGAATCTGAGAGGAGCCACAAATTTCCTTCGACCTAGCGTTCCCCTAAGTCTCCCGATAAAAATGGTGCCTCACTTGTGTGGTTAGACCTAGTACTTGCGACAGGAAATGCCCCAAAACACAACATGGACACTTCTCATTTTCTCAAAGAAAACTTAGCTGTTTTTTGCAAAGTGCCAAGCTGTGGATCTTGGCCTCTAGCTCAGCCAGCACATAGGGAAACCTACCAAACGTGTGCATTTTTTTATCTAGACACCGAGGGAATCCAGGATGGGGTGACTTTTTGGGGCTCTCACCAGGTTCAGTTACCCAGAATCCTTTGCAAACCTCACAATTTGGCCCAAAAAACACTTTTCCTCACATTTCGGTGACAGAACGTTCTGGAATGTGAGAGGAGCCACAAATTTCCTTCCACCTAGCGTTACCCCAAGTCTCTCGATAAAAATGGTACCTCACTTGTGTGGGTAGGCCTAGCGCCCGCGACAGGAAATGCCCCAAAACACAACGTGGACACATCACATTTTCGAAAAGGAAACAGAGCTGTTTTTTGCAAAGTGTCTACCTGTGGATTTGGGCCTCTAGCTCAGTTGACACCTAAGGAAACCTACCAAACCTGTGCATTTTTTAAAGCTAGACACCTAGGGGAATCCATGATAGGGTAGCTTGTGGGGCTCTCACCAGGTTCTGCTACCCAGAATCCTTTGCAAACCTCAAAATTTGGCCTTAAAAAAAATGTTCCTCACATTTTGGTGACAGAAAGTTCTGGAATCTGAGAGGAGCCACAAATTTCCTTCATCCCCATAGCGTTCCCCCAAGTCTCCCGATAAAAATGGTGCCTCACTTGTGTGGGTAGACCTAGTGTTTGTGACAGGAAATGCCTTAAAACACAACATGGACACATCACATTTTCCCAAAGAAAACAGAGCTGTTTTTTGCAAAGTGCCAAGCTGTGGATTTTGGCCTCTAGCTCAGCCGGCACCTAGGGAAACCTACCAAACCTGTGCATTTTTGAAAACTAGACATCTAGGGGAATCCAGGATGGGGTGGCTTTTTGGGGCTCTCACCAGGTTATGTTACCCAGAATCCTTTGCAAACCTCACAATTTGAAAGCAAAACAGAACCAGGGCACTCCGAGTAATGAGTCCACAATGAAAAAAGATGCAGATTTCTTTATTTCCTTATGTTGAGAGACATCAAACATCGATGTTCAGAGACAGCCAACACGTGTTTCGTCCACACGGACTTTTTCAAGGCATAAAGATGGTTGAGAACAGTATATCCAATGTTGTCCCTTAATGAACAGGAAACGGCGGTCCTCTATGGTAAAAGGACTGTATACATCAAAACATCCGGAAATTTAGGGGTGGTGTATTTCGGGGCCCTGATAAGCCCACACCTGACCTCTCCCGGTCCTGAGAGGCAGGGAGAAATGAAGGAACGGCGTGCGCGTAGTCCCAACGAAAAAGTAAGCCTTTTTCTAAACTAGACACCGAGGGAATCCAGGATGGGGTGACTTTTTGGGGCTCTCACCACGTTCAGTTACCCAGAATTCTTTGCAAACCTCACATTTTGGCCACAAAAACACTTTTTCCTCTCATTTCGGTGACAGAAAGTTCTGGAATGTGAGAGGAGCCACAAATTCCCTTCCACCTAGCGTTCCTCTAAGTCTCTCAATAAAAATGGTACCTCACTTGTGTGGGTAGGACTAGTGCTCACTACAGGATATGCCCCAAAACACAACGTGGACACATCACATTCTCCCAAAGAAAACAGAGCTGTTTTTTGGAAAGTACCTAGCTGTGGATTTTGGCCTCTATCTCAGTTGGCACCTAAGGAAAACTACCAAACCTGTGCATTTTTTAAAACTAGACACCTAGGGGAATCCAAGATGGTGTGACTTGTGGGGCTCTCACCAGGTTCTGTTACCCAGAATCCTTTGCAAACCTCAAAATGTTGCCAAAAAAAACACTTTTTCCTCACATTTCGGTGACAGAAAGTTCTGGAATCTGAGAGGAGCCACACATTTCCTTCTACCCAGTGTTCCCCCAAGTCTCCCTATAAAAATGGTAACTCACTTGTGGGTAGGCCTAGTGCCTGTGAAAGGAAATGCCCCAAAACACTATCTGGACACATCAAAATGATCAAATACAAAACTGCCTGTTTTTTCGGGGGGACCTGCGTTTTTGGTCCTGGGCTTAACAGCCATACAGGGAAACCTACCAAACCCAGACATTTCTGAAAACTAGACACCCGAGGGAGTCCAGGAAGGTGTGACTTGCGTGGATCCCAAAGTGTTGTCTTACCCAGAATCCTCAGCAAACCTCAAATTTAGCTGAAACATCATATTGTTCCCACATTTCGGTGTGGGATCACCTTACCGGGACGAATTTCCTACCACCCAACGTTTCCCTCAGTCTCCCGGTAAAAATGATACCCCACTTGTGTAGGTGGACCAAGTGCCTGTGACAGGGAAGAGCCAAAAACATGTCGAAATTGAGGGGGAACCAAAGCGCGTTCAAAAGGGCAGTTTGAAAAAAAAAAATGTAGGCTGCCAAGTGGAGCAACATTTTTATTGGTATAGATGAGACAATGCTGGGTGGTTGGAATTTTGTGGATTCCTGCAGATTTCGGAAGGTTCCATCACAAAAATGTGGAAAAAAATTGTGATTTCCAACAAAGTTGGAGGTTTGCTGGGCATAGTGGGTAAGAAAATGGTGCGGGTTGCATATGAAACACATCACCCTGGATTCACCCAGATGTTTAGTTTTCAGATATGTCTAGTCCTTGTGGATTTTTCTACATGGCAGCGTCCCAAAGTCCAAAAAGTGCAGCCCTCACCATTGCAAGTGGGACGATTTTGAGAGTTAGCCAAGCTCTCATAGCCCAAATGTAAAACCAGAACCCAAAATATTCAAATGTCCTCTTGCTTGCCATGGGATAAGATGTTTTAGTGTGTGGGGGTAGAGCGGAAAGACTGTTACCCCCTTCAGTTGGGTTGGAGGCATACCATGTCCATACTGGTTGGTAGCCACCACCACACTGTTTTTTTTAAATTCCCTGGCATCTAGTAGACTTTCTGCATCCCCCAGGGTGTGGCTCGGGGGTAATTGCCCCATCTTCCCACTGGTGGGCAGAACAACTTTGACCCCATTTATTTGACCCTCTTATTTTGAAAAAAAATCTTCCCTGGTCTCTGGTGGTCTTCAGATGGGCCTTTCAAAAATAGGCTGATCTGCCCCGAAGGGCGACAGATATGGTCAACAGCAATGTGCCCCCTTGAGGAGCGACCCTTGCCCAAGGGGCTGCCCCCCAAACAAAACACACACATACACACACACCAATCCTTTGTGCCTAAGTGGTTTCTGCCCCTCCCAGGGGCAGATCGGCTAAATAGAAATGTACCGATCTACCCCAAAAGGGAGCAGAAATGGCCTAAATTAAATTTGCCTCACCCCAGGGGAGTGACCCTTGCCTAAGGGGTCGGTCCCTTCGCGTGAAATTGGCGCCAAAAAAAATCCCTGGTGCCTAGTGGTTTCTGCCCCCCTTGGAGGCAGATCGGCCTAATAAAAATAGCCCAATCTGCCCCCAAGGGGGCTGAAATGGCCTTAAATAAATGTTCCCCCAGGGGAACGACCCTTCCCTGAGGGGTCGGTCCCCTTGCGCGAAATTGATGCAAAAAAATAAAAAACCCTGGTGTCCAGTGGTTTCTGCCCCACTTTGGGGCAGATTAGCCTAATAAATATAGGCCGATATGCCCCCAACGGGGCAGAAATGGCCTAAATACAATTTGCCCTCTCAGGGGAGTGACCCTTGCCTAAGGGGTCGCTCCCCATATATAAAAAAAAGTCAAAAATATATATATATCCTTGTAGATCGGCCTAATTATAATAGGCCGATCTGCCCCCAGGGGGGGCAGAAAAGGCCTAAAAGTATTTTGCTCCCCTCTTTCAATAATATGAAAAAAAAAATCTCTGGTGTCTAGTGGTTTCTGCCCACTTGAGGGCAGATAGGCCTAATAAAAATAGGTCGATCTGCTGCCAGGGGGGCAGTAATGGCCTAAAAATAATGTCCCCCCCGGTGTGCGGCCCTTGCCCAAGGGGCCACTTCCCTTATTGAGAAATACAAAAAAAAAACAACTCCCTGGTGTCTAGTGGGCATTTCTGCTGCCCGATCGCATTGCAATCGGGCAGCAGAAATGCTGAGAAAGACATCAAAGGAAAGGAAAGGCCTTTCCTTTCCTTTGATGCCTCTCTCGGCCCCTCCACGTGATCAGAGGAGAAATTCTTTTGCATTTCTCTTCCGGTCAGCTTCCAGTGCTGAGGGGCAGGCCTCTGATGAGGTCAGCGCGTGATCGCATGCTGACGTCATCAGACTCTACGTGGGACAAAGGGAAGGGCGGGGGTGGAAGGGGAAGTGATTTCCCTTCCAATCCTGCCCAGGGGAGTGAGGTGCGAGGCCCCGGCTGGAGCTCTAGAGCTTCACCCGAGGGCCCTTATTTGGACGTAACGGTTACGTCCTGGGCACCCGAACGGCGCTGCCCATGACTTAACTGTTGCATCCAGGTCACCCGAGGGGTTGAGCCTGTGAAGCCAGACTTCTCTGTGCCAAGCTACCAGACTCTACAGACAGGTTCATTTATGGTGTGTATCTGACCTACAATGACTAGGATTGTGGTCCCAGCTTGGACAGAACGCATACCTCTGCCTACCCGAACCCAATTTCCAGTGCTTTGTATTTGCGAATTCAGTGGCGTTCTCACAATATAAAACAACCCCAAACTAATAAAATTCCTTGCCTGTCTACATGTTTCTTATGTGCAGTGGAAATGACTGGATAATTAACAAACTGGAACGGTTCTAGTTTAATTGATTGGAGAGATTTTGCGCCCAAACCCCAAGACCACTTCCAACTTTTATCCAGTACATCAAAAGTTGCTTTGGAATTCAGGCAGAGCACTCTTCCGCGATTATGCATCACACTGCAATGAAGCACTTGAGCAAACAGAACACAAGCGGCTCTTTATAACCGATCCAATCTTACTAAAAACAAAGGAAATAACGCATTTGTGAGTCTCTAAACCTCCAGTGTGAACATGATGACTTCACCACAGACCGCCCTATCTAGTGAAAGTCAAAGCTATTTGTTTTCCTTTCCAAAATAAGATGGTGTGTTCCTTCTGAGGTAACCTTCCCCTGCAGCTTCCGCCAGTCGCCATGAGTATGATGCATACATTCACTTATTTGGCCCTCGTCTGGACAGGGCCTGGGGAATCAGTGTGCTAGTATTTGTGGAGCCCGACGGAAGATTAGAAGACTTCAGCCTGTTTTGTTTCTCAGTTCTGTAAAATTTCAGAGCAGCAATAGCCGCAGTAGGTTCTCACCATGTCACTCCTTGCATCTTTATCACTCTGTCAGGATGCCCATCCGCACTACACATAAAGGTGGCAAGGTCTTGAATGAGCAAATTTCTTTTTCGCTGCTTCCTGGAATAATGGAGGGTCATGCTGGTTAGCACAGCCTACACATAGCGAGAACAAAGGTAGAATTGAATGAACGCCGGCTTCTGTCAATAACGTGCACACATCTCGACATGTTTCCCGTAAAATGTTTTGCACATTTAACGGCATCCTCGAATCATATCCATGCGTAACTATATACTTACAAGATTTAGAACAGAATGCTGTTTAAAAACAGAACCACATTTAGTTTTTCATAAATGACCCCAAGGAAAAAACGCGTTTGTGTGATTTTACGAGAAAATAAACAATTAATATGACATTAAAACAATCATAGTGCTCAAAGATAGATGTTCCAAAACATATTTGGAAACAAAAAGCACGAGTGTTACATTACTTTGCCAAGATAATTCCCTTCTATTCTTCTAATTTCAGGAACAACCTCACCTTTTTTGATTACTCTTTCCAATATGGTCCTTAACTGGCCTGATATCTATACCATATTTATGATTATCATTCACTGAATTAATGATTGGTGCAGTCACATTCTCTAAACAGAAATACGCTGTTGTTTTATTTACAGCTATATCCTTGCCAGTATTTATAGTGAACTATACTAAGTCGAGATCACTAGCCTGTTCTCATTGCAAAGGCAGTATCAGTTGATTCCGATGTTCTAATCAAGAGGGAAGATCCTTTCACTGCAGAAGATTTCCTCAAATGAAGGAATTTGATAGGGCACTGTTTCCCGGTTATTCCCTCCTCCCAGTGGTTTCCTTTTCTATCTTTTTCACCATTATTTATATTCAGTGTTTACTAAACACCAAATTACATTTACCCCTTCGCTGCCAGGCCTTTTCCCTCTCAGGTACCAGGCCTTTTTTTGGCTATTTGGGTCAGTTTGCCCTTAGGCCCTCATAACTTTTTGTCCACATAAGCTACCCACGCCAAATTTTTGACCTTTTTTCCAACATCCTAGGGATTATAGAGGTACCCGGAGTTTGTGGGTTCCCCTGGAGGAAACCAAGAAAGTAGTCAAAAAACAGCAAAAATAATCTTTCAAAAAAAAAAATGGGAAGAAGGGCTTAAGAAGAAGGCTTGTGTTTTTTCCCCTGAAAATGGCATTAACAAAGGGTTTGCAGTGCTAAAATCACCATCTTCCCAGCTTTCAAGAACAGGCAGACAATCACAAAACCACATTTTTCAACACAATTTTGGCATTTTTCTGGGACATACCTAATTTTTACTATGTTTTGTGCTTTAAGCCTCCCACCAGTTAGTGACAGAAATGGGTGTGAAACCAATGCTGGATCCCAGAAAGCTAAACATTTCTGAAAAGTAGACAAAATTCTGAATTTAGCAAGGGGTAATTTGTGTAGATCCTACAACATTTCCTACAGAAATAACAACTGAAATAAAGAAATATTGAAATGGAGTTGAAAAAACAGCCATTTTTCTCCACGTTTTACTCTGTAACTTTTTCCTGCGATGTCATCTTTTTTAAAGCAATATACCGTTAAATCTGCTGGACTCTTCTGGTTGCGGGGATATATAAGGCTTGTAGGTTCATCAAGAACCCTAGGTACCCAGAGCCAATAAATGAGCTGCAACTTGCAATGAGTTTTCATTGTATACCGGGTATACAGCAATTCATTTGCTGAAATATAAAGAGTGAAAAATAGGTATCAAGGAAACCTTTGCATTTCCAAAATGGGCACAAGATAAGGTGTTGAGAAGCAGTGGTTATTTGCACGTCTCTGAATTTCGGGCTCCCCATATTAGCATGTGAATTGCAGTGCATTTCTCAAATAGACGTGTTTTTTACACACTGTCTTACAGTTGGAAAGAAGAAATGTAGAGAAAGACAGGGGGCAATAACACTTGTTCTTCTTTTCTGTGTTCCCCCAAGTCACCCTATAAAAATGGTATCTCACTTGTGTGGGTAGGCCTAGTGACCGGGACAGGAAATGCCCCAAAACACAATGTGGACACATCACATTTTCCCAAAGAAAACAGAGCTGTCTTTTGCAAAGTGCCAAGCTGTGAATTTTGGCCTCTAGCTCAGCCGGCACGTAGGCAAACCTACCAAACCTGTGCATTTTCGAAAATTAGACACCTAGGGAAATCCAAGATGGGGTCACTTGTGGGGCTCTCACCAGGTTCTGTTACCCAGAATCCTTTGCAAACCTTAAAATTTGGCCAAGAAACACTTTTTCCTCATATTTTGGAGACAGAAATTTCTGGAATCTGAGAGGAGCCACAAATTTCTTTCCTTCCAGCGTTCCCCCCAAGTCTCCGGATAAAAATGGTGCCTCAGTTGTGTGGGTAGACTTAATGCCTGCGGCAGGAAATGTCCCAAAACACAACAAGGACACACCACATTTTCCAAAAGAAAACAGAGCTGTTTTTTGCAAAGTGCCTAGCTGTGGATTTTGGCCTCTAGCTCAGCCGGCACCTAGGGAAACCCACCAAACCTGTGCATTTTTGAAAGCTAGACACCTAGGTGAATCCAGGATGGGGTGACTTGTGGGGCTCTCACCAGGTTCTGCTACCTAGAATCCTTTGCAGACATCAAAATTTGGCAAAAAAACACTTTTTCCTCACATTTCGGTGACAGAAAGTTCTGGAATCTAAGAGGAACCACACATTTCCTTTCACCCAGCATTCCCCCAAGTCTCCAGATAAAAATGGAACCTCACTTGTGTAGGTAGGCCTAGTGCCCACAAAAGGAAATTCCCCAAAACACTATGTTGACACATCAAAATTATCAAATACAAAACTACCTGATTTTGCGGGGGCACCAGCATTTTTGGTCTTTGGCTCAGCAGCCATATAGAGAAGCCTACCAAACCCAAACATTTCTGAAAACTAGACACACAAGGGAGCCAGGGAGGTGTGACTTGCATGGATCCCCCAGTGTTTTCTTACCCAGAATCCTCAGCAAACCTCAAATGTAGCAAAAAAATAACATTTTCCATATTCCCCTCAGTATCCCAGTAAAATGTTTACCTCACTTGTGTAGGTGGGCCAAGTGCCTGATACAGGGAAGAGTCAAAAACATGTTGAAATTAAGGGGGAACCAAAGCGGGTCCAAAAGGGCAGTTTGAAAAAAAAAAATTTAGGGTGACAAGTGGGGCAGATTTTTTATCGGTATATATGCAACAATGCTGGGTGGTAGGAATTTTGTGGATTCCTCCAGATTCTAGAAGGTTCCATCACAAAAATGTGGGAAAATGTATGATTTCCAGCAAAGTTGGCGGTTTGCAGGGCCTTGTGGGTAAGAAAATGGTGCGGGTGTATGTGAAGCACACCACCCTGGACTCACCCAGATGTTTCGTTTTCATATATCTAGGTCTTGTGGATTGTTCTGCATGGCAGCATCCCAAAGTGCAAAAAGTGCAGCCCTCACCATTGTAAGTGGGACGATTTTGAGAGTTAGACAAGCTCTCATGACCGAAATGTAAAACCAAAACCCAAAATAATCAAATGTCCTCTTAATTGCCCTGGAATAAGATGTTTTAGTGTGCAGGGGAGAGCTGAAAGACTGTTACCTCCTTCAGTTGGGGTGGGGGCATAACCATGCCCACACTAGTTGGGAGCCACCACCCCACTATTTTTTTTTTCTTTCAAATTCCCTGTCATCTAGTAGGCTTTCTGCCCCCCCACCCCCAGAGAGTGAATCGAGGGTAATGGCCCCATCTGCCTACTAGTGGGCAGAACAACTTTGGCCCCATTTATTTGAGGTGGGGTTATGGCCACACTCCCACCCTCTTTTTTTGAAAAACAAATCTTCCCTTGTCTCTGGTGGCCTTTCTGCCCCCGGATGGGCCTTCCAAAAATAGGCTGATCTGCTCCCAAGGGTGGCAGATATGGCCAACAGTAATGTGCCCCCATGGGGAGCGACCCTTGCCCAAGGGGCTGCTCCCCCAAACAAAACACACAAATACACACACACCAATCCCTGGTGCCTAAGTGTTTCATGCCCCCCATGGGGGAAAATCAGCCTAATAGAAGTAGGCCGACCTGCCCCCAAAGGGGGGCAGAAATGGACTAAAATAAATCCCCCCTCCCCAGGGGAGCAACCCTTGCCTAAGGGGTCGCTCTCCTTGCGTGAAATTGAAAAAAAAAAAAAAAATCCTGGTGTCTAGTGGCTTAAGGCTGATCTGCCCCCAAGGGGGGAAGAAATGGTCTATAATAAAATTGTCCACCAGGGGAGTGACCCTTGCATAAGGGGGTCACTCCCCACGTCTAAAAAAATAAATAAAAAAATGGATCCCTGGTGCCTAGAGGTTTCTGCCCCTCGGGGGCAGATCGGCCTAATTAAAATATGCCGATCTGCCCACGGGGGGGCAGAAAAGGCCTAAAACAAAATTTGCTCCCCCAGGGGAGCGACGCTTGCCTAAGGGGTCACTCACCTCACGTGAAACTGACCTAAAAAATAAAATCCCTGGTGTCTAGTGGGCATTTCTGCTGCCTGATTTCATTGCGATTGGGCAGCAGAAATGCTGAGAGAGATATCACAGGAAAGGAAAGGCCTTTCTTTTCCTTTGATGCCTCTCTTGCCCCCTCCATGTGATCGGAGGAGAAATACTTTTGCATTTCTCCTCCGATCCGCCGGGGCAATCTCTGATGAGTTCAGCGTGCGATTGCGTGCTGATGTCATCAGATGCCACGGGAGGGGTGTCCTGGGGTTTGGGGGTGGAAGGGGAAGCGATTCCCCTTTCATCCCTGCCCATGGGAGGGGGGTGCGAGGCCATTGTGGGGAGGTGCCCATACCAGGACTTAACGGTTACGTCCTCGGCACCCGAGCAGGCATCCTTTCTCAGTGTAGCCGCTCATCTCTTCTACCTGTTGACTGAGCCTATAGTCATATTCTTAAGTGTTCCCTCATAGGGCTTCCTAATATCTAAGTTTTTTAAGCCAACAGCAAATTCTAGGACTATGGTTGAAGTTTCTATGGATACTTTGGTTTTCTCTACAGCTAACTTTAATATTATTCAGAGGTTGCATGGGCTTAGGTTAGGTTTTTCATTTTATACTACCCTGCAGCTTATAAAAGGAGTCCATGGATTTCAGTCTAGTTGAGTTTTTTGTATTACTCGTTTGCATTTTTTTCACTACATCACTTTCTCTGTCATTATTTTCTGCCCAAGTGTTCTCTGTGGTATAGAAATTGTTTAGGTCTCAAAGAGCCATGATACACTTAATGGGGGTTATGTTCTGCCTTATTGGAAAATAATACCTCTCAACATCACCTGACAAAATATGGTGTGAGTGCTATTACAGCACTCAAATGCCAACGATTTCTAAGAGCCTTCCCCGAACATAACTACAGCAAAACCCACCTGTTGGCCTTGTCTTAGGGAGGTCCTGAGCAATTCCAGAGGCAGGGATTTTAAAGAAAATTCCCCTTTTGCTTCACTGTGTGACTATGTGGCTGCTCTTGCAAAGGAAGGTGCTTTGTTCTTAAACACTGAGCTGTGCTTGTAATTAGGCCTGTGTGTGCAGATATTGGTGCATGGGATACTGCAGCCTTTGCCTGTGAGATGAGGGGACAGTCACGGTTATCTGTGCATGTCAGGTGCAGAGGCTGGGCAGACAAGCAGCTGTGCTTCCTTTAAATGGGTCAGAAAGGGAAAGAGAGCTGTACATTTGATGTGTGGGGAACAGCCCCAGGACTTTACGAGGAAAGTGGCAAAGGGAAAGCCAGACTTAGATCCTTCAGCTTCCCCAGCAGAATCTGCAGTCCTTCCTGCACCCTTACAATCCACGAAAGGGCAGTGCTTCAGCAAGCCTATTCAGCAGCCTCCTGCTAACTTAGTCTTCATTGAATTTCAGTGTCTGGGTCTCCAACCTTCAGCCGCAGGAATGGAAGCTGAACTTGCCCTCCCTCATGGCCATATCAAACCAGAGGTGTCAAAAACTGATTCCACTTTGCTTTATAATTAATAGCCAAATTTGAGTAGACATCCACTTAAGCATTTGCAGAATCTCCTTTCAAGGATTGTACCCAGCCATTATGTTAAGCTTTCAACACCTGAGTTCATCAGTTGTTTTGTTGAAGTGGTGGTATAGTGGTAGCCTAGCAATGACCAGACTGTTCAATTCATTGCCTGTCACTAGTACCAAATAGAGCACTATCTTTACTTGCAACTAATGTTAATTCTGTATACAGTCTTGCATCTACAAATTGCCTGCTGTTTCAAAATACATCCTCTTTATGCCTAAAATCTGAGACAAACAACTGATGTTTAACTTTGATTGAATTTTTGAATTGTCAGCTCTCCTTTTTCCTTCAATTGACCCTCATCTTCCTTTCCCATCCTCTTCATGTATTTTTTCTTTGAGCACACCACAACCTTAACCAAGTTACTTTCATGTTTGCCTTAATTGCTATTCATGTATTACTACAATTTGTCCACACTTAACTTCAAAAATCACAACTTTTGCACTTTCAAAACCATACCTCTACAACTTTACTACACCTAACCTCCTGTAGCTCATCTATTTACCTACACTAAACGTCAGCACTATGCTCTCAATGATGATGACTAATGCCTATTAATTTAATCTTCCACACAGCAACTGTACTGAGTGCATGGAATGATTTTCTTCAGCACACAATACTAATGCCAAAAACCAGAATTAACACTGGATTAACCACTAACTTTGGGTTCGGGAGCAGCATGCTGCCTGGTATAAAGTGCTGCAACACCGCATCAGGGTTTGTAAGCATTATATAAAATCATAAACATTTACATTTTAATTTCAAAAACCTTTCTTCAAATATTTTATCCCTAGGTCTCTTTCTGTGATAAGAATTATGTGAAATTAATTTGTAGCTTTTTCTTACCTTTACCCAATACATCAACAAAGTTCTGCAATGAGTACATGGAACCTCATAAACTACTGTCCCCAGCATAACAACTATTGATGTGTAGTCTAAGTTACTCTGTTGTGTGGTTCATGATAGTTCAACATTAGGATGTCCAATAGGTGCAGCTGACAAAACCTGCTGCCAATGAAACAAATGTGTTTTTAAAGGCTTACTATAATCTGCTGCCCCAAAGCATTTAAGAGAAGTGTGCAATTTTTTTTTAAATTACACAAATAAGATTTTATGTTACGCTTGTTGTATTGCCCAAACAAGTGAGTTAAAGTACCAACAGCCATTGCTGATCAAGCTTAGCCTTGGAGACGTTGTAAATCTCCACCTATCCGAACATTGTGAAAGGTATTATTATTAGTATTATTATTATTAGTAGTAGTAATAGTAGAAGTAGTAGTATTTATGGAAAAAGTGTCACAATCACATCTAGGTGTTTGAGTTAGAAAAAACAACAAAATATACTTTTAGTCGGTCAATTTGGATACCCCAGTACAAAGATGCAGTAGTATCACCCATGGAATTTCTTGGGGTTTGTTTGTTCCCATGTGCAGTTTTACATCGTCATTTTGACATCCATGAGTCGGTATTGAGTTAATGTGGTAATACTACACGCTTTCTCCCATTACAAGTAGAACAACTCAGAATCTTGCATTTTTTGACTGCTGAAAACTGACTGGCAAAAACAGTTGTCGCATTTTACCACATATATTAGTCCTGATGCTGTGCCAAATTCACATGATGAGGTAATCACACGCAGCACTCCATGATGTCTAAAAGGCCACTTATTAGGACATAATTGCAAACGTTTAAAACACTTCAACATTTATCATAAGATCAAAACATCTTTGAACGTAATCCCTTGATTCCCCCAACCATTCTCTCTTCATTCCAGCACACCATCCCGCTTTACTCTTCCTTTTACCTTTCTCTCCTTGATCTCCTTCCATTGCCTGTCTCTTTCTCACTTCTTTTACACAAGCATCCTCCAATGAATCCTCCCTGTCCCATCCCAGGCATCCCCGCACCATCTTCCTATGCTTATGATCCCTTTCTCACCCTGCCCCTAGGGGTAGATGTGTCTGTATCTGACTCTCCACCCCCTAACTACCACCACGCAGGAGAGTCCCAGAGGGCCTTTTACTCACCCATGCCAACTATTGCAAAAAGCCAACTCCGCATTTACTTCTTCTGCACCAAACCTTCTCCCTCCCTAATTCCCCAAGCAAGTCCCTTCATTCCAACATATAATAAGCATTTCACAGCACGAAGAGATGCAACCCATCCAAACAAAAAAGATCTGTTTCTTCCTCATGCGCAAACATCTTAGGGCTTGATTTAGATTTTGCCAATGGGTTAATCCATCACAACAGTGATGAATTTCCCATCAGCTGAAATATAAATCTCATTATTTCCTATGGGACTTATATTTTGGTGGACGGGATATCCGTCACCGTTGTGATGAAGTAACCCATCCGCTGAAATCTAAATCAGACCTTTAATATTTAATATTTTTTGCCACACAAAAATCCCTTATTGCACGATTGATTTTCCGCCTGGTTTTACAATCCCCATAGGAGATAATGGGATCGTAAGATGGAGGACGGAATATCCGTCATTTTTGTGAAGGAGTATTTCCATCTGCCAAGACCTAAATCAGGCCCCAAGTCCCATTGCATGGGCTCTGTAGGGTTAGTCCCTATGGCAGAACCAGATTGTTTTCACCCAGCTGTACAACGAGTATGCCCAGACAACCCCATTTTGACACAATGGTCGCTAACAAAGGCAACAGGTTCCTTCATCTTATCCCACTCTTCCCCCACCAGAGAAACCTCATGCCGGCTGCTGGTCAATCCCAGGTTTCATCTGTAGATCTGCCACTCTGTGTACTTAGTCACCCAGTGAATGAATAAATGTCCAACCATGCAAGTGACCATCTTATGTTTCCCTGGGCCACTCACACACACTATGGGATAAAAAAGGTAGGGTGCATGCAGTACCTCCCTCCCCTCCCCAAGTAAGACTTCAACCTACATTTGTGCACATATCTCTCACAACACCTAGACCTCCACCTACCAATCCTGCGAATCAGAGAGTAGCTCTATCCGAATCATGCAGCTACAGTTGCTGCCCTGATCAGGAAAGAATGAGTCCCAAAATTGGCAGGTTTCTGACCCAACTTTTTCAAGACCACGCGTAGTACTGCCAACAATTGGAAGGCTATAATTCTATCCCCCACTTATTGACAAAATATTGCCTCCTGCCTATGACCTGGCCATTTCTGAAAGCTGCACCTTTCACTCACCGGACATGCATCTTCTCTCCCTCCCTCCTGCAACCATATCCACTTGCCCTTTCCCGTCTGATCCATCTTGGATTTCCATAACCAAATTCCCAGTTGCCCTTGCTCCAGGCGTATTTCACCATGCAACACCCCTGGTTCACGTCCTGACCCCAACAGCTCAGACAACTTGAAATCCCCAAAGAACATCCATATCATGCAAAGCTGGAACAAAGCCACCACAAACTTATCGTAACAACACTCAGACAAACATCTCAAAATTTCCAGTAGCAATTTAAACGTGATGGCTTCCTACAACTCTCTACCCCATGCACTTCTCTTTACCCTCCTCTTCAAAATCTTTCTCAAAATGTAAATCTGCACAGGGTGAAACCTCCAATACAACTTGCCATAAAAGGACAAACCTGCCAACATACCCACTATTGTCGCTGGTGATACACCTTTATCACTTAAAAGCATAGCAAAACTTATGACCCATCCTTCCCTGACACTGTGATTCTGACTCAATGGCCTCCCTGCTTGCCCTTCAAACATCTCAAATTCACTCTCAGCCAGCCAATAGCTCCTCCTGGTAGATTCAGCCTAATCACTCTCAAGCCCCCACTGCCAAATCTCTGCAGAAATGGAAGTCTTGATTTTCTCAGCTCCTAGTGCTATGCCATGAAATCGGTGCCACTGTGAATGAAATAATGAATCAGCTATAGCATTGTCAACACCAGGCACTTGTTTAGCCTTCAACACAATATTCAAGAGTAAACATAACAGCATGAAGCATCGCAATAGTTGCAAAACCTTCAAATCCTCTGCTTTCTGCTTGTTCACCAACTCCACCACTGTCATGTTATCAACGTTAAACATTACCATTCTGTTAGCCAACTCAGTGCCCCATGCTGGAAATGCCACCCTCCCAAAATCCCTTCCCCAACCTCCAACCCATCTCTTTGTCAGAGTATTGTGCAAGCCATTGGAGTAGACCTCCCAACATAGCTGGCGAAAAAGCCTTTCGACCCAGCAGGACCCTGAGGTCCTCTCCCTCTCACCGCCTTCCATTGTTTAGAGCGGCTGGCCAGCATGAAACACTGAGCAACGAGATGTCTGCCTCCATATATTGAACACTTGAGTTTGAATTTTCAAGGGTGTATGGAAACGAAACCTTTATTAATAAAGTTCAAACAGGCCCCAACATTTGGGCCTGTGGGTCTCTGCAGACTACCCGTCCCTTGTTGGTCGGGATGAGGTTGGAAGGGCTTATATATAATAGGAAGGCTGGTCACTGTATGTATCGAGGTCATAGTTTGTGTCGAAGACATCGACTGCATCCACAATTCTGACTCCATGTCTCCCAAAGGTTTATCTGGGTTCACACTAACCCTGACTCTAAATTCCTCATCATAACTGCCAAGCGTAGTCCCCAAAATTAATTTGCGCTTTCATTATAATATCCATATATTTAAAGAAATAAAGCAATGGGTCTGTCTGAATACTTTTCACAATAGATGCTGGCATAAATCAAGAAAGCCGACGTCCAGTACTTCATAGTAATGGATACCCTGGGCCACAGGGCCAACTCCCTCTCCTCTCCTTTGGAACCTTCTTTAGCCTGAATGTCCCTATGCAAGAGATTAAAAACATCCATGTATTTGTGTTTCCATAATCTATTCTTTGTCTTTTCACAAACATGAGACCCCAGGGGCATCGCAAGGCCCATATAGGGCAGCCGTTTTCGATGGCCACCCTTGTCTTTGTTCTCATCACCCGCCTCTTCCATCACCTTTGTGGTATCTGCATGAGACCCCAGGGGCATCGCAAGGCCCATATAGGGCAGCCATTTTCGATGGCCACCCTTGTCTTTGTTCTCATCACCCGCCTCTTCCATCACCTTTGTGGTATCTGCTGGAACCCGCGTCCCTTCCATCACCTTACTGTCCTTTGGTTCCTGAGTCTGCCCTTTCTCTCCTTCCAGCGCCTTTTTTTGCTCACCTGCACCTTCTATTACCCTGTCACCCACACCAATTGATTTACACAATTTTTTTCACATACTGATCACCAGTCTTTCTTACCTGAAGGTAACCCTCTGGCTTTTCATCTCATTTTTAGATTTCACTGCAAGACTCCTTTGCTTCCCAGCGGTGTCTCCATGGTCCACACTTGACTTTTGTAAAACACCAACTGACGAGTCCATGGCACTGCTACTCTTGGTACCCTGCACCATCGGCAGCCTCACCTCAGCATCCTCATGCACTTCACCTTCTTCCCACACATCACGTCCTTCATCATAATTCAACTCCAACTCATTCTCACCAGCATTCACTTTGTTCACCAAGCGCCCTGATGCATTGCCATTCTTCACACCAGGCACCACCCTGTCTAACGAGGTGGGTATTTCAGCGGGTGTATTGAATGGACAATCCCGCGATGTGGACCCCCATTTTTCTTCTGACCAATGTCCTGGAGCTGACATGTGCCCTGTTGCTGTCCGTTACTGTCTGCCAGTCTCACGCACTGGCATTTTCACTCTGCCAACCACCTGGCTGCACAAACCAGGTGGGTCTCCTGCACCACCAGGCCCATGAGCTGCACTAGCCCCTCAAACTTGACATCCTCATGGTTCCCGTCCGGTACCCACAACCATCATCTCCCCTAACTAAGGTTTCCTGTGGCAGCCTCAGTCTCCCCTGTGTCAGGCTTACCTCTAACCTTCTCTACCTGTCAAATAAGATCCCCTGTTACTTCTCTTTCCCAGTGCTCTTAGATCTCCTCTATTATCCTGCACTGTTCACTTATGCGGGCTTCCATGTCCATAATCCACCTATCCTGTCCTGCCTATGTCATTCACCCCACAAAGTTTCCCTGGGGAAACTTAGGCCTCCCCCGGGACCCTCCATTTATACCTGAAGCAAGTTTAATATCACAATTAGCTTTTACAAAAGTGTTTGTTAAAAAGTAATATTCAAGATTTAGCAGGATGCTTTACAGATCCTGCATGTATTGCCAATCATGCCTTGTAAACTTAATTAAGAATAATATCCTTGCACAAGAAGAAGGAATTAGGTAGTTTGGTAATACAGATCCTCATATCGTAAGAAATTCTGTGCAGTCCTATCCTACCTCTGTTGACCTTTTCAGACTTACTCTATAATTCCAGTGAACTGGACAGGCTATGAGCTCATTGTAAATAATTCATGTTAGGGATGGGCAAAATTCTCTTTTACCATTGTGGTAAGCAATGCAAAACTGTGTGCGGTATTCTGCATCCACCTGCCCCGGATTGGAAAAAGGGAGCAATGTAGGTGAATTTCTTGCAAAACAAAAATTCCCCATTCAGGTCATTGAGGAGTGCAAGTAATGAGAAATTTCTGTGCCACCTGGCACTCTCAAGGGCTGACCATTGTAATTTCCTTAAATGAATTACAATGTCCAGCCACTGACAGTGGTTGTCAAAGAAAGTTTCTAGTAAGGGAGCTTGAGTGTGCTAGCTAGTAGGGCACTGTGGGTAAGCACTGAATTGCAGACAGGCACTGCATACGTAAGTTCTTAGTGGGGAATATACTTTTAAATGCACTCTCAGAAGCCAGGGGTTCAGCCAATGTATTTAACTTATTGCAATCAGCAATAAGGTAAACAGATTGCCCAGCCCCTCACAGGGCTTCAAAAGATAATTGTGCTTTTTATTTTTTTCCCTGCCCGAAAAGCAGCCTCTCAGGTCCAATTCCAGTCTGCAGGTGAAAAAAATGGTAAAATTCCTACATTTTGCATTCCACATTAGGATTTTTTCTACCTCTATTCCAGGTATTTGGTGTCATTAAACAGCATACCACAAGGCTCTTCTGGGCAAGGAGTGCACTTAAAATGTACTGCTGCCCAAAACAACATAATACCTTCATACCAAGGTACGATAAGACTGATTGTAAGTGGCATTTGATACTTTATTCAGGGACACAGGCTTTTTTTGTCCTTGCTCTTTAAGGGATGTCATCCTATTGGCCTTCCCCTTTTGTTAAATGTTTTACCGTAACACATAAACAATCATAAGTTATTGGTAGACAAATCAAATGCACTTACATTAAGATTGACCATAGCTAATGAAGGCATGCATTTTAAAATGGCTAACGCTGATTGTCATGTTGCTTTGTGGCTTGTGAATATTTTATTTCTAGGTGAAGCTAGAGTCCTAACTGTCATATGCAATGTTTTTTGCCTTCTTTCCGATGTGAAGAAATGTTTTCTTTTCTTTTTGCTAATCATTTAGGGGGTCATTCTGACCCTGGCGGCCGGTGGCCGCCGGTGCCACCGACCACGGGAGCACCGCCAACAGGCTGGCGGTGCTCCCACGAGCATTCTGACCGCGGCGGTTCAGCCGCGGTTAGAAGCGGAAAGTCGGCGGTCTCCCGCCGACTTCCCGCTGCTCGGGGGAATCCTCCATGGCTGCGGAGCGCGCTCCGCAGCCATGGGGATTCTGACACCCCCTACCGCCATCCTGTTCCTGGCGGGTCTCCCGCCAGGAACAGGATGGCGGTAGGGGGTGCTGCGGGGCCCCTGGGGGCCCCTGCAGTGCCCATGCCAATGGCATGGGCACTGCAGGGGCCCCCGTAAGAGGGCCCCACTGTGTATTTCAGTGTCTGCAATGCAGACACTGAAATACGCGACGGGTGCAAACTGCACCCGTCGCACCCCTGCAACTACGCCGGCTCAATTCTGAGCCGGCGTCCTCGTTGCAGGGGCATTTCCTCTGGGCCGGCGGGCGCTCTTTTGGAGAGCGCCCGCCGGCCCAGAGGAAATGTCTGAATGGCCGCCGCGGTCTTATGACCGCGGTGCGGTCATTTGGCGGCTCCCTCCAGGCGGGCGCCGCCCGCCGGGCTCAGAATGAGCCCCTTAATGTTTTAATGAGTAGCACATTCACAAAGACACCTGCAGAGTACAGGCTGACCCTTATACCTCATCCTCTTACAGATAGCATATGTTTGTAGGGAGCTGAGAGAAGCTGTACTGTTAGGAGTCCTGAGAACTTAACAAGTACATAATTATATAATATTGCTATAACCTGATTGGACAGTCTTATGCAAACTGTTTTTAGGTGTCCAAACATTTATATTTGTGCCTTTAACATGGTGTGGACTTTATTTAAGTAGTCAGATTCAGATGGAGATTCATACTTAGAATGAAGCAGGGCAAGAGATTTTAAATTGCTTTCCCCAGCTAAAGAACTTACTTGTATTTGTCTTTCTTTCTGAAGTGACTCTATGCTGGCTCCCCTCTGAAGACTTTGATTTAAGTTTGAATTGCATAATAATCAAAGCATACCCACTTTGATAATCAAATAATACTAATTTGATTTTTGCCTTTTGTAAACCTTTATTCTTTAATAAACCTTTATGATTTGAGAGCCTAATCATTCTCTGTTTTTCTTGTGGAGCCTAAAGTGCTTCACATTTATTGAATGTGCTGCTCTGTTGACAAAGTTGTGGAATTTGATTCATCTGATAGTGCTTTATGGCCCTGAAATTTACAGAAAGAAAATCATTAACGCCCTTCAACCTCCATTCTATCCCTTTTTCCTGAGATCCTTGACTTTCACTCTGATTCAGTCATTTGGAGCCAGCCCTATCCTCTACCCTACAAACAGCAGGCAGGAAAGCATTGAAGATGTAGTCTATCTTTATTAGGGACAGTTCAACTTAAGTTTTGTTCGGCCCTGGATCCTGCCACTGTCCCCAAACTATAATATATGGCAACCACCTGCAGCCAGTAACTTGCACATCGTCTAGATTGAATAAAGCTCTAAAAAACAACTCTGAAAGAGGTCTACCTGCAGGTTGCTGTTTCTTCTGAAGCCTAAATGTGGTTTCCAACTATCTCCTAAACCCTGCTGAATTGAGTAGCTCGCTTGTCACCATCATCATCTTTAACATCTTCCTCCTATATTTGGCTAAAACCTGATTAGAGCATGCAGGTGGTACATCAAACTAGGAGATATAAAGGGCCAAGAATACATGTTTTCTTCAGTGCCAGGACTGAATTCCTCACATGGCATCTGGTTAGCTTTCCTTCGGATGTAGTTAGCAGGGGCGTAGCTGGGTCAATAGGATTAGGGGTGGGGTGAGCTTCAGATTTCCCAACAGTCATGATGGGCTATCTTGTTAAAACATATTATATCAAAAGAAGGACATGAGGGGGGTTTAAGGGGTAGTGGAAAAAGAAAGGAGGGGCACTTAAAAGGGGTTGTTAGGAGCATTTAAAATGCTATATTTTTCAAACTAATCAACAGTTTTCAGGCCTTCAAAATAGAAGAGAGAGAATGTTTGTTTGCATATTTTGATAAGTGTGGGCATTTTTTAAGTCCCAGGTGAAACCAAACAGACACACCATTATACCCAACTGAAAGCCCCTGTATCAAACAATTTACCACAGAATAGATTTCTTAGGGGGGTGTCACACACCCAACATCCCCTGTGAAGATAGCCATCTGGCAATTAGGGTACTGGTCTAGCTCCCTCATTCTTCTTCCATCCCTCAAGTTAGACTTGACACTCATGGATAGTAGTTCCATAAGGTTTTTTGCTTTCACCCCTCCTGTTGTGAGAAATTTGTTTTTGTTTTCTTTAGAACTCTGTGCACTTTACCACTGTTAACCAGTACTAAAGTGCTTGTGCTCAGTCCTGTCAACATAGTAAAATTATCATATACCCAATTGGCACATTTAATGTACTTATAAGTCCCTAGTAAAGTGATACTGCATGTACCCTTGCGGGCTGTTTAGGACATGTACTTTTAAGTTTTATCTTTCCGGGTAGTGAAAAACTCTCAAATTTGTTTTTCACTACCACAAAGACAACCACTACCATAGGCTAGCCTTTGTGTATTCTTCCCAGACAGTGATACAAAGGCGGGCTAGGTGTTATCAGGAAGGGCCATCTTGTCAAGATGGGAAGAGCAGAGCTGCCACCTACCACACTTACACTTTATTGGGGGAGACTCAACCCAATCACAAAGGACTTTACACTAGTCTATTGTCACTCCAGACCACTCTGATCCAGTGAAGGGGAAGGAAGGAAAGGAAGGAAATTCTCGAATGAGAGGGGTGAGAGGTATATACGTTTCTCCCACTTCAAAGCTGGCAGCAGCTATGAATAAACCAGCAGATCAATGCTACAGATCCCTTTTGCACCTGTGGAAGACACAGGAGAAGGACTGCTCTGCTGCCCTGTTGTTGAGATGACTGCCCTGCTTCAAGAAACACTGCCCTTCTGCCTTGCTGCCTGAGGAAGGAAGACTGTACTTGCTCCTTGAACCCAGAACTACCAGAGTGACTCCAAAGGCTAGGTGACTGGCCTCCTGTTCTGGGCTACAGGGACGTAAAAAGCTCCAGAGACCTGTCCAGCATTGGCTCAGCTGCCCTTCCTCAACTGGAACTGCCTGAGCCCTGCTGGCCTCTGCTGGAGTGAGTCTTGAGCCCCAAGAGATATCCCCCCATGTCCTAGACTCTTGGCTGGCATCAGAGTGTAACTCCTCCTGGCCCAACTGTGGGCTCCCGCAAACCTGATGCAGTGACACAGTACTTCGCATTGCAGCACCTTGCTGCTCGTGATCAGCGGCATCACTGGAGCCGATGCAGTGCGACCCATCCTGATGCAGGACCTTGCATTGCAGCAGCTCACAGCTTCTGATTGGCAGCCTCTTTGGAACCGATTTAGCTCAACTCTTCTTGATGCATGCAGGACCTAGCATTGCAGCACCCTGCAGCTCCTGCTCAGCAGCCCCATTCGAACTGCTGCAGCACGATGCATCTCGATGCAGGTCATTGCATTGCAGCACCTTGCAGCTCCTTATCATCAACCTCATTGGAGCCAACAGAACTCAACGCAGTGTGATGCAGGACCTCACATCTCAGTCCAAGTACAACCAGGTACATTGCACAGTGAGCCGAACGTAGTCCTGTACCCTGTCCACACTCCATCATGGTTAGCTTGAACTTGTAACTTTGTCCTGGTTGTGTGACCATCAAACCCTATTTAGTGCTTTGCTCGTTTTGGTGCTAGTTTTATCTAAGACTTTGAAATTGCATATCTTCAGTTCTACTGATTGGATTTTTGTCATTCTGATATCATTTTATTTATTAAAATTAGTCTATATTCTTAGATTGGTGTCGGATTTTTCTTGTGTGGTGTTTTTACTTTAATACTGTTTGAGTACTGCATAAATACTTTGCATATTGCCTCAAAATTAGCCTTAAGCCTGACGGCTTTTGTGCCAAACTACCAGAGGGCTATGCACAGGGTATTTTAATGACTTTTTTTGGATCACACTGACAAGCACTGTGGTTTCTGCTTGAGAAGGGTTTTCGCCTCCCTCAATCATAAAACAAATTTCTCTTACCCCAGCTTCCAGATTCCACATGCCTTACACAACACCTTGTCCCTTGAGAAAGAATCAGGTACGAATTAGGTTCAAAATTCAACTAAGAAATATGTTTCTGACCAGCATGTTCATTCCTTGCTCTAGTCTGGTAAGTTGCTCCTTGCCTTAGATCACCAAGATAGACGTTTCACATATTATACTGAAAGTAGGGGCACAGTCTCACAAGAAACTGTTCAGAGGTTTATCCCGCTTAGAGTGTCTTCCCATGATGTTAGAGGTGATGGTAAAACCAAGAGATTTAGGGCCAGATGTAGAAAGATTCCAAATTGCGATTTGCAATTTGCGAGTCCCTGCGACTCGCAAATTGCAAGTCGCAATTTGGAATGCAGAAAGGTGTCTCAGACACCTTCTGCAACTCGCTATGGGGTCGCAAAGACCCACCTCATAAATATTTATGAGGTGGGTCGCAGTTTGCGACCCCATAGCGAGTCTAGGCACTCACGGGGATGGTGGCCTGCTGGAGACAGCAGACCACCATCTCCGTGACTGCTTTTAAATAAAGCAGTTTTTTTTTTTCTCTTTGCAGCCCGTTTTCCTTAAAGGAAAACGAGCTGCAAATAGAAAAAAATACCGAAACCTTTTGTTTCGTTTTTTTTTCAGAGTAGGCAGTGGTCCATAGGACCACTGCCTGCTCTGAAAAAATAATTTTGTGAGCATTCACAAAGGGGAAGGGGTCCCGTGGGGACCCCTTCCCCTTTGCGAATGATTTACCATCCACTTCAAGTGGATGGTAACTGCGAGTTGATTTGCGACCGCTTTCGCGGTCACAAATCAACTTAAATCGCGGTGCGAGTCGCAAATAGGAAGGGAACACCCCTTCCTATTTGCGAGTCGGAAACACATTTTGCGAGTCGGTTCCGACTCGCAAAATGTGTTTCTGCATCGCTTGAGGGCTTTTGCACCTCGCAAACGGCGTTTTTTGCCGTTTGCGAGGTGCAAAAGCCTACCTACATCTGGCCCCTAATGTGCATGTGCATGTTAAAAGTTGCCGGCTGGATGTGAGGCAGCTGCCTAAAATTCAACAGGGAGGACCTGGTCTGGTAGTTCGGGCTGGACTGTTTTCATGGGGAACAGGGTCAAGACAGATTTGCATATGGCTGGGTCCAAGCTGGAATGGCATGGCAAGCAAAAACAACTGATGGATTAAACCCAGATCTGTCTAGGGGTGATTTTTTTATTTGTTCTGCATCCCGTCCATCATCTGTTTTTGCATTTGTCGCCCTTAATGGGAAGGGCATGCCCAGACATGGGTCCCATGCTTGCTATGACACCAGATTCAAGCTAACCTGGCTGATGAAGGGTGATACCCTGAAACCAGTCCCAGGGTGCTTGTTTCTGGTCCAGGAAGGACCTAGCTGGGCTGTTCGGGCTGGACTGTTCCCATGGGGAAAAGTGTCAAGACTGATTTGCATATGGTTGGGCCCAAACTGGAATGGCATGGCAAGCAAAAACTGATGGATTAAACCCAGATCTGTGACTGGGGGTGAATGTTTTGATTTGTTCTGCATTCCGTCCATCATCTGTTGTTTTTGCATTTGTCACCCTTAGTGGGTCCCATACTTGCTATGCCATCAGATTCTAGTTAGCCTTGCTGATAAAGGGTGATACCCTGAAACCAGTCCCAGGATGCTTCTTTCTGGTCCAGGAAGAACCTGCCTGGCTGTTTGGGCTGGGCTGTTCCCATGGAGAACAGGGTCAAGATTGATTTGCACATAGCTGGGCCCAAACTGAAATGGCATGGCAAGCAAAAAAAACTGATGGATTAAACCCAGATCTGTGCCTGGGAGTGAATGTTTGATTTGTTCTGCATTCAGTCCATTAGCTGTTGTTTCTGCAAAATTCAACAGCGACATGACTGAGGTGGTCCTGTTTGGAAAAAAAATAACGCATTGGTCTGAAGACTAGAGGCTCTCAGAACCAGTTCCCCCTCCTCTTCTTGTCACCACAGCTAGAAAGCCAGGAACTATTGTTGATAAACAATCACAATCGACAATCTAGTCATGGTAGTCTTAGCCACCTGCTTCAGACTTCTCAAACATCTTCATAAAATGTTTTCAAGGCTGCCCATCCATATCCTTCAATCTATTACACAAGTCCTGATCACCAGCAGACTGAACTATATCAAAGCCCTCTATGTTGGCATTACAGAATATGTGATCAATAGATTACAAGTGGTGAAAACACTGCAGTAAGACTGGTCTTGAATTCTCCAGCATGCTTGTTTATCACTGACCTCCTTATGGCTCCCTTTGCACAAATGTGAACTCTTTAAACTGCTCTGCCATGACTATAAAGTCATTAACAACATCGACCCAATCTATTTAAACAGAGTCTCTTTCCTCAGTCACTCCAGGCAATTTCCTTGTTCTTTTCTCCATTAAGCTCACACCCCATGCATATTTCACTTCAGAACTATAGACCATTCCTTCTACTACCCGGCAGCCGAACAATGTAATAAACTCCTTCTTATGATATGCACTGTCAACTTAAAACCAAACTCTTTTAATAACTAGGTACATATTGCATCTCCTATCAGCCCAGCAATCTGTTAGTGCCAGGATACCCCTGTCACGGTGACATGCAAGCTCTGAAAATCGCCTTCATATTGTATAAAAAGCTATAGCCTCATGGAAAACTTTTCAGCGACACCTTCTAACCTTGCCATACTGAAGGTTATTGATCTCCAGAAATTTTTTACGTCTGAATGATAAAACTCATGCCCAACCCCATCTCCCTCTTTACTGACCAGCCACAAAGTGCCCTAGGCCTACATAACATTTCAGGGATGAAACAACAGTTGCATCCAACCATGCTCCATTGATTCAGCTATGTGGGAGCACAGCCACAGCTCATGTACTCGCTGCACTCTCCTTACCTGATAGCGTAATAATCTGGTTCCTACATGTTATACTTTCACATGCTGTCCCATATAAAAACTGGGTATTAATTCATACATTTCCGCTTTGGGATTCTTTTGATGTTGGAGGTTGAAGGCATATGGCTTGTGGCAAAAAAGACACACGTAGCAGAGAACCTAAGTCAGATCTGAGCATATTATTCCTTTTGGTAACAAGGATTTACATAGTGTTAAGTGTATCTGTCTTGATGTGAGTAATGGATGTGAGAAAACAGGATAACTTTTTGCCCCATTTTGCATTTTTTGCCGGTGTTTTTCTGACTCTTATGGTACCCTGGGTACTGCTAACCAGTCCCAGGGCATGTGCTCTGTGTAAAATGGGTATGCAAATTAGGCTAATTATAATTGGCTATGTCAACCTACCTATAAGTCCCTAGTATGTGGTAGGCCATGTAGGTGCACTGCTGAGGTGCCCAGGGCCATTTTACAGGCAGGCCTGCCTTGCTGGCTGCTTTTAAATTAAAGTTAAATGCAAATTCGACTTTGGAATTGAAAGTACTTCCAAAGTGTTAAACTACCTTATTCAGGTATGAACAGACGACATCCAGTCCCTGCTGGACAAGGGAGAGATGGCGGCACTCATCCTACTAGACCTCTCGGAGGCTTTCAACACAGTCTTCCATCACACCCTGATAAGAAAACTCCATGAAGCCGACATCAGAGACAAGGCCCTCGACTGGATCCAATCCTTCCTCTCCAGCAGAACTCAACAAGTGAGACCCTCCCACTTTCTCGCAGACCCCACACCCACCACCTGAGGAGTGCCCCAGGGATCCTCCCTCAGCCACATGTTGTTTAACATCTACATGGTCCTGCTAGCCACCATCGTCAGAAGCTATGGAATAAACATCATCTCCTACACTGACAACACCCAACTCATCCTCTCCCTCTCCAATGAACCCGACAAAGCCAGACACAACTTCCATGAAGGCATGGAAGCAGTAGCCAAATGAGAAACAGCTGCCTTCAACTCAACAGAAGCAAAATAGAAGTACTCATCATGGGCCCTCAACTCATGAATGAAATCCAGGGCTCAAGATATTGGTCAGAATTAATCAGGGGATTACATTCTAAGGGCCAGGGCGAGTCATCAGGGACAAGCTTGTACCGAAGTAATACACGATCCATCGTGTGATGCCGGGAGATCCCTGATGACTCGCCCTGGCCCTTTGAATGTAATCCCCTGATTAATTCTGACCAATATCGTGAGCCCTGGATTTCATTTATGAATGGCTCTCTGTGCTTTTCTGACCTGGAAAGACACAACACTGACCACTGGATCATTATTTGACTCCCAGACTACGTCCTCGGGATACAGTGAACTACATAACACGAAGATGTCCCAGACCACCAGATCGTATTTCTACGATCTAAGGTGCTACTGACTTGAATTTTCCCAGTCCTGATGATGACCCACCTTTGATTTGTTTCTGCAATTGGGTCGAAACGTCGACATACCTTTGAGTGTGGAATATAGAACTGTAAAGAAATCTTATGTGACTTCAGGGCTTTCTAGACTGACGGAGCCACTAGAAGTCCATAATATTCCTAAAACCACCCGTTGTACATATTGTATATATCACCTTCACTTCTCTGCACATTTTTATCACTTTCACTGTTTTATTAGGAGCACCTATTCAGACAAATATAATCTTGTGTCTAGAATAACATGTTTAAAGAAATTTAAAATGCAATAAATTTCTATTGATGTTACATTGTTTGTACACTTAGAATTATTTTAGTCATTAGATCACTGCAGAAGTCTAGGTTACTTCCCCCTTGGATTGAGCATTAATCTATTCTCATTTCAACCTCGGCGGTCTTTTCATAAGACCGCCGAGGTTCCACCGGGCATAAGACCGCCAGTGTTGGCGGTCCTTCGCCAACCATATTATGACTGCTGGCAACCCTCCGCCCCCATACTGGTGGACGGCGGTGTAGTGGAGGCTGCTCCACTGTCACCGCCATGTCATCAAAACACCGCCCACCGAATTACATCCCAGTATTCGCGTGGCGGTGTTCTGGTGATGGGGTGCTGGTGGCAGAGCAGCCCCCTTGGATCCCGTTCCCTCCCAGAGGACCACCGTAACAGGTAAGGTGATCTTTCGTCAGTGGAGGGGGGTGTGGGCATGTTGTGTGGTGTGTGCGTGCATGGGGGTGTGCGTGTGAGTGTTTAGAGGGGGTGTGTGAGTGCGTGTATGTATGCAGGAGGTGTAATGTGTGTAGGGGAAATGTTCTGTGTATGTATTTGTGCATGTGTGCATGTGTGCATGTGTGCATGTATGTGCGCGTGTATGTGTGTGGGTGGCCTGACCGTGAGTGAGGGTAGGGTGGGGGTATGTTTGGGGGGTTTATGGGGGTCAGGGGGCGGGGTGGGGAGGGGGTCCTACTACCTTTGGAGGGCGGTAGGGGGGTCGTGGGTGTTGGGAGTGGACTTAGAGGAGGGGGTGGGGGTAGGGGGAGACCCCAATCAGTGCCAGGGAATGAATTCCCTGGCACTGATAGTGCCTACAGCCATGGATTTTGTGGCGGTTCAAAACTCCACGAAATCCATGGCGGTATGCCGGGTCATGATACCGCCGGCGGACTAGTGACGGCCGCCGGTCACTAGTCCTGGCGGTCGTTATCGCCGTGGCAGATGGTGCAGTACATTGGCGGTTTTGGCATGTGCCAAACCGCCAATGTCATAATGGGGCGGTAATGACGCCGGCCTGTTTGCGGTCCTACTGCCATCATTGCACCGTCCGCCAGGGTCGTAATGAGGGTCTAATTCTTTAAAAAATTCATATCTCCAGTCCCCCTTATCTGATTTTAATCATTTTGATGTCATTCTGAAGGTGAACGTGTAATCTATTTTTATAAATTGGTGTTGGATTTTTATTGTGTTTTGTGTTTTACTTATTAACTGTTTTGGGATTTTTAAATGCTTTACACACTTATCTCCTTAGTTAAGCCTTGTCGCTCTTTGCCAAGCTACCAAAGGTTGAGCTGGGTTTAATTTATTGAGACCTAACTGGACTTAAGTGGAGGTTAGTTGCCTATTGCTAAGTGTAGGTACCTACCTGCCCTTACCAATAATCCAATTTCCAGCAATGGACATAGTGTGGAGGATTAGGGAGATGGCAAATCTAATGAAATTGTCAAGCACATTTAAATATAATATTATCAATGGACATTTTGTTTGAAATTCAGAGCTTTGAGCAGCAGGAGAAAATTTACAGTTGACTAATGTGATTGATTCTGTAAAATAATGAGACATATGTAAAGTGGCACTGTACTAAACTACTATTACATTTGAAGTGGTATAGTGTCAAATATTCTTGAATGTCTTATGAACAATTGGCGTTCAGCAAACACCTGTAGAGCTGGATGATTCTTTATTGCATGCACATTTGTTTCTTTTATACCCTTTTTATAGGAGAGGTCTTTTTTTAATATATTGGGCTGTTTGTTATTAATACACTGATGTTTGGTCTGTTGTTATTTATCTTAATAAGAAATGATAAATGGGTATATGTTTATAGTATTTATTTGTTAACTGACATACAGAGTGGAAAAATATTGAAGGATAGTTATTGTACTAGAACAATCCTATTTCAGTACAAAACCTATGTGCATACCTTTGCACTATGGCACAAGGGTTTGTATGTTGACACATGGAAGCCAAAAGTGCACCAGCACTAGGGAAGAGAAAGAATGCACCATATTTAGTAGATATAGTAAGTTTTTTTCTCTCTCTTTGACTCAAGGCAGTACAGCATCTTTAGTTGCTATGCTGCTGTGCATTAAATATTAGTAAATTTGGAACATAGTATTTATGATTGCTCCTTCTTGGACATAAGGCCTACCTACTCTTATCACCAACGTTCCATCATGTCAGAACATGTATGAATGATGTATGTATGACATGTATTTGGTGGACTAATAAATTGTGGGATCTATTTGGAACCCCATATGTCTGTATTGCCCAAAATGGGGGTTACTTTGTATTTGAGCTGGTGATGCCCATCTCAGTTAACCCTGAATGCATGTACAACCTTTGTCCCTTCTGGAAGCCTAGCTTCATCACTTCTTGAAGCATATGCACCTCAAGACAAAACCGAAGAGGCCAATACTATCTCTCCTAGTCCGTGTAATACAAGCCAAATGCATAATAATGACAGCATAAAGCAGCAAACTCAAGAGGGGTAAGGATGATGAAATTCTGTACAGCACCATTTTGAGAGCTTATAGAATTATCTTCAGCCCGCCAGCACAGATCAAGCAGGAGTTTGGACGTCAAAGATGGACCTTGGCAAGGCAAGGAGCCTTCATAATTTGCTGGGATAAAATTCAGAAGACTCCCACAGATACTTTTAATTACTACTTATGGAGAGAACTGCAACAGAGAAACTCATCCCTGGCTAGGACCTACCTGAAGTACAGTCTGTATAATATTGGCCTGTTCCAGCTTTGGACGTCATCTACTGCCACACTGTACTTAAAAAGCTAATGTGGAAATCAATAAAGTACCCTTCATTGGTGGAACATAAAGCTGCATTAAAACAAAGGCCCCACGGTTGGATGACATTGAACACTTATGGTGCACTGCCCCCCCCAAAATATTTTAGTTTAGGTTACTCAAGAATTATCAAGGAACAATTCCTAAAATATCATCTGGGGTTGTTGCCATGTGCCCAACACCTCCTGCACTGGCAGAGAGATTCCACAGCAATGGCCTACCACTTATGCGACAGAGCCAAGGAAGATCTGCTGCACTTGCTTTGTACTTGCAAAGAACTATTAGCAGAACGGAGGCAGATGTTAAAAGCTTAATTAAACCAAAGAGGGATTCGCACACAGAGGCAGCGCGTGTTGGCCTTTTTTGCCCCTAAGGATCCAAAACTGAATTGCCATCTAGAACAATTCCTCAGACTGCTGCCCATAAAGACATTGGAAAGAAGCTTTGCGGGTCCTTTACTAAGTCCCTATGGGAGCTGTTTTAGTTTAGCCCGGGGAATTTATCATCAGTGTGTGTCCATCTGCAGGCCTCCTTGTACTCTGCATGAGGGGAGCAGCCATAGGGCTGGTTCCTGACTCCAGTCTCTCTCTTTAAATTTGCTGAATGGCCAAATTCTGTACCCTGGGGGTGCTGCAATGAGAGACATTTTTTAAATGCTAAATAGTTCACCCTTAGCACATTGTATGTATTTAAGGTTTTATTGATTATTTATCATTGTGTAATGTTTTGATGACATGGTCTTATGGTTACAGAATGTTTTATCACTTTGTAAGGTTTTATTGATCGTTTTCTTCTCTGTTATGCAATGGTTTTAAGTACCTATGTTAATAAATGACCTTCAACTTCAAATATGCATCTGATGGGTGAAGGAATTTTCAGTCCCATTCACTTATTCCAGTGTGGAAAACACTTGCCGTTGGTTAGTGTCATGATCCCCATTTTCAGTTTTTTGGCTATTTGTATTGAAACCTGTAAAATATGTAGGCCTCATTCTAAGGCCAGTACACATATCACTTTTATCAGTCAATCAAAACTGCTGTGACTGTGGTCTGAGAATCCCTTAACATCTGGCCAGGGCAAGATGCACCTCTAGCAATGGAGGATCACCCACAATATAAATAAATCAGAACTTTTAGTTTGCTCTGGAATTCTGTCTGACTATTAGAAGCATATACATGCTAGACCACTAAGCCATTACTGTGGTTCTTCTTTCATAATCCTTTGGAAAATGAGAAAGCCTGTGAACCACTACGGAATTTGATGAAGATTCCAGACTAGGAGTGTACCACTACAGGAACACAGAGACAATTCCAGGGTAGGAGTAGAACTTCTGTGTAGTTGTCACTTTCCTGCATGAGTGACTGGGTCTAAGCTTAGGAAGCCAATAGACTCACCCTGCTACAGTGATATGGGGAATGAAGGAAAACGTACCTGTCTACCAAGAATCTTGACTGCCCATTCCAGGTAGAGTGACTTGATTCCTGGAACGTTATGCACAAGGCCCTGATGACTGGATGACCTTTATGAAGTGATCTCAAAAGACTCAGAGCATTTATCAGCCACAGCTTAATTTCAGGTGCTGGTTTGCAGTTGGGGCCTACTGAGACTCTTTTTTGGGACTGAGATTTATTTTTAATAATCAGACTTTTACCCAAAATGAGCGAGTGAAACGCAGCAGAAGGAGAAAGAAGGAAGAAGAGAAAGGTGGAAAAATAGTGATGAAAGGATAAAGTAGGGATTAAAAGGGTCCTACAAGATTGAGATAATAGGGCAGGAAGTGTATATTAGTGAATGAATGAGTGGAGACGTGTGGCACAATGGTTCGAGCGGCAGACCCTGATGCAGAGATCTGGCCCGGGACCAGGGTTCAATTCCCACTTTGGCAGGTCTGGGCTCAATTCCCTTGGACCAGATCATTCTCATCTCGGTGCCTAATCTAATTAATGGGTCCCACTCTGGGCAATAGCCTGCTTAATCTCTACAACAGCCCTCTCAGTGCTTGGATGCCTGGCTTTGCCCTGGGGCTGTCCAGGAGTGGGCACCTCACAGGGAAAAGCCAGGGGGGGTTCCACAGTGGTATGCATACAGTGCCTTGAGACCCTAATGGGTGAGTAGTGCGCTATACAAGTGCGAAGTTTACAGTTTTAATGAAAGTGGCTTGCTTTAGGGTCAAATGGGAGAGCATTCAAATTCATCAATCCTGACAATCATCAACACCGGCCACAGGCTTTGCAAAACCAGATTTACCAGCTGGGCAGTTACTGATAGTTAGGCTCCAGTAACATTGACTTTGCAGACATTTTATCCATAACCATACATCTCTAACCGGACACCAGATTAGCAGAACTTTACCACCAAAATCACCAGAACATTTGCTGGGTCTTTTTTAAGTGATGTTATTTGAGATCCTCTATTTGAGGGGGCGGAGGTGTTAAATCTTTTATTTCAGCTTTGGTACAAGAGTGGTACACAAGGTTGGTGCTGACTCGCCATATCTGTATCTCTGAATCACCTTTTGAGACACACTTTTGAGAGAGTTTAGCTTCTCCTAAAACTAGGTATGTGCAAGCATTTTAATAAAAATTGAAATATGTTGCCCTACAAACAGAAGGCAAAGTGGATAAGTGCTCCATCTCTTCTCCATGACACCTAGCATGTGTCCTGTGAGAGCGTGGAGCTTCTTGAGTCTATCATCTCCTTCATTTCATTGATGTCTCATCCAAGCATTTTCAAGCACAAAATGTGAGATAATGAAGTGCACAGTCACAATAAAGAGTACACTCACAAATAGGACACTGATCCAGACAAAACATGTTCAATTATCAATACAACAGACAATGTTCTACAGAAAAAGGTAGATCAAGAAAATTTGCTCAGACAAAGCAATGGAAGCCACATTTACAGGGAATTACCTCATTGGCAGAAAACAGTAACAGATGACTCTCTTGGAAAGTTAATGGTTCTATAGGAACAACAGACATAGGGTCTGAATTAGAGTTTGGTGGATGACTTAATTCATCACAAATGTAACCGATATCCCATCCACTTTATTATAGATGCCATAGAATATAATTAATTTGTAAAAACCTGGACAGGTGTGTGTCATGTTTGTGATGGAGCACTGCATCTGCAAACAGTAAATTAGTGTCTACTTAAGTTTTGAGATATATTATTTCACTATTTCACTGTTGTTTTGGGGAGATAGTGAAACATCAGTAATGATAGATGGCTTTTGACGGTGGCAGCTATTTCCAGGGGAGTTTATTGCAGATGTGTTTTCACTGTTGGTGCATTGTGTGGAAAGTTGATAGCAAGTATTTTGTCTTATGCATCCACATGCCTACAGTATGAGGACATGCTATGAAACAGCATTATAAAGCTTTTCACTCAAATTGCCAGAACTTTCCAGAGAGGGGAATTACAGACCATGCACACACAATGAAGAGTAAGTGTGGCACACTAGAACATGTACTACAGCATGCTCTCAGGTACTGCTCTGATCATAAGTTCTAGCTGTAAGAGCACTTTTTAAGAGCACTCATCTTAAAGCCAGGGATGATACTTGGTATCCAAGGTTGTATTTATGTTTGAAGCATTGTGCAAAATAGCATATCTATGTGATTTGGGGAGAATCAGTACAATGATTTTAGGTTATTGGAAGGCACTGAGTTGTTCTGCGACTATATAGAGGAATGAGTCTGAAGGCCAAGTTCCTTTAGAAGGTAATGGAACCCTACAGTGATTGGCAATATTGTTTCAATGTACAAAAGAAGATATTTTATTTCTTATAATCCATGGTCACACCATCAACAGTCTCAGGAACCACTTAAATCCTTGATGACTTGCACTGTCATTTAAAAGATATTAGGGACAAAGACATGACGAATAACAGTGAAATCTGTAGTGCAAAATTAAACACACAAAAATCATTTTTTAGCATGTTTTAAAAAGATATTACAATCTGCTCAATGTAAATCTGTTTCAAAAAGTGCTGTATCCAAGACTAAGTAGAAATGTTTAAATATAATCTATTTTCCTTGTAATGACCTAGAGTATGCAAGAAATATACAGGCTGTCATAAATATCTGCATTCTGCTGATCACTTTTCATTGAAAAAGAATCTGATCAGAAGAAGATAAAAACAGTTCTATTTTTTCATTGTTTAAACTGCAACTGTAATTATGCTCTGTGGCCTACCTTTCCCCTTGGTTGGTTGCTGGCTCTGACAGGAGAAATTAAGGCATCACAACTTACTCAACTGTAACGAGTTATTACGGTTGAGCAGCAGCATCATTTCATTATTACAGGAGACTAGAGATGTCACAACTGAACTATAATAAGGAAAGTAGAGCCTGGCTTTTATACAAGGATTGCAAGGTCCCATGTATTAAATTATCAAGGAACTTATAATTATTTGTGATAAAGTCCAAGGTGAGGAAGCAAATGGGATTTGTAAACGATCATTCATTGCATCATAATATTGAAAGCATATAAGTAGCTGTGAAAATTAAAACGTGGCTAAATTCAGGTAACACTAAAATGTCGGTGTATCAATCTTTGTTCAGGTAGAAGGTGGAAAATACTATGAAAAACAAAACTGGTAGTGAGATTTTTTGGATGATCACTGTTAACAATCAAGATTTATATGGATGTAATATACAGGTTACACATTGGGTATCTTAGATGATATTGTAATAGGATGATCTGTTTTTATTCATGCATGATTTTATGTATGTTTTAACCAAACTCAAAGAAGGATGATTAATGTATGTTTAGAATATATATTTCTTAATGTGCACTATAAAGACTGGAGTAGATGCATATTTCTTTGTTAAATTAGAAAGTTGCTACTGTGTAACATTAAATGTGTGATATCTTAATTTTACTGTTAAAAGTTCAGCGAAATAACTTTTAGAGCAGTATAGGTGGGAGAGCAGCACTGAAGATTTTTGGAATTTCAGTTGGATATGTGGTTAGCATTACAGCAAGCGGATCATATTATTTGAGTGATGGTTTTTCGACCCCATACCATTGAGGTGCTGATCTACAGATAGGCTGTCAATTTGCCACTAACGTCTCTAGGAAACATTCTCAAAAGGGTATTTAAGGTACTGTTTAAATACAATGTTATCAGCTAATGCTCACTGATTTTTACTTTCATTCAGCTGCTGCATGTATATACAAGTGTCTATAAGGTGCCTGCTGGAGAAGAACCGGGATACGGTCTCAAAGGCTGAAGGTATGCGGTTTCTTTTCCTGGTGACCCACTCCTCTGAAACCTATTGGAAATAAAAAAAGATTATCAGTGAATATAAGCTTCTGCACACAAAGCTGTACAAGCGTATCATGAACTTGAGAGCTATATTAAAAAGCCATAAAAGATGCACATCATTGCTATAATAAATAATTCAAGGTGAATTAATGAAGGGTGAATGAAACAAAGCACAGCCCCTCTATTCATAGCATATTTATAGCAGAGAGAGAATTTGGCACAGAGCTGCAATACTTTCACTTGTTACGAAGAGATGCTTCTTTTGCATACATTTTGCAGGGTTGACTTAAGTAAGTCTTGCCGACTCTCTTTCCCTGGGGACCAGACTAAAAGTATTGTTTAGAAATCTAATATATAGTTTATTTACTCAGTTTGTGCTGAGCACTACAATTCGTTCAGGCCAGCTCCCCCAGCCCATTACTCTATTATTGCTCCATTACTGAAATTAGTGCTATAATTGGGGAGGAAGACAGGGGAGGGGAACGCAAAGGGCACGTCTTAAAGGAGCAGGTCTTGCCTAATCCTTTAACAGATTAAAGCATGAGCAGAGTCTACATTTTCACCTTGGAAATCTGTTTAAGAATGATTTCTGGATAAAATGCTAAGACACTGCCAGGTCACACAACCGGTAAAATGAGTATTCATATTTATCAAGGCCAGATCTCTGATAATGTAGTGACAATTGTCCAACAACATTTGTGAACGACAGATTAATGTCTAAATGGATTAAGCTCTTACAATATATATATATATGTATCTCTGTATATATATATATATATATATATATATATATATATATATATATATATGTGTGTTATCGCATTTTTGTGAAAGAGGAAACAAATCTTCCTAAGTGTGAATGTAGTGTGGATCCGATTTATGTGATGTTCTCAATGGACAGGCTTAGTTCAGTGTATTAATGAGGCCTTTTCAACCACATGCCTTGCATTTCATTGAGCATACAATCAATTATTTCAGTCCATTATATATTATAAATTATGACCTTGTTTCCTTCAAAGTATTTAAATGTCATCCTGATAGAATATTTTAATTCTGTTTACCTAATTTGCACGTCTATGAATTTGTTGAACTATTTTGTTAAGAAACAATGCCCAAAAGACACAAAGGAAGTTCATGTGTGCTGATCATTGCAGGATGGATGTGTGATTTACAGGCTTGCCACTAAGATGTGCGGTGGTCAGAAAGTCAGTCTTATGTCCTTCTGTTGTCAGCAAATTGCGTGTACAAGGAAATACCTCTTTCTGAATGAGAACACTCATCAACGTTTTGACTGATGCTGCTTGTTTTCAGCCCTGTTACACTGGGGCCCTGCTAAGCAGGTTCCAGTGTGTGTGCTCTGCCTAAAACATATGTACAATTGACTAATCCCTAATTGGCATATTTAACTTGACTGGGAGGCCCTAGTATATCCTACTCAGTGTACCCAGGGTGTGTACGTTAACTGTCACTAGTGGGCTGCATCACCTACTGCACTACCACTAAAATGACAAAACAAAGCATGTCTTCAAGGCTTCCCCTGCAGCCTAAGTGTGCCATTTAGAATGAAAATTCGGCCTGCCAAAATAAACCTTTTGCCAGGCCTAAGCCTTCCTGTTTAATACTGGTAAGTCACTCCTAAGGTAGGCCTTAAGTGCCCATAGGGCAGGGTGCATGGTATTTAACAAGTAAGAGATGTATTCTTAGGTTTTACATGTCCTGGCAGTGAAAAACCTCCAAAGTTGTTTGTCACTTTGGCAAGGTTAGCTCTCCCATCGAAAAACACTGGGTTGGATCTGCTCCCATTTGAACCCAGAATGGAAGAGTGGACTCCACATGCTGGTTGGCTAGCCTCCTGGTAAGCTACACAGACACAAAAGCTGCAAGAATCCCACCATCATGAAGAATCCAGCTGACCAGTCCCAACTGAACCTGCCGTGGGCCCTGCTTATGGCTTCTCTTGGACGGAGTGTGACCCCAAATGGTGTCCCTAAGTGTCAGAGTGTACTGCTCCTGCCTAATGCTAAAAACTGGGACATAGAAACTTTTAAAAGGATTTCTGGCAAATTAACCAGAGTCTTCTCCCCCTGATAAGTTGCAGCTGCCGACATCACACTTCCAGTTGGACTTAACTTGCTGGTTTGCCGTGCTGAAAGGATCCTGACTTTCAAAAACGTTTCTAAGTCTGAAGGTAGAGATTTTCACTGGGCAAAGGTGCCAAAAGTCATGCCAGCTAGGGACCTAATTTAGAGACAATTTCCAATTCCTCCCACTTGAGACTTTCCTGCCAAAAGTCAATGGCTTCACAAGAGCTTCTTCCACTAGCTATCAGGCCTAATGGAGCCCATCTCAGCCATAGCCTGCTGTCTTGCCCTGCTGAGGATTTTCAACTTCCAATTCAGAGTGTTAGTCAGAAAGTAAAGCTTTCCACCAGACCAAACCTGGGGGCATATTTATACTCCGTTTGCGCCGAATTTGCGTCGTTTTTTTCGACGCAAATTCGGCGCAAAACTAACGCCATATTTATACTTTGGCGTTAGACGCGTCTAGCGCCAAAGTATGAGGAAAGAGCGTCATTTTTTTGCGTGAATGCCTTCCTTGCGTTAATGAGATGCAAGGTAGGCGTTCCCGTCTAAAAAAATGACTGCGACGCAAATGCGTCGTATTTATACTCCCGGGCAAAAATCACGCCCGGGAGTGGGCGGGGCAAAAAAACACGCATTTGCACCTCTTTTAACGCCTGGGTCAGGGCAGGCGTTAAGGGACCTGTGGGCTCAAAATGAGCCCACAGCTGCCCTCCCATGCCCCCAGGGACCCCCCCTGCCACCCTTGCCCACCCCAGGAGGACACCCAAGGATGGAGGGACCCATCCCAGGGACATTCAGGTAAGTTCAGGTAAGTATAATTTTTTTTTATTTTTTATATTTGTTTTTGGCATAGGGGGGCCTGATTTGTGCCCCCCTACATGCCACAATGCCCAATGACCATGCCCAGGGGACAGAAGTCCCCTGGGCATGGCCATTGGGCAAGGGGGCATGACTCCTGTCTTTACTATGACAGGAGTCATGTAAATGGCGTCTGGGCGTCGTTAAAAATGGCGCAAATCGGGTGGAGGCGATTTTTTTGCCTCAACCTGACTTGCCCCATGTTAAGACGCCCTAATGCCATTTTTCCCTACGCCGGCGCTGCCTGGTGTACGTGGTTTTTTTCCACGCACACCAGGCAGCGCCGGTCTGCTAGCGCCGGCTAACGCCATTCAATAAATACAGCGCCCGCATGGCGCTTCTGAATGGCGTTAGCCGGCGCTAAACTTTTTGACGCTAAACTGCTTTAGCGCAGTTTAGCGTCAAAAAGTATAAATACGGGCCCTGGTCTCTGTATTCGATATGTGCTCCATCCTAATCTTTTGACTTTGACCCAGTCTAGTGCAACCAGGCACCTGCGGCTGGCACTTTGCTCGTTTTGGTGCCAGAAACATCTTTGGTTAATCACATCTCCGGTTCCCTATCTCAGCTTTTTGTCATTTTGGTGTCCATGTATTTTCATAAATACGAGTGGGATTTGTATTGTGTTATGTTTTCAACTTTTTGACTATTTTGGTACTGATACATTTTTTAAACATTTCTCCTAAGTTAAGGCTGTTTACTCTATGCTACAGCTACAAAGGGCTAGGCTCAGGAGTGAATTATTGAGACCTAACTGGACCATTCAGTAATGCTGCCATTATTACTTGAAGTGGAGTGCCATCCACTTCAAATTATAATTCACACTCTTACAGGGTGGTGTTAAATTGTGAAATAGTGACACCTTGTTGGAAAGTGGACTATTGGTAGGGGCAGGTAAGAACTTACACTTAGCAATAGGCTACTAACCTCCACTTAGGTCCAGTTAGGTCTCAATACATTAAACCCAGCTCAACCCTTGGTAGCTTCGCAATGAGCGACAAGGCATAACTTAGGAGACAAGTGTGTAAAGCATTTAAAAATCACAAAACAGTAAATAAGTCAAAGACAAAAACAATAAAAATCCAACACCAACTTATAAAAATCGATTATATTTTTATCTATAAAATGACACCAAAATGATTAAAATCAGATAAGGGGAACCGGCGGTATGAATTTTTAAACCATAACTGTTTTCCAACACATAGAAATGAAAATCACCAATCTGGACATCTGGTTGCACCTTGCCTGGGACAAAGTCAAAGTTTAAGACGGACTTGATAGAGCCATGCTCGCTACAGCAAGTGGGAGGCCTCAGTCAAAAGTTTAACTTTGGACTTAGTCATTTCCTTGAAGATTTTCCTCAGCGGGACGAAGTCACCAGTCCGATCCGACCTCCCTGGAGCCCTTCCTCAGATATGCGTCGCAGGAGCCCTCAGTGAAGATTTCTATGTTCAGACTTAGACGATTTTTTGAGATGAAAATTCTTCAACCGTACCAAACCTGAATCTTGATCCAGCAACCCTGGAGCCCTCTTCGGATACGCTGCAGGTTTTCTTCAACGGGATGAACCTGCAAGTCAGGCCAGATAGCGGTTGAGGCAAGCCAGCTAGACTCACAGCGGCGGGTCAGTCCCTCTATGGACCTTTTTCCAAAAAGTTCACCAATCTTCTGGATCTTTTTCCAGAAGGTCCTTAAATGTCCTTTAGGAGTCCGCAGCTCACCCCAAGGTTCCAGAAGCTCTGAGTTGCTCCTTGAGGGTGCAGACTCCAACTCCAAGAATGCACCTGGCTCAAACTCCAAATGGCCACTAGACAGTGGTCAGCTGGTCAGTTTCTTCAGGATTTGATGCAGGGGACTCTGGTTAACTATTTTTCACCTGTAGCAAGCAGGAAGTCCCTCCTTAAACCAGTTGAAGCTAGGCAAAGTCCTTCTTGTGATGAAACCCAAGTGTGCAGCTGGTGCAGTCCCTCAGGGTGCAGTGCCCAGGTGCAGGTCAGGGGTTCAGCAGGGCAGTCCTTCTTCTTTTGATGTTCTTTCTTGTAAGGACCTGAGGTGTGGGTGCAGCTTTGACATAATTATCCTTGCTCCTGGGTGAAAAACAGCGGGGTCCTGGTTGTCCAATCAGAGGCAGGATCCTCCCCCTATGATGACCACTTTCTGCGAAGTGTGGCAAAAATAAATCCCAGGGAGCAACATTCTTCGAAAATCCAACATGGCGCAAAGTGATTTTTGGAGGTTAGATCTGGCTGAGCCCACCCACTAGTGTGGGTAAAATTCTAAACACACCCATCTCCTGCCCTCTCCTAATCTAATCAAGAGGGCAACTAATTGTCTGGGGTTGCAGTATGTGAGGGAGGTGCTGAGCTGCTCCAAATGCCTTTCCCTGCCTTTGAAGACCACTTTGGCCGCTCTCCCCTCTTCCTACTTCACCATCTGCTGAGGCAGATCTCCTCCCCCAGGCACATCATTTGTGTTCAGCCCAGGCCAATTCACACCTCATCTAGGCAGCCTGGCCAGGTTGCCAGAGGCTGGCAAATCAGAGAAGGGCACTGCAGAGGTAAAGTTGGCAACTTTCAGGTAGAGTTTTAAAACTCTTTACTTGAACTAGTTATATTAAATCCAACAATTGTAAGTTGTGGGATTTATTATAACAATCAATTTGATACCAAACTCAAGGTATCTGATACTTAAGGGGACTTTGTTAAATAAATAAAGTCTCCCCATTTTAGCCTATTGGGGCCATTCACTACAGTGGGGGGAAAAACTAATTTGGCTGTTTTACCTCACTAGGGCTTATAAAACTATTTTTATGAGATCCCTGCTGACAGTTACATGGCACCCAACTCTAGGGCACATAGGGCACACCTTAGGGATGATTTATATGTAAAAATAAGGTAGGTTAGGACTTTGGAAGTACTTTTATTTCCAAAAGTCGAATTTCCATCTAACTTTAATTTAAAAGCAGCCAGCAAGGCAGGCCTGACTTTAAAATGACCCCGAGCACCTCAACAGTGCACCTGTGGGTGCACTACCTGCTGGGGTCCCTAAACCTACATGCCCAACCATATACTAGGGACATATAGGTAGGTTGACATAGTGATTATTATTAGCCTAATGTGCATACTCATTTTTTACAGAGTATAGGCCCTGGGACTGATTAGAAGTACCCAGGGCACCATCAGATTCAGGAAAACACCATCAAAAAGTGAAAAATGGGGGCAAAAAGTTAGGGTGCCTCTGCAATCAGACCTGTTTTCTCACACACTTATTATATGCACCACAAAGAATCAGCACAAGTGCAATGTGTAGCACTACAGAAACTCAAGTTATTATTGGTTACTGGTTTCAATAAACCAATGGAGGGCAACAAAGAGATTTATTACTAACATATTTTTCCTGATTTAAACCAGAGGCTATTCTCCAGAGCATAGAGCACCATCCAGCCGTTACCTTTACACTTTCCATGACACAGTGTGCTGCTTTTACAATTGTAGGACGATCACTGCTCTTGCCTCTTGGAGGGGTGATTTTCAATGCAATGAAGAAGGATGTTGAACTCTGTGAGCTGGCACCTCATACACAGGACTTTGGGGGCTGGGAAAGGTGTTCAGTAATAACAAATATTGAATGTGGGTAGGATCATCAATATTGATGATGTGGGCCATTTGGGGGGTTGAAGAGTAGGGAACTGAAGGAAAGAAAAAGAGTTAAAAATGTGAATAGTGGTCTGTTCTGCAGAGTGAGTCATTTTGATGACTGTATGGTGATGTTCATTAAGGGCACAGTGTAGGTGGTGCTGTCAATCTTTTCCATGATCTTTTTTGTCACTGGGTGAGATTACAAGTGTTCCCCACTACCCATGATTCTGCTTAGTCGATCTACATACTGTGAAAGCTGAATTACTTACTAATGATTTTCATTTATAATGGTTAAGAATGTGCATGGAATTAGGCTAATGTAGACAAGTAATGTGTGACTTTGAAAATGTGCCCACTTGAGTGGCTACCATACACTATGTAAATGTTTTTGTGAATGCATATTATTATTAGTTATTATGCACATGTAGAGAAAAACTTATTAGTATGTCATATTAATGGGTTTATGATATGTATTTGATTTATTAATTGTAGGCCATAAGTTGGCGAGGTTTGGGCCTAGTTTGCAAAAACTCTTGAAAAGCTACAGTGTTTAATAAATTATGGGAAAAGTATTACCAGACTAGAAAATTAATGCTTTATTGTTAACGCTGTTCTGACCCAACAATTTGCAGATGTCTTTTCACTTTCTCATGAGAACTGCTTGTAGAACCATGTTGTACTAGAAAAGATACTAAGTTAACTTGATGCATGACTCTGAAATGTTCCCAGGAATCAACAATTGATGCACTGACTAGAGTGTGGATTGCAACAAAGGAGATACCTGACGAGCTTGAATGAAGGGAACAGGAGAAGAGGAGCCAATCATCTACATGCAAAAGATAGCTTAGTTATATCTTAGATTTGGGTTTTAGTTGGATCAATTGTAAACATACGATTTTCTGACCAATGAAAATGTGGGAAGATTCTTTAGGAAATCCTAACTTAGCCTGACTGCAGAGAGAGCTCTGTGCCATTATCCCATTTGTTTCCTTCACGCACTGTCTTGTTCTGTTTGAGGAGCTGAACAGTTCCTGATAATCTTTCCTTTATAACCATCCTCATAGAGAAAATTATGTTAATGCTGATTCATTAGCTTGCTAACTTTAAATGGTTCAGAAGATTAGAGCCCACCGTGTCTGAACCATTTTCCTTTTACTGCCCCATTATCAAAGCTGACCAGACGGATGTCCAACTGATGAAGAGAATCACAGCTTGCTGATACCAATGAGGAGAGGTATAACAAAATGCAATTGTTTGTTGTAGATTTTTTTCTTTAAATATCTAGATACTACTATTTTGATGGAGTCATAATTAGATGTTTTCCAAATTTACTTTTGTCTAAATTACTCTTGCATGAAGTCTAAACATACTATTCTAATTTGAGGGTTAGTGAGAAATCCGAATGCTGACAAATTGTATTAACTAAGAATTGATCTTGTTCACTTGTTGAAATCAGATGTATTTCATTTCTACTGCGAAGTTATTGTTATTATTGATTTGTAATGTAACTCTTGAATGTTTAATTGTAAATGCTTTAGTTAAATTGAGATTCTTCAGAAGATTTGGTCAGTCAGTGTTATTCATATATGTTTATCATTTGGTATTGAGACTAATATACTTTATGTTAGCATTGTTAATGTAGGGAAATAAACTTTCTAACTTTTACTAAAGGTGTGGTTATTCATGACCACATGGGTCATTGTGTGTGACGTTTACTGGCTCAAGATTTTGACAAACTGATTGCTTTATATGTTGTGGTCACTAGATTTGTTTGTAGAGCGAGTTGGGAGTAATGATGGTGAGATTCCTCTAAGTGCAGTCAAAAAAATCTATCGAACCTCTTACGCATCCCCTTATGATTAAATTATAAAAGACTAAATAAGGTCAGGCACACTCACAATACCTGTATTTTCTTGATTCTCTACATAGTTTTATTGAAAAAACAGGCATAACTCAAAGGACGTAATGTGGAGAACACACTGTAATAAAGCAGCAGTAAAGATTGACATTTTAACACCTCAATAGTACATCAAGTATGCAAATATATGCACAGTAAAAAAAATTGTGAAACTAACACAATTGAATACAAAATTAAAATGTCAGGAAATGCAGTGACAAAACTGGGCATTCAACCTACAAACATCATGCACTGTTTATGTATTGAATAAGACTTTTTATAAAACACTGAATACAGCTTTGAGTTAACTTAGAAAGCTAAACATAATTAAAACAATTTGGGGGAAATTAGAGTTCAATTGGTAGGTGAGTAACCACGTGTGAAATTACATAGTTGTGACCTTCTAACTGTACACAGTGTAATTGAAAGCAAGTCTAAAAAATTATTTTTCAGTCATTTTCTGAATGACTTGTAATTGTGTTTGGATATCAGGTTAGGGTTGAGGTTTTTCCACATTCTCAGGATTTGAAATGACAGGGATCAAACCTTCATGTTACACTCCTTGTTTTGTGATCACAAATTGATTTTGAATTATAACTTTTACCTTCACAAAAGAAAACACAAACAACTGCAAGCCTGCTGTTAAAATCACAATTACTCGATAAGTACTCTCCTCACTCGCCAAACAATTATGAACATCATAAATCTAACACAAAGACAGTTCATCTGAGTTGGTGTTGCACCATGTGCAGTTGACATCATCTCTGCTGTTCGACCTGTTTTTTCGATCAACAATCCCAAATCTCACCTGTGACCCTCACAATTACTTCAATTCACAGGGTCAGTATCGGACACCACCATCCTTTATGCATTCCCTTCTTCAAAGAGAGTCTGAGACATCCTGGAGAGGATCCTACCACCAAGGCTCGAGAGTCCCAGTCTAGACAATCATGTGATTCCTGGGTCTGTGGCTTCTTGCATTCTCCTAGTCACACATGCATGTGGCACATGAGGGCCCTGCAGTGGAGCCTCTGCAGGCAGTGGCTCTAGTATGAGGGAGATTTGTCAGACTCCATTGTGATCTCCCCCAGCGATTCAGCGGAAGTGGCTTGGTTTTGGAAGAAGGTGAACCTGATACACTGGTTTACCTTTACTCCTCCTCCAGCTGTGGCTACAGTAGTGAAAGATGCCTCCACCTAGGGGTGGGGAACTCATCTGGAAGATCTGGAGATCAGGGACCTCTGTTGTCTAGAGGAGCAGGTACTTCAGATCAACCTGCTAGAATTGCAGGTGATTTAGCTGGCCCTCAAGGCCATCGAGATCTTGATGGACAACATGACTGCCATGTGGTATATCAACACACACTGAGGAATAGGGTCTCACCTCCTTTGACTGAAAGCATTGAAGCAGTGATCTAGAGCTTACATACAAGGGATCTGGCTTACATCCAGTTACCTAGCGATGACTCTGAGTGTCAGAGCCGACAACCAACATCGAGGTTACCTTGACAAATGCGATCCTTTTGGAGGTAGTCTTGGACATCTTTGTGCAATGGAGCACTCATCGGGTGAACCTATTTGCCTCCTCAGACAATGTTCAGTGTCTGCAGTTCTGCATCCTCCAATATCTGTGTTGAAGGAAGCCTTGGGTGAAGCATTTCAGTTGCAGAATTTTCTGCATCATTACACATTTCCCCGAAACCCTTGGTTCCTCCAGTTCTGGGGAACATTCACCAAGACTGGGCCTAAGTCATTCTTATTGCTCTGGATTGGTCAAAAATGGTGTAGTGCACAGACATTTGGAGCTTCTCTACATGCCCCCTGCTTCTCCTTACATTCAGGCCAGTCCTACCCAGTTAGGGGGACTGGTTCTGTACCTCAGTCTCTGAGACCTTCACCTACATGCTTGGAGATTGAGCAGGAACAACTGAGTTCATTTCAGCTGCCACCAGAGGTGATAGATGTCACCCTATCCACTAAGCCAGTCTATTGCAGCAGATGGGGCAGCTTTGTTGCATGGTGCCTGAACTTTGATCCTTTGCAGGCCAACTTCTCCCATGTGCTAAAGTTTGCACTTTCCCTGGCTCACAGGGAATGTGCCATTGGCACTGTTAAGGGCTATTTAGCTGCCTTGTGTGCTTTTATCTGTCTGCTGGATCAGCCCTCTTTGTTTAAACTTGAGTTTAGTTCTTACATTTTTTATGGGGACTCCATTTGGGCCCCTTCACACTTTTACCATTCATATGGCAACCCTCAAAACTGTTCTTTTGACTGCAGTAACATCTGTCAGTAGGGTCAGTGAGTTACAAGCCCTTAGCTGTCGTCATCCTTTACTACCTTCTTTCCAGATAAGTTGGTGTTGTGAACTAGTGATGCTTTCCTTCCTAAGGTGGTCACTTCCTCTTACCCAATCATCGCTCTTCTGATATTTTACCCCACCTTCATCATACACAAAGAGGAAAGGGGGCATCGGTGGGATCCTAGGTGATCCTAACCTAGACCACATCAAGGAGCACTGACTGGACGATCAGCTCTTCATTGGCTACTTTGGTGCCAAAAGGGTAAGGCAGTTCAGAATCAGACTCTCTCGTCATCCTCTGCAATAAGGGTTGCTATTCTTGGCCAAAGAGACACCTGATGTGATCCGTGCTCACTCCGCCAGCACTCACATGAGGCATTCCGATTGCAGACATATGTAGGACACCAACGTAGGCCTCCCTTTATATATTTGCAAAACACTACTGTCTAGATTCAAAGGTGCAAAAAGGTGGTCACTTTGCAAGGTCTGTCTTACAGGATTTCCTAGTCTAATCATCTATCATCCCTCCTCTAGATGGGGTATTGCTGTGGAATTTGGTCCACAGGTGAGGGATTTGCAGGTAAAGGTATCCATAAGAAGAAACATTTTTTTTTGCCTACGGAAACAAAATTTCTGGTGGATACTCTATCTACCTGCAGATTTCTCACCGACCACCCGTCCCCCTCCCCCATTTGATGGATCATTCATAAGGAAAGTTAACAAGATCTCATCCTGCATTTATTTTGGTATTGCAATCTTTCACTGATGTCTATCTGCCCTATTGCCTCGAAGGCTTGGAAAAAATGGAGAGTAACTGATGGTATGCCGGGGCGAACACTGTTTAGCCCTGGTGGTGTCACCTGATGTCACTCCTGGTGTTGACTAAGCCCAGCACCCTCTACAGGTGACCGTGCTGCTTTGAAGTTTCCGTATCCAGTCTGATGCCTGGGATCTTGTTCTTCAGGTGAGGAATCTGAATATTGAAGTATCCATCAGAAAAATTGTTATTTCCTTGTTTAAGGTTAGATTCTACAGATCCATTGATGAGTGATTATCCTATATCTTGTGGTCTGGGGATCCTATCAACTCTATCTCCACATGCAGGTGGCAAAGATCTAAAATCTGATAATGACAGATAGATTTCTGCCCCACAAGGGAACACTGCAGCAACATGCAGGTCAATGTAAAGGCACACTGCAGCAACATGCAGGTCAATGTAAAGCAATTTTGATCAGGCATTTGTGTAAGAGATATGAATGACAGACCTCTGCAATACAATTCAGGTACAGTGGTCCCCCGAGTTTAGCTCTGGAATACTTCTTTAGGCACCCAGTCACTTTTAGATTTACACTCACATTATGGTGGGAGGAGATTACAGGATACAAAGAAAGGAGAAATCCAGGATCCCATCAACATAAAGAATCAGGCAAATGCAAACATGAGGATATAGAGAGTCACTACCCAGCAAACCTGCGCTAGTAGGTTGTTGAATCTTTGGATAACTCCCTACTTCTGTGGTGGGGGTAGAAAGCATGTCTAAGCCTGCATCTCTGGCGTCTTCAGCTGGCTAGTAACATTTACACAAGGAATGTCATCAGAAGCAGAACCAATCAGCAAAGCTTCAGCAGGGCACCAGGCTTGGTCACACCCTTCAGGAAAAGAACAGGAGGCAGCCCCATATTCGGAAATCACCAGCTTAGGGTCAGGCAGGTTTGAGTCTGAGTAGCTTTTCTCGTAGCTGGAGTGAAGATCCAGATTACATTTCCAGCCTTCATTATTTGGGCAGTAACCAGCTACTAACTACCAATCAGTGACCATGCCCTGTAACAGTTCATATTTCCAACCAATTAGGTTGGAGCAGAACGTTCCTCTTCAGAAGAGCTTCCAAGACAGGCCTCCTACCCCTGCCAGAATGCGTTGTCAGGGCTGTTGTCTATATGATACCAGGCAAGTAAATTCTCCACGGATTGATCTAGAGGGGAACCTAGTATATTGCTCTCAGGCAGGAAAGGGCCATGAAACAAAATAATTGGAAACTGTTAGAAATGGGGTCTTTGGTTGGCAGTCAGGTTATCCCCTGTTCAAGCAAGGACCCTCACTCTAGTCAGGGTAAAAGAGAATCATCCTCAGCTAACCCCTGCTTACCCCCTTGGTAGCTTGGCAGAGCAGTAGGCTTAACTTCTGAGTGCTAGGTGTAAAGTATTTGTACCAACACACACAGTAACTTAATGAAAACACTACAAAATGACACAACACCAGTTTAGAAACAAAATAGGAAATATTTATCTAAACAAAACAAGACCAAAACGACAAAAATCCAACATACACAAGTCAAGTTATGAATTTTTAAAGATTAAACTCAAAAATAGCGCTTAGAAACAAAAATGCTTCGATGAGATGTTAACACGGCGTCGTGACGGAGTCGTTCCCAACAAGCCAACACCAGCAGCGCCGGACACGGAGTCGTGTAGACCCCCAAGTACAGTACCTTTGGTGAAGAGTGAAAACAAGCCGATGCGCGAAGTCGGGGATCGCGGCGTCTGTGTGAAACGTTGAATCTGTGCACTTCGAGCGGTGTCGGTCACGACGTGGTGCGGCGACTTCCATGGAGTCGCGGACTTCAGCGGGGCTGCTGCGGCATCGGGCCTGCGAAGAGCGTCGCGTTCCAGCGAAGGTCACGCCGTCGGGTGCAGGCGGCGTCACCGGATTCAGCAGCGGCGTCGGTCCGAAGTCGTCCGAAGTTGATTTCCTTGGATTTCCACCAGCTTTCCTTTCAAGGGCCCAAGGACTGGATAGGGCACCACTTGTCAGAGCAGGAGTCTCTCCGGAGACTCCAGGTGCTGGCAGAGAGAAGTCTTTGCTGTCCCTGAGACTTCAAAGAACAGGAGGCAAGCTCTAAATCAAGCCCTTGGAGATTTCTTCACAAGATGGAAGGCACACAAAGTCCAGTCTTTGCCCTCTTACTCTGGCAGAAGCAGCACTGCAGGAAAGCTCCACAAAGCACAGTCACAGGCAGGGCAGCACTTCTTCCTTAGCTATTCAGCTCTTCTCCAGGCAGAGGTTCCTCTTGGTTCCAGAAGTATTTCTAAAGTCTGTAGATTTGGGTGCCCTTCTTATACCCATTTTAGTCTTTGAAGTCACCTTTCTTCAAAGGGGACTCACACCTACTTGTGAAATCCTGCCTTGCCCAGGCAAGACCTCAGACACACACCAGGGGGTTGGACTCTGCATTGTCAGAGGCAGGCACAGTCCTTTCAGATGAGAGTGACCACTCCACCCCTCCCTTCTAGCAGAGATGGCTAATTAGGAAATGCAGGCTACACACCAGCTCCCTTTGTGTCACTGTCTAGTGTGAGGTGAAAAACAACCCAACTGTCAAACTGACCCAGACAGGGAATCCACAAACAAGGCAGAGTCACAGAATGGTTTAAGCAAGAAAATGCTCACTTTCTAAAAGTGTCACTTTCAAACACACAATCTCAAAACCAACTTTACTAAAAGATGTATTTTTAAATTGTGAGTTCAGGGACCCCAAACTCCACATGTCCATCTACTCTCTAGGGGAATCTACACTTTAATAATATTTTAAAGGTAGTCCCCATATTATCCTGTGAGAGAGACAGGCCTTGCAACAGTGAAAAACGAAATTGTCAGTATTTCACTGTCAGGACATATAAACCACATTACTATGAGGGTCATTCTGACCCTGGCGGGCGGCGGGAGCCGCCCGCCTGGCAGGAACCGCCAAATGGCCGCTCCGCGGTCAGAAGACCGCAGAGGCCATTCTGGCTTTCCCGCTGGGCCGGCGGGCGACTGTCAAAAGAGCGCCCGCCGGCCCAGCGGGAAAGGCCCTGCAACAATGAAGCCGGCTCCGAATGGAGCCGGCGGAGTTGCAGGGGTGTGATGGGTGCAGTTGCACCCGTCGCGATTTTCACTGTCTGCTAAGCAGACAGTGAAAATCATGGTGGGGCCCTGTTAGGGGGCCCCTGCACTGCCCATGCCAGTGGCATGGGCAGTGCAGGGGCCCCCAGGGGCCCCACGACACCCGTTCCCGCCATCCTGTTCCTGGAGGTAAAAACCGCCAGAAACAGGATGGCGGGAAGGGGGTCGGAATCTCCATGGCGGCGCTGCTTGCAGCGCCGCCATGGAGATTCAGCCCATGCAGGGGAAATCCGGCGGGAAACCGCCAGATTCCCTTTTCTGACCGCGGCTTTACCGCTGCGGTCAGAATGGGCTGGGAAGCACCGCCAGCCTGTTGGCGGTGCTTCTGTGGTCCCCGGCCCTGGCGGTCTTGGACCGCCAGGGTCGGAATGACCCCCTATATGTCCTACCTTATTGCATACACTGCACCCTGCCCTTGGGGCTACCTAGGGCCTACCTTAGGGGTGCCTTACATGTAAGAAAAGGGAAGGTTTAGGCCTGGCAAGTGGGTACACTTGCCAAGTCGAATTTACAGTGTAAAAATACACACACAGACACTGCAGTGGCAGGTCTGAGACATGATTACAGGGTTACTTGTGTGGGTGGCACAACCAGTGCTGCAGGCCCACTAGTAACATTTGATTTACAGGCCCTGGGCACCTCTAGTGCACTTTACTAGGGACTTAACAGTAAAACAAATATGCCAATCCTGGAGAACCAATTACATACCCATTTTAAACAGGAGCACTTGCACTTTAGCACTGGTTAGCAGTGGTAAAGTGCCCAGAGTTATAAAAACAGCAAAATCAGAGTCCAGCACACATCAATAACCTGGGGAACAGAGGCAAAAGGTTAAGGGAGACCACGCCAAGGATGAAAAGTCTAACACGTGTCCCCCCAGCTGAAAGTGGGGAGCAACTACCCAACCTCATGGGAGTTCTCATCACTAAGGCGGAAGAACCTGGACAGACCATCAGCATTGGCATGTTCTGTACCAGGACGGTGTTCCACCGTAAAGTCCATCCCCTGTAGGGAAATGGACCACCTCAACAGTTTTGGATTCTCACCCCTCATCTGCATTAACCATCTGAGGGGCCTGTGGTCGGTCTGAACTCGGAAGTGAGTCCCAAACAAGTAGGGTCTTAGCTTCTTCAGTGCCCAGACAACAGCAAACGCTTCACGTTGTATGGCACTCCACCTACGTTCCCTGGGTAGTAACCTCCTGCTCATGAAGGCTATGGGTTGATCTAGGCCCTCTTCATTAAGCTGTGAGAGTACTGCTCCAATACCGTGCTCTGAGGTGTCTGTTTGCACAACAAACTCCTTGGATTAGTCAGGTGCCTTCAGCACAGGTGCAGTGCACATGTCAGCCTTCAGGGCATCAAAAGCGTTCTGGCAAACCTCTGTCCAGATCACTATCTTGGGTTGCTTCTTAGAAGTCAACTCAGTTAAGGGGGTAACAATGGTACCATATCCCTTAACAAACCTCCTGCAATATCCTGTGAGACCTAAAAAGGCTCTCACTTCAGTCTGGGTCTTGGGAGGCTCCCAAGCCAGAATCGTGTCAATCTTAGGCTGTAGGGGTGCCACCTGGCCACCCCCCACCTGGTGTCCTAAATACACCACAGAACCCTGGCCTATTTGGCACTTGCTCGCCTTAAGAGTGAGGCCTGCCTTCTGCAGGGCCTCTAACACTCTCCAGAGGTGTTGCAGGTGTTCCTCCCATGTGGAACTAAACACAGCAATGTCATCCAGGTAGGCGGCACTGAACTCATCCAGTCCTGCCAACACCTGGTTGACCAACCTCTGAAAGGTGGCAGGGGCATTCTTCATCCCAAATGGCATCACTTTACATTGAAAGTGTCCATCTGGTGTAGAGAATGCTGACCTCTCCTTGGCCCCCTCAGTTAAGGCAATCTGCCAGTACCCAGATGTTAAATCAAACGTACTGAGGTACTTGGCAACTCCCAACCGGTCAATAAGCTCATCAGCTCGGGGGAAGGGGTGTGCGTCAGTCTTGCTGACCGCATTGAGTCCCCGGTAGTCCACACAGAACCTGAGTTCTGGGGTGGCACCAGGTGCAGCAGCCTTTGGGACCAATACCACTGGGCTGGCCCAAGGACTGCTGGAGTGCTCAATAACCCCTAGGGTAAGCATTTTGGATACCTCATCCTTAATGCATGCCCTGACCCTGTCAGTCACCCTGTAAACCTTCTGTTTAATAGGTGTACTGTCCCCAGTGTCCACATCATGTGTGCACAAGTGTGTGACTCCTGGGATCAGGGAAAACAGTGAGGAAAACTGTCCAACACATGGCGACAGTCACCTTGCTGCTCCTCAGTCAGGGAGGGGGAGAGGATCACTCCCTCCACTGACCCATCTTTTTCTCCTGCAGACAGGAGGTCAGGAAGAGGCTCACTCTCCTCCTCTACCCCATCATCTGTCGCAAGGAGCATGGACAGTTCAGTCCGCTCAAAGTGAGGTTTGAGGCGGTTGACATGCAGGACCATTAAAGGGTTCATTGGAGACCGCAAGTCCACCAGGTACGTGACTTCACTCTTGCGCTCCACCACCTCAAATGGCCCAGTCCACTTATCCTGGAGCGCCCTAGGCTCCACTGGTGCCATCACCCACACTTTTTGACCAGGTTGAAACTCGACCAGAGTGGCATTCTGGTCATACCACCGTTTCATATCCTCCTGGCTTGCTTCCAGGTTCTCCTGAGCGAGACTTCTGGAGCGGGCAGTCTGGTTTCTCAAAGCCAGCATGTAACTGAACATCCTGGGGGGGGTTTACTAGGAGCTTTCTCCAAAGCTTCCTTAACCAGACTCAAGGGTCCCCTCACAGGGTGGCCATAAATCAGCTCAAAGGGACTAAACCCAAGTCCCTTTTGAGGCACCTCCCTGTAGGCGAACAGAAGGCATGGTAAGAGGACGTCCCACTTCCGCCTCAAGGGCTCTGACAGGCCCATGATCATGCCTTTTAAGGTGCTGTTGAATCTCTCAACCAGACCATTACTTTGGGGGTGGTAAGGGGTGGTGAACTTGTAGGTTACCCCACACTCCTTCCACAAAGACTTCATATATGTGGATATGAAGTTGGTACCCCTATCAGATACCACTTTCTTGGGGAACCCCATGCGGGTAAAAACCCCCATCAAAGCATGACCCACCACAGGGGAAGTGATTGATCTCAAAGAAATGGCTTCTGGGTACCGGGTGGCATGGTCCACCAAGACCAGGATAAACCTGTTGCCCATGGCCGTCTTGGGATCCAGAGGCCCCACAATGTCAATGCCTACCCTCTCAAAGGGAGTACTGACAACAGGCAAAGGCTGGAGGGGAGCTTTACATTTCCTCCCACTCTTGCCACTTGCCTGACAAGTCTGACAAGACCTGCAATGTGCATCTGAGTGCCTGCGCATTAGGGGCCAGTGAAAGTGGGTGACAAGCCTCTCAAAAGTCTTGTCTTGCCCCAAATGTCCAGCTAAAGACACATCATGAGCCAACCCCAGTAGGAAGGCCCTGAAGCACTGGGGTACCACCAGCACACGGGCTGACCCAGGCTCAGGAACCTTAGGCTCGCTATACAGGAGGTCATCCAATAAATCAAGTGTGATCCTGGCTCCTTGCCAGCCGCCTGGTCTGCCGCCTGCTGCCGCAAACCCTCCAAAGTAGGGCATGATTTCTGTGCTGCACAGAATGCTTCCTTGTTAGGCCCCCCTTCCTGCTGCCACTGTGACAGCTCAGGGACCTCCCCAGTTCAGCCACCTGTTCCCCTGTAGGCTCCGGGGCATCACCCTCAGGCTCTGCCTCCTACCGGACCGTGGGAACTTCTGGGGCCGGTTTCCCGCGCCCCCTGCCCTTCCTCTTCTTGGCGGTCCCCTGGGCCACTGTTTCAGGCTCCAGGGGCTCTTGATTACCCTGACGGGCTGCCATTGACCGGGTGGATACGCATACCCACCCAGGCAGACCCAACATCTCCAAGTGAGACCTGTGTTCCACCTCCTTCCAAGGGGAATCCTCCAGGTCATTGCCTAGCAAACAATCAACAGGCATGGTTGGACTCACAGCTACCTTCAAGGAACCTGAGACCCCCCCACCCCCATTCAAAGGGAACCTGCGCCACTCTGCACAGGCGCTCTGAGTTGTCCACTGCAACTACTTGGTGAAGTACCCGGGGATCAATCTGCTCTTCAGACACCAGCTGACTCCTCACTGTAGTCACACTGGCTCCTGTGTCTCTCAGAGCCTCCACCCTTTGTCCATTAATGGTCACCCACTGCCTGTACTTCTTAGTGTTTTCAGGCACTAGGGTTCTCTGGACCATCTCACTGTCCCCTAGTGAGACAAGGGTCATCTCAGCTGGTTCCCACCCACCTGAAACCAACTCCTCCCAAGCGCTACACTGGCCAAACCCTGGGACGGTGCACCAGTGGGTGCCGGTGTACTTTTGGGGCATTTGGGGTCCCCCCTCACATGACCCACCTGGTCACATGCATAACACTTATGTGGGGGACCACCTGCCACTAGCTTCCCTTTGGAGAACCATGGCTTCTTTTCACTGGGCGGTTGGGAATCCTTACCCTGGGAATCAGTTTGGGGCCCTTTAGAGAACTCCCCCTGTTTGCCCTTACCCCCCCCTTTCTTCTGAGAGGGACCCTGCCCACCATTGTTGTGGTCTCCCCCATACCTCTTTTGGACCCTGGTGCTCTCCCAGCGGTCCGCTTCCTGCGCAAGCTTCAGGGGTCAGTCAGCTTGCTGTCAATCAGGTGTTGGCGCAGCTCTGGAAAACATAAACTGTACAAGTGCTCCCAAGCAATCAGATTGTAAAGCCCCTCATACGTAGTTACCTTACTGCCCTTCACCCAACCACCCAGTGACCTGCAATAAGAATCAACACATTCCAACCATGTTTGGGATTCCTTCTTCTTGTAGGACCTAAACTTATCCTTGTACTGCTCAGGGGTAAGACCATACCTTGTAAGCAAGGCATCCTTCATGTTAGCGTAGCTGAGATTCTGAGCATCCCCTAAGGCTGTCAGTGTATCCCTCCCCTCTACCTCAAAGTGCTTCCACAGACCCGCCCCCCAATGAGCTTCAGGGACCAGATTCATGTGGAGAGCAGACTCATACCCTTTGAACCACAAGTATATGTCATTCTCCCTCTTGTAATCTTTCACAAAGTCTTTAGGAATGTGCACCCTCCTCTCAGGCTGCACTGTAGGGTTGCTGCCACCATCTCTACTGGACTGGCTTCTATGATCCATCTCTTTCAAGCTAAGCTCATGAGCCATCGCTAACTTCCTCTCCTCAAGGGCTAGCCTCCTCTGCTCCAATTGGTACTCCCTTTCTGCCTGTCTGTCCTGTAACTCCTCAGGTGTCAGACCCTTGGATGAGACACTGCTACCTGCCCTGGAGACCTTCTCCCTGGACATAACAGGCCCACCCACAATACCATTGTGTACTGAACACTCTTCCTCATCCTCCTCATCTCCCTCATCCTCTGTGTGCCCTTCAGTGCTCTTGGCTGTCACCCAGGCCCTCAGCGCCTTTTGCAGCTCCTCCTTCCTGGATGAGCTCTTAATGGGACAGTCAAAACTTTTACAGAACTGCTTCAACTGAGCTTTGGTATAACTCTCCAATTTCTCAAGGTCAAAGTCAGCTCCAACTGATGGATCTCCAGCATTGGACATGATGAAGATTCAAAAACAAGTGCAAAGTTCCAAAGGCAGAAAAACAAGTTCCCAAATGAAGTTCCAAAGAAAGTCAATCAAGGAATCAGCGAAAAAAAATGGAAGTAGAACAAAAACAGTCCCAAAGAGAAAAAATCAAAAGATCACCAAACAAGTAGTATGTGGTCACGTAGTGGTCTGAACTCAAACAGTAGTGTACACTTAATCACTGTATGTCAAGAACAAATACAAGTCCAAATCCCAACCGCTGATCACCAATGTTACAAATGGGGTCTTTGGTTGACAGTCAGGTTACCCCCTGTTCAAGTAAGGACCCTCACTCTAGTCAGGGTAAAAGAGAATCACCTTCAGCTAACCCCTGCTTACCCCCTTGGTAGCTTGGCAGAGCAGTAGGCTTAACTTCAGAGTGCTAGGTGTAAAGTATTTGTACCAACACACATAGTAACTTTATGAAAACACTACAAAATGACACAACACCAGTTTAGAAAAAAAATAGGAAATATTTATCTAAACAAAACAAGACCAAAACGTCAAAAATCCAACATACACAAGTCAAGTTATGAATTTTTAAAGATTAAACTAAAAAAAAGCACGTAGAAACAAAAATGCTTCGATGAGATGTTAACACGGCGTCGTGACGGAGTCGTTACCAACAAGCCGACACCAGCGGCGCCGGACACGGAGTCGTGTAGACCCCCAAGTACAGTACCTTTGGTGAAGAGTGAAAACAAGCCGATGCGCGAAGTCGGGGATCGCGGCGTCTGTGTGAAACGTTGAATCCGTGCACTTCGAGCGGCGTCGGTCACGACGTGGTGCGGCGACTTCCACGGAGTTGCGGACTTCAGCGGGGCTGCTGCGGCATCAGGCCTGCGAAGAGCTTCAGGTTCCTGCGAAGGTCACGTCGTCGGGTGCAGGCGGCGTCACCGGATTCAGCAGCGGCGTCGGTCCGAAGTCGTCCGAAGCTGATTTCCTTGGATTTCCACCAGCTTTCCTTTCAAGGGCCCAAGGACTGGATAGGGCACCACTTGTCAGAGCAGGAGTCTCTCCAGAGACTCCAGGTGCTGGCAGAGAGAAGTCTTTGCTGTCCCTGAGACTTCAAAGAACAGGAGGCAAGCTCTAAATCAAGCCCTTGGAGATTTCTTCACAAGATGGAAGGCACACAAAGTCCAGTCTTTGCCCTCTTACTCTGGCAGAAGCAGCACTGCAGAAAAGCTCCACAAAGCACAGTCACAGGCAGGGCAGCACTTCTTCCTCAGCTATTCAGCTCTTCTCCAGGCAGAGGTTCCTCTTGGTTCCAGAAGTATTTCTAAAGTCTGTAGATTTGGGTGCCCTTCTTATACCCATTTTAGTATTTGAAGTCACCTTTCTTCAAAGGGGACTCACACCTACTTGTGAAATCCTGCCTTGCCCAGGCAAGGCCTCAGACACACACCAGGGGGTGGGAGTCTGCATGGTCAGTGGCAGGCACAGTCCTTTCAGATGAGAGTGACCACTCCACCCCTCCCTCCTAGCAGAGATGGCTAATTAGGAAATGCAGGATACACCCCAGCTCCCTTTGTGTCACTGTCTAGTGTGAGGTGAAAAACAACCCAACTGTCAAACTGACCCAGACAGGGAATCCACAAACAAGGCAGAGTCACAGAATGGTTTAAGCAAGAAAATGCTCACTTTCTAAAAGTGTCACTTTCAAACACACAATCTCAAAACCAACTTTACTAAAAGATGTATTTTTAAATTGTGAGTTCAGGGACCCCGAACTCCATATGTCCATCTACTCTCTCGAGGAATCTACACTTTAATCATATTTTAAAGGTAGCCCCCATATTATCCTATGAGAGAGACAGGCCCTGCAACAGTGAAAAACGAAATTGGCAGTATTTCACTGTCAGGACATACAGTATAAACCACATTACTATATGTCCTTCCTTATCCATACACTGCACCCTGCCCCTGGGGCTACCTAGGGCCTACCTTAGGGGTGCCTTACATGTAAGAAAAGGGAAGGTTTAGGCCTGGCAAGTGGGTACACTTGCCAAGTCGAATTTACAGTGTAAAAATACACACACAGACACTGCAGTGGCAGGTCTGAGACATGATTACAGGGTTACTTGTGTCGGTGGCACAACCAGTGCTGCAGGCCCACTAGTTACATTTGATTTACAGGCCCTGGGCACCTCTAGTGCACTTTACTAGGGACTTAACAGTAAAACAAATATGCCAATCCTGGAGAACCAATTACATACACATTTTAAACAGGAGCACTTGCACTTTAGCACTGGTTAGCAGTGGTAAAGTGCCCAGAGTAATAAAAACAGCAAAATCAGAGTCCAGCACACATCAATAACCTGGGGAACAGAGGCAAAAAGTTAAGGGAGACCACGCCAAGGATGAAAAGTCTAACAGAAACAAAGAGGGTGATTGGTATTTTCTTGTATCTGTGACTAGGGCAACAGTCCTCCTCCATCTTGCACCCCCATATGAACTATGTGGGTTTTCATTATCAGCTAAGTGTAATCTTAATGACAGCTTTCCATAAGGTGATTTAAAACTATATTCCAGCCATACCCCTTCTAATGTTCGCATTCATTTTTGCAAAACAAGTGCATATTCTATTCATAGTCATTACCCATCATTAAAAAAAAATGAAGTGAAGCCATTTGCTCCATGTGTGTGCATTTAATGTAGTTGAGGAAACAAAGAGACGTCACCGTTTGGTGCAGACATTGCACTCCTCAACTAAGCAACGCCACACAAGACAGGGCCTGGACAAATGGGGTCAAGATAGCCAATAGGACGAGAAGACAAACTTAGGACTCCCCTGATCTCAGGATGCAATGTTATCGATCACCATATCTGTTGTTTGCTAAGGGGGAACTGTGGGGGGTATACTTAGAATTCTGGTCCTCTGTACCATGCCAAAATGGAAAGCATACATGGGAGCCTCCAGAGTTAAAAAATAAATGGTGGGACAGATAAGCAGCTGAGTTGGATATGAAATTGTATCATTATAGATGCCTTTTCCAAAGTTGATGAATTTCTTTAAGAAGGATAAAAGAGTACTGTGGGGCATTGATAAATAGGCTGATTCCACAGTCTAGTTTGTTCAGGATGAGAGCTTAGCAAGTTATTGGTTTAGTAAAAGAGAAAAGCAGTCATATCCTGCTAATTACAGATTTGCATAGTTTATAGTTGCGTATTTACACCACATTTTCGAAAAATAGTGTCAGATTATGCACAATTATGTAAAAATGCAAAACAGGTGTTTGGTGCTACATTTTAGCTCACAGTGCGTATTCATGTTCATCTGCAAACAGCTCATAATTATGTGTCGTAATAGCATAAAAATCCTGATGTTATGCTGACATCATGCAACATCACAAAACAAAATAAAATGATGGGTGGAGTGTTAAAACTTTTCAAAAACTCACCCCCAGTCACAGATCTGGGTTTAATCCATTGTTATTTTGTTTGCCACGTCACTCCAGTTTGGACCCAGCCATATGCAAATCAGTCGTGACCGTGTTCCCCATGGGAACAGTCCAGCCCGAACTGCCAGGCCAGGTCCTTCCTGGACAGGAAACAAGCATCCTGGGACCGGTTTCAGGGTATCACCCTTCATCAGCCAGGCTAGCTTGAATCCAGTGGTGCAGCGAGCAAGGGACCCACGCCTGGGCATACCCCTGCCACTTAGGGTGCACAAAGCACGATCACATAACAAAATAAAATGATGGACGGAGTGTTGAAACTTTTCAAACACTCACCCCCAGTCATAGATCGGGGTTTAATCCATTGTTATTTGTTATGCGGACCTCATGGATACTTCACCTGGGTCTATTGCTTACATAGCGGAGATATATATGAAAATGATTGTCACTGTGGTCACTGTGGAGATTTTAAAGGAGACTGGTCTCATTTATATGCTTAAGTATACTATGCTGCTTTTTTTTAGTAATGGTAAAGGAAAAATGTACAAAGCATTTTTCTAGTTGAAAACGGGGAGATTCACAGAATCTGCCCGCTTGCGACTAGAAAAATGCTTTTTGGGATGTTACGAAGCCCAAATTGCAAATTGGTAACTTGTTACTGAATCACATTTTGGGTTTTGTAATTTGGTATTAGGAAGGGGAGTGTTCAGGGCATCCCTTCCTAATACCGAATCTGAATGGTATGTATGATCTTTTTGTGACCGTGAATGCAGTTGCAAAACAATCTCAGTAAACACCAATTTCAAGTGTACTTTACTGTTTATAGTAATGTTATTGGAATATAGGGCCACATGTGCAAAGATTTTTCCTAGTCCCAAACGGTGCGATTCACAGAACTGGCCCGTTTGCGACTAGAAAAATGCTTTTATAATGTACAAAGCCTAAATTACGAATCGGTAACTTGCAATTTCTGGTTTGCGATTTGGTATTAGGAAGGGGCGTGCTCAGGATGTCCCTTCCTAATACCGAATCTGAACGGTATGTATGATTGATTTGTGACCGTGAATGTGGTTGCAAAACAATTGCAGTTAACACCAATTTCAAATTGGTGTTAACCCATTCGCAAATGGGAAGGGGTCCCCAGGGGACCCCTTCCCCTTTGTAAATGGTAGCAAAAATATTTTTTTCATAACAGGCAAATGAAAAGAACACTTTAAATTTGTATATTTGAAATGCATCCTGTTTTCATTTAAGGAAAACATGGTGCATTTAAAAAAAAAAAAACTTTATTGAAAAGCAGTCAGAGACATGGTGATCTTCTGAGTGCTGAATGATGGCCACCCCCAAAGGGTCACAAATTGCAACCTGCCTCATGAATATAGATGAGGTAGGTCATTTAGAACATCATTGGGAATCACTAAATGTGTCTGAGACACATTAGTACATTTAATTTTGCGAGTCTCAATTGCGAGGTGCACAACATCACAATTAGATACTCCAAAAACGAAATGGTCAGATATCTGGCCATGAGACTCCAGGTTTCATTGTGGTTACCTAGTGAGCCACAGGTGTCCAAACCATAGCTCCTGCTTCTTCCCCTTCTTCCTTTAGATTGATATGAATTCCTCTCAAGATGAAATATCGAAAAAAGTCTGGCTAGCCATTGAGTTTAAGAAGGGGGTTCTGGATTCAGCCAAGCAACGCCAATACAAATACGAGCAACTACCATGGCAAGTTAAATTAAATACATTTCCCCCCTCATTCTTAGCGTATTGCCTGTCTATTCCAAGCAGCATCTGCTTCAGTGTAAACAAAACCTGTGTATTCAGGGTAGCGCTCAAAAATTCACTAACTCCTCGCTTAAAAGTCCCTAGCTTTATACAGTCAAAAAACATGTGTCCACTTAACTTACTCCACATTGGGGACAATGAGAGTCAGTTTTTTTCATCAACTGCACAAGTTGGAGGGGGTATAATATAGGTTATGTATAGTTCTATAGAGTGGGCTGAACACCGGTGAAAAGAAGATCTCCATGCCTAACTCAAGTGATTGCCCAAATAATATGTTACTAAAATTAACTGCTAATCTCCTGGCCCAATTCTCTACTTGCACCTCTCGATCATCTATGGTTAGGCCAGTCAGTATTTACATATTGTCCTGACCTTGACAGCTCCAGAGCGGCTCAATAATTGAGCAATCAAAACCATTTCTAATGAAAATGTACTCTTGTCAAGTTTTAGGAAAAAGTCCCTGATTTGCAGATGCTGAAAAAACTCCAGTTGGTCAACCCAAACTTCTGGTGTAGATTCTCATATGAGGAAAATTTATCTGCATCAAATATACTGTATAGCCTGGTATTGATATTCCGACTCACTCCCAGATGGTACAGTTTTTATCATAAAACACAGTTGGAGAAAGGAGAGATCGCCATCATGGAGTATACTAATTATACCACGCAATATGCAATTTCCCCTTGAGCCGAGCTGGCTAGCTCGGTTCAAACAGAGGTGGCATGGTAAGCAATATAATGATGGATTAGGATGCGGCCCTGGCTATTATGAATTAAAGCATTCCATGAGTCACTGTTTTATATACTAATTGTGTCACCCTAAGTGGGATGGGTATGCCGAGACATGGGTCCCGTGCACACTGTGTCACTGAAACCAAGCTGATGAGCCCATAATTAGAGTGAAACTGGTTCTGGGTTGCTTACGTTCCAGTTCAGGGAAGACATGGTTTGACAGTTTGGGCTGGACTGTTCTGATTGGAGCAGTGTCATGACTGATTTGCATATAGCTTGGTCCAAAGTGGGGTGCAATGGTGTGCAAAATAGTGATGGATTAGGATGCAGCCTGAGTGATTACCAGTGGCGGAGATCAATTCAAGCGTTCCATCCATCACTGCTTGGTATACTGCATTTAATCATACACATCACCTGCACCATTTCTTCCTTCAAGAAAAAGAAGGGCACCTGCCTCATCTTCTCCAAGCTCTCTTTGGGTGATAGTGAGATAGAGTGAGCCCTCAAGCCCTACCACATAAGACAAGTTAAATGTAAGGTCCTTGAAAGCACAGTTGACAGTGATAAAGACAAATAAATCATTTTTGTTGTGCATAGCAGTATTGAGGAAGTGCCACAATTACATGGTCAAATTCTATGATTGGTTGGGTGAAGCACTGAAAAGAGCTCCGTGTATTCCATTGATCTCATGGCAGGTATGTGGCCCTGTAGCCAAGCTACAGGCTATATGTGCATCACTGCATACTTAGTGATGTTCAACTGGGTGGAGAAACAGCTATCCACTGGTGCCATCAGTGCTTCTGTTTTTCAAGGGGTTTATCTGCATGCAACATTTTCAATGTTCCAATGCACAGGAATACACAGGTGACATTGTCCTGAATTCATTTTATACAAAATTCAGCAAATAACTTGGACCCAGTGGACTCAGGATTTAATTAATTACCAATGGCAATACCATTATCAAAGTCATGGCAGATGGTGGATACTTCCAAGTGCTCTTGTTAGCCTATTGAATCAATTAGTTTTGCAGGGCATATAAACATGGAAGCAGGAGTCTAAAACATGCTGGTGACCTGTCACAGGATTTGCATGCAATTTTACCAGTATTTTAAGCCCAGAAGATCATGAGGGTTTGTCAGTAATCCAATTAAGTCTGCAGAAAAGCCCTTATACAGGAGGCTTCAACTCAACAGAATTGCACATTATACGTGTTGTGACACCTGTTCAAGCAGTACAAGTCTATAAATGATAATGTGCTGCAAAGGAGAAGGGATGTAATTGGTAAAGCCTTGTCAATGGTGCTTGACAAATAAGGTCTAATTAAGAGTCTGGTCACAATGTTTGCATTGTTTCAGGTTTTGAATCCGGAAATCAACAAGGACGATTGTACAAATAGGCAAGCCATTCCATTGTTGTATTGCGAAAGATCTCTATGCTAATGGCTGAAGAAACATTTAACTATGTCAGTGATGAAGCTTCTGGCTTTGCAATAGCTTACTCATTCCTCTGCAGACAAAAAACAGAGTGCAAAAAGAGATCATGTCTTCTGAAGAGTGCACCTGCACCACTAGACTGGATCACTGGCACAAGCAAAGTCAGCATACTTTCATTTCATATTCATTGCTGGCTGTCACTATTTATAAGTTGACTCATAAAGAAAATGTGTAAAATCAAAAATTAATACTACATGATTGAGAGCAAGAAATTGAAGCACTCTCTTCATAAGCCTCTCCGCAGCATGGCGATGGCTCCAGCAGCATTTCGCTACAGCAGTACAGCTGAAACAAATTACTTTTCTAAGTTATACCGTCTGCTGAATAATCAACACCAGCCGCATCATCAGAAACATCATCTCCTCTGAGTTGTTTTTTAGGAGTTTTGGGACCTACATCAAGCTTACAGATCCAGGAACGTGAGGAGGAATATTTATCAACTATGACAGTAATGATGACACAGGACTAAATAGATAAGCACTCGTCCCAGTAGATCATTAGTTATGATCTTTTGAAATGAGAGAATAAAATAGTAGTCAGAACTCAGCTGGCTGGTAATAGCATATGTTTGGAAGGGAATGTTCCCTGCCAGCATTCACATGTGTGCCTCTAGCCTGATTGCCAAACTGTGTACAAAACTGGTATCCTGACTTGTTGTTGGCCCTAGCATCACACTAATCTAGACTATGGGGGTCATTCTGACCCTGGCGGTCATGGACCGCCAGGGCCAACGACCGCGGAAGCACCGCCAACAGGCTGGCGGTGCTTCCGGGGGCATTCTGCCGCGGTCAACCGCCGGCTTCCCGCTGCCCCAGGGAATCCTCCACGGCGGCGCTGCAAGCAGCGCCGCCATGGGGATTCCGACCCCCTTCCCGCCAGCCTGGTTCTGGCGGTTTTCACTGCCAGAACCTGGCTGGCGGGAACGGGTGTTGTGGGGCCCCTGGGGGCCCCTGCAGTGCCCATGCCACTGGCATGGGTAGTGCAGGGGCCCCCTAACAGGGCCCCACATAGATTTTCAGTGTCTGCGTGGCAGACACTGAAAATCGCAACGGGTGGAACTGCACCCGTCGCACCCCTTCCACTCCGCCGGCTCCATTCGGAGCCGGCATCCTCGTGGAAGGGGGTTTCCCGCTGGGCGGGTGGGCGGCCTTCTGGCGGTCGCCCGCCAGCCCAGCGGGAAACTCAGAATGACCGCCGCGGTCTTTTGACCGCGGTACAGTCTTCTGGCGGTTCCCGCCAGGCCGGGGCCATCCGCCGCCGGCGGGGGTCAGAATGACCCCCTATGTGATGATGCCTAGGCATGTCTCTGTTAATACAAACTCGAAAACCTGCCCTGTGACCTGGAACAGTGCACTAATCTTGCCCTTGCAGCAGGCATAGGACTACTGCCCGTGTCCTGGGTAAGTCACTTAAAGTGGTGTGAGTTTGTGTGGATAGTTAGTGACCAGAGCTTTCTGTCTCAAGGAGAGTGTGGTCTACTGTTGTGTGATCCCAAGATCCTTGGACTGACATACTGTATGTGTATGAAGTACAAGTATATGCTGTGACTATGGGGGTCATTCTGACCCTGGCGGTCATGGACCGCCTGGGCCAACGACCGCGGAAGCACCGCCAACAGGCTGGCGGTGCTTCCGGGGGCATTCTGACCGCAGCGGTAAAGCCGCGGTCAGAAAAGGGAAGCCGGCGGTTTCCCGCCGGCTTCCCGCTGCCCCAGGGAATCCTCCACGGCGGCGCTGCAAGCAGCGCCGCCATGGGGATTCCGACCCCTTTCCCGCCAGCCTGGTTCTGCCGGTTTTCACCGCCAGAACCTGGCTGGCGGGAACGGGTGTCGTGGGGCCCCTGGGGGCCCCTGCAGTGCCCATGCCACTGGCATGGGCAGTGCAGGGGCCCCCTTACAGGGCCCCACATAGATTTTCATTGTCTGCGTGGCAGACACTGAAAATCGCGACGGGTGCAACTGCACCCGTCGCACCTCTTCCACTCCGCCGGCTCCATTCGGAGCCGGCATCCTCGTGGAAGGGGGTTTCCCGCTGGGCGGGCGGGCGGCCTTCTGGCGGTCGCCCGCCAGCCCAGCGGGAAACTCAGAATGACCGCCGCAGTCTTTTGACCACGGTACGGTCTTCTAGCGTCAGAATGACCCCCTATGTGATGATGCCTAGGCATGTCTCTGTTAATACAAAGTCGAAAACCTGCCCTGTGACCTGGAACAGTGCACTAATCTTGCCCTTGCAGCAGGCATAGGACTACTGTCCGTGTCCTGGGTAAGTCACTTAAATTGGTGTGAGTTTGTGTGGATTGTTAGTGTGACCAGAGCTTTCTGTCTCAAGGAGAGTGTGGTCTACTGTTGTGTGATCCCAAGATCCTTGGACTGACATACTGTATGTGTATGAAGTACAAGTATATGCTGTGACTATATGTGGCATGTTTGGTAGTTGGACTCTGTAGTGAGACTCTGAGTACAGGGTCCAGTGTAATCCCTTTTAGATTGCTTCTGGTTTAGGAAGACAAAAGATGCATGGTGGATACAGCTTTCCCAGACTGTAGAAGTGTATTGACTGAATTCATGTGGCAGAAGTGGGGAGAACTAGACTCCGAAGTGAAGGACCCTAGAGACAGGGCTCCCATTAGAAATTCAATGATGTCCTTGTTAGCAAAGTGCTACTGATTACTCCTTCCTGAATATTGCCATCTAGTGCATGGTAGGGGTGAGAGGTAGGACAGAAGTTTCTATTGTTAAAGGTGAGGACCTTTCTATGGTGGAGATGACCTTTTATGTGTCCCTCATTACTGAGTCAGGAAGGCTGATGATAGCCAGGAGCAGAGATATCACACTTCGTTGAGTCCTTGTTTTGCATACTCCTACTTGAGCCAAACCATTTCTATCTGCTGTGAAAATCATTACCTTGCACAAAGGTTGTGGCTGAGGAACAGCCAGAAAATTACATTTGAAAGAACCAACCCAAACTGGTTTTGAACTCCTAAACAATAGATCCACATCCCCTGACAGCTAACAGTGTACAGAAGTGGCAGCTATATCACCCCACTGTGTTCCAGTTTCCAAGTCCTTTATGATAATGAGGGTTAAACATATTTTGCCAGCCCCCAGGTAGAGCTTAGTTACATTGAAATATTTATTTGGACCACCTTTGTATTTGGAAAATGAAGGACACTTGATTTCAGTTAAGATCTATGTTTTACTCTGTGTTAGGTGGTACTGTTGACAATGATGCTGGGTTTTGTTTTAAATTAGCCACTGACTTTGTTTTCCTTCATTATTGCAGAATCCTACTGCTGTTTCAACTGGAAACCATAGTCCCTGCTCAGGTGAGGATAAGGTTGGTTTCAGGAGAAGGCAGACTAATCTCACATCTTGTTTATACATATTTTAGGTGAGGACCTCATAGGTTAGCACAATTGCTACCCAAACACAACTATTACTAATGGAAGGTATTCTATTCTATTCTGGAGAATTTGCATAGCGCATAGCTGCCGAATGGGCCACCCAGCACTAAAAACAACACATCTGCCAGATAAGCTACGTGCACTTCCAAGTTGGGGACTAAAAAAGAAGAGTGTTTAGGTGTTTTTTTAAAGCTGAATTCTGACTGGTTTATTCTGAGATTAAAAGGGAGGGTATTCTAAAGTTTGGAAGTTAAGAAGGAAAAAGAGTGCCCCCCTCCTTGCCTTTTTTATTCTGGGAACTGTCAGCAACTTTAGATTCCCGGACTGCAGAGACTTCCTTGGAATATAAGGGCTCAGCACCTGTATAAGCTGTTGGCCTGTCCCTGCATCAATCCTATGCTTAAAGATTTTACTGTACAAATGGCAAAAGACTTTGGCCCTCATTCTGACCCTGGCGGTCTTTGACCGCCAGGGCGGAGGACCGCGGGAGCACCGCCGACAAGCCGGCGGTGCTTCAATGGGGATTCCGACCGCGGCGGTAAAGCCGCGGTCGGACCGGCACCACTGGCGGGGTCCCGCCAGTGTACCGCGGCCCCATTGAATCCTCCGCGGCGGCGCAGCTTGCTGCACCGCCGCGGGGATTCTGACCCCCCCTACCGCCATCCAGATCCCGGCGGTCGGACCGCCGAGATCCGGATGGCGGTAGGGGGGGTCGCGGGGCCCCTGGGGGCCCCTGCAGTGCCCATGCCACTGGCATGGGCATTGCAGGGGCCCCCGTAAGAGGGCCCCTAAATGTATTTCACTGTCCGCTGCGCAGACAGTGAAATACGCGACGGGTGCAACTGCACCCGTCGCACAGCTTCCACTCCGCCGGCTCGATTCCGAGCCGGCTTCATCGTGGAAGCCTCTTTCCCGCTGGGCTGGCTGGCGGTCTGAAGGAGACCGCCCGCCAGCCCAGCGGGAAAGTCAGAATTACCGCCGCGGTCTTTCCACCGCGGAACGGTAACCTGACGGCGGGACTTTGGCGGGCGGCCTCCGCCGCCCGCCAAGGTCAGAATGAGGGCCTTTGTCACTATCTAGCTCGGCGTGGATAGCACTGTGCTGATCCTATGCTTAAAAACTTTGCTAGATAAACAGACATTTGAGGTGAGCAAATCTAGAGTCTCGCTGGTTTTGCAGGGTGCTCCATACTAGAGCTGCTCTCCACCTAAAATGGGGAACTTCCCAGAGTTCTCCTTTGTTTTTTGCATAATTTATGCATCACTCTAACCCTGAAAGGGCCTTGTTTTGATGTTTACTGGGTGCTCCCTTGTGTCTGGACAAAGCTAAACCCCTCTGAAGAGCTCTAATGAGAGCTAAACACTTGTCAGGGGTTGCTTTACTCATTCCAGGTTGGCTTGGACAGTATTTGACCGGTCCAAAGCTGTAATGCTGTGCCCGGAGTGGTAAATGGCTTTTGTCATTTTACAGCTCGACCAGGATGATACTGCGTCAATCCTATGCTTAAAGATTTTGCTGTACAAATGACAAAAAATGTTGTCACTATCTAGCTTGGCGTGGATAGCACTGTGCTGATCCTATGCTTAAAAACTTTGCTAGATAAACAGACATTTGAGGTGAGCAAATCTAGAGTGTCGCTGGTGTTGCAGGGTGCTCCTTACTAGAGCTGCTCTCCACCTAAAATGGGGAACTTCCCAGAGTTCTCCTTTGTTTTTTGCATAATTTATGTGCCACTCTAACCCTGAAAGGGCCTTGTTTTGATGTATACTGGGTGCTCCCTTGTGTCTGGACAAAGCTAAACCCCTCTGAAGAGCTCTAATGAGAGCAAAACACGTGTCAGGAGTTGCTTTACTCATTCCAGGTTGGCTTGGACGGTATTTGACCAGTCCAAAGCTGTAATACTGTGCTTGGAGTGGTAAATGTCTTTTGTCATTTTACAGCTCGGCCAGGATGACACTGCGTCAATCCTATGCTTAAAGATTTTGTTGTACAAATGGCAAAAGACTTTGGGGCATATTTATACTCTGTCTGCGCCGAATGTGCGTCAAACGTTTTGACGCACATTCAGCGCAAACCGTGCCCCATATTTAAACTTTGACTCCTGAGTCCGCGGACGTCAAAATCCCGCCATGTGCGTCATTTTTTGAATGCGGCAACCCACCTTGCGTTAATCATATGCAAGATAGGTGTTTCCGTCTAAGAAAAAATGACTTAAACGCCCGTACGTCGTATTTATGCTTCTGGGCAAAAATGCCGCATGGCCGGGAGGCAGAGCCGGAAAATGACGCACAGCCCGATTTGCATCAAAAATGAACGCCTGGGTCAGGGCAGGCATTAAAATGGGGCAAACACACCTGTATTTAATCAGAACACACAGAAGCAACAGCAGAGCAGCAAAAGGGAGACATGGAGGTGATTCTCATCCAGCGTGCACGCAGACGCAGAGCCCAGCAACAACAACAGCAGCTACCACAACACCAGCAGGGACCCCAAAGGCAGCGCAGAAGGCAGGAGAGGATATTCCGCACCAGAACAACCCTTCATGGCCTCAGGGAACATGACATCCTCCAGAGGTACAGGTTGAACTGGCAGGCCATTCAGTAGCTTCTGCGCAACATAGAGCCACAGTTGGCACCCACCTTGCTGACACCGCGCACCATCCCAACAGAAACCAAGCTGCTAGCTGTATTTCACATGCTGGCAAGTGGCTCTTTTCAAACAACTGGTGCCCTGGTTGCCGGAATATCACAGCCATCATTTTCTGCCTTCTTGCCCAAAGTACTGGATGCCATCATTGGACTCACACCCCGCCTCATCCGCTTCCCAAACACAATGCAGAAGCAGCAGAAGACAAAACTGGGGTTTTACCTCATTAGTGGCTTCCCACACGTCCTTGGTGCCATCGACTGCACACATGTACGCCTTGTGCCAACTGCTGCAACTGAACACCTCTACCGCAACAGGAAGCACACACATTCCATCAATGTGCAGGCCATTGTCGATCACCAAGGATTGATCACCAACATCGTGGCAAAATATCCTGGGAGTGTCCATGACTCATTCATCTTCCGTCACTCTACCATCAATCAGTACTTCCAGGATGGACTGTATGGCAATGGACTACTTGTTGGTAAGTACAAAAACCTAATTATGTACACACTGCACAGCAACCCTCTAGGACACACAACACATACACCACGACAGCAACATGTGGACAGGAACACACTGAGGTCGTGACATCGCTAGCCATGTTTCAAAGGTCTGCATTGACCCTGTCACACATCTGAAATTAGTGCACAGTCTAATGTTAAGACGTCAATGATCACAACGTTTGGAGAGGTTTGCCTAACTGTCATCTTGCAAAATGTAAGTGTCTCACTGATGTGTAAATTAATCCATTGCATAAGTCTAAAGGTATGAGATGTCCAGGGTACATTGATGTGAACGTGTTAACAACACTGTCAAAATGAATCTGTGTATGGAGCTATCATCTCACCCCCAGTGAAGACACAGGGACACCAGTATCATACATCACAATGTTAGGGAGTGCACACTGTACTGCAAATCCCAAAACATACTGCTGATAACCGGTCAGCAGCCAAACACTCCTTCAGCCAAGGAAACAACACAATGCAGTTGGTACATCCTACAAGCCTAAGAAGGAACACAATAACACAAAAGAGTCACAGACAACACAAGACAACTACTGCCATGCAAGGTGATTTCAGTGGGGTGAGGTCGTGGCCAAGATGGCTACCGGAGCGGACGCCTGAATCAGGAGCTCCGCTCACGACCCACCAAACGCCAAGAATCCTGTTCCCTGCCATGACCTCTGTTGTTCGCTGCCTCGCAGGAGGGCCTCTCCCCAGAGTGGGTGCAATTTGGATGAAGTCTACGAGCCCATAGCCCGTTCCCTGGAGGGGTCGCCGGGGACGCTGAGGCGCGGAGCGGCCGGGGCCTGCGGCCGTCGGTTCTTGCTGCCTGGATCGGGGGTCACGTGGCCTCCGGACGCCGCCTGCTCGGATTACCCGGATTCCTTCTGGCCGCGACCGGGAAGCGCCCGTGCCTCCTTGTGGGGCTGCTGGGATCGCCCCCGCCGAGCGAGGTGCCCTGCGCGTGCCGCTCCCCGGCCCGGCCGCGCCCCAGCTGGTGGGCCTCGGCTCCGGAGCGGGAGCGAGGGCACCGAGGATCGAAGTCGTGGAGCTGCCCCCTTGGATCCTCTGCAGGGGTGGCTCCCTTTTCAGGTGCGGCTCGTCTTGCCGGGTGCGCTCGTGCCCTAGCCTCCACTGATCGTATGGAGACCCCGAGCGGTGCCGGCTGAACCGGGCGCTGCATCTGGAGTGCGGACGCAACAGCATTGCGGGTTGGGACAAAAGATTAAACGCCGTAAGGAACAATAAAAGGCACTAGACAACCTGACAAATAAACCAAGAGAAACGAGTGCTCACAGTGGCAATCTGGCGCAGGCTCCAGCTGGAACACAAGAGGAAGTGATCTGAAAAGGGATGAAACATATACAATTGCACAAAGATCCAAGATAAGCTGTACAAGTCCAACAAGTAACGAGGTGAGCCGGGCGAGATGAGCTGCCACGCACAGGATGGGCCTTAGGTAACAAGCCCCAGGGGGGAGAACCCAACACAAGTCGTGCGGCTAACGTAGTTACACCAATCAGCAGAACAAGGCTCTCCCCTGATCATCTGCCAAGTGGCTCGTTTGTCTCCGCATTAAACAGGACCTTAACAGCCACCCAACGGGCACAATTCCCACAGCACTCTCTAGCCCCCTGTTACCTCTCTATTGCCTGCCGCCCGGTCCTGGGTCCCTCGGCCAACTCGACTGCGTGCACAGACGGCCTCGCCCAGGCCCAGCTCGTTGCGCAGCCCGGAAGGGGTCATACTCGGGCAACACCATGGTCAAGCCGAAACACCACATACCGGGGACTCATATGGATGGCGCCTGCTCCTCCCCAGTAGGTCACCCTGAACCACAAGCAACAGCACTCCTCCAACTGAGCGAAACACTGCGCACACACTCTTTACAATTCGACAAAATCATGCAAGCAATAATGGATACCAAATCCTCACTAGAAGGCAAGATTGACGCTGCGGTTCTCGAGGTCTCATTGCTCCGCGCTGACCATCGCAAACTCACAGACAGGGTACACAACACTGAATTGACACTGAAAACTGTCGAACCCGAAGTAGCAAGCATGAAGACCAAAATCCTACAAATGGAGTCAGAACTAGCGCAATTGCAACGCAGAGCCGAGGAAGCGGAGGGTCGCTCAAGACGTAACAACATCAGATTCCTCGGCATCCCTGAAAGCACAGAGGGGGTGATTCTGACCCCGGCGGTCTTAGACCGCCGGGGCCAGGGTCGGCGGGAGCACCGCCGACAGACCGGCGGTGCCCCGCAGGGCATTCTGACCGCGGCGCTTTGGCCGCGGTCAGTGCAGGAAAACCGGCGGTCTCCCGCCGGTTTTCCGCTGCCCCTAAGAATCCTCCAAGGCGGCGCAGCTCGCTGCGCCGCCTTGGGGATTCTGACACCCCCTACCACCATCCTGTTCCTGGCGGTTCGCCCGCCAGGAACAGGATGGCGGTAGGGGGTGTCGCGGGGCCCCTGGGGGCCCCTGCAGTGCCCATGCCAATGGCATGGGCACTGCAGGGGCCCCCGTAAGAGGGCCCCGCTTGTATTTCACTGTCAGTGACAGTAGCACCCGTCGCACCTTCCCACTCCGCCGGCTCGATTACGAGGTGGGAAGGTCGTTTTCCCCTGGGCTGGCGGGCGGCCTTTTGAAGGCCGCCCGCCAGCCCAGGGGAAAACTCAAAATACCCGCCGCGGTCTTCCGACCGCGGTACGGTATTTTGGCGGCTCCCGCCGGGCGCGCGGTGACCGCGCCCGGCGGGAGTCAGAATGACCCCCAGAGTCTCCTAAAGCCGAGGATTTCCTAGAGAACTGGCTGAAGGATATAATGAAAACACAAGACACCACCAAAGCTCTAGTGATAGAGAGAGCTCACAGAATCCCTGGCAGACCCCCGCGCCCTGGAGCACCACCTCACCCTTTGATAGCGCGGTTCCTAAACTATAGAGACAGAGACTCAGTCCTCCAACACTTCAGAACCTCGGACTCAATCAACCTGGAAAACAGCAAGGTAACAGCTTATCCAGATTACACGATGGAGGTGCAACTTAAGAGGGCGTCATACCTCAAGATCAAACAATTATTGCGTGAACACAGTATCACTTACTCACTCATGTTTCCAGCCCGCCTCCGTATATTCTGCGACGAAAAAACTCTATTTTTTCCAACACCTGAGGACGCATGGACATGGATACATGCCAAGGGCCTAGTCGACACAACTAAAGTAGACGCAACTAATGAAGAATGGACCACCCCCAGCTCCAGAAAGAAGAAAAAATCTAAAACAACGACACGCCCAACCAAGTCACAAATGGCAACGGATCAAGCACAAATCCTAAAAATTACTAGCACATTCACTAGATCATCAACAGACACCAGGAGCGAAGGAGACCTCAAAGACATCGGCTCACCAGGAAGCGTGACCAGCCCACCCACCTCACCCCTTCTGGTGGGCCCTGAGCTCCCCCCACGATTAGCAGACGAACTCTGAGCGCCCGGGGCGGGCGCCCCTCGCGAACTCCCGGAGGCTGCTGCACTGGAGGCTGGGGTCCCTCCTTTCAATGGACGCACACTTCCGACCCGACTGCTTCACGATGAGGATCGCTCAGTCGCTGTTTCAGAGGTCTCCAGATCTATGTGGATGAGTAGCACGTCCAATCACAGGATCACACAGGGAAAGTATCATTCTGGAGGTGGGCCAAATGGGTGCCGCGCCTCAATCTATCCACGGCCCCCTCCACCTGAATGGTACCCGTATGGAACTGATCGAACTGGACTTCACTTTAGGCACTGGTTGTGCCACCCTGTTTGAAATCGGGCTCTTCCCGAAATATCCTTTTTTATTAGTTTTTCTCCCTTTCCTTTCCTCTCTAACCTGGGGACTATCCCCCTCTTTCGGGATCGCTGCGGCTTCGCGATGGGGATTGGGCGCTTGGGTGGGCCGGGTGGGGCGGGCGCGGGGCGGCTGGCGGGGGGTAGCAATCGTAACTGGAGCACATTTCCTTGGTCCGAATTGTCGGGAGATCAATTATATCACTTAACACGACACACAAAGAACAGACATACAACATAATAACCTGGAATGTGAAAGGTATGGCCGGCATAACTAAACGCAACAGGATATACGCTTTTCTAAACGCCACCACATTCACATAGCTATTCTACAAGTAACACACATCACCCCAGTGGATATGACACTATTGGAGAGGAGATGGGCGGGACGAGTTTATAGCTCTGGTATGTCATCTTTCGCCAGAGGGGTATTGATTTGGATAGCACCAGGGGTCCCCTACACTGTACATCACAACACAACAGACAGCGAGGCTAGGTTCATACATTTAGTTGGCCAGCTCGATGGGGAAACGCTAGGGATTAATGGACTATGGTGGTCATTCTAACCCTGGCGGTAAAAACCGCCAGGGCGAATGACCGCAGTAGCACCGCCAACAGGCTGGCGGTGCACCGCTGGGCATTCTGACTGCGGCGGTTCAGCCGCGGCCAGAAACGGAAAGTCGGCGGTGTACCGCCGACTTTCCGCTGCCCTTGAGAATCCTCCATGGCGGCGGAGCGCGCTCCGCCGCCATGGGGATTCTGACACCCCTTACCGCCATCCTGTTCCTGGCGGGTCTCCCGCCAGGAACAGGATGGCGGTAGGGGGTGCCGCGGGGCCCCTGGGGGCCCCTGCAGTTCCCATGCTAATGGCATGGGCACTGCAGGGGCCCCCGTAAGAGGGCCCCAAAAAGAATTTCAGTGTCTGCCTAGCAGACACTGAAATTCGCGACGGGTGCTACTGCACCCGTCGCACTCCAGCAACTCCGCCGGCTCCATTCGGAGCCGGCTTCATCGTTGCTGGGTCTTTCCCGCTGTGCTGGTGGGCGGCCTTTTGGCGGTCGCCCGCCAGCACAGCAGGAAAGCCAGAATGGCCGCCGCGGTCTTGTGACCGCGGTGCGGTCATTTGGCGGTAACCGCATGGCGGGCGGCGACCGCCGCCCGCCACGGTTAGAATCACCGCCTATATGTCCCAAATGTTAGACAAGGCGACTTCCTACAAAAAACGATCTCACAATTATCAAATGACCTAACTATACCCAGCATATGGGGCAGGGACATGAACTGCGTCCCACAAATAGATTTGGACAGATCACACCCACCCATGGTGGCCGCCCCAGTAACGAAAAACTCACTGATGCTACAAGCATGGATGTCAGACCGCCACCTTGTAGATATATGGAGACACTTACACCCTCACACCAGGGAATACTCCTATCACTCCCCGGTACATTTATTGCACACCCGGATTGACCTAATACTCACTTCACAAGACCTAACACATAGAATCACGGGCGCGAAATACATCGCCAGGGTAATTTCGGACCACTGCCCACTCATTGTTCATATTAGATGGGGCAGACCGCGCGCAAGCATCCCAACCTGGCGCCTTCAAAGCCAATTATTGCGGGACCCCCCGTTCAGAGGGGAAATAGCTACGCACATCTCCTCTTACTTTACCCAGAACACTGGGACATCGTGCTCCAGAGCAAACGAATGGGATGCTCACATGGTAGTCATAAGGGGGATATGCATATCAACGACTGTGTGAGTACGGCAAACACTGACACGTGAGCTCCACAAATTGGAACAAGAAATCCACACCCTAGAAAGCAAATTTGCGCAGGACTCAATCTCACACGAGGAGCTCTCCAGAGTACGCTCTCAATGGTATGAAGCAGATAGACGGCTCAGGCAATTCAATTATCGCCATTACTAGGCCCGTACACACGCGGAAGGGGACAGATCAGGTAAACTCGTGGCATGGCTATTAAACAACGAACACCGCAACTCCCCCATAGGAGCCATCCACCTGGACACAGGGTTAATAGTAAACACTCAAGCAGAAATAAACAGGGCCTTCAGAGAATATTACTGCACATTATACAAGGCACCTACCCCTCCCTCCGCAGAACAACTATGCAAGTTTTTTAATGGCATTGACTTAAACCGCCTAACTATCACACAGGTGGCGGAACTAGATAGACCGATAGATCTAGCTGAAATTCAACAGGCCTTGCAACAATTAACGCTCTGTAAAGCACCCGGTAGTGACGGCATGCCCATTGAATATTACAGCACATTCACGGCTCAAATTTCAACCCCATACCTAACAATGCTAACCGAGGCCCTAAAACCGTGGTCAATTACCCGACACCTGACACGAGGCACTGATAGCAGTACTGCCTAAAAAGGGTCGTGACCCATTGGATGTATGCTCGTACAGACCGTTATCGCTGTTGAATACAGACTGCAAATTACTAAGTAAAATATTAGCCAACCGCTTGCTCCCTTGGATCTCGGATCTGATCCACCAAGACCAGGCCGGCTTTATACCAGGCCGCAACATCTTCAGTAATATACGGAATCTGTTGCGCCTAATGGCAAGCTCCCCAGAGGGCGACTATCTCCAGGTGGCTGTTTCACTCAACATAGAAAAAGCGTTCGATACTCTAGGGTGGCCATTCCTGATAGAAACACTCCGCCGCTTGGGCTTTAGACGCACATATATCGACTGGATAAAGGTACTCTACGCTAGCCCAACGGCTAGGGTCAAGACGGGCGACACAATTTCCAATCCATTCAATATAGAAAGAGGTACCAGGCAGGGTTGCCCATTATCACCCCTATTATTCGCCCTGGCTATTGAACCATTAGCCTCCCGTCTCCGGACCATGGCCCCATTATGAGGTATCCGCGATGGTCTCACACACCGGATAGTGTCCCTGTACGCGGACGATGCACTAATCTTTATTCGCAATCACACAGAGTCCCTGCCCGACCTGCTGAGGCTGCTGCATCAATTCGGCTCGGTAGCCGGGCTTAAGGTGAACTGGTCAAAATCATGCATATTCCCTATGCGCCCGGTCCCGGAAGCACTCCGGCAGCCATCTTACCCGGACGATCTGAAATGGTGTCACACCACTTTTAAATACCTGGGAATAAATGTGTATCACGACGCCCGGGATCTTAGGGATGGAAACCTTGGTCAAGTGATCAGATCCATTAGGGGCTCTCTGCTCTTTTGGTGCTCCCTTCCACTCTCGCCCATGGGCAGAGTAGCCATAGCAAAGATGATAATACTACCACGCCTTCTGTACTTCTTTTTGGCCCTTCCACTGGTACTACCCGCCTCCTTTTTCAAACCCCTGAACAGTTTACTAACAGAGCTAATCTGGGGTAGCGGACGGCGGCGCGTTGCGTTATCCAAAATCCAACAACCACTCACACTGGGTGGTCTCGGTGCTCCCAGATTCGAACTATATTATGCAGCTACCCAACTGCATTGGATATCTAACTGGATCGGAAACCCCACCAGTGCAGAAACACAGACAAATCTCTCGGACCTCGGCAATACCGAGGTACTACACTTCCTCATGAATCGCGATCGCCCTAAAAATTCACAGAATATTCTGTTGAACACAGCGTTTGCAGTTTGGGGTCGATACGCACTAGCGGGCGACAAAAACCCGCAGTATTCCCCAAAGATCCCACTTTTGACCATACCGAAACTCGCTAAAATAGCAACCAAGATTGGCCTACAAGCATGGCTCGATAAGGGCATACAAGCAGTCGGGACATATATAACGAAGGTCAGCTCCTAACATATGAAACACTCGCCGACAAATACAACCTGGGACAAGGGAGTTTTATAGCTTATGGAGCAGTAAGTCATGTGATGCGTTCTCACTCGAAATACGGGAAATCGGAACCCATGAACTCCACGACCTGTTAGATAATATAAGTGCCCCAGTAAAAGTATCGAGAACATACAGTATCCTAACCTCTCACATTGAACACAGACAGGAACAGGCAAAAAGCAGATGGGATTATGTGCTATAGGAATCACTCACGCAAAACGCATGGACCCAGGCCATGGAAATGATTCACGCAGTATCAAGTAACCCTCGCTTCCGCTACACCCAGTTCAATTACTTACACCAAACATACCTATCACCTCATCGCATAGCACGTATGTTCCCCCTAATCACCCCAGTCGTGCTCTAGATGCGGTACTACAGAGGCCACCTTCTTCCACATGACATGGGACTGCCCACCAATCCGACATGCATGGAACGAAGTAATAAATACACTAGCCGAATGGACTGATGTCTCATTGTCCCCCACACCTGAATTATGCTTATTGGGAATATGTGCGAACCCCAAAAAACAGAAACAAACTAACAGATGAATAGCCCTGGCACTGGTGATGTATAGGCGCCTCATAGCCATGCACTGGAAAGCTCCTGGTGCCCTGAGCGTAAACCAATGGGGAGTTGAGCTGCTGCGCTGGGGCAGGGCTGAGGCGCAGGCGTTGCGGCTACTTCTCGAAAGAGGGATTCCGGTCAAGGGCTTGGACACTTGGGACTCCTTCGTGTTGGCCTTAGAAACTAAAGATGACAAGTGACCTCCCTGAATATAGCGCCTACCGGTCCACACCAGGTGCTTTAAAAGCTGCTTGTAGCACTCCTTCACGTTCAGATAACCTGACAACACAATAAGTTATAAACCAACATAAATGATTGAGATATGGTCACTAGTGCGTGCCCAGTCACTCCGCACAAATTCTAAGGGGGTCATTGCTGTATATCTAATTCTGGAGGGACCATACAGGGCCACACTGCTCGCTTTGCCCCGGCCCACCCCCATGGCCCTCTCCTCTGCTGCATATCCTCCCTTCCTTCATACCCCTCCCCCCCTGGGGGTTGATTCCTTCGGCTCGCCCCGATTCGCTCCTGTGCCGGGGTTCGGGACTGCTCGGGCTGGGTGTAGGGGCAGGAGCATCGGCCCACGCGAGGTTCGCTTCGCCTCTTTGCCCTTCCCCAACCCCTCCCCGGACCTCCCCGGTTTCCCCCCCTCCCCGCGCGCGCTTGGTCCGGCCCTGACCCCACTCTGGCCCCCTTCCTCTTTATTCACACTCTTTTGGTTAATTGCATATCATTCTCCCATTTCTCTCCTTTTTTTTTTTTTTTTTTGTTTCCCCCCCTTCTGTCTTCCTCTTGATGTTTTGTTTATTGCATATTTTGCTAATCTTGTACTCCAATGATACATCATCCCCCTCAACTCCGCACCCCGTGGGCACGTGAGCTCCTCCTTAGCCGTGCGTGCATAGAGGGTGTGGACACCGCAGGGGAATAGTAAATGTAGCAAACAAAGAAATTTGTATTACCCCCCACACCGAAGCACAATAGCAATTGCAACTGTTAGTATTTCTTTCTTGCATCGTTTGTTGGTTGTGATAACAATAAAAATATATTTTTAAAAAAAAGTGATTTCAGTGGGGCAAGTTACATCAACATGATCTCATTCATTTTCTTTTTCAGCTGATCAGGGGTATGGGATCCAGCCATGGATAATGACACCATTTGGCAACCCAAGCACTGCAGCACAGCGTGCCTACAATGACGCACATAGGAGGACACGCAGCATAGTCGAGAGGACCTTTGGCATCCTCAAGTAGAGATTCAGGTGCCTCGACATCACTGGTGGTAGCCTCCTATATTCCCCTGAAATAGTCTGTAAGATCATTCTAACATGTGCCATCCTGCACAACATTTGCATACCAAGGAACATTCCCCTCTTGGAACCAGAGCCACACATGCCTGAAGAGGAGGAAGAGGAGGATGCTGGCCTGCAACATGAGGGGGAACAACAAAACACAGCAGCTGGATTGCATAGGTGCCAACATATCGTGAACAATTTCTTTTAAAACTAATCACCATCACCGCTGTATTAACTAATGTAAATAAACACCAATAATAATCACCATATCAAGGTCTGGGTAATCATTTTTGCTCACCTTTATCTCTAACTATCAGAATAAGAGTGTAGCCTCATGGAGCATTGCTGATATACCGATCAGGACACAGAACATTCCTGAGCAATTGTGATGCGTATCATACAGCAGTCACATACACACACACTGTAAATTACATATATCCTGTACATTTAACCTTTGAAGGGCAATAGCAGAGGACCACACCTATTTCACACATACATGTTGGCAACATGGTTCAACGCAGCATATGGCACACAACTAAGATACCATCACTCAATAAGGGGAAACAAGCCTCATACATGAGGCAGTTGATGTGCTATTGCATTGGTAACAGGAATGTATGACCAGACCCTTGACAGCAGTAAGTCCAACTGCACCGATCTTTGCAAGGACTATCTGTGATTAGAGTTCCATATAGGCAGAACATAGACAGCACAAGTGCCACACCTATGACAAGCATTGCGCACATGACATTCCATGTACATGTCAGCCCATTTCCAAACTCCTGACACACCCATGCTCCTGGTCTCACCCCACCTGTCTGAAGAGGTCTCTGGAATGGTAATATGTGTACCCCGATATTCCCTCCTCTACACACACAGACTAACAATACTAATCCTGTGTGCTACACCATTTCCTATGTTATGCCATTGTCATAGTACATCTGACTGCATGGACGTCAGGTCAATTAATACACTGGCTTGTAGTTTCTAAGCCCTGTTATCACCTGTAGATTGCTTCCCGTGTGAAAGGTACTGTTGCCCATTTGAATTTGAATCTCACATACAGGACTTGTGAGAAAATGTTGGAGCACACTCCTGTGATCACCTCCATGCACACCATCCATTTGAACATGCACTGCCCCTGCTGATGCCTGGAACAGCATAGAAGTTTCAATTTTGTCAAATACACCGTTATGCATTGCTAGTAATTAAGCCGTGTAACACAGCCCTTGGGTTTATGTGTCACCTTCAAAAACACAGGACATACACAGTTTTCCATGTCAACTGTCTTGTTCTTCCTCCGACCAGTCTTAGTCAGATCACTGATTATGTACCTTGTGAAATTGCTGGATCCAGATTGGCCCTGCATCCTGTCAGCCTGACTGGCACCTGTCTGTGCGTTACCCTAAAGGTTCCTTGTGGCTACATATGTACCACACTTGCGTTAGCAAACCTCACATTCCTCAGAGGGTATTTTGTCATGTGCTTCATCAATGCATACCCAAATACATTGTATAGCACCATCTGCTTTTTAATTGTACCATGTTAGTAAAATTGTCTTTCAATATCAAAATCATGGCCCATCCCTTGTCTGGGTCTCATGTATGCATGAACGACAAAGTCTGACAGTGTACCAGGGCCGTATGCAGGGATTGGGTATGGTGCCTCCAGCAGAACCAGCTACCTCTGATAATGTGCATGAGAAGTCCACACATATTAGGACCGTTCACACGCTGACTCACATTGCTCACAACATATTGATGGCCTGTGCATGCTGAATAGCTGCTACATTAATCAACACAGAGGCTATGATGTTCCCAGATGCAGTGGGAATTTCACAGGCCAACCTGTGTACAAATGTTGTAATGACACCTGCCGGAACATGACACCTGAGACATTATCTCACTCAGCACACCCAGGTTGCCCTGTTGACAGTCTCATTACACGTCTTCAGTGACAGGGTGGGAGCATCCCCATGTAGGTTCTCATGTACTCATCCACTTTACTCACATTGATCTCCGAAGGTTACCCAGCAGATACAGGAATAGCTGCCACTGACTCATGATGAGACCTGGATGTAACTGTGACAACATACACCCCAAAAAATATACAGGATCAACATTGGACCACTCACATGAACCAGACACCTCTGTGCAATTGATCACTGGAAATATGTGGCCACGTGCTGCCTCGTCTGCTGGTCCACCACTGCCACTGGAAAGTTGTGGCTCAGTCATATGACCACAACTGTGGCGTCATATTACATTTGTGGTTCATCTTTGGCTGTCTGTGCCAATAGCATGGTACCCACTTCGTCTATGCATGTGCCTGACTCACTGTGTGTTCACCAACAAGTGCCTAGGAAGCAGTTACCAAATTTCTAGGACATGGGATGGCCAACTTGTGGACCATTGACATGAACAAGCGTCTGCCATCTATCCGGTGCATGCTTTGTCATTTGTGGTGTCTACGTTACCCAAAATTTTGGAAGTGCACACAACAGATGTTGCTACATGTATGACTAGCACATGTCCTCTCTGATTTCCACAATGACTTGCATCTAAGGTTTGGACACATTGACTTCACATTCATACAAGCATATTTGCAATAATCCATCTTGTGATGCACACACACTGGGTCAACAACTACATTAGTAGCCAATGCACACACATTGAGCCATAGGCATTGAGGTATTGTACTTATGTGCGTCACATTGCTATCCTCTCCTGATGCCAAACATGCCCAAATTGTGCAATACATATATGTAGGCCACACATATGGCCATCTAGTGTGTCAGCCAAGCGTGAGAATCATGTTAAGGAAGTAGCGGGTCATGGACCGCAGCAGTGTGATGTCTCACATGTGAACATACACCATCAACACCAAAGTGGGTGCAATCAGCCTATCTCAGTTGTGTCACAAATACAACATTACATTAAAATGGAAAAAACACCAGTTCATGCCCTGAAATGTTGAGGCATACACGTCAAAAAATGGCGCTTATGCCCGAAAAACAATGCATAATGCCCTGAAAATTGGTTAAGTGTTAAGACTATTTCCAAATATATGGATGCGGCCGAATTTTTACTCCTGTGCGTTGAAATAAATGACGCACATACTGTATGCGTGAAACATTATGACGCATAACGATAAAAACGGCGCCAATTTTATGCAGGAAGTGATGTAATAGGATATCCTGTTTACAGAAGTTGTACAGTGGGTGTACTTTCACTTTCACTTTGCAGTCTGTGATTCTTCTAGACTGTGTGGCTGTGTTCTGAGTTTTGTCCAGTGAAATTGTGCTTTTGTCTCCTGTGTGCTCCATTACTTGTTAGTTTGTGAAATATATATTGTTGTTGTATACTATCTGAGTGTGTTTAGTGTACTATTGTCCAGTATTTTATTGTCTTTGTTGTCTGTGGGAGTCTGTTGTGGGTAGTGCTAGTTTGGGGATAGTTGGGCTCTTTTAGTTGTTAAGTTTACTTTTTTGTACTTCTACTTTCCCCCTTTTCTCCTTTCTTCTTCATTATCCCCTATACCCCTTCTCGGTGCTAAGATGTTGGGTAGGCCATGTCTTGGCAGGATGGGTGAGGAGGAGCTTGGGGGGTTTATATGGCTGGTGTGCCATTTCCTCCCACTGATGATCGAGGCAGGGGGCAGGGTGATACAGGGGTATCACACCGAGGCACGACGAATCCGGTGGGGAAAGGTCCTGCATCACTTGCAGCGCGTGTATGGGAGCCAGAGGAATGACCACCAGCTGAAACACCGCTGGGCTGACCTCATCACCATGGAGCAAGATCTGCTGGACCACCTGGGAATACTGATTGGTGGCCCTGTTGGTGAGTACAAATCATGTAAATGTGCACAATTTAAAGCTCTGTAGGGACATCAGATGATTTGTACAATATCTGCCGGCTAAGTTGCTGACTGTGTGGAATGCTTCGGAAACATACAGGGTCATTGATGGACTATGTGAAGGACCACAATTGCTAGCTGTCAGGAAGCACGTGCCCTGCAAACTTACTGAATACTTTTGCTTAATGTAATTTGGTGTCGCCTTTGTGTCAGACAGCAACACAAATTAGGAGCCAATCATGTCTATATAGGTCACATTTGCCAGTGAAGTATAGATTTTCCAAAATATTGGCAACCTTTGTTGACGCAACAGCTAGACTGACTTTCTAAACACTACATGATGCAGAAATTGAGTGCTGGCTTCACGTCAATTGATGATAGCAATGTGGCCCAGACATATGTCTCATGTGTGTCTGGTGAGTGTGTAAGGAAAGCGTTTTCGGAAGTTCTATGAATGTTAGGGATTATTGTGGTCCATCATAATTTTGGATACATGTCAGATCTGGATTTGAAAACATCGGGAAAAGGTGTAAGGTGCCCTCAGCTAACATCTTACACTGATATTTGGTGTTTGGTGTTACACCTTTCGTTTAGGGATGGCAGGCCAAAGGTATGCACATGGGTTCATATCTCTATGGTTGGTGCAAATCACCATAGCTGGGCCACATCAAATGAAGAAACTATAACAACATGCGGGCTTACGAATGTCCCTGTCCCTCTGTACATTGTACCTATGTGTCATAAATGTGTCATGGCCACATAGGCCATGTTTGACTGGTAATGCACTCCTCAAGTAACCAGGCTTTGGATGTCTCTCTTGGATGCACATGATGAGACGAATACATGCCATTATTATGTCTGCTCACTAATGAAGGAGCATGTTTGCCACCACATGATAGTTAGGGCCACTGCATGTATGCAGATATGTGTGTAATTGTCACAGAAGACCCATGCTATGTACATGTTAGCCATGCTATATCGGATGCAGTATCATCATGTCTGAGTGGCTTTACTTACTTATGTCATCTTACACATAGTTTTTGTCTTTGGAATTGTTTATCAGCGCACAGATTTTGAGCACATTTCTTCCTTCCATGCCTTACAGGTGGACCGGCACCCTACACTGTGGGCGAGGTGGCTTCATTTGAGGACCCACGACAACTCCAGTAAGTGTTGATATGTCTGTTATGTGTTGTGTTTGCTGGTGATGTGTGATGGACTCCTGTGTGTTGAACACATAGCAAGGTATGATGCACTGGCCCATCATTTGTCTTGTTCCATGAGTGGGATTTCATTTTTTAAGCATTTTGGAGTTTGCCAATTCTCATCCTATTGTCTTATCTAGGGATTCTAGGTCATTCCTGTAGGCCCGCAATGTGAACTGGGGTGAGTCATGTGGATAACACTTGTATCAACAAGAGTCGCACTGGACCTAATCTCAGATTTAGTCTGCCTGTCAGACCCACATTCTCCCAGAATGGGGCTGCAAAATGCTTACCCACAGACTTCTGCTTCGCTATTCATCCAAAGTACTTATGAAACTGTAGGGTGAACTTCCTAGCAGCATGTAGCTCCACATGTAGTGCTACAAGTATGTGGCACTTGAGTGCAATGGCCTAGGTGTGCATGCAAATCATGGCCAGGGGTGTTCTTGCAACTCTGTGTCTGTTGTAAGTCATGCTTTACTGGAAGTATATGATGTGGACAAAGGTCTGCATTTCCAGACATGTGTGGCGCTGCGTTTGGTCAAGGGTTTGCTGTCTCCTATTGGTAGCTACACCTTACCTGTGGTGTGTGTAGAGCCAAACACATGTCCAGCTTTCCTAAGCTTCCTGGGAGTCCATGTTGTTGGAAATTGTTAGTTGTTTCTTCACCCCCCCAACCTCAAACACAGGCATGGGTTTGTGAATAGTGTACCTAGGACTGATGATACAAGTATGTTACACAGACATGTAAATCTGTGAATGTTTGGCCAGAACATAGTTTACACACTCAGGTGTATCACATAAGTATGATACTAGCAAGTCCATTTACAACTTGCAGATCATGTGGCCCTAGATTTTCATCCCGTACACTGACATTTGTAGCCCTGGTATTGGCGAAAGATGTGCTGCATGATTGTTAGCTGACAACTGTCAGAAGTCTGATGCCAAATTAATGCCAGTTGTTACCCATCTTGTAGGGTTTGGATGTGCTATGTGTGAGATGAACTTTGTAGGCTGGCCTGCTATGTACTTCCTCAGGGACATTCAATGTTCTGTATGATGATAGGAGCTGTTACAAGTACAGTATATGTACTGTCTGATTTACTTCTTGTGCCATTTCACACAATGCAGTTCCTAATGTAATTTTTTGCCTTTGTCTTCACAGCTGCTAACATGATACCCATCCAGGTCCGTGAGTTCCAGAGGCGGGCAATGCGTTACCAGCATATCCTGCTGGTAGAGTTGGGGTTCAGACGGATGGCCCGAAGATACAGGAATGAACGGGCCTCCGGAGCATGGAGGGCTTTCCCACAGGGTGGCCCTACTTTGCCCACCACAGCCACCACCAGCACAACCACCACTTCCACCTAGGTGGCACCACCCACAGCTGGGACTGTTGTCCCAACAAATTCTGCAAGTGCTCCAGGCCATAGCAGTGGACCACCTTCAGGGCAGCCCACAGGCATTGACTATACACGCCCACACGTCCTCAGCTGGTACCCAGACAGCCCCAGCTGCTACAGTTGACCCTGCAGCTTTTCAGGACATGCAACGCAAAATGGACCGTGTCCTACGGAAAATTAGTCACCTGAGCCGGGATGTTCACCATATTAACAGGCGTGTGCGGTCCATAAAGCAGACCCTCCGGAGGGCCAACCTCTAGACTTTTTAAATGGACATGATTCCCTCCCCTCCCTCCTCTTTCCTTGTTCTTATACTTAGTGGACTTAGGGGGCTTAGTGTTAGCTTAGTATAGGCTGTTAGTTTAGTTAATGTTAGTGGGTGGGGGGTCCTGATTATTTCTATTTTTTCTTTTTGAGTGTGTGTGGGCTATGTTGGGGTTCTTGTATGTTTAAAAAAAAAAAAAAAAAAGAAATGTTGAAAAATACAAAAAAATATATATTTGTTTAGTATAGGATAGTATGTGTTTAGGTTAGTATCTGTTGTCCTCCATGTGTCTGGTCTCATAAGGAGGGTGGGGGGTTGATGTTTGGAACGTTTCGTTACATGTGATAAGTAAGTTTAGCTTAGGTTAGTTAGGGACAGTTGTGGGTAATGAGTAGTTAGGGTAGATTAGGGTAGGTAAGACTTTTCCCCGAGTTTCCTCTTCTGTTATTAACGTTTAATAAATATTTAGTGAACCCTTTACAGTATAAGTTAAATGCTTGTTGATCAGGGCCTTGGCATAAGTGTACATGAACTTTGTTCTATTACATTTGTGTCCTATGCTACGAACAAATACCAACTGAGCTGTAAGATTGGCAGCTACCCCAGAGCTACCTTGCAAAGATTCCACCATTCATTGAAACCACCAATCACAGTTACTATGGATCCCAACGTGCTTTTTTCAATAAGTATGTTTTCAAAGTCACAAACAGTGCTTCCAGATTTGGTATTGGGGGAACTGTTTTATGTCTGACTGCAGTGTGATGGTCAAGGAAACCCTTATAAGGTGAGTGGTCGTAAGCACTCTTGTAGTGTCATCTTCATGACTCACAGACATCATTTGTGACACTGTTCAGCATGATTACTTATTTGGATGTAAACTCAGACACCTTCATTCAAGCAGTTTTTTGAGTGTTTGCTTAGATTTGTGGGCACTGTTATATGTGTTAGTATTGCATGGTGACAACATTTCGCTGCCACTATTTGATGGCTTAGATATCCCTTGAGGAAGCATTATTCTGTCCAACACAGCATGATGGTGTATGGTTTCTCTTTTCATCAGATATTACCCTCAGGAAGGGCAGAGTTTGATGCAATCCAGGCCACTGTGCAAAGTTATCAGACTACATAATTTCAGGACAGTTGTATTGACAAGCTACGTAATTTGACAGGAGGCACATTTCAGTTATCTACTGCACAGATGATGTGTCACATTACACAGAGACAAACTGGTTGTGAAAGTGCTATTTATTGAAAAGTGCTGTAGTGCTATATGTACATTGTCCATGATTGTGAGTCCATTATAGTGACATCTTCCATTGTGATCCTACACAAGTGGTAAAGGAAAATGCATTTGACATGCTGGGGTGTTGTGTCAGACAGTGCAGAGGGACAGGATTTGCCAATGAGTAAGTGAGAGACAATCACTGGGCAGGATGACAAGATAAACAGTGGTTTGCAGAACAGTCATTGAGTACAGTTGTTGTAAGACTGGCATGTTACAAAGCGCTGGACCTTGGTAATAGTTGGCCATGTGGCAGGGACTAGTGCTTCTGGGTACTTTTCCATGTGAAGGTGATCTGTTCCATGTCTTCTTCTTCTGATGTGTGTGTTGCCTCCTCTGTTCTTGGTGGTGGTGGTTGTGAAGGGGCAACACACACCTCAGTGTTAGAAGACGTGGAGTCAGACATCCCGGTCGCTGCTACCTGTGAAGATCTTAAGGGCAGTACTGCTGCAAGGAGGATCTGCTAATTCTTAAGAATAGCAGCCACATCATGATGGTAGGCAGCCAGGTCGGCCCTGAGGCTCAATGTTGCATTCGTGCACGCGTTGACAGGATTGCTGTTGTAGGTGTTGGGTCAACTGTATTACAGCTGTGCTGATTTCCTTCAGCCTTTTTTCTACTTCCTGCAAGATAGTTGTTCGCCCTTGCATAGCTGCTGCCTGTTCTTCAGTTGACATCATGCACGAACGCACCCCCTCTAGGCTGGCTGCCATAGTTTGCATCCCCACCCACACTTCCTCGGCCAGCTCCCGCTGTACTCCGACTACAGTTCTCTCAAAGCTGGTGCCTGTGTCGTCTGAGTCCTCAGCTGTATTGGAGCTGGCAGGTTGTACAATTGGTGTTGTGGGTGGGTCCTCTGTGATGGCTGCTTGTTCTGAGCTCCTCCTTGTGACTGAAGGTGGGGTCTGGAGGGTTCCAAGGACATCTTGGAGGGTCTGCTGGGTGATGTTTTTCAGCTCGTCATCCATGTCATCAGGGTATTCCTGGACAGGCATATCCGCAGGAGATCCATCATCCTCTGCAATGAAATAGGGTACAATTAGTGTGTTTGTGTTGTGGCATTGGTGATGTGACATGCCTGCCTTGTGATGAATTCACATTGTGATCCTGTTTCCCGTTCATTGCTCCAGTCTTTCAGATGGGCATTCTCCCAGGCCTATGGCCCACCTGCATGTCACATGTATTGTATTAAGTTATTAGACTTGTCGGCATCATCTCCTCTAGTGTTGTTTTTGGACAAATAGTGAATTGCCACCTTCTTGTCCTACTCAAGCCTCCGTCTACATCCATTCTCATGATGAGGCCTTTCACTGGCTGTGGGTGCTCTGATGGCACTAGCAGCACACTTAACAATCTGGACCTGCCCCAGTCTCTGATCTTTCACATCCACTTATATGTAGTTGACATGTAGCGTATCCTATGCTTAGCATTGTTATGGCACGATATGGATGTTGGGGAATGTGTGGTACATTGGATTGCCCTGATAGTCGTAGCAGTGTCCTATTTCCTCCTCTAACTGTGCAGGTGTATGTCAGTGACCAGTTACATTTGTCCTCCCCCTCAATGCTGTGGTCTGAGCAGTATGACATTTGGGATGTTGCATTGTGACCCAGGCACAGGATGGACCCTGGCATATGCAGGATGGGTGTGTCCTTAGTGCTGTGTAGCTCCTCATGTTGATGACATTGGCTGATGTTTGCGGCAAATATGGTCATTCACATTTGACAGGACTGGAGCATTTGTCTTGTTTCAGGGGATTGTTAAAGTAGTCATCCTCAACCCACTAATTTAGGTGTGTATGATCCATGGGGACGTTACTGCCATTGGCTACTTGACCTGCACACACAGCAGAGGTGGTAGTGGCAACTGTTGTCACTGTTACATTCCAGTTAGAGGTTGTTAATTGGGCCCTAGTTAATATAGGGGGTATAGTGGCTGACGTGTGACGGGATGTCAGTTTGACGTTGTGCCCTTCCCTCCTGGCGTGGCTTTACCTTTGCTCCATCGTTGGCATGGCAGCATGCCCCCATGGGACTGTTGTTGGTGTTGTGTAATGGTGTGCCCCAACTTCTCTCTGTGCAGGCCATGCCCCCATGCCATACCCCTTTACCCATGCCACTCCATGTATATGATGACTTCCATGCATTTTGTGGTCCGTATCCCCCCGCTAACAGTTGACATTAGTGCATTATAATTCCCCATGTGACTTACCCTTCATGTGTGTTGTCTCCTGGTAGTCTGCGCTGTCCTGTCTTTGAATCCCTGTGACGATCTCCTCAGGGATGACGGCGGCGACCATCTCCTCCATGTGGTCCAGGGGCTCCTGGTGTGCTGGACTCCAACCTCCAGTTTGCAGTGCTGCCTTCCTGTTCCTGGCCATCTTTTCCTTGGTCCTGCGCTTGCAGTCATGCCAGCATTTCTTGCACTCGATTACTGTTCTGTGTACTTCTGCCACACTGTTAATCTTGTCAACAATTTGTTGCCATATTGTCTCCCTCCTACTGATTGGCAACTTTGAGGTGACAAACAGTTGGTGCTGGTGTTCCGTCAGCTCTTTAACCAGAATTTCCTGTTCCTCTGCACTGAAGCGACACTTTCTTTTCTTCTTAAAATTGTCCTGGGTCTTGTGTGTGTCCTCCTGACTGGTTCCTGGTCTGTTGTCATCTTCCTGGGGTCTGTACAGGCATCTGGGATCCATTTTGGCTCTCCTCTGCTGAAATGGCTGTGTTTGCAGGGAATTTTGATGCTATTGCATCAAAAAATGCAGCATATCCGGTGTGCGGGGTCGTAAATCGACCCACAGTCATTTGCGCCGCGCTAACGTTGTTTTGTTTTACGACTTGACGCTGCGGTGTGCGTAACAAAAAATTACTTACACCTGTGGTTTGCACAGCCGGGCGTCAAGGTATAAATTTGACGCCTGCACGGCACACAGAAATGGCGTTAGCCGGCGGTAATATTTTTGACGCAAAACTGCACCGGCGCAGTTTTGTGTCAAAAAGTATAAATATGGGCCTTTGTCACTATCTAGCTCGGCGTGGATAGCACTGTGCTGATCCTATGCTTAAAAACTTTGCTAGATAAACAGACATTTGAGGTGAGCAAATCTAGAGTGTCGCTGGTGTTGCAGGGTGCTCCTTACTAGAGCTGCTCTCCACCTAAAATGGGGAACTTCCCAGAGTTCTCCTTTGTTTTTTGCATAATTTATGCGTCACTCTAACCCTGAAAGGGCCTTGTTTTGATGTATACTGGGTGCTCCCTTGTGTCTGGACAAAACTAAACTCTTCTGAAGAGCTCCAATGAGAGCAAAATGCATGTCAGGGGTTGCTTTACTCATTCCAGATTGGCTTCGACGGTATTTGACCAGTCCAAACCTGTAATACTGCGCCTGGAGTGGTAAATGTCTTTTGTCATTTTACATATCAGCAAGGATGACACTGTGTCAATCCTATGCTTAAAGATTTTGTTGTACAAATGGAAAAAGACTTTGTCACTATCTAAGTCGGCGTGGATAGCACTATGCTGATCCTTTGCTTAAAAACTTTGCTAGATAAACAGACATTTGAGGTGCGCAAATCCAGAGTGTCGCTGGTGTTGCAGGGTGCTCCTTACTAGAGCTGCTCTCCACCTAAAATGGGGAACTTCCCAGAGTTCTCCTTTGTTTTTTGCATAATGTATGTGCCACTCTAACCCTGAAAGGGCTTTGTTTTGATGTCTACTGGGTGCTCCCTTGTGTCTGGACAAAGCTAAACCCCTCTGAAGAGCTCTAATGAGAGCAAAACACGCATCTGGGGTTGCTTTACTCATTCCAGGTTGGCTTGGACAGTATTTGACCAGTCCAAAGCTGTAATACTGTGCTTGGAGTGGTAAATGGCTTTTGTCATTTTACAGCTCAGCAAGGATGACACTGTGTAAATCCTATGCTTAAAGATTTTGCTGTACAAATGGCAAAAGACTTTGTCACTATCTAGAGCGGCGTGGATAGCATTGTGCTGATCCTATGCTTAAAAACTTTGCTAGATAAACAGACATTTGAGGTGAGCAAATCTAGAGTGTCGCTAGTGTTGCAGGGTGCTCCTTACTAGAGCTGCTCTCCACCTAAAAATGGGGAACTTCCCAGAGTTCTCCTTTGTTTTTTGCATAATTTATGTGTCACTCTAACCCTGAAAGGGCCTTGTTTTGATATATATATATATATATATATATATATATAGTTAGGACCATGTTTCTATAGAAAAAGTGTTTTTTTGACTTGCCTATATCTTTGACACCGTTTGGCACTGTTCCATGAATCTTCACAATTTTTTTTTTTTATGTGCCCCAGTGATTCTTATTGCACACAGAAAGTTTCAGGGTGATCTGTCAATTTGGGGCTAAGGAAAAGGGAGGGGAGTTAAAAAAGTTGTGTTTTCCAGAGGACCTTTAGACACGACTACAGCCTGAACCGCTGGACAGAATGACATGAAATTTTGCAGAAAGGTAGCCTTTAGTACGCAGATTATACTTTTGCTTATTTGGTGTTAATCTATTCAGTAGTTTAGGAGATATTAAACAGAAAACAAATTTGTATATTTAGGGTCGCAGATCCTTTATGACGGTTTCACAGAAAAAACAACAGGAATGCTGTGATTGGCTGGTGGCAACCTAACTAGAAAGTTGTGGCTGCCATCCTAGGGAACGGGACACGGTCCTGGCGCTAAATTTTTTGATGAAAAGTGCCATAAGAGGTCAGGGTGGAGCTACCCTGACCTTGGGGTAGTTATGTAGGAGACTATGGTGGTCCAATTATGGCCTTAAAATCATTTTTTGTTACGGTTCATGATAAAAAAAAATCATAGTCATTCATTCACTAATTAATTCACCAATAGTAGCACTCTCACACACACTCACAGTCCCACTCAGACACTCAAGCACCAACTTACAGACCCACTGAGACACTGACACACTCTCACAGACCCACTGAGACACTGACGCACTCACTCACAGACCCACTCAGACATCACACTTCCACTCCCAGACCCACTCAGATGCTCACACACCCACTCTCTTACCCAGACAGACACTCTCACACCCAGAGATACCCTCTCATTTCCAGTAACCAGTAACTATAACTCACGCCCTAAGGTAACTATGACACACGTCCTCGCCATGCACTGCTAATTACTCTACAAAATACAACACTTATGGCATCTTTGATAACATTATTGATATTGTCACTGTAACATCTGCAGGGAAATTATTGATCAGATAACTGTGCATGGCAGGGGAGCGAGTTATAGTTACCTCAGGGCACGAGTTATAGTTACTTGAAATAAATCTAACTATAACGGCTGAATGCTGAATTTGTATGGTTTTACAAGTAAATTCAGAACCTAACTATATATGTGTGTGTATATATATATATATATGTATATATATATATATATATATATATATATATATATATACATATATATATATATAATATCAAAAAATTTCACCTCACTCCACGAGGTACCAGTAACGTATAATTTATTGCAGTAACAACCACCAACGCGTTTCAACTCCCCAAGGAGTCTGAAGATTTTTGATATTATACAAATTTCGAGATTGGTCCTCTCTGTCACTGGGCACCGGCAGTGGAGTGCGCTGCCCAACAACTCTTCGACCACTTTGTTCTACAATATGTATATATATATATATATATATATTCACTGAAAAAACAAAGGTTACAAGGACGTTATAGTTAAGAAATAGAATTTAAAAAAACATGGAAATTCACTTAAAAAGCCAAAGGTTACAGGGATGTTATCATCAGGCTCAGATTTTAACCATACCAAACCATAGAAATTCATCAGTTATAGTTAGAGTTACCTCAAGTAACTATAACTCGTGCCTTGAGGTAAAAAGGTCAAAACTTTTACTGCACATATTACATAGATAATATCAATGATGTAATGAAAGATAGCATGATTACCGTAATTTGTGGGGTAATTTACAATGCATTTCAAGGGCACGAGTCATAGTTACCTTAGGGCACGGGTTACACAAATTGGTTCTCCCCGTAAATTTCTCCAAAACTACTGAACAAAATTACACCAAAACAAAACAAACACTGTTTCCGGACCAGGACCTACAATCCTACTAAATTTTGTGTAATTCCGTCCAGTAGTTTTTGCGCTATTGCTGTTCAAAATCCCTATGGAAAAATGAATGAGGAAAATGTGTTTTGTTAAATATATATATGTAAAGCCATATGCCAAAAAAAACACCCAACACGGTTCAGCATCAACAGTGATGCTGAAATATGTTGGGTGTTTATTTTGGCATGTTCGCTTAACATACAATTGCTATCACATAATTCTGTGAAGTTATTTTGGTATCAGAGTGCAAGTTTCTCAAATATGTATTGCTGAGAAGTGGTTTGGATTGAAGCGGGCTCCTCACCCAAACTCGGCACTGGTACTGCTAGGGTCCCAGCATTGAGGAACTGTGAGCGGGAAATATATATATTTATATATATGTATATCTCTCTCTCTCTATATATATATATATATATATATATATATATATATATATATATACGCATATACAGAAACCTTTGTTTTTTCAGGGAATATTGGTTACAAGGAGGCAGGGAAGCAGCGATGTTATAGTTAGTTTCTAAAGTTAATCCACAAAACCATAGAAATTCTGCAGTTAGAGTTATTTCAAGTAACTATAACTCATGCCCCATGGGAACTATAACTCACACCCCTGCAATGTACAGTTTTCTCTTTAATATTTTGACTGCTAATGTTTCATTCATATTTTTGAATAGGCTATAAAAGTTGCCATGACTCCTGTAATATTTGGGGAAAATAGCAGTGCATGGCGAGGGTGCGAGCTATAGTTACTTGAAATAACTCAAATTATAACTGCTGAATTTTTGTAACTGATGAATTTCTATGTATGAGTGAATTCACAACCTAACTATAATGTTCCTGTAACCATTCAGCGAATTCCTATTTTTTTGTAATGTAAAGTAATGATAATTACTATACGTTAATCCAACCACTGTCGTACATGGCCGGTGGAGGTTGGCAGCAGTGCCTGGCCTGCCTCCAGGGCCTGCGACCAACCCCCTTTAACCACCCACCCTGAGCCACTTAGAATGAGAAATGTTCTGGCAAATTGAAAAAAAAAAGATTGAGAGGTACTAATAGTGAGCTCATCTTTCTGTATGGATCTTAAATATTTTAAGTTGAAAATAATTCAAAGCTGAGGCATGACATCTGACACACCTAGATAAGAACACCCAACCTTCTGTATGAGTGCTTAACCACTAGGCCACAAGTGGCTCCTTGTTGGGCACTGTCCAGACATTTCTGTCATTCAATCCAAAGATAGTGATGGGAAAAAGACATAAATGTTCCATCACTAAAAATGTTTAACATTCAAGACACAAGTGAATAAACAGACAGATTGCCATGAGATACAGGGATTTGAACCTTCAACCTACTGAGTGACAGTGCATGACTTTTATCAGTAGGCCAGAGGTGACTCTGTTCTGTGGTGCATCAAAACAAAACTATAGCATTCGTAGCAAACATCTTGCTTGCATGACACTTTGAAGTCATTGTGCTGCAAGACCATAGCAATAACAATCTCTCTAAAAAGTGAAAGGACTGCAGGGGGAGCCTCAAGGCCCTCACGGTCCCAACTGTCTCCTGTTTCCTGCGGGAGCAGGGAGCCGCTTTAAATAGCAGCTTCCTGCTTGTGGGAGCAGTGTTTTCATCTCTTTAACTGCACGCATGTTAGCATGCAGGGAAAGAGATGAAAACTCCACCGTCAACAAGATAGCCATCATGAAAGCCCCCGCTTGCTGAAGGTGGAGTTATGTTTGCATTTGCTTGGAGGGAGCCGTCAGCTCCCGGTAAGCAAAATGACACAGCTACCTCCCAAGGGTGGGCACCTCCGGAGGTAGCAGGAGCAGGCCCTTAAGGGGTGGTAGTCCCAAGGGCCATAAATGGCTCCAAGAGAGGGTCCACTCTGCCCTCCTCCCTGTATTGTATTTGCCTTGGGGAGGTGGTGGTCCCCTGGATGCAGTTTGGTGCATGCCCCGAGCATACTTCTTTTAAATAATGCCCCAGAAAGGTAGTGGCCCCCGGGGCATGGGGTGGCCACGTGCCCCGGCATACATTACAAGCTTTGCCCCAGGGTAGTGGCAGTCCATGGGGAACAGGGACCCATGAGGGCCCTCCTGCATACATTTAACATATATTGCCCCAGGAAGGTGGCAGTCCCAGAGGTGGCACATGCCCCATCACATTAATTCAACATAGATTGCCCCAGGGAGGTGGGGGGTACGGGGCTGTACAGGTCACCCTCATACATTTAACCTTTATTGCCCCATGGTGGTGGAGGTCTCAAGGTCACAGGGATGGCCCCCCAGCATGCATTATAAGCATTGCCCCGGGAAGATGGCTGCACTTGGGGCACTGGGGGGGCACGTTGGCCCCCACATACATTTAACATAGATTGCCCGAGGCAAGTGGTGGTCCCTGAGGCACAGGTGGCTGTGTGGGCCCCTCCCACATACATTTAACCTTCATTGCCCTTGGGAGGTGGCAGTCCCCAGGGCATGGGTGCCATGTGGGCCCACTGCAAAGTCTTAACATTTTACCCTAACTGCCCTGTTTTTTGGACTGACTCTCAGAAGCTTATCATGGCCTTGCCCTGCAATTGATATCTCACTAATGATATCAGGGACCTTACTTTCGGAATTCAACTGCCATGACTGCCTTCAGTTCGTAGCACATATTTTTCTGAATGACCACACAAAGTATTTTGGTTTTCGGAACATTCCAATTTCTTCTCCAAAACTAACCACATTCATTTTGTTGCCTTGAATAAGTCCATGTGACGAAACACGTGTCGGCTGTTCACAGAACATACTTTGTCCACAAGGAATAAAACCTTCATCAACCTCTACACAGTGTTTGGACTCTGAACTCCTTTTTCCACTTCGGAATTATTTCTCGGACTACTTCTGGTGTGCCCTGGCTTTCTTTGACAAAGTCTTAACATTGTTTGCCCCCGGGAAGTGGCAGTCGCTGGAGCTTTGATAAGCTGCAAGAGGGGTGGGCTGCACCCTCCTCCGATATATTGTCAAAGCTCACGGGACCTTGCCTAGGAGGGGTCAAATTGAAAAGCAAGTGCAGGAGACTGTGCTTTTTTTTTATTTCTTAAATTCAGTCCTGCAGTTCGGCTGTGGTCATGTCTAAAATCTCTTTGTAAATTAATATAGCAAATGCACTGTTTTGACTTCCCCTTTTTTCTCAGTCCCCGCTTGACGGATCACCCCAAAACTTCATATGCCCAACAAGATTGTTGGGCACACTTTTTTATGGAAAATTTTGTGAAGATTTATAAAACGGTTCCAAAGATATAGGCAATTCAGAAAACACTTTTTCAATGGAAACTAGGTTCTAATTATACCTACTAGTGACCACCAGTAGGTAATATATATACAATCTAGTGGGTATAGCTACGAATACTTCTCAATGTGCTGTTGAAGTGGATCATAGTCTCAATCATGGGGTCATGATTAATATGTAAATTAATAAGTAAATTAATATGGCAAATGCACATTTTTGACTCCCTCAGTTTTCTCGGCCCTCGCTTGACAGATCACCCCGAAACTTCACATGCCCAACAAGATTCTTGGGCACACATTTTTGGAAACTTTTGTGAAGATTCATCAAACAGTTCCAAAGATATAGGCAAGCCAGAAAAAAAAATTTCAATGGAAACTAGGTTCTAACTATCCCTACTGGCGACTGCCAGTAGGTAATGTACATACAATCTACTGGGTGTAACTATGAATACCTCTCAATGTGCTGATGAACTGCATAATAGTCTTAATCATGGGGTCATGATACACTCACAGTGAAAGACATCTTTCAATACCAATTTCCCTGGCAGCTGCCAGGGGTATAACATGTAATTTTGCAGAAATTATATATGACCCTAGGAAAGGTCAAACCTTATTCAACCGGCCCATTCAGTACACTAGGCTCACCTTCTTACTAGAATTTCATGCAAAGAAAATTAATGCTGTGGTACTAGATCTGGCTTGAAATTCAAAGCGTTTTGACACTATCACGTAGCCTGTGCTTTCAGTATCAGCGATTTTTCAAGAGATGAATCAAAGCCATTTAGAGTTGCACTCGTGTCAGCTTTTCAGCTCAAATTATAATTTACCTTGAAACGTTGATTAGCACTGCCATTAAGACCCCTTTCTATAACACTGTTTTGCATGGTTGTATAAGAAATTATCATCTACAGAAATATTGTGATGCAAGTATATCACATTCAAAGTATTGTCAAAAAAATATGAAGTTTTCTTTACATGAAATCTAACAACTTTTCAAAAAAATATTGAGAGACAGAATATTGTCACTAAAATGTAAGTATAACATTATATATATATATATGTGTGTATTTATATATATATATATATATATATATATATATATATATATATATATATATATATATATACACACACACATCTATATATATCAGAGCTCAACGGCATATATATATATATATATATATATATCTATACATACATACATATATATATATATATATATATATATATATATATATATATATATATATATTTTTGTGTGTGCTTATGCATAAGTATGCACATACATAGAAATCTAATAATACGATTTGGCATGTCCCACGCTCATGGGGATGTCACATTTTGTCATGTGGGGAACCCAAAAGACAGAAGATTTATTTTAGCTCAGCAACAAGGCTAGGTGCCAAAACATGTTGCTGATCTATAATAAATCTCCCGAACTTATTTCTGAATGTGTATGACGATTTCTAATGGAAGAGATCAAGATTGGGTTATAATAGTAAACTACAAATCAATAATATAATTGAAAATAAATACTTTAAATCATTAATGTACAGTTATTATGAATAGATGGTAATATACTTCAAGTTAAAAAATATATATGTACATATATATTTGAACATTTTTTAAAACTACATTAAAAATACTAAACATAATAGCAAAATTGGATTTACTATTCTAATTCAAACATAGGCAAAGGCAGGGAACGTATTAGACTTTGGAGGGCCCAGATTTACTATTCCCACTTAATTCTAATCAATTGTTGGGAAAGTACCGGACTTTAGATGGTTGAAACTACTACCTCTCCAAACTGAACCAAAGTATGGAAAGTGTTGGTGCTGTGAGGGTTTAATTTACTATTCTCACTTCAACATTAGCAAAAGAAGACTAATGCCCTCATTCGGACCTTGGCGGGCGGCGGAGGCCGCCCGCCAAAGTCCCGCCGTCAAAATACCGTACCGCGGTCGCAAGACCGCGGCGGGTATTTTGACTTTTCCCCTGGGCTGACGGGCGGCCGCCGAAAGGCCACCCGCCAGCCCAGGGGAAAACGACCTTCCCACCATGAAGCCGGCTCGTAATCGAGCCGGCGGAGTGGGAAGGTGCGACGGGTGCTACGGCACCCGTCGCGTATTTCACTGTCTGCTATGCAGACAGTGAAATACTAGCGGGGCCCTCTTACGGGGGCCCCTGCAGTGCCCATGCCATTGGCATGCGCACTGCAGGGGCCCCCAGGGGCCCCGCGACCCCCCCTACCGCCATCCGGTTCCCGGCGGGAGAACCGCCGGGAACTGGATGGTGGTAGGGGGGGTCGGAATCCCCTCGGCGGCGCAGCTAGCTGCGCCGCCTTGGAGGATTCCAATGGGCGGCGGTACACTGGCGGGAGACCGCCAGTGTTGCCGGTCCGACCGCGGCTTTACCGCCGCGGTCGGAATGCCCATTGAAGCACCGCCGGCTTGTCGGCGGTGCTCCCGCGTGCCGCGGCCCTGGCGGTTCTATACCGCCAGGGTCGTAATGAGGGCCTAAGTGCTGGACTTAGATTTATCACTTCCACACCTATCTTAGCAACAGGAAGAAAAGAGTTGGATATCAATTCTTTTTTCAAATACCATTGTTATAATTAAAATAAGCTATAAATAAAAAACGTTTTTTTTAAATATAATTACGTGCACTGGAGAACGAATTAACAATTAATTAAAACAACAATCAATTACAATTACAATTAATCAAATAAATCATTTATATAATGAATCATCAATTATTAATTTAATTACCAAAAAAAATAAACGTAAAACCCAATATGTAATAATAACCATAACTTCCCAATCTATCATCCTACCAACCAAGGCATCCACTATTGCATTAAATGTAATTAATTATATGTAAATACTTTTAGATTTCGAATTAAAAATTACAAGCTATACAAGGCGAAGCAATTATTATTATAATACGTACATATAATAATAATATATTACACAACATATATTAAAATGGTTAAAAACAATAGTTAATACAATATTGAAATTATCAATATTATTAATGATATTTAGCAATGTTATCATATACTTTAAAAATGATGTTACTATCTTCTATATTCTGCCAATGATTTTTTTGAGTTGGTAATATTTTTGACTTGATATTCCACTAGCACAATGTTTGTATTCAATATTTCGGCAGAATTCCGTTTTGGGTGGCTTGTGCCCCTATGAAAATGCATGATAAATGTAACACATTCCCATACAAGCAAATACTTCTGATTATAGGAGGTTGTGCAGGAGGTAAAATGTGTAATATAAAACATGTAATGTGTAATATAAAACATTTCTCTACACTCCAGCTCGGTCATATTACCAGAAGCCTCTCTCTCTTTTCATGGCAGGTATTATCTCTCTTTCTCTCTCTCTTCGCACACTCTTTTCAGTCTCAACATAGCTTCGGATTGTATTCTTATTTCGTCTGTCTGTCTCGATCAGTGGAGGTACGTATATGCTATTTCAGTGTAATGTAAAATGAAGTTTCCCCATTTTCATGGTGCCAAATCGGAGACTACCTTTGGTGTGCGCCTGCACCGTATTACAGAAAGAGATGCCTGAACAAAGAGGTTTTTCGGGGACTCACTACCGGTGCATCACCTAGGAGTGAGCAATGATGACTGGACCGGAAACCATAAGCGGCCCTGGCAAAAATGTTCAACCCACGTCCCATTAAAATATTAACACTAGCTCTCACTAAAATGTTCAAACAAGCCTGAGCATCTTTCCTTACTTGTCCCTCTTTCTTTTCCATGACACTCCCTATCGGACACCCTCTCTCTTTCTCCCACTCTATTTACTTGCTGTGCCTGCTGTTATAAACCTTGGGGAGCTGAGAAAGAGGAAGCAGCTGTCAACCTTCAAAAACAGGCCTCCAATTACTCCAGCCAGTGAGTGGGCGACCAGCGGCCCCCCGAACGAAAAAGTTTTATCAAAACTCGTTGCAAAACAAGCATTGCCAAAACCAAATAGGCTAGTGGCTGGTGGTGATAGAGCGTTCCGTCCTAATAAATTACCTGTATCTGGACGCTCTTGGGTCGATGAATCTTTTGACCAAGTGGGGCTATCTTCACCCGAGAGTAATCAATTTAATCAAATCAATAATCAATAACGAACATAAGCAATGCCCTGATCAACATAACACTTCACAATTAATCCAGGAAACATTTCGGCGAACCATGACCTTTCGGCCATGAATAACCACACCAGTTTATTCAAAATTAATGAATTTATTTCCCTATATTAACAAAGCTAGCACGATATAAATGTGTCTCAACACCAAATGATATATGTGAATGAACATTAATAGCTGTCCATAACGGCGAAAAGATGCAATCTATGCAGCATTTGAATAACAATGCATTCGATGATAGTAACGCAAACCACTAAAATGATAATCTGTAATAGGCTAATTGCATACATTAGTCAGCATAACAAGGTCTCAAATTGCATCGTGCAACAAATGAATCCTCATCTAACATCAAATTAGCATCTGCATGTGGGACTTCATGCAAAAAACAATTTAGCAACATTAATTTGGAAAAACTCCTAACTAGGGCTCATATAAAAAATCAGCAGTTGGTTACCTAAAAAGAAAACACAATGCAATTGTACATTTTATCCTTTCATATTTACCAAATTCAATCAGCATTCAAAGAAGTCTTCGTCTCACAGGTACCGGTTGATCAGCATGGGACGGGGGTAAAGGGGCAGGGTGGACGGGGCAATTGCCTCACAGCGGCAAGATAAAAGGACAAAACTACTACTTTATGCAAAGGGACGAATCAAAGTTAAAGTCTCTAGGGTGAGAATTTCTTAAAGTCTCTTTCTCTCGATTAGAGAAAGCATCAAAGTCTCATTCAAAATGGCGTCGAACATCAATTGGCATCGTAGAAGATGGCAAAATGAGGAGGTCGGCAAGATGGGCCATAATGTCTGCAATGTCTGCAATGTCTAATGTCCTCAATGGGTGCAATGGGTAATGGCTGCTTTCTTCTTGTGCACCAGGTTTAAATAATCAACAGTTCAAATCCAGTAGGGTCTTCCATTGGAGGGTTCATAGGTTGGCTTCAAATTGTCCAATCAAAAACAACAATTTACAAGCTTCTACCTAGGCCTACATTATCCTTGGAGTCGGGAACGTAAGTTGCAACATATTTTACCAATTAATTCACTTTCAGAGCTTCCATTGTCTGCACCTGCAGATTGACCTTGGAGCAAAGAAGAAGATGCCAGGCTGGCACGAAACCTTAAAGATAAGCATGTGAACCGATCTCACTGGAAAAGTACAGCTTCAAGCAAGAATACACGTTTTATTAGCACATTAGAAAAATACGAGCATCTAAACCGTGAGACAAGGCAACTAGGCCGAAGCCTCCACTAAAGTTATGCTAAGTTAAAACATTTCAAACAAGCAAATCATGGCACACGTTTACGGTTATGTCAGATTAGTACAATTCTAATACATCACGTTATATAAAGCACGCTTATAAATGTTGGCGAACTACTCTGAGGGCACATTTGTCCCCGTACAATCTTTATTAGTTCGGTTAAAGTCACACTTGATTATTGCAGCACTACGTTTTATGCGCTAATAAATGTAAAACCTTTGTTTCTGCGTCATCAATCCCTCCTCTGATGACTATTTGTCATCACACAAAACCATTCCCACAAATTTTATTCCATTAAAATTCTGTCAGTTCTCTTTGCCTTTTAGTTCCCCTTGTTCTTGCCTTGTATTCTTCTGCCATTCTTTTCATTATTTTCTCTTCCTTCCTTCTTTTAATTTTTTTCCATGATCATTAGTATTCCCCTCTTTATTCCCCAAATCCCAAAGATGCAAATTAGTACTATTAGTATTCCCTGTATTATTTTTAGTAATATTCCATTCCAAATGCCACCAAGCCAATTTCCCACTGAAGCAACTCCCTTTCCAACCTTCTCCCAAACTCCTGGTTCTTTCAATTCCTTCAAGTCTGCACTCTCTTTTGTTAGATTTGCAAGCATTGTTTTAATCTTCACACTGTTGTCTGGTATATACGTGCAACAGTGACGCGCACCAAGCATTTTGCAAACGCCGCCATCCTTTGCTAAAAGAATGTCTAGGGCAAGCCTGTTTTGAAGAGTCATAGCTCTTTCCGCTGCAAGTTCAGCATCCATCAGGAGTATAGCACCTGAAAACTTTGTCAACATGTTATCCACTATAGTAGACAACTTTCTTATTTTGATGGAATTCAACACAACTCCCAATGACGGAATTATGGCTCCAAATATATCTCCTACCACAGCAGCTGCGGTCTCTCTTTTCTGGATATGATGAGATCCAGACGTCTTTGGAATCACCGATAGGTCATCCAGTTGATAAACCTTTGGGAACACTATACCCAAATAACATCTCCCCCACCATCCCTTTGGAAGACGATAATAGGCATTATGCCCACAAATGTAATATACACCAGGTATGACAGGGTCAAGTCCGTTCAGGATGAATGTCCATTTGGCCTTAAAGATAAACGTATGTTTACATTCACTCGCTCCCACGAAAATGTTATCATAATAAGACTCACCACGATACATACAAAATTTCCCTACATGCCAAGCGTCTAAAGCTATTTTTCCTTGTGTTTTTATTGCGCCAAAAGCATAATTATCTACTGAAGTCCTCTTACTTAGCTCTTTTTCTAATTTCGCATTCATTTGTGCCCTTCTATCATCTGTGCGATCTAAAAAGCTTATTTCTACTGCAGAGAGCAAGCAGGTAAGGTTTTCCCTATGAGCGTGAGCTGTTTCAAAAGGTTGCATTGGCTCGAAAAATTCCCTCATTATTTTAGCATCCCAATCTTTAGCAATCTGGCTTAGTTGCGTTATTATAGGAACATATGCAAAGGTAACATCATAATTTGAATAAAAATACTGTATGTTAGTTTGACCATAAAATCTAGAAGTTACTAAACTACATGTAATCCCATATGTAAGAGGCATGTGGTGATAAGTCACCCCTTCCGTTACCGATGTCGGTATCTGTGTACACACATAACAATCTTTCGCATCCATAGTCTCAACATATTCTGTTAGTAGGCGATAGAAAACATTATACGAAAGTTCCTTCTTATCGTGCAAGTGTCTCTCATCTAATTCTAGTCTTTTCAATGCGGTTAGTTCAGTGACAGTAACAGGAGCAGAAGTAGAAGCATCAATTTTCTCATTCTCACCCTTATCACGCGTTGCAAGCACTATTGCCATTATTATTAGTACACATGCAGTTATCAAGCCTATACACGCATATTTACAATATTTCACTCTACTGTTTTGTGTAGCGTACTTAGTCATGATCTGTATAGAATCAGAGAGCTAGAAGCACTTATAAAAGAAACGATTTAGCAAATTGTTACAAAGCTGAACGAGCGCAATGTTCAGACAGTTTTCTTCAGGAGCCCAGTCACTTATCGGTTAGCAGCATTTGTCTCAATTCGGCAATAACTCAGTCTTTTATCAGTTAGCAACGTTGTCTCAAATCGGGTTTAAGAGTCAATCAGGTTATCAAAGTCTTATCAAGTTAGCAAACGTCTCATCCGGTTTAGCAATGTCTCAGCTGGTTGTATCACGTTAGATTATAGCAAGCAATGTCATTTATCACCTTTTCAATCAATAGTGTCCATAAAACTTTTCTTTTCTATTGGTATCTCTTCTTCTTCGTTCTCGAGGCTAAGAGATACAAATTCGTCAGTCCAATCGTCATTGACTACATATGCCCATTCTGGACCGGAATATCTCCTGTTTGGTATCCTTTTCCTTTTCAATTTTGCATCTCTCTTTGATTCTGTCTCACTGGTACTTTCCTCTTTGGCCAAGTCTTTTCCCTCACTCGATGTTGGTACCACGACAGACACTTCCTTTTTTTTCTCTTTCACTCTTGGCCCTTCACTGTCGTTCAACGTTTCTCTAGTCCTTACTTTTACTGGTGATATACTTGGTCTTCTCTTTGCACTGTGTCCACTTGATGGACCTGCGATCTCTTCTGAAGAAGTTTGAACAGTTTCGTTCTGTTCTGCCTTGTCCCCTCCTTCTGGGGAGTCAATCAGGTTTTCCTTTTCTTTTTCTGTACCGTCTGCTTCTGGGAAAGCCCTCCTCTGATCAGGCTCTCCTGCTTCTTCACCTCTTTCGAGCCCTTTGTCACCGTTACTTTCTTCAGGTTCTTTGTCACTTTCAGCTGCTTCGTCGCTGTCTGAGGCTCCTCCTTGGCCTTCCCCAAGTGAATCGGTTGCTTCGTCCTCAGAGAATATTTCTCCCTCCTCTATTTCTGCCTGTTCGCTTCTAGTTCTGTTTTGCTCTGCCTCAGCGCTCAGCACTTTGTTATCAGGTACCGGCAGTTTCAGCGCTTCAACTTCCTCATCTGTGGGACACAACACTTTCTTTGTATGACTGGCGTGGATCCAGTTGGGAACTCCCGCACACTTCACAGCGGTAGTGGTCGTCAGGATCACTTGGAAAGGGCCTTTCGAACGGGGTTCCAGACACGACTTCCTCACGTGCTTCTTTATCACGACCCAGTCACCTGCTTTCAGTGTGTGTCCTGGACCTTGGATCGGTGGCAAGGTGGTTGCTTCCACCTGGTGAGAGAAAGAGCGAACCACGTCAGCCAGACCCTTGCAGTAGTCTAACACCATATCATCTGTAATATTCAAAAGCGCGTTTGCGGGAACTGCAGGAAGTCTCATGGCCCTGCCCATGAGAATTTCGTGCGGGGACAATCCAGTCTTTCTGTCAGGGGTGTTTCTCATTGACATTAACACCAAAGGCAATGCGTCAGGCCATTTCAAATTTGTCGATGCACATATTTTCGCCATTCTTGATTTCAGTGTACCATTCATTTGTTCCACCAGTCCTGAGGCTTCAGGGCGATAGCTACAATGCAGTTTTTGCTCAATGTTCAGCGCTGCGCAAAGTAACTTTATCACCTCGTTATTGAAGTGACTTCCCCTATCTGACTCTAAAGAGATTGGGAATCCGAAACGTGGTATCAACTCCCTCAACAATAGTTTTGCAACTGTAAGGCTGTCATTTCTACGTGTGGGGTATGCTTCAATCCAGTGACTAAAAATGCACACAATCACCAACACATACTTCAGACCTCCATGCACAGGCATCTCAATAAAGTCCATCTGCATTCTGCTGAACGGGCCACCCGCCCTGCCAATGTGGCTCACGTTCACAACCGTTCCCTTTCCTGGGTTCATCTGCTGACAAATGACACAACGATGGCAAACTGCTTCTGCAACTTGACGGAATCTGGGGTTAAACCAATCAGTTTTGAACAATCTTATCATGGCATCTCTCCCTAGGTGAGCCTGTCCATGATAGAACCGCGCTAGCTGCGATAAGAGACTATTTGGTAAAACAAATTTTCCTTCATTTGAAACCCATAACTCATCTGGTCTCCTTGCACATTGTGACTTAATCCAGGAAACTCTTTCAACCTCCCTGACGCTATTCTGTAATGCTTTTAGCTCATCCATTGTATCCATGACCTTCAAGGCAAATGCTTCAGCTGGTTCGAGCTCTGGCTCACTTATCAAATTCCATTCATCCCTGAGCAATATACAGTTCAAGGCACAAAATCTTGCGACTTAATCCGCATATGCATTTCCCAGGGAAACATAGGCGGTCATTCTGACTTTGGCGGGCGGCGGAGGCCGCCCGCCAAAGTCCCGCCGTCAGGTTACCGTTCCGCGGTCGAAAGACCACGGCGGTAATTCTGACTTTCCCGCTGGGCTGGCGGGCGGTCGCCTTCAGACCGCCGCCAGCCCCGCGGGAAAGAGGCTTCCACGATGAAGCCGGCTCGGAATCGAGCCGGCGGAGTGGAAGCTGTGCGACGGGTGCAGTTGCACCGGTCGCGTATTTCACTGTCTGCGCAGCAGACAGTGAAATACATGTAGGGGCCCTCTTATGGGGGCCCCTGCAATGCCCATGCCAGTGGCATGGGCACTGCAGGGGCCCCCAGGGGCCCCGCGACCCCCCCTACCGCCATCCGGATCCCGGCGGTCGGACCGCCGGGATCTGGATGGCGGTAGGGGGGGTCGGAATCCCCGCGGCGGTGCAGCAAGCTGCGCCGCCGTGGAGGATTCAATGGGGCGGCGGTACACTGGCGGGAGCCCGCCAGTGGTGCCGGTCCGACCGCGGCTTTACCGCCGCGGTCGGAATCCCCATTGGAGCACCGCCGGCCTGTCGGCGGTGCTCCCGCGGTCCTCCGCCCTGGCGGTCTTTGACCGCCAGGGTCAGAATGACCGCCATAGTCCTGTCCTTTTGTATGAGCACTACACTTTACCACTGCAATTTCGGCTGGCATCTGAATGGCGTGTAACAATTCCCTTATTCTCTCCCCGTTTTTCACTGGGGACCCTGAAGAGGTCAGGAAACCTCTCTGTGACCATAGTTGCCCAAAGTCGTGCACAATTCCAAACCCGTATTGACTGTCAGTGTAAATGGTAACCTTCATCAATGTAGACAGTTGGCATGCTCTTGTAAGGGCTACAAGCTCTGCTACTTGTGCGGAATAGACTCCTTGAAGCCAGGACGCTTCCAAGACACCTGTTACAGTACATACAGCATATCCTGCTTTCAAAATTCCCAACCCATCTCTTAGACATGAACCATCAACAAAAATAATATGGTCATTTTCATCAAGCTTAGTATCCCTAATATCAGGTCGGGGTTTTGTGCAAAATTCAGTCACCTGAAGGCAGTCGTGCTCGACGTCTTCAGCGTTCTCAATTTCAGCATTTTCACTGGGAAGCAAGGTTGCTGGATTCAACGTAGTGCACCTTTTCAGCTGCACATTCGGTGAGCCCAGAATTATTGTTTCATACCTTGTGAGTCTTGCTCCAGTCATGTGTTGCGTTCGGGAGCGGGTCAAAAGTATCTCAACTGAGTGAGGGACCATAACTGTTAATGGGTGTCCCATCACCATTCCTTCACTCTGAGTGAGGCTGATACCAACTGCTGCTACAGCGCGCAAACACCCTGGCAGTGCTGCTGCAACCGGATCCAAAGTAGCTGAAAAATACGCTACTGGTCTGTTTATGCCACCATGGGCTTGGGTCAAGACAGACAAGGAACACGCATCACGTTCATAACAAAACAATGTGAAAGGCTTTGTATAATCAGGCATACCTAAAGCTGGAGCCCTGCACATGCATTCTTTCAATTCAATAAAAGCATCCATCTCATCTCCTTTCAGCTCAATTTCATCCAATGCATCCTTCTGGGTCAGTTTCAGTAAAGGCTTTGCTAGAGTTGAGAAGTTGGGAATCCATTGGCGACAGTAGCTCACCATCCCCAAAAACTTTCTCACCTCCCTCCTCGTCTTTGGTGGACTCATTTGAAGTACACTTGTTATTCTTTCCTTCATTATTCTCCGTGACCCTTTCTCTATTTGATGACCCAAATATTTCACTTTCTTCTGACAGAACTGCAACTTTGAAGGTATCACCTTGTGTCCATTCCTTCCGAAATGGTTCAATAGGGCAATGGTGTCGGCTGTGCAGTCACTTTCTGTCTTAGATGCAATCAGTAAGTCATCAATGTACTGTACTAGGGTTGACTCGAATGGCAATTCTAACGCTTCCAAGTCTTTCTTTAGAATCTGATTGAAAATTGACGGTGACTCCGAAAACCCTTGAGGAATTCGACACCAACTGTAAACTCTGTCTAAGAATTTGAAACAAAAGAGAAATTGGCTGTCCTCATGAAGAGGCACCGAAAAGAATGCTTGTGACAAGTCGATGACTGAGAACCACTCGGCATCGCAAGGGACTTGAAACATTATCACAGCTGGATTCGGTACTACAGGGCAGCATTTAATTATGATGTCATTTATTGTCCTCAAGTCCTGCACAATTCGGACCTTTCCACTCGGCTTTATTAGTCCCATGATTGGTGAATTACATGGACTGCTTAACACTTCTTTCAGTACTCCCTGTTTTACAAACTCGTCAATGAGTTGGGCGACTTTCATGAGGGTGTCTTGTGCCATATGATATTGTGGGGTCTGGGGAAAGGTTACATTGGGTTTTATGGTCACTTTCACTGGTTCCACTCCTTTCACCAATCCCACCTCTTTTCCTGTCATATCCCACACTTCCTTTCCGACTGTTTCCCGTAATTCAGCTGGAATATCTGCTTCAGTTATCATCGGAAAAAGGGTAATCAGAGGATATTCTTCATCGACAGTTTCCATCTCATCCCCTTCTACACTGTCCCCTTCTTCCCCATCACTGCTCGTCTGAATTCTAATTCCATCGTTCGAACACATAATCGAACATCCCAATTTGCACAATAGGTCTCTCCCTAACAGTGATATCGGGCTTGAGTCACATACCACAAAATTATGTGACCCTTGATAGTTACCAATTCTGACTTGTACTGGATCTGTGATTGGGTTCGTCAGGTGCCTGTTTGCTACTCCCACTACTTGAACTGTTCTCCCTGAGAGTGGCAAATTTGGTACTTCAATGCTCCTAACAGTTGAGCGTGTGGCTCCTGTGTCAACCAAGAATGAAACACAATGACCCATAACTCTTCCCTCCACATACGGACCCTTTTGATCAACTTCCAAGGATGCTGCAAGCACACAATTTCCCTCCTCATCTGAACTTTCACTCTCCCATGCATTGTTTATTCCATTCTCACTGTGTAATGGGAACTGTTGTACTGTGCCATTTGTATTCATCACCTGACCCGAGACCTGTGGAGGAACCATCACTTGCTGCTGACTCATTGGTGCCAAAGGTATTTGCATTTGCTGATTAGGTACCATGGGAAACTGCTGTTGCATTGGCTGCATTTGCGTCATCTGCATACGGGGCATCTGCATCTGCTGCGGCTGCATGGGCTGTAATCCTTGCAGCTGATTTATGGTCTGGAAATTTGGGTTTGGACCTCTCATTTTCGGTCCCCTCATTGTCTGGAATGCATTGACATCATTGTTTTGCTGACCAACACCTGCACCTTCCTGCATCACCATCGGGCACTCGCGTTTCCAATGCCCGACGATTCCGCACACGTGACACGGCATCACCCTTTTCATTGCCTGCACACCATTCGGAATCGCAACAGTGTTCAAATCCGGACCATTACTCCCAAAGCCTCCTCTGCCTCTGCCTCTCGCCTGTGGCTGAAACACCATGTTTCCCTGCGGCTGCGGCTGCAGCTGCGGCTTCTGCTGTTGGAACCCTTGCAACCCTTGCAAACCTGTCTGAGCTGCTTTAAGTTGCATCACCATCACTTTCTCTTTCAACCTTTTCTGTTTCACTTCAATTTCGTCGCTACAGTATTTCGCATAATTCAACACCTCATCAATCGGTTTCGACTGCCAACAAATCAAATGCGTCTTTATCATCTGACTTATCTCTGGTCTCAGCCCTTCCACAAATCTAAACACAAAATGGAGCATGTCCTTCGCCTCTATTGTTTCCGTGCCACTGTAGTTCTTGAACGCCTTCAACAACCTCTCATAGTAACCATGAATCGACTCTTTAGCCTCTTGGGCAGTCCGATCAATCTTCTGCCAATCCACATTTTTTGCGGCAACCTTCGTCTTCAAGTGCTCAATCACCTTATAGTACAAGCTCATTACCATAGGTGATGGTGCACCCGTATCCCTGTCTCTCTCTGGTTCACTTGTCGGCCAACCTACAGCCCTTTTGCAGTCTTCCCACAAATCTGCCGGAACCACAATCTCAAAGAGGGTGTTCAGGTCTTCCCAAAGACATTTTGCAAGCTTCACAAACCTATCAGTCTGTTGATACCATTCAATCGGTTTCTCTCTCAGTTTGGGAAAATCATCCGTAAAAGACTGAATGTCGCTCCTGTGCCACGGTACATGTATTAATTTTCCCCCTGCTGTCTCCCTCATTGGTAACATAGTTATTGCATCACTACTCTGTGGTCTTTTCTCCTTGTGCTCTGGGACACTGTCTTTCTTCTTTTCCTTTTTCCTTGCCCATCTGCTCTCCCATTTGTCTAAGCACCTCCACACTTGTGCACTCTGCAGCAATTCTCTAAGGTGCGTTTTCATGCCTGCTGACCTCATGTGTTCAAAGTCTGTGGTCCCGAAATCCAATCTATAGCTCCTGCTCAAGTGTTTTGTCTTGTCTATCTCAACCCCGTTTTTGTCAGCTATTTCTTGCAACCTTCTATGTACCTTGTTCACTTCTCTCGTAATCCTGGGACATAGATACCTCAGCTCTTCTTCCGAGTAGGACTCTAACCTATTCAAACCCATAGTCCCTTCCACCAATTCTTCTGCTTCCATGTTCAACCTGACCTTATTCAGATAGTCTTCTCCCTTCCCACTGGCTGAGCTTTGTGTGGAATTCAGACTGTTGAACCACTGCGTCAGCTGTTGCGCATTCAACCCCATCAGTGTAGCATTCACATCGACTGCCATTGATGGTTGCGGCAACTTTTCAGTGTTCGATGATAGCGGTATCATCAGTGGGGGACTCGACCTCACCACTGTTGACTGAGCACATATGGGACTAAACTCCATCAAGGACCCAGATCCAGTCGGCAGAGCCGCTATCGGAGTTGTCTCTGGAGTGTTTTCTATGCACCTCCTTTCCGTCCCACTCTGCACCATTGATCCTTGACCGCTCATACCTGAGTTAGGCTGAATGTACAAAGGTACCGGTGGACCTACAGTAATGGGTAGGGATATCGCATCTGGGTTCTGTCCATTCCCCAGGTTCTGAGGCATGTTCATTCCCACACTATGGGTCATCATTGCCGGCATGCCCGTCTGACTCCCCGTCATCTGAGCATGTGCGGTTCCCCCCTGCATCTGCTTTTGAGACATCAAAAGCTGGGTTGATTCAGCTTGTGCCAATGTTGGGTTGCGACCATTCTGTACTCCCATTACGGTTGGATCTAGAATCATTCCCGTACTGTTGTCACTGCTGTAGAACCTTGGGACCTGCGGCTGATAATTTTCTGCTGTTTTCAACATAGGCACATCTGGATATATTCTCCTAACCTGCGGTATCTGCGGGGTAAACAGTAAACTCGGGTCCTTAGATCCCGATGGCGTTTCTGAATTCGGAGTTTCATAATTCTGTACCGGTGCCGGAGGGGCAGAACTGGTACTTGGACCTTGTTCACTCTCTGCATAAGGTGGTGGACGGTTGTTCAGCAATTGCATGATGAACTCCTCATCCTCTGACTCGTCTTCTCTCCTTAACTTTTTCTCGTCCTCTCTATCTTTGGAACACCTCCTGTTTGTCTTACAGGTAGCTTTCTTGCCTGTCGCCTCTTCTTCCTTAGCAATTGCGGGAAACAATTTTATCCCCTGCAATATATCTGACCTCCACACCTTCTGTGCATTATCCCACCTAGCGTCCGCTAGTGTCTTTTCTACCTTTCTTATCCTGGTCTCGAACTTCTTTTGCTGTTGCTGTCTAGCCATTAGTTCCCAAATCGCTAGAGCCTCAAACTGTGCTGGCCTTGGAGGTACCTTCATGTCGTACATCGCGAATCTCAAATTCTCTAGGATCCTTATATTGAATGTCCCATGGATCGGGAACGCTACGCTCCCATGTCTCTCTGTCAGCTTGTGCCATTGCTTTAGCCAAAGGCACGGAGCTACCCCCCTTTCCTCCATTACAATGTAAGCTGGTGTACCTTCGGGTGGCGTCTCCTCTCCTACGCTCGCTTTAATGTGAGACTCCCCCTTCATCGCACTCTTTAATGCTTTAAAAAATTTCATTTTCTCGTCTTTTATTTCACAATCAATAAGTGACTTTAATTCCCGGAATACTCTTCGCTTGCCTTTCCCCTTCCAATCGAGCCCCACGGACTGCGTCCAATCCGTGCGCGGCCCTTCTCTGCAACCAACCTATCCCAGCGCGGCTCCTAGTGACGTCACACTCACACACACTGCGGCTGACAAAGCCTCGCGGCTTGTCCTCCTTCACTCAGCTCCTCTCGTAACAACTTCTGGCATGTATCGCGAGCAACCAAATAATAATAAAACAGATCTGTCGGTTTACTACAGGAAGGGTAACACAATCGCTTCAGGACCTTAGGGATTTTTCACTAGCCTCGGCAGTTATTCCATCTTTCTCGGTCCCCACTTTCGCAAGCAAATCCTGACCCGCAGACTCTGCTCTCAACTTGTCAATGATCTATTCTAGTGCACTTAGAATTTGTCAAAGCCCGAAGTCGAAGTTTTCTTTCACTCCCTTAACACACGTACCGACTCGTTGACCACGCCCGGTCAACCTATTAAACCGACCAGACCACAACATAAAACAAGTGTCTCATACACTTTTCAACATACTCCGGAGTCTCTTGACCTCGCAGGGCCCGTCTCAACATCAACAACCACGTGGACATTTTTCTGCACAAAGCGCCACATGCACATGAAGTTCGACGACTTCCCTACTCTCACACTCGGAGTCGCACCTCCGCTATTCTCTAAAATCCTCGCAACCTTTTCAAACAATCTGCGGCAATAAGCTGTGCAAGCGCAAAACCCTGACTTCACTCATACCGTCACTAGTACCGCCAACGCCGATTTCACACCTCCATTCTCTCCATTCGCAAGCTCCGAGATCCCGGGAAAGTCGCGGGGGACTTAGGGCATCATCATTCTCTCAATCTGTTTTACCCAAGAAAAATCTAATTCAACACCATATACCTCTCGAGTGGGGTCTCAAAGAGCGCAACCGTTACCTCTCGAGTGGGGTCCCAAAGGGCGAAACCGTTACCTCTCGAGTGGGGTCCCAAAGGGCGAAACCGTTACCTCTCGAGTGGGGTCCCAAAGGGCGAAAACGTCCTCTCGAGTGGGGTCCCAAAGGGCGAAACCGTCCTCTGCTACCATCTACTGATAGAGCGTTCCGTCCTAATAAATTACCTGTATCTGGACGCTCTTGGGTCGATGAATCTTTTGACCAAGTGGGGCTCTCTTCACCCGAGAGTAATCAATTTAATCAAATCAATAATCAATAACGAACATAAGCAATGCCCTGATCAACATAACACTTCACAATTAATCCAGAAAACATTTCGGCGAACCATGACCTTTCGGCCATGAATAACCACACCAGTTTATTCAAAATTAATGAATTTATTTCCCTATATTAACAAAGCTAGCACGATATAAATGTGTCTCAACACCAAATGATATATGTGAATGAACATTAATAGCTGTCCATAACGGCGAAAAGATGCAATCTATGCAGCATTTGAATAACAATGCATTCGATGATAGCAACGCAAACCACTAAAATGATAATCTGTAATAGGCTAATTGCATACATTAGTCAGCATAACAAGGTCTCAAATTGCATCGTGCAACAAATGAATCCTCATCTAACATCAAATTAGCATCTGCATGTGGGACTTCATGCAAAAAACAATTTAGCAACATTAATTTGGAAAAACTCCTAACTAGGGCTCATATAAAAAATCAGCAGTTGGTTACCTAAAAAGAAAACACAATGCAATTGTACATTTTATCCTTTCATATTTACCAAATTCAATCAGCATTCAAAGAAGTCTTCATCTCACAGGTACCGGTTGATCAGCATGGGACGGGGGTAAAGGGGCAGGGTGGACGGGGCAATTGCCTCACAGCGGCAAGATAAAAGGACAAAACTACTACTTTATGCAAAGGGACGAATCAAAGTTAAAGTCTCTAGGGTGAGAATTTCTTAAAGTCTCTTTCTCTCGATTAGAGAAAGCATCAAAGTCTCATTCAAAATGGCGTCGAACATCAATTGGCATCGTAGAAGATGGCCAAATGACGAGGTCGGCAAGATGGGCCATAATGTCTGCAATGTCTGCAATGTCTAATGTCCTCAATGGGTGCAATGGGTAATGGCTGCTTTCTTCTTGTGCACCAGGTTTAAATAATCAACAGTTCAAATCCAGTAGGGTCTTCCATTGGAGGGTTCATAGGTTGGCTTCAAATTGTCCAATCAAAAACAACAATTTACAAGCTTCTACCTAGGCCTACATTATCCTTGGAGTCGGGAACGTAAGTTGCAACATATTTTACCAATTAATTCACTTTCAGAGCTTCCATTGTCTGCACCTGCAGATTGACCTTGGAGCAAAGAAGAAGATGCCAGGCTGGCACGAAACCTTAAAGATAAGCATGTGAACCGATCTCACTGGAAAAGTACAGCTTCAAGCAAGAATACACGTTTTATTAGCACATTAGAAAAATACGAGCATCTAAACCGTGAGACAAGGCAACTAGGCCGAAGCCTCCACTAAAGTTATGCTAAGTTAAAACATTTCAAACAAGCAAATCATGGCACACGTTTACGGTTATGTCAGATTAGTACAATTCTAATACATCACGTTATATAAAGCACGCTTATAAATGTTGGCGAACTACTCTGAGGGCACATTTGTCCCCGTACAATCTTTATTAGTTCGGTTAAAGTCACACTTGATTATTGCAGCACTACGTTTTATGCGCTAATAAATGTAAAACCTTTGTTTCTGCGTCATCAGTGGCCAGTGACATATCTATTGGCTTTTACAATGCTAATTAATACAAATAGGTGTTCACAAATGGGTGTTCCCAAGGACGTTGCAGACCGGGACTGTGCACTGAGTTATGTAATATGGTGTCAGAGGAGCCTGTTTAGTTTCAGTTTTTTTGTATTGAACAGTGTTTTTTGTACAGCACGCGTGTTTAGCAATAGTAAAACGTGTTGTAATAGTGTAAATGTTAGGTTTATTCCTGTATAATTTATTGCACATAAAATGGTTACTATTGTCCTGGGAAAGTGTTCTAACAGAATTAGCAAGAACAGCCTGGTTGCCATACACCTACTTCTGTTACTCCGGTCCTCCTGTCGTAGGCAGAGTATATTTGACGTAACTACACAATATTGATTTGTTACTATAACCTCAAACACGGAGCGTGAAAAGTAGACACACATTCTGGCGGGGTATATTTACTTCGAATATTTTAATCAATAGAACACTCTTCATCTGATTGTAATGACTGTGTTGCCTTTAATAAAATGAAAACCTTCAGAGTACTTCTAATGCTTAAAAATGGAAGTACTTTGCATCAGCGCCGAGTTCTTGTCAGGAACTACTTGTGTGAGCGCAACACTAATTTTCAGAGCCATTTCCTCACTTCCAGCCAGCGAGATCCTTTACGTGATAAATCACTTCCCGTGCTCGTAGCAGCGCCACCTAATGATATATGACTTGACATTGAGCGTATTGCGTAAATATATTGAAAAAGACATCGGCTCTGGCCCGTGGGTTTGGCAATTTTGATAAAGGAAAAGCTGCAATTTCACAGATGCGAGCTATTAATTAGGAAGTAAAAAGATGTAACGTGTGTAATGGAAAAAGACTGCAGACCTGTAAAGTGCAAATGTTTCTTTCATCTGGCTAGCAGCCAATCAAACACCATTTCAAACACGGAAGCTGGAAATAAAAAGAGCTATTTATAGGTAAGGTTAGAGTATTGCACAGTACATATTTCAAATGAACCCTTTGGTTGACTATGTACGTCTGCCAACTCGGTACACTTCATACTGTATTACTGAGATTTTACTTTCTACTTCCAGCAGTACAATAATAGGATTTAATGACCGTGTAGTAACACAAGGTCAAAGGTCAAGCGGCTGTTATAAGGGTATAGAACTGAGTTGAGTTGCTATGTCTTCTTTCACCTCTATCACAACCAGTTTGAGGTGTGTTATTCTATATATCTTATAGGTGCTGATTGGCCTCTCCAGTGGTGGCTGTCCTCTGCAAGTAAACACAAAAGGAGGGCCAAGGGAGATTAAACGACTTGCGGGTGTTAACTTCCTACTAATATATCTTTCACACAAACAAAAACACACACGACTAAGAGAAAATTAAAAAACCACTAAAAAAAGGTATTCTTTTATAAGGACGAAATCCCTCACCCACCAGAGGTGTCATGTTTCATCTCTCTAAGAAGGAGGAGCTCTTCAGATGTTTTGCTATGGTAGAAGCCCTATGAAGGTATAAAGGGTTATGAGGCTAGCATAGCGTGCAACACGTGACCAGAAATGTGATAGTGGTGATTAAAACTGACTCCAGAGCAGGCATACAACGTTATTCTTGCATGCCTGGGTCAATGTTAGACCAGGCATCCTTGGTGTGGTTTTCTCTGACTTTTTTCCCTTCTGATCTCTTTCTTTGCTGACTTTGTTTTTGCTGGCTTTAGGATTCTGGGCACTTTACCACTTAACGTGCATGTGCTCTTTCCCTAAAACATGGCAACATTGGTTTATCCACAATTGCATTTTTAATTTACTTATACGTTCCTAGAAAAGTGCATGTGTAAATTAAATGCTACTGATGGACCTGCAGCACTGTTTGTGCCCCCCACTTCAGTAGCCCTTCAAACCTGGCTCAGACCTGCTATTGCAGAGTCTGTGGGTGCAGTTTTAAAATGCCAAGTTAACCCTCTTACCAGGCCCAAACCTTCCTTTTTAATACATATGAGTCACCCCTAGGTTAGGCCCTGGACAGCCCCAAGGACAAAAAGTTGGACATGTACCTTTAAGTTTTACATGTCCATGTAGTGAAAAACTCTTAAATTCATTTTTCACTATTGCAAGGCCTGTGTCTCCCATAGGTTAATATTGGGATTGCCTTGATATGTTTAATGAGTATAATTTCCAATTGGGACAAGATAGATATTTTGAGTTTGATGTCTCTGGATTTACAATTTAAAATCACAACTTATGATGTAGTTGGATTTTTAAGTTGCAGATCCTGAAATGACACTTTTAGAAAAATAGCATTTTCCTACTTTAACCATTCTCTGCATCTGCTTGTCTCTGAATACATGTCTGGGTAGGTGACAGATGGGCTTGTGTTCATTCCCTCTAGACAGCCACACACAAAGGGGGCATAGGTATGCCTGATGGGCCATCCACATCCTGATGGGCCATTAACAACTTGATGGTCCATCCTGAGCAGGATGGGAGGGAGGTGCTGACACTTACACCTGGATAGGCTTGGTCCGGAGCCCTCACAAAGGGCTGCACACCCCTTGTAGTGTGTCTGGAGCCAGGGAAGGTAGGACAGGGACTTTGTGCACTTCAAAGGCCTCTCTTTGAAGTCTCCACCACTTCAAAGTCACAAATGGATATAAATACTATTCCCAAAACCCCACCAAATCAGTAAACTTCTGAACCTGAGGACATCCTGCCAGGAAGAAGGACTACGGTGCTGCTAAAGAGACTGTCACTCTGCTGCACGTTGCTGGACCCCTGCTTTCCTGTGCCTGCCCTGCGGTCTGCTGTCCTCCTTGCCTGGGAGTGAGAAGGACTGTACCTGAATCTCTGCATCCCCAGAATTAAAGAGACACCACGGACTTGCTGGCTTGCCTCCTGCTCTGAAGTTTCAGGGACATCAAAGTCTTCGTTCATCTCTGCTACAGCTTCTGTACTCTGCCAACTGTGGGTTCTAACCTGACAACATATTGTCACCGAGGACTTCGCATTGCCAATTGCTCAATTGAGGATTGATGCATGACCATCAACCCCAGAGTATCACCTTCCCATTGATGACTGCGCAGCTTGAGGAGGAAGCATTCCCTGACTGCGCATCACCTTCACATCGTCTCCTCTCCGCCCCGCATCGCATCCTCAACACAATCCTCCACACAAGCTACTGGTTCAGCTGGACAAGGTGAATCCCTGTATAGAGCCCACACTCAATTGCACTTGGCCTGAAATTTGGATTTACCCTGGTGTAGCGCAACTAAATAGCCCCAGTTGGTGCTTTAAGCTTTTGAACACTACAATTGCAGGTATTATTTAAAAATTAAAATCTCAACTTCGGCTTATGGATTTTTGTCATTTTGGTCTTGTTTTGTTCAATAAATTAGGATCTATCTTTCTAGCTTTCTAGCTTGGTGTGGATTATTTTCTGTTGTTGTTTCCCTTTTTTCTGTTTTCAGTTTTGCATAAATGCTTAACACATTGCCTCTTAAGTTAAGCCTGCCTGCTCTTTGCCAAGCTACCAGAGGGTGAGTACAGGTTAATTTATGGTATATATCTGGCTTACCCTGATTAGGATTGCGTTTACTGTTTGGACAGAGTGCATGTCACTGCCAACCAGAAACCCAATTTCTAACAGTCAGGATTAAAAGGAGTGGGGACACACTGCAGCGGTGAACTGACTCTGCTTCCATGTATCATTGGTCAAGATGTTTTTGTCAACTAGAACTTCATGAGAGGTGTATTGGCATTCATCAGGACCTTAAAGTATCACTTCTGCTCAAGTAACATACATTTAAAGGAAAAATACAGAACAAAAGGCATTGGCCCACCAAAAGCCTCAACAGTGGATCCACTTTTAATGTGACAAGTAAGGAGATATAATGACAACTAGGTTATTGTGACAGTGTCAGTTACACTTACGAATATAGTACCACCAACAACCCAAACGATGGTATAATGTAGCCCCAAGCTCTGCAGTCAAGCCTTTATAATGAAGCCTTTATAACCACCCAACCCCACGACGTGCATGGCCTTTGGCCGTGCACAGTGGAATTTGGCCACAGGACCTGTCTCTGTCAGTGGATCTCTGAGTGGGTGCATGAGTGTCTGAGTGTGTCTGAAAGTGGCTATGTTAGTCTATGAGTTGGTTTGAGTGGTTGCATAAGTATCTGAGTGGGTATGTGAGTGGGCACATGAGTCTCTGAGAGCATGCATGAGTGAATTAATTAGTGTATGAATGAGTCTGTGAATGTTCTTTTAAAAAATATATTTTGCATATTCTCGAATATTGAAGAATATCCTCAAATATTCGAGGATATTCACGAATATCGCACATGGTGAAAAAAATAATTTTGAATCCATAGTTTGACCTTAAAATCCCTATATCACATCCCTGGGATCAGTGTACCTCCAACCTGACCCCTCATACAACTTATCATTTTTATTTTCTGCCCCAGGGACCCTCTCCCATAACATAAAACGAAGGCTGCAATTTTCTAGTCAGGTTGTGGCCAGCCAATTACAGCACTTCTATTAGTGCTCATATTTGCAAAAATTAACGAATATTCAAATATACAAATTAGAATTTTCCTTAATTTCCAGTAAACTACTCAACAGATTTACACCAAATAACCAAAAGCACAATCTGTGTACCGAAAGCTAGATTTCTGCCAAATTTGGTATAATTCCATTCAGTGGTTCGAGCTGCAGTCGCCTCTTTAGGTCCTATAGATATATATATATATCTATATCTATCTATCGATCTATCGATCTATCTATCTATATATTATATATATCCGTGACCAAGGCTACAGACGAAACGCGTTGGAGTTATCAATTTTCCAATTAAATCGCAATATATACACCTCAGAAGTGTCCTGGTTATCCTTGGACTGAGAGTATTATATTTGTATATATATATATATATATATATATATATATATACATGCATCTATATATATATATATATATATATATATACATTTATATGTACATATGTATATATATAGAGTAGAGTGGAGTGACATATATACTCGAGTAAAGTGTTATAAAGTTGAGTGGCGTATCGTAGACTGGAGCGGCATGTTGTACAGTGTAGTGGTGTGTTGAACAGTAGAGCTGAGTGTTGTACAGTGGGGTGTCATGAAATGGAGTGTGGTGGAGTGAAGTGTCATTGAGTAGAGTGTCGTAGAGTAGCATAGAGTGTAGCAGAGGGTAATGACATAGAGTGGAGTTCAGTGGAGTAGAGTGTCATATAGTTCAGTTTTGTCGAGTGTAGTGTTGTGGAGAACAATGGTGGAGAACCTTGCACAGTATTGTGTTGTACAGTGGAGTATCATTATTTGTGAGAACACAGTGCATGGCAGAGTGGTGACTTATAGTTAGTATGGTGTGGTTAGCGAGCTGAAAAGAATGTGTAACAAGGTTCACTACTTATAATAATTTGAAAGTGGGGGATACATTGCAAATCAAACTTATATCTGTAACTTCAGAATTCTTTGTATAGTTTAAACTTGGTTTGTTAAGGGAAAATATGTTTTCCTAAATAAGCTTTAACCTTTGATTTTGTCTTGATTTTCAATATTGTTTAAATTATTAATAAAAATATATTTCAAATCATACAGTCTAGTGTTGCAAGTAGCGAGATGTTATGTGAAGTGCCATACACTATAGTGGAAGAGAGTGTTGTAAAGTCTATTGTCACAGACAGGGTATTGTAGATTGGAATCAAGTAGAGACGAGTAGAGTGTACAAGTGTATCATACAGTGTAGTGAAGTGTTATATAGTGTAGTGGTATGGTATCATAAAGTGAAGTCAAGTATCATAGACAGTAGAGTAGTGTATTGTAGACTATCATACAGTGTTTTAGAGTGGAGTAGGGTGAAGTAGAGTGTCAGAGTGTAGTATCCTCAAGTGGAGTGTCCTAGAGTACAGCAGAGTAGAGTGTCATAAAGTTGAGTGTTGTGTCATATAGTGGAGTGGAATATCATAGAGAGAAGTTGAGCGTAATTTCGTTGAGTGTCATACAGTGTAGTACAGTAGCATAGAATGGATGGCCATAGAGTGGAGGAGAGTGGCATAGAGTGGCATGAAGCGTAGTACAGTGAAGTAGAGTGGAGTTTCATACAGTGGAGGAGAGTGTCCGAAAGTGAAGCGGTGTAGAGTGGAGTATAGTACAGTGATGTAGAATGGGATAGAGTGTAGTAGAGTATAGTGGAGTGGAGTACACTAGAGTGGGGTAGTGTAAAGTGGAGTAAAGTGTAATACAGTAGAGTGGCATGTTGTAGACTATAGTGGCATGGAGTACACTAGAGTTGCGTGGTGTAGCATACAGTCGTGTAAATTGTGTCATAAATCGGAGTACTGTGTTGTATGGTAGAAGGCAGTGGGGTGTTACAGAGTATTGGGAAGTGATATAGACTACAGTAGAGTAGAGTGGCATAAGTCTAGTTGATGTTTGTAGAGTGGTGTGGTATTCAGTACAGTGTTCTGGGTGTGATACAGTGGCTTTGCATGCAGTGTTATAAAGTACAATGGCATTGAGTGGAGTAGAGTGGAGTGGGGTACAGGGGAGAAGTGGAGTAGAGTGGAGTAAAGTGGAGTGCAGACCCTCACGGGTCAGTATCTGCGCTTTACAAATACTGATTGATTGATAGATTGCAGTGGCATATAAAGAGTTGCATACAGTGTTGTATAGTGGACAAGAGTATAGTAGAGTAGAGTGGTATACAGCGGCATACAATATGGTACAGTGCTGTACTGTGGAGTAAAGGGGTATAGAAATGAGTAAAGTATCAGAGAGTGGTATACAGTGTAGTAGAGTGTTGTAAAGTGGAGTTGCATAGAGTAACACAGTGTGTGAAACAGTGGAGCTCTGTAGAGTGGATTGTTGTATAGTAGATTAGAGTTAGGTAAAGTCTCATACAGTAGAGTGGAGTGGTGTAATATAGTGTAGCGTAAAGTACAATAGAGTGCATTGGTGTGTGGTAGAGTAGAGTAGCATGGAGTGGAGTGTACTGGTGTAGCGTGGGTTGTAAACTGTTATAAATGGGAGTGGGATATCAAACAGTAGAGTGGAGTGCTGTGTCCTAAAGAAAAGTGTTGTACAGTAGAATAGAGTGTTGTACATTGGAGGGTACAGGCGTAGAGTGGAGTAGTAGAGTTAGAAAGTGGAGTGTATGGGGATAGAGTGGAGTATAATGTCATAGAGTGTCATGAAGTGTGGTAGACGTTTATAGAGTGGAGTTAGAGTGGAGGAGAGTGTAATACAGTGGAACGGTGTAGAGTGGAGTGACGTACACTGTAGTGGCATAGAATGGATTATCGCAAAGTGGAGTAGCATACAGTGAATTAGCATACAGTGGAATACAGTAAATTGGAGTGTAGAAGAGTGATGTCAGCTTGGTCCTGATTCACAAAAGTAAACGTATACTTTTGGGTACGTTTAAAATTCTTTGCTAGAGGCAAAATAATTCACGAGTAGTATATTTATGAGTGCAGAGTCTTCGCACATAAAAACATAGGTCTTTTTATGTGCAGAGACTCCACACTTGTAAAATACTACTTCTAAATACCTTTGTGAATAGCAAACAATCATTATCTCACACGAAAGTGTAAGTTTATCATTAGTCAGGCCCACAGAGTGAAGTGGTGTACAGTGGAGTGGTGTGGAGTGAAGTATGCTAAAGTGGATTAGCGTAGAGTGAGGTGTCATACATTGAGTGGTGTAGCATTGAATCAAGGAAACTGTTATAAATTTGAGTGATATCTCATACAGTATATGTCGTATAGCGTTGGAAACTGTTGAGGAGTAGAGTGCAAGGGCATAGAGTTTACTGTAATTTTGGACAGTGGAGTGTAGGGAGACAGAGTGGTGTAAAGTCTAGTACAGTGGCACAGAGTGTAGTAGACTTTTTTAGAGTGGAGTTATATAGAGTGGAGGAGAGTGCACTGGAGTAGAGTAGTGTCCAATAGAGTGGCATAAAGTGGAATAGGGTAGAGTGGAGTAGTGTGGAGTGTCTTACAGTGGAGTGGCGTAGAGTGTAATAACCTAGAGTGTAGTAGCATACAGTGGAGTATTGTTAGATCCTTGGCATGGTTTCCTCTGTCTTTTAGCCTCTGCTTCCTATATTTTTGATTGTGTGCTGGACTTCGTTTTTGTTGGTTTTTGGGACTCTGGGCACTTTACCACTGCTGACCAGTGCTAAAGTGCAAGTGCTCCCTGTGTAAATTGTGATTATGATTAGTTATCCCTGATTGGCATATTTGATTTACTAGTAAGTCCCTAGTATAGTGCACTAGAGGTGCCCAAGGCATGTAAATCAAATGCTACTAGTGGACCTGAAACACTGTTTGTGCCATTCACATGAGTATCCCTGTAAACATATCTCAGACCTGCCACTGCAGTGTCTGTTGGTGCAGTTTCACACTGCCAATTTGATCTGACAAGTGTACCCACTTGCCAGGCCCAAACCTTCCCTTTTACTACACGTAAGTCACCCCTAAGGTAGGCCCTAGGTAGCCTGATGTGCAGGGTGCAGTGTATTTAAAAGGTAGAACATGTACTGGTATGTTTTACATGTCCTGATAGTGAAGTACTGCTAAATTAGTTTTTCACTATTGCAAGGCTTATCTCTCCCCTAGGTTAACAAAGGGACTGCCTTTAAATATCTTTTAAGTGCCGTTTCCCATTAAGAACAGATTAGGAGTTTTGAGTCTCTGAACTCACAATTTAGAAATACATTTTTGATAATTGTTTTTTAGATTGTTTGTTTTAAAATGCCACTTTTAAAAAGTGGGCTTTTTCTGGTGTATCCATTCTGTGCCTCTGCCTGCCTGTGGAATTCACGTCTGGGTCAGACTGACAGTTGGGCTGTTTGTGAATTCCCCCTAGACAGTAACAAAAAGGGAGCTCAGGTGTGTCCTACATATTCTGATGGGTCTTCCTGGGCTAGAGAAGGAGGGAGGAGCGGACACCTGCACCTGAATGAGCTGTGCCTGTCCTCACACAATGCAGTCTCCAACCTCCTGGAGTGTGTCTGGGGCCAGGACTGGGCAAGGCAGGATCTTGTGGCTTTCTTTTGAAGTTTGCCAACTTCAAAGGCAGAAATGAGTGTAAGTGTGGACCCCAAACCCTAGTATTTGGAACACTTCTGGATCAAGAGGAACCTCTGGCAAGGAGAAGAGCCAAAGAGCTTTAGGGGGAGTACTGCCCCTTTGCTGTGTGTGCTTTGCTGGGTTGGCCTGAAGCTCCTACTTCTGCCTTAAAGAGGACAAAGACTGGACTTTGCTGTGCATCCTGCTTGTGAAGATTCTCCAAGGGCTTGGACTGAGCTTGTATCCTGTGAAGAAGTCTCAGGGACATCAAAGCCTTTATCGGCCAGCTCCTGGGCTCTCTTGCTGAGTCCCCCTGACTTGCCAAGTGGTGCCCATCCAGTCGTTGAGCCGCTGGAAGGAGAGGCTGGCAGAACCAAAGAGAAAATCCTCTCACCGGAGCTGAGCGGCAGAAAAATCATCGCAGCACCTGCGCTGTGGCTGAAAAATTGACGCAGCACCTTTGAAATTGACGATCACCAGCTCAGCGTGGATTAATTGCTGCCGTGCATCCAGATTTTCCATGCATCGTCCCTGGGCATCAAAATGTTCAACATCACCGCACGGACCCAAAGTACGGAAACCGAAGCATCGCTTACCCATTGGAGAAAGAATTGATGCACGGCCTCACTTGGGAGCAAAGAATTGATGTATAGCTTGCCTTTCCAATGCACGTTCGCCTGTGCGGCTTTATTTTTGATGCATACTAGATATTTTTTGCTGAAACAACACATCCATTGATTTCTATGGTTTAAGACTCTTTTTTTTCTTTAAAAAATCATATCTTTGCTTGTGTATGTTGGATGTTTGTTGTTTTGGTCTTGTTTGATTTATATAAATATGGTATGGAGTTCATGTGTTGTGTTTTCATTGTGTTACTGTGTGTGTTGGTACAAACCCTTTACACATTGCTTCTGAGATAAGTCTGACTGCTTGGGCCAAGCTACCAAGGGGGAGAGCAGGGGTTATCTGAGCTGTGTATCTCCCTTCCCTGACTAGAGAGAGGTTACCTACTTGGAAAGGGGGCAAACTGACTGCCAACTAGATCCCCCATTTCTAACAAGTAGTATAAAGTGTAATAGTGTATAGTGTAGTAGCATACAGTGGAACAGTGAAGTGTTTTAGAATTAGTGGTGCATTTTCTGGCGGGGTAGAGTGTAATAGCATACAGTGGAGTGGGGTGCAATGGAGTGGGGTAGAGTATAAGACCATACAGTAGAGGGGCAAAGATTGATGTTGCGCACAGTGTAATAGCATAGAGTGGGATGGCATAGAGTCTAATAGCATAGCGTTGACTACAGAGGAGTGGCATAGAGTAGACTAGTGTAAAGTGGAATGCCAGAGAATAGAATAGTGTAGAGTGGAGTGGTGTGCGTTAGAGTGGTATAGACTGGAGTGGTGTACAGTGAAGTGGGGTAGAGTGAAGTAGCATATCGTGGAGTGGTGTAAACTGGAGTGGCATAGTGTGAAGTTGTGTACACTGGAGTGGCATACAATGGAGTAGCATACAGTGGAATGGGATACGATGGAACAGTGTAGAGTAGAGTGGCGTTCGGTGAAGTGGTGTAGACTGGAATAACATATTGTGGAGTAGCGTACAGGGCAATGTTGAGTATAGTGAAGTGATGTAGACTGGAGTGATGTAGAGTCTAACAGCATACAGTAGTGGAGTGGCGTCCAATGGTATAGCATAGAATGGATTGGGACAGAGTGGAGTGGTATACACTGGAGTGGTGTAGAGTGGAGTAGCTTACAGTGGAGTTGCATACACTGGAATAGCAGACAGTGGAGAGGCATACAGTGGACTTGGGTAAAGTGAAATAGCATATACTGCAGTAGCACATAGAGGAGGGGCATACAGTGGAGTGCCGTACACTGAAGAGGCACAGAGTGGAGTTGCATACAGTGTAATAACGTAAAGTGGGCTTGTATACAGCGGTGTTGTGTACAGTGTAATAGTGTAGAGTAGAGTTGTGTAATAGTCTATAGTGGAGAAGCGTGCATTGGAGTGGAGAACAATGGTGCCGTGTAGACTGGAGTGTCGTACAGTGTAGTGGGGAAGAGTGTAATTGTATGGCGCCAATTGAATAACATACACTGGAGTGGCGTATAGCAGAGTACAGTACAGTGGAGTAAAATACAGTGGAATATCATACAGTGGAGTGTTGTAGAGTGGAGTATGCAGACAGTGGAATAGAGTAGAGTGGAGTGGTATGCAGTAGAATGTGTAGAGTGGGATAGCATATAGTGAGCAGCATCCAGTTGAGCGGCGTACAGAGAGGGACGTAGACTGGAGTGGCATACAGTGGCGTTGTATACAGTATTTTAGCGTAGAGTGGAATATCGAGAGTGGAGTCTCACAGAATAGAGAGGCACAGAGTGGAATGGCATAGACTGGAATAGCATATAGTGGAGTGGCTACAGTGGCATGGCACACAGACGTACATGAAATTTAGCAGCAGTGTAGATTACGGTATGCAGAATAATGCAAAATAGCAAGTTGTGCTGCCTTGCGTTTCTCCAGATTTACCAATCAACACAGGGCCATGCATGGTGGTGCTGTGTTACTTTGTAAATCTGACTTAAGTATTGCATTGCCCATGTGACACCATAAGTGGTGCAAGGGTACTGAAATCCTTTAATACGGCTAGTTGTTAGTTGAATTTTGGGTCATGGTATACTATCATAACTTTGCAGTATACAGTGAAACATGGCGATGACAAGCCATTATATAGTTGGATAATGGCTGCTTTTAAAGAATGAAAAGGCAGCAATATTGTTTTTACCACACTTTGACTGTGTTCGGTGTTAGGATCTTAGATATAGGTAAGTAGGAGGTCCCTAAATATTACCAATTTATTTAAGTAGTAATAGGTAGGGACATACATTTATATGGTTTTTTAATACATTTTTAACTACGTTTACTATGATTTACTGTGGTAGTTTCACAAAATTGAGTGAAATTCTGCAAAAGTACTATGGTGGCAGATATTACTATCTTTAAATGCCTTATAACTTATAAAAGGCATTTAAACTTAGCATACCCTACTTAACTGCAGTAGCCAAAAATGATCCTCTTTGCACCATAATATATAATCCTGCAAAAGTTCATCTAAATCCATTCAGCCATTTTCACTCTCCATCAAATACAATAGTCAATGAAAAATGCATTGGTGTAAAAACACATTTTAGTACCCCCTTCATCTTTGCACCCCCCTAAGAATTCACCACAACAATTTACATCCTTTCAAAAGGTAGAAAGTGCTATAGGTTTAGAAAGTTTTATGGTGATTCATCAAACAGACGGAAAGTTATTAGGGAGCTAATATCAGAGGAATTCCTATCTTGGGAAATACTATTAGTTCACTGGAGCAATCCAATTTATTGTGATTTCTCTCTTTTTATCTATCGTAGTTATGCATTTGCTTATTAGTTTACATAATAATGTGGCCATAAATGTTATTTTAGTTTTTCAAGTAATAATTCTGAAACTTTACATGTGCAGTCTACTTTGTTTTTGTACTTCCTTGCTACTTTTAGTAGGATGGTGCTACATAGGAAGCCCAAAGTGAATGAAAGCCAAACATCATTCTTAGAAAAACGAAGATTTTTTTAAAAAATCTATTGGCCAGTTATGCCCTCCATATATTAGTTTCTATAGATCATCATTAGGTCACTATTACATCTTGTTGCACAGAAGTACATAAAGAAGATGTTTTTGTTAGACTTGTTGGGCACAGTTTTATTTTGTGAGCTAGAGAGTCTGCAAAGAAAACGTATGTAGAGTAACCTGGATTCTGTTTGTTATGTTTTTGTTTATAGATTTTTACAGAAATTGGGGTGTTGGTTGACTGGTGTGTGAGCCCTGGTCAAGCAACATCCACGATTCTCTTCAGGGCGAGGCACAAGCAAACCCCAAATTAACCTTTGCCCACCCTCTGGAAGCGTGGCTCAGGGCAGTCAGGCTGAACTTGAAGGCAATGTGTAAAGTATTTGTGCTGTCCAACACTTCAAACAGTAAAACAGTGAAAACACCACACAAAAAAGGACCCCAAACAAGGTTAGAAAATAGAATTTGATTAATTAAGTAAAACAAGATCAAAACGGCAAAAATACAGTAGGTAGAACTTGAGTTATACATTTTTTAAGAATAAACTGTAAAATAGAGCTTAGAAGCAAGAATGGCCAACTGGGGATTTCTGGACATGCCCGACCGGGACTAAGTTAAAAGTTGAGGCTGAGCGTGATGGAGAGCGGGCTGGCTAAAGGGACCCACTTTGGCCCTTCTGAACCAAAGTACCTTAAATCCTGGTTGCAGAGCATTGCGTGGATCCAAAACAAAGATGAGTCGTACACCCGAGGTGATGCGTTGGTTCTGAGATGCGGTAAGGCTGCAGTGCAAGGTCCTGTTTAATATCATCGAGGATTTCGTTAACGGGGCTTGCTATGTGAAGGCCAATGTCAGGGATGAGTTACACAGCTAAAGCCATGCATCAGTTCCAATGAGAGCTAAGGCTGCAATGTGAAGTTGTAGCGTGGTCATTGAGGCTTCTATCGACGATGAATGCAAGGAGCTTGCACTAGCAAAAGCGGTGTACAGTGACGGCTCTGAATGCGATGCGTCAGTCCCAAGATGCGGGGAGCAGCAAAGATGCAAATCTTTTGCACAGTAGCAGCAATTGAACGGCTCTGCTCCAAGCAGCAGCATCGATCCATGGGTCCTGATCCCACAGCATAGGATGTGTCGGTTCTGCTGGAGCAAACATCTTCGGCCCACTTTCAAGGGTCCAGGACTGGGGTGGCACCACTTGGCAGAGCAGAATTACAGGTGGCAGAGTCCAGGTAAAAGAGCAGGCTGGTTGGAAGTCTTTTCTGTCCCTGAGATTTCAGATCAGGAGGCCAGTGAGCTAGCCCTTGGAGTGACTCTGGGTTCTGGGATGGAGAGATGCAGATCTACTCCTTCTCATTCCCAGGCAGAAGGGCAGCAGTCACATAGGTCAGCACATCAAAGCAGAACTCCAGCAGGGTAGCAGGCCAGCATAGAGACAGTCCTTCAGCAGCACAGCAGACCTTCTTCTTGGCAGAGTATCAACAGGTCCAGAAGTGTACTGAAGTGGTGGTGTCAGAGGTCCAGTACTTATACCTAGTAGTGCCTTTGATGTGGGGGAGACTTCGAAGACATGCCATTGAAGTGCTTAGATTCCGTACCCTTCCCGCCCTGCCTCCAGACTCACTACTGTTGGTTATGCAGTCTTTTGTACGTAGGCAGGACACAGCCTATTCCGGTATCGGTGATGCTGTACCCAGCTCCTCCCTCCCACCCTACCCAGGATTGGACATCATGGCTCATTAGGTAACACCTAAACTCCAGTTATGTGTGGATGCCTAGGAGGAATACACAAAGCCCAGCATCAATTGGTTAAGATAAGAAAATGTCAACTTTCTAAAAGTTACATTTTCAGAATTGTAATGTAAAATCCGACTTTACCATAAGTTGTGATTTTAAATTGTGATTGCAGAGACTCCACATTTGGAAAATCTATCTTTTCCCAATTGGAAGGTATACTTATAGAAGCTTATAAGGCAAGTCCAATGTCTTCCTATGGGAGAGATAGGCCTTGCAATAGTGAAAAGCTAATTTAAGTGTTTTTCACTTCTAGAACATGTAAAACTTAACTGTACATGTCCAATGTTTTAAATACACTGCACCTGCCCTTGAAGTTTTCTAAGGCCTACCTTAGTGGTGACATATGTATTAAAAAGGAAGGTTTGAGCCTATCAATAGGGTAACCTTGCATGGTCCACATGACAATTTAAAACTGCACACACATTAAAGGCCTACTTAGGGGGGGGGTGGCACAATTAGTGCTGCAGGCCTACCGGTAGAATTTAATTTGCAGGCAGTTGGCACAGGTAGTGCACTTTACTAGGGACTTATGAGTAAATTAAATATGTCAGTGGGATAGATATTAATGTTACCATGCTTTAGTGCAAGAGCACAAGCAGTTTAGGACTAATTAGCAGTGCTAAAGTGTGCAGAATCCTAAGGCCAGCAACAACAAAGTCAGTAAACACAGGAGTTCTGAAGGCAAAAAGTTAGGGGGAACCACACCAAGGATGCCAGGTCTAACGGACTTCCATTAGCATGTGGCCTAAGTGGTCTCTCATTTGTTTATGTAGTAAATCTTACATTTCACATACAGAGTCTAGTATTTTATTTGGAATTCCCGCTACGTTTAGTAGGATTGTGCTATATATGAAGTCCAAAGGGAATGAAAGGCAATCATTATTATCATTTTTATTGTTATCAAAACAAGATTATTATTTTCTCCTAGTGGCCAATTATCATGTCCTCCAAAAAGTATTTTGTGTAGCTCACTGCTAGGGCAATTTGGAATTTTGTTGCACAGTGGTGCATAAGAAAGATGCTTTTTGTTTAGCTTGTTGGGCCACTTTTATTTAGTGTGCAAGTGAGCATGCAAAGAAAACATAAATAGTTTAAAATATATTCTATTTGTTATGTATTTGTTTATAGCTTTCCATTAGCATATTACTATAAATGGGTATTTCAGTTGTTCATGTACTGCATTTGAAATTTTATATATATAATCTAGTTTGTTTGCTGATCTTCCTTGCTATTTTTAGTAGGAAAGTGCTACACACCAAGGCCAAAGTGAATAAAAGGAAATTATTGTTGTTGTTATGAAAATTGAGATTATTATTTTTTTCTTAGTTGCCTATTATCATGTCCTCCAAATAGTAGTTAGTGGGGCTCACTGTTCAGTCAATTTTTTATTTTGTTGCACAGGTGCATTGTTTGGCTAATTGGGCCTATTTCGTTTTATTTTGTGAGCCAAAGAGCATGCAAAGAAAACATCTAGATTAAGATGTATTCTATTTGTTTTGTATTTCTTTATAGGTTTCCAATAGCATGTGACCATAAATGTTTTTTTTGGTCGTTTATGTATTAAATCTGAAACTTTACAAAAGCTGTCTAGTTTATTTTTTGGCTTCCTTGCTACTTTTAGAAGTATTGTGCTACAAGATATCACTAAGTTGAAAGCCTAATGTTACTTAACGGCACAAGTTATACTTTCTTCAGCTAAGTATAACTATAGGTATAACTATAACTGCTGAATTTCTATGGTTTTGTGGTTTTGTGTCGTTAAAATGTGAATAACTATAACAACCCTGTAACCTTTGGTTCTTTCAGTGAACTTCTATGTTTTTTTAAATGTGAAGTAATATATAAATAACATATGTGTTGGACTTTTGGCCATACGCATGGTCATCCCTAGTCTTTTTGCCTCCTTCCTCCTGGTTTTTCTGACCTTTCGCTGTTGGCTCTAGGACTCTGAGCACTTTATCACTGCTGACCAGTGTTAAAGTGCAGGTGCTCTCCCATCTAAAGTTGGTATGATTGGCTTATACCTGATTGGCATATTTAATTTACCTATAAGTCCCTTGTACAGTGGTATCTCTATACCCAGGGCCTGTAAATTAAATACTACTAGTGGGCCTGCAGCGCTGCTTGCGCCACCCACTGAAGTAGACTTTCAAACCTGTCTCAGGCCTGCTAGCGCAGGGCCTGTGTGCGCAGTTTTCTGCCACAGGGACCTGGCATCTAAATTTACTTGCCAGGCCCAGGACTCCCCTTTTACTACATGTAAGTCACCCCTAAAGTACGCCCTGTGGGCAGGGTGCCATGTATGTAGAAAGGCAGGACATGTGCCATATTGCATGGCCTGTCCTGGTAGTGACAAACAGCCTAACTGGGTGTCTCACTGCTGTGAGTGCTGCCTTCTCATAGGATTGCATTAGAAATGCCCTGCCTTATGTGTAGGGGTATTGTCTGATTTATGAGGGCTAGCGTAGGCGTGTTTGGTATGGTTGTGATGGTGATAATAAATACTGCTTACTGGTGTGGGTGTATTTTTTATTACTATCACAGAAATGCCACTTCTAGAAAGTGCGCATTTATCTGTGCTTATGATTCTGGTGTTTTGCAGCTTGACTCCAATCCACGTCTGGGCAGAGTGACAGTTGGGGCTTTGTGCATACTTTTCAGACAGCCTGTACACAGGGAGGGTGGAGGTGTCACTGAGGTGCATCTACATACTGAATAGTCTTCCTGGGCTGAGAGAAGGGAGAGGCGGGGCACACCTACATTTGTAAAGGCTGTGCCCTGGCCTCACACAATAGGGTCGTTAACCCCCCACTGATGTTTGGAGCCTGTGCTGAAAGGAGAGAGGGGGCACTCCCAGAACCAGTTGTAACTGGCTGGAACCTCCTCTCCCTACCACTGTAAAACACTGTAAGAACTGACTATAAGTACAGGGGAATTTTCCCCACAATTTGAACATTCTTGGAACTTGAAACTGGACACAGAACGCTGATGAATGGACTCACCAGGAAACCGCCATGGACTGCTGCTGCTGTGCTGACCTGTGACCTGCCTGGTCACTAGGAGGAACTGCCACCATCTGCATCCTTTGTGCTGGCCTGTAGCTGGGCCCACCAGCCCTGTACCTTTTCCTGGATTATTGTTCCCAGGGGCAGGGTGCTGTGGCCCCTGACCCCTGCACCGATTTTCTATGACATTGTCTTAGCGCTTAGGGGAAAAGCGCTCTTATGGAAAGGCTGTAGAAGATCACCGCCGCAGCCCAGGCAGCATGAGTATCTTAGCGCTTTGAAAAGCGCCTTTCTTGTGCCCAGGGAACTCACCGCCGCAGCCCAGGCTGCACCATTGTCTTAGCGCTGTGAAAAGCGCTTGATGGAAATTCACCGCCGCAACCCGGGAGCCTCTTGATGCCTTTGCGCTCTCTACGGCGCCTTTTGTGTGCTAGAATCACCGCCGCAGCCCGGGCAGAGCATTTGTCTTTAAGCGCGAGGTCCGCGCTGTCTCCAGTGCCCCCGGGGCACGTACAAAAACCAAAGAAGGAGCTAGCACGCTCCTAGCGTGCTCCCGGGGTACGCGCGCTTTTCAAAGCGCCCCCGGGGCACCAACAGGCCCCACCTTGGGCCGCGTCGTCATCCGGACAGCGAGGGAGAGGAGGACGCCTCTCCCTCGCGTGCCGGAGTCCCGGAGGACTCCACTGTTACCTTGGGCCGGGCGGCTGCCTCGCCGGAGGCTCGCCCTGGCCCCCGGCTCCCTCGTTGGCCCCCTCGCGGGCCAGGAACATCCCAGTTAGGGGTCTCCCTTCGAGGAAGGGCCACGGAGGCCCAGGGAGACCCCAGAGGTTAGCGGGTCCCCCGGAGGGGCCCGTGTGGCAGCAAGGAGGGGGTGCGAGGCGCCCCCCCTCCCCTCTACCAGTATTGGGTGACCTGGGCCCCCCACAGGAGGGCCGGTGGAGGCCCGGGGGGCCCCCAGTGGTCGCGGGCCCCAGGAGGGGCCCGTCAACAGTACAGAGGGGGTGCGTGCCGCCCCCCTCTCCCCCAGGACTCTAAGGAGGCCCCCTCATTGCGCAGAGGAGCGCTGGGGGCCCCTTTCTTTCTTGTCTTCAAGGCACGGAGGGTGCCTCTATCCTTCACCAGGTACTTTTAAACGGACCAATAATATTATAATCCAAGTTCTTTCTACAGACCTTGCTAATTGTGATTTATTGCCTACCTGTTCTAGGATGCTGTTACATATATGTGCACATGTTCCTTTTATGGACATGACTTGCTAATATGTTTGCTTAACTTGCCATAGATTTTCTAATGTTCCTATTATGGGCGTTTTATGATATTCTTATGACAAGTGTGCTAATGTGATAACGTGTTTCCTGACTACTGCTTATGTTGCAGAATACTGAGTAACCTGTGTGTTATGTGTGACTACTGCTAGTTTGCAGAGTAACTAATGTGTAACGTTCTGACAACTGCTAAGGTAGCAGGATAGTACTGTTATGTGATGTTGGTCTAATAATTATGTTGTGTACAATACAGTGTATTTTCATATAATCTGGTGTTGTGTTTCCTTGGTGGTGGGAATATTGCGTCACATGTATGTGTGTGTTGTGCAAACGCTTTACACATTGCCTCCGGGTTAAGCCTGACTGCTCGTGCCAAGCTACCAAGGGGGTAAGCAGGGGTTATCTTGGACGTGTAACTCCCTTGCCCTGACTAGAGTGGGTAAGTTCTGCCTGGCTGAGGTACATACCCTAGCCAACCAGAAACCCCATTTCTAACATTGGAAGTCAGCGGTGAGGATAGGACTTGCGCTTGCACAATACCATTGTGACTCATTATTTCACTACAAGGATTGCGTTTAGACCATCACATGTTTGGCTTCTCTTAACTTTCTCTCTTTGGTCATTTTTCCTGTTTTCAGTTCTCACGCTTGGGTATTGTGGTTGTCACAGTTGAGTTATTTGTACCTTTTTAAGATGGGGCTTACCTTTGATTTAGAGGACCTGCCGTTTTACACGCAGGAGGAATTAGAGGGGTTCTGTAGAGAGAGAGGGCTGCCTGTAGAAGGGGACCTCAGGAGATCTCTGAATTTCTTTGAAAGGTTTGTGACATTTACCCAGGGAGGGAGTGTGCTTAGGGGGTACCCAGAGGATCCTGAGTGTAGCGAGGGTTCCCAATGGGAGGGCTCCCAGACCTCATCCCTAGAGAGTGGTAGAGAGACTGATCAGGAGGGTGAGAATGACCGGTTGGGGACGCCAGTTGACAGGGAAGGCCCCAGTGATAGGGAGTCCCTTGCTGGGTCCAGTGTAAGAAGCAGGGCTACCTCTCATTCCTTGACGCCTGATGAGCTAAGAGATAGGCGGGAAGAGAGGGACCTGAAGTTGCAGTTAGCGCGCCTAGCTGTTGAGGAGAGAAGGGCTGAGGTAGAGAAGGCCTTAGTACAGGAGAGAATGGCAGAGGCAGAGAGGGCCTTTGCCAGAGAAAGACTCGCTCTAGAGCGCAGTCTGAAGGTTCTGGACTCACCAGCGTTGCAGGTGGAGTCCAGTGGTGGCAGCAATGTACAGTGCTGTAGCAAAGAGGTTCCTCACATACCCATAGATCTGGTACCTAGGTTCCAAGAGGGGGGTGACATACGTCAGTGGTTAAAGGAATATGAGAAGGCTCTGGTAGAGCGCAGGATCCCTGAGAAGGATTGGGGAACTGGCCTAGGGAGTTTTATTCCTGAGGAGGGGAGGGATGCCCTACTGACTCTAGAAGAGAGTGACAGGGAGGGGTACTCCGCTGTGAAGAACGCACTGATTGTGAAGTATGGTTTTTCCCCTGAGGAATACAGAAAAAGGTTTAGGGGTGGTAAGAAACTGTCCCACCAGTCTTGGGAGGAGTTTGTGGAGGATTGCTGCATTGCACTAGATGGATGGGTGAAGGGTAGCACAGTAAACAATTTTGAAGGGCTGTTTAATCTGATTCTCAGAGAGCACCTGTTTCGTTGTTGTTTTTCAGAGTTACGCCAACACTTGTCAGTGTGTGAGCTCTCTGACCCCAGGGAGCTTGCAAAGGAGGCAGACTTCTGGTTGCGTACCAGAGGGTCTGGTGTGGCATTAGGGGGTGTTCCTAATGAGAGTGGTCTAGGTGTTTCCCAACAAGGTGTGGTGGGAAAGGAATGGAGTGTCCCAGGTAGGTCCCAGTGGACTGGGATGGGTGAGGGACCCCATGTCCCGTCTCTGAGGAGAGGGAATGGGGCTGGGCTGAGGCCCAAGGTGCCCAAGATACCATCCCAGGCCCCTGAAGGTTCCATGAGTGAACGCCAGGAGGTGAGCCTAACCTGTGCCGTAGGGCCAGCTGTTCAGAAGGATCCCATTTTGTCATTAGGACTTAGGCGGGTGGCTGGTGATAGCGTTCCGCCGGTCCTGGTGTCTGGTAGTCTCGCTCTACAGCGGAGGAGGCGGAAATCCAGGCATAGGGTTGAGAGGGGGCTGCGGGCCCCAGTGGAGAACCTGGAGGGTCAGGGGTCAGCTCTGAGTGCAGAGCCCCCCAGGAATGACCTTGGTGAGACCATTTCTGGGCTGGGAGGAATCCAGACTCTGTCCGATGGGCAGAGGTCAGGAGACCTGCGCCAGCCAGACTCTTGTGTGGCCCTTGGGGAAAGTGTTTCCCTGATGGGGGGTAGGTGTGCCCCCCAGGAAGTCCTGGTGCGCCAGGCAATGATTCAACCGCAGGGTGGTGACTCTGGGTTGGATGATCAGGTTCAGGGGGTAAACTCTGACCTGATGGGGAGTACGTGTGCTCCCAAGGAAGTCCTGGTGCGCCAGGCAGTGGTTCAACCGCAGGGTAGTGACTCTGGGTTGGATTGCCAGATTCAGGGGGTAAACTCTGATCTGGTAGGGGGTAGGTGTGCTCCCAAGGAAGTCCTGGTTCGCTGGGCAATGGTCCAGTCTAAGGGTGTCGTCCCTGGACTAGATAGACAGGTTCAGGGGGTAAACTCTGACCTGGTTGGGGGGGCGGTTAGTGCGCTCACCTCCCCGTGTGAAACTTCTGGTGGCTTCTCCCGAGGTGGGGAGACGCAGGACTCTGGAAGTGGGGTTCAGGGAGGGGGAAGCCCGCCCCGGACCCCGGTGCAACCCAAGGGTGTCGTCCCTGGGTTGGGTGGTCAGTCGCCAGGTAGTGATCCTGGGCTGGCGAGAAAGTTGTGCAGGGCTGCTGTACCCAGCACCCTGGCAAGTGTGGATTCTGGTGATACCCCTCCTAGGAGAGGAGGGCGGGATCCTAGAAGGAGGGGTAGAGGGAGGAGAGCCTCGCCTCTAGCCCCTGTAGAACCTATGGGTGCGGACCCTAGGTTGGTGGATCAGTGGCAGGGTAGAGCCCCTGAACTGATCAGAAATGGAGTGGAGACAGGTTGCTTTGCACCTGGGGCTACCGCCCCCCACTCATTATGGTTTCAGAGACCAGAGGCTCCTAGATGGCCTGGGGCCTGGTTCTGGCCATTGGCAGCTAGAGAATCCCCGTGGGTTGGTCTAGGCTGCCTGGGACGCATTGACAGAGAGATCCCAGTGGAGTCAGGAAGGCGTAGAACTGGAACATGCCCCTGCTGTTGTGGGCCTGGGTCCTTGTTCTATCGCCCCAATCAGGAAAGTACATCAAGGTATTGATTGTTCTCCCCTGGATTTTGGCTGGTAGGGGGTTGTGTTGGACTTTTGGCCATACGCATGGTCATCCCTAGTCTTTTTGCCTCCTTCCTCCTGGTTTTTCTGACCTTTCGCTGTTGGCTCTAGGACTCTGAGCACTTTATCACTGCTGACCAGTGTTAAAGTGCAGGTGCTCTCCCATCTAAAGTTGGTATGATTGGCTTATACCTGATTGGCATATTTAATTTACCTATAAGTCCCTTGTACAGTGGTATCTCTATACCCAGGGCCTGTAAATTAAATACTACTAGTGGGCCTGCAGCGCTGCTTGCGCCACCCACTGAAGTAGACTTTCAAACCTGTCTCAGGCCTGCTAGCGCAGGGCCTGTGTGCGCAGTTTTCTGCCACAGGGACCTGGCATCTAAATTTACTTGCCAGGCCCAGGACTCCCCTTTTACTACATGTAAGTCACCCCTAAAGTACGCCCTGTGGGCAGGGTGCCATGTATGTAGAAAGGCAGGACATGTGCCATATTGCATGGCCTGTCCTGGTAGTGACAAACAGCCTAACTGGGTGTCTCACTGCTGTGAGTGCTGCCTTCTCATAGGATTGCATTAGAAATGCCCTGCCTTATGTGTAGGGGTATTGTCTGATTTATGAGGGCTAGCGTAGGCGTGTTTGGTATGGTTGTGATGGTGATAATAAATACTGCTTACTGGTGTGGGTGTATTTTTTATTACTATCACAGAAATGCCACTTCTAGAAAGTGCGCATTTATCTGTGCTTATGATTCTGGTGTTTTGCAGCTTGACTCCAATCCACGTCTGGGCAGAGTGACAGTTGGGGCTTTGTGCATACTTTTCAGACAGCCTGTACACAGGGAGGGTGGAGGTGTCACTGAGGTGCATCTACATACTGAATAGTCTTCCTGGGCTGAGAGAAGGGAGAGGCGGGGCACACCTACATTTGTAAAGGCTGTGCCCTGGCCTCACACAATAGGGTCGTTAACCCCCCACTGATGTTTGGAGCCTGTGCTGAAAGGAGAGAGGGGGCACTCCCAGAACCAGTTGTAACTGGCTGGAACCTCCTCTCCCTACCACTGTAAAACACTGTAAGAACTGACTATAAGTACAGGGGAATTTTCCCCACAATTTGAACATTCTTGGAACTTGAAACTGGACACAGAACGCTGATGAATGGACTCACCAGGAAACCGCCATGGACTGCTGCTGCTGTGCTGACCTGTGACCTGCCTGGTCACTAGGAGGAACTGCCACCATCTGCATCCTTTGTGCTGGCCTGTAGCTGGGCCCACCAGCCCTGTACCTTTTCCTGGATTATTGTTCCCAGGGGCAGGGTGCTGTGGCCCCTGACCCCTGCACCGATTTTCTATGACATTGTCTTAGCGCTTAGGGGAAAAGCGCTCTTATGGAAAGGCTGTAGAAGATCACCGCCGCAGCCCAGGCAGCATGAGTATCTTAGCGCTTTGAAAAGCGCCTTTCTTGTGCCCAGGGAACTCACCGCCGCAGCCCAGGCTGCACCATTGTCTTAGCGCTGTGAAAAGCGCTTGATGGAAATTCACCGCCGCAACCCGGGAGCCTCTTGATGCCTTTGCGCTCTCTACGGCGCCTTTTGTGTGCTAGAATCACCGCCGCAGCCCGGGCAGAGCATTTGTCTTTAAGCGCGAGGTCCGCGCTGTCTCCAGTGCCCCCGGGGCACGTACAAAAACCAAAGAAGGAGCTAGCACGCTCCTAGCGTGCTCCCGGGGTACGCGCGCTTTTCAAAGCGCCCCCGGGGCACCAACAGGCCCCACCTTGGGCCGCGTCGTCATCCGGACAGCGAGGGAGAGGAGGACGCCTCTCCCTCGCGTGCCGGAGTCCCGGAGGACTCCACTGTTACCTTGGGCCGGGCGGCTGCCTCGCCGGAGGCTCGCCCTGGCCCCCGGCTCCCTCGTTGGCCCCCTCGCGGGCCAGGAACATCCCAGTTAGGGGTCTCCCTTCGAGGAAGGGCCACGGAGGCCCAGGGAGACCCCAGAGGTTAGCGGGTCCCCCGGAGGGGCCCGTGTGGCAGCAAGGAGGGGGTGCGAGGCGCCCCCCCTCCCCTCTACCAGTATTGGGTGACCTGGGCCCCCCACAGGAGGGCCGGTGGAGGCCCGGGGGGCCCCCAGTGGTCGCGGGCCCCAGGAGGGGCCCGTCAACAGTACAGAGGGGGTGCGTGCCGCCCCCCTCTCCCCCAGGACTCTAAGGAGGCCCCCTCATTGCGCAGAGGAGCGCTGGGGGCCCCTTTCTTTCTTGTCTTCAAGGCACGGAGGGTGCCTCTATCCTTCACCAGGTACTTTTAAACGGACCAATAATATTATAATCCAAGTTCTTTCTACAGACCTTGCTAATTGTGATTTATTGCCTACCTGTTCTAGGATGCTGTTACATATATGTGCACATGTTCCTTTTATGGACATGACTTGCTAATATGTTTGCTTAACTTGCCATAGATTTTCTAATGTTCCTATTATGGGCGTTTTATGATATTCTTATGACAAGTGTGCTAATGTGATAACGTGTTTCCTGACTACTGCTTATGTTGCAGAATACTGAGTAACCTGTGTGTTATGTGTGACTACTGCTAGTTTGCAGAGTAACTAATGTGTAACGTTCTGACAACTGCTAAGGTAGCAGGATAGTACTGTTATGTGATGTTGGTCTAATAATTATGTTGTGTACAATACAGTGTATTTTCATATAATCTGGTGTTGTGTTTCCTTGGTGGTGGGAATATTGCGTCACATGTATGTGTGTGTTGTGCAAACGCTTTACACATTGCCTCCGGGTTAAGCCTGACTGCTCGTGCCAAGCTACCAAGGGGGTGAGCAGGGGTTATCTTGGACGTGTAACTCCCTTGCCCTGACTAGAGTGGGTAAGTTCTGCCTGGCTGAGGTACATACCCTAGCCAACCAGAAACCCCATTTCTAACAATATGGTAAAACAACCACCGGCAGGCCCTGTGGCAAACCTCTCCACATGCAGCCAATCCCACGCTGGGTACGACCTTTGGCTGTGCATGGCGGGAGTATGGTGTGTGCGAGGTTTTCTTTGTTCCATTGAGCTTCGTATCCTGAGGTCCTAGGAATTTCACAGTGACCTTAGTAAATCCGCAGGTCTGCAGATCAGGCAATAAGAAAGAATTGGGACATTTTTTGTCCATGAGGTGTTCCTCAGAGACCCCTCAATGTGTCTTTTAGGGTCAGGATACCTCTATCGTGACCCTTTATGTGTGTTTTTATTTATTTTTCTCCCCAGGACCACACCTAAGAAACCTAATGGTGGCCACAACGTTCCTTTCAGTTTGAGGCCAGCTAATGAAGGCCTTTCTTTTTGCCTGGATCCAGGTAACAGTTGGTGCCCGCAGATCCTTGAAGGATCTGTGTCCCTAGATATCTATACTTTTTATTTCTTTAATAACTCAAAAACTACTGAAAATATTTACACCAGGAACTTAAAAAGACATCTTCCTGGACCAATATCTATCTTGGTGTGAAATTTAATATAAATCCGTTCAGCGGTTCAGGCTGTAGTCGTGTTCAAAAAATGAAAATTCTCCATAGATATTGCATGGGGGAAATGTGTTTTGGGACCCCACTTATTTCTCAGGCCCTGCTTGACAAATCATCCCAAACCTTTCCAGACAGCACCTGAACTAACTAGCGTATGAGTTTTGAAAATTTCATCAAGGTTCATCAAATGGCACCAAATGGACCCAAAGGTATTAGCAAAACAAAAAACGCTTCATCTATGGGAAAAGTTAAACACATATATATTTCAACAAATGACAAAAAGTCAAACGCGGCACTCCAAGGACTCCATGTAGGTCAAAACGCATCAGGTGATGGGTGTTTGGCTCTGTTAATCATTAAATAGAAGATTAATGGAATCCTTGAAGTGCTGCATTTGACTCTTTTGCTGAAAATTAGTAACAGGGACCAACTGGTGAGCTCACTGTGAGAGGGCCAAATTGTGTGTGGATTTGCAAAAACGAAGAGAGAACTCTGGGTAGTTCCCAAATTTAGGTGGAGAGCAGCTCCAGTAAGGAGCACCTTGCTACATCAGCAACACTCTACATTTGCTCACCTCAAATGGCTTTTGTCATTTTGCACCTCGGCAAGGATGACACTGTGTCAATCCTATGCTTAAAGATTTTGCTGTACAAATGGCAAAAGACTTTGTCCCTATCTAACTCAGTGTGGATAGCACTGTGCTGATCCTATGTTTAAAAAACTTTGATAGATAAGCAGACCTTTGAGGTGAGCAAATCTAGAGTGTCTCTGATGTTGCAGGGTGGTCCTTACTGGAGCTGCTCTCCACCTAAATTTGGGAACTACCCGGAGTTCTCTCTTGTTTTTTTGCATAATTTATTCATCACTCTAACCCTGAAATGGCCTTGTTAAGATATATATATATATATATATATATATATATATATATATATATATATATATATATATATATATATATTAGAGAGAGAGAGAGCTAGATATAGATATATTGATGATAAGGCACAACAGCACACCAGGACTACTTATGATAGAAATTTGGCCACAGGTGTAGCATGTTGAATTACTTCTAATCCGCAAACACTATAAGACGGTGTCACGATTGTTTGATATCATCAGTCATCCCTGATTTCATTTGAGAAGTTATCGGTGATGACATAGATTATTTCATTTACCTTGTCATAAGTGATGTAATATGTGAGGTTGTAAGCAATGCATGCCGAAGACTAAAGTTATAGTCAGCTTAGTAAACTTTAACTGGTGAATTTCAGAGTTTCTTTGTTTTTAAACATTAGTTTTTATATTATTAAAATATAATATAACGTCACTTTCGCCTTTGTTTTTTTTCAACAAATGTCTCTCTTTTTTAATATTAGGTACCTTATCTTACAACAACATCACATTAGCCTTTGTTTTCCAGTGAATTTCTGAGTTTTTTAACAAGAAAAAAGATTTTATTACCAGACCTAACTTTAACAATACTTTAATCTTTCTTTTTTCAATGCATTTGTATGCATTATTGATCATATTCACCAAACTCCACCATTTAGGATAGCTTTTTGCCATGGGTGGCATCAAGTTGTCAATGGGGCCTGTGCCCAACTCTCTGGAGAAGGCTACCCCTTCTCTACTCAAGGCATTCAGCTGAGACAATGCTACATTCAAGATCCTGAATGCTCACATCTAGATCCCATAGCTGCTGGTCAATTTGTCTCTTAATGCCCACAAAGATACAAATGTGGTGGCCACATACCATTACTTTGAAGGCTTCCCATTCTGTTAAGTGGGAATGAGTTGATCCTTTGTGTTGATCCTCTGCTCTCCCTAAAGTGATGCCCTATTAGTTGTCTCAAGGGCATGCGGAATGCAGATCCAACGTATCACACCAAAGCTGCCATGAACGGATGGGCGATACCCCTCTCCCAAAGAAAATGTGTACCAGAAATGGATCATGATCAGAGATGGTCCATACTAAATATTCAACCGAATCAAACTCTGATAATAGGGTAGCAGGGCAAACTATTTGCTCTAGTGTGACCCGCCAGTGACAGTCTTGCACTGTGAGCTCAAGGAAGATATGAGGTTGTGCGGTCTAGACATGCCGAAACCATTGTGCTAGCTTGGTAGTTCTGTTCCCCCTGTCAGTGTCTCTAAACTCGAATGTGTAATGTCCTGCAAATCAGTGTGTTAGCCATCGGGTTTTATTGCTTGACGCAAATTCATAGATGTCACTTAAATAAAAAAGGCACATTATCTGTGGTATTCATATGTTCACTTAACATGTACTATAACATGGACAGGAACAATGACAAAATAAGAGCTAGAGCTGCATAATGTTAAACATATACAATGTAATAAATTAATGCAAACAATGAATTGCTGACACAAATGTAGTATGCTCCAAATTTAATTTTAATAATACCTTGATGTCATTTCAACAATGTATGTGGTTTCCAATTGAATGCCAATAAAAGTATTTTTCTAAAAGAAAATATAAGTAAAAGCCTACAAATCTCAACTTGTTTAGTACTGTGGGTTCTAAAAACTATAGTAACTGAAAACCACTCACGTCATATGGGCAGTTGGCAGGTATGACCCTGACCCCAAAAGCATGGAACAAGAAGGTTAGGAGAGATGTAGGTCTACTACTGGAAGAGGAATGCTCTTTCCTGGTTAAGGTCCTCTCAAAAGTTGGAAGCAGAGTGCACCAAGAAACTGCAGGAGAAAACTTTACTCTGAAGGAATCTGCAGTACAGGTTGGAAGTGGAGTATGTTATATTGTATTATTATATTGATTTGTATAGTGCATTAATTATTCGAGAGGGTATTCAGGAGTAGGCATACCACATAGCGGACTAGGCTTCCCTCAAGAAGCCCCCAAAATATGTACAGTGTTTTCTTATATGTGCGCAATTTCAAAAGCAACAAAGGTTGCTGTTTAATAAAATGTGTTGTAAGAGTATACAGATGTTGAAGGTCGATAGGCGGATTTTATTTTTAAATGAGCTCTTTCTTACCTTCAGCAAGGTCCCATGGGCCACTGCCCACTCTTAAAAAAAATATTTTAACTATTCACAAAGGGGTAGGAGTTCCCTATGTAACACCTTTCTGTTTGTGATTGAGCTACCAAAAATGAATATATATCATAAGCAATCAGTATTTTGAAGAGACACATTAAACACCCAAATACTGTTTTGGTATGGTTTCCTAAACCCATTTAGCGTTTCGATAACCTGTTACCGAATCAGTTGAGTACCTTCCAAAAACACATTTACTGGTCGAAATTACTGTGATTTGCTGAATCGCATGGTTTGGGATGAGTAAATACGTTCATACATCTGTGGCCAAGCATCCTGAGATTTCTGAAAGGGAGGTATGCATCACTCAATATGCATTTTGCTAGAGGGGTTTGATACAGATCGGAATATTAAGGGACTGAAAATGAATAGGAGAAACAGACTGCTAAAGAGAGTTAAAGTCATGTTCAGAGTAGTGCACAGTAAGAAAAACAGACCCGCTGGTAATGTGAGAGCTCTACATCAGGCGCCAAACGGATAAGAGTTCAGACAGAGGGGCCAAAGTGGTGATACTTGCCAGCACCTGCAGATAGGAGACAAGTAATTGGCATATGTTAAAAAAAAAGTTGTTGGATGTTAGCATTTTCTTACAGAGCCTGGCAGGAGCTCGAGAGAGGAATTTAATCAGCGGGCCTGTTTAAACTGGGCTTTGAACACAAGCCCTTTGCTGTTAGTAATGAACTTCAAATCTCTGCAACTCCTGTTTGGTGACGACATTCAATTTGTTAATTATGCAGACGGTGATATGGGTCAGATTTGGAAGTGACGATTGTTTTTTTGACATTCCAATCCGTGCTCACATTTTTCTGATTAATCCCGTTAGCATTCACAAGCCGAGTTAAAGAATACTCAAAAGAGGGATTACTACCAAATGTTTTTTAACTGTATTCAGGTTTAACAATTAATTGCATTGCAACGAAAGGGAGTGCAATAAAACTAAAAAAACACATCAACGAAACACTTATTTTGCCACCCCACTCTTGCAAACCTAGCCTTTGCATAACTTCAAACTATAAACATTTAGGCGCAGTTATACGTTTTTAAAACAACCGAAAACAATATGTAAGTAGCTCATCCGATTAAGGTATTTTCCTTTGTGTTTTGGAGCTGAAAATGTCTCCGCGTATACAGGAGCGCAGAGGATCTCAGCATGAAGGAACTGGATGGGGTGATTTGAAGAGTGGTCCTAAAAATTGCAATATATTACAAATTGAATTATTAGCAGCATGTCAAAGGAAACCTGTGGTGGCTGGCAGAAGACAGAACCTATATGTTAACCTGATTAGCGGTGACATATTACTAATCAAACAAATGATTCATATAGTGTGCACAGGCATTTTTTCTTCTTTGGGATGTGTTAACTCCAACATAATGATAAATTTCTCCAGGAGAAGGAAAGTTTCAGTTCTATTAAGGGCAGGGAGGCAAGAATTATGCATTCTCTTCTTCACGTTAAAAAACAGCAAGTTCAAAGTAGAAGAAAAAACATTTGCTACATTTCCCAAGAATACTCAGTCTTATGTGACCATAACAACCAATAACCAATCATAATGCTGTCCATAGTGTATATAAATCCATCACCTCATTTCCTCTTCCTTCTTCTTCGCTGGTGGAAGTTAATATTCAGGCTCCATTGGTCGTTCTTTGTGTCTGTGAATTGAGGTTTATTAAACCGGTTCTGAGATTTATTGAGGACCATAACAAAGTTATCCATACACATCTAGAGAGAGGAGAAAAACACAGAGGATTAAAACATTCCATCTAATGATACTGATCATTTAACATGATTCTACAGAACAGAAACCGTATGTAAAATTGCATATCAGAATGAACAGTTGGAAAATCTGATACAAAGATCAAGTTCAATTCTTATCAATTCACCTCTAGAAAGCAGTTCAATAATTAATATTAATTCATTTCAAGAAATCAGTAAACATAACATACCACCTGTCTGTCTAATCAAGGGTGAGCAGAATTATATATTGGGATATATACCTTGGGTGGGATAATCCTCACCTCCGTATCCTTAATAGAATTGAAACTTTCCTTCTTGTTAGGTAGGAAAGTTTTTATTGTATGTCAGGATTGGAGGCGAGAATTATGCATGTTCAAAGCTTACTTACCACCAGTCAGCCACATTCATGATATCCTCGAGTCTGCAACCTACCTGAATGGATTTCAAGGCCATGACTCCCCTAAAAGAGTGAGCCCCAAACTGACAAACATCAGTGCCTGCCTCCTCCATAATCCACCTTACCCACCTGGCAATTGAAGGGGAGGAAAATACCTCAAAAGGCTTCTTGAGAGAAATGAGAAGCTGTCTCGCCCCTACTGGCCTGATATCTGTCATCATATCCTCATGTGCCTTAATACATCATACCACACAAAGTTTAGGAGAGTTTTGAAAAGCCGGGACTGACCTAGTATTTTTTTGGGTTCTCATAGAAACCATAAATATTAGAGTGAAAACTCTTGCGGATATGTCTACAGCTCTGGCGTCAGATACTCCCTTGCAAGATATCAGGCAAAGGAGCATGGCAACTTCGCTGAAATCTCCTTACGAGAGAGGAATTGATTGCCCTGCCAGCTCAACAGTAGCCTCAAAGCTAGATTGACATCCCATAAGCCAACATACCAGGGCTCAGGAGGTTTGGATAGTCTGATACCCTTCATGAGTTTGCACACCCAGGAGTGCTCACCATTCTGTAGATTGTCAATTGGGCTGTGTCCCACCAAAATCGCTGATCTTAACAAGTTGACTGTGCATAGGCCAAACCTGATCGCACAAGTTCTGCTAGGAAGTTCAGGACATGAGTAATCTCTGCACCCATGGGATTGAGATTCCTCTCTACACACCAACGCATCAATCATGTCCAGGCCGGTTGATATCTCTTGATGGTACTGGAGACCCAGGCTTGTTTGATGAAGCGATCACCGTTGCTTGAAAGTCTTCTGTTTTGCCAAGCATCACCTGAAAGTCTCCAAACAATGAGTTTGAGATGTCCCTGGAGAACCAGAGGATCTTGACCATAGGGGAATCCAAAAGGATCTCTTGGCAGGATGGAAGTTCTATCAGGTTTGCAAAGGACAGTTCCAGCAGTGGAAGGAACCACAACTGCGACTTCCATATTGAGGTTATCAAAATTATCTATGCCCTTTGACGCCGGACTTGAGCTGCCACTCTGGGAATTGGAAGAAAAAGAGGGAAGGCGTAAGGTTGCTCCTTCATCCAGTCCTGGAGGAACGCATCCACCGCCATATCTCTGGGATTCGGTCACAAGCAGGCGTAAAGAGGAAGTTAGGCATTCAGCCTGGATGTGAACAGGTCCATGCTACATGGACCCCACCTGTCCATCAGAGCCTGGGACACCGAAGGAAGTAGTTGCCAGTTGCTGGAATCCTTGATGTAATGGGAATTCCAGTCTGAAACCGAGTTCTGAACCCCAGGTGGATAGTCCGCCATCACCAATATCTGTTGTTGAAGGCAGTAGAGCCAGAAGTCCTTTGTCAGATCTGCCAACACTCTTGATCTGTGCCCCCCCCAGTCAGTTGATGTAATGGAGCACCGATACATTGTCCATCCTGAGAAGGATACAGCATGAAACTCAGTCCCGAATGAGGGAGGGAATGGCAAAGAATCCCGCCAGGAGCTCCAGTCAGTTGATGTGGAGATTGAGTTCCTCCTGAGTCAATTTGTACCCCTTGGAGAACCCTCCACATCTTGCTCCCCAGTGCTAACAACTGTCATCTGATTCTATGAACAGATATAGGGCTGAGTTGAAAATCGCTCTGCCATTTCAAGCTTCCATGTGATCTATTCACCACTGGAGCTCTGTCTTGGCCTCACCGTCAGCGGAATCAACTCCAAGTACCTAAGACCCCTCCAAAAGTGGGCCACTTTCAGTCTCTATAGTGCCCTGTAGTGCAGGGGACCGAGAAAAATTGCCTGGATTGATGATGACAATAACCCAACAATTCTGGCTAACTGACACAACAAAATCACGTCTCTCCTCAGGACCTTGGTCAACTCCTTCCTGGTCTTGCATATTTTCTTCTCCGGCAAGCTCAGGGTTGACAATCTGGAGTTGATGAGCAACCCCAAGAAGATCATATTTTACGCAAGTGTCAGCACCATCTTCTGGGCATTGATCACGGACCTCAGATTCTGGAGAAGCATAAAAGTAATGGTCAAGAGTGTGAGTTACTGCAACCGGGACTGATCCATAATGAGGATATCGTCCAAGTAGATGGTCAACCTGATCCCTTTCCATCGTAGGACGGTAGCATCTGGAATTTGTATATCTGGTCTTGGAAAAATGGGGACTATGAGGTATGCATCTTTGAGGTCCAGTTGGACCATCCAGTCATCCTGTAGGAAGAGGCCCCTCAATAGGTGTATCCCCTCCATTTTGAAGTGGCAGTATACCAGCCACTTGATGAACTGTTTCAGATTTATTACTGGTCAATAACCCTTGTCTTTCTTCTGTACAAAGAAGAGGTTATTGAGAAATCCATGAGGATGATGTAACAGCCTGCAAACTGCTGCCTTATGCAAAAGTTCTTGTACTTCTGATCAATGAGGTTTGTCTTTTCCTCTGAGAAATACAAAAGAGTCCTGTGCAACTGTATGTGGTACCTTTGTACCATTTCTCATACCCACAGGTACACGTTAATTGTGGGCCATTTGTGAACAAAATGTTTCAGTCTTCCCCGAGATTTTGAGTGAAGGAAAGGATATGCTTTACCATTGAGACCTCCTAGGGTGCTGGCCTTTCTCTCGCTGCACATCTGGCCCTGCCTCTACCTCCTCCTCGGTTGGGAAAGATGACACCTTGATGGCTATTGTGCCATCCATTGTTCCTCTTGGGTTGGGCTCTGTAAGAGACTCGGTGATCCGGACAGCCGGAGGAGCAGTTCCTGCCTTTTCCTGCCTCAGTGAACACCTTGCCTGGGAAAATTTTCTTGATGAAGTATTGAGCCTTATCAAGCACCGAGAAGGTGGCCACAAATTTCCCCAGTACCTTAATGAAAGGGTCTCCAAATAGATGACCCTGTGCCGCCCACGGCACCAGCTTCCTAAGTGGCGAGTTCCCCAAGTTTGGGGTCGATCTTGATCAACAAAGACTGCTTCCTTTTGACTGACAGGGCACAGTTGGTGTTCCACAAGAGGCACCCCGCTCTTCACCCAGTCAGCTAAGATATCCATGGGGAGTGGCTTGCCTGATTGTTTGGAGATTTCAGCTAATTCAATGATCTTGATGAGGGGCCCAAAGACATCAAGCAACTTATTTTGCCATGCTCGCCAAGAGCGATCAATCCCCTTCTTGGAGTCCTTTACATACTTGGAAAAGAAAGTACCCACTTTTCCACATATGTCTGGGGTTGACACTATCCTCCCTTCTAGAGAGGGTTGTGGGAATTCCCCTCAAAGATGGGTGCGTACTTCATTGTCCAAGGGTTGCCTGATTTTGCCGACCATGTATAATGCCACTTTTGGCTGAAGGAGCCACTCTAAGGACCTGGGATGGAGTATCCCCTCTGGTTCAAACATATTTGTGGAGCATGATGCATGATTCCCCCTACATTGAGTCTGAGGTGGCTGAGCAGAAGCGCTAAGGGCATCCAGAGTTGCGATCATCATCTGAGGAGCTGCCTTTGTTATTCTCACCCTCCCCTTTTGGGGAAGATCCTTTGCCTTTAAAAGTTTGGAATGACCAAGTCACCAGCACAGGGACAAGAAAAGCCAGACATGGACATACTGACAAAAAAATAGGGATCAACATTTGCTGTCCCACCTCAAGATATACTGATTGTTATTACTTTAATCGAAAGATAGAAACATCTGATCTTTACGTCAAAAATGCTAGAGTTGAATAACTCTTTAAAGAAAATTAAAGGGGAAAATGAAAAAATAATTTTAGTTACTTGAATGACTAAAAGCATGTAAGTAAAAAGACGTGAGGAGGTAGTGGTGAGCTAACTTGTAATTACAAAGTTTGAGAAAAATATCAGGAGAAAGTTAAGGATTCCATAAGTTCTCACTAGGAAGGGCGCTATCAGTGCTTCTTAGGCCTTACAAATTGTCAAGGGAGACACCTGAACAGTAGCTATGAGGCAATGATTCAGTGCTAAGGGTAGTGAGATCTTTATAGAGAAACAAAGAAGATATGTATTTCTCACCTTCTCGTTAACTCTGCTGCGCTTTGCATTTGTTCAAAGGGCCCAAATTCCAGGTGAAGGGAGACGTTTTACCTGAGGCTGTATGCACTCTCTACATGTTTCTAGACGCAGAATTTCATATTCAGTAACAGATATTTACTTTCCTGATGCTGGTGCCCCTTCAACTCCCTTGCTGTGAGACTTGCCAGAGTCTCTTTTCAGAATCTCTTCATAGTCTGTCTCTTTCATATGCAAACCGATTTGTACCTGCAAACACTGTATCTAAGTTATTAATTACTGCTCTGTAGTCATCAGAATTAGAGATGTCACCTATTCCCCAATAGCCATAAAAATGAACTTGCCACCTAGAATTGCTCCTGATCCCCCACCCCTCATCATCTGCAATGATACTGTCGGAGCAGGCTCCTCTGTGGACCTTCTGTCCACCTCTATATGCCTGATGGACCTGCCACTACAGCTAGCCTGAATTTGATAAAAGAAGGGCGCCTGCAGAGGGGAGAGCGATGTGGCCTGCCCTGGGGTGCAACACGGTGTGCTTCGGCTGATGGTCCCTGGCTGTGCCTACCACGGAGCCATGGGGTCAGGCTGACACGTAGCTTGGTTCGGCCACACTACGGTCATCTCAAGGCCCTTGCTGCAGCCTGGGCCTGATGAAGGCAGAGCACCCCTGACCCCGGCTGGCGTGTGACCATGCCCGACTTGCTGCCTTGGCCAGGATTGCAAAAGGTGGCCCTGACACCTGGACCATACTAGACTGGGGCTGGCTTTGGGGGAGTAATACACATCGCTATCCGCCAAGCCCGGTGGTGATTGCCCTTGGAGCTATAGGCCTGTGCTACTTACAAGGCATATGCTTGATCACTCAGGCTGGTGTGACAGTGCGGAGAGGGGGCTGTCTGCAGCCTAGGTCAGACCACGTATTGGTGGGCCTTGAGCAGACTCCTTTCAGGCCTTGGTTGCCTTGCACTGCTGCCAGGCTTACGGCCGCTCTGCCGATGACTCTTCGCAAAGAATACCACAACTGGAGGTTGTTGGTGTCGGTTCCTGGGACTTCATAATGTTAGAGATGGCCCTGGGGATACCAGCCATCACTCCTCTGACTTGCAGGCAGCATCCCTGCCTCTCTTCTTCCTGTGCATGCATCAGTGTTGCAGATCTGCTGCCTGGATTTGGCCCTGCAGATGAAAGAAGCTGGCCCTGGGGATGTCTGTTCAAGATTGCAGGAGGTGAGTGAAACGATCGGATCCCCTGCCATTTAGGGCCGTGTGACTGCTACTGATCTGGAGAGGGGGGTCTCAGCCAGATATTTCTCCTTCCCACCTCCCCCTTCTTTTGTACCCCTGGCTTGCCAATCGTGGGTGGGTGGACAAAGGTTTGCTGTCCTCCTGACGTATTTCTTCTAACATTGGGTGGACCGTGGGATGGCGGTAATTTTGACTTTGGGGTTCCCAACCCCATCAGGGCCTCCACCTCATACCTGCTGCACTGGTGGGTGGCTGTCTGAGCCCCACATCGCTCCTGGAGGTGACCTGGCTACTTGTGCTGCTGTGAGGTAAGTAAACCAGGGATGTCCACACATCTCACCTCTGCCTCACCAGATCTTCTATCACCTGGCCTCTTAAAGCTGTTACACCCTAGCGGTTCGTGCTGCCACTTGGTAAGCGAGCCTTCAGCAGCACTCCACGGGATCGATCTCGCTCTCCTCATCATGGATAAGTCAAGGCCCCACCACCCAGACAAGCTCAGACCAAAATGGACTGCTTCACTACGTCACAGACAGGGTCCACAGGCTCTGGAGGTCACTCTAGAGTGGTAGACTATGTGAGGCCGATCCAACCTGATCTAGCCACAATCCTTATGGCCACCCAAGACTCACCAAATGGTCTGGGGCCTCGCAACAGAACCCACTGGGCAACGGCTGCCCTCCCTCCAGGACCTCAAAAGAGATGGCAGACCCAATCCTACAAAACCTTCACTCGTGGTTGGCAGGGTCTGGCAGTATAAGGCCTCACCAACAGAAGTCTCTAAGATGGTGGATTCCCAAACTGCCCCTGTGTGAGTCTGTTTATTTGGCCCTGGAACCATACGAACAGATTATGCACTATTGCAGTGGCTGGATCTTTCCTTTGCCCGCTCCAGCATATTGTCTTCCTGTAGGGGGTATGGGTTGTCTTTGTTCTCACTATGTGTCCTTTTTGCTCTTGACTTTCTTAAGTGTTGTTTTTCTTCTCTCTATTGAGAAGCAGTTGGGGTGACAGATGCATCATGGGTAGAAGTATGGGGTGTGGGGAGTTGAGGGGTTTTGGGGTTTTGTTTACTGTTTGGGGAATTTTCCTGGTTTGTGTTACAAATGCCACTGTTTTGTTTTGCACTTTGCCCTGCATGTGTCATCAGTCCTGCGTCCCTCCCTCCCACACTTTGTCCTGGGCTCCTGTTAGAGGACGGTTCCTACTATCAGGTCTACCCTGATTTTTTCACTTTTGGATCATCTGGTATTTTACATTTCACTGTGAGGGAGCCTCATAGTTTGGGACTCCTCCACAGTAAGCTTATGGTAAAATTGACTGCGCATGTTTACCGCCATTGCTGCCGAATTAAGGAAAGGCTGCTGTGATGCAGCAAGAGTAGGAGGGCTAGTTAGACGTGATCAAGTGTGCACTCGCGTGTGCACCTGTGTGAGGACTGCTTAGGGAGGATTCCTGGCATGCGGAGCCCAAGAACTGTGCTTAGGTAGCCTGGCACAGAAGGGACTATGCAGAGTGGGTAGTGACCTGGAGTAGGCCTCATGAGATGGGTGTACACGTGAGGGACAGTCATTGTGCTTACTGTCTCTTCACTGTAGGGACACTCCATTAAATGTCAACATCAGTGTGCTTACTGAGTTTTCATTGTAAGGACACTCCATTAAATGTCAATGGAAAAGGATGGCCTAGGGCACAACTCCAGACCCCTAGGGTCTACTGAGTCCAGAGTCACATTGATGTACACTGTAACCTGTATGAAAAGAATAATGCAATAGGTTACAAACGCATGGTTATATAAATGATGGGTCATCCAGGAATGTTATCTTTCTCTGACTCAGCTCAGTATAAGGGCCAATTACTACTCTGTCCAGCATCTTGAGCATGGCCTTGCATCAATCAGCCAGCTGTATTTCCGTGCCAGGAACAGGCCGAAGAGGTCCTGGATGAAATGTCAGGGAGGATGGGCTGAGCCTTTCAGAGCACAAAGAGCATCTAACTCCTCAATACCACCATTTTGAGCTATCCCAGAGACTCTGCAGGAAGGAGGGGACAGGGGCAAGGAAGTGACAAGGCACAAATGGATTGGCTAGAGATGCATGCCTGCTGGACACTTCTGCCCTCACTTAAAAGGTTCTGCACAGAGGAGGGCTTGTTCTCTTGGCTGTGATTCACTGCAGGACACTAGGGCTGAAGACGGACATCCTTAGCAGCTGGAAAGAAGAACTTCAGACCCAGCGAGGCGCATGCCAGTGCCAGGAAAGCTGGCCCCTTTCCCCACCAGAGGATCAGTTGGGAGAAAGACCAGTGTGGGAACCTACTAGACCAGAAGGCCGAATGAAAGTGACTCTGGTGGCAAGTGCACCACGAGGAGCAGAATGACACTAACATTCTTAAAAATGGCCTTTGGTGGCCCAAGATATGAGGAGGAGAAGGTCTGTGACCTTTGACCTTTTCCTGAACTAACGGCGAGGCATGTGGGGCTCTGCTGCTGCTCCAGACCTTGCCCCCAGGGTAAGCCAGGGGCCTGGGGCTGCCTCCAACAAGAGTAGGAGCTGAGGGAGTGTTGCGCACTCCCCTTCTTGCAGAAAGAGGGGCCCCAGATGCCATCCTGGGGCCTGGTGCAGACTGGCCTGCTTAAGAAGAAGGGGGGGCATTGTGCACCCCCCCACCGCACTTGTGAAGGTGCCCCGGACCCCATCCCAGGGCCCCTTATGGCCAAGCAAAGCTAGGAAGCGTTGTTGTTTCCTTGCAAATGAGGGTCGGGATACCGCCCCGAAGTCAAGGTGGGGAGCTCCATCGTGTTCCCGCTAGAAAATGAAGGAAGGGGCTCCGGACGCCATCTCGGGGCCCCAGAAGGAAGGGCTCCCAGGGGACGCCATTGCGTCCTCTGTGAAGGTGGAGGCCAGCTGTGGGAAGGACTGGTGGCTGAAGGTGAAGCATCACACCCAGTGAAGACTGCCCAGTGGGCCCCAGGCCCCATCCTGGGACCCCTAAACAAAAAATGAAGCTGAGGGGCACCATTGCATCCCAGGAAGATTGTCCCAGGGCCCCACACCGAAGAAAGAGCCAGGGAGTGCTGTTGCACTCCCAGTGAAGATCCAATGGAGGAAGGGGGACCAGGACCCATCCCTGGGCCCCGCAGCAGGAAGAAACTCCTCCACTCACCTGGGTGGCCCACCATCCCCACTTCCAGTGCTCGTCACTGGTGGGAGCAGGGAGGAAGGGCCACAGTGAGAATCTGCCTGCAGGATCAGGCAGAGTGGTTGCCGGCTCCTGCAGTAGCCTGGGGAGCCAGAGAGGGCCACCTGGATGGTGGGATCCTTGAGTAGCCCTCCAATGAATCAGCACCACATAGGGATGTCTGAGCGGGACAAGACGCCCCCAAACACAAGGGAAGCAGGGGTGGGCTCCCTGTGCTGCCCTCCAATGATGCAGCATGACCTGGAACATGGCGCGAGGCCGCAAAAGCAAACAGAACAAATGAAAGCATTGCGGCTATCCTCAGCACAGCGGGTCATTGTTAGGAATAGGGTCTCTCGTTGGCAGTCGTGTTGGAACCCTGTCCAAGTAGGGACCCTTTCTCTAGCCAGGATAAGGGAGATACCCGCTCAGATAACCCCTGCTCACCTCCTTGGTAGCTTGGCACGAGCAGTCAGGCTTATCTCAGAAGCAATGTGCAAAGCATTTGCACATAATACACAGTAACAAGTGAAAACACTACAAAAGGACACCACACCAGTTTTAGAAAAAATAGCCAAAATTCATCTGTGTAAAACAAGACCAAAACAAGAAAAATCCAATATACAGTAATAAAGATACAAATTTTGCAAGAATTAACTTAAAAATACAGTCCCTTGAAGTCGAATGCTCCACCTGGGGATATCACGGCATCGTGATCAACAAAACCAACAGTTCAGGTCAACTACAGCGTCGTGGGCCAGCTACAATGTCGGGAAGACCTGTAAACAGTACTTTGCAAATGCAGGGTGTCGGGATCCTCGCGATGAGATCTTGAGGGCGGCATCATTGGCGTCGGTTCAGGAGGTCAGTGCGGGGGTCATCACGCCCTTGAAGTCATACACGTTGCAGATTGAGCTCTGGGCTGATGAAGTCAGGAGCGCTGGCATGGATGGCACTGGGGCTGCAGTGCGAAGCGGACGATGCGATGTGCAGTGCACACAGGTCATGGTGCAGGCAGCGGCTCGGTGATGGCACCCAGGGGCTCGGTGAGACCAGGGCTACAGTGTCAAGCATAGGGGTGCGATGTGCGGTGTCACCAGGTCATGGTGCAGGCAGCAGCATCATCGTTGCTGAAGTGCTGTCATCGGTAGGCCCAATTCGGCAGTGCAGCACAGGATGGGCGCCGTGCGGCGTCCATAGGTCACGGTGCAAACAGGGACGTCTAGTGACAACACTGGAGGCGATGATACTGGCGTCAGTGGACCGGGGCTGTGGTGCGGGATGGGACAGTGCTTCATGTACCTCATGAGCTGTGTTCACAGGCCACGGTGTAGGCAGCGGCACCAGTGTCAGCAGGAGTGTCATCATGGGGGATTCCCAGGCTGTGATGTGAGCAAGGCGATGCTGGAGTGCAGGGCCCACAGGTCATGATGAAGTAGCAGCTCGGTGGCAGCATCAGATGATGACATCGGTGAGACCAGGGTTGCAGTACGAAGTGGGGCAGTGAGGCTCTGTGCAATGTCGGCAGGTCACGGTGAAGTCAGAGGCATCATTGATGGCATAGCAGTGTTTTTTCTTCTTGAGCAGCACACAACACACAGTTCCCAGTGCTGTAGGCAAACAAAACTGAAGTCTTTGATATCCCTGAGACTTCCAACAGGAGGCAAGCTCTACTTCAAGCCCTTGGAGAATTTTCTCAAGTAGGATACACAGCAAAGTTCTCTCTTTGTTCTCTTTTAAGGCAGAAGCAGTAACTGCAGGCCAACACAGCAAAGCAACACAGCAAAAGGGCATTACTCCTCCTCGAGGTTTTCAGCTCTTCTCCTCAGCAGAGGTTCCTTTTGATCCAGAAAGATTCTGAAAGTCTGGGGTTTTGGGTCCACTACTTATACCCCTTTCTGCCTTTGAAGTTTCCCAACTTCAAAAGAAAGCCTCTGCTGTTGAAAAGATCCTGCCTTGCCCAGGCCAGGCCCCAGACATACACCAGGGGGTTGGAGACTGCATTGTGTGAGGGCAGGCACAGTCATTTCAGGTGTAAGTGACCACTCTTTCCTCCACTCTAGCTCAGATGGCACATCAGGACATGCAGGCTACACCCCAGCTCCCTTCGCGTCACTGTCTAGAGGAGAGGTGTAAACAGCACAACTGTCAAACTGAGCCAGACAGGGAATCCACAAACAGGCAGAGTGACAGAATGTTTTAAACAAAAAAATGCCTACTTTCTAAAAGTGCCATTTTTAAACTAACAATCTAAAAACCAACTTCACTAAAAGATGTACTTTTAAATTGTGAGTTCAGAGACCCCAAACTCCATTTCTCTATATCCTCTCACAGGGAAACTGCATCTAAACGTATTTAAAGGCAGCCCCCATGTTAACCTATGAGAGAGATAGGCCTTACAACAGTGAAAAACTAATTTGGCAGAATTTCACTGTAAGGACATGTAAAACACACCAGCTCATGTCCTACCTTCTAAATACACTGCACCCTGCCCACGGGGCTACCTAGGGCCTAACATAGGGATTCTTACATGTAGTAAAAGGGAAGGTTTGGGCCTGGCAAGTGGTACACTTGCCAGGTCTAATTGGCAGTTTAAAACTGCACACACAGACCCTGCAGTTGCAGGTCTGAGACATGTCCAGAGGGCTACTCATGTGGGTGGCACAACCAGTGCTGCAGGCCCACTAGTAGCATTTGATTTACAGGCCCTGGGCACCTCTAAAGCACTTTACTAGGGACTTACTAGTAAATTAAATATGCCAATCATGGATAACCCAATCACCAATACAATTTATTTAGAGAACATTATCACTTTAGCATTGATTAGCAGTGGTAAAGTGTGCAGAGACAATAAACCAGCAGAAACAGAGTACAAAATACCATAAAAATAGGAGGTCAGAAGGCAAAAAGACAGGAGAGATGCCAAAAAGCTGCCATGTGTAACACTCATCAACTATGTATACCACCCCACAATGCCTTGGGAGGTACAGCATTTCCATTAGCTCTGTTCCCAGCTTGTGGTGGCCCCAGGAAGATGGAGTTGCCACCAACAGAATGCACATGGACAGGGGGTGCAGCGCAGCCTCTCTCAATGCAAAGGTTGTGTTCCCAACCTAGGTTGGGTGGGAGAAGAGAATTATAACCCCTAGGGGTTCCAAAGCATCTTAAAGCACAGGTCTTTTGGAACTTTTTTTATTTGCTTGTGGAATTGCAAGTGTTTTTTAGCATTAGTTGAAATGATAGCATGGTATGTTAAATGTATTCTGTGAATGTGTGGTATCAGTATGAAGGCTAATAGTATGGCTTGTGAAAGGTCATATGACCAAGCACCCTCTAGGGTTACAAGATGTGATTATACAATGGTAATCAAGAGTAATCTGAAAGTAATCTTAAGTGCACGAATCATTCCAACGTGCCTATTCGTATTCTTGTTAATGCCTATTTGAGTAAAAAGATGGATGCCCACCACTAAGCAAAGTAGATGTACTTTATTGCAAGAATTAGGTGCTCTCACTCCAAATTACAGTCAAATATTGCATTGGATTACAAGTAAACGTTTTTGCCATATGGGGTGTTGGATTATATTTCCCCTCAGGGGATACTAAAATGATTACGCCATGTCATCCAAAGGTAATTCCATCAACTTGTGCACATTTGTAAATTGTTGCATAGTATTGAGTGTAATAAATGTACTTTTACTTAATCAAAAGCAAAAGCACAGACTGGACAATCACTTATTGAGTGCTATGCTTATGTGCTTGTGAATTGCGATTACTAGCCCACACTACCTCCATTGAGTAAGCCTTGGAATGCTCTGCAATGCTACCTGTTGAGAGTCAAGCGCTACAATAAGGTGTTTTGTTCCCAGTTGTGGTCAAGTGCGGGCCCATTACTTGTGCAGGTCACACATCTAATGACCCATCTTCCAAGAGCTCCCCTTCAGGCCCTCCCTTCTGCCCATTCTAGCACACCATGCCTTCCTTTAAGCTGACATCCTGGAATATGAACGACGTCATGGACCGTATTAAACATACTGCAGTTCTACGTTTCGCCAAGTGCTTACAGTCAGAGGTTCTAATGCTCCAGGAGACTTATCTAGTGGGCTCAAATTGTCCCTTTCTTTGTCGACACGGATAAAATAGAGTCATCCATGTGGGGTTTACCCAGGGATCGCGGGATCGCTATCCTGCTTCAGTGGGGGTTCCCTATGACCATTTCCCAATCACATATCGACCATCAGGGGCGCTACATGGTGGCAGATGCCCTACATAAGGATCCCATTACAATCTTGTCTTGGTTTACCTACCTATTCAGGTTCCAGCTGGGGCACTCGCCTCACTGACTGCCTTGCTTGCAGAATTGCCCATGGGTGTCTCCATCCTTGGCAGTGACTTTAATGCAGTACCCAACCCTGAACTGGATATCTCTGGTCCCCCTACCCATGGGGGAGTTGTCCATGCCCATTAACTTTCCAACTGGATGGATGCACTGGGACTTTGTTACGTTACCCTTGAGACAGGGTCTATACTCACACTTTGGCCATGCACAGTAAAAAGCCTCATATTGATCTCTTTTTAATGCCAGCCATGGATGTGTGCCAAGTGCAATGTGTAGCAGTTCTTCCACAAGGACTATGAAATCATGTTCCTCTTTCCCTGATGTTTGGTATTGCAGACTGGACCCAGACATCAATGTGGCGTCTTAATGTCTGATACCTCACAGGCTCTCAGTCTGTGGCCTCTCTAACCCCTGAGATAAAGAGGTACTTCAAAACCAACAGGGTTAGTTCAGCTCAGCGGCCACCTACTGGGAGGTTGGTAAGGTGCTGATTTGCAGTGTGGGGAAGGGGCTTGTGTACAAAGGTGAACATGACAAGGAGGCAAGAGATCATGGCCCTGGAGACCTACATCCTCAAATTAGAATGCCAACAGGCCAGCTGCCCTGGTCCTGGGTAGGCGCAAGTGCCAACTACGGTGCCTCCCCTTCAATGACATCTGCCAATGCTCGCAGACGAGAATGAGAAACATTTATGAGCATGGTGATAAATCTGGGAAGCTCCTTTATTGGCTCGCTACCCATGACACCATATCTAACAGCATCCTGCAGTTGACAGATCAGAAGCACAACATCTCTCTCAGACCTCAGATATTCTATGGACTTTTGCATCCTTCTACCGAGATCTTTATGCCAAAAAGCGCGCTCCCCTCAAGAGATTGAAAATCCCCTACAGGGTAATATACCACTACCTGCTATCCCGCTGTCCCTCGCTTGTGAGTTAGGCAAACCCACCACCGAGTTGGAGATCTCCTCACCAACATGCCATTTGGCAAAACACCTGGGCATGACAGTTTCCTCATTGAGTATTACTGCCTCTTCAGCACTGAATTGCTTCCCTTCCTGCTTATACTTTATACTGAAGTGGCCGAATGGGGCATATTCCTTCCTGAATTAGACCTTGATTTGATAGTCATTTCTAAGCCAGGATACCATCCTGAGTGGTTTTCCTTGTATAGCCCTATTTCATTGATTAAGACTGATATCAAGTTATACGCTAAGATCCTAGCCAACCGCCTAACACCCACCCTGCCATACATGATTCATCATGATCAATGTGGCTTTATGCCTGGGTACAGTACCAGACACTGCATTGATAGGTCCAACTGGCACTCTCCAGGCTGGGCATGTCCCACTCCCCTCCACCCCCGGGCATTGTTTCTTCTGGACTTGAGAAGGCATTTGACACAGTGGATTGGTCTTATCTTGAAGCTGTTCTTGAACGCACTGGCTTAGACGGGTATATGAGATGCCTCATAAGGACCCTTTACTCCTGACCCCACGTCCAAGTCCATATTAAAGGCTCTGTGTCTTATTGTTTCCCTATCTGATGAGGTACGGCTCAGTGCTGTCCCCTGCTCCCAATATTGTTTGCCCTTGCAATTGAACCACAGTGTGGCTCATTAGCTATGGTGCCCAACATCGTGGATGGTTGTGGAACGGGAGGCTGGAGGAGAGGATCGCTCTTTATGTCAATGTTCTGCTGTTCTTGGCCAATCCCCCCAGTTCAGGGCCCGCTGTTTGGATCTCCTCACTTTCTTTGCTGAAGCCCCCAGCCTTCACATGAACACTTCAAAATCTCTGCTGATCTCTACTGGAGGTGACGCTAATACCCATTTCTGGAGATTGGACATTCCTGTGCAGCTCCTCTCCTGTAAGTATTTGGGATTCCATATCTCCTTGCTCCCTGAACCCACAAGACACATTAACTTGAGCTCGCTGGTGTTCAAAATGAAGACTAACATGCAGAAGAGGTCACGGCTCCTCCTGCATGTTATAGGTTGCACTGCCCTTCTGAAAATGTTGGTAATTCCACTCTTTCTTTACATATTTCAACATTTCCCTCTTCTGATCCTGCTGAGTTAGTTGTGTGCTCTCAATTCTGCCCTCCACTCGTTCCTCTGGTTGGGTGGTCACTCTCGAATTGCATTTTAAAATGGTCGACAAGCCTTCTAAGAGAGCAATATGGGGATGGTACACCTGTGCTGCTAATGCATGGCATCATAGTTGATTGTGATTAATGACACATACAGTGAGAAACTTTGCTCTTTGAGCTGTGATTACATTCTAAACTTGCTATATGGCACTCCCTTACCTGGCATAACTTGCTTGGCTTTCCTTTGTTGTCACTCAGCTCTGCGATTCATAGGCTGGAGTGGTGTACTGATGGAGAAGACTCCCCTGTGAAGTGGGGGGGGGGGTTGAACTCCACTCTGCTGACAGAGTTCAAGGAGTTTTGTCACTCCGGGCTTCAAGCACTGAGTTCAGCAAAAACTCCACCTTTGCCGTGTGGTGGAGTTTACTGGCATTCACCCTGATAAAGCCTAATATGGAAATTAAAGTGGCTTTTGTAGAATGGGTTGTGATTCCCTCTAAACTAAGCAGTAGGCTACATGGACAGAGCACACAAGGGTGACTTTCATCCCTGCGGGCACCACAACAGCGGGCTGCAGTCGGACTTGAAAGGCCAAGCGCTGCTATCCATCCACGGCAGCAGCAAAATGGAGATGAAAAGCACCAATGAAGTCCTTGGAATTCCCAAAACACAAGCATATTACTAAAATATAAGCAAACAACAAGGCCACACAAAAATGAATCCAAAGTAAGCCTGCCCAGGCCTGAACAGTGCTTCAGTAACATACCAGTGCTAGGCGCTGAACAAATATTATAATACATGGGTACTCACAAACATTTTCCCAGGGGCCAAAAAGTTTGGTCTGTGACACGCCTGGGGGCCGCATTGATGCCAGGGCTGTGGCGGTCAAGTGGGGTGGCTGGGGGAATTGGGGCAAGGTAGGTGTAGGAGAAGCAAATGATATACATCTAGTGGCTGAAATAAACAATGGAAAACCAGAAAACCTGGAATGAATTCCGGCTTACCCACTTTTCCAAACTGTGTGGTCCTAGGCAATTGTTTAGTCTCACTTCACTCCTTTTTCTGCATTATCACATTTAAGATGACCTCGAAATAGATGATTCATGGTGTGCGCTGCACAAAACCTGCTTCTGTGTTTGATTTAATAAACTATAATGTTGTTAATGTATGATAGGAACCCAGGCCACCCATAAAGTGCTCATACCAAGTGACTGGCCTCTTCAATTTACTATTGGTTGTGTTCTCAGGATAAGAGAAATAATTAATGTTTCAAAATAAATTGTACTATGGCAAAAAGGTTCTGCATGTTAACTAAATACACTTTTTAATTTTGAAGAGACTGTCTTAGTTTTACACTTGTGCTGCAAGATGTCTTTAAAAATGAAGACGTTTCTAAAGTTAAGTGCAGGAGTCCCTAGTTACTTCCTTTCTTTAACACCAATTAAGTTTGAAATAAATGATTGTGTGTGTATTTAATATTTCTGCTGTAAGTGCAGAATCGAGCAAACACCTGCCAGTGCTCCTGTTGCCAAATGGGCCGTATGTAAAGGTCAGAGGGGCCGCATGAGGCGCGCGGGCCATACTTTGAGTATCCATGTTATAATACAATGTTTCTACGTTGTTTACAAGAAAGAGCTTATACTCACCCACAGTGTATGATTACATCCTGTACTACCGTAAACGGTGGCAGCATGGACAGCCTTCTAAAAGTAATCCATGCAGAAATTGCTTGTGTGTGTCTCTGCATGCGCTGGGGTGTGCGTTGGGGTGTGATTGACTGAATGGGAAACAACCAAAGACGGAAAAGGTCAAAAACTGGGCCAAAACAAAGGAAAATGAAAAAATATCATTTATTTTCAGGGGACTACCCATTTTTTTTTACTCATGATAATTGATAATTGTGTGCACAATAATTAATATAATTATAGCAGACCACATAGATTAAAATAGTTTTCTGCTTCTGCACATTTAATAATGCTATCATCATCAGTAATATAGGACGTGACATTGTTTCATCTAGTTTAAAGGCTCTGTGTCTGATTGCATCCATGTCTGATGAGGTACTACCCAGGGCTGTCCCCTTCTCCCAATATTGTTTGCCCTTGCAATTTAGCCCCTTGTGAGGCTCAATCGTTGTGACGCACAATTTCATGGATGGTCGTGGAACGAGGAGTTGGAGAATGCTGAAGAATTCTACACGATTTTACCCCAAAGCCTACGTCATTTTACTACATGACCTCCGTGCCTTTGACATGTGATGCTGTGTTACTGTGTTGGTGGAGGGGAGGGCGTTGCCAAGTAAGCTAGCTGCGCCATAATGCAAAGAACATGGCAGCTTTTCTAAGCGGCATGTTTACAGCTCAGACGCCGAGCACCGGTGTACTGTCGGCCTGAGGTCTGCCTCCTGCGTGGCTGATGTCCACTGCACACAGCCTCAGAAAGGCAGGAAATACCTGGTACAGTAGACAAACTAGAGGCATCTAAGTTAAGGGAAACAAATGCTGTCAAGGTGCTTTTGCCGCCATGTGATTCATAACCTTCCAATTAAATATGGAGTCGGTACACAGGAGGGGCGCAGCCTATTCAGTTTGTGTTATTTTTGGTGCCGTGAGCCGACACTCTCCATTATCATGCCTGTAATTTAGACATGATACTTAAGTGTCAAGCATTCTGAGGGTCATCCATATTCTTCCGCCTATGGTGGAACTCTGTGGAATCGATTGGAGTTTTTGGGTCACTCTGTGGAGTTCCGCAGAGTGGAACTCCACAAGCTCCGCAGATCGCCACTGTGGAGGGGTCTCTGGCTTCATCACAATGCTGATTTAGAGGGCTTCAGTAAATGGGACACGATTGGGATCACAGTCATTGGGGATGTCTGGGCCTGGAAATACATCTTGTCCTCTTAAGAACTACAGGGCTGCTTCAAGCGCCTTTGGACCCAATTTCATAAATACCTGCAGTTACGCCATGCACTTCTTGCTAATATCCAGCCAGATATGGAGGTGCCAGAGTTTAGCCCCTTTGAGGCCAAGTTGCTGATTGGCCACATGGGTAGGGGCACGATCTCACAGGTGTACCGTTCCCTCATTGCAAATGCTCCACACGACTGTGGCAATTCCCGAATCTGTTGAGAAGGGTGGGTTGATGTCCTTGATGAAAGGGATTGGAGGGAGGCCCGAATGGCGCCTTGCACATTGGCCATATCCACTCACCTTAGATTGATCAAACTGAATTACTTGTACATGACTCAGTTTACCCTGACACACCTGCATTGGGATGGGAAACCCAACCCAACCTGCTTCCATTGCCCAGTAATGCCAGCTGAGTTATTTCATCTTGTCTGGGCTTGCACCTATTGGCAACAAGTGTGTGGCAAGCTCTCTGAGGTCCTGGAGAAAGATCTTGATTTGACACCTAGGGAGGCTCTGCTGGGGATGGTGGACAAACTAGGAGGCTCTTGGTCTGGCCGCACATTCCTGGGTGTAGCATGTTGGTGGCTAAAGAGACTGCTCAGCAATGGAATTCCCCTAGTGCCTTACATGCTTAGCACTACCTCCTGATTTGCCTAACTACTGCACCACACTACCACCAAAGAGAGCCTTTGGGATGTCATTTCTGCCTTTGTGATAGCTATGGGGTTTGTTTGGACGCTGCACAGCATACCTCATTTTGATCCACTATATAAAAAGCCAGCTTCCTGCACAGATGCATGAGCATTTCACCAAAATAAAATAAATAAGCAACTTAAAATAAATAGCTAAATAGAATATATTGCATCAATGAATGACAGGTCAGATAAGGCCCAAGCAAAGGGGCTGGGAACATCTACGTGGTCTAGGATTAGTCAGGCTCTGTTAAAGTTCACGGTTAGATCAATTCCACCATTCTAAGAGGTGCAAAGCAGGTGTGATTAGGTCCAGTTCTCTAAAATGAGTCTACTATATGGTTGTGATGTATTAAGTGCATGAATTTCCACTTTCCACTTCCACTTGGTATTGTCCACCAAACACCCTCTAATTTGTTCTTTGCAGATGTTATCACCCTGCAAAAATATACTTTGGAAATGTATCATAATACCTAAGCTTAAACAATATCAGCAGTAAATACATTTGGGATAGGACTCTTGCAGAGAAAGAATTGTGAACAATGTCTTTGTTGACTGCTAAATGAATGATTAATCCATTTGTTTTCTGTAGAGGACACATACACCACCTGGTAGACTCCTGGCACTAGTAATAAATAACCAACAACAAGGTGGAAAATCAACAAAAGTAAATTGAGGAGAGATCATTGCTTAAATGAAGAAAGACTGAGAAAAGACATGGAAATTGACCCAGTGGCCTTAATAAATTAAAATTCCGAAGGCCTTCATGAATGCCAGGTGGTATCTTATTTGATATACGTGGAGCAGGGGGTAATTTTAAAACTTCAGTGCAGGGTAATGAAAAACTAGCCCTCTACTCTGACCCCACTTTATGTAAGCCTTCTGTAGCAAAATCTAATTATAGGACCTTAAGATTCCCTTCTGGTTGCACCAAGAGATGGTTAATACTTACTTGGGAGTTACTGGAAGTATCACAAACTGCATTTACCATAATGCTATGGGGACATTTGCTGAGATACCAGATGTGTGTAGAAATGCTTAATTTGTTTCTTGTTACGTATTGGGACCTTTTCAACCTCATGTGCTAACATCATGAGGGAACAGGCAAGTATTCTCTATGTTCTAGAGAGCAGTATGGTGCACTATATGAACAGATTATGGTTATGATAATGTGAAGCCTCTTATTTTGGAGAGTGAAAAATTCAAAGGACCATTGCAAGCTAGATATTTCCAGTCACTGTTCTATGACATGTACTTTTGATTGAGGTTCAGTTCCATAAGCATGGCAGTGCTATGTGCGGGGTTGGGGGAGGGGCATTCAAGTCGTAAACAACAGGAGGGGAATAAAACAGGTCCCCGTAAATAGATGTGCTTAGTGTTGTATACTGATAAGTGGGTGGTAAGCCAAGACCTTTGATACATGTGCTACTATGGAGACTAGTGAATGTTAACATTCGGTTGGACGATTCAGGAAGGATTGTGGATACTTGAACCTGTGCATTGAGTCTACATGCATACCATCAGCAGTAACAGAGTTTTAGGCAACATATATCAGTGCAATACAAGAATAGCTGGATGGTCAGCCTAGGTGTGATGTGCCCAGAATCATGTTAGAAGAAAGAGCAAGGATGAGATCTAGTGAGAAAGCTTTGGGAAGCTGCAGCGTACTATACAGGGATGTTTTCACTGTTAAGGCCTTAGAGGTGTGCAGAGCAATGGCAATTGCCAGTTATAGTGCAATTTTCAGTAATTCTTTATTGGGATTGACCCAAGGAATTGCACTGCATGACACCAGTTACATTTTTCTGAAGTGTCAGAAAGTCATAGTTTTCAAGTAAATAAATAGGTCAGCAAGAATTCAATGCATTCCAAAATATCATAGTATAGAGTAATCCATCATAAGGGTCCAGGTCAATGCCATGTGGAACTCTTGCACCAGTAATCTTAACTTGGTTATTAACTCGCGTTACCAGATTAATCACGAATAATGGATGACTTCAAAAGATGGTCAATGGCTCTTTTTCCAACGCATTTTTAGGAAGTGCTTTTTCCATTTTTACCCATCAGTTTCAGATATTTCTGCATCTCAGCTACGCTGCACAAGAACGGTGTAGGTCAGCTTACTCAATAACAATATCCTCCAGCGTTGCACTAGCAACTGCAGCGATTTCTTATAATTGTGAATAATCCTATGCGGGAAACAAGCCTGAGTGTTCCACTGTGCATATAGCACAAGTCTTTAAGAGCATATGGCACATGTTTTCAGACACTTACTACCATTATAAGAAACATCAGCCACCAATAATGGTAAAGGTCCCATATTGATTCAACATGATCAATGGCTCGACATTAAACTATGAACAACAGTAACATGGAAAACACAGAACCATCCATCACTACAAATCAGTGCTAGTTTATAGACAGCACACATGCATCTCCTGCTCAGACCTCGTCTAAAACCAGAGTAAAACAGATTAAAAATGTAGGCTGAGATCCCCATTCTTGGACAGCATGCTGCAGGTCATTAATATTGTGGAGAGGATGATTAGCATAGAACCCCCTAAATTCGTAGCAGCTTTCTTGCTGTGTAACGCAAATGGAGATAGGAGAAGTTAAAGTTCACGAAAGAGAAAATGTACATCTGCAGGACATTACTTTCGCTAAACAGACATATACCTATATTACTAATTTAACCACACTGTATCGTTGATTCTTTTTTAATTTTTTACTGAACCTAAACACACAGTTGTCAAGTAAGAACTGTTACAATTATTGAAAAGATTGTGTGTTAATTGATCAACAGCACAGGTCTACGTTTTGGTATAGTTTCCATCTTAATGTACAGATTAAAGGTTTTCTGTTCCCCTATTATTATCTCATTATAGCCCACTGCCCAGGCTATAGGGCTGTACCGGCCATTAAAGACTAAGCAAAAGACATTTTACAACTGGTATAGCCTGAGACTAAAATGCGGTTAGAGCATTTCATCCACTGAGGGTATACTGTTTTAAATTCACCATGGAAAACCGGGAAGACAAACACTGGGATGTTGGAGCGCGGTTTATATCAACTGTTACTGGCCCAACTTACTCCATTGTCTTCAAGAAAGATTCTCAATGTTCTAAGTATTCGGTATTCAGTTGCTTCCGTCATTCCTCATTAAAACGCACCCTGTTTTGGATTAGCGTGGTACATCAACACAGGCCGTTGTCTTGCACAAGATCAGAGGACTGGGACAATGACAGACTCCGGTATTTAGGATGGTACCTCAGAGTGTGGACTGTGACAGCAGCCCTGCTCCGGGGTTGGCACCACCACACCCTCCGGTTCCTGCAAAGTGTAGTCAGTTTACTGTCCAGTTTGATATCACTGTTTTGCGAGCCCCTTAAAGTAGTACAGTTAACGAGACTGGCACAACATCCAGCCTGGCATCTGGGGCGCAGAATCCACCTTTATCACTTTTGTGGCTCTGTGAATAGTCACATATTCCACCCCCTCCTCCTCAGGGTGCCCTGCATATACCTCTCCCCAGTCTATTATTCATGATTCACCCAATGTGTTACACACATACCTCGTTCTCTTGTTTTTCACATATTTATTTTCCAGTTGGTTCGTTTTATATTGTTTCTTCTGTGTTCTCCCCTCAAATAATGAATTAATTTCAATGTTGTATGTGCAATGCATCATACACCTTTGCTCACCCACAAAACATTCATGCACAGGGGCATAGATATCATTAGTACAGCAAGAGCTTGACAGAGGACACAGTTGTGTAAATGACTCACTATATGACACTCATTTTATGACAGTTATGGCTGCCTTTCTTGTACTCCATGTCAGAGGTCAAAGGAGCACGTCCTGGAGATTATTATTTTCCTCACTTATGGGTAGAGACAATTTCAAAGCAAGTATGAGCATGCGAAATTCACAAAGTTTGCTTATTCATAAATATAGAACTTTTTGGAATGTGTGCCGAATGCAAAACCAACATTTGGCGTTATGTTTTAGCACAAATGCGTCATTGCATCTATTTTGGATGTAAGAACACAATTGGTGCTAAAAAAACTACAAACCCGTACAATTTCCCAAACAGCAGCCACTCGCAATCGGTCTGTTTGCGTGCTTCAATGCGCTGACGCTAAATGTGACGGTGCAATAGCATATCATTTCGGGAATTTGGCGCAACAAGAGTAACTCAAAATTATCAAAATTATGGCAGATTCCACCAGCATAACAGAAATGTCACTAGTTGGAGATAGCGAATAGAAGCCAATGCTCCGTAACAGGTTCACTACCCCAGGTTTCTGTCTATGATCACACGAGTCTGTAGTTTTTTTGTGTTTTTTTTTAATCGAATTACAAGGCCCACCCGCCTGCATATGTATTTTTGGGGGTCGTGGTGTTTCTGCTGTCGCAACAAGGATGTATAAACTATGTCGATGACATACTAATGCGCGTAGTGACTTATTAAGGGTCCATTTCCCACACTTAGTCATCCAAGTCGCATACTGAATGACATTAACAGCTTCCTAACAGACATATTTCCTGCTACAGGAGGATTTTAGGCTTTCCTTAACGTCCGAGGAAAACAGTGATAAAAAAATAAATATATATTGCTTCCCGGAAAAATGCTAGAAATACACTGACAAGGTAAGCCGTTTGTTTGTACAAGTATGTGAGCAATGAAAACACCTTCGACTAATTTAAAATAGCATTTCCTCTGTCAAACTACCATGGGATACAGGCACGGATTTCAGGATACGCATTCTAGGACAGTAAAGATTTTTCCTGTCACGTTTATGAAATGAGTTTATATAACCATTATTTTTATACACAGTAGATATTTCACGAAAGTATGTCAAAATTTCCCAAAGTGCTGGGGGTTGTGTCTTTATAAAAATCATTGCAACATAGCATAGTGGACAGTGAAAGGATTTCTTCTATAGGCTTTCTACCAATAAGAAATAGTAAATATAGATTACTACAGGAAATAGCCCCAATCAGCAGAAGCAACACTCTTTTGAAAGGGCAGTTATCACGTTGTAAAACCACTCTGGCCATCCTATAGTATAACGATTCCAAAGGTGCTCCAGGTTGCTTTCCCTGCCGCAGGTAAGGTTACTCTAGAATTTGAGTCTGCTAAGAGATACTGCCTAGTACTGAGGAAGAATAGAGTTTAAAATAATTTTCTTATGAGATGGGAAAATTCATCTCACGTCACCCAAATATTTTGACGCAAATTCGACGCAAAACGAACTCCATATTTATACTTTGGCGTTAGACGCATCTAGCGCCAAAGTTCATGGAGTTTGCATCATTTTTCAGCGTGGACACCTTCCTTCCGTTAATGATATGCAAGGTAGGCGTTCCCGTCTAAAAAATGACTCCGAGGCATGTGCGCCATATTTATACTCCCGGGCAAAAATGACGCCCGGGAGTGGGCGGGCCCCAAAAATTGACGTCCAGCCGCTTTTGCGTCGTTTTTTTAGCACCTGGTCAGGGTAGGCGTTAAGGGACCTGTGGGCTCGGAAGGAGCCCAGAGGTGCCCTCCCATGCCCCCAGGGACACCCCCTGCCACCCTTGCCCACCCCAGGAGGACGCCCAAGGATGGAGAGACCCACCCCTGGGACATTAAGGTAAGTGCTGGTAAGTATATATTATTTTTTTTGTGGCATAGGGGGGCCTGATTTGTGCCCCCCTACATGCCACTATGCCCAATGACCATGCCCAGGGGACATAAGTCCCCTGGGCATGGCCATTGGGCTAGGGGGCATGACTCCTGTCTTTGCTAAGACAGGAGTCATTTCAATGGGGGTTGGGAGTCTAAAAAAATGGCGCAAATCGGGTTGAGGCGAAAATTTTGCCTCAGCCTGACTTGCCCCATTTTTTGGCGCCCAAGCTCCATTTTCCCCTACACCGGCGCTGCCTGGTGTAAGTCATTTTTTTTTACGCACACCAGGCAGCTCCGCCGGCTAACGCCGGCTAACGTCATTGAATAAATACGGCGCCCGCATGGCGCTTCAGAATGGCTTAGCCGGCGTTAAATTTTTTGATGCACAACTGCGTTGGCGCAGTTGTGCGTCGAAAAGTATAAATATGGCCCTTTATCTTCTGCTAAGTAAAAACTATAAATTATTAGAGCAAGATTTAAACAGAGAAGCCCGACAAAAAAGGCTCACACAACAAGTCGCAATATATATTTACAGATATCCGATGCACAGCACATACACACTACCAGTGTTTCAGAAACCTCGCAATACTCAACGCAGCTCCACATATTTACAGAATTGTACACGAATGGCCTCGATGACCATTATGAAAGGAAGCAAATCAAGTGCTGCAATGCAGGAGTACTTGAAGAGCAAAGGAACTGAGAGCACATTGTACTAATGGCTTGAGTACGAATGTGGCAGTCCTCGGACCCCCACACTCGCGGTTGCTATCATACCGACGTCTCTGACAACATACCAACATCTCTGCCAGGATCTTCGATCCCAACAGGCTGATGGTGGGGCAGGTCGAATCAGCTAGGGTGGTGCTGATTATGACCTGGTTCTGCACCTGCCTTTTCATGGCGTTTTCACTGCCATGAAAAAGCTGGCGGAGAACAGGTGCACGGGGCCTGAGTGGGGCCCCTGCACTGCCCATGCACTCGGCATGGGTAATGCAGGGGTCCCCCTGCTCAGCACCCTCGCAATGCTTACTGTCTATTGTGCAGACAGTGAGCATTGTGAGGATGATGATGCCCTCTGGGGGCGGCAGCACTGCTGCTGGCTCAATTACAAGCAGGCGACAATGCTGCTGCCACTTTCCTGCTAGGCTAATGGGCAACAACCTTGGTTTCCACCCTTCAGCACAGGGGGAAAGTCGTAATGGGCCAGAAGGGGAGGTTGCCAGTAAGGGGCCAGCCTCCCCATCAGAAGTTTGGCAGACGGGTCATCCCATCTGTCGACCCTAAGACCTGTTCCCAAATCAGTACAAGATAATTGCACACCACCTTCAAGTTGTGATGCGACTGAACAATCACATTGCAAAGTGTGCAAATGCAAGTGGTCACAGAGCATCTTGCCTCATGAATATCAAAAAGACAAGAGGCTTTTTGAGACCCATTGAGGGCACCAGCAATTGCAAGGATGGAGGCATTCCTGGACCAGCAGACCTCCAATCATGTGTTCACATTTCTTACAAGTGAACTTTTCTTAAAAAAACAGTCTGTCTTAAAAAAAAGGTTAAGTTAGTAGTAATGACATCTTAGGGAGTATGAAGTGGTTCACTGAACCCTGTCTGCTTTAACACCAAGGTGGCGCATTACAATTTACAAAGTCAAAGCTGTGCTGCAGGGATAACTTCATCCGTTTTGTGAATCAATTACGACCCAAAGTTTGGTGTTGGTAGCTGATCAATAATTTCTGACCACAATTTCAGTCTCAACCTATCCATACTTTTACTATGAGAAGCAAATGTGGGGAAAACACCCCTTTCATGCCCTCTCCTACCTACAATTCAGAATGAATCACAAAAGTTACTTTGTAAATTGGAAGTATTTTTCTAGCTCATAATATAACTTTTTTACATGAGAGAGCATGATCAGACATTAATACATTCTTTAGTGGAGGGAGAGGGTCTTGATTTTGAAGGAGAAGATGATGTAAATTGGAAAGACTTTGTCAGGAAATGGAAGGATTTTAAATCAAACATGGAAAAACTGTATTGGAATCTATCTTATATCAAGAGCCTTGTGACAAACAAAAGACACAGGTGGTCATTATGAGTCTGGCGGTCCCTGGACAGCCAGACTTGCATTGGAGGTCGGACCGCCCCACAAGTAGCAGTCTGAATTCCATATAATGACCATGGCAGAGCCACCATGGTCTGACCGTCGGCACCGCCAGGTTGCCACCAGTCGACAGCCTGGCAGTCTCAGCGGTTGCAATCCACCAGGGCAGCGCTGCAAGCCTGGAGATTACGAGTCCCCTTTCCTCCAGCTTTTGCATGGCAGTCAGTCCACCAAGCAAAGACCGGTGGAAAAGGAGTGCCGGGTGCCCCATGAGGGCCCTTGCACTGCCCATGCACTTGACATGGACAGTGCAGGGTCCCCCATGGATAGCCTTGTCGTGCTTTTCACTTCTCGATTTACGGGCAGTGAAAAGCGAGACAGGTGCTGTCACACCCGACATACAACCACGTTGCCACTGGTAATAAGGCCCTGTTCCCCGCTGGCCCAGCAGGGAACTCTTAATAGGACCGGTGGGCGGAAGACCGGCGTGGCGGTCTTCAGTGCGAATGAGTTTGGCGGGCGGCCTCCACCGCCTGCCAAACTCCTAATGAGGGCCTGCAAGGGCTTTCTAAAAAAAAAAATGTTTTTTATGCTCTTGGTGTCCCTAAAATAGACAGTAGCACCACCAACCTTTAAAAAAATGTTGTGGAGGGCAGCAGGGAGCACAGCAGCCCCTTAACAACATAAAAATCGCATTAAGGGGCTCATTAGTAGTTTGGCTCTCTGACTCTCAGACCACCAATCCCACGGGCATTAGGCTACCGTAATACCGGGGGCCTCACCCTCGTCGTATTATAATATTTCCACTGGGCTGACCTGTGGAGACATTGTATTACATCGATCCTGCTGGTTAGCCCGGCGGAAACAGTGCCACAGCATAGGTCTTGGCTCCTTTGAGGGAGCCAAAGCCAATGCCAATGCACAAAACACCCTCAGAATGCACACTGTCTGCAGAGTAGACAGGGCACATTACGAGAGTGCTGGCAGGAGGGCCCCTGGACTTCCCATGCCTCAGGCATGGGAAGTGCAAGGGGCCCCTTTTCGGCCTCCAGCACTGACATTCCGCCAGCCATTCCACGGCAGTGAAACTACCATGGAAAGGCTGGAAGAAAGTGGACTTGTGATCGGCATGGCAGTGCTGCCATGGGCACCGCTATGGCTGACCACGACTCCAACCACTGCAAACCTGTTGGAATCTGTGATCCTAGGGGTGGCAGTGGTCCCCTGGCGTCCGACCACCAGGGTTGTAGATACCAGTCACACCACTAGGAGTGCAGTGGTCTGACCACCACTGTGAGTTTGGTGGTCTTTAGACCGCCAAACTCGTAATGAGCTTCTAAGTCTCCTAGGTCCTTGAATCCATGACCCCAGGAGAGCTTACCTTTATTTTCAAAACACATTGAGCTAGTGCTGTATGCTCTTCACCTGGAGTGTAGGGACCCCTTGTGGTTGGTTCTAGAGCTGTATTTCTTGCCCTTCAATGTGAATTTTTTTTTTCTTTCTTTAAAAAAAAGCTTTATTTAAATATTTTGTGACAATCACTATTATTAAACTTTGCAATTTGTCACTGTATAAAACATACATTTGATTATTGTTATTGGTGACTTTTTTGACAAAACCAATGGGTCTGCCTTATATATTTTGAAATGCTGACCCCTTTATAAAGCCAATAGTCCCACTTTTTATATTTGGGCATGCTGAACCTTTGACAAAGTCACTAGATCTGTCTCACTTAAAATGACACCCTGTAAAAGGGGTGCCGGGTGTCCCATGGGGGCCCTTGCACTGCCCATGCACTTGACATGGGCAGTGCACGGTCCCCCATGGATAACCCTGTCATGCTTTTCACTGTCCGATTTACAGGCATTGAAAAGCGGGACAGGTGCTGTTTCACCCGACGCACCACCACATTGCCTCTGGCTCAATTATGAGCCAGCATGAATAATAAGGCCCTGTTCCCCGCTGGCACAGCAGGGAACTCTTAATAGGACCAGTGGGTGGAAGACCGGTGTGGCAGTCTTAAGTGAGAATGAGTTTGGCAGGCGTCCTCTGCTGCCCACCAAACTCATAATGAGGGGCTGCAAGGGCTTTTTAATATTTTTTTTTTTTATGCTTGTGGTGTCCCTAAAATAGACAGGAGCACGGACCGGCCTTTGTTGTGGAGGGCAGCAGGGAAAACAGCAGCCCCTGAACAACATTTAAAAAAATTAATTAAGGGGCTCATTAGGAGTTTGGCTCTCTGACTCTCAGATCGCCAGTCCCACGGGGGTGAGGCTGCTGTAATACCGAGGGCCTCACCCTCGTCCTATTACGATGTTTCCACTGGGCTGGTGGAAACATTGTATTACAACATTCCTGCCGGTTAGCCCGGTGGAAACAGCGCCACAGCAGAGGTCTTGGCTCCCTTGTGGGAGCCAATGCCAATGCTAATGCACAAAGCACCCTCAGAATGCACACTGTCTGCAGAGTAGACATGGCACATTACGAGACTGCTGGCAGGAGGGCCCCTGCACTGCCCATGCCTTAGGCATGGGAAGTGCAGCAGCTCCTTTTTGGCTTCTATCACTGACATTCCACCAGCCGTTCCATGGCAGTGAAACTACCATGGAAAGGCAGGAAGAAAGTGTACTTGTGATCAGCATGGCGGTGCTGCCATGGACAGCGCTTTGGTTGACCACGACTCCGACCACCGCCACCTGTAGGAATCTGTGATCCTAGTGGTGGCAGTGGTCCCGGGCGTCTGACCGCCAGGATTGTAGATACCATTCGCACCACCAGGAGTGCGGTGGTCTGACCGCCACTGTGAGTTTGGTGGTCTTAAGACCGCCAAACTTGTAATGAGCCCCTAAGTCTCCTAGGTCCTTGAATCCATGACCCCAGGAGAGCTTGCCTTTATTTTCAAAACACATTGAGCTAGTGCTGTATGCTCTTAAGCTGGAGTGTAGGGACCCCTTTGGTTGATTCTAGAGCTGTATTATTTGCCTTTCAATGTGAAAAAATATGTTGTTTTAAAAAAAAGCTTTATTGAAATATTTTGTGACAATCACTATTATTAAACCTTAAAATGTGTGACTGTATAAAACGTTCATTTAATTATTGTTATTGGTGACTTTTTTGACAAAACCAATGGGTCTGCCTTATAAATGTTGAAATGCTGACCCCTCTATAAAGCCAATAGTCCCACTTTTTATGTTTGGGCATGCTGATCCTTTGACAAAGCCACTAGATCTGTCTCACTTAACATGACACCCTGGAAACGGGGTGCCGGGTGCCCATGGGGGCCCTTGCACTGTCCATGCACTTGACATGGGCAGTGCAGGGTCCCCCATGGATAGCCCCGTCATGCTTTTCACTGCCCGATTTACGGGCATTGAAAAGTGGGACAGGTGCTGTTTCACCCGACACACCACCACATTGACTCTGGCTCAATTATGAGCCAGCATGAATAATAAGGCCCTGTTCCCTGCTGGCACAGCAGGTAACTCTTAATAGGACCAGTGGGCGGAAGACCAGTGTGGCAGTCTTAAGTGAGAATGAGTTTGACAGGCGTTCTCTGCCGCCCACCAAACTCATAATGAGGGGCTCTAAGGGCTTTTTAAAAAAAATGTTTTTTGATGCTTGTGGTGTCCCTAAAATAGACAGGAGCACCACCAACCTTTGTTGTGGAGGGCAGCAGGGAGAACAACAGCCCCTTAACAACATTAAAAAAATTAATTAAGGGGCTCATTAGGAGTTTGGCTCTCTGACTCTCAGATCACCAGTCCTACGGGGGTGAGGCTGCCGTAATACCGGGGGCCTCACCCTCCTCCTATTACGATGTTTCCACTGGGCTGGTGGAAACATTGTATTACAACGTTCCTGCCGGTTAGCCTGGCGGAAACAGCGCCACAGCAGAGGTCTTGGCTCCCTTGAGGGAGCCAAGGCCAATGCTAATGCACAAAGCACCCTCGGAATGTACACAGTCTGCAGAGTAGACAGGACACATTACGAGACTGCTGACAGGTGGGCCCCTGTACTGCCTATGCCTTAGGCATGGGAAGTGCAGCGGCCCCTTTTTGGCCTCCATCACTGACATTCCACCAGCCGTTCCATGGCAGTGAAACTACCATGGAAAGGCAGGAAGAAAGTGTACTTGTGATCAGCATGGAGGTGCTACCCTGGACAGCGATGTGGTTGACCACGACACGGACCACCGCCACCTGTTGGAATCTGTGATCCTAACGGTGGCAGTTGTCCCGGGCGCCTGACCACCAGGGTTGTAGATACCAGTCGAACCACCAGGAGTGCGGTGGTCTGACCGCCACTGTGAGTTTGGTGGTCTTAAGACCGCCAAACTCGTAATGAACCCCTAAGTCTCCTAGGTCCTTGAATCCATGACCCCAGGAGAGCTTGCCTTTATTTTCAAAACACATTGAGCTGGTGCTGTATGCTCTTAAGCTGGAGTGTAGGGACCCCTTTGGTTGATTCTAGAGCTGTATTTTTTGCCCTTAAATTTGAAAAAATATGTTGTTTTTTTAAAAAGCTTTATTGAAACATTTTGTGACAATCACTATTATTCAACCTTACAATTTGTGATTGTATAAAATGTTCATTTAATTATTGTTATTGGTGACTTTTTTTGACAAAACCAATGGGTCTGCCTTATATATGATGAAATGCTGACTGCTCTATAAAGCCAACAGTCCCACTTTTTATATTTGGGCATGCTGATCCTTTGACAAATCCACTAGGTCTGCCTCACTTAAAATGACACCCTTTGAATTGTTCCATGACATAGCCAGTCATATATGTATATTTCTGTGAACACACACACACACACACACACACACACACACAAAGTGTGGGGAGTTTCCATTGAAAAGGCATTATTTATTTGCTGAGAACTTCGTCTCCATTTGCTGAATCTGAGCACAAGTTTTAAACGTTTCAAAAGGCAAATTCATCCACACTTGGCTCTTCATGGCAATTTATGTGTAGATCGACCAAGCAGGTGGTCTAAAAACCAGGGGAGGGGATTAAAAAGTCTCCTTTCACATTTTAACTCCCATAGGATTCTTTGCTTCTTAATACACAAATGACTGAACAGAATTACATCAAACTTGGCACTAAGAACAACTTTGCTTGGTTTGGTGTAAACTCCATTCAGAAGTTTCCAAGAAATTACTGTTTAAAATGTGCTCCAGTATGGCTTAAAGAGGCTATAATTTAGAGATATCCGAACTGTTAAATTTGTGGATCTTCTAAGGATTAGCTAACCCTTGCTAACACTTAAAGGATTAGCAAAGTCTGTTAAAAAAATAGAGGCACTCCTTTGGTCTAGGAAAATTTGTATCCCATTGGCCATTGCACATTTGAGAACATGGCTACCGAGTTGACAATCTTCCTCAATCTGATTGCCCGGCTATCACAAAAAATGCAGTTCTGGTTGCCACTGAGAACCATGCTGTGAATATTAAAAACAATTAGAGAAGAAGGGGGCATGCTTAGATTACCCTGACCGCATGCTCATGTGGAGGGCCCAAATGAACCCTCTGCATGAAATGATATTAAAACATGTTTTTTTGTTAAGAAGTTCTTTAATCCAGTGCCAGTTTTGCAAATCCTAGACCATCTGTGGATTGAACCGACCTTACTTGGATTTTTGGATTTGCAATTTTGGCACTGGATTCAAGAACTCTGTAAACGTTTTAAGAAACTAATTTGATGCCCTACAGCTGCACAACTTCAGAGTTTGTGGAGGATTTATGAATCAAATTAAAAAATAAAGGCATACCATTTGGGAGGGAGCCTTTTCATCCCCTTGCCCATTGCACATTCACAAATTCAGCTGCAGCATCTCTAATCCACCTTGCTTTGATTGGCCAAATGTCACAGAAATATTTCTGCTGAACATAACATTTTGAGTGTGAGTTATGGTTTGCATGGTTGTTTTACAAGTTATGGATTTTGGTCCTAGCCACAACTTGTGCATTTCAGTGTTTTTTGGCTTTAAATTTGAACCAAAACAGGATGCTAAATGGATGTTACATGAGTTCCTTAGGTTTTTGCAAACACATATTGAGGTGTTATATAACAAAATCTAAATCCGACATCAATTTATGTTTTGCAATTTCCCTTTTTAGTGGAAAAAATATATGTAATAGTGACTGCAATAGTGTCAGTGTAGATATGGTCATGTTCTGTCTATAGAAAAGGCACCTTTTATTTTCCTAATAGTTTTGGTGATGTTTGACGAATCTGCCCAAAACCTCTGTTGGTTCTTCGTATGGCAAGCTTGGGAAGATACTTAACCAGGGCTACACTCTAAATGTAGTTATAGATAAAGTTCTATTCAATCTGCCTTTTGCACCACATATGTTTTCCACAGTAGAAGAAGTGGCTGCAGGGGAACATTGCCTGATAGTGTGGACCACAATTTCCTCAATCAACCTACTGTAAGGCCAAAAGTATATTATTATAAAGAACAGCAATGAGCTTACAAACATCAAAACTATGAAGCTTCATGACAGTTATTATGAAATTACGCTGAGGAAAAATACTAGCAAATGGGGCCAGAGGCCTGAAAACTATTCCTGCAAACCACCACCAGCCAACATAAATCACAATAACAGAAGGAAACATTAGCCACCAAGAGGGACACTAAAAAATTGCCTCTTGGAGATTAGCCATTTTCCTTAAAGGATTTCCAAACACACAAATAGATTTCTAAAATTTCAAAACAAGAGCAAACTAAACCTTGAAGCTATACCTAAAATTTGGAAAAGTACAATCAGCTCAGAGCACTATCAAGTATGGGCAAGTATCAGCTAATCTTAATGTGAGAAATCACTAAGGGGAATCATAGTCGTTCAGACCCTGAGAATATATCATTGTAAATTGCTTCAATGATGGAACTAAAGGGTAGGCACAGTCCCCAGGAAAAATTCTGTGAATGAACTCCCCAACTAGCTATCAGAGAAAGGTGAAAAAAGAGGCTGATCCCTCTCTTGCCTTTCTTTACAGTAACCCTTGTGTCTAAGCAAAGGGAGGCAAGAGAAAATTGTTCACTTTAAAGAAGAAAGTTCTATTGCAGTTAAGATATTGGGTACATATGTTACCCAGCTTGATAAACAAATGATTTATTTGAGGCTGAGATGGGTGAAAAGGAGGAGTTTAAAAACCGGTAGACAACAGTATAACATTGATATCAATAGCTGTTGTTTGAGGCCTGCAATTTCATTTTGCTCCCAGCTGAGTGAGTGGGCAGACAGTTCTTCATTATTATTAGAAATGGGGTCTTTCGTTGGCAGTCCGGTTACGCCCTGGTCAGAGCCCCACAAGTCACCCCATCTTGGATTCCCTTAGGTGTCTAATTTTCAAAAATGCACTGGTTTGCTAGGTTTCCACAGGTGCCGGCTGAGCTAGAGGCCAAAATCCACAGGTAGGCACTTTGTGAAAAACACACCTCTGTTTTCTGTGAAAAAATGTGATGTGTCCACGTTGTGTTTTGGGCCATTTCCTTTTGTGGGCGCTAGGCCTATCCACACAAGTGAGGTACCATTTTTAACGGGAGACTTGGGGGAACACTGGCTGGATGGAAATTTGTGGCTAATCTCAGATTCCAGAACTTTCTGTCACCAAAATGAGAGGAAAAAGTGTTTTTTTGGCCAAATTTTGAGGTTTGCAAAAGGAATCTAGGTAACAGAACCTGGTCAGAGCCCCACAAGTCACCCCATCTTGGATTCCCCTAGGTGTCTAGTTTTAAAAAATGCGCTGGTTTGCTAGGTTTTCTCAGGTGCCGACTGAGCTAGAGGCCAAAATCCACAGGTAGGCACTTTGTAAAAAACACCTCTGATTCTGTGAAAAAATGTGATGTGTCCACGTTGTGTTTTGGGCCATTTCCTTTAGTGGGCGCTAGGCCTACCCACACAAGTGGGGTACCATTTTTATTGGGAGACTTGGGGGAACACTGGGTGGAAGAAAATTAGTGGCTCCTCTCAGATTCCAGAAATTTCTGTCACCGAAATGAGAGGAAAAGGTTTTTTGGGTCAAATTTTGAGGTTTGCAAAGGATTCTGGGTAACAGAACCTGGTCAGAGCCCCACAAGTCACCCCATCTTGGATTCCCCTAGGTGTCTAGTTTTCAAAAATGCGCTGGTTTGCTAGGTTTCCCCAAGTGCCAGCTGAGCTCTAGGCCAAAATCCACAGGTAGGCACTTTGTAAAAAACACCTCTGTTTTCTGTGAAAAAATGTGATGTGTCCACGTTGTGTTTTGGGCCATTTCCTTTCGTGGGCTCTAGGCCTACCCACACAAGTGAGGTACCATTTTTATCGGGAGACTTGGGGGAACGCTGGGTGGAAGGAAATTCGTGGCTCCTCACAGATTCCAGAACTTTCTGTCACCGAAATGTGAGGAAAAAGTGTTTTATTGGTCCAATTTTGAGGTTTGCAAAGGATTAAGGGTAACAGAACCTGGTCAGAGCCCCAGAAGTCAACCCATCTTGGATTCCCCTAGGTGTCTAGTTTTCACAAATGTTTGGGTTTGCTAGGTTTCCTCAGGTGCCGGCTGAGCGAGAGGCCAAAATCTACAGGTAGGCACTTTGTAAAAAACACCTCTGTTTTCTGTGAAAAAATGTGATGTGTCAACGTTGTGTTTTGGGCCATTTCTTTTCGTGGGCGCAAGGCCTACCCACACAAGTGAGGTACCATTTTTATTGGGAGACATGGGGGAACGCTGGGTGGAAGAAAAGTTGTGGCTCCTCTCAGATTCCAGAACTTTCTGTCATCGAAATGAGAGGAAAAGGTGTTTTTTTGGTCAAATTTTGTGGTTTGTAAAGGATTCTGGGTAACAGAACCTGGTCAGAGCCCCACAAGTCACCCCATCTTGGATTCCCCTAGGTGTCTAGTTTTCACAAATGCACTGGTTTGCTAGGTTTCCACAGGTGCCGGCTGAGCTAGAGGCCAAAATCCACAGGTAGGCACTTTGTGAAAAACACCTCTGTTTTCTGTGGAAAAAATGTGATGTGTCCACGTTGTGTTTTGGGCCATTTCCTTTAGTGGGCGCTAGGCCTACCCACACAAGTGAGGTACCATTTTTAACAGTAGACTTGGGGGAACGCTGGCTGGATGGAAATTTGTGGCTCATCTCAGATTCCAGAACTTTCTGTCACCGAAATGAGAGGAAAAAGTGTTTTTTTGGCCAAATTTTGAGGTTTGCAACGGATTCTGGGTAACAGAACCTGGCCAGAGCCCCACAAGTCACACCATCTTGGATTCCCTTAGGTGTCTAGTTTTCAAAAATGCACTGGTTTGCTAGGTTTCCTCAGGTGCCGGCTGAGCTAGAGGCCAAAATCCACAGGTAGGTACTTTGTGAAAAACACCTCTGTTTTCTGTGAAAAAATTTAATGTGTCCACGTTGTGTTTTGGGCCATTTCCTGTCGTGGGCGCTAGGCCTACCCAAACAAGTGAGGTACCATTTGTAACGGGAGACTTGGGGGAACGCTGGCTGGATGGAAATTTGTGGCTCATCTCAGATTCCAGAACTTTCTGTCACCGAAATGAGAGGAAAAAGTGTTTTTTTGGCCAAATTTTGAGGTTTGCAAAGGATTCTGGGTAACAAAACCTGGTCAGAGCCCCACAAGTCACCCCATCTTGGATTCCCCTAGGTGTCTAGTTTTAAAAAATGCACCGGTTTGCTAGGTTTCCCCAAGTGCCGGCTGAGCTAGAGGCCAAAATCCACAGGTAGGCACTTTGTAAAAAACACCTCTGTTTTCTGTGAAAAAATGTGATGTGTACATGTTGTGTTTTGGGCCATTTCCTTTTGTGGGCTCTAGGCCTACCCACACAAGTGAGGTACCATGTTTATCGGGAGACTTGGGGGAACACTGGGTGGAAGGAAATTTGGGGCTCCTCACAGATTCCATAACTTTCTGTCACCGAAATGAGAGGAAAAAGTGTTTTTTTGGTCAAATTTTGAGGTGTGCAAAGGATTCTAGGTAACAGAACCTGGTCAGAGCCCCACAAGTCACCCCATCTTGGATTCCCCTAGGTGTCTAGGTTTCAAAAATGTGTGGGTTTGCTAGGTTTCCACAGGTGCCGGCTGAGCGAGAGGCCAAAATCTACAGGTAGGCACTTTGTAAAAAACACCTCTGTTTTCTGTGAAAAAATGTGATGTGTCCACGTTGTGTTTTGGGCCATTTCCTTTCGTGGGTGCTAGCCCTACCCACACAAGTGAGGTACCATTTTTATTGGGAGACTTGGGGGAACGCTGGGTGGAAGAAAAGTTGTGGCTCCTCTCAGATTCCAGAACTTTCTGTCATTGAAATTAGAGGAAAAGGTGTTTTTTTGGTCAAATTTTGAGGTTTGTAAAGGATTCTGGGTAACAGAACCTGGTCAGAGCCCCACAAGTCACCCCATCTTGGGTTCCCCTAGGTGTCTAGTTTTAAAAAATGTGCTGGTTTCCTAGGTTTCCTCAGGTGCTGGCTGAGCTAGAGGCCAAAACCACAGGAAGGCACTTTGTAAAAAACACCTCTGTTTTCTGTGAAAAAATGTGATGTGTCCACGTTGTGTTTTGGGCCATTTCCTTTCGTGCGCTCTAGGCCTACCCACACAAGTGAGGTACCATTTTTATCGGGTGACTTGGGGGAACGCTGGGTGGAAGGAAATTCGTGGCTCCTCACAGATTCCAGAACTTTCTGTCACCGAAATGTGAGGAAAAAGTGTTTTATTGGTCAAATTTTGAGGTTTGCAAAGGATTCTGGGTAACAGAACCTGGTCAGAGCCCCAGAAGTCACCCCATCTTGGATTCCCCTAGGTGTCTAGTTTTCAAAAATGTGTGGGTTTGCTAGGTTTCCTCAGGTGCCGGCTGAGCGAGAGGCCAAAATCTTCAGGTAGGCACTTTGTAAAAAACACCTCTGTTTTCTGTGAAAAAATGTGATGTGTCCACGTTGTGTTTTGGGCCACTTCTTTTCGTGGGCGCTAGGCCTACCCACACAAGTGAGGTACCATTTTTATTGGGAGTCTTGGGGGAACGCTGGGTGGAAGAAAAGTTGTGGCTCCTCTCAGATTCCAGAACTTTCTGTCATCGAAATGAGAGGAAAAGGTGTTTTTTTGGTCAAATTTTGTGGTTTGTAAAGGATTCTGGGTAACAGAACCTGGTCAGAGCCCCACAAGTCACCCCATCTTGGATTCCCTTAGGTGTCTAGTTTTCAAAAATGCACTGGTTTGCTAGGTTTCCACAAGTGCCGGCTGAGCTAGAGGCCAAAATCCACAGGTAGGCAGTTTGTGAAAAACACACCTCTGTTTTCTGTGAAAAAATGTGATGTGTCCACGTTGTGTTTTGGGCCATTTCCTTTCGTGGGCGCTAGGCCTACCCACATAAGTGAGGTACCATTTTTAACGGCAGACTTGGGGGAACACTGGCTGGATGGAAATTTGTGGCTCATTTCAGATTCCAGAACTTTCTGTCACCGAAATGAGAGGAAAAAGTGTTTTATTGGTCAAATTTTGAGGTTTGCAAAGGATTCTGGGTAACATAACCTGGTCAGAGCCCCAGAAGTCACCCCATCTTGGATTTCCCTAGGTGTCTAGTTTTCAAAAATGTGTGGGTTTGCTAGGTTTCCTCAGGTGCCGGCTGAGCGAGAGGCCAAAATCTTCAGGTAGGCACTTTGTAAAAAACACCTCTGTTTTCTGTGAAAAAATGTGATGTGTCCACGTTGTGTTTTGGGCCACTTCTTTTCGTGGGCGCTAGGCCTACCCACAAAAGTGAGGTACCATTTTTATTGGGAGACTTGGGGGAACGCTGGGTGGAAGAAAAGTTGTGGCTCCTCTCAGATTCCAGAACTTTCTGTCATCGAAATGAGAGGAAAAGGTGTTTTCTTGGTCAAATTTTGTGGTTTGTTAAGGATTATGGGTAACAGAACCTGGTCAGAGCCCCACAAGTCACCCCATCATGGATTCCCCTAGGTGTCTAGTTTTAAAAAATGCACTGGTTTGCTAGGTTTCCACAGGTGCCGGCTGAGCTAGAGGCCAAAATCCACAGGTAGGCACTTTGTAAAAAACACCTCTGTTTTCAGTGAAAAAATGTGATGTGTCCATGTTGTGTTTTGGGCCATTTCCTTTCGTGGGCTCTAGGCCTACCCACACAAGTGAGGTACCATTTTTATTGGGAGACTTGGGGGAACGCTGGGTGGAAGAAAAGTTGTGGCTCCTCTCAGATTCCAGAACTTTCTGTCATCGAAATGAGAGGAAAAGGTGTTTTTTGGGTCACATTTTGAGGTTTGTAAAGGATTCTGGGTAACAGAACCTGGCCAGAGCCCCACAAGTCACACCATCTTGGATTCCCTTAGGTGTCTAGTTTTAAAAAATGCACTGGTTTGCTAGGTTTCCTCAGGTGCTGGCTGAGCTAGAGGCCAAAATCCACAGGTAGGTACTTTGTGAAAAACACCTCTGTTTTCTGTGAAAAAATGTGATGTGTCCACGTTGTGTTTTGGGCCATTTCCTGTCGTGGGCGCTAGGCCTACCCAAACAAGTGAGGTACCATTTGTAATGGGAGACTTGGGGGAACGCTGCCTGGATGGAAATTTGTGGCTCATCTCAGATTCCAGAACTTTCTGTCACCGAAATGAGAGGAAAAAGTGTTTTTTGGGCCAAATTTTGAGGTTTGCAAAGGATTCTGGGTAACAGAACCTGGTCATAGCCCCGCAAGTCACCCCATCTTGGATTCCCCTAGGTGTCTAGTTTTCAAAAATGCACCGGTTTGCTAGGTTTCCCCAAGTGCCGGCTGAGCTAGAGGCCAAAATCCACAGGCAGGTACTTTGTAAAAAACACCTCTGTTTTCTGTGAAAAAATGTGATGTGTCCATGTTGTGTTTTGGGCCATTTCCTTTCGTGGGCTCTAGGCCTACCCACACAAGTGAGGTACCATTTTTATTGGGAGACTTGGGGGAACACTGGGTGGAAGGAAATTTGTGGCTCCTCACGGATTCCATAACTTTCTGTCACCGAAATGAGAGGAAAAAGTGTTTTTTTGGTCAAATTTTGAGGTGTGCAAAGGATTCTGGGTAACAGAACCTGGTCAGAGCCCCACAAGTCACCCCATCTTGGATTCCCCTAGGTGTCTAGTTTTAAAAAATGTGTGGGTTTGCTAGGTTTCCACAGGTGCCGGCTGAGCGAGAGGCCAAAATCTACAGGTAGGCACTTTGTAAAATACACCTCTGTTTTCTGTGAAAAAATGTGATGTGTCCACGTTGTGTTTTGGGCCATTTCCTTTCGTGGGTGCTAGTCCTACCCACACAAGTGAGGTACCATTTTTATTGGGAGACTTGGGGGAACGCTGCCTGGATGGAAATTGGTGGCTCATCTCAGATTCCAGAACTTTCTGTCACCGAAATGAGAGAAAAAAGTGTTTTTTTGGCCAAATTGTGAGGTTTGCAAAGGATTCTGGGTAACAGAAACTGGTCAGAGCCCCACAAGTCACCCCATCTTGGATTCCCTTAGGTGTCTAGTTTTCAAAAATGCACTGGTTTGCTAGGTTTCCACAAGTGCCGGCTGAGCTAGAGGCCAAAATCCACAGGTAGGCAGTTTGTGAAAAACACACCTCTGTTTTCTGTGAAAAAATGTGATGTGTCCACGTTGTGTTTTGGGCCATTTCCTTTCGTGGGCGCTAGGCCTACCCACATAAGTGAGGTACCATTTTTAACGGGAGACTTGGGGGAACGCTGGCTGGATGGAAATTTGTGGCTCATCTCAGATTCCAGAACTTTCTGTCACCGAAATGAGAGGAAAAAGTGTTTTATTGGTCAAATTTTGAGGTTTGCAAAGGATTATGGGTAACAGAACCTGGTCAGAGCCCCAGAAGTCACCCCATCTTGGATTCCCCTAGGTGTCTAGTTTTCAAAAATGTGTGGGTTTGCTAGGTTTCCTCAGGTGCCGGCTGAGCGAGAGGCCAAAATCTTCAGGTAGGCACTTTGTAAAAAACACCTCTGTTTTCTGTGAAAAAATGTGATGTGTCCACGTTGTGTTTTGGGCCACTTCTTTTCGTGGGCGCTAGGCCTACCCACACAAGTGAGGTACCATTTTTATTGGGAGACTTGGGGGAACGCTGTGTGGAAGAAAAGTTGTGGCTCCTCTCAGATTCCAGAACTTTCTGTCATCGAATTGAGAGGAAAAGGTTTTTTTTGGTCAAATTTTGTGGTTTGTAAAGGATTCTGGGTATCAGAACCTGGTCAGAGCCCCACAAGTCACCCCATCGTGGATTCCCCTAGGTGTCTAGTTTTCAGAAATGCACTGGTTTGCTAGGTTTCCACAGGTGCCGGCTGAGCTAGAGGCCAAAATCCACAGGTAGGCACTTTGTGAAAAACACCTCTGTTTTCTGTGGAAAAAATGTGATGTGTCCACTTTGTGTTTTGGGCCATTTCCTTTCGTGGGCGCTAGGCCTACCCACACAAGTGAGGTACCATTTTTAACAGTAGACTTGGGGGAACGCTGGCTAGATGGAAATTTGTTGCTCATCTCAGATTCCAGAACTTTCTGTCACCGAAATGAGAGGAAAAAGTGTTTTTTTGGCCAAATTTTGAGGTTTGCAAAGGATTCTGTGTAACAGAAACTGGTCAGAGCCCCACAAGTCACCCCATCTTGGATTCCCTTAGGTGTCTAGTTTTCAAAAATGCACTGGTTTGCTAGGTTTCCACAAGTGCCGGCTGAGCTAGAGGCCAAAATCCACAGGTAGGCAGTTTGTGAAAAACACACCTCTGTTTTCTGTGAAAAAATGTGATGTGTCCACGTTTTGTTTTGGGCCATTTCCTTTCGTGGGCGCTAGGCCTACCCACATAAGTGAGGTACCATTTTTAACGGGAGACTTGGGGGAACGCTGGCTGGATGGAAATTTGTGGCTCATCTCAGATTCCAGAACTTTCTGTCACCGAAATGAGAGGAAAAAGTGTTTTTTTGGCCAAATTTTGAGGTTTGCAAAAGGAATCTGGGTAACATAACCTGGTCAGAGCCCCAGAAGTCACCCCATCTTGGATTTCCCTAGGTGTCTAGTTTTCAAAAATGTGTGGGTTTGCTAGGTTTCCTCAGGTGCCGGCTGAGCGAGAGGCCAAAATCTTCAGGTAGGCACTTTGTAAAAAACACCTCTGTTTTCTGTGAAAAAATGTGATGTGTCCACGTTGTGTTTTGGGCCACTTCTTTTCGTGGGCGCTAGGCCTACCCACAAAAGTGAGGTACCATTTTTATTGGGAGACTTGGGGGAACGCTGGGTGGAAGAAAAGTTGTGGCTCCTCTCAGATTCCAGAACTTTCTGTCATTGAAATTAGAGGAAAAGGTGTTTTTTTGGTCAAATTTTGAGGTTTGTAAAGGATTCTGGGTAACAGAACCTGGTCAGAGCCCCACAAGTCACCCCATCTTGGGTTCCCCTAGGTGTCTAGTTTTAAAAAATGTGCTGGTTTGCTAGGTTTCCTCAGGTGCTGGCTGAGCTAGAGGCCAAAACCACAGGAAGGCACTTTGTAAAAAACACCTCTGTTTTCTGTGAAAAAATGTGATGTGTCCACGTTGTGTTTTGGGCCATTTCCTTTCGTGCGCTCTAGGCCTACCCACACAAGTGAGGTACCATTTTTATCGGGTGACTTGGGGGAACGCTGGGTGGAAGGAAATTCGTGGCTCCTCACAGATTCCAGAACTTTCTGTCACCGAAATGTGAGGAAAAAGTGTTTTATTGGTCAAATTTTGAGGTTTGCAAAGGATTCTGGGTAACAGAACCTGGTCAGAGCCCCAGAAGTCACCCCATCTTGGATTCCCCTAGGTGTCTAGTTTTCAAAAATGTGTGGGTTTGCTAGGTTTCCTCAGGTGCCGGCTGTGCGAGAGGCCAAAATCTTCAGGTAGGCACTTTGTAAAAAACACCTGTGTTTTCTGTGAAAAAATGTGATGTGTCCACGTTGTGTTTTGGGCCACTTCTTTTCGTGGGCGCTAGGCCTACCCACACAAGTGAGGTACCATTTTTATTGGGAGTCTTGGGGGAACGCTGGGTGGAAGAAAAGTTGTGGCTCCTCTCAGATTCCAGAACTTTCTGTCATCGAATTGAGAGGAAAAGGTGTTTTTTTGGTCAAATTTTGTGGTTTGTAAAGGATTCTGGGTATCAGAACCTGGTCAGAGCCCCACAAGTCACCCCATCGTGGATTCCCCTAGGTGTCTAGTTTTCAGAAATGTGTGGGTTTGCTAAGTTTCCTCAGGTGCCGGCTGAGCGAGAGGCCAAAATCTACAGGTAGGCACTTTGTAAAAAACACCTCTGTTTTCTGTGAAAAAATGTGATGTGTCCACGTTGTGTTTTGGGCCATTTCTTTTTGTGGGCGCTAGGCCTACCCACACAAGTGAGGTACCATTTTTATTGGGAGACTTGGGGGAACGCTGGGTGGAAGAAAAGTTGTGGCTCCTCTCAGATTCCAGAACTTTCTGTCATCGAAATGAGAGGAAAAGGTGTTTTTTTGGTCAAATTTTGTGGTTTGTAAAGGATTCTGGGTAACAGAACCTGGTCAGAGCCCCACAAGTCACCCCATCTTGGATTCCCTTAGGTGTCTAGTTTTCAAAAATGCACTGGTTTGCTAGGTTTCCACAAGTGCCGGCTGAGCTAGAGGCCAAAATCCACAGGTAGGCAGTTTGTGAAAAACACACCTCTGTTTTCTGTGAAAAAATGTGATGTGTCCACGTTGTGTTTTGGGCCATTTCCTTTCGTGGGCGCTAGGCCTACCCACATAAGTGAGGTACCATTTTTAACGGCAGACTTGGGGGAACACTGGCTGGATGGAAATTTGTGGCTCATTTCAGATTCCAGAACTTTCTGTCACCGAAATGAGAGGAAAAAGTGTTTTATTGGTCAAATTTTGAGGTTTGCAAAGGATTCTGGGTAACATAACCTGGTCAGAGCCCCAGAAGTCACCCCATCTTGGATTTCCCTAGGTGTCTAGTTTTCAAAAATGTGTGGGTTTGCTAGGTTTCCTCAGGTGCCGGCTGAGCGAGAGGCCAAAATCTTCAGGTAGGCACTTTGTAAAAAACACCTCTGTTTTCTGTGAAAAAATGTGATGTGTCCACGTTGTGTTTTGGGCCACTTCTTTTCGTGGGCGCTAGGCCTACCCACAAAAGTGAGGTACCATTTTTATTGGGAGACTTGGGGGAACGCTGGGTGGAAGAAAAGTTGTGGCTCCTCTCAGATTCCAGAACTTTCTGTCATCGAAATGAGAGGAAAAGGTGTTTTCTTGGTCAAATTTTGTGGTTTGTTAAGGATTATGGGTAACGGAACCTGGTCAGAGCCCCACAAGTCACCCCATCATGGATTCCCCTAGGTGTCTAGTTTTAAAAAATGCACTGGTTTGCTAGGTTTCCACAGGTGCCGGCTGAGCTAGAGGCCAAAATCCACAGGTAGGCACTTTGTAAAAAACACCTCTGTTTTCTGTGAAAAAATGTGATGTGTCCATGTTGTGTTTTGGGCCATTTCCTTTCGTGGGCTCTAGGCATACCCACACAAGTGAGGTACCATTTTTATTGGGAGACTTGGGGGAACGCTGGGTGGAAGAAAAGTTGTGGCTCCTCTCAGATTCCAGAACTTTCTGTCATCGAAATGAGAGGAAAAGGTGTTTTTTGGGTCACATTTTGAGGTTTGTAAAGGATTCTGGGTAACAGAACCTGGCCAGAGCCCCACAAGTCACACCATCTTGGATTCCCTTAGGTGTCTAGTTTTAAAAAATGCACTGGTTTGCTAGGTTTCCTCAGGTGCTGGCTGAGCTAGAGGCCAAAATCCACAGGTAGGTACTTTGTGAAAAACACCTCTGTTTTCTGTGAAAAAATGTGATGTGTCCACGTTGTGTTTTGGGCCATTTCCTGTCGTGGGCGCTAGGCCTACCCAAACAAGTGAGGTACCATTTGTAATGGGAGACTTGGGGGAACGCTGCCTGGATGGAAATTTGTGGCTCATCTCAGATTCCAGAACTTTCTGTCACCGAAATGAGAGGAAAAAGTGTTTTTTTGGCCAAATTTTGAGGTTTGCAAAGGATTCTGGGTAACAGAACCTGGTCATAGCCCCGCAAGTCACCCCATCTTGGATTCCCCTAGGTGTCTAGTTTTCAAAAATGCACCGGTTTGCTAGGTTTCCCCAAGTGCCGGCTGAGCTAGAGGCCAAAATCCACAGGCAGGTACTTTGTAAAAAACACCTCTGTTTTCTGTGAAAAAATGTGATGTGTCCATGTTGTGTTTTGGGCCATTTCCTTTCGTGGGCTCTAGGCCTACCCACACAAGTGAGGTACCATTTTTATTGGGAGACTTGGGGGAACACTGGGTGGAAGGAAATTTGTGGCTCCTCACGGATTCCATAACTTTCTGTCACCGAAATGAGAGGAAAAAGTGTTTTTTTGGTCAAATTTTGAGGTGTGCAAAGGATTCTGGGTAACAGAACCTGGTCAGAGCCCCACAAGTCACCCCATCTTGGATTCCCCTAGGTGTCTAGTTTTAAAAAATGTGTGGGTTTGCTAGGTTTCCACAGGTGCCGGCTGAGCGAGAGGCCAAAATCTACAGGTAGGCACTTTGTAAAATACACCTCTGTTTTCTGTGAAAAAATGTGATGTGTCCACGTTGTGTTTTGGGCCATTTCCTTTCGTGGACGCCAGGCCTACCCACATAAGTGAGGTACCATTTTTAACGGGAGACTTGGGGGAACGCTGGCTGGATGGAAATTTGTGGCTCATCTCAGATTCCAGAACTTTCTGTCACCGAAATGAGAGGAAAAAGTGTTTTATTGGTCAAATTTTGAGGTTTGCAAAGGATTATGGGTAACAGAACCTGGTCAGAGCCCCAGAAGTCACCCCATCTTGGATTCCCCTAGGTGTCTAGTTTTCAAAAATGTGTGGGTTTGCTAGGTTTCCTCAGGTGCCGGCTGAGCGAGAGGCCAAAATCTTCAGGTAGGCACTTTGTAAAAAACACCTCTGTTTTCTGTGAAAAAATGTGATGTGTCCACGTTGTGTTTTGGGCCACTTCTTTTCGTGGGCGCTAGGCCTACCCACACAAGTGAGGTACCATTTTTATTGGGAGACTTGGGGGAACGCTGTGTGGAAGAAAAGTTGTGGCTCCTCTCAGATTCCAGAACTTTCTGTCATCGAATTGAGAGGAAAAGGTGTTTTTTTGGTCAAATTTTGTGGTTTGTAAAGGATTCTGGGTATCAGAACCTGGTCAGAGCCCCACAAGTCACCCCATCGTGGATTCCCCTAGGTGTCTAGTTTTCAGAAATGCACTGGTTTGCTAGGTTTCCACAGGTGCCGGCTGAGCTAGAGGCCAAAATCCACAGGTAGGCACTTTGTGAAAAACACCTCTGTTTTCTGTGGAAAAAATGTGATGTGTCCAAGTTGTGTTTTGGGCCATTTCCTTTCGTGGGCGCTAGGCCTACCCACACAAGTGAGGTACCATTTTTAACAGTAGACTTGGGGGAACGCTGGCTGGATGGAAATTTGTTGCTCATCTCAGATTCCAGAACTTTCTGTCACCGAAATGAGAGGAAAAAGTGTTTTTTTGGCCAAATTTTGAGGTTTGCAAAGGATTCTGGTAACAGAAACTGGTCAGAGCCCCACAAGTCACCCCATCTTGGATTCCCTTAGGTGTCTAGTTTTCAAAAATGCACTGGTTTGCTAGGTTTCCACAAGTGCCGGCTGAGCTAGAGGCCAAAATCCACAGGTAGGCAGTTTGTGAAAAACACACCTCTGTTTTCTGTGAAAAAATGTGATGAGTCCACGTTTTGTTTTGGGCCATTTCCTTTCGTGGGCGCTAGGCCTACCCACATAAGTGAGGTACCATTTTTAATGGGAGACTTGGGGGAACGCTGGCTGGATGGAAATTTGTGGCTCATCTCAGATTCCAGAACTTTCTGTCACCGAAATGAGAGGAAAAAGTGTTTTTTTGGCCAAATTTTGAGGTTTGCAAAAGGAATCTGGGTAACATAACCTGGTCAGAGCCCCAGAAGTCACCCCATCTTGGATTTCCCTAGGTGTCTAGTTTTCAAAAATGTGTGGGTTTGCTAGGTTTCCTCAGGTGCCGGCTGAGCGAGAGGCCAAAATCTTCAGGTAGGCACTTTGTAAAAAACACCTCTGTTTTCTGTGAAAAAATGTGATGTGTCCACGTTGTGTTTTGGGCCACTTCTTTTCGTGGGCGCTAGGCCTACCCACAAAAGTGAGGTACCATTTTTATTGGGAGACTTGGGGGAACGCTGGGTGGAAGAAAAGTTGTGGCTCCTCTCAGATTCCAGAACTTTCTGTCATCGAAATGAGAGGAAAAGGTGTTTTTTTGGTCAAATTTTGTGGTTTGTAAAGGATTCTGGGTAACAGAACCTGGTCAGAGCCCCACAAGTCACCCCATCTTGGATTCCCCTAGGTGTCTAGTTTTCAAAAATGCACTGGTTTGCTAGGTTTCCACAGGTGCCGGCTGAGCTAGAGGCCAAAATCCACAGGTAGGCACTTTGTAAAAAACACCTCTGTTTTCTGTGAAAAAATGTGATGTGTCCATGTTGTGTTTTGGGCCATTTCCTTTCGTGGGCTCTAGGCCTACCCACACAAGTGAGGTACCATTTTTATTGGGAGACTTGGGGGAACGCTGGGTGGAAGAAAAGTTGTGGCTCCTCTCAGATTCCAGAACTTTCTGTCATCGAAATGAGAGGAAAAGGTGTTTTTTGGGTCACATTTTGAGGTTTGTAAAGGATTCTGGGTAACAGAACCTGGCCAGAGCCCCACAAGTCACACCATCTTGGATTCCCTTAGGTGTCTAGTTTTAAAAAATGCACTGGTTTGCTAGGTTTCCTCAGGTGCTGGCTGAGCTAGAGGCCAAAATCCACAGGTAGGTACTTTGTGAAAAACACCTCTGTTTTCTGTGAAAAAATGTGATGTGTCCACGTTGTGTTTTGGGCCATTTCCTGTCGTGTGCGCTAGGCCTACCCAAACAAGTGAGGTACCATTTGTAATGGGAGACTTGGGGGAACGCTGCCTGGATGGAAATTTGAGGCTCATCTCAGATTCCAGAACTTTCTGTCACCGAAATGAGAGGAAAAAGTGTTTTTTTGGCCAAATTTTGAGGTTTGCAAAGGATTCTGGGTAACAGAACCTGGTCATAGCCCGCAAGTCACCCCATCTTGGTTTCCCCTAGGTGTCTAGTTTTCAAAAATGCACCGGTTTGCTAGGTTTCCCCAAGTGCCGGCTGAGCTAGAGGCCAAAATCCACAGGTAGGTACTTTGTAAAAAACACCTCTGTTTTCTGTGAAAAAATGTGATGTGTCCATGTTGTGTTTTGGGCCATTTCCTTTCGTGGGCTCTAGGCCTACCCACACAAGTGAGGTACCATGTTTATCGGGAGACTAGGGGGAACACTGGGTGGAAGGAAATTTGTGGCTCCTCACGGATTCCATAACTTTCTGTCACCGAAATGAGAGGAAAAAGTGTTTTTTGGGTCAAATTTTGAGGTGTGCAAAGGATTCTGAGTAACAGAACCTGGTCAGAGCCCCACAAGTCACCCCATCTTGGATTCCCCTAGGTGTCTAGTTTTCAAAAATGTGTGGGTTTGCTAGGTTTCCACAGGTGCCGGCTGAGCGAGAGGCCAAAATCTACAGGTAGGCACTTTGTAAAATACACCTCTGTTTTCTGTGAAAACATGTGATGTGTCCACGTTGTGTTTTGGGCCATTTCCTTTCGTGGGTGCTAGCCCTACCCACACAAGTGAGGTACCATTTTTATTGGGAGACTTGGGGGAACGCTGCCTGGATGGAAATTTGTGGCTCATCTCAGATTCCAGAACTTTCTGTCACCGAAATGAGAGGAAAAAGTGTTTTTTTGGCCAAATTTTGAGGTTTGCAAAGGATTCTGGGTAACAGAAACTGGTCAGAGCCCCACAAGTCACCCCATCTTGGATTCCCTTAGGTGTCTAGTTTTCAAAAATGCACTGGTTTGCTAGGTTTCCACAAGTGCCGGCTGAGCTAGAGGCCAAAATCCACAGGTAGGCAGCTTGTGAAAAACACACCTCTGTTTTCTGTGAAAAAATGTGATGTGTCCACGTTGTGTTTTGGGCCATTTCCTTTCGTGGGCGCTAGGCCTACCCACATAAGTGAGGTACCATTTTTAACGGGAGACTTGGGGGAACGCTGGCTGGATGGAAATTTGTGGCTCATCTCAGATTCCAGAACTTTCTATCACCGAAATGAGAGGAAAAAGTGTTTTTTTGGCCAAATTTTGAGGTTTGCAAAGGATTCTGGGTAACAGAAACTGGTCAGAGCCCCACAAGTCACCCCATCTTGGATTCCCTTAGGTGTCTAGTTTTCAAAAATGCACTGGTTTGCTAGGTTTCCACAAGTGCCGGCTGAGCTAGAGGCCAACATCCACAGGTAGGCAGTTTGTGAAAAACACACCTCTGTTTTCTGTGAAAAAATGTGATGTGTCCACGTTGTGTTTTGGGCCATTTCCTTTAGTGGGCGCTAGGCCTACCCACATAAGTGAGGTACCATTTTTAACGGGAGACTTGGGGGAACGCTGGCTGGATGGAAATTTGTGGCTCATCTCAGATTCCAGAACTTTCTGTCACCGAAATGAGAGGAAAAAGTGTTTTATTGGTCAAATTTTGAGGTTTGCAAACGATTCTGGGTAACATAACCTGGTCAGAGCCCCAGAAGTCACCCCATCTTGGATTTCCCTAGGTGTCTAGTTTTCAAAAATGTGTGGGTTTGCTAGGTTTCCTCAGGTGCCGGCTGAGCGAGAGGCCAAAATCTTCAGGTAGACACTTTGTAAAAAACACCTCTGTTTTCTGTGAAAAAATGTGATGTGTCCACGTTGTGTTTTGGGCCACTTCTTTTTGTGGGCGCTAGGCCTACCCACAAAAGTGAGGTACCATTTTTATTGGGAGACTTGGGGGAACGCTGGGTGGAAGAAAAGTTGTGGCTCCTCTCAGATTCCAGAACTTTCTGTCATCGAAATGAGAGGAAAAGGTGTTTTTTTGGTCAAATTTTGTGGTTTGTAAAGGATTCTGGGTAACAGAACCTGGTCAGAGCCCCACAAGTCACCCCATCTTGGATTCCCCTAGGTGTCTAGTTTTCAAGAATGCACTGGTTTGCTAGGTTTCCACAGGTGCCGGCTGAGCTAGAGGCCAAAATCCACAGGTAGGCACTTTGTAAAAAACACCTCTGTTTTCTGTGAAAAAATGTGATGTGTCCATGTTGTGTTTTGGGCCATTTCCTTTCGTGGGCTCTAGGCCTACCCACACAAGTGAGGTACCATTTTTATTGGGAGACTTGGGGGAACGCTGGGTGGAAGAAAAGTTGTGGCTCCTCTCAGATTCCAGAACTTTCTGTCATCGAAATGAGAGGAAAAGGTGTTTTTTGGGTCACATTTTGAGGTTTGTAAAGGATTCTGGGTAACAGAACCTGGCCAGAGCCCCACAAGTCACACCATCTTGGATTCCCTTAGGTGTCTAGTTTTAAAAAATGCACTGGTTTGCTAGGTTTCCTCAGGTGCTGGCTGAGCTAGAGGCCAAAATCCACAGGTAGGTACTTTGTGAAAAACACCTCTGTTTTCTGTGAAAAAATGTGATGTGTCCACGTTGTGTTTTGGGCCATTTCCTGTCGTGGGCGCTAGGCCTACCCAAACAAGTAAGGTACCATTTGTAATGGGAGACTTGGGGGAACGCTGCCTGGATGGAAATTTGTGGCTCATCTCAGATTCCAGAACTTTCTGTCACCGAAATGAGAGGAAAAAGTGTTTTTTTGGCCAAATTTTGAGGTTTGCAAAGGATTCTGGGTAACAGAACCTGGTCAGAGCCCCACAAGTCACCCCATCTTGGATTCCCCTAGGTGTCTAGTTTTCAAAAATGCACTGGTTTGCTAGGTTTCCACAGGTGCCGGCTGAGCTAGAGGCCAAAATCCACAGTTAGGCACTTTGTAAAAAACACCTCTGTTTTCTGTGAAAAAATGTGATGTGTCCATGTTGTGTTTTGGGCCATTTCCTTTCGTGGGCTCTAGGCCTACCCACACAAGTGAGGTACCATTTTTATTGGGAGACTTGGGGGAACGCTGGGTGGAAGAAAAGTTGTGGCTCCTCTCAGATTCCAGAACTTTCTGTCATCGAAATGAGAGGAAAAGGTGTTTTTTGGGTCACATTTTGAGGTTTGTAAAGGATTCTGGGTAACAGAACCTGGCCAGAGCCCCACAAGTCACACCATCTTGGATTCCCTTAGGTGTCTAGTTTTAAAAAATGCACTGGTTTGCTAGGTTTCCTCAGGTGCTGGCTGAGCTAGAGGCCAAAATCCACAGGTAGGTACTTTGTGAAAAACACCTCTGTTTTCTGTGAAAAAATGTGATGTGTCCACGTTGTGTTTTGGGCCATTTCCTGTCGTGGGCGCTAGGCCTACCCAAACAAGTGAGGTACCATTTGTAATGGGAGACTTGGGGGAACGCTGCCTGGATGGAAATTTGTGGCTCATCTCAGATTCCAGAACTTTCTGTCACCGAAATGAGAGGAAAAAGTGTTTTTTTGGCCAAATTTTGAGGTTTGCAAAGGATTCTGGGTAACAGAACCTGGTCATAGCCCCGCAAGTCACCCCATCTTGGATTCCCCTAGGTGTCTAGTTTTCAAAAATGCACCGGTTTGCTAGGTTTCCCCAAGTGCCGGCTGAGCTAGAGGCCAAAATCCACAGGTAGGCAGTTTGTGAAAAACACACCTCTGTTTTCTGTGAAAAAATGTGATGTGTCCACGTTGTGTTTTGTGCCATTTCCTTTCGTGGGCGCTAGGCCTACCCACATAAGTGAGGTACCATTTTTAACGGGAGACTTGGGGGAACGCTGGCTGGATGGAAATTTGTGGCTCATCTCAGATTCCAGAACTTTCTGTCACCGAAATGAGAGAAAAAAGTGTTTTTTTGGCCAAATTTTGAGGTTTGCAAAGGATTCTGGGTAACAGAAACTGGTCAGAGCCCCACAAGTCACCCCATCTTGGATTCCCTTAGGTGTCTAGTTTTCAAAAACGCACTGGTTTGCTAGGTTTCCACAAGTGCCGGCTGAGCTAGAGGCCAAAATCCACAGGTAGGCAGTTTGTGAAAAACACACCTCTGTTTTCTGTGAAAAAATGTGATGTGTCCACGTTGTGTTTTGGGCCATTTCCTTTCGTGGGCGCTAGGCCTACCCACATAAGTGAGGTACCATTTTTAACGGGAGACTTGGGGGAACGCTGGCTGGATGGAAATTTGTGGCTCATCTCAGATTCCAGAACTTTCTGTCACCGAAATGAGAGGAAAAAGTGTTTTATTGGTCAAATTTTGAGGTTTGCAAAGGATTCTGGGTAACAGAACCTGGTCAGAGCCCCAGAAGTCACCCCATCTTGGATTCCCCTAGGTGTCTAGTTTTCAAAAATGTGTGGGTTTGCTAGGTTTCCTCAGGTGCCGGCTGAGCGAGAGGCCAAAATCTTCAGGTAGGCACTTTGTAAAAAACACCTCTGTTTTCTGTGAAAAAATGTGATGTGTCCACGTTGTGTTTTGGGCCACTTCTTTTCGTGGGCGCTAGGCATACCCACACAAGTGAGGTACCATTTTTATTGGGAGACTTGGGGGAACGCTGGGTGGAAGAAAAGTTGTGGCTCCTCTCAGATTCCAGAACTTTCTGTCATCGAATTGAGAGGAAAAGGTGTTTTTTTGGTCAAATTTTGTGGTTTGTAAAGGATTCTGGGTATCAGAACCTGGTCAGAGCCCCACAAGTCACCCCATCGTGGATTCCCCTAGGTGTCTAGTTTTCAGAAATGCACTGGTTTGCTAGGTTTCCACAGGTGCCGGCTGAGCTAGAGGCCAAAATCCACAGGTAGGCACTTTGTGAAAAACACCTCTGTTTTCTGTGGAAAAAATGTGATGTGTCCACGTTGTGTTTTGGGCCATTTCCTTTCGTGGGCGCTAGGCCTACCCACACAAGTGAGGTACCATTTTTAACAGTAGACTTGGGGGAACGCTGGCTGGATGGAAATTTGTGGCTCATCTCAGATTCCAGAACTTTCTGTCACCGAAATGAGAGGAAAAAGTGTTTTTTTGGCCAAATTTTGAGGTTTGCAAAGGATTCTGGGTAACAGAAACTGGTCAGAGCCCCACAAGTCACCCCATCTTGGATTCCCTTAGGTGTCTAGGTTTCAAAAATGCACTGGTTTGCTAGGTTTCCACAAGTGCCGGCTGAGCTAGAGGCCAAAATCCACAGGTAGGCAGTTTGTGAAAAACACACCTCTGTTTTCTGTGAAAAAATGTGATGTGTCCACGTTTTGTTTTGGGCCATTTCCTTTCGTGGGCGCTAGGCCTACCCACATAAGTGAGGTACCATTTTTAACGGGAGACTTGGGGGAACGCTGGCTGGATGGAAATTTGTGGCTCATCTCAGATTCCAGAACTTTCTGTCACCGAAATGAGAGGAAAAAGTGTTTTTTTGGCCAAATTTTGAGGTTTGCAAAAGGAATCTGGGTAACATAACCTGGTCAGAGCCCCAGAAGTCACCCCATCTTGGATTTCCCTAGGTGTCTAGTTTTCAAAAATGTGTGGGTTTGCTAGGTTTCCTCAGGTGCCGGCTGAGCGAGAGGCCAAAATCTTCAGGTAGGCACTTTGTAAAAAACACCTCTGTTTTCTGTGAAAAAATGTGATGTGTCCACGTTGTGTTTTGGGCCACTTCTTTTCGTGGGCGCTAGGCCTACCCACAAAAGTGAGGTACCATTTTTATTGGGAGACTTGGGGGAACGCTGGGTGGAAGAAAAGTTGTGGCTCCTCTCAGATTCCAGAACTTTCTGTCATCGAAATGAGAGGAAAAGGTGTTTTTTTGGTCAAATTTTGTGGTTTGTAAAGGATTCTGGGTAACAGAACCTGGTCAGAGCCCCACAAGTCACCCCATCTTGGATTCCCCTAGGTGTCTAGTTTTCAAAAATGCACTGGTTTGCTAGGTTTCCACAGGTGCCGGCTGAGCTAGAGGCCAAAATCCACAGGTAGGCACTTTGTAAAAAACACCTCTGTTTTCTGTGAAAAAATGTGATGTGTCCATGTTGTGTTTTGGGCCATTTCCTTTCGTGGGCTCTAGGCCTACCCACACAAGTGAGGTACCATTTTTATTGGGAGACTTGGGGGAACGCTGGGTGGAAGAAAAGTTGTGGCTCCTCTCAGATTCCAGAACTTTCTGTCATCGAAATGAGAGGAAAAGGTGTTTTTTGGGTCACATTTTGAGGTTTGTAAAGGATTCTGGGTAACAGAACCTGGCCAGAGCCCCACAAGTCACACCATCTTGGATTCCCTTAGGTGTCTAGTTTTAAAAAATGCACTGGTTTGCTAGGTTTCCTCAGGTGCTGGCTGAGCTAGAGGCCAAAATCCACAGGTAGGTACTTTGTGAAAAACACCTCTGTTTTCTGTGAAAAAATGTGATGTGTCCACGTTGTGTTTTGGGCCATTTCCTGTCGTGGGCGCTAGGCCTACCCAAACAAGTGAGGTACCATTTGTAATGGGAGACTTGGGGGAACGCTGCCTGGATGGAAATTTGTGGCTCATCTCAGATTCCAGAACTTTCTGTCACCGAAATGAGAGGAAAAAGTGTTTTTTTGGCCAAATTTTGAGGTTTGCAAAGGATTCTGGGTAACAGAACCTGGTCATAGCCCCGCAAGTCACCCCATCTTGGATTCCCCTAGGTGTCTAGTTTTCAAAAATGCACCGGTTTGCTAGGTTTCCCCAAGTGCCGGCTGAGCTAGAGGCCAAAATCCACAGGTAGGCAGTTTGTGAAAAACACACCTCTGTTTTCTGTGAAAAAATGTGATGTGTCCACGTTGTGTTTTGTGCCATTTCCTTTCGTGGGCGCTAGGCCTACCCACATAAGTGAGGTACCATTTTTAATGGGAGACTTGGGGGAACGCTGGCTGGATGGAAATTTGTGGCTCATCTCAGATTCCAGAACTTTCTGTCACCGAAATGAGAGAAAAAAGTGTTTTTTTGGCCAAATTTTGAGGTTTGCAAAGGATTCTGGGTAACAGAAACTGGTCAGAGCCCCACAAGTCACCCCATCTTGGATTCCCTTAGGTGTCTAGTTTTCAAAAACGCACTGGTTTGCTAGGTTTCCACAAGTGCCGGCTGAGCTAGAGGCCAAAATCCACAGGTAGGCAGTTTGTGAAAAACACACCTCTGTTTTCTGTGAAAAAATGTGATGTGTCCACGTTGTGTTTTGGGCCATTTCCTTTCGTGGGCGCTAGGCCTACCCACATAAGTGAGGTACCATTTTTAACGGGAGACTTGGGGGAACGCTGGCTGGATGGAAATTTGTGGCTCATCTCAGATTCCAGAACTTTCTGTCACCGAAATGAGAGGAAAAAGTGTTTTATTGGTCAAATTTTGAGGTTTGCAAAGGATTCTGGGTAACAGAACCTGGTCAGAGCCCCAGAAGTCACCCCATCTTGGATTCCCCTAGGTGTCTAGTTTTCAAAAATGTGTGGGTTTGCTAGGTTTCCTCAGGTGCCGGCTGAGCGAGAGGCCAAAATCTTCAGGTAGGCACTTTGTAAAAAACACCTCTGTTTTCTGTGAAAAAATGTGATGTGTCCACGTTGTGTTTTGGGCCACTTCTTTTCGTGGGCGCTAGGCCTACCCACACAAGTGAGGTACCATTTTTATTGGGAGACTTGGGGGAACGCTGGGTGGAAGAAAAGTTGTGGCTCCTCTCAGATTCCAGAACTTTCTGTCATCGAATTGAGAGGAAAAGGTGTTTTTTTGGTCAAATTTTGTGGTTTGTAAAGGATTCTGGGTATCAGAACCTGGTCAGAGCCCCACAAGTCACCCCATCGTGGATTCCCCTAGGTGTCTAGTTTTCAGAAATGCACTGGTTTGCTAGGTTTCCACAGGTGCCGGCTGAGCTAGAGGCCAAAATCCACAGGTAGGCACTTTGTGAAAAACACCTCTGTTTTCTGTGGAAAAAATGTGATGTGTCCACGTTGTGTTTTGGGCCATTTCCTTTTGTGGGCGCTAGGCCTACCCACACAAGTGAGGTACCATTTTTAACAGTAGACTTGGGGGAACGCTGGCTGGATGGAAATTTGTGGCTCATCTCAGATTCCAGAACTTTCTGTCACCGAAATGAGAGGAAAAAGTGTTTTTTTGGCCAAATTTTGAGGTTTGCAAAGGATTCTGGGTAACAGAAACTGGTCAGAGCCCCACAAGTCACCCCATCTTGGATTCCCTTAGGTGTCTAGGTTTAAAAAATGCACTGGTTTGCTAGGTTTCCACAAGTGCCGGCTGAGCTAGAGGCCAAAATCCACAGGTAGGCAGTTTGTGAAAAACACACCTCTGTTTTCTGTGAAAAAATGTGATGTGTCCACGTTGTGTTTTGGGCCATTTCCTGTCGTGGGCGCTAGGCCTACCCAAACAAGTGAGGTACCATTTGTAATGGGAGACTTGGGGGAACGCTGCCTGGATGGAAATTTGTGGCTCATCTCAGATTCCAGAACTTTCTGTCACCGAAATGAGAGGAAAAAGTGTTTTTTTGGCCAAATTTTGAGGTTTGCAAAGGATTCTGGGTAACAGAACCTGGTCATAGCCCCGCAAGTCACCCCATCTTGGTTTCCCCTAGGTGTCTAGTTTTAAAAAATGCACCGGTTTGCTAGGTTTCCCCAAGTGCCGGCTGAGCTAGAGGCCAAAATCCACAGGTAGGTACTTTGTAAAAAACACCTCTGTTTTCTGTGAAAAAATGTGATGTGTCCATGTTGTGTTTTGGGCCATTTCCTTTCGTGGGCTCTAGGCCTACCCACACAAGTGAGGTACCATGTTTATCGGGAGACTTGGGGGAACACTGGGTGGAAGGAAATTTGTGGCTCCTCACGGATTCCATAACTTTCTGTCACCGAAATGAGAGGAAAAAGTGTTTTTTGGGTCAAATTTTGAGGTGTGCAAAGGATTCTGAGTAACAGAACCTGGTCAGAGCCCCACAAGTCACCCCATCTTGGATTCCCCTAGGTGTCTAGTTTTCAAAAATGTGTGGGTTTGCTAGGTTTCCACAGGTGCCGGCTGAGCGAGAGGCCAAAATCTACAGGTAGGCACTTTGTAAAATACACCTCTGTTTTCTGTGAAAAAATGTGATGTGTCCACGTTGTGTTTTGGGCCATTTCCTTTCGTGGGTGCTAGCCCTACCCACACAAGTGAGGTACCATTTTTATTGGGAGACTTGGGGGAACGCTGCCTGGATGGAAATTTGTGGCTCATCTCAGATTCCAGAACTTTCTGTCACCGAAATGAGAGAAAAAAGTGTTTTTTTGGCCAAATTTTGAGGTTTGCAAAGGATTCTGGGTAACAGAAACTGGTCAGAGCCCCACAAGTCTCCCCATCTTGGATTCCCTTAGGTGTCTAGTTTTCAAAAATGCACTGGTTTGCTAGGTTTCCACAAGTGCCGGCTGAGCTAGAGGCCAAAATCCACAGGTAGGCAGTTTGTGAAAAACACACCTCTGTTTTCTGTGAAAAAATGTGATGTGTCCACGTTGTGTTTTGGGCCATTTCCTTTCGTGGGCGCTAGGCCTACCCACATAAGTGAGGTACCATTTTTAACGGGAGACTTGGGGGAACGCTGGCTGGATGGAAATTTGTGGCTCATCTCAGATTCCAGAACTTTCTGTCACCGAAATGAGAGGAAAAAGTGTTTTATTGGTCAAATTTTGAGGTTTGCAAAGGATTCTGGGTAACAGAACCTGGTCAGAGCCCCAGAAGTCACCCCATCTTGGATTCACCTAGGTGTCTAGTTTTCAAAAATGTGTGGGTTTGCTAGGTTTCCTCAGGTGCCGGCTGAGCGAGAGGCCAAAATCTTCAGGTAGGCACTTTGTAAAAAACACCTCTGTTTTCTGTGAAAAAATGTGATGTGTCCACGTTGTGTTTTGGGCCACTTCTTTTCGTGGGCGCTAGGCCTACCCACACAAGTGAGGTACCATTTTTATTGGGAGACTTGGGGGAACGCTGGGTGGAAGAAAAGTTGTGGCTCCTCTCAGATTCCAGAACTTTCTGTCACCGAAATGAGAGGAAAAAGTGTTTTTTTGGCCAAATTTTGAGGTTTGCAAAGGATTCTGGGTAACAGAAACTGGTCAGAGCCCCACAAGTCACCCCATCTTGGATTCCCTTAGGTGTCTAGTTTTAAAAAATGCACTGGTTTGCTAGGTTTCCACAAGTGCCGGCTGAGCTAGCGGCCAAAATCCACAGGTAGGCAGTTTGTGAAAAACACACCTCTGTTTTCTGTGAAAAAATGTGATGTGTCCACGTTTTGTTTTGGGCCATTTCCTTTCGTGGGCGCTAGGCCTACCCACATAAGTGAGGTACCATTTTTAACGGGAGACTTGGGGTAACGCTGGCTGGAAATTTGTGGCTCATCTCAGATTCCAGAACTTTCTGTCACCGAAATGAGAGGAAAAAGTGTTTTTTTGGCCAAATTTTGAGGTTTGCAAAAGGAATCTGGGTAACATAACCTGGTCAGAGCCCCAGAAGTCACCCCATCTTGGATTTCCCTAGGTGTCTAGTTTTCAAAAATGTGTGGGTTTGCTAGGTTTCCTCAGGTGCCGGCTGAGCGAGAGGCCAAAATCTTCAGGTAGGCACTTTGTAAAAAACACCTCTGTTTTCTGTGAAAAAATGTGATGTGTCCACGTTGTGTTTTGGGCCACTTCTTTTCGTGGGCGCTAGGCCTACCCACAAAAGTGAGGTACCATTTTTATTGGGAGACTTGGGGGAACGCTGGGTGGAAGAAAAGTTGTGGCTCCTCTCAGATTCCAGAACTTTCTGTCATCGAAATGAGAGGAAAAGGTGTTTTTTTGGTCAAATTTTGTGGTTTGTAAAGGATTCTGGGTAACAGAACCTGGTCAGAGCCCCACAAGTCACCCCATCTTGGATTCCCCTAGGTGTCTAGTTTTCAAAAATGCACTGGTTTGCTAGTTTTCCACAGGTGCCGGCTGAGCTAGAGGCCAAAATCCACAGGTAGGCACTTTGTAAAAAACACCTCTGTTTTCTGTGAAAAAATGTGATGTGTCCATGTTGTGTTTTGGGCCATTTCCTTTCGTGGGCTCTAGGCCTACCCACACAAGTGAGGTACCATTTTTATTGGGAGACTTGGGGGAACGCTGGGTGGAAGAAAAGTTGTGGCTCCTCTCAGATTCCAGAACTTTCTGTCATCGAAATGAACGGAAAAGGTGTTTTTTTGGTCAAATTTTGTGGTTTGTAAAGGATTCTGGGTAACAGAACCTGGTCAGAGCCCCACAAGTCACCCCATCTTGGATTCCCCTAGGTGTCTAGTTTTAAAAAATGCACTGGTTTGCTAGGTTTCCACAGGTGCCGGCTGAGCTAGAGGCCAAAATCCACAGGTAGGCACTTTGTAAAAAACACCTCTGTTTTCTGTGAAAAAATGTGATGTGTCCATGTTGTGTTTTGGGCCATTTCCTTTCGTGGGCTCTAGGCCTACCCACACAAGTGAGGTACCATTTTTATTGGGAGACTTGGGGGAACGCTGGGTGGAAGAAAAGTTGTGGCTCCTCTCAGATTCCAGAACTTTCTGTCATCGAAATGAGAGGAAAAGGTGTTTTTTGGGTCACATTTTGAGGTTTGTAAAGGATTCTGGGTAACAGAACCTGGCCAGAGCCCCACAAGTCACACCATCTTGGATTCCCTTAGGTGTCTAGTTTTAAAAAATGCACTGGTTTGCTAGGTTTCCTCAGGTGCTGGCTGAGCTAGAGGCCAAAATCCACAGGTAGGTACTTTGTGAAAAACACCTCTGTTTTCTGTGAAAAAATGTGATGTGTCCACGTTGTGTTTTGGGCCATTTCCTGTCGTGGGCGCTAGGCCTACCCAAACAAGTGAGGTACCATTTGTAATGGGAGACTTGGGGGAACGCTACCTGGATGGAAATTTGTGGCTCATCTCAGATTCCAGAACTTTCTGTCACCGAAATGAGAGGAAAAAGTGTTTTTTTGGCCAAATTTTGACGTTTGCAAAGGATTCTGGGTAACAGAACCTGGTCATAGCCCCGCAAGTCACCCCATCTTGGTTTCCCCTAGATGTCTAGTTTTCAAAAATGCACCGGTTTGCTAGGTTTCCCCAAGTGCCGGCTGAGCTAGAGGCCAAAATCCACAGGTAGGTACTTTGTAAAAAACACCTCTGTTTTCTGTGAAAAAATGTGATGTGTCCATGTTGTGTTTTGGGCCATTTCCTTTCGTGGGCTCTAGGCCTACCCACACAAGTGAGGTACCATGTTTATCGGGAGACTTGGGGGAACACTGGGTGGAAGGAAATTTGTGGCTCCTCACGGATTCCATAACTTTCTGTCACCGAAATGAGAGGAAAAAGTGTTTTTTGGGTCAAATTTTGAGGTGTGCAAAGGATTCTGAGTAACAGAACCTGGTCAGAGCCCCACAAGTCACCCCATCTTGGATTCCCCTAGGTGTCTAGTTTTCAAAAATGTGTGGGTTTGCTAGGTTTCCACAGGTGCCGGGCTGAGCGAGAGGCCAAAATCTACAGGTAGGCACTTTGTAAAATACACCTCTGTTTTCTGTGAAAAAATGTGATGTGTCCACGTTGTGTTTTGGGCCATTTCCTTTCGTGGGTGCTAGCCCTACCCACACAAGTGAGGTACCATTTTTATTGGGAGACTTGGGGGAACGCTGCCTGGATGGAAATTTGAGGCTCATCTCAGATTCCAGAACTTTCTGTCACCGAAGTGAGATGAAAAAGTGTTTTTTTGGCCAAATTTTGAGGTTTGCAAAGGATTCTGGGTAACAGAAACTGGTCAGAGCCCCACAAGTCACCCCATCTTGGATTCCCTTAGGTGTCTAGTTTTCAAAAATGCACTGGTTTGCTAGGTTTCCACAAGTGCCGGCTGAGCTAGAGGCCAAAATCCACAGGTAGGCAGTTTGTGAAAAACACACCTCTGTTTTCTGTGAAAAAATGTGATGTGTCCACGTTGTGTTTTGGGCCATTTCCTTTCATGGGCGCTAGGCCTACCCACATAAGTGAGGTACCATTTTTAACGGGAGACTTGGGGGAATGCTGGCTGGATGGAAATTTGTGGCTCATCTCAGATTCCAGAACTTTCTGTCACCGAAATGAGAGGAAAAAGTGTTTTTTTGGCCAAATTTTGAGGTTTGCAAAGGATTCTGGGTAACAGAAACTGGTCAGAGCCCCACAAGTCACCCCATCTTGGATTCCCTTAGGTGTCTAGTTTTCAAAAATGCACTGGTTTGCTAGGTTTCCACAAGTGCCGGCTGAGCTAGAGGCCAAAATCCACAGGTAGGCAGTTTGTGAAAAACACACCTCTGTTTTCTGTGAAAAAATTTGATGTGTCCACGTTGTGTTTTGGGCCATTTCCTTTCGTGGGCGCTAGGCCTACCCACATAAGTGAGGGACCATTTTTAACGGGAGACTTGGGGGAACGCTGGCTGGATGGAAATTTGTGGCTCATCTCAGATTCCAGAACTTTCTGTCACCGAAATGAGAGGAAAAAGTGTTTTATTGGTCAAATTTTGAGGTTTGCAAACGATTCTGGGTAACATAACCTGGTCAGAGCCCCAGAAGTCACCCCATCTTGCATTTCCCTGGGTGTCTAGTTTTCAAAAATGTGTGGGTTTGCTAGGTTTCCTCAGGTGCCGGCTGAGCGAGAGGCCAAAATCTTCAGGTAGGCACTTTGTAAAAAACACCTCTGTTTTCTGTGAAAAAATGTGATGTGTCCACGTTGTGTTTTGGGCCACTTCTTTTCGTGGGCGCTAGGCCTACCCACAAAAGTGAGGTACCATTTTTATTGGGAGACTTGGGGGAACGCTGGGTGGAAGAAAAGTTGTGGCTCCTCTCAGATTCCAGAACTTTCTGTCATCGAAATGAGAGGAAAAGGTGTTTTTTTGGTCAAATTTTGAGGTTTGTAAAGGATTCTGGGTAACAGAACCTGGTCAGAGCCCCACAAGTCACCCCATCTTGGATTCCCCTAGGTGTCTAGTTTTCAAAAATGCACTGGTTTGCTAGGTTTCCACAGGTGCCGGCTGAGCTAGAGGCCAAAATCCACAGGTAGGCACTTTGTAAAAAATACCTCTGTTTTCTGTGAAAAAATGTGATGTGTCCATGTTGTGTTTTGGGCCATTTCCTTTCGTGGGCTCTAGGCCTACCCACACAAGTGAGGTACCATTTTTATTGGGAGACTTGGGGGAACGCTGGGTGGAAGAAAAGTTGTGGCTCCTCTCAGATTCCAGAACTTTCTGTCATCGAAATGAGAGGAAAAGGTGTTTTTTGGGTCACATTTTGAGGTTTGTAAAGGATTCTGGGTAACAGAACCTGGCCAGAGCCCCACAAGTCACACCATCTTGGATTCCCTTAGGTGTCTAGTTTTAAAAAATGCACTGGTTTGCTAGGTTTCCTCATGTGCTGGCTGAGCTAGAGGCCAAAATCCACAGGTAGGTACTTTGTGAAAAACACCTCTGTTTTCTGTGAAAAAATGTGATATGTCCACGTTGTGTTTTGGGCCATTTCCTGTCGTGGGCGCTAGGCCTACCCAAACAAGTGAGGTACCATTTGTAATGGGAGACTTGGGGGAACGCTGCCTGGATGGAAATTTGTGGCTCATCTCAGATTCCAGAACTTTCTGTCACCGAAATGAGAGGAAAAAGTGTTTTTTTGGCCAAATTTTGAGGTTTGCAAAGGATTCTGGGTAACAGAACCTGGTCATAGCCCCGCAAGTCACCCCATCTTGGATTCCCCTAGGTGTCTAGTTTTCAAAAATGCACCGGTTTGCTAGGTTTCCCCAAGTGCCGGCTGAGCTAGAGGCCAAAATCCACAGGTAGGTACTTTGTAAAAAACACCTCTGTTTTCTGTGAAAAAATGTGATGTGTCCATGTTGTGTTTTGGGCCATTTCCTTTCGTGGGCTCTAGGCCTACCTACACAAGTGAGGTACCATGTTTATCGGGAGACTTGGGGGAACACTGGGTGGAAGGAAATTTGTGGCTCCTCACGGATTCCATAATTTCTGTCACCGAAATGAGAGGAAAAAGTGTTTTTTTTTTTTCAAATTTTGAGGTGTGCAAAGGATTCTGGGTAACAGAACCTGGTCAGAGCCCCACAAGTCACCCCATCTTGGATTCCCCTAGGTGTCCAGTTTTCAAAAATGTGTGGGTTTGCTAGGTTTCCACAGGTGCCGGCTGAGCGAGAGGCCAAAATCTACAGGTAGGCACTTTGTAAAATACACCTCTGTTTTCTGTGAAAAAATGTGATGTGTCCACGTTGTGTTTTGGGCCATTTCCTTTCGTGGGTGCTAGCCCTACCCACACAAGTGAGGTACCATTTTTATTGGGAGACTTGGGGGAACGCTGCCTGGATGGAAATTTGTGGCTCATCTCAGATTCCAGAACTTTCTGTCACCGAAATGAGAGAAAAAAGTGTTTTTTTGGCCAAATTTTGAGGTTTGCAAAGGATTCTGGGTAACAGAAACTGGTCAGAGCCCCACAAGTCACCCCATCTTGGATTCCCTTAGGTGTCTAATTTTCAAAAATGCACTGGTTTGCTAGGTTTCCACAAGTGCCGGCTGAGCTAGAGGCCAAAATCCACAGGTAGGCAGTTTGTGAAAAACACACCTCTGTTTTCTGTGAAAAAATGTGATGTGTCCACGTTGTGTTTTGGGCCATTTCCTTTCGTGGGCGCTAGGCCTACCCACATAAGTGAGGTACCATTTTTAACGGGAGACTTGGGGGAACGCTGGCTGGATGGAAATTTGTGGCTCATCTCAGATTACAGAACTTTCTGTCACCGAAATGAGAGGAAAAAGTGTTTTATTGGTCAAATTTTGAGGTTTGCAAAGGATTCTGGGTAACAGAACCTGGTCAGAGCCCCAGAAGTCACCCCATCTTGGATTCACCTAGGTGTCTAGTTTTAAAAAATGTGTGGGTTTGCTAGGTTTCCTCAGGTGCCGGCTGAGCGAGAGGCCAAAATCTTCAGGTAGGCACTTTCTAAAAAACACCTCTGTTTTCTGTGAAAAAATGTGATGTGTCCACGTTGTGTTTTGGGCCACTTCTTTTCGTGGGCGCTAGGCCTACGCACACAAGTGAGATACCATTTTTATTGGGAGACTTGGGGGAACGCTGGGTGGAAGAAAAGTTGTGGCTCCTCTCAGATTCCAGAACTTTCTGTCACCGAAATGAGAGGAAAAAGTGTTTTTTTGGCCAAATTTTGAGGTTTGCAAAGGATTCTGGGTAACAGAAACTGGTCAGAGCCCCACAAGTCACCCCATCTTGGATTCCCTTAGGTGTCTAGTTTTCAAAAATGCACTGGTTTGCTAGGTTTCCACAAGTGCCGGCTGAGCTAGCGGCCAAAATCCACAGGTAGGCAGTTTGTGAAAAACACACCTCTGTTTTCTGTGAAAAAATGTGATGTGTCCACGTTTTGTTTTGGGCCATTTCCTTTCGTGGGCGCTAGGCCTACCCACATAAGTGAGGTACCATTTTTAACGGGAGACTTGGGGGAACGCTGGCTGGAAATTTGTGGCTCATCTCAGATTCCAGAACTTTCTGTCACCGAAATGAGAGGAAAAAGTGTTTTTTTGGCCAAATTTTGAGGTTTGCAAAAGGAATCTGGGTAACATAACCTGGTCAGAGCCCCAGAAGTCACCCCATCTTGGATTTCCCTAGGTGTCTAGTTTTCAAAAATGTGTGGGTTTGCTAGGTTTCCTCAGGTGCCGGCTGAGCGAGAGGCCAAAATCTTCAGGTAGGCACTTTGTAAAAAACACCTCTGTTTTCTGTGAAAAAATGTGATGTGTCCACGTTGTGTTTTGGGCCACTTCTTTTCGTGGGCGCTAGGCCTACCCACAAAAGTGAGGTACCATTTTTATTGGGAGACTTGGGGGAACGCTGGGTGGAAGAAAAGTTGTGGCTCCTCTCAGATTCCAGAACTTTCTGTCATCGAAATGAGAGGAAAAGGTGTTTTTTTGGTCAAATTTTGTGGTTTGTAAAGGATTCTGGGTAACAGAACCTGGTCAGAGCCCCACAAGTCACCCCATCTTGGATTCCCCTAGGTGTCTAGTTTTCAAAAATGCACTGGTTTGCTAGTTTTCCACAGGTGCCGGCTGAGCTAGAGGCCAAAATCCACAGGTAGGCACTTTGTAAAAAACACCTCTGTTTTCTGTGAAAAAATGTGATGTGTCCATGTTGTGTTTTGGGCCATTTCCTTTCGTGGGCTCTAGGCCTACCCACACAAGTGAGGTACCATTTTTATTGGGAGACTTGGGGGAACGCTGGGTGGAAGAAAAGTTGTGGCTCCTCTCAGATTCCAGAACTTTCTGTCATCGAAATGAACGGAAAAGGTGTTTTTTTGGTCAAATTTTGTGGTTTGTAAAGGATTCTGGGTAACAGAACCTGGTCAGAGCCCCACAAGTCACCCCATCTTGGATTCCCCTAGGTGTCTAGTTTTCAAAAATGCGCTGGTTTGCTAGGTTTTCTCAGGTGCCGGCTGAGCTAGAGGCCAAAATCCACAGGTAGGCACTTTGTAAAAAACACCTCTGTTTTCTTTGAAAAAATGTGATGTGTCCACGTTGTGTTTTGGGCCACTTCTTTTCGTGGGCGCTAGGCCTACCCACAAAAGTGAGGTACCATTTTTATTGGGAGACTTGGGGGAACGCTGGGTGGAAGAAAAGTTGTGGCTCCTCTCAGATTCCAGAACTTTCTGTCATCGAAATGAGAGGAAAAGGTGTTTTTTTGGTCAAATTTTGTGGTTTGTAAAGGATTCTGGGTAACAGAACCTGGTCAGAGCCCCACAAGTCACCCCATCTTGGATTCCCCTAGGTGTCTAGTTTTCAAAAATGCACTGGTTTGCTAGGTTTCCACAGGTGCCGGCTGAGCTAGAGGCCAAAATCCACAGGTAGGCACTTTGTAAAAAACACCTCTGTTTTCTGTGAAAAAATGTGATGTGTCCATGTTGTGTTTTGGGCCATTTCCTTTCGTGGGCTCTAGGCCTACCCACACAAGTGAGGTACCATTTTTATTGGGAGACTTGGGGGAACGCTGGGTGGAAGAAAAGTTGTGGCTCCTCTCAGATTCCAGAACTTTCTGTCATCGAAATGAACGGAAAAGGTGTTTTTTTGGTCAAATTTTGTGGTTTGTAAAGGATTCTGGGTAACAGAACCTGGTCAGAGCCCCACAAGTCACCCCATCTTGGATTCCCCTAGGTGTCTAGTTTTCAAAAATGCGCTGGTTTGCTAGGTTTTCTCAGGTGCCGGCTGAGCTAGAGGCCAAAATCCACAGGTAGGCACTTTGTAAAAAACACCTCTGTTTTCTTTGAAAAAATGTGATGTGTCCACGTTGTGTTTTGGGCAATTTCCTTTAGTGGGCGCTAGGCCTACCTACACAAGTGGGGAACCATTTTTATTGGGAGAATTGGGGGAACGCTGGGTGGAAAACAATTAGTGGCTCCTCTCAGATTCCAGAACTTTCTGTCACCGAAATGAGAGGAAAAGATGTTTTTTGGCCAAATTTTGAGGTTTGCAAAGGATTCTGGGTAACAGAACCTGGTCAGAGCCCCACAAGTCACCCCATCTTGGATTCCCCTAGGTGTCTAGGTTTCAAAAATGCGCTGGTTTGCTAGGTTTCCCCAGGTGCCAGCTGAGCTCTAGGCCAAAATCCACAGGTAGGCACTTTGTAAAAAACACCTCTGTTTTCTGTGAAAAAATGTGATGTGTCCACGTTGTGTTTTGGGCCATTTCCTTTCGTGGGCTCTAGGCCTACCCACACAAGTGAGGTACCATTTTTATCGGGAGACTTGGGGGAACGCTGGGTGGAAGAAAAGTTGAGGCTCCTCTCAGATTCCAGAACTTTCTGTCATCGAAATGAGAGGAAAAGGTGTTTTTTGGGTCACATTTTGAGGTTTGTAAAGGATTCTGGGTAACAGAACCTGGCCAGAGCCCCACAAGTCACACCATCTTGGATTCCCTTAGGTGTCTAGTTTTAAAAAATGCACTGGTTTGCTAGGTTTCCTCAGGTGCCGGCAGAGCTAGAGGCCAAAATCCACAGGTAGGTACTTTGTGAAAAACACCTCTGTTTTCTGTGAAAAAATGTGATGTGTCCACGTTGTGTTTTGGGCCATTTCCTGTCGTAGGAGCTAGGCCTACCCACACAAGTGAGGTACCATTTTTAACGGGAGACTTGGGGGAAAGCTGGCTGGATGGACAATTGTGGCTCCTCTCAGATTCCAGAACTTTCTGTCACCGAAATGAGAGGAAAAAGTGTTTTTTTTGGCCAAATTTTGAGGTTTGCAAAGGATTCTGGGTAACAGAAACTGGTCAGAGCCCTACAAGTCACCCCATCTTGGATTCCCTTAGGTGTCTAGTTTTCAAAAATGCACTGGTTTGCTAGGTTTCCACAAGTGCCGGCTGAGCTAGAGGCCAAAATCCACAGGTAGGCAGTTTGTGAAAAACACACCTCTGTTTTCTGTGAAAAAATGTGATGTGTCCACGTTGTGTTTTGGGCCATTTCCTTTCGTGGGCGCTAGGCCTACCCACATAAGTGAGGTACCATTTTTAACGGGAGAATTGGGGGAACGCTGGCTGGATGGAAATTTGTGGCTCATCTCAGATTCCAGAACTTTCTGTCACCGAAATGAGAGGAAAAAGTGTTTTATTGGTCAAATTTTGAGGTTTGCAAAGGATTCTGGGTAACAGAACCTGGTCAGAGCCCCAGAAGTCACCCCATCTTGGATTCCCCTAGGTGTCTAGTTTTCAAAAATGTGTGGGTTTGCTAGGTTTCCTCAGGTGCCGGCTGAGCGAGAGGCCAAAATCTTCAGGTAGGCACTTTGTAAAAAACACCTCTGTTTTCTGTGAAAAAATGTGATGTGTCCACGTTGTGTTTTGGGCCACTTCTTTTCGTGGGCGCTAGGCCTACCCACACAAGTGAGGTACCATTTTTATTGGGAGACTTGGGGGAACGCTGGGTGGAAGAAAAGTTGTGGCTCCTCTCAGATTCCAGAACTTTCTGTCATCGAATTGAGAGGAAAAGGTGTTTTTTTGGTCAAATTTTGTGGTTTGTAAAGGATTCTGGGTAACAGAACCTGGTCAGAGCCCCACAAGTCACCCCATCGTGGATTCCCCTAGGTGTCTAGTTTTCAGAAATGCACTGGTTTGCTAGGTTTCCACAGGTGCCGGCTGAGCTAGAGGCCAAAATCCACAGGTAGGCACTTTGTGAAAAACACCTCTGTTTTCTGTGGAAAAAATGTGATGTGTCCACGTTGTGTTTTGGGCCATTTCCTTTCGTGGGCGCTAGGCCTACCCACACAAGTGAGGTACCATTTTTAACAGTAGACTTGGGGGAACGCTGGCTGGATGGAAATTTGTGGCTCATCTCAGATTCCAGAACTTTCTGTCACCGAAATGAGAGGAAAAAGTGTTTTTTTGGCCAAATTTTGAGGTTTGCAAAGGATTCTGGGTAACAGAAACTGGTCAGAGCCCCACAAGTCACCCCATCTTGGATTCCCTTAGGTGTCTAGTTTTCAAAAATTCACTGGTTTGCTAGGTTTCCACAAGTGCCGGCTGAGCTAGAGGCCAAAATCCGCAGGTAGGCAGTTTGTGAAAAACACACCTCTGTTTTCTGAGAAAAAATGTGATGTGTCCACGTTTTGTTTTGGGCCATTTCTTTTCGTGGGCGCTAGGCCTACCCACATAAGTGAGGTACCATTTTTAACGGGAGACTTGGGGGAACGCTGGCTGGATGGAAATTTGTGGCTCATCTCAGATTCCAGAACTTTCTGTCACCGAAATGAGAGGAAAAAGTGTTTTTTTGGCCAAATTTTGAGGTTTGCAAAAGGAATCTGGGTAACAGAACCTGGTCAGAGCCCCACAAGTCACCCCATCTTGGATTCCCCTAGGTGTCTAGTTTTCAAAAATGCGCTGGTTTGCTAGGTTTTCTCAGGTGCCGGCTGAGCTACAGGCCAAAATCCACAGGTAGGCACTTTGTAAAAAACACCTCTGTTTTCTTTGAAAAAATGTGATGTGTCCACGTTGTGTTTTGGGCAATTTCCTTTAGTGGGCGCTAGGCCTACCTACACAAGTGGGGAACCATTTTTATTGGGAGACTTGGGGGAACGCTGGGTGGAAAAAAATTAGTGGCTCCTCTCAGATTCCAGAACTTTCTGTCACCGAAATGAGAGGAAAAGGTGTTTTTTGGCCAAATTTTGAGGTTTGCAAAGGATTCTGGGTAACAGAACCTGGTCAGAGCCCCACAAGTCACCCCATCTTGGATTCCCCTAGGTGTCTAGGTTTCAAAAATGCGCTGGTTTGCTAGGTTTCCCCAGGTGCCAGCTGAGCTCTAGGCCAAAATCCACAGGTAGGCACTTTGTAAAAATCACCTCTGTTTTCTGTGAAAAAATGTGATGTGTCCATGTTGTGTTTTGGGACATTTCCTTTCGTGGGCTCTAGGCCTACCCACACAAGTGAGGTACCATTTTTATTGGGAGATTGGTGGGAACGCAGGGTAGAAGAAAAGTTGTGGCTCCTCTCAGATTCCAGAAGTTTCTGTCATCGAAATGAGAGGAAATGGTGTTTTTTTGGTCAAATTTTGAGGTTTGTAAAGGATTCTGGGTAACAGAACCTGGCCAGAGCCCCACAAGTCACCCCATCTTGGATTCCCTTAGGTGTCGAGTTTTAAAAAATGTACTGGTTTTCTAGGTTTCCTCAGGTGCCGGCAGAGCTAGAGGCCAAAATCCACAGGTAGGTACTTTGTGAAAAACACCTCTGTTTTCTGTGAAAAAATGTGATGTGTCCACGTTGTGTTTTGGGCCATTTCCTGTCGTGGGAGCTAGGCCTACCCACACAAGTGAGGTACCATTTTTAACGGGAGACTTGGGGGAAAGCTGGCTGGATGGAAAATTGTGGCTCCTCTCAGATTCCAGAACTTTCTGTCACCGAAATGAGAGGAAAAAGTGTTTTTTTGGCCAAATTTTGAGGTTTGCAAAGGATTCTGGGTAACAGAACCTGGTCAGAGCCCCACAAGTCACCCCATCTTGGATTCCCCTAGGTGTATAGTTTTCAAAAATGCGCTGGTTTGCTAGGTTTCCCCAAGTGCCGGCTGAGCTAGAGGCCAAAATCTACAGGTAGGCACTTTGTAAAAAACACCTCTGTTTTCTGTGAAAAAATATGATGTGTCCACGTTGTGTTTTGGGCCATTTCCTTTCATGGGCGCTAGCCCTACCCACACAAGTGAGGTACCATTTTTATTGGGAGACTTGGGGGAACGCTGGGTGGAAGAAAAGTTGTGGCTCCTCTCAGATTCCAAAACTTTCTGTCATTGAAATTAGAGGAAAAGGTGTTTTTTTGGTCAAAGTTTGAGGTTTGTAAAGGATTCTGCGTAACAGAACCTGGTCAGAGCCCCACAAGTCACCCCATCTTGGATTCCCCTAGGTGTCTAGTTTTAAAAAATGTGTGGGTTTGCTGATTTCCACAGGTGCCGGCTGAGCGAGAGGCCAAAATCTACAGGTAGGCACTTTGTAAAAAACGCCTCTGTTTTCTGTGAAAAAATGTGATGTGTCAACGTTGTGTTTTGGGCCATTTCTTTTCGTGGGCGCAAGGCCTACCCACACAATTGAGGTACCATTTTTATTGGGAGACTTGGGGGAACGCTGGGTGGAAGAAAAGTTGTGGCTCCTCTCAGATTCCAGAACTTTCTGTCATCGAAATGAGAGGAAAAGGTGGTTTTTTGGTCAAATTTTGTGGTTTGTAAAGGATTCTGGGTAACAGAACCTGGTCAGAGCCCCACAAGTCACCCCATCTTGGATTCCCCTAGGTGTCTAGTTTAAAAAAATGCACTAGTTTGCTAGGTTTCCACAGGTGCCGGCTGAGCTAGAGGCCAAAATCCACAGGTAGGCACTTTGTGAAAAACACCTCAGTTTTCTGTGGAAAAAATGTGATGTGTCCACGTTGTGTTTTGGGCCATTTCCTTTAGTGGGCACTAGGCCTACCCACACAAGTGAGGTACCATTTTTAACAGTAGACTTGGGGGAACGCTGGCTGGATTGAAATTTGTGGCTCATCTCAGATTCCAGAACTTTCTGTCACCGAAATGAGAGGAAAAAGTGTTTTTTTGGCCAAATTTTGAGGTTTGCAAAGGATTCTGGGTAACAGAACCTGGCCAGAGCCCCACAAGTCACACCATCTTGGATTCCCTTAGGTGTTTAGTTTTCAAAAATGCACTGGTTTGCTAGGTTTCCTCAGGTGCCGGCTGAGCTAGAGGCCAAAATCCACAGGTAGGTACTTTGTGAAAAACACCTCTGTTTTCTGTGAAAAAATGTAATGTGTCCACGTTGTGTTTTGGGCCATTTCCTGTCGTGGGCGCTAGGCCTACCCAAACAAGTGAGGTACCATTTGTAACGGGAGACTTGGGGGAACGCTGGCTGGATGGAAATTTGTGGCTCATCTCAGATTCCAGAACTTTCTGTCACTGAAATGAGAGTAAAAAGTGTTTTTTTGGCCAAATTTTGAGGTTTGCAAAGGATTCTGGGTAACAAAACCTGGTCAGAGCCCCACAAGTCACCCCATCTTGGATTCCCCTAGGTGTCTAGTTTTAAAAAATGCACCGGTTTGCTAGGTTTCCCCAAGTGCCGGCTGAGCTAGAGGCCAAAATCCACAGGTAGGCATTTTGTAAAAAACACCTCTGTTTTCTGTGAAAAAATGTGATGTGTACATGTTGTGTTTTGGCCCATTTCCTTTCGTGGGCTCTAGGCCTACCCACACAAGTGAGGTACCATGTTTATCGGGAGACTTGGGGGAACACTGGGTGGAAGGAAATTTGTGGCTCCTCACAGATTCCATAACTTTCTGTCACCGAAATGAGAGGAAAAAGTGTTTTTTTGGTCAAATTTTGAGGTGTGCAAAGGATTCTGGGTAACAGAACCTGGTCAGAGCCCCACAAGTCACCCCATCTTGGATTCCCCTAGGTGTCTAGTTTTCAAAAATGTGTGGGTTTGCTAGGTTTTCACAGGTGCCGGCTGAGCGAGAGGCCAAAATCTACAGGTAGGCACTTTGTAAAAAACACCTCTGTTTTCTGTGAAAAAATGTGATGTGTCCACGTTGTGTTTTGGGCCATTTCCTTTCGTGGGTGCTAGCCCTACCCACACAAGTGAGGTACCATTTTTATTGGGAGACTTGGGGGAACGCTGGGTGGAAGAAAAGTTGTGGCTCCTCTCAGATTCCAGAACTTTCTGTCATTGAAATTAGAGGAAAAGGTGTTTTTTTGGTCACATTTTGAGGTTTGTAAAGGATTCTGGGTAACAGAACCTGGTCAGAGCCCCACAAGTCACCCCATCTTGGGTTCCCCTAGGTGTCTAGTTTTCAAAAATGTGCTGGTTTGCTAGGTTTCCTCAGGTGCTGGCTGAGCTAGAGGCCAAAACCACAGGAAGGCACTTTGTAAAAAACACCTCTGTTTTCTGAGAAAAAATGTGATGTGTCCACGTTGTGTTTTGGGCCATTTCCTTTCGAGGGCTCTAGGCCTACCCACACAAGTGAGGTACCATTTTTATCAGGAGACTTGGGGGAACGCTGGGTGGAAGGAAATTCGTGGCTCCTCACAGATTCCAGAACTTTCTGTCACCGAAATGTGAGGAAAAAGTGTTTTATTGGTCAAATTTTGAGGTGTGCAAAGGATTCTGGGTAACAGAACCTGGTCAGAGCCCCACAAGTCACCCCATCTTGGATTCCCCTAGGTGTCTAGTTTTCAAAAATGTGTGGGTTTGCTAGGTTTCCCCAAGTGCCGGCTGAGCTAGAGGCCAAAATCCACAGGTAGGCATTTTGTAAAAAACACCTCTGTTTTCTGTGAAAAAATGTGATGTGTACATGTTGTGTTTTGGCCCATTTCCTTTCGTGGGCTCTAGGCCTACCCACACAAGTGAGGTACCATGTTTATCGGGAGACTTGGGGGAACACTGGGTGGAAGGAAATTTGTGGCTCCTCACAGATTCCATAACTTTCTGTCACCGAAATGAGAGGAAAAAGTGTTTTTTTGGTCAAATTTTGAGGTGTGCAAAGGATTCTGGGTAACAGAACCTGGTCAGAGCCCCACAAGTCACCCCATCTTGGATTCCCCTAGGTGTCTAGTTTTCAAAAATGTGTGGGTTTGCTAGGTTTTCACAGGTGCCGGCTGAGCGAGAGGCCAAAATCTACAGGTAGGCACTTTGTAAAAAACACCTCTGTTTTCTGTGAAAAAATGTGATGTGTCCACGTTGTGTTTTGGGCCATTTCCTTTCGTGGGTGCTAGCCCTACCCACACAAGTGAGGTACCATTTTTATTGGGAGACTTGGGGGAACGCTGGGTGGAAGAAAAGTTGTGGCTCCTCTCAGATTCCAGAACTTTCTGTCATTGAAATTAGAGGAAAAGGTGTTTTTTTGGTCACATTTTGAGGTTTGTAAAGGATTCTGGGTAACAGAACCTGGTCAGAGCCCCACAAGTCACCCCATCTTGGGTTCCCCTAGGTGTCTAGTTTTCAAAAATGTGCTGGTTTGCTAGGTTTCCTCAGGTGCTGGCTGAGCTAGAGGCCAAAACCACAGGAAGGCACTTTGTAAAAAACACCTCTGTTTTCTGAGAAAAAATGTGATGTGTCCACGTTGTGTTTTGGGCCATTTCCTTTCGAGGGCTCTAGGCCTACCCACACAAGTGAGGTACCATTTTTATCAGGAGACTTGGGGGAACGCTGGGTGGAAGGAAATTCGTGGCTCCTCACAGATTCCAGAACTTTCTGTCACCGAAATGTGAGGAAAAAGTGTTTTATTGGTCAAATTTTGAGGTTTGCAAAGGATTCTGGGTAGCAGAACCTGGTCAGAGCCCCAGAAGTCACCCCATCTTGGATTCCCCTAGGTGTCTAGTTTTCAAAAATGTGTGGGTTTGCTAGGTTTCCTCAGGTGCCGGCTGAGCGAGAGGCCAAAATCTACAGGTAGGCACTTTGTAAAAAAAACCTCTGTTTTTTGTGAAAAAATGTGATGTGTCCACGTTGTGTTTTGGGCCATTTCTTTTCGTGGGCGCTAGGCCTACCCACACAAGTGAGGTACCATTTTTATTGGGAGACTTGGGGGAACACTGGGTGGAAGAAAAGTTGTGGCTCCTCTCAGATTCCAGAACTTTCTGTCATCGAAATGAGAGGAAAAGGTGTTTTTTTGGTCAAATTTTGTGGTTTGTAAAGGATTCTGGGTAACAGAACCTGGTCAGAGCCCCACAAGTCACCCCATCTTGCATTCCCCTAGGTGTCTAGTTTTCAAAAATGCACTGGTTTGCTAGGTTTCCCCAAGTGCCGGCTGAGCTAGAGGCCAAAATCCACAGATAGGCACTTTGTAAAAAACACCTCTGTTTTCTGTGAAAAAATGTGATGTGTCCACGTTGTGTTTTGGGCCATTTCCTTTCGTGGGCTCTAGGCCTACCCACACAAGTGAGGTACCATTTTTATCGGGAGACTTGGGGGAACGCTGGGTGGAAGAAAAGTTGTGGCTCCTCTCAGATTCCAGAACTTTCTGTCATCGAAATGAGAGGAAAAGGTGTTTTTTGGGTCACATTTTGAGGTTTGTAAAGGATTCTGGGTAACAGAACCTGGCCAGAGCCCCACAAGTCACACCATCTTGGATTCCCCTAGGTGTCTAGTTTTCAAAAATGTGTGGGTTTGCTAGGTTTCCTCAGGTGCCGGCTGAGCGAGAGGCCAAAATCTTCAGGTAGGCACTTTGTAAAAAACACCTCTGTTTTCTGTGAAAAAATGTGATGTGTCCACGTTGTGTTTTGGGCCACTTCTTTTCGTGGGCGCTAGGCCTACCCACACAAGTGAGGTACCATTTTTATTGGGAGACTTGGGGGAATGCTGGGTGGAAGAAAAGTTGTGGCTCCTCTCAGATTCCAGAACTTTCTGTCATCGAAATGAGAGAAAAAGGTGTTTTTTTGGTCAAATTTTGTGGTTTGCAAAGGATTCTGGGTAACAGAAACTGGTCAGAGCCCCACAAGTCACCCCATCTTGGATTCCCTTACGTGTCTAGTTTTCAAAAATGCACTGGTTTGCTAGGTTTCCACAAGTGCCGGCTGAGCTAGAGGCCAAAATCCACAGGTAGGCAGTTTGTGAAAAACACACCTCTGTTTTCTGTGAAAAAATGTGATGTGTCCACGTTGTGTTTTGGGCCATTTCCTGTCGTGGGAGCTAGGCCTACCCACACAAGTGAGGTACCATTTTTAACGGGAGACTTGGGGGAACGCTGGCTGGATGGAAATTTGTGGCTCATCTCAGATTCCAGAACTTTCTGTCACCGAAATGAGAGGAAAAAGTGTTTTATTGGTCAAATTTTGAGGTTTGTAAAGGATTCTGGGTAACAGAACCTGGTCAGAGCCCCACAAGTCACCCCATCTTGCATTCCCCTAGGTGTCTAGTTTTCAACAATGCACTGGTTTGCTAGGTTTCCCCAAGTGCCGGCTGAGCTAGAGGCCAAAATCCACAGATAGGCACTTTGTAAAAAACACCTCTGTTTTCTGTGAAAAAATGTGATGTGTCCACGTTGTGTTTTGGGCCATTTCCTTTTGTGGGCTCTAGGCCTACCCACACAAGTGAGGTACCATTTTTATCGGGAGACTTGGGGGAACGCTGGGTGGAAGAAAAGTTGTGGCTCCTCTCAGATTCCAGAACTTTCTGTCATCGAAATGAGAGGAAAAGGTGTTTTTTGGGTCACATTTTGAGGTTTGTAAAGGATTCTGGGTAACAGAACCTGGCCAGAGCCCCACAAGTCACACCATCTTGGATTCCCTTAGGTGTCTAGTTTTAAAAAATGCACTGGTTTGCTAGGTTTCCACAAGTGCCGGCTGAGCTAGAGGCCAAAATCCACAGGTAGGCAGTTTGTGAAAAACACACCTCTGTTTTCTGTGAAAAAATGTGATGTGTCCACGTTGTGTTTTGGGCCATTTCCTTTCGTGGGAGCTAGGCCTACCCACACAAGTGAGGTACCATTTTTAACGGGAGACTTGGGGGAACGCTGGCTGGATGGAAATTTGTGGCTCATCTCAGATTCCAGAACTTTCTGTCACCGAAATGAGAGGAAAAAGTGTTTTATTGGTCAAATTTTGAAGTTTGCAAAGGATTCTGGGTAACAGAACCTGGTCAGAGCCCCAGAAGTCACCCCATCTTGGATTCCCCTAGGTGTCTAGTTTTCAAAAATGTGTGGGTTTGCTAGGTTTCCTCAGGTGCCGGCTGAGCGAGAGGCCAAAATCTTCAGGTAGGCACTTTGTAAAAAACACCTCTGTTTTCTGTGAAAAAATGTGATGTGTCCACGTTGTGTTTTGGGCCACTTCTTTTCGTGGGCGCTAGGCCTACCCACACAAGTGAGGTACCATTTTTATTGGGAGACTTGGGGGAACGCTGGGTGGAAGAAAAGTTGTGGCTCCTCTCAGATTCCAGAACTTTCTGTCATCGAATTGAGAGGAAAAGGTGTTTTTTTGGTCAAATTTTGTGGTTTGTAAAGGATTCTGGGTATCAGAACCTGGTCAGAGCCCCACAAGTCACCCCATCGTGGATTCCCCTAGGTGTCTAGTTTTCAGAAATGCACTGGTTTGCTAGGTTTCCACAGGTGCCGGCTGAGCTAGAGGCCAAAATCCACAGGTAGGCACTTTGTGAAAAACACCTCTGTTTTCTGTGGAAAAAATGTGATGTGTCCACGTTGTGTTTTGGGCCATTTCCTTTTGTGGGCGCTAGGCCTACCCACACAAGTGAGGTACCATTTTTAACAGTAGACTTGGGGGAACGCTGGCTGGATGGAAATTTGTGGCTCATCTCAGATTCCAGAACTTTCTGTCACCGAAATGAGAGGAAAAAGTGTTTTTTTGGCCAAATTTTGAGGTTTGCAAAGGATTCTGGGTAACAGAAACTGGTCAGAGCCCCACAAGTCACCCCATCTTGGATTCCCTTAGGTGTCTAGGTTTAAAAAATGCACTGGTTTGCTAGGTTTCCACAAGTGCCGGCTGAGCTAGAGGCCAAAATCCACAGGTAGGCAGTTTGTGAAAAACACACCTCTGTTTTCTGTGAAAAAATGTGATGTGTCCACGTTGTGTTTTGGGCCATTTCCTGTCGTGGGAGCTAGGCCTACCCACACAAGTGAGGTACCATTTTTAACGGGAGACTTGGGGGAAAGCTGGCTGGATGGAAAATTGTGGCTCCTCTCAGATTCCAGAACTTTCTGTCACCGAAATGAGAGGAAAAAGTTTTTTTTTGGCGAAATTTTGAGGTTTGCAAAGTATTCTGGGTAACAGAAACTGGTCAGAGCCCCACAAGTCACCCCATCTTGGATTCCCTTAGGTGTCTAGTTTTCAAAAATGCACTGGTTTGCTAGGTTTCCACAAGTGCCGGCTGAGCTAGAGGCCAAAATCCACAGGTAGGCAGTTTGTGAAAAACACACCTCTGTTTTCTGTGAAAAAATGTGATGTGTCCACGTTGTGTTTTGGGCCATTTCCTTTCGTGGGCGCTAGGCCTACCCACATAAGTGAGGTACCATTTTTAACGGGAGACTTGGGGGAACGCTGGCTGGATGGAAATTTGTGGCTCATCTCAGATTCCAGAACTTTCTGTCACCGAAATGAGAGGAAAAAGTGTTTTATTGGTCAAATTTTGAGGTTTGCAAGGGATTCTGGGTAACAGAACCTGGTCAGAGCCCCAGAAGTCACCCCATCTTGGATTCCCCTAGGTGTCTAGTTTTCAAAAATGTGTGGGTTTGCTAGGTTTCCTCAGGTGCCGGCTGAGCGAGAGGCCAAAATCTTCAGGTAGGCACTTTGTAAAAAACACCTCTGTTTTCTGTGAAAAAATGTGATGTGTCCACGTTGTGTTTTGGGCCACTTCTTTTCGTGGGCGCTAGGCCTACCCACACAAGTGAGGTACCATTTTTATTGGGAGACTTGGGGGAATGCTGGGTGGAAGAAAAGTTGTGGCTCCTCTCAGATTCCAGAACTTTCTGTCATCGAAATGAGAGGAAAAGGTGTTGTTTTGGTCAAATTTTGTGGTTTGCAAAGGATTCTGGGTAACAGAAACTGGTCAGAGCCCCACAAGTCACCCCATCTTGGATTCCCTTACGTGTCTAGTTTTAAAAAATGCACTGGTTTGCTAGGTTTCCTCAGGTGCCGGCAGAGCTAGAGGCCAAAATCCACAGGTAGGTACTTTGTGAAAAACACCTCTGTTTTCTGTGAAAAAAGATGATGTGTCCACGTTGTGTTTTGGGCCATTTCCTTTCATGGGCGCTAGCCCTACCCACACAAGTGAGGTACCATTTTTATTGGGAGACTTGGGGGAACGCTGGGTGGAAGAAAAGTTGTGGCTCCTCTCAGATTCCAAAACTTTCTGTCATTGAAATTAGAGGAAAAGGTGTTTTTTTGGTCAAAGTTTGAGGTTTGTAAAGGATTCTGCGTAACAGAACCTGGTCAGAGCCCCACAAGTCACCCCATCTTGGATTCCCCTAGGTGTCTAGTTTTAAAAAATGTGTGGGTTTGCTGATTTCCACAGGTGCCGGCTGAGCGAGAGGCCAAAATCTACAGGTAGGCACTTTGTAAAAAACGCCTCTGTTTTCTGTGAAAAAATGTGATGTGTCAACGTTGTGTTTTGGGCCATTTCTTTTCGTGGGCGCAAGGCCTACCCACACAAGTGAGGTACCATTTTTATTGGGAGACTTGGGGGAACGCTGGGTGGAAGAAAAGTTGTGGCTCCTCTCAGATTCCAGAACTTTCTGTCATCGAAATGAGAGGAAAAAGTGTTTTTTTGGCCAAATTTTGAGGTTTGCAAAGGATTCTGGGTAACAGAACCTGGCCAGAGCCCCACAAGTCACACCATCTTGGATTCCCTTAGGTGTTTAGTTTTCAAAAATGCACTGGTTTGCTAGGTTTCCTCAGGTGCCGGCTGAGCTAGAGGCCAAAATCCACAGGTAGGTACTTTGTGAAAAACACCTCTGTTTTCTGTGAGAAAATGTGATGTGTCCACGTTGTGTTTTGGGCCATTTCCTGTCGTGGGAGCTAGGCCTACCCACACAAGTGAGGTACCATTTTTAACGGGAGACTTGGGGGAAAGCTGGCTGGATGGAAAATTGTGGCTCCTCTCAGATTCCAGAACTTTCTGTCACCGAAATGAGAGGAAAAAGTGTTTTTTTGGCCAAATTTTGAGGTTTGCAAAGGATTCTGGGTAACAGAAACTGGTCAGAGCCCCACAAGTCACCCCATCTTGGATTCCCTTAGGTGTCTAGTTTTCAAAAATGCACTGGTTTGCTAGGTTTCCACAAGTGCCGGCTGAGCTAGAGGCCAAAATCCACAGGTAGGCAGTTTGTGAAAAACACACCTCTGTTTTCTGTGAAAAAATGTGATGTGTCCACGTTGTGTTTTGGGCCATTTCCTTTCGTGGGCGCTAGGCCTACCCACATAAGTGAGGTACCATTTTTAACGGGAGACTTGGGGGAACGCTGGCTGGATGGAAATTTGTGGCTCATCTCAGATTCCAGAACTTTCTGTCACCGAAATGAGAGGAAAAAGTGTTTTATTGGTCAAATTTTGAGGTTTGCAAGGGATTCTGGGTAACAGAACCTGGTCAGAGCCCCAGAAGTCACCCCATCTTGGATTCCCCTAGGAGTCTAGTTTTCAAAAATGTGTGGGTTTGCTAGGTTTCCTCAGGTGCCGGCTGAGCGAGAGGCCAAAATCTTCAGGTAGGCACTTTGTAAAAAACACCTCTGTTTTCTGTGAAAAAATGTGATGTGTCCACGTTGTGTTTTGGGCCACTTCTTTTCGTGGGCGCTAGGCCTACCCACACAAGTGAGGTACCATTTTTATTGGGAGACTTGGGGGAACGCTGGGTGGAAGAAAAGTTGTGGCTCCTCTCAGATTCCAGAACTTTCTGTCATCGAATTGAGAGGAAAAGGTGTTTTTTTGGTCAAATTTTGTGGTTTGTAAAGGATTCTGGGTAACAGAACCTGGTCAGAGCCCCACAAGTCACCCCATAGTGGATTCCCCTAGGTGTCTAGTTTTCAGAAATGCACTGGTTTGCTAGGTTTCCACAGGTGCCGGCTGAGCTAGAGGCCAAAATCCACAGGTAGGCACTTTGTGAAAAACACCTCTGTTTTCCGTGGAAAAAATGTGATGTGTCCACGTTGTGTTTTGGGCCATTTCCTTTCGTGGGCGCTAGGCCTACCCACACAAGTGAGGTACCATTTTTAACAGTAGACTTGGGGGAACGCTGGCTGGATGGAAATTTGTTGCTCATCTCAGATTCCAGAACTTTCTGTCACCGAAATGAGAGGAAAAAGTGTTTTTTTGGCCAAATTTTGAGGTTTGCAAAGGATTCTGGGTAACAGAAACTAGTCAGAGCCCCACAAGTCACCCCATCTTGGATTCCCTTAGGCGTCTAGTTTTCAAAAATGCACTGGTTTGCTAGGTTTCCACAAGTGCCGGCTGAGCTAGAGGCCAAAATCCACAGGTAGGCAGTTTGTGAAAAACACACCTCTGTTTTCTGTGAAAAAATGTGATGTGTCCACGTTTTGTTTTGGGCCATTTCCTTTCGTGGGCGCTAGGCCTACCCACATAAGTGAGGTACCATTTTTAACGGGAGACTTGGGGGAACGCTGGCTGGATAGAAATTTGTGGCTCATCTCAGATTCTAGAACTTTCTGTCACCGAAATGAGAGGAAAAAGTGTTTTTTTGGCCAAATTTTGAGGTTTGCAAAAGGAATCTGGGTAACAGAACCTGGTCAGAGCCCCACAAGTCACCCCATCTTGGATTCCCCTAGGTGTCTAGTTTTCAAAAATGCGCTGGTTTGCTAGGTTTTCTCAGGTGCCGGCTGAGCTAGAGGCCAAAATCCACAGGTAGGCACTTTGTAAAAATCACCTCTGTTTTCTTTGAAAAAATGTGATGTGTCCACGTTGTGTTTTGGGCAATTTCCTTTAGTGGGCGCTAGGCCTACCTACACAAGTGGGGAACCATTTTTATTGGGAGACTTGGGGGAACGCTGGGTGGAAAAAAATTAGTGGCTCCTCTCAGATTCCAGAACTTTCTGTCACCGAAATGAGAGGAAAAGGTGTTTTTTGGCCAAATTTTGAGGTTTGCAAAGGATTCTGGGTAACAGAACCTGGTCAGAGCCCCACAAGTCACCCCATCTTGGATTCCCCTAGGTGTCTAGGTTTCAATAATGCGCTGGTTTGCTAGGTTTCCCCAGGTGCCAGCTGAGCTCTAGGCCAAAATCCACAGGTAGGCACTTTGTAAAAAACACCTCTGTTTTCTGTGAAAAAATGTGATATGTCCATGTTGTGTTTTGGTGATATTTCCTTTCGTGGGCTCTAGGCCTACCCACACAAGTGAGGTACCATTTTTATTGGGAGATTGGTGGGAACGCAGGGTAGAAGAAAAGTTGTGGCTCCTCTCAGATTCCAGAAGTTTCTGTCATCGAAATGAGAGGAAAAGGTGTTTTTTTGGTCAAATTTTGAGGTTTGTAAAGGATTCTGGGTAACAGAACCTGGCCAGAGCCCCACAAGTCACCCCATCTTGGATTCCCTTAGGTGTCGAGTTTTAAAAAATGTACTGGTTTGCTAGGTTTCCTCAGGTGCCGGCAGAGCTAGAGGCCAAAATCCACAGGTAGGTACTTTGTGAAAAACACCTCTGTTTTCTGTGAAAAAATGTGATGTGTCCACGTTGTGTTTTGGGCCATTTCCTGTCGTGGGAGCTAGGCCTACCCACACAAGTGAGGTACCATTTTTAACGGGAGACTTGGGGGAAAGCTGGCTGGATGGAAAATTGTGGCTCCTCTCAGATTCCAGAACTTTCTGTCACCGAAATGAGAGGAAAAAGTGTTTTTTTGGCCAAATTTTGAGGTTTGCAAAGGATTCTGGGTAACAGAACCTGGTCAGAGCCCCACAAGTCACCCCATCTTGGATTCCCCTAGGTGTATAGTTTTCAAAAATGCGCTGGTTTGCTAGGTTTCCCCAAGTGCCGGCTGAGCTAGAGGCCAAAATCTACAGGTAGGCACTTTGTAAAAAACACCTCTGTTTTCTGTGAAAAAATATGATGTGTCCACGTTGTGTTTTGGGCCATTTCCTTTCATGGGCGCTAGCCCTACCCACACAAGTGAGGTACCATTTTTATTGGGAGACTTGGGGGAACGCTGGGTGGAAGAAAAGTTGTGGCTCCTCTCAGATTCCAAAACTTTCTGTCATTGAAATTAGAGGAAAAGGTGTTTTTTTGGTCAAAGTTTGAGGTTTGTAAAGGATTCTGCGTAACAGAACCTGGTCAGAGCCCCACAAGTCACCCCATCTTGGATTCCCCTAGGTGTCTAGTTTTAAAAAATGTGTGGGTTTGCTGATTTCCACAGGTGCCGGCTGAGCGAGAGGCCAAAATCTACAGGTAGGCACTTTGTAAAAAACGCCTCTGTTTTCTGTGAAAAAATGTGATGTGTCAACGTTGTGTTTTGGGCCATTTCTTTTCGTGGGCGCAAGGCCTACCCACACAAGTGAGGTACCATTTTTATTGGGAGACTTGGGGGAACGCTGGGTGGAAGAAAAGTTGTGGCTCCTCTCAGATTCCAGAACATTCTGTCATCGAAATGAGAGGAAAAGGTGGTTTTTTGGTCAAATTTTGTGGTTTGTAAAGGATTCTGGGTAACAGAACCTGGTCAGAGCCCCACAAGTCACCCCATAGTGGATTCCCCTAGGTGTCTAGTTTTAAAAAATGCACTGGTTTGCTAGGTTTCCACAGGTGCCGGCTGAGCTAGAGGCCAAAATCCACAGGTAGGCACTTTGTGAAAAACACCTCAGTTTTCTGTGGAAAAAATGTGATGTGTCCACGTTGTGTTTTGGGCCATTTCCTTTAGTGGGCACTAGGCCTACCCACACAAGTGAGGTACCATTTTTAACAGTAGACTTGGGGGAACGCTGGCTGGATTGAAATTTGTGGCTCATCTCAGATTCCAGAACTTTCTGTCACCGAAATGAGAGGAAAAAGTGTTTTTTTGGCCAAATTTTGAGGTTTGCAAAGGATTCTGGGTAACAGAACCTGGCCAGAGCCCCACAAGTCACACCATCTTGGATTCCCTTAGGTGTTTAGTTTTCAAAAATGCACTGGTTTGCTAGGTTTCCTCAGGTGCCGGCTGAGCTAGAGGCCAAAATCCACAGGTAGGTACTTTGTGAAAAACACCTCTGTTTTCTGTGAAAAAATGTAATGTGTCCACGTTGTGTTTTGGGCCATTTCCTGTCGTGGGCGCTAGGCCTACCCAAACAAGTGAGGTACCATTTGTAACGGGAGACTTGGGGGAACGCTGGCTGGATGGAAATTTGTGGCTCATCTCAGATTCCAGAACTTTCTGTCACCGAAATGAGAGGAAAAAGTGTTTTTTTGGCCAAATTTTGAGGTTTGCAAAGGATTCTGGGTAACAAAACCTGGTCAGAGCCCCACAAGTCACCCCATCTTGGATTCCCCTAGGTGTCTAGTTTTAAAAAATGCACCGGTTTGCTAGGTTTCCCCAAGTGCCGGCTGAGCTAGAGGCCAAAATCCACAGGTAGGCATTTTGTAAAAAACACCTCTGTTTTCTGTGAAAAAATGTGATGTGTACATGTTGTGTTTTGGGCCATTTCCTTTCGTGGGCTCTAGGCCTACCCACACAAGTGAGGTACCATGTTTATCGGGAGACTTGGGGGAACACTGGGTGGAAGGAACTTTGTGGCTCCTCACAGATTCCATAACTTTCTGTCACCGAAATGAGAGGAAAAAGTGTTTTTTTGGTCAAATTTTGAGGTGTGCAAAGGATTCTGGGTAACAGAACCTGGTCAGAGCCCCACAAGTCACCCCATCTTGGATTCCCCTAGGTGTCTAGTTTTCAAAAATGTGTGGGTTTGCTAGGTTTTCACAGGTGCCGGCTGAGCGAGAGGCCAAAATCTACAGGTAGGCACTTTGTAAAAAACACCTCTGTTTTCTGTGAAAAAATGTGATGTGTCCACGTTGTGTTTTGGGCCATTTCTTTTCGTGGGCGCTAGGCCTACCCACACAAGTGAGGTACCATTTTTATTGGGAGACTTGGGGGAACACTGGGTGGAAGAAAAGTTGTGGCTCCTCTCAGATTCCAGAACTTTCTGTCATCGAAATGAGAGGAAAAGGTGTTTTTTTGGTCAAATTTTGTGGTTTGTAAAGGATTCTGGGTAACAGAACCTGGTCAGAGCCCCACAAGTCACCCCATCTTGCATTCCCCTAGGTGTCTAGTTTTCAAAAATGCACTGGTTTGCTAGGTTTCCACAGGTGCCAGCTGAGCTAGAGGCCAAAATCCACAGGTAGGCACTTTGTGAAAAACACCTCTGTTTTCTGTGGAAAAAATGTGATGTGTCCACGTTGTGTTTTGGGCCATTTCCTTTCGTGGGCGCTAGGCCTACCCACACAAGTGAGGTACCATTTTTAACAGTAGAATTGGGGGAACGCTGGCTGAATGGAAATTTGTGGCTCATCTCAGATTCCAGAACTTTCTGTCACCGAAATGAGAGGAAAAAGTGTTTTTTTGGCCAAATTTTGAGGTTTGCAAAGGATTCTGGGTAACAGAAACTGGTCAGAGCCCCACAAGTCACCCCATCTTGGATTCCCTTAGGTGTCTAGTTTTCAAAAATGCACTGGTTTGCTAGGTTTCCACAAGTGCCGGCTGAGCTAGAGGCCAAAATCCACAGGTAGGCAGTTTGTGAAAAACACACCTCTATTTTCTGTGAAAAAATGTGATGTGTCCACGTTGTGTTTTGGGCCATTTCCTTTCGTGGGCGCTAGGCCTACCCACATAAGTGAGGTACCATTTTTAATGGGAGACTTGGGGGAACGCTGGCTGGATGGAAATTTGTGGCTCATCTCAGATTCCAGAACTTTCTGTCACCGAAATGAGAGGAAAAGGTGTTTTTTTGGTCAAATTTTGAGGTTTGTAAAGGATTCTGGGTAACAGAACCTGGCCAGAGCCCCACAAGTCACCCCATCTTGGATTCCCTTAGGTGTAGAGTTTTAAAAAATGCACTGGTTTGCTAGGTTTCCTCAGGTGCCGGCAGAGCTAGAGGCCAAAATCCACAGGTAGGTACTTTGTGAAAAACACCTCTGTTTTCTGTGAAAAAATGTGATGTGTCCACGTTGTGTTTTGGGCGATTTCCTGTCGTGGGAGCTAGGCCTACCCACACAAGTGAGGTACCATTTTTAACGGGAGACTTGGGGGAAAGCTGGCTGGATGAAAAATTGTGGCTCCTCCCAGATTCCAGAACTTTCTGTCACCGAAATGAGAGGAAAAAGTGTTTTTTTGGCCAACTGTTGAGGTTTGCAAAGGATTCTGGGTAACAGAACCTGGTCAGAGCCCCACAAGTCACCCCATCTTGGATTCCCCTAGTTGTATAGTTTTCAAAAATGCGCTGGTTTGCTAGGTTTCCCCAAGTGCCGGCTGAGCTAGAGGCCAAAATCCACAGATAGGCACTTTGTAAAAAACACCTCTGTTTTCTGTGAAAAAATGGGATGTGTCCACGTTGTGTTTTGGGCCATTTCCTTTCGTGGGCTCTAGGACTACCCACACAAGTGAGGTACCATTTTTATTGGAAGACTTGGGGGAACGCTGGGTGGAAGGAAATTTGTGGCTCCTCACAGATTCCAGAACTTTCTGTCACCGAAATGAGAGGAAAAAGTGTTTTATTGGTCAAATTTTGAGGTGTGCAAAGGATTCTGGGTAACAGAACCTGGTCAGAGCCCCACAAGTCACCCCATCTTGGATTCCCCTAGGTGTCTAGTTTTCAAAAATGTGTGGGTTTGCTGGTTTCCACAGGTGCCGGCTGAGCGAGAGGCCAAAATCTACAGGTAGGCACTTTGTAAAAAACACCTCTGTTTTCTGTGAAAAAATATGATGTGTCCACGTTGTGTTTTGGGCCATTTCCTTTCATGGGCGCTAGCCCTACCCACACAAGTGAGGTACCATTTTTATTGGGAGACTTGGGGGAACGCTGGGTGGAAGAAAAGTTGTGGCTCCTCTCAGATTCCAAAACTTTCTGTCATTGAAATTAGAGGAAAAGGTGTTTTTTTGGTCAAAGTTTGAGGTTTGTAAAGGATTCTGCGTAACAGAACCTGGTCAGAGCCCCACAAGTCACCCCATCTTGGATTCCCCTAGGTGTCTAGTTTTAAAAAATGTGTGGGTTTGCTGATTTCCACAGGTGCCGGCTGAGCGAGAGGCCAAAATCTACAGGTAGGCACTTTGTAAAAAACACCTCTGTTTTCTGTGAAAAAATGTGATGTGTCAACGTTGTGTTTTGGGCCATTTCTTTTCGTGGGCGCAAGGCCTACCCACACAAGTGAGGTACCATTTTTATTGGGAGACTTGGGGGAACGCTGGGTGGAAGAAAAGTTGTGGCTCCTCTCAGATTCCAGAACTTTCTGTCATCGAAATGAGAGGAAAAGGTGTTTTTTTGGTCAAATTTTGTGGTTTGTAAAGGATTCTGGGTAACAGAACCTGGTCAGAGCCCCACAAGTCACCCCATCTTGGATTCCCCTAGGTGTCTAGTTTTCAAAAATGCACTGGTTTGCTAGGTTTCCATAGGTGCCGGCTGAGCTAGTGGCCAAAATCCACAGGTAGGCACTTTGTGAAAAACACCTCTGTTTTCTGTGGAAAAAATGTGATGTGTCCACGTTCTGTTTTGGGCCATTTCCTTTAGTGGGCACTAGGCCTACCCACACAAGTGAGGTACCATTTTTAACAGTAGACTTGGGGGAACGCTGGCTGGATGGAAATTTGTATCTCATCTCAGATTCCAGAACTTTCTGTCACCGAAATGAGAGGAAAAAGTGTTTTTTTGGCCAAATTTTGAGGTTTGCAAAGGATTCTGGGTAACAGAACCTGGCCAGAGCCCCACAAGTCACACCATCTTGGATTCTCTTAGGTGTTTAGCTTTCAAAAATGCACTGGTTTGCTAGGTTTCCTCAGGTGCCGGCTGAGCTAGAGGCCAAAATCCACAGGTAGGTACTTTGTGAAAAACACCTCTGTTTTCTGTGAAAAAATGTAATGTGTCCACGTTGTGTTTTGGGCCATTTCCTGTCGTGGGCGCTAGGCCTACCCAAACAAGTGAGGGACAATTTGTAACAGGAGACTTGGGGGAACGCTGGCTGGATGGAAATTTGTGGCTCATCTCAGATTCCAGAACTTTCTGTCACCGAAATGAGAGGAAAAAGTGTTTTTTTGGCCAAATTTTGAGGTTTGCAAAGGATTCTGGGTAACAAAACCTGGTCAGAGCCCCACAAGTCACCCCATCTTGGATTCCCCTAGGTGTCTAGTTTAAAAAAATGCACCGGTTTGCTAGGTTTCCCCAAGTGCCGGCTGAGCTAGAGGCCAAAATCCACAGGTAGGCACTTTGCAAAAAACACCTCTGTTTTCTGTGAAAAAATGTGATGTGTACATGTTGTGTTTTGGGCCATTTCCTTTCGTGGGCTCTAGGCCTACCCACACAAGTGAGGTACCATATTTATCGGGAGACTTGGGGGAACACTGGGTGGAAGGAAATTTGTGGCTCCTCACAGATTCCATAACTTTCTGTCACCGAAATGAGAGGAAAAAGTGTTTTTTTGGTCAAATTTTGAGGTGTGCAAAGGATTCTGGGTAACAGAACCTGGTCAGAGCCCCACAAGTCACCCCATCTTGGATTCCCCTAGGTGTCTAGTTTTCAAAAATGTGTGGGTTTGCTAGGTTTTCACAGGTGCCGGCTGAGCGAGAGGCCAAAATCTACAGGTAGGCACTTTGTAAAAAACACCTCTGTTTTCTGTGAAAAAATGTGATGTGTCCACGTTGTGTTTTGGGCCATTTCCTTTCGTGGGTGCTAGCCCTACCCACACAAGTGAGGTACCATTTTTATTGGGAGACTTGGGGGAACGCTGGGTGGAAGAAAAGTTGTGGCTCCTCTCAGATTCCAGAACTTTCTGTCATTGAAATTAGAGGAAAAGGTGTTTTTTGGTCACATTTTGAGGTTTGTAAAGGATTCTGGGTAACAGAACCTGGTCAGAGCCCCACAAGTCACCCCATCTTGGGTTCCCCTAGGTGTCTAGTTTTCAAAAATGTGCTGGTTTGCTAGGTTTCCTCAGGTGCTGGCTGAGCTAGAGGCCAAAACCACAGGAAGGCACTTTGTAAAAAACACCTCTGTTTTCTGTGAAAAAATGTGATGTGTCCACGTTGTGTTTTGGGCCATTTCCTTTCGTGGGCTCTAGGCCTACCCACACAAGTGAGGTACCATTTTTATCGGGAGACTTGGGGGAACGCTGGGTGGAAGGAAATTCGTGGCTCCTCACAGATTCCAGAACTTTCTGTCACCGAAATGTGAGGAAAAAGTGTTTTATTGGTCAAATTTTGAGGTTTGCAAAGGATTCTGGGTAACAGAACCTGGTCAGAGCCCCAGAAGTCACCCCATCTTGGATTCCCCTAGGTGTCTAGTTTTAAAAAATGTGTGGGTTTGCTAGGTTTCCTCAGGTGCCGGCTGAGCGAGAGGCCAAAATCTACAGGTAGGCACTTTGTAAAAAACACCTCTGTTTTTTGTGAAAAAATGTGATGTGTCCACGTTGTGTTTTGGGCCATTTATTTTCGTGGGCGCAAGGCCTACCCACACAAGTGAGGTACCATTTTTATTGGGAGACTTGGGGGAACGCTGGGTGGAAGAAAAGTTGTGGCTCCTCTCAGATTCCAGAACTTTCTGTCATCGAAATGAGAGGAAAAGGTGTTTTTTTGGTCAAATTTTGTGGTTTGTAAAGGATTCTGGGTAACAGAACCTGGTCAGAGCCCCATAAGTCACCCCATCTTGGATTCCCCTAGGTGTCTAGTTTTCAAAAATGCACTGGTTTGCTAGGTTTCCACAGGTGCCGGCTGAGCTAGAGTCCAAAATCCACAGGTAGGCACTTTGTGAAAAACACCTCTGTTTTCTGTGGAAAAAATGTGATGTGTCCACGTTGTGTTTTGGGCCATTTCCTTTAGTGGGCACTAGGCCTACCCACACAAGTGAGGTACCATTTTTATCGGGAGACTTGGGGGAACGCTGGGTGGAAGGAAATTCGTGGCTCCTCACAGATTCCAGAACTTTCTGTCACCGAAATTAGAGGAAAAGGTGTTTTTTTGGTCACATTTTGAGGTTTGTAAAGGATTCTGGGTAACAGAATCTGGTCAGAGCCCCACAAGTCACCCCATCTTGGGTTCCCCTAGGTGTCTAGTTTTCAAAAATGTGCTGGTTTGCTAGGTTTCCTCAGGTGCTGGCTGAGCTAGAGGCCAAAACCACAGGAAGGCACTTTGTAAAAAACACCTCTGTTTTCTGTGAAAAAATGTGATGTGTCCACGTTGTGTTTTGGGCCATTTCCTTTCGTGGGCTCTAGGCCTACCCACACAAGTGAGGTACCATTTTTATCGGGAGACTTGGGGGAACGCTGGGTGGAAGGAAATTCGTGGCTCCTCACAGATTCCAGAACTTTCTGTCACCGAAATGAGAGGAAAAAGTGTTTTATTGGTCAAATTTTGAGGTTTGCAAAGGATTCTGGGTAACAGAACCTGGTCAGAGCCCCAGAAGTCACCCCATCTTGGATTCCCCTAGGTGTCTAGTTTTCAAAAATGTGTGGGTTTGCTGGTTTCCACAGGTGCCGGCTGAGCGAGAGGCCAAAATCTACAGGTAGGCACTTTGTAAAAAACACCTCTGTTTTCTGTGAAAAAATATGATGTGTCCACGTTGTGTTTTGGGCCATTTCCTTTCATGGGCGCTAGCCCTACCCACACAAGTGAGGTACCATTTTTATTGGGAGACTTGGGGGAACGCTGGGTGGAAGAAAAGTTGTGGCTCCTCTCAGATTCCAAAACTTTCTGTCATTGAAATTAGAGGAAAAGGTGTTTTTTTGGTCAAAGTTTGAGGTTTGTAAAGGATTCTGCGTAACAGAACCTGGTCAGAGCCCCACAAGTCACCCCATCTTGGATTCCCCTAGGTGTCTAGTTTTAAAAAATGTGTGGGTTTGCTGATTTCCACAGGTGCCGGCTGAGCGAGAGGCCAAAATCTACAGGTAGGCACTTTGTAAAAAACACCTCTGTTTTCTGTGAAAAAATGTGATGTGTCAACGTTGTGTTTTGGGCCATTTCTTTTCGTGGGCGCAAGGCCTACCCACACAAGTGAGGTACCATTTTTATTGGGAGACTTGGGGGAACGCTGGGTGGAAGAAAAGTTGTGGCTCCTCTCAGATTCCAGAACTTTCTGTCATCGAAATGAGAGGAAAAGGTGTTTTTTTGGTCAAATTTTGTGGTTTGTAAAGGATTCTGGGTAACAGAACCTGGTCAGAGCCCCACAAGTCACCCCATCTTGGATTCCCCTAGGTGTCTAGTTTTCAAAAATGCACTGGTTTGCTAGGTTTCCACAGGTGCCGGCTGAGCTAGTGGCCAAAATCCACAGGTAGGCACTTTGTGAAAAACACCTCTGTTTTCTGTGGAAAAAATGTGATGTGTCCACGTTCTGTTTTGGGCCATTTCCTTTAGTGGGCACTAGGCCTACCCACACAAGTGAGGTACCATTTTTAACAGTAGACTTGGGGGAACGCTGGCTGGATGGAAATTTGTATCTCATCTCAGATTCCAGAACTTTCTGTCACCGAAATGAGAGGAAAAAGTGTTTTTTTGGCCAAATTTTGAGGTTTGCAAAGGATTCTGGGTAACAGAACCTGGCCAGAGCCCCACAAGTCACACCATCTTGGATTCCCTTAGGTGTTTAGCTTTCAAAAATGCACTGGTTTGCTAGGTTTCCTCAGGTGCCGGCTGAGCTAGAGGCCAAAATCCACAGGTAGGTACTTTGTGAAAAACACTTCTGTTTTCTGTGAAAAAATGTAATGTGTCCACGTTGTGTTTTGGGCCATTTCCTGTCGTGGGCGCTAGGCCTACCCAAACAAGTGAGGGACAATTTGTAACGGGAGACTTGGGGGAACGCTGGCTGGATGGAAATTTGTGGCTCATCTCAGATTCCAGAACTTTCTGTCACCGAAATGAGAGGAAAAAGTGTTTTTTGGGCCAAATTTTGAGGTTTGCAAAGGATTCTGGGTAACAAAACCTGGTCAGAGCCCCACAAGTCACCCCATCTTGGATTCCCCTAGGTGTCTAGTTTAAAAAAATGCACCGGTTTGCTAGGTTTCCCCAAGTGCCGGCTGAGCTAGAGGCCAAAATCCACAGGTAGGCACTTTGTAAAAAACACCTCTGTTTTCTGTGAAAAAATGTGATGTGTACATGTTGTGTTTTGGGCCATTTCCTTTCGTGGGCTCTAGGCCTACCCACACAAGTGAGGTACCATGTTTATCGGGAGACTTGGGGGAACACTGGGTGGAAGGAAATTTGTGGCTCCTCACAGATTCCATAACTTTCTGTCACCGAAATGAGAGGAAAAAGTGTTTTTTTGGTCAAATTTTGAGGTGTGCAAAGGATTCTGGGTAACAGAACCTGGTCAGAGCCCCACAAGTCACCCCATCTTGGATTCCCCTAGGTGTCTAGTTTAAAAAAATGTGTGGGTTTGCTAGGTTTTCACAGGTGCCGGCTGAGCGAGAGGCCAAAATCTACAGGTAGGCACTTTGTAAAAAACACCTCTGTTTTCTGTGAAAAAATGTGATGTGTCCACGTTGTGTTTTGGGCCATTTCCTTTCGTGGGTGCTAGCCCTACCCACACAAGTGAGGTACCATTTTTATTGGGAGACTTGGGGGAACGCTGGGTGGAAGAAAAGTTGTGGCTCCTCTCAGATTCCAGAACTTTCTGTCATTGAAATTAGAGGAAAAGGTGTTTTTTTGGTCACATTTTGAGGTTTGTAAAGGATTCTGGGTAACAGAACCTGGTCAGAGCCCCACAAGTCACCCCATCTTGGGTTCCCCTAGGTGTCTAGTTTTCAAAAATGTGCTGGTTTGCTAGGTTTCCTCAGGTGCTGGCTGAGCTAGAGGCCAAAACCACAGGAAGGCACTTTGTAAAAAACACCTCTGTTTTCTGTGAAAAAATGTGATGTGTCCACGTTGTGTTTTGGGCCATTTCCTTTCGTGGGCTCTAGGCCTACCCACACAAGTGAGGTACCATTTTTATCGGGAGACTTGGGGGAACGCTGGGTGGAAGGAAATTCGTGGCTCCTCACAGATTCCAGAACTTTCTGTCACCGAAATGTGAGGAAAAAGTGTTTTATTGGTCAAATTTTGAGGTTTGCAAAGGATTCTGGGTAACAGAACCTGGTCAGAGCCCCAGAAGTCACCCCATCTTGGATTCCCCTAGGTGTCTAGTTTTCAAAAATGCACTGGTTTGCTAGGTTTCCTCAGGTGCCGGCTGAGCTAGAGGCCAAAATCCACAGGTAGGTACTTTGTGAAAAACACCTCTGTTTTCTGTGAGAAAATGTGATGTGTCCACGTTGTGTTTTGGGCCATTTCCTGTCGTGGGAGCTAGGCCTACCCACACAAGTGAGGTACCATTTTTAACGGGAGACTTGGGGGAAAGCTGGCTGGATGGAAATTTGTGGCTCCTCTCAGATTCCAGAACTTTCTGTCACCGAAATGAGAGGAAAAAGTGTTTTTTTGGCCAAATTTTGAGGTTTGCAAAGGATTCTGGGTAACAGAAACTGGTCAGAGCCCCACAAGTCACCCCATCTTGGATTCCCTTAGGTGTCTAGTTTTCAAAAATGCACTGGTTTGCTAGGTTTCCACAAGTGCCGGCTGAGCTAGAGGCCAAAATCCACAGGTAGGCAGTTTGTGAAAAACACACCTCTGTTTTCTGTGAAAAAATGTGATGTGTCCACGTTGTGTTTTGGGCCATTTCCTTTCGTGGGCGCTAGGCCTACCCACATAAGTGAGGTACCATTTTTAACGGGAGACTTGGGGGAACGCTGGCTGGATGGAAATTTGTGGCTCATCTCAGATTCCAGAACTTGCTGTCACCGAAATGAGAGGAAAAAGTGTTTTATTGGTCAAATTTTGAGGTTTGCAAGGGATTCTGGGTAACAGAACCTGGTCAGAGCCCCAGAAGTCACCCCATCTTGGATTCCCCTAGGTGTCTAGTTTTCAAAAATGTGTGGGTTTGCTAGGTTTCCTCAGGTGCCGGCTGAGCGAGAGGCCAAAATCTTCAGGTAGGCACTTTGTAAAAAACACCTCTGTTTTCTGTGAAAAAATGTGATGTGTCCACGTTGTGTTTTGGGCCACTTCTTTTCGTGGGCGCTAGGCCTACCCACACAAGTGAGGTACCATTTTTATTGGGAGACTTGGGGGAACGCTGGGTGGAAGAAAAGTTGTGGCTCCTCTCAGATTCCAGAACTTTCTGTCATCGAATTGAGAGGAAAAGGTGTTTTTTTGGTCAAATTTTGTGGTTTGTAAAGGATTCTGGGTAACAGAACCTGGTCAGAGCCCCACAAGTCACCCCATCGTGGATTCCCCTAGGTGTCTAGTTTTCAGAAATGCACTGGTTTGCTAGGTTTCCACAGGTGCCGGCTGAGCTAGAGGCCAAAATCCACAGGTAGGCACTTTGTGAAAAACACCTCTGTTTTCCGTGGAAAAAATGTGATGTGTCCACGTTGTGTTTTGGGCCATTTCCTTTCGTGGGCGCTAGGCCTACCCACACAAGTGAGGTACCATTTTTAACAGTAGACTTGGGGGAACGCTGGCTGGATGGAAATTTGTTGCTCATCTCAGATTCCAGAACTTTCTGTCACCGAAATGAGAGGAAAAAGTGTTTTTTTGGCCAAATTTTGAGGTTTGCAAAGGATTCTGGGTAACAGAAACTGGTCAGAGCCCCACAAGTCACCCCATCTTGGATTCCCTTAGGCGTCTAGTTTTCAAAAATGCACTGGTTTGCTAGGTTTCCACAAGTGCCGGCTGAGCTAGAGGCCAAAATCCACAGGTAGGCAGTTTGTGAAAAACACACCTCTGTTTTCTGAGAAAAAATGTGATGTGTCCACGTTTTGTTTTGGGCCATTTCCTTTCGTGGGCGCTAGGCCTACCCACATAAGTGAGGTACCATTTTTAACGGGAGACTTGGGGGTACGCTGGCTGGATGGAAATTTGTGGCTCATCTCAGATTCCAGAACTTTCTGTCACCGAAATGAGAGGAAAAAGTGTTTTTTTGGCCAAATTTTGAGGTTTGCAAAAGGAATCTGGGTAACAGAACCTGGTCAGAGCCCCACAAGTCACCCCATCTTGGATTCCCCTAGGTGTCTAGTTTTCAAAAATGCGCTGGTTTGCTAGGTTTTCTCAGGTGCCGGCTGAGCTAGAGGCCCAAATCCACAGGTAGGCACTTTGTAAAAATCACCTCTGTTTTCTTTGAAAAAATGTGATGTGTCCACGTTGTGTTTTGGGCCATTTCATTTCATGGGCGCTAGCCCTACCCACACAAGTGAGGTACCATTTTTATTGGGAGACTTGGGGGAACGCTGGGTGGAAGAAAAGTTGTGGCTCCTCTCAGATTCCAAAACTTTCTGTCATTGAAATTAGAGGAAAAGGTGTTTTTTTGGTCAAAGTTTGAGGTTTGTAAAGGATTCTGCGTAACAGAACCTGGTCAGAGCCCCACAAGTCACCCCATCTTGGATTCCCCTAGGTGTCTAGTTTTAAAAAATGTGTGGGTTTGCTGATTTCCACAGGTGCCGGCTGAGCGAGAGGCCAAAATCTACAGGTAGGCACTTTGTAAAAAACGCCTCTGTTTTCTGTGAAAAAATGTGATGTGTCAACGTTGTGTTTTGGGCCATTTCTTTTCGTGGGCGCTAGCCCTACCCACACAAGTGAGGTACCATTTTTATTGGGAGACTTGGGGGAACGCTGGGTGGAAGAAAAGTTGTGGCTCCTCTCAGATTCCAGAACTTTCTGTCATCGAAATGAGAGGAAAAGGTGGTTTTTTGGTCAAATTTTGTGGTTTGTAAAGGATTCTGGGTAACAGAACCTGGTCAGAGCCCCACAAGTCACCCCATCTTGGATTCCCCTAGGTGTCTAGTTTTCAAAAATGCACTGGTTTGCTAGGTTTCCACAGGTGCCGGCTGAGCTAGAGGCCAAAATCCACAGGTAGGCACTTTGTGAAAAACACCTCAGTTTTCTGTGGAAAAAATGTGATGTGTCCACGTTGTGTTCTGGGCCATTTCCTTTAGTGGGCACTAGGCCTACCCACACAAGTGAGGTACCATTTTTAACAGTAGACTTGGGGGAACGCTGGCTGGATTGAAATTTGTGGCTCATCTCAGATTCCAGAACTTTCTGTCACCGAAATGAGAGGAAAAAGTGTTTTTTTGGCCAAATTTTGAGGTTTGCAAAGGATTCTGGGTAACAGAACCTGGCCAGAGCCCCACAAGTCACACCATCTTGGATTCCCTTAGGTGTTTAGTTTTCAAAAATGCACTGGTTTGCTAGGTTTCCTCAGGTGCCGGCTGAGCTAGAGGCCAAAATCCACAGGTAGGTACTTTGTGAAAAACACCTCTGTTTTCTGTGAAAAAATGTAATGTGTCCACGTTGTGTTTTGGGCCATTTCCTGTCGTGGGCGCTAGGCCTACCCAAACAAGTGAGGTACCATTTGTAACGGGAGACTTGGGGGAACGCTGGCTGGATGGAAATTTGTGGCTCATCTCAGATTCCAGAACTTTCTGTCACCGAAATGAGAGGAAAAAGTGTTTTTTTGGCCAAATTTTGAGGTTTGCAAAGGATTCTGGGTAACAAAACCTGGTCAGAGCCCCACAAGTCACCCCATCTTGGATTCCCCTAGGTGTCTAGTTTTAAAAAATGCACCGGTTTGCTAGGTTTCCCCAAGTGCCGGCTGAGCTAGAGGCCAAAATCCACAGGTAGGCATTTTGTAAAAAACACCTCTGTTTTCTGTGAAAAAATGTGATGTGTACATGTTGTGTTTTGGGCCATTTCCTTTCGTGGGCTCTAGGCCTACCCACACAAGTGAGGTACCATGTTTATCGGGAGACTTGGGGGAACACTGGGTGGAAGGAAATTTGTGGCTCCTCACAGATTCCATAACTTTCTGTCACCGAAATGAGAGGAAAAAGTGTTTTTTTGGTCAAATTTTGAGGTGTGCAAAGGATTCTGGGTAACAGAACCTGGTCAGAGCCCCACAAGTCACCCCATCTTGGATTCCCCTAGGTGTCTAGTTTTCAAAAATGTGTGGGTTTGCTAGGTTTTCACAGGTGCCGGCTGAGCGAGAGGCCAAAATCTACAGGTAGGCACTTTGTAAAAAACACCTCTGTTTTCTGTGAAAAAATGTGATGTGTCCACGTTGTGTTTTGGGCCATTTCTTTTCGTGGGCGCTAGGCCTACCCACACAAGTGAGGTACCATTTTTATTGGGAGACTTGGGGGAACACTGGGTGGAAGAAAAGTTGTGGCTCCTCTCAGATTCCAGAACTTTCTGTCATCGAAATGAGAGGAAAAGGTGTTTTTTTGGTCAAATTTTGTGGTTTGTAAAGGATTCTGGGTAACAGAACCTGGTCAGAGCCCCACAAGTCACCCCATCTTGGGTTCCCCTAGGTGTCTAGTTTTCAAAAATGTGCTGGTTTGCTAGGTTTCCTCAGGTGCTGGCTGAGCTAGAGGCCAAAACCACAGGAAGGCACTTTGTAAAAAACACCTCTGTTTTCTGTGAAAAAATGTGATGTGTCCACGTTGTGTTTTGGGCCATTTCCTTTCGAGGGCTCTAGGCCTACCCACACAAGTGAGGTACCATTTTTATCGGGAGACTTGGGGGAACGCTGGGTGGAAGGAAATTCGTGGCTCCTCACAGATTCCAGAACTTTCTGTCACCGAAATGTGAGGAAAAAGTGTTTTATTGGTCAAATTTTGAGGTTTGCAAAGGATTCTGGGTAGCAGAACCTGGTCAGAGCCCCAGAAGTCACCCCATCTTGGATTCCCCTAGGTGTCTAGTTTTCAAAAATGTGTGGGTTTGCTAGGTTTCCTCAGGTGCCGACTGAGCGAGAGGCCAAAATCTACAGGTAGGCACTTTGTAAAAAACACCTCTGTTTTTTGTGAAAAAATGTGATGTGTCCACGTTGTGTTTTGGGCCATTTCTTTTCGTGGGCGCTAGGCCTACCCACACAAGTGAGGTACCATTTTTATTGGGAGACTTGGGGGAACACTGGGTGGAAGAACAGTTGTGGCTCCTCTCAGATTCCAGAACTTTCTGTCATCGAAATGAGAGGAAAAGGTGTTTTTTTGGTCAAATTTTGTGGTTTGTAAAGGATTCTGGGTAACAGAACCTGGTCAGAGCCCCACAAGTCACCCCATCTTGCATTCCCCTAGGTGTCTAGTTTTCAAAAATGCACTGGTTTGCTAGGTTTCCACAGGTGCCGGCTGAGCTAGAGGCCAAAATCCACAGGTAGGCACTTTGTGAAAAACACCTCTGTTTTCTGTGGAAAAAATGTGATGTGTCCACGTTGTGTTTTGGGCCATTTCCTTTCGTGGGCGCTAGGCCTACCCACACAAGTGAGGTACCATTTTTAACAGTAGAATTGGGGAACGCTGGCTGAATGGAAATTTGTGGCTCATCTCAGATTCCAGAACTTTCTGTCACCGAAATGAGAGGAAAAAGTGTTTTTTTGGCCAAATTTTGAGGTTTGCAAAGGATTCTGGGTAACAGAAACTGGTCAGAGCCCCACAAGTCACCCCATCTTGGATTCCCTTAGGTGTCTAGTTTTCAAAAATGCACTGGTTTGCTAGGTTTCCACAAGTGCCGGCTGAGCTAGAGGCCAAAATCCACAGGTAGGCAGTTTGTGAAAAACACACCTCTATTTTCTGTGAAAAAATGTGATGTGTCCACGTTGTGTTTTGGGCCATTTCCTTTCGTGGGCGCTAGGCCTACCCACATAAGTGAGGTACCATTTTTAATGGGAGACTTGGGGGAACGCTGGCTGGATGGAAATTTGTGGCTCATCTCAGATTCCAGAACTTTCTGTCACCGAAATGAGAGGAAAAAGTGTTTTATTGGTCAAATTTTGAGGTTTGCAAAGGATTCTGGGTAACAGAACCTGGTCAGAGCCCCAGAAGTCACCCCATCTTGGATTCCCCTAGGTGTCTAGTTTTCAAAAATGTGTGGGTTTGCTAGGTTTCCTCAGGTGCCGGCTGAGCGAGAGGCCAAAATCTTCAGGTAGGCACTTTGTAAAAAACACCTCTGTTTTCTGTGAAAAAATGTGATGTGTCCACGTTGTGTTTTGGGCCACTTCTTTTCGTGGGCGCTAGGCCTACCCACACAAGTGAGGTACCATTTTTATTGGGAGACTTGGGGGAATGCTGGGTGGAAGAAAAGTTGTGGCTCCTCTCAGATTCCAGAACTTTCTGTCATCGAAATGAGAGGAAAAGGTGTTTTTTTGGTCAAGTTTTGTGGTTTGCAAAGGATTCTGGGTAACAGAAACTGGTCAGAGCCCCACAAGTCACCCCATCTTGGATTCCCTTACGTGTCTAGTTTTCAAAAATGCACTGGTTTGCTAGGTTTCCACAAGTGCTGGCTGAGCTAGAGGCCAAAATCCACAGGTAGGCAGTTTGTGAAAAACACACCTCTGTTTTCTGTGAAAAAATGTGATGTGTCCACGTTGTGTTTTGGGCCATTTCCTTTTGTGGGCGCTAGGCCTACCCACATAAGTGAGGTACCATTTTTAACGGGAGACTTAGGGGAACGCTGGCTGGATGGAAATTTGTGGCTCATCTCAGATTCCAGAACTTTCTGTCACCGAAATGAGAGGAAAAAGTGTTTTATTGGTCAAATTTTGAGGTTTGCAAGGGATTCTGGGTAACAGAACCTGGTCAGAGCCCCAGAAGTCACCCCATCTTGGATTCCCCTAGGTGTCTAGTTTTCAAAAATGTGTGGGTTTGCTAGGTTTCCTCAGGTGCCGGCTGAGCGAGAGGCCAAAATCTTCAGGTAGGCACTTTGTAAAAAACACCTCTGTTTTCTGTGAAAAAATGTGATGTGTCCACGTTGTGTTTTGGGCCACTTCTTTTCGTGGGCGCTAGGCCTACCCACACAAGTGAGGTACCATTTTTATTGGGAGACTTGGGGGAATGCTGGGTGGAAGAAAAGTTGTGGCTCCTCTCAGATTCCAGAACTTTCTGTCATCGAAATGAGAGGAAAAGGTGTTTTTTTGGTCAAATTTTGTGGTTTGCAAAGGATTCTGGGTAACAGAAACTGGTCAGAGCCCCACAAGTCACCCCATCTTGGATTCCCTTACGTGTCTAGTTTTAAAAAATGCACTGGTTTGCTAGGTTTCCTCAGGTGCCGGCAGAGCTAGAGGCCAAAATCCACAGGTAGGTACTTTGTGAAAAACACCTCTGTTTTCTGTGAAAAAATGTGATGTGTCCACGTTGTGTTTTGGGCCATTTCCTGTCGTGGGAGCTAGGCCTACCCACACAAGTGAGGTACCATTTTTAACGGGAGACTTGGGGGAAAGCTGGCTGGATGGAAAATTGTGGCTCCTCTCAGATTCCAGAACTTTCTGTCACCGAAATGAGAGGAAAAAGTGTTTTTTTGGCCAAATTTTGAGGTTTGCAAAGGATTCTGGGTAACAGAAACTGGTCAGAGCCCCACAAGTCACCCCATCTTGGATTCCCTTAGGTGTCTAGTTTTCAAAAATGCACTGGTTTGCTAGGTTTCCACAAGTGCCGGCTGAGCTAGAGGCCAAAATCCACAGGTAGGCAGTTTGTGAAAAACACACCTCTGTTTTCTGTGAAAAAATGTGATGTGTCCACGTTGTGTTTTGGGCCATTTCCTTTCGTGGGCGCTAGGCCTACCCACATAAGTGAGGTACCATTTTTAACGGGAGACTTGGGGGAACGCTGGCTGGATGGAAATTTGTGGCTCATCTCAGATTCCAGAACTTTCTGTCACCGAAATGAGAGGAAAAAGTGTTTTATTGGTCAAATTTTGAGGTTTGCAAGGGATTCTGGGTGACAGAACCTGGTCAGAGCCCCACAAGTCACCCCATCTTGGATTCCCCTAGGAGTCTAGTTTTCAAAAATGTGTGGGTTTGCTAGGTTTCCTCAGGTGCCGGCTGAGCGAGAGGCCAAAATCTTCAGGTAGGCACTTTGTAAAAAACACCTCTGTTTTCTGTGAAAAAATGTGATGTGTCCACGTTGTGTTTTGGGCCACTTCTTTTCGTGGGCGCTAGGCCTACCCACACAAGTGAGGTACCATTTTTATTGGGAGACTTGGGGGAACGCTGGGTGGAAGAAAAGTTGTGGCTCCTCTCAGATTCCAGAACTTTCTGTCATCGAATTGAGAGGAAAAGGTGTTTTTTTGGTCAAATTTTGTGGTTTGTAAAGGATTCTGGGTAACAGAACCTGGTCAGAGCCCCACAAGTCACCCCATAGTGGATTCCCCTAGGTGTCTAGTTTTCAGAAATGCACTGGTTTGCTAGGTTTCCACAGGTGCCGGCTGAGCTAGAGGCCAAAATCCACAGGTAGGCACTTTGTGAAAAACACCTCTGTTTTCCGTGGAAAAAATGTGATGTGTCCACGTTGTGTTTTGGGCCATTTCCTTTCGTGGGCGCTAGGCCTACCCACACAAGTGAGGTACCATTTTTAACAGTAGACTTGGGGGAACGCTGGCTGGATGGAAATTTGTTGCTCATCTCAGATTCCAGAACTTTCTGTCACCGAAATGAGAGGAAAAAGTGTTTTTTTGGCCAAATTTTGAGGTTTGCAAGGGATTCTGGGTAACAGAACCTGGTCAGAGCCCCAGAAGTCACCCCATCTTGGATTCCCCTAGGTGTCTAGTTTTCAAAAATGTGTGGGTTTGCTAGGTTTCCTCAGGTGCCGGCTGAGCGAGAGGCCAAAATCTTCAGGTAGGCACTTTGTAAAAAACACCTCTGTTTTCTGTGAAAAAATGTGATGTGTCCACGTTGTGTTTTGGGCCACTTCTTTTCGTGGGCGCTAGGCCTACCCACACAAGTGAGGTACCATTTTTATTGGGAGACTTGGGGGAACGCTGGGTGGAAGAAAAGTTGTGGCTCCTCTCAGATTCCAGAACTTTCTGTCATCGAATTGAGAGGAAAAGGTGTTTTTTTGGTCAAATTTTGTGGTTTGTAAAGGATTCTGGGTAACAGAACCTGGTCAGAGCCCCACAAGTCACCCCATAGTGGATTCCCCTAGGTGTCTAGTTTTCAGAAATGCACTGGTTTGCTAGGTTTCCACAGGTGCCGGCTGAGCTAGAGGCCAAAATCCACAGGTAGGCACTTTGTGAAAAACACCTCTGTTTTCCGTGGAAAAAATGTGATGTGTCCACGTTGTGTTTTGGGCCATTTCCTTTCGTGGGCGCTAGGCCTACCCACACAAGTGAGGTACCATTTTTAACAGTAGACTTGGGGGAACGCTGGCTGGATGGAAATTTGTTGCTCATCTCAGATTCCAGAACTTTCTGTCACCGAAATGAGAGGAAAAAGTGTTTTTTTGGCCAAATTTTGAGGTTTGCAAAGGATTCTGGGTAACAGAAACTAGTCGGAGCCCCACAAGTCACCCCATCTTGGATTCCCTTAGGCGTCTAGTTTTCAAAAATGCACTGGTTTGCTAGGTTTCCACAAGTGCCGGCTGAGCTAGAGGCCAAAATCCACAGGTAGGCAGTTTGTGAAAAACACACCTCTGTTTTCTGTGAAAAAATGTGATGTGTCCACGTTTTGTTTTGGGCCATTTCCTTTCGTGGGCGCTAGGCCTACCCACATAAGTGAGGTACCATTTTTAACGGGAGACTTGGGGGAACGCTGGCTGGATAGAAATTTGTGGCTCATCTCAGATTCTAGAACTTTCTGTCACCGAAATGAGAGGAAAAAGTGTTTTTTTGGCCAAATTTTGAGGTTTGCAAAAGGAATCTGGGTAACAGAACCTGGTCAGAGCCCCACAAGTCACCCCATCTTGGATTCCCCTAGGTGTCTAGTTTTCAAAAATGCGCTGGTTTGCTAGGTTTTCTCAGGTGCCGGCTGAGCTAGAGGCCAAAATCCACAGGTAGGCACTTTGTAAAAATCACCTCTGTTTTCTTTGAAAAAATGTGATGTGTCCACGTTGTGTTTTGGGCAATTTCCTTTAGTGGGCGCTAGGCCTACCTACACAAGTGGGGAACCATTTTTATTGGGAGACTTGGGGGAACGCTGGGTGGAAAAAAATTAGTGGCTCCTCTCAGATTCCAGAACTTTCTGTCACCGAAATGAGAGGAAAAGGTGTTTTTTGGCCAAATTTTGAGGTTTGCAAAGGATTCTGGGTAACAGAACCTGGTCAGAGCCCCACAAGTCACCCCATCTTGGATTCCCCTAGGTGTCTAGGTTTCAATAATGCGCTGGTTTGCTAGGTTTCCCCAGGTGCCAGCTGAGCTCTAGGCCAAAATCCACAGGTAGGCACTTTGTAAAAAACACCTCTGTTTTCTGTGAAAAAATGTGATATGTCCATGTTGTGTTTTGGTGATATTTCCTTTCGTGGGCTCTAGGCCTACCCACACAAGTGAGGTACCATTTTTATTGGGAGATTGGTGGGAACGCAGGGTAGAAGAAAAGTTGTGGCTCCTCTCAGATTCCAGAAGTTTCTGTCATCGAAATGAGAGGAAAAGGTGTTTTTTTGGTCAAATTTTGAGGTTTGTAAAGGATTCTGGGTAACAGAACCTGGCCAGAGCCCCACAAGTCACCCCATCTTGGATTCCCTTAGGTGTCGAGTTTTAAAAAATGTACTGGTTTGCTAGGTTTCCTCAGGTGCCGGCAGAGCTAGAGGCCAAAATCCACAGGTAGGTACTTTGTGAAAAACACCTCTGTTTTCTGTGAAAAAATGTGATGTGTCCACGTTGTGTTTTGGGCCATTTCCTGTCGTGGGAGCTAGGCCTACCCACACAAGTGAGGTACCATTTTTAACGGGAGACTTGGGGGAAAGCTGGCTGGATGGAAAATTGTGGCTCCTCTCAGATTCCAGAACTTTCTGTCACCGAAATGAGAGGAAAAAGTGTTTTTTTGGCCAAATTTTGAGGTTTGCAAAGGATTCTGGGTAACAGAACCTGGTCAGAGCCCCACAAGTCACCCCATCTTGGATTCCCCTAGGTGTATAGTTTTCAAAAATGCGCTGGTTTGCTAGGTTTCCCCAAGTGCCGGCTGAGCTAGAGGCCAAAATCTACAGGTAGGCACTTTGTAAAAAACACCTCTGTTTTCTGTGAAAAAATATGATGTGTCCACGTTGTGTTTTGGGCCATTTCCTTTCATGGGCGCTAGCCCTACCCACACAAGTGAGGTACCATTTTTATTGGGAGACTTGGGGGAACGCTGGGTGGAAGAAAAGTTGTGGCTCCTCTCAGATTCCAAAACTTTCTGTCATTGAAATTAGAGGAAAAGGTGTTTTTTTGGTCAAAGTTTGAGGTTTGTAAAGGATTCTGCGTAACAGAACCTGGTCAGAGCCCCACAAGTCACCCCATCTTGGATTCCCCTAGGTGTCTAGTTTTAAAAAATGTGTGGGTTTGCTGATTTCCACAGGTGCCGGCTGAGCGAGAGGCCAAAATCTACAGGTAGGCACTTTGTAAAAAACGCCTCTGTTTTCTGTGAAAAAATGTGATGTGTCAACGTTGTGTTTTGGGCCATTTCTTTTCGTGGGCGCAAGGCCTACCCACACAAGTGAGGTACCATTTTTATTGGGAGACTTGGGGGAACGCTGGGTGGAAGAAAAGTTGTGGCTCCTCTCAGATTCCAGAACATTCTGTCATCGAAATGAGAGGAAAAGGTGGTTTTTTGGTCAAATTTTGTGGTTTGTAAAGGATTCTGGGTAACAGAACCTGGTCAGAGCCCCACAAGTCACCCCATAGTGGATTCCCCTAGGTGTCTAGTTTTAAAAAATGCACTGGTTTGCTAGGTTTCCACAGGTGCCGGCTGAGCTAGAGGCCAAAATCCACAGGTAGGCACTTTGTGAAAAACACCTCAGTTTTCTGTGGAAAAAATGTGATGTGTCCACGTTGTGTTTTGGGCCATTTCCTTTAGTGGGCACTAGGCCTACCCACACAAGTGAGGTACCATTTTTAACAGTAGACTTGGGGGAACGCTGGCTGGATTGAAATTTGTGGCTCATCTCAGATTCCAGAACTTTCTGTCACCGAAATGAGAGGAAAAAGTGTTTTTTTGGCCAAATTTTGAGGTTTGCAAAGGATTCTGGGTAACAGAACCTGGCCAGAGCCCCACAAGTCACACCATCTTGGATTCCCTTAGGTGTTTAGTTTTCAAAAATGCACTGGTTTGCTAGGTTTCCTCAGGTGCCGGCTGAGCTAGAGGCCAAAATCCACAGGTAGGTACTTTGTGAAAAACACCTCTGTTTTCTGTGAAAAAATGTAATGTGTCCACGTTGTGTTTTGGGCCATTTCCTGTCGTGGGCGCTAGGCCTACCCAAACAAGTGAGGTACCATTTGTAACGGGAGACTTGGGGGAACGCTGGCTGGATGGAAATTTGTGGCTCATCTCAGATTCCAGAACTTTCTGTCACCGAAATGAGAGGAAAAAGTGTTTTTTTGGCCAAATTTTGAGGTTTGCAAAGGATTCTGGGTAACAAAACCTGGTCAGAGCCCCACAAGTCACCCCATCTTGGATTCCCCTAGGTGTCTAGTTTTAAAAAATGCACCGGTTTGCTAGGTTTCCCCAAGTGCCGGCTGAGCTAGAGGCCAAAATCCACAGGTAGGCACTTTGCAAAAAACACCTCTGTTTTCTGTGAAAAAATGTGATGTGTACATGTTGTGTTTTGGGCCATTTCCTTTCGTGGGCTCTAGGCCTACCCACACAAGTGAGGTACCATGTTTATCGGGAGACTTGGGGGAACACTGGGTGGAAGGAAATTTGTGGCTCCTCACAGATTCCATAACTTTCTGTCACCGAAATGAGAGGAAAAAGTGTTTTTTTGGTCAAATTTTGAGGTGTGCAAAGGATTCTGGGTAACAGAACCTGGTCAGAGCCCCACAAGTCACCCCATCTTGGATTCCCCTAGGTGTCTAGTTTTCAAAAATGTGTGGGTTTGCTAGGTTTTCACAGGTGCCGGCTGAGCGAGAGGCCAAAATCTACAGGTAGGCACTTTGTAAAAAACACCTCTGTTTTCTGTGAAAAAATGTGATGTGTCCACGTTGTGTTTTGGGCCATTTCCTTTCGTGGGTGCTAGCCCTACCCACACAAGTGAGGTACCATTTTTATTGGGAGACTTGGGGGAACGCTGGGTGGAAGAAAAGTTGTGGCTCCTCTCAGATTCCAGAACTTTCTGTCATTGAAATTAGAGGAAAAGGTGTTTTTTGGTCACATTTTGAGGTTTGTAAAGGATTCTGGGTAACAGAACCTGGTCAGAGCCCCACAAGTCACCCCATCTTGGGTTCCCCTAGGTGTCTAGTTTTCAAAAATGTGCTGGTTTGCTAGGTTTCCTCAGGTGCTGGCTGAGCTAGAGGCCAAAATCACAGGAAGGCACTTTGTAAAAAACACCTCTGTTTTCTGTGAAAAAATGTGATGTGTCCACGTTGTGTTTTGGGCCATTTCCTTTCGTGGGCTCTAGGCCTACCCACACAAGTGAGGTACCATTTTTATCGGGAGACTTGGGGGAACGCTGGGTGGAAGGAAATTCGTGGCTCCTCACAGATTCCAGAACTTTCTGTCACCGAAATGTGAGGAAAAAGTGTTTTATTGGTCAAATTTTGAGGTTTGCAAAGGATTCTGGGTAACAGAACCTGGTCAGAGCCCCAGAAGTCACCCCATCTTGGATTCCCCTAGGTGTCTAGTTTTAAAAAATGTGTGGGTTTGCTAGGTTTCCTCAGGTGCCGGCTGAGCGAGAGGCCAAAATCTACAGGTAGGCACTTTGTAAAAAACACCTCTGTTTTTTGTGAAAAAATGTGATGTGTCCACGTTGTGTTTTGGGCCATTTATTTTCGTGGGCGCAAGGCCTACCCACACAAGTGAGGTACCATTTTTATTGGGAGACTTGGGGGAACGCTGGGTGGAAGAAAAGTTGTGGCTCCTCTCAGATTCCAGAACTTTCTGTCATCGAAATGAGAGGAAAAGGTGTTTTTTTGGTCAAATTTTGTGGTTTGTAAAGGATTCTGGGTAACAGAACCTGGTCAGAGCCCCATAAGTCACCCCATCTTGGATTCCCCTAGGTGTCTAGTTTTCAAAAATGCACTGGTTTGCTAGGTTTCCACAGGTGCCGGCTGAGCTAGAGTCCAAAATCCACAGGTAGGCACTTTGTGAAAAACACCTCTGTTTTCTGTGGAAAAAATGTGATGTGTCCACGTTGTGTTTTGGGCCATTTCCTTTAGTGGGCACTAGGCCTACCCACACAAGTGAGGTACCATTTTTATCGGGAGACTTGGGGGAACGCTGGGTGGAAGGAAATTCGTGGCTCCTCACAGATTCCAGAACTTTCTGTCACCGAAATTAGAGGAAAAGGTGTTTTTTTGGTCACATTTTGAGGTTTGTAAAGGATTCTGGGTAACAGAATCTGGTCAGAGCCCCACAAGTCACCCCATCTTGGGTTCCCCTAGGTGTCTAGTTTTCAAAAATGTGCTGGTTTGCTAGGTTTCCTCAGGTGCTGGCTGAGCTAGAGGCCAAAACCACAGGAAGGCACTTTGTAAAAAACACCTCTGTTTTCTGTGAAAAAATGTGATGTGTCCACGTTGTGTTTTGGGCCATTTCCTTTCGTGGGCTCTAGGCCTACCCACACAAGTGAGGTACCATTTTTATCGGGAGACTTGGGGGAACGCTGGGTGGAAGGAAATTCGTGGCTCCTCACAGATTCCAGAACTTTCTGTCACCGAAATGTGAGGAAAAAGTGTTTTATTGGTCAAATTTTGAGGTTTGCAAAGGATTCTGGGTAACAGAACCTGGTCAGAGCCCCAGAAGTCACCCCATCTTGGATTCCCCTAGGTGTCTAGTTTTCAAAAATGTGTGGGTTTGCTGGTTTCCACAGGTGCCGGCTGAGCGATAGGCCAAAATCTACAGGTAGGCACTTTGTAAAAAACACCTCTGTTTTCTGTGAAAAAATATGATGTGTCCACGTTGTGTTTTGGGCCATTTCCTTTCATGGGCGCTAGCCCTACCCACACAAGTGAGGTACCATTTTTATTGGGAGACTTGGGGGAACGCTGGGTGGAAGAAAAGTTGTGGCTCCTCTCAGATTCCAAAACTTTCTGTCATTGAAATTAGAGGAAAAGGTGTTTTTTTGGTCAAAGTTTGAGGTTTGTAAAGGATTCTGCGTAACAGAACCTGGTCAGAGCCCCACAAGTCACCCCATCTTGGATTCCCCTAGGTGTCTAGTTTTAAAAAATGTGTGGGTTTGCTGATTTCCACAGGTGCCGGCTGAGCGAGAGGCCAAAATCTACAGGTAGGCACTTTGTAAAAAACACCTCTGTTTTCTGTGAAAAAATGTGATGTGTCAACGTTGTGTTTTGGGCCATTTCTTTTCGTGGGCGCAAGGCCTACCCACACAAGTGAGGTACCATTTTTATTGGGAGACTTGGGGGAACGCTGGGTGGAAGAAAAGTTGTGGCTCCTCTCAGATTCCAGAACTTTCTGTCATCGAAATGAGAGGAAAAGGTGTTTTTTTGGTCAAATTTTGTGGTTTGTAAAGGATTCTGGGTAACAGAACCTGGTCAGAGCCCCACAAGTCACCCCATCTTGGATTCCCCTAGGTGTCTAGTTTTCAAAAATGCACTGGTTTGCTAGGTTTCCACAGGTGCCGGCTGAGCTAGTGGCCAAAATCCACAGGTAGGCACTTTGTGAAAAACACCTCTGTTTTCTGTGGAAAAAATGTGATGTGTCCACGTTCTGTTTTGGGCCATTTACTTTAGTGGGCACTAGGCCTACCCACACAAGTGAGGTACCATTTTTAACAGTAGACTTGGGGGAACGCTGGCTGGATGGAAATTTGTATCTCATCTCAGATTCCAGAACTTTCTGTCACCGAAATGAGAGGAAAAAGTGTTTTTTTGGCCAAATTTTGAGGTTTGCAAAGGATTCTGGGTAACAGAACCTGGCCAGAGCCCCACAAGTCACACCATCTTGGATTCCCTTAGGTGTTTAGCTTTCAAAAATGCACTGGTTTGCTAGGTTTCCTCAGGTGCCGGCTGAGCTAGAGGCCAAAATCCACAGGTAGGTACTTTGTGAAAAACACTTCTGTTTTCTGTGAAAAAATGTAATGTGTCCACGTTGTGTTTTGGGCCATTTCCTGTCGTGGGCGCTAGGCCTACCCAAACAAGTGAGGGACAATTTGTAACGGGAGACTTGGGGGAACGCTGGCTGGATGGAAATTTGTGGCTCATCTCAGATTCCAGAACTTTCTGTCACCGAAATGAGAGGAAAAAGTGTTTTTTGGGCCAAATTTTGAGGTTTGCAAAGGATTCTGGGTAACAAAACCTGGTCAGAGCCCCACAAGTCACCCCATCTTGGATTCCCCTAGGTGTCTAGTTTAAAAAAATGCACCGGTTTGCTAGGTTTCCCCAAGTGCCGGCTGAGCTAGAGGCCAAAATCCACAGGTAGGCACTTTGTAAAAAACACCTCTGTTTTCTGTGAAAAAATGTGATGTGTACATGTTGTGTTTTGGGCCATTTCCTTTCGTGGGCTCTAGGCCTACCCACACAAGTGAGGTACCATGTTTATCGGGAGACTTGGGGGAACACTGGGTGGAAGGAAATTTGTGGCTCCTCACAGATTCCATAACTTTCTGTCACCGAAATGAGAGGAAAAAGTGTTTTTTTGGTCAAATTTTGAGGTGTGCAAAGGATTCTGGGTAACAGAACCTGGTCAGAGCCCCACAAGTCACCCCATCTTGGATTCCCCTAGGTGTCTAGTTTTCAAAAATGTGTGGGTTTGCTAGGTTTTCACAGGTGCCGGCTGAGCGAGAGGCCAAAATCTACAGGTAGGCACTTTGTAAAAAACACCTCTGTTTTCTGTGAAAAAATGTGATGTGTCCACGTTGTGTTTTGGGCCATTTCCTTTCGTGGGTGCTAGCCCTACCCACACAAGTGAGGTACCATTTTTATTGGGAGACTTGGGGGAACGCTGGGTGGAAGAAAAGTTGTGGCTCCTCTCAGATTCCAGAACTTTCTGTCATTGAAATTAGAGGAAAAGGTGTTTTTTTGGTCACATTTTGAGGTTTGTAAAGGATTCTGGGTAACAGAACCTGGTCAGAGCCCCACAAGTCACCCCATCTTGGGTTCCCCTAGGTGTCTAGTTTTAAAAAATGTGCTGGTTTGCTAGGTTTCCTCAGGTGCTGGCTGAGCTAGAGGCCAAACCACAGGAAGGCACTTTGTAAAAAACACCTCTGTTTTCTGTGAAAAAATGTGATGTGTCCACGTTGTGTTTTGGGCCATTTCCTTTCGTGGGCTCTAGGCCTACCCACACAAGTGAGGTACCATTTTTATGGGGAGACTTGGGGGAACGCTGGGTGGAAGGAAACTCGTGGCTCCTCACAGATTCCAGAACTTTCTGTCACCGAAATGTGAGGAAAAAGTGTTTTATTGGTCAAATTTTGAGGTTTGCAAAGGATTCTGGGTAACAGAACCTGGTCAGAGCCCCAGAAGTCACCCCATCTTGGATTCCCCTAGGTGTCTAGTTTTCAAAAATGCACTGGTTTGCTAGGTTTCCTCAGGTGCCGGCTGAGCTAGAGGCCAAAATCCACAGGTAGGTACTTTGTGAAAAACACTTCTGTTTTCTGTGAAAAAATGTAATGTGTCCACGTTGTGTTTTGGGCCATTTCCTGTCGTGGGCGCTAGGCCTACCCAAACAAGTGAGGGACAATTTGTAACGGGAGACTTGGGGGAACGCTGGCTGGATGGAAATTTGTGGCTCATCTCAGATTCCAGAACTTTCTGTCACCGAAATGAGAGGAAAAAGTGTTTTTTGGGCCAAATTTTGAGGTTTGCAAAGGATTCTGGGTAACAAAACCTGGTCAGAGCCCCACAAGTCACCCCATCTTGGATTCCCCTAGGTGTCTAGTTTAAAAAAATGCACCGGTTTGCTAGGTTTCCCCAAGTGCCGGCTGAGCTAGAGGCCAAAATCCACAGGTAGGCACTTTGTAAAAAACACCTCTGTTTTCTGTGAAAAAATGTGATGTGTACATGTTGTGTTTTGGGCCATTTCCTTTCGTGGGCTCTAGGCCTACCCACACAAGTGAGGTACCATGTTTATCGGGAGACTTGGGGGAACACTGGGTGGAAGGAAATTTGTGGCTCCTCACAGATTCCATAACTTTCTGTCACCGAAATGAGAGGAAAAAGTGTTTTTTTGGTCAAATTTTGAGGTGTGCAAAGGATTCTGGGTAACAGAACCTGGTCAGAGCCCCACAAGTCACCCCATCTTGGATTCCCCTAGGTGTCTAGTTTTCAAAAATGTGTGGGTTTGCTAGGTTTTCACAGGTGCCGGCTGAGCGAGAGGCCAAAATCTACAGGTAGGCACTTTGTAAAAAACACCTCTGTTTTCTGTGAAAAAATGTGATGTGTCCACGTTGTGTTTTGGGCCATTTCCTTTCGTGGGTGCTAGCCCTACCCACACAAGTGAGGTACCATTTTTATTGGGAGACTTGGGGGAACGCTGGGTGGAAGAAAAGTTGTGGCTCCTCTCAGATTCCAGAACTTTCTGTCATTGAAATTAGAGGAAAAGGTGTTTTTTTGGTCACATTTTGAGGTTTGTAAAGGATTCTGGGTAACAGAACCTGGTCAGAGCCCCACAAGTCACCCCATCTTGGGTTCCCCTAGGTGTCTAGTTTTCAAAAATGTGCTGGTTTGCTAGGTTTCCTCAGGTGCTGGCTGAGCTAGAGGCCAAAACCACAGGAAGGCACTTTGTAAAAAACACCTCTGTTTTCTGTGAAAAAATGTGATGTGTCCACGTTGTGTTTTGGGCCATTTCCTTTCGTGGGCTCTAGGCCTACCCACACAAGTGAGGTACCATTTTTATCGGGAGACTTGGGGGAACGCTGGGTGGAAGGAAATTCGTGGCTCCTCACAGATTCCAGAACTTTCTGTCACCGAAATGTGAGGAAAAAGTGTTTTATTGGTCAAATTTTGAGGTTTGCAAAGGATTCTGGGTAACAGAACCTGGTCAGAGCCCCAGAAGTCACCCCATCTTGGATTCCCCTAGGTGTCTAGTTTTCAAAAATGTGTGGGTTTGCTAGGTTTCCTCAGGTGCCGGCTGAGCGAGAGGCCAAAATCTACAGGTAGGCACTTTGTAAAAAACACCTCTGTTTTTTGTGAAAAAATGTGATGTGTCCACGTTGTGTTTTGGGCCATTTATTTTCGTGGGCGCAAGGCCTACCCACACAAGTGAGGTACCATTTTTATTGGGAGACTTGGGGGAACGCTGGGTGGAAGAAAAGTTGTGGCTCCTCTCAAATTCCAGAACTTTCTGTCATCGAAATGAGAGGAAAAGGTGTTTTTCTGGTCAAATTTTGTGGTTTGTAAAGGATTCTGGGTAACAGAACCTGGTCAGAGCCCCATAAGTCACCCCATCTTGGATTCCCCTAGGTGTCTAGTTTTCAAAAATGCACTGGTTTGCTAGGTTTCCACAGGTGCCGGCTGAGCTAGAGTACAAAATCCACAGGTAGGCACTTTGTGAAAAACACCTCTGTTTTCTGTGGAAAAAATGTGATGTGTCCACGTTGTGTTTTGGGCCATTTCCTTTAGTGGGCACTAGGCCTACCCACACAAGTGAGGTACCATTTTTATCGGGAGACTTGGGGGAACGCTGGGTGGAAGGAAATTCGTGGCTCCTCACAGATTCCAGAACTTTCTGTCACCGAAATGTGAGGAAAAAGTGTTTTATTGGTCAAATTTTGAGGTTTGCAAAGGATTCTGGGTAACAGAACCTGGTCAGAGCCCCAGAAGTCACCCCATCTTGGATTCCCCTAGGTGTCTAGTTTTCAAAAATGTGTGGGTTTGCTAGGTTTCCTCAGGTGCCGGCTGAGCGAGAGGCCAAAATCTACAGGTAGGCACTTTGTAAAAAACACCTCTGTTTTTTGTGAAAAAATGTGATGTGTCCACGTTGTGTTTTGGGCCATTTATTTTCATGGGCGCAAGGCCTACCCACACAAGTGAGGTACCATTTTTATTGGGAAACTTGGGGGAACGCTGGGTGGAAGAAAAGTTGTGGCTCCTCTCAGATTCCAGAACTTTCTGTCATTGAAATTAGAGGAAAAGGTGTTTTTTTGGTCACATTTTGAGGTTTGTAAAGGATTCTGGGTAACAGAAACTGGTCAGAGCCCCACAAGTCACCCCATCTTGGATTCCCTTAGGTGTCTAGTTTTCAAAAATGCGCTGGTTTGCTAGGTTTCCACAAGTGCCGGCTGAGCTAGAGGCCAAAATCCACAGGTAGGCAGTTTGTGAAAAACACACCTCTGTTTTCTGTGAACAAATGTGATGTGTCTACGTTGTGTTTTGGGCCATTTCCTTTCGTGGGCGCTAGGCCTACCCACATAAGTGAGGTACCATTTTTAACGGGAGACTTGGGGGAACGCTGGCTGGATGGAAATTTGTGGCTCATCTCAGATTCCAGAACTTTCTGTCACCGAAATGAGAGGAAAAAGTGTTTTTTTGGCCAAATGTTGAGGTTTGCAAAAGGAATCTGGGTAACAGAACCTGGTCAGAGCCCCACAAGTCACCCCATCTTGGATTCCCCTAGGTGTATAGTTTTCAAAAATGCGCTGGTTTGCTAGGTTTCCCCAAGTGCCGGCTGAGCTAGAGGCCAAAATCCACAGATAGGCACTTTGTAAAAAACACCTCTGTTTTCTGTGAAAAAATGTGATGTGTCCAGGTTGTGTTTTGGGCCATTTCCTTTCGTGGGCTCTAGGCCTACCCACACAAGTGAGGTACCATTTTTATCGGGAGACTTGGGGGAACGCTGGGTGGAAGAAAAGTTGTGACTCCTCTCAGATTCCAGAACTTTCTGTCATCGAAATGAGAGGAAAAGGTGTTTTTTGGGTCACATTTTGAGGTTTGTAAAGGATTCTGGGTAACAGAACCTGGCCAGAGCCCCACAAGTCACACCATCTTGGATTCCCTTAGGTGTCTAGTTTTAAAAAATGCACTGGTTTGCTAGGTTTCCTCAGGTGCCGGCAGAGCTAGAGGCCAAAATCCACAGGTAGGTACTTTGTGAAAAACACCTCTGTTTTCTGTGAAAAAATGTGATGTGTCCACGTTGTGTTTTGGGCCATTTCCTGTCGTGGGAGCTAGGCCTACCCACACAAGTGAGGTACCATTTTTAACGGGAGACTTGGGGGAACGCTGGCTGGATGGAAATTTGTGGCTCATCTCAGATTCCAGAACTTTTTGTCACCGAAATGAGAGGAAAAAGTGTTTTATTGGTCAAATTTTGAGGTTTGCAAAGGATTCTGGGTAACAGAACCTGGTCAGAGCCCCAGAAGGCTCCCCATCTTGGATTCCCCTAGGTGTCTAGTTTTCAAAAATGTGTGGGTTTGCTAGGTTTCCTCAGGTGCCGGCTGAGCGAGAGGCCAAAATCTTCAGGTAGGCACTTTGTAAAAAACACCTCTGTTTTCTGTGAAAAAATGTGATGTGTCCACGTTGTGTTTTGGGTCACTTCTTTTCGTGGGCGCTAGGCCTACCCACACAAGTGAGGTACCATTTTTATTGGGAGACTTGGAGGAATGCTGGGTGGAAGAAAAGTTGTGGCTCCTCTCAGATTCCAGAACTTTCTGTCATCGAAATTAGAGGAAAAGGTGTTTTTTTGGTCAAATTTTGTGGTTTGCAAAGGATTCTGGGTAACAGAAACTGGTCAGAGCCCCACAAGTCACCCCATCTTGGATTCCCTTACGTGTCTAGTTTTAAAAAATGCACTGGTTTGCTAGGTTTCCACAAGTGCTGGCTGAGCTAGAGGCCAAAATCCACAGGTAGGCAGTTTGTGAAAAACACACCTCTGTTTTCTGTGAAAAAATGTGATGTGTCCACGTTGTGTTTTGGGCCATTTCCTTTCGTGTGCGCTAGGCCTACCCACATAAGTGAGGTACCATTTTTAACGGGAGACTTGGGGGAACGCTGGCTGGATGGAAATTTGTGGCTCATCTCAGATTCCAGAACTTTCTGTCACCGAAATGAGAGGAAAAAGTGTTTTTTTGGCCAAATTTTGAGGTTTGCAAAAGGAATCTGGGTAACAGAACCTGGTCAGAGCCCCACAAGTCACCCCATCTTGGATTCCCCTAGGTGTATAGTTTTCAAAAATGCGCTGGTTTGCTAGGTTTCCCCAAGTGCCGGCTGAGCTAGAGGCCAAAATCCACAGATAGGCACTTTGTAAAAAACACCTCTGTTTTCTGTGAAAAAATGTGATGTGTCCACGTTGTGTTTTGGGCCATTTCCTTTCGTGGGCTCTAGGCCTACCGACACAAGTGAGGTACCATTTTTATCGGGAGACTTGGGGGAACGCTGGGTGGAAGAAAAGTTGTGGCTCCTCTCAGATTCCAGAACTTTCTGTCATCGAAATGAGAGGAAAAGGTGTTTTTTGGGTCACATTTTGAGGTTTGTAAAGGATTCTGGGTAACAGAACCTGGCCAGAGCCCCACAAGTCACACCATCTTGGATTCCCTTAGGTGTCTAGTTTTAAAAAATGCACTGGTTTGCTAGGTTTCCTCAGGTGCCGGCAGAGCTAGAGGCCAAAATCCACAGGTAGGTACTTTGTGAAAAACACCTCTGTTTTCTGTGAAAAAATGTGATGTGTCCACGTTGTGTTTTGGGCCATTTCCTGTCGTGGGAGCTAGGCCTACCCACACAAGTGAGGTACCATTTTTAACGGGAGACTTGGGGGAAAGCTGGCTGGATGGAAAATTGTGGCTCCTCTCAGATTCCAGAACTTTCTGTCACCGAAATGAGAGGAAAAAGTTTTTTTTGGGCGAAATTTTGAGGTTTGCAAAGTATTCTGGGTAACAGAAACTGGTCAGAGCCCCACAAGTCACCCCATCTTGGATTCCCTTAGGTGTCTAGTTTTCAAAAATGCACTGGTTTGCTAGGTTTCCACAAGTGCCGGCTGAGCTAGAGGCCAAAATCCACAGGTAGGCAGTTTGTGAAAAACACACCTCTGTTTTCTGTGAAAAAATGTGATGTGTCCACGTTGTGTTTTGGGCCATTTCCTTTCGTGGGCGCTAGGCCTACCCACATAAGTGAGGTACCATTTTTAACGGGAGACTTGGGGGAACGCTGGCTGGATGGAAATTTGTGGCTCATCTCAGATTCCAGAACTTTCTGTCACCGAAATGAGAGGAAAAAGTGTTTTATTGGTCAAATTTTGAGGTTTGCAAGGGATTCTGGGTAACAGAACCTGGTCAGAGCCCCAGAAGTCACCCCATCTTGGATTCCCCTAGGTGTCTAGTTTTCAAAAATGTGTGGGTTTGCTAGGTTTCCTCAGGTGCCGGCTGAGCGAGAGGCCAAAATCTTCAGGTAGGCACTTTGTAAAAAACACCTCTGTTTTCTGTGAAAAAATGTGATGTGTCCACGTTGTGTTTTGGGCCACTTCTTTTCGTGGGCGCTAGGCCTACCCACACAAGTGAGGTACCATTTTTATTGGGAGACTTGGGGGAACGCTGGGTGGAAGAAAAGTTGTGGCTCCTCTCAGATTCCAGAACTTTCTGTCATCGAATTGAGAGGAAAAGGTGTTTTTTTGGTCAAATTTTGTGGTTTGTAAAGGATTCTGGGTAACAGAACCTGGTCAGAGCCCCACAAGTCACCCCATCGTGGATTCCCCTAGGTGTCTAGTTTTCAGAAATGCACTGGTTTGCTAGGTTTCCACAGGTGCCGGCTGAGCTAGAGGCCAAAATCCACAGGTAGGCACTTTGTGAAAAACACCTCTGTTTTCCGTGGAAAAAATGTGATGTGTCCACGTTGTGTTTTGGGCCATTTCCTTTCGTGGGCGCTAGGCCTACCCACACAAGTGAGGTACCATTTTTAACAGTAGACTTGGGGGAACGCTGGCTGGATGGAAATTTGTTGCTCATCTCAGATTCCAGAACTTTCTGTCACCGAAATGAGAGGAAAAAGTGTTTTTTTGGCCAAATTTTGAGGTTTGCAAAGGATTCTGGGTAACAGAAACTGGTCAGAGCCCCACAAGTCACCCCATCTTGGATTCCCTTAGGCGTCTAGTTTTCAAAAATGCACTGGTTTGCTAGGTTTCCACAAGTGCCGGCTGAGCTAGAGGCCAAAATCCACAGGTAGGCAGTTTGTGAAAAACACACCTCTGTTTTCTGTGAAAAAATGTGATGTGTCCACGTTTTGTTTTGGGCCATTTCCTTTCGTGGGCGCTAGGCCTACCCACATAAGTGAGGTACCATTTTTAACGGGAGACTTGGGGGAACGCTGGCTGGATGGAAATTTGTGGCTCATCTCAGATTCCAGAACTTTCTGTCACCGAAATGAGAGGAAAAAGTGTTTTTTTGGCCAAATTTTGAGGTTTGCAAAAGGAATCTGGGTAACAGAACCTGGTCAGAGCCCCACAAGTCACCCCATCTTGGATTCCCCTAGGTGTCTAGTTTTCAAAAATGCGCTGGTTTGCTAGGTTTTCTCAGGTGCCGGCTGAGCTAGAGGCCCAAATCCACAGGTAGGCACTTTGTAAAAATCACCTCTGTTTTCTTTGAAAAAATGTGATGTGTCCACGTTGTGTTTTGGGCAATTTCCTTTAGTGGGCGCTAGGCCTACCTACACAAGTGGGGAACCATTTTTATTGGGAGACTTGGGGGAACGCTGGGTGGAAAAAAATTAGTGGCTCCTCTCAGATTCCAGAACTTTCTGTCACCGAAATGAGAGGAAAAGGTGTTTTTTGGCCAAATTTTGAGGCTTGCAAAGGATTCTGGGTAACAGAACCTGGTCAGAGCCCCACAAGTCACCCCATCTTGGATTCCCCTAGGTATCTAGGTTTCAAAAATGCGCTGGTTTGCTAGGTTTCCCCAGGTGCCAGCTGAGCTCTAGGCCAAAATCCACAGGTAGGCACTTTGTAAAAAACACCTCTGTTTTCTGTGAAAAAATGTGATGTGTCCATGTTGTGTTTTGGTGATATTTCCTTTCGTGGGCTCTAGGCCTACCCACACAAGTGAGGTACCATTTTTATTGGGAGATTGGTGGGAACGCAGGGTAGAAGAAAAGTTGTGGCTCCTCTCAGATTCCAGAAGTTTCTGTCATCGAAATGAGAGGAAATGGTGTTTTTTTGGTCAAATTTTGAGGTTTGTAAAGGATTCTGGGTAACAGAACCTGGCCAGAGCCCCACAAGTCACCCCATCTTGGATTCCCTTAGGTGTCGAGTTTTAAAAAATGTACTGGTTTTCTAGGTTTCCTCAGGTGCCGGCAGAGCTAGAGGCCAAAATCCACAGGTAGGTACTTTGTGAAAAACACCTCTGTTTTCTGTGAAAAAATGTGATGTGTCCACGTTGTGTTTTGGGCCATTTCCTGTCGTGGGAGCTAGGCCTACCCACACAAGTGAGGTACCATTTTTAACGGGAGACTTGGGGGAAAGCTGGCTGGATGGAAAATTGTGGCTCCTCTCAGATTCCAGAACTTTCTGTCACCGAAATGAGAGGAAAAAGTGTTTTTTTGGCCAAATTTTGAGGTTTGCAAAGGATTCTGGGTAACAGAACCTGGTCAGAGCCCCACAAGTCACCCCATCTTGGATTCCCCTAGGTGTATAGTTTTCAAAAATGCGCTGGTTTGCTAGGTTTCCCCAAGTGCCGGCTGAGCTAGAGGCCAAAATCTACAGGTAGGCACTTTGTAAAAAACACCTCTGTTTTCTGTGAAAAAATATGATGTGTCCACGTTGTGTTTTGGGCCATTTCCTTTCATGGGCGCTAGCCCTACCCACACAAGTGAGGTACCATTTTTATTGGGAGACTTGGGGGAACGCTGGGTGGAAGAAAAGTTGTGGCTCCTCTCAGATTCCAAAACTTTCTGTCATTGAAATTAGAGGAAAAGGTGTTTTTTTGGTCAAAGTTTGAGGTTTGTAAAGGATTCTGCGTAACAGAACCTGGTCAGAGCCCCACAAGTCACCCCATCTTGGATTCCCCTAGGTGTCTAGTTTTAAAAAATGTGTGGGTTTGCTGATTTCCACAGGTGCCGGCTGAGCGAGAGGCCAAAATCTACAGGTAGGCACTTTGTAAAAAACGCCTCTGTTTTCTGTGAAAAAATGTGATGTGTCAACGTTGTGTTTTGGGCCATTTCTTTTCGTGGGCGCTAGCCCTACCCACACAAGTGAGGTACCATTTTTATTGGGAGACTTGGGGGAACGCTGGGTGGAAGAAAAGTTGTGGCTCCTCTCAGATTCCAGAACTTTCTGTCATCGAAATGAGAGGAAAAGGTGTTTTTTTGGTCAAATTTTGTGGTTTGTAAAGGATTCTGGGTAACAGAACCTGGTCAGAGCCCCACAAGTCACCCCATCTTGGATTCCCCTAGGTGTCTAGTTTTCAAAAATGCACTGGTTTGCTAGGTTTCCACAGGTGCCGGCTGAGCTAGAGGCCAAAATCCACAGGTAGGCACTTTGTGAAAAACACCTCAGTTTTCTGTGGAAAAAATGTGATGTGTCCACGTTGTGTTTTGGGCCATTTCCTTTAGTGGGCACTAGGCCTACCCACACAAGTGAGGTACCATTTTTAACAGTAGACTTGGGGGAACGCTGGCTGGATTGAAATTTGTGGCTCATCTCAGATTCCAGAACTTTCTGTCACCGAAATGAGAGGAAAAAGTATTTTTTTGGCCAAATTTTGAGGTTTGCAAAGGATTCTGGGTAACAGAACCTGGCCAGAGCCCCACAAGTCACACCATCTTGGATTCCCTTAGGTGTTTAGTTTTCAAAAATGCACTGGTTTGCTAGGTTTCCTCAGGTGCCGGCTGAGCTAGAGGCCAAAATCCACAGGTAGGTACTTTGTGAAAAACACCTCTGTTTTCTGTGAAAAAATGTAATGTGTCCACGTTGTGTTTTGGGCCATTTCCTGTCGTGGGCGCTAGGCCTACCCAAACAAGTGAGGTACCATTTGTAACGGGAGACTTGGGGGAACGCTGGCTGGATGGAAATTTGTGGCTCATCTCAGATTCCAGAACTTTCTGTCACCGAAATGAGAGGAAAAAGTGTTTTTTTGGCCAAATTTTGAGGTTTGCAAAGGATTCTGGGTAACAAAACCTGGTCAGAGCCCCACAAGTCACCCCATCTTGGATTCCCCTAGGTGTCTAGTTTTAAAAAATGCACCGGTTTGCTAGGTTTCCCCAAGTGCCGGCTGAGCTAGAGGCCAAAATCCACAGGTAGGCATTTTGTAAAAAACACCTCTGTTTTCTGTGAAAAAATGTGATGTGTACATGTTGTGTTTTGGGCCATTTCCTTTCGTGGGCTCTAGGCCTACCCACACAAGTGAGGTACCATGTTTATCGGGAGACTTGGGGGAACACTGGGTGGAAGGAAATTTGTGGCTCCTCACAGATTCCATAACTTTCTGTCACCGAAATGAGAGGAAAAAGTGTTTTTTTGGTCAAATTTTGAGGTGTGCAAAGGATTCTGGGTAACAGAACCTGGTCAGAGCCCCACAAGTCACCCCATCTTGGATTCCCCTAGGTGTCTAGTTTTCAAAAATGTGTGGGTTTGCTAGGTTTTCACAGGTGCCGGCTGAGCGAGAGGCCAAAATCTACAGGTAGGCACTTTGTAAAAAACACCTCTGTTTTCTGTGAAAAAATGTGATGTGTCCACGTTGTGTTTTGGGCCATTTCCTTTCGTGGGTGCTAGCCCTACCCACACAAGTGAGGTACCATTTTTATTGGGAGACTTGGGGGAACGCTGGGTGGAAGAAAAGTTGTGGCTCCTCTCAGATTCCAGAACTTTCTGTCATTGAAATTAGAGGAAAAGGTGTTTTTTTGGTCACATTTTGAGGTTTGTAAAGGATTCTGGGTAACAGAACCTGGTCAGAGCCCCACAAGTCACCCCATCTTGGGTTCCCCTAGGTGTCTAGTTTTCAAAAATGTGCTGGTTTGCTAGGTTTCCTCAGGTGCTGGCTGAGCTAGAGGCCAAAACCACAGGAAGGCACTTTGTAAAAAACACCTCTGTTTTCTGTGAAAAAATGTGATGTGTCCACGTTGTGTTTTGGGCCATTTCCTTTCGAGGGCTCTAGGCCTACCCACACAAGTGAGGTACCATTTTTATCGGGAGACTTGGGGGAACGCTGGGTGGAAGGAAATTCGTGGCTCCTCACAGATTCCAGAACTTTCTGTCACCGAAATGTGAGGAAAAAGTGTTTTATTGGTCAAATTTTGAGGTTTGCAAAGGATTCTGGGTAGCAGAACCTGGTCAGAGCCCCAGAAGTCACCCCATCTTGGATTCCCCTAGGTGTCTAGTTTTCAAAAATGTGTGGGTTTGCTAGGTTTCCTCAGGTGCCGGCTGAGCGAGAGGCCAAAATCTACAGGTAGGCACTTTGTAAAAAACACCTCTGTTTTTTGTGAAAAAATGTGATGTGTCCACGTTGTGTTTTGGGCCATTTCTTTTCGTGGGCGCTAGGCCTACCCACACAAGTGAGGTACCATTTTTATTGGGAGACTTGGGGGAACACTGGGTGGAAGAAAAGTTGTGGCTCCTCTCAGATTCCAGAACTTTCTGTCATCGAAATGAGAGGAAAAGGTGTTTTTTTGGTCAAATTTTGTGGTTTGTAAAGGATTCTGGGTAACAGAACCTGGTCAGAGCCCCACAAGTCACCCCATCTTGGATTCCCCTAGGTGTTTAGTTTTCAAAAATGCGCTGGTTTGCTAGGTTTCCCCAAGTGCCGGCTGAGCTAGAGGCCAAAATCCACAGATAGGCACTTTGTAAAAAACACCTCTGTTTTCTGTGAAAAAATGTGATGTGTCCACGTTGTGTTTTGGGCCATTTCCTTTCGTGGGCTCTAGGCCTACCCACACAAGTGAGGTACCATTTTTATCGGGAGACTTGGGGGAACGCTGGGTGGAAGAAAAGTTGTGGCTCCTCTCAGATTCCAGAACTTTCTGTCATCGAAATGAGAGGAAAAGGTGTTTTTTGGGTCACATTTTGAGGTTTGTAAAGGATTCTGGGTAACAGAACCTGGCCAGAGCCCCACAAGTCACACCATCTTGGATTCCCTTAGGTGTCTAGTTTTAAAAAATGCACTGGTTTGCTAGGTTTCCTCAGGTGCCGGCAGAGCTAGAGGCCAAAATCCACAGGTAGGTACTTTGTGAAAAACACCTCTGTTTTCTGTGAAAAAATGTGATGTGTCCACGTTGTGTTTTGGGCCATTTCCTGTCGTGGGAGCTAGGCCTACCCACACAAGTGAGGTACCATTTTTAACGGGAGACTTGGGGGAAAGCTGGCTGGATGGAAAATTGTGGCTCCTCTCAGATTCCAGAACTTTCTGTCACCGAAATGAGAGGAAAAAGTGTTTTTTTGGCCAAATTTTGAGGTTTGCAAAGGATTCTGGGTAACAGAAACTGGTCAGAGCCCCACAAGTCACCCCATCTTGGATTCCCTTAGGTGTCTAGTTTTCAAAAATGCACTGGTTTGCTAGGTTTCCACAAGTGCCGGCTGAGCTAGAGGCCAAAATCCACAGGTAGGCAGTTTGCGAAAAACACACCTCTGTTTTCTGTGAAAAAATGTGATGTGTCCACGTTGTGTTTTGGGCCATTTCCTTTCGTGGGCGCTAGGCCTACCCACATAAGTGAGGTACCATTTTTAACGGGAGACTTGGGGGAACGCTGGCTGGATGGAAATTTGTGGCTCATCTCAGATTCCAGAACTTTCTGTCACCGAAATGAGAGGAAAAATTGTTTTATTGGTCAAATTTTGAGGTTTGCAAGGGATTCTGGGTAACAGAACCTGGTCAGAGCCCCAGAAGTCACCCCATCTTGGATTCCCCTAGGTGTCTAGTTTTCAAAAATGTGTGGGTTTGCTAGGTTTCCTCATGTGCCGGCTGAGCGAGAGGCCAAAATCTTCAGGTAGGCACTTTGTAAAAAACACCTCTGTTTTCTGTGAAAAAATGTGATATGTCCACGTTGTGTTTTGGGCCACTTCTTTTCGTGGGCGCTAGGCCTACCCACACAAGTGAGGTACCATTTTTATTCGGAGACTTGGGGGAATGCTGGGTGGAAGAAAAGTTGTGGCTCCTCTCAGATTCCAGAACTTTCTGTCATCGAAATGAGAGGAAAAGGTGTTTTTTTGGTCAAATTTTGTGGTTTGCAAAGGATTCTGGGTAACAGAAAGTGGTCAGAGCCCCACAAGTCACCCCATCTTGGATTCCCTTACGTGTCTAGTTTTAAAAAATGCACTGGTTTGCTAGGTTTCCTCAGGTGCCGGCAGAGCTAGAGGCCAAAATCCACAGGTAGGTACTTTGTGAAAAACACCTCTGTTTTCTGTGAAAAAATGTGATGTGTCCACGTTGTGTTTTGGGCCATTTCCTGTCGTCGGAGCTAGGCCTACCCACACAAGTGAGGTACCATTTTTAACGGGAGACTTGGGGGAATGCTGGCTGGATGGAAATTTGTGTCTCATCTCAGAATCCAGAACTTTCTGTCACCGAAATGAGAGGAAAAAGTGTTTTATTGGTCAAATTTTGAGGTTTGTAAAGGATTCTGGGTACCAGAACCTGGTCAGAGCCCCACAAGTCACCCCATCTTGCATTCCCCTAGGTGTCTAGTTTTCAAAAATGCTCTGGTTTGCTAGGTTTCCCCAAGTGCCGGCTGAGCTAGAGGCCAAAATCCACAGATAGGCACTTTGTAAAAAACACCTCTGTTTTCTGTGAAAAAATGTGATGTGTCCACGTTGTGTTTTGGGCCATTTCCTTTCGTGGGCTCTAGGCCTACCCACACAAGTGAGGTACCATTTTTATCGGGAGACTTGGGGGAACGCTGGGTGGAAGAAAAGTTGTGGCTCCTCTCAGATTCCAGAACTTTCTGTCATCGAAATGAGAGGAAAAGGTGTTTTTTGGGTCACATTTTGAGGTTTGTAAAGGATTCTGGGTAACAGAACCTGGCCAGAGCCCCACAAGTCACACCATCTTGGATTCCCTTAGGTGTCTAGTTTTAAAAAATGCACTGGTTTGCTAGGTTTCCTCAGGTGCCGGCAGAGCTAGAGGCCAAAATCCACAGGTAGGTACTTTGTGAAAAACACCTCTGTTTTCTGTGAAAAAATGTGATGTGTCCACGTTGTGTTTTGGGCCATTTCCTGTCGTGGGAGCTAGGCCTACCCACACAAGTGAGGTACAATTTTTAACGGGAGACTTGGGGGAAAGCTGGCTGGATGGAAAATTGTGGCTCCTCTCAGATTCCAGAACTTTCTGTCACCGAAATGAGAGGAAAAAGTGTTTTTTTGGCCAAATTTTGAGGTTTGCAAAGGATTCTGGGTAACAGAAACTGGTCAGAGCCCCACAAGTCACCCCATCTTGGATTCCCTTAGGTGTCTAGTTTTCAAAAATGCACTGGTTTGCTAGGTTTCCACAAGTGCCGGCTGAGCTAGAGGCCAAAATCCACAGGTAGGCAGTTTGTGAAAAACACACCTCTGTTTTCTGTGAAAAAATGTGATGTGTCCACGTTGTGTTTTGGGCCATTTCCTTTCGTGGGCGCTAGCCTACCCACATAAGTGAGGTACCATTTTTAACGGGAGACTTGGGGGAACGCTGGCTGGATGGAAATTTGTGGCTCATCTCAGATTCCAGAACTTTCTGTCACCGAAATGAGAGGAAAAAGTGTTTTATTGGTCAAATTTTGAGGTTTGCAAGGGATTCTGGGTAACAGAACCTGGTCAGAGCCCCAGAAGTCACCCCATCTTGGATTCCCCTAGGTGTCTAGTTTTCAAAAATGTGTGGGTTTGCTAGGTTTCCTCAGGTGCCGGCTGAGCGAGAGGCCAAAATCTTCAGGTAGGCACTTTGTAAAAAACACCTCTGTTTTCTGTGAAAAAATGTGATGTGTCCACGTTGTGTTTTGGGCCACTTCTTTTCGTGGGCGCTAGGCCTACCCACACAAGTGAGGTACCATTTTTATTGGGAGACTTGGGGGAATGCTGGGTGGAAGAAAAGTTGTGGCTCCTCTCAGATTCCAGAACTTTCTGTCATCGAAATGAGAGGAAAAGGTGTTTTTTTGGTCAAATTTTGTGGTTTGCATAGGATTCCGGGTAACAGAAAGTGGTCAGAGCCCCACAAGTCACCCCATCTTGGATTCCCTTACGTGTCTAGTTTTAAAAAATGCACTGGTTTGCTAGGTTTCCTCAGGTGCCGGCAGAGCTAGAGGCCAAAATCCACAGGTAGGTAACACCTCTGTTTTCTGTGAAAAAATGTGATGTGTCCACGTTGTGTTTTGGGCCATTTCCTGTCGTGGGAGCTAGGCCTACCCACACAAGTGAGGTACCATTTTTAACGGGAGACTTGGGGGAACGCTGGCTGGATGGAAATTTGTGGCTCATCTCAGATTCCAGAACTTTCTGTCACCGAAATGAGAGGAAAAAGTGTTTTATTGGTCAAATTTTGAGGTTTGCAAAGGATTCTGGGTAACAGAACCTGGTCAGAGCCCCAGAAGTCACCCCATCTTGGATTCCCCTAGGTGTCTAGTTTTCAAAAATGTGTGGGTTTGCTAGGTTTCCTCAGGTGCCGGCTGAGCGAGAGGCCAAAATCTTCAGGTAGGCACTTTGTAAAAAACACCTCTGTTTTCTGTGAAAAAATGTGATGTGTCCACGTTGTGTTTTGGGCCACTTCTTTTCGTGGGCGCTAGGCCTACCCACACAAGTGAGGTACCATTTTTATTGGGAGACTTGGGGGAATGCTGGGTGGAAGAAAAGTTGTGGCTCCTCTCAGATTCCAGAACTTTCTGTCATCGAAATGAGAGGAAAAGGTGTTTTTTTGGTCAAATTTTGTGGTTTGCAAAGGATTCTGGGTAACAGAAACTGGTCAGAGCCCCACAAGTCATCCCATCTTGGATTCCCTTACGTGTCTAGTTTTAAAAAATGCACTGGTTTGCTAGGTTTCCACAAGTGCTGGCTGAGCTAGAGGCCAAAATCCACAGGTAGGCAGTTTGTGAAAAACACACCTCTGTTTTCTGTGAAAAAATGTGATGTGTCCACGTTGTGTTTTGGGCCATTTCCTTTCGTGGGCGCTAGGCCTACCCACATAAGTGAGGTACCATTTTTAACGGGAGACTTGGGGGAACGCTGGCTGGATTTAAATTTGTGGCTCATCTCAGATTCCAGAACTTTCTGTCACCGAAATGAGAGGAAAAAGTGTTTTTTTGGCCAAATTTTGAGGTTTGCAAAAGGAATCTGGGTAACAGAACCTGGTCAGAGCCCCACAAGTCACCCCATCTTGGATTCCCCTAGGTGTATAGTTTTCAAAAATGCGCTGGTTTGCTAGGTTTCCCCAAGTGCCGGCTGAGCTAGAGGCCAAAATCCACAGATAGGCACTTTGTAAAAAACACCTCTGTTTTCTGTGAAAAAATGTGATGTGTCCACGTTGTGTTTTGGGCCATTTCCTTTCGTGGGCTCTAGGCCTACCCACACAAGTGAGGTACCATTTTTATCGGGAGACTTGGGGGAACGCTGGGTGGAAGAAAAGTTGTGGCTCCTCTCAGATTCCAGAACTTTCTGTCATCGAAATGAGAGGAAAAGGTGTTTTTTGGGTCACATTTTGAGGTTTGTAAAGGATTCTGGGTAACAGAACCTGGCCAGAGCCCCACAAGTCACACCATCTTGGATTCCCTTAGGTGTCTAGTTTTAAAAAATGCACTGGTTTGCTAGGTTTCCTCAGGTGCCGGCAGAGCTAGAGGCCAAAATCCACAGGTAGGTACTTTGTGAAAAACACCTCTGTTTTCTGTGAAAAAATGTGATGTGTCCACGTTGTGTTTTGGGCCATTTCCTGTCGTGGGAGCTAGGCCTACCCACACAAGTGAGGTACCATTTTTAACGGGAGACTTGGGGGAAAGCTGGCTGGATGGAAAATTGTGGCTCCTCTCAGATTCCAGAACTTTCTGTCACCGAAATGAGAGGAAAAAGTGTTTTTTTGGCCAAATTTTGAGGTTTGCAAAGGATTCTGGGTAACAGAAACTGGTCAGAGCCCCACAAGTCACCCCATCTTGGATTCCCTTAGGTGTCTAGTTTTCAAAAATGCACTGGTTTGCTAGGTTTCCACAAGTGCCGGCTGAGCTAGAGGCCAAAATCCACAGGTAGGCAGTTTGTGAAAAACACACCTCTGTTTTCTGTGAAAAAATGTGATGTGTCCACGTTGTGTTTTGGGCCATTTCCTTTCGTGGGCGCTAGGCCTACCCACATAAGTGAGGTACCATTTTTAACAGGAGACTTGGGGGAACGCTGGCTGGATGGAAATTTGTGGCTCATCTCAGATTCCAGAACTTTCTGTCACCGAAATGAGAGGAAAAAGTGTTTTATTGGTCAAATGTTGAGGTTTGCAAGGGATTCTGGGTAACAGAACCTGATCAGAGCCCCAGAAGTCACCCCATCTTGGATTCCCCTAGGTGTCTAGTTTTCAAAAATGTGTGGGTTTGCTAGGTTTCCTCAGGTGCCGGCTGAGCGAGAGGCCAAAATCTTCAGGTAGGCACTTTGTAAAAAACACCTCTGTTTTCTGTGAAAAAATGTGATGTGTCCACGTTGTGTTTTGGGCCACTTCTTTTCGTGGGCGCTAGGCCTACCCACACAAGTGAGGTACCATTTTTATTGGGAGACTTGGGGGAACGCTGGGTGGAAGAAAAGTTGTGGCTCCTCTCAGATTCCAGAACTTTCTGTCATCGAATTGAGAGGAAAAGGTGTTTTTTTGGTCAAATTTTGTGGTTTGTAAAGGATTCTGGGTAACAGAACCTGGTCAGAGCCCCACAAGTCACCCCATAGTGGATTCCCCTAGGTGTCTAGTTTTCAGAAATGCACTGGTTTGCTAGGTTTCCACAGGTGCCGGCTGAGCTAGAGGCCAAAATCCACAGGTAGGCACTTTGTGAAAAACACCTCTGTTTTCCGTGGAAAAAATGTGATGTGTCCACGTTGTGTTTTGGGCCATTTCCTTTCGTGGGCGCTAGGCCTACCCACACAAGTGAGGTACCATTTTTAACAGTAGACTTGGGGGAACGCTGGCTGGATGGAAATTTGTTGCTCATCTCAGATTCCAGAACTTTCTGTCACCGAAATGAGAGGAAAAAGTGTTTTTTTGGCCAAATTTTGAGGTTTGCAAAGGATTCTGGGTAACAGAATCTAGTCAGAGCCCCACAAGTCACCCCATCTTGGATTCCCTTAGGCGTCTAGTTTTCAAAAATGCACTGGTTTGCTAGGTTTCCACAAGTGCCGGCTGAGCTAGAGGCCAAAATCCACAGGTAGGCAGTTTGTGAAAAACACACCTCTGTTTTCTGTGAAAAAATGTGATGTGTCCACGTTTTGTTTTGGGCCATTTTCTTTCGTGGGCGCTAGGCCTACCCACATAAGTGAGGTACCATTTTTAACGGGAGACTTGGGGGAACGCTGGCTGGATGGAAATTTGTGGCTCATCTCAGATTCCAGAACTTTCTGTCACCGAAATGAGAGGAAAAAGTGTTTTTTTGGCCAAATTTTGAGGTTTGCAAAAGGAATCTGGGTAACAGAACCTGGTCAGAGCCCCACAAGTCACCCCATCTTGGATTCCCCTAGGTGTCTAGTTTTCAAAAATGCGCTGGTTTGCTAGGTTTTCTCAGGTGCCGGCTGAGCTAGAGGCCAAAATCCACAGGTAGGCACTTTGTAAAAATCACCTCTGTTTTCTTTGAAAAAATGTGATGTGTCCACGTTGTGTTTTGGGCAATTTCCTTTAGTGGGCGCTAGGCCTACCTACACAAGTGGGGAACCATTTTTATTGGGAGACTTGGGGGAACGCTGGGTGGAAAAAAATTAGTGGCTCCTCTCAGATTCCAGAACTTTCTGTCACCGAAATGAGAGGAAAAGGTGTTTTTTGGCCAAATTTTGAGGTTTGCAAAGGATTCTGGGTAACAGAACCTGGTCAGAGCCCCACAAGTCACCCCATCTTGGATTCCCCTAGGTGTCTAGGTTTCAAAAATGCGCTGGTTTGCTAGGTTTCCCCAGGTGCCAGCTGAGCTCTAGGCCAAAATCCACAGGTAGGCACTTTGTAAAAAACACCTCTGTTTTCTGTGAAAAAATGTGATGTGTCCATGTTGTGTTTTGGTGATATTTCCTTTCGTGGGCTCTAGGCCTACCCACACAAGTGAGGTACCATTTTTATTGGGAGATTGGTGGGAACGCAGGGTAGAAGAAAAGTTGTGGCTCCTCTCAGATTCCAGAAGTTTCTGTCATCGAAATGAGAGGAAAAGGTATTTTTTTGGTCAAATTTTGAGGTTTGTAAAGGATTCTGGGTAACAGAACCTGGCCAGAGCCCCACAAGTCACCCCATCTTGGATTCCCTTAGGTGTCGAGTTTTAAAAAATGTACTGGTTTGCTAGGTTTCCTCAGGTGCCGGCAGAGCTAGAGGCCAAAATCCACAGGTAGGTACTTTGTGAAAAACACCTCTGTTTTCTGTGAAAAAATGTGATGTGTCCACGTTGTGTTTTGGGCCATTTCCTGTCGTGGGAGCTAGGCCTACCCACACAAGTGAGGTACCATTTTTAACGGGAGACTTGGGGGAAAGCTGGCTGGATGGAAAATTGTGGCTCCTCTCAGATTCCAGAACTTTCTGTCACCGAAATGAGAGGAAAAAGTGTTTTTTTGGCCAAATTTTGAGGTTTGCAAAGGATTCTGGGTAACAGAACCTGGTCAGAGCCCCACAAGTCACCCCATCTTGGATTCCCCTAGGTGTATAGTTTTCAAAAATGCGCTGGTTTGCTAGGTTTCCCCAAGTGCCGGCTGAGCTAGAGGCCAAAATCTACAGGTAGGCACTTTGTAAAAAACACCTCTGTTTTCTGTGAAAAAAGATGATGTGTCCACGTTGTGTTTTGGGCCATTTCCTTTCATGGGCGCTAGCCCTACCCACACAAGTGAGGTACCATTTTTATTGGGAGACTTGGGGGAACGCTGGGTGGAAGAAAAGTTGTGGCTCCTCTCAGATTCCAAAACTTTCTGTCATTGAAATTAGAGGAAAAGGTGTTTTTTTGGTCAAAGTTTGAGGATTGTAAAGGATTCTGCGTAACAGAACCTGGTCAGAGCCCCACAAGTCACCCCATCTTGGATTCCCCTAGGTGTCTAGTTTTAAAAAATGTGTGGGTTTGCTGATTTCCACAGGTGCCGGCTGATCGAGAGGCCAAAATCTACAGGTAGGCACTTTGTAAAAAACGCCTCTGTTTTCTGTGAAAAAATGTGATGTGTCAACGTTGTGTTTTGGGCCATTTCTTTTCGTGGGCGCAAGGCCTACCCACACAAGTGAGGTACCATTTTTATTGGGAGACTTGGGGGAACGCTGGGTGGAAGAAAAGTTGTGGCTCCTCTCAGATTCCAGAACTTTCTGTCATCGAAATGAGAGGAAAAAGTGTTTTTTTGGCCAAATTTTGATGTTTGCAAAGGATTCTGGGTAACAGAACCTGGCCAGAGCCCCACAAGTCACACCATCTTGGATTCCCTTAGGTGTTTAGGTTTCAAAAATGCACTGGTTTGCTAGGTTTCCTCAGGTGCCGGCTGAGCTAGAGGCCAAAATCCACAGGTAGGTACTTTGTGAAAAACACCTCTGTTTTCTGTGAAAAAATGTGATGTGTCCACGTTGTGTTTTGGGCCATTTCCTGTCGTGGGAGCTAGGCCTACCCACACAAGTGAGGTACCATTTTTAACGGGAGACTTGGGGGAAAGCTGGCTGGATGGAAATTTGTGGCTCCTCTCAGATTCCAGAACTTTCTGTCACCGAAATGAGAGGAAAAAGTGTTTTTTTGGCCAAATTTTGAGGTTTGCAAAGGATTCTGGGTAACAGAAACTGGTCAGAGCCCCACAAGTCACCCCATCTTGGATTCCCTTAGGTGTCTAGTTTTCAAAAATGCACTGGTTTGCTAGGTTTCCACAAGTGCCGGCTGAGCTAGAGGCCAAAATCCACAGGTAGGCATTTTGTGAAAAACACACCTCTGTTTTCTGTGAAAAAATGTGATGTGTCCACGTTGTGTTTTGGGCCATTTCCTTTCGTGGGCGCTAGGCCTACCCACATAAGTGAGGTACCCTTTTTAACGGGAGACTTGGGGGAACGCTGGCTGGATGGAAATTTGTGGCTCATCTCAGATTCCAGAACTTTCTGTCACCGAAATGAGAGGAAAAAGTGTTTTATTGGTCAAATTTTGATGTTTGCAAGGGATTCTGGGTAACAGAACCTGGTGAGAGCCCCAGAAGTCACCCCATCTTGGATTCCCCTAGGTGTCTAGTTTTAAAAAATGTGTGGGTTTGCTAGGTTTCCTCAGGTGCCGGCTGAGCGAGAGGCCAAAATCTTCAGGTAGGCACTTTGTAAAAAACACCTCTGTTTTCTGTGAAAAAATGTGATGTGTCCACGTTGTGTTTTGGGCCACTTCTTTTCGTGGGCGCTAGGCCTACCCACACAAGTGAGGTACCATTTTTATTGGGAGACTTGGGGGAACGCTGGGTGGAAGAAAAGTTGTGGCTCCTCTCAGATTCCAGAACTTTCTGTCATCGAATTGAGAGGAAAAGGTGTTTTTTTGGTCAAATTTTGTGGTTTGTAAAGGATTCTGGGTAACAGAACCTGGTCAGAGCCCCACAAGTCACCCCATAGTGGATTCCCCTAGGTGTCTAGTTTTCAGAAATGCACTGGTTTGCTAGGTTTCCACAGGTGCCGGCTAAGCTAGAGGCCAAAATCCACAGGTAGGCACTTTGTGAAAAACACCTCTGTTTTCCGTGGAAAAAATGTGATGTGTCCACGTTGTGTTTTGGGCCATTTCCTTTCGTGGGCGCTAGGCCTACCCACACAAGTGAGGTACCATTTTTAACAGTAGACTTGGGGGAACGCTGGCTGGATGGATATTTGTTGCTCATCTCAGATTCCAGAACTTTCTGTCACCGAAATGAGAGGAAAAAGTGTTTTTTTGTCCAAATTTTGAGGTTTGCAAAGGATTCTGGGTAACAGAAACTAGTCAGAGCCCCACAAGTCACCCCATCTTGGATTCCCTTAGGCGTCTAGTTTTCAAAAATGCACTGGTTTGCTAGGTTTCCACAAGTGCCGGCTGAGCTAGAGGCCAAAATCCACAGGTAGGCAGTTTGTGAAAAACACACCTCTGTTTTCTGTGAAAAAATGTGATGTGTCCACGTTTTGTTTTGGGCCATTTCCTTTCGTGGGCGCTAGGCCTACCCACATAAGTGAGGTACCATTTTTAACGGGAGACTTGGGGGAAGGCTGGCTGGATGGAAATTTGTGGCTCATCTCAGATTCCAGAACTTTCTGTCACCGAAATGAGAGGAAAAGGTGTTTTTTGGCCAAATTTTGAGGTTTGCAAAGGATTCTGGGTAACAGAACCTGGTCAGAGCCCCACAAGTCACCCCATCTTGGATTCCCCTAGGTGTCTAGGTTTCAAAAATGCGCTGGTTTGCTAGGTTTTCTCAGGTGCCGGCTGAGCTAGAGGCCCAAATCCACAGGTAGGCACTTTGTAAAAATCACCTCTGTTTTCTTTGAAAAAATGTGATGTGTCCACGTTGTGTTTTGGGCAATTTCCTTTAGTGGGCGCTAGGCCTACCTACACAAGTGGGGAACCATTTTTATTGGGAGACTTGGGGGAACGCTGGGTGGAAAAAAATTAGTGGCTCCTCTCAGATTCCAGAACTTTCTGTCACCGAAATGAGAGGAAAAGGTGTTTTTTGGCCAAATTTTGAGGTTTGCAAAGGATTCTGGGTAACAGAACCTGGTCAGAGCCCCACAAGTCACCCCATCTTGGATTCCCCTAGGTGTCTAGGTTTCAAAAATGCGCTGGTTTGCTAGGTTTCCCCAGGTGCCAGCTGAGCTCTAGGCCAAAATCCACAGGTAGGCACTTTGTAAAAAACACCTCTGTTTTCTGTGAAAAAATGTGATGTGTCCATGTTGTGTTTTGGTGATATTTCCTTTCGTGGGCTCCAGGCCTACCCACACAAGTGAGGTACCATTTTTATTGGGAGATTGGTGGGAACGCAGGGTAGACGAAAAGTTGTGGCTCCTCTCAGATTCCAGAAGTTTCTGTCATCGAAATGAGAGGAAAAGGTGTTTTTTTGGTCAAATTTTGAGGTTTGTAAAGGATTCTGGGTAACAGAACCTGGCCAGAGCCCCACAAGTCACCCCATCTTGGATTCCCTTAGGTGTCGAGTTTTAAAAAATGTACTGGTTTGCTAGGTTTCCTCAGGTGCCGGCAGAGCTAGAGGCCAAAATCCACAGGTAGGTACTTTGTGAAAAACACCTCTGTTTTCTGTGAAAATATGTGATGTGTCCACGTTGTGTTTTGGGCCATTTCCTGTCGTGGGAGCTAGGCCTACCCACACAAGTGAGGTACCATTTTTAACGGGAGACTTGGGGGAAAGCTGGCTGGATGGAAAATTGTGGCTCCTCTCAGATTCCAGAACTTTCTGTCACCGAAATGAGAGGAAAAAGTGTTTTTTTGGCCAAATTTTGAGGTTTGCAAAGGATTCTGGGTAACAGAACCTGGTCAGAGCCCCACAAGTCACCCCATCTTGGATTCCCCTAGGTGTATAGTTTTCAAAAATGCGCTGGTTTGCTAGGTTTCCCCAAGTGCCGGCTGAGCTAGAGGCCAAAATCCACAGGTAGGCACTTTGTAAAAAACACCTCTGTTTTCTGTGAAAAAATATGATGTGTCCACGTTGTGTTTTGGGCCATTTCCTTTCATGGGCGCTAGCCCTACCCACACAAGTGAGGTACCATTTTTATTGGGAGACTTGGGGGAACGCTGGGTGGAAGAAAAGTTGTGGCTCCTCTCAGATTCCAAAACTTTCTGTCATTGAAATTAGAGGAAAAGGTGTTTTTTTGGTCAAAGTTTGAGGTTTGTAAAGGATTCTGCGTAACAGAACCTGGTCAGAGCCCCACAAGTCACCCCATCTTGGATTCCCCTAGGTGTCTAGTTTTAAAAAATGTGTGGGTTTGCTGATTTCCACAGGTGCCGGCTGAGCGAGAGGCCAAAATCTACAGGTAGGCACTTTGTAAAAAATGCCTCTGTTTTCTGTGAAAAAATGTGATGTGTCAACGTTGTGTTTTGGGCCATTTCTTTTCGTGGGCGCAAAGCCTACCCACACAAGTGAGGTACCATTTTTATTGGGAGACTTGGGGGAACGCTGGGTGGAAGAAAAGTTGTGGCTCCTCTCAGATTCCAGAACTTTCTGTCATCGAAATGAGAGGAAAAGGTGGTTTTTTGGTCAAATTTTGTGGTTTGTAAAGGATTCTGGGTAACAGAACCTGGTCAGAGCCCCACAAGTCACCCCATCTTGGATTCCCCTAGGTGTCTAGTTTTCAAAAATGCACTGGTTTGCTAGGTTTCCACAGGTGCCGGCTGAGCTAGAGGCCAAAATCCACAGGTAGGCACTTTGTGAAAAACACCTCAGTTTTCTGTGGAAAAAATGTGATGTGTCCACATTGTGTTTTGGGCCATTTCCTTTAGTGGGCACTAGGCCTACCCACACAAGTGAGGTACCATTTTTAACAGTAGACTTGGGGGAACGCTGGCTGGATTGAAATTTGTGGCTCATCTCAGATTCCAGAACTTTCTGTCACCGAAATGAGAGGAAAAAGTGTTTTTTTGGCCAAATTTTGAGGTTTGCAAAGGATTCTGGGTAACAGAACCTGGCCAGAGCCCCACAAGTCACACCATCTTGGATTCCCTTAGGTGTTTAGTTTTCAAAAATGCACTGGTTTGCTAGGTTTCCTCAGGTGCCGGCTGAGCTAGAGGCCAAAATCCACAGGTAGGTACTTTGTGAAAAACACCTCTGTTTTCTGTGAAAAAATGTAATGTGTCCACGTTGTGTTTTGGGCCATTTCCTGTCGTGGGCGCTAGGCCTACCCAAACAAGTGAGGTACCATTTGTAACGGGAGACTTGGGGGAACGCTGGCTGGATGGAAATTTGTGGCTCATCTCAGATTCCAGAACTTTCTGTCACCGAAATGAGAGGAAAAAGTGTTTTTTTGGCCAAATTTTGAGGTTTGCAAAGGATTCTGGGTAACAAAACCTGGTCAGAGCCCCACAAGTCACCCCATCTTGGATTCCCCTAGGTGTCTAGTTTTAAAAAATGCACCGGTTTGCTAGGTTTCCCCAAGTGCCGGCTGAGCTAGAGGCCAAAATCCACAGGTAGGCATTTTGTAAAAAACACCTCTGTTTTCTGTGAAAAAATGTGATGTGTACATGTTGTGTTTTGGGCCATTTCCTTTTGTGGGCTCTAGGCCTACCCACACAAGTGAGGTACCATGTTTATCGGGAGACTTGGGGGAACACTGGGTGGAAGGAACTTTGTGGCTCCTCACAGATTCCATAACTTTCTGTCACCGAAATGAGAGGAAAAAGTGTTTTTTTGGTCAAATTTTGAGGTGTGCAAAGGATTCTGGGTAACAGAACCTGGTCAGAGCCCCACAAGTCACCCCATCTTGGATTCCCCTAGGTGTCTAGTTTTCAGAAATGTGTGGGTTTGCTAGGTTTTCACAGGTGCCGGCTGAGCGAGAGGCCAAAATCTACAGGTAGGCACTTTGTAAAAAACACCTCTGTTTTCTGTGAAAAAATGTGATGTGTCCACGTTGTGTTTTGGGCCATTTCCTTTCGTGGGTGCTAGCCCTACCCACACAAGTGAGGTACCATTTTTATTGGGAGACTTGGGGGAACGCTGGGTGGAAGAAAAGTTGTGGCTCCTCTCAGATTCCAGAACTTTCTGTCATTGAAATTAGAGGAAAAGGTGTTTTTTTGGTCACATTTTGAGGTTTGTAAAGGATTCTGGGTAACAGAACCTGGTCAGAGCCCCACAAGTCACCCCATCTTGGGTTCCCCTAGGTGTCTAGTTTTCAAAAATGTGCTGGTTTGCTAGGTTTCCTCAGGTGCTGGCTGAGCTAGAGGCCAAAACCACAGGAAGGCACTTTGTAAAAAACACCTCTGTTTTCTGTGAAAAAATGTGATGTGTCCACGTTGTGTTTTGGGCCATTTCCTTTCGAGGGCTCTAGGCCTACCCACACAAGTGAGGTACCATTTTTATCGGGAGACTTGGGGGAACGCTGGGTGGAAGGAAATTCGTGGCTCCTCACAGATTCCAGAACTTTCTGTCACCGAAATGTGAGGAAAAAGTGTTTTATTGGTCAAATTTTGAGGTTTGCAAAGGATTCTGGGTAGCAGAACCTGGTCAGAGCCCCAGAAGTCACCCCATCTTGGATTCCCCTAGGTGTCTAGTTTTCAAAAATGTGTGGGTTTGCTAGGTTTCCTCAGGTGCCGGCTGAGCGAGAGGCCAAAATCTACAGGTAGGCACTTTGTAAAAAACACCTCTGTTTTTTGTGAAAAAATGTGATGTGTCCACGTTGTGTTTTGGGCCATTTCTTTTCGTGGGCGCTAGCCCTACCCACACAAGTGAGGTACCATTTTTATTGGGAGACTTGGGGGAACACTGGGTGGAAGAAAAGTTGTGGCTCCTCTCAGATTCCAGAACTTTCTGTCATCGAAATGAGAGGAAAAGGTGTTTTTTTGGTCAAATTTTGTGGTTTGTAAAGGATTCTGGGTAACAGAACCTGGTCAGAGCCCCACAAGTCACCCCATCTTGCATTCCCCTAGGTGTCTAGTTTTCAAAAATGCACTGGTTTGCTAGGTTTCCACAGGTGCCGGCTGAGCTAGAGGCCAAAATCCACAGGTAGGCACTTTGTGAAAAACACCTCTGTTTTCTGTGGAAAAAATGTGATGTGTCCACGTTGTGTTTTGGGCCATTTCCTTTCGTGGGCGCTAGGCCTACCCACACAAGTGAGGTACCATTTTTAACAGTAGAATTGGGGGAACGCTGGCTGAATGGAAATTTGTGGCTCATCTCAGATTCCAGAACTTTCTGTCACCGAAATGAGAGGAAAAAGTGTTTTTTTGGCCAAATTTTGAGGTTTGCAAAGGATTCTGGGTAACAGAAACTGGTCAGAGCCCCACAAGTCACCCCATCTTGGATTCCCTTAGGTGTCTAGTTTTCAAAAATGCACTGGTTTGCTAGGTTTCCACAAGTGCCGGCTGAGCTAGAGGCCAAAATCCACAGGTAGGCAGTTTGTGAAAAACACACCTCTATTTTCTGTGAAAAAATGAGATGTGTCCACGTTGTGTTTTGGGCCACTTCCTTTCGTGGGCGCTAGGCCTACCCACATAAGTGAGGTACCATTTTAAATGGGAGACTTGGGGGAACGCTGGCTGGATGGAAATTTGTGGCTCATCTCAGATTCCAGAACTTTCTGTCACCGAAATGAGAGGAAAAGGTGTTTTTTTGGTCAAATTTTGAGGTTTGTAAAGGATTCTGGGTAACAGAACCTGGCCAGAGCCCCACAAGTCACCCCATCTTGGATTCCCTTAGGTGTCGAGTTTTAAAAAATGCACTGGTTTGCTAGGTTTCCTCAGGTGCCAGCAGAGCTAGAGGCCAAAATCCACAGGTAGGTACTTTGTGAAAAACACCTCTGTTTTCTGTGAAAAAATGTGATGTGTCCACGTTGTGTTTTGGGCGATTTCCTGTCGTGGGAGCTAGGCCTACCCACACAAGTGAGGTACCATTTTTATCGGGAGACTTGGGGGAAAGCTGGCTGGATGAAAAATTGTGGCTCCTCCCAGATTCCAGAACTTTCTGTCACCGAAATGAGAGGAAAAAGTGTTTTTTTGGCCAACTGTTGAGGTTTGCAAAGGATTCTGGGTAACAGAACCTGGTCAGAGCCCCACAAGTCACCCCATCTTGGATTCCCCTAGTTGTATAGTTTTCAAAAATGCGCTGGTTTGCTAGGTTTCCCCAAGTGCCGGCTGAGCTAGAGGCCAAAATCCACAGATAGGCACTTTGTAAAAAACACCTCTGTTTTCTGTGAAAAAATGGGATGTGTCCACGTTGTGTTTTGGGCCATTTCCTTTCGTGGGCTCTAGGACTACCCACACAAGTGAGGTACCATTTTTATTGGAAGACTTGGGGGAACGCTGGGTGGAAGGAAATTTGTGGCTCCTCACAGATTCCAGAACTTTCTGTCACCGAAATGAGAGGAAAAAGTGTTTTATTGGTCAAATTTTGAGGTGTGCAAAGGATTCTGGGTAACAGAACATGGTCAGAGCCCCACAAGTCACCCCATCTTGGATTCCCCTAGGTGTCTAGTTTTCAAAAATGTGTGGGTTTGCTGGTTTCCACAGGTGCCGGCTGAGCGAGAGGCCAAAATCTACAGGTAGGCACTTTGTAAAAAACACCTCTGTTTTCTGTGAAAAAATATGATGTGTCCACGTTGTGTTTTGGGCCATTTCCTTTCATGGGCGCTAGCCCTACCCACACAAGTGAGGTACCATTTTTATTGGGAGACTTGGGGGAACGCTGGGTGGAAGAAAAGTTGTGGCTCCTCTCAGATTCCAAAACTTTCTGTCATTGAAATTAGAGGAAAAGGTGTTTTTTTGATCAAAGTTTGAGGTTTGTAAAGGATTCTGCGTAACAGAACCTGGTCAGAGCCCCACAAGTCACCCCATCTTGGATTCCCCTAGGTGTCTAGTTTTAAAAAATGTGTGGGTTTGCTGATTTCCACAGGTGCCGGCTGAGCGAGAGGCCAAAATCTACAGGTAGGCACTTTGTAAAAAACACCTCTGTTTTCTGTGAAAAAATGTGATGTGTCAACGTTGTGTTTTGGGCCATTTCTTTTCGTGGGCGCAAGGCCTACCCACACAAGTGAGGTACCATTTTTATTGGGAGACTTGGGGGAACGCTGGGTGGAAGAAAAGTTGTGGCTCCTCTCAGATTCCAGAACTTTCTGTCATCGAAATGAGAGGAAAAGGTGTTTTTTTGGTCAAATTTTGTGGTTTGTAAAGGATTCTGGGTAACAGAACCTGGTCAGAGCCCCACAAGTCACCCCATCTTGGATTCCCCTAGGTGTTTAGCTTTCAAAAATGCACTGGTTTGCTAGGTTTCCTCAGGTGCCGGCTGAGCTAGAGGCCAAAATCCACAGGTAGGTACTTTGTGAAAAACACCTCTGTTTTCTGTGAAAAAATGTAATGTGTCCACGTTGTGTTTTGGGCCATTTCCTGTCGTGGGCGCTAGGCCTAACCAAACAAGTGAGGGACAATTTGTAACGGGAGACTTGGGGGAACGCTGGCTGGATGGAAATTTGTGGCTCATCTCAGATTCCAGAACTTTCTGTCACCGAAATGAGAGGAAAAAGTGTTTTTTTGGCCAAATTTTGAGGTTTGCAAAGGATTCTGGGTAACAAAACCTGGTCAGAGCCCCACAAGTCACCCCATCTTGGATTCCACTAGGTGTCTAGTTTAAAAAAATGCACCGGTTTGCTAGGTTTCCCCAAGTGCCGGCTGAGCTAGAGGCCAAAATCCACAGGTAGGCACTTTGCAAAAAACACCTCTGTTTTCTGTGAAAAAATGTGATGTGTACATGTTGTGTTTTGGGCCATTTCCTTTCGTGGGCTCTAGGCCTACCCACACAAGTGAGGTACCATGTTTATCGGGAGACTTGGGGGAACACTGGGTGGAAGGAAATTTGTGGCTCCTCACAGATTCCATAACTTTCTGTCACCGAAATGAGAGGAAAAAGTGTTTTTTTGGTCAAATTTTGAGGTGTGCAAAGGATTCTGGGTAACAGAACCTGGTCAGAGCCCCACAAGTCACCCCATCTTGGATTCCCCTAGGTGTCTAGTTTTCAAAAATGTGTGGGTTTGCTAGGTTTTCACAGGTGCCGGCTGAGCGAGAGGCCAAAATCTACAGGTAGGCACTTTGTAAAAAACACCTCTGTTTTCTGTGAAAAAATGTGATGTGTCCACGTTGTGTTTTGGGCCATTTCCTTTCGTGGGTGCTAGCCCTACCCACACAAGTGAGGTACCATTTTTATTGGGAGACTTGGGGGAACGCTGGGTGGAAGAAAAGTTGTGGCTCCTCTCAGATTCCAGAACTTTCTGTCATTGAAATTAGAGGAAAAGGTGTTTTTTTGGTCACATTTTGAGGTTTGTAAAGGATTCTGGGTAACAGAACCTGGTCAGAGCCCCACAAGTCACCCCATCTTGGGTTCCCCTAGGTGTCTAGTTTTCAAAAATGTGCTGGTTTGCTAGGTTTCCTCAGGTGCTGGCTGAGCTAGAGGCCAAAACCACAGGAAGGCACTTTGTAAAAAACACCTCTGTTTTCTGTGAAAAAATGTGATGTGTCCACGTTGTGTTTTGGGCCATTTCCTTTCGTGGGCTCTAGGCCTACCCACACAAGTGAGGTACCATTTTTATCGGGAGACTTGGGGGAACGCTGGGTGGAAGGAAATTCGTGGCTCCTCACAGATTCCAGAACTTTCTGTCACCGAAATGTGAGGAAAAAGTGTTTTATTGGTCAAATTTTGAGGTTTGCAAAGGATTCTGGGTAACAGAACCTGGTCAGAGCCCCAGAAGTCACCCCATCTTGGATTCCCCTAGGTGTCTAGTTTTCAAAAATGTGTGGGTTTGCTAGGTTTTCTCAGGTGCCGGCTGAGCGAGAGGCCAAAATCTACAGGTAGGCACTTTGTAAAAAACACCTCTGTTTTTTGTGAAAAAATGTGATGTGTCCATGTTGTGTTTTGGGCCATTTATTTTCATGGGCGCAAGGCCTACCCACACAAGTGAGGTACCATTTTTATTGGGAAACTTGGGGGAACGCTGGGTGGAAGAAAAGTTGTGGCTCCTCTCAGATTCCAGAACTTTCTGTCACCGAAATGAGAGGAAAAAGTGTTTTTTGGCCAAATTTTGAGGTTTGCAAAAGGAATCTTTGTAACAGAACCTGGTCAGAGCCAACAAGTCACCCCATCTTGGATTCCCCTAGGTGTCTAGTTTTCAAAAATGTGCTGGTTTGCTAGGTTTCCTCAGTTGCTGGCTGAGCTAGAGGCCAAAACCACAGGAAGGCACTTTGTAAAAAACACCTCTGTTTTCTGTGAAAAAATGTGATGTGTCCACGTTGTGTTTTGGGCCATTTCCTTTCGTGGGCTCTAGGCCTACCCACACAAGTGAGGTACCATTTTTATCGGGAGACTTGGGGGAACGCTGGGTGGAAGGAAATTCGTGGCTCCTCACAGATTCCAGAACTTTCTGTCACCGAAATGTGAGGAAAAAGTGTTTTATTGGTCAAATTTTGAGGTTTGCAAAGGATTCTGGGTAACAGAACCTGGTCAGAGCCCCAGAAGTCACCCCATCTTGGATTCCCCTAGGTGTCTAGTTTTCAAAAATGTGTGGGTTTGCTATGTTTCCTCAGGTGCCGGCTGAGCGAGAGGCCAAAATCCACAGGTAGGCAGTTTGTGAAAAACACACCTCTGTTTTCTGTGAAAAAATGTGATGTGTCCACGTTGTGTTTTGGGCCATTTCCTTTCGTGGGCGCTAGGCCTACCCACATAAGTGAGGTACCATTTTTAACGGGAGACTTGGGGGAACGCTGGTTGGATGGAAATTTGTGGCTCATCTCAGATTCCAGAAATTTCTGTCACCGAAATGAGAGGAAAAAGTGTTTTATTGGTCAAATTTTGAGGCTTGCAAAGGATTCTGGGTAACAGAACCTGGTCAGAGCCCCAGAAGTCACCCCATCTTGGATTCCCCTAGGTGTCTAGTTTTAAAAAATGTGTGGGTTTGCTAGGTTTCCTCAGGTGCCGGCTGAGCGAGAGGCCAAAATCTTCAGGTAGGCACTTTGTAAAAAACACTTCCGTTTTCTGTATAAAAATGTGATGTGTCCACGTTGTGTTTTGGGCCACTTCTTTTCGTGGGCGCTAGGCCTACCCACACAAGTGAGGTACCATTTTTATTGGGAGACTTGGGGGAACGCTGGGTGGAAGAAAAGTTGTGGCTCCTCTCAGATTCCAGAACTTTCTGTCATCGAAATGAGAGGAAAAGGTGTTTTTTTGGTCAAATTTTGTGGTTTGCAAAGGATTCTGGGTAACAGAAACTGGTCAGAGCCCCACAAGTCACCCCATCTTGGATTCCCTTATGTGTCTATTTTTCAAAAATGCACTGGTTTGCTAGGTTTCCACAAGTGCCGGCTGAGCTAGAGGCCAAAATCCACAGGTAGGCAGTTTGTGAAAAACACACCTCTGTTTTCTGTGAAAAAATGTGATGTGTCCACGTTGTGTTTTGGGCCATTTCCTTTCGTGGGCGCTAGGCCTACCCACATAAGTGAGGTACCATTTTTAACGGGAGACTTGGGGGAACGCTGGCTGGATGGAAATTTGTGGCTCATCTCAGATTCCAGAACTTTCTGTCACCGAAATGAGAGGAAAAAGTGTTTTTTTGGCCAAATTTTGAGGTTTGCAAAAGGAATCTGGGTAACAGAACCTGGTCAGAGCCCCACAAGTCACCCCATCTTGGATTCCCCTAGGTGTCTAGTTTTCAAAAATGCACTGGTTTGCTAGGTTTTCTCAGGTGCCGGCTGAGCTAGAGGCCAAAATCCACGGGTAGGCACTTTGTAAAAAACACCTCTGTTTTCTGTGAAAAAATGTGATGTGTCCACGTTGTGTTTTGGGCAATTTCCTTTAGTGGGCGCTAGGCCTACCTACAGAAGTGGGGAACCATTTTTATTGGGAGACTTGGGGGAACGTTGGGTGTAAAAAAATTAGTGGCTCCTCTCAGATTCCAGAACTTTCTGTCACCGAAATGAGAGGAAAAGGTGTTTTTTGGCCAAATTTGGAGGTTTGCAAAGGATTCTGGGTAACAGAACCTGGTCAGAGCCCCACAAGTCACCCCATCTTGGATTCCCCTAGGTGTCTAGGTTTCAAAAATGCGCTGGTTTGCTAGGTTTCCCCAGGTGCCAGCTGAGCTCTAGGCAAAAATCCACAGGTAGGCACTTTGTAAAAAACACCTCTGTTTTCTGTGAAAAAATGTGATGTGTCCATGTTGTGTTTTGGGACATTTCCTTTCGTGGGCTCTAGGCCTACCCACACAAGTGAGGTACCATTTTTATTGGGAGATTGGTGGGAACGCAGGGTAGAAGAAAAGTTGTGGCTCCTCTCAGATTCCAGAAGTTTCTGTCATCGAAAAGAGAGGAAAAGGTGTTTTTTTGGTCAAATTTTGAGGTTTGTAAAGGATTCTGGGTAACAGAACCTGGCCAGAGCCCCACAAGTCACCCCATCTTGGATTCCCTTAGGTGTCGAGTTTTAAAAAATGTACTGGTTTGCTAGGTTTCGTCAGGTGCCGGCAGAGCTAGAGGCCAAAATCCACAGGTAGGTACTTTGTGAAAAATACCTCTGTTTTCTGTGAAAAGTCCACGTTGTGTTTTGGGCCATTTCCTGTCGTGGGAGCTAGGCCTACCCACACAAGTGAGGTACCATTTTTAACGGGAGACTTGGGGGAAAGCTGGCTGGATGGAAAATTGTGGCTCCTCTCAGATTCCAGAACTTTCTGTCACCGAAATGAGAGGAAAAAGTGTTTTTTTGGCCAAATTTTGAGGTTTGCAAAGGATTCTGGGTAACAGAACCTGGTCAGAGCCCCACAAGTCACCCCATCTTGGATTCCCCTAGGTGTATAGTTTTCAAAAATGCGCTGGTTTGCTAGGTTTCCCCAAGTGCCGGCTGAGCTAGAGGCCAAAATCCACAGATAGGCACTTTGTAAAAAACACCTCTGTTTTCTGTGAAAAAATGTGATGTGTCCATGTTGTGTTTTGGGCCATTTCCTTTCGTGGGCTCTAGGACTACCCACACAAGTGAGGTACCATTTTTATTGGGAGACTTGGGGGAACGCTGGGTGGAAGGAAATTTGTGGCTCCTCACAGATTCCAGAACTTTCTGTCACCGAAATGAGAGGAAAAAGTGTTTTATTGGTCAAATTTTGAGGTGTGCAAAGGATTCTGGGTAACAGAACCTGGTCAGAGCCCCACAAGTCACCCCATCTTGGATTCCCCTAGGTGTCTAGTTTTCAAAAATGTGTGGGTTTGCTGGTTTCCACAGGTGCCGGCTGAGCGAGAGGCCAAAATCTACAGGTAGGCACTTTGTAAAAAACACCTCTGTTTTCTGTGAAAAAATATGATTTGTCCACGTTGTGTTTTGGGCCATTTCCTTTCATGGGCGCTAGCCCTACCCACACAAGTGAGGTACCATTTTTATTGGGAGACTTGGGGGAACGCTGGGTGGAAGAAAAGTTGTGGCTCCTCTCAGATTCCAGAACTTTCTGTCATTGAAATTAGAGGAAAAGGTGTTTTTTTGGTCAAAGTATGAGGTTTGTAAAGGATTCTGCGTAACAGAACCTGGTCAGAGCCCCACAAGTCACCCCATCTTGGATTCCCCTAGGTGTCTATTTTTCAAAAATGCACTGGTTTGCTAGGTTTCCACAAGTGCCGGCTGAGCTAGAGGCCAAAATCCACAGGTAGGCAGTTTGTGAAAAACACACCTCTGTTTTCTGTGAAAAAATGTGATGTGTCCACGTTGTGTTTTGGGCCATTTCCTTTCGTGGGCGCTAGGCCTACCCACACAAGTGAGGTACCATTTTTATTGGGAGACTTGGGGGAACGCTGGGTGGAAGAAAAGTTGTGGCTCCTCTCAGATTCCAGAACTTTCTGTCATTGAAATTAGAGAAAAGGTGTTTTTTTGGTCAAAGTTTGAGGTTTGTAAAGGATTCTGCATAACAGAACCTGGTCAGAGACCCACAAGTCACCCCATCTTGGATTCCCCTAGGTGTCTAGTTTTCAAAAATGTGTGGGTTTGCTAGGTTTCCACAGGTGCCGGCTGAGCGAGAGGCCAAAATCGACAGGTAGGCACTTTGTAAAAAACACCTCTGTTTTCTGTGAAAAAATGTGATGTGTCCACGTTGTGTTTTGGGCCATTTCCTTTCATGGGCGCTAGCCCTACCCACACAAGTGAGGTACCATTTTTATTGGGAGACTTGGGGGAACACTGGGTGGAAGAAAAGTTGTGGCTCCTCTCAGATTCCAGAACTTTCTGTCATTGAAATTAGAGGAAAAGGTGTTTTTTTGGTCAAATTTTGAGGTTTGTAAAGGATTCTGGGTAACAGAACCTGGTCAGAGACCCACAAGTCACCCCATCTTGGATTCCCCTAGGTGTCTAGTTTTCAAAAATGCACTGGTTTGCTAGGTTTCCACAGGTGCCGGCAGAGCTAGAGGCCAAAATCCACAGGTAGGCACTTTGTGAAAAACACCTCTGTTTTCTGTGGAAAAAATGTGATGTGTCCACGTTGTGTTTTGGGCCCTTTCCTTTCGTGGGCGCTAGGCCTACCCACACAAGTGAGGTACCATTTTTCACAGTAGACTTGGGGCAACGCTGGCTGGATGGAAATTTGTGGCTCATCTCAGATTCCAGAACTTTCTGTCACCGAAATGAGAGGAAAAAGGGTTTTTTTGGCCAAATTTTGAGGTTTGCAAAGGATTCTGGGTAACAGAAACTGGTCAGAGCCCCACAAGTCACCCCATCTTGGATTCCCTTAGGTGTCTAGTTTTCAAAAATGCACTGGTTTGCTAGGTTTCCACAAGTGCCGGCTGAGCTAGAGGCCAAAATCCACAGGTAGGCACTTTGTAAAAAACACCTCTGTTTTCTGTGAATAAATGTGATGTGTCCACGTTGTGTTTTGGGCCATTTCCTGTAGTGGGCGCTAGGCCTACCCACACAAGTGGGGTACCATTTTTATTGGGAGACTTGGGGGAACGCTGGGTGGAAGAAAATTAGTGGCTCCTCTCAGATTCCAGAACTTTCTGTCACCGAAATGAGAGGAAAAGGTTTTTTTGGTCAAATTTTGAGGTTTGCAAAGGATTCTGGGTAACAGAACCTGGTCAGAGCCCCACAAGTCACCCCATCTTGGATTCCCTTAGGTGTCTAGTTTTCAAAAATGCGCTGGTTTGCTAGGTTTCCCCAGGTCCCAGCTGAGCTCTAGGCCAAAATCCACAGGTAGGCACTTTGTAAAAAACACCTCTGTTTTCTGTGAAAAAATGTGATGTGTCCATGTTGTGTTTTGGGCCATTTCCTTTCGTGGGCTCTAGGCCTACCCACACAAGTGAGGTACCATTTTTATTGGGAGACTTGGGGGAACGCTGGGTGGAAGAAAATTAGTGGCTCCTCTCAGATTCCAGAACTTTCTGTCACCGAAATTAGAGGAAAAGGTTTTTTTGGTCAAATTTTGAGGTTTGCAAAGGATTCTGGGTAACAGAACCTGGTCAGAGCCCCACAAGTCACACCATCTTGGATTCCCTTAGGTGTCTAGTTATAAAAAATGCATTGGTTTGCTAGGTTTCCTCAGGTGCCGGCTGAGCTAGAGGCCAAAACCCACAGGTAGGTACTTTGTGAGAAACACCTCTGTTTTCTGTGAAAAAATGTGATGTGTCCACGTTGTGTTTTGGGCCATTTCCTTTCGTGGGCGCTAGGCCTACCCACACAAGTGAGGTACCATTTTTCACAGTAGACTTGGGGCAACGCTGGCTGGATGGAAATTTGTGGCTCATCTCAGATTCCAGAACTTTCTGTCACCGAAATGAGAGGAAAAAGGGTTTTTTTGGCCAAATTTTGAGGTTTGCAAAGGATTCTGGGTAACAGAAACTGGTCAGAGCCCCACAAGTCACCCCATCTTGGATTCCCTTAGGTGTCTAGTTTTCAAAAATGCACTGGTTTGCTAGGTTTCCACAAGTGCCGGCTGAGCTAGAGGCCAAAATCCACAGGTAGGCACTTTGTAAAAAACACCTCTGTTTTCTGTGAATAAATGTGATGTGTCCACGTTGTGTTTTGGGCCATTTCCTGTAGTGGGCGCTAGGCCTACCCACACAAGTGGGGTACCATTTTTATTGGGAGACTTGGGGGAACGCTGGGTGGAAGAAAATTAGTGGCTCCTCTCAGATTCCAGAACTTTCTGTCACCGAAATGAGAGGAAAAGGTTTTTTTGGTCAAATTTTGAGGTTTGCAAAGGATTCTGGGTAACAGAACCTGGTCAGAGCCCCACAAGTCACCCCATCTTGGATTCCCTTAGGTGTCTAGTTTTCAAAAATGCGCTGGTTTGCTAGGTTTCCCCAGGTCCCAGCTGAGCTCTAGGCCAAAATCCACAGGTAGGCACTTTGTAAAAAACACCTCTGTTTTCTGTGAAAAAATGTGATGTGTCCATGTTGTGTTTTGGGCCATTTCCTTTCGTGGGCTCTAGGCCTACCCACACAAGTGAGGTACCATTTTTATTGGGAGACTTGGGGGAACGCTGGGTGGAAGAAAATTAGTGGCTCCTCTCAGATTCCAGAACTTTCTGTCACCGAAATTAGAGGAAAAGGTTTTTTTGGTCAAATTTTGAGGTTTGCAAAGGATTCTGGGTAACAGAACCTGGTCAGAGCCCCACAAGTCACACCATCTTGGATTCCCTTAGGTGTCTAGTTATAAAAAATGCATTGGTTTGCTAGGTTTCCTCAGGTGCCGGCTGAGCTAGAGGCCAAAACCCACAGGTAGGTACTTTGTGAGAAACACCTCTGTTTTCTGTGAAAAAATGTGATGTGTCCACGTTGTGTTTTGGGCCATTTCCTGTCGTGGGCGCTAGGCTACCCAAACAACTGAGGTACCATTTGTAACGGGAGACTTGGGGGAACGCTGGCTGGATGGAAATTTGTGGCTCATCTCAGATTCCAGAACTTTCTGTCACCGAAATGAGAGGAAAATGTGTTTTTTTGGCCAAATTTAGAGGTTTGCAAAGAATTCTGGGTAACAGAACCTGGTCAGAGCCCCACAAGTGACCCCATCTTGGATTCCCCTAGGTGTCTAGTTTTAAAAAATGCACCGGTTTGCTAGGTCTCCCCAAGTGCCGGCTGAGCTGGAGGCCAAAATCCACAGGTAGGCACTTTGTAAGAAACACCTCTGTTTTCTGTGAAAAAATGTGATGTGTCCATGTTGTGTTTTGGGCCATTTCCTTTCGTGAGCTCTAGGCCTACCCACACAAGTGAGGTACCATGTTTATCGGGAGACTTGGGGGAACACTGGGTGGAAGGAAATTTGTGGCTCCTCACAGATTCCATAACTTTCTGTCACCGAAATGAGAGGAAAAAGTGTTTTATTGGTCAACTTTTGAGGTGTGCAAAGGATTCTGGGTAACGGAACGTGGTCAGAGGCCCACAAGTCACCCCATCTTGGATTCCTCTAGGTGTCTAGTTTTCAAAAATGTGTGGGTTTGCTAGGTTTCCACAGGTGCCGGCTGAGCGAGAGGCCAAAATCTACAGGTAGGCACTTTGTAAAAAACACCTCTGTTTTCTGTGAAAAAATGTGATGTGTCCACGTTGTGTTTTGGGCCATTTCCTTTCGTGGGTGCTAGCCCTACCCACACAAGTGAGGTACCATTTTTATTGGGAAACTTGGGGGAACGCTGGGTGGAAGAAAAGTTGTGGCTCCTTTCAGATTCCAGAACTTTCTGTCATTGAAATTAGAGGAAAAGGTGTTTTTTTGGTCAAATTTTGAGGTTTGTAAAGGATTCTGGGTAACAGAACCTGGTCAGAGCCCCACAAGTCACCCCATCTTGGATTCCCTTAGGTGTCTAGTTTTCAAAAATGCACTGGTTTGCTAGGTTTCCACAAGTGCCGGCTGAGCTAGAGGCCAAAATCCACAGGTAGGCAGTTTGTGAAAAACACACCTCTGTTTTCTGTGAAAAAATGTGATGTGTCCACGTTGTGTTTTGGGCCATTTCCTTTCGTGGGCGCTAGGCCTACCCACATAAGTGAGGTACCATTTTTAACGGGAGACTTGGGGGAACGCTGGCTGGATGGAAATTTGTGGCTCATCTCAGATTCCAGAACTTTCTGTCACCGAAATGAGAGGAAAAAGTGTTTTTTTGGCCAAATTTTGAGGTTTGCAAAAGGAATCTGGGTAACAGAACCTGGTCAGAGCCCCACAAGTCACCCCATCTTGGATTCCCCTAGGTGTCTAGTTTTAAAAAATGCACTGGTTTGCTAGGTTTTCTCAGGTGCCGGCTGAGCTAGAGGCCAAAATCCACAGGTAGGCACTTTGTAAAAAACACCTCTGTTTTCTGTGAAAAAATGTGATGTGTCCATGTTGTGTTTTGGGCCATTTCCTTTCGTGGGCTCTAGGACTACCCACACAAGTGAGGTACCATTTTTATTGGGAGACTTGGGGGAACGCTGGGTGGAAGGAAATTTGTGGCTCCTCACAGATTCCAGAACTTTCTGTCACCGAAATGAGAGGAAAAAGTGTTTTATTGGTCAAATTTTGAGGTGTGCAAAGGAATCTGGGTAACAGAACCTGGTCAGAGCCCCACAAGTCACCCCATCTTGGATTCCCCTAGGTGTCTAGTTTAAAAAAATGTGTGGGTTTGCTAGTTTCCACAGGTGCCGGCTGAGCGAGAGGCCAAAATCTACATGTAGGCACTTTGTGAAAAACACCTCTGTTTTCTGTGAAAAAATGTGATGTGTCCACTTTGTGTTTTGGGCCATTTCCTTTCATGGGCGTTAGGCCTACCCACACAAGTGAGGTACCATTTTTAACGGGAGACTTGAGTGAACGCTGGCTGGATGGAAATTTGTGGCTCATCTCAGATTCCAGAACTTTCTGTCACCGAAATGAGAGGAAAAAGTGTTTTTTGGCCAAATTTTGAGGTTTGCAAAAGGAATCTGGGTAACAGAACCTGGTCAGAGCCAACAAGTCACCCCATCTTGGATTCCCCTAGGTGTCTAGTTTTCAAAAATGCACTGGTTTGCTAGGTTTCCACAGGTGCCGGCAGAGCTAGAGGCCAAAATCCACAGGTAGGCACTTTGCAAAAAACACCTCTGTTTTCTGTGAAAAAATGTGATGTGTCCATGTTGTGTTTTGGGCCATTTCCTTTCGTGGGCTCTAGGACTACCCACACAAGTGAGGTACCATTTTTATTGGGAGACTTGGGGGAACGCTGGGTGGAAGGAAATTTGTGGCTCCTCACAGATTCCAGAACTTTCTGTCACCGAAATGAGAGGAAAAAGTGTTTTATTGGTCAAATTTTGAGGTGTGCAAAGGAATCTGGGTAACAGAACCTGGTCAGAGCCCCACAAGTCACCCCATCTTGGATTCCCCTAGGTGTCTAGTTTAAAACAATGTGTGGGTTTGCTAGTTTCCACAGGTGCCGGCTGAGCGAGAGGCCAAAATCTACATGTAGGCACTTTGTGAAAAACACCTCTGTTTTCTGTGAAAAAATGTGATGTGTCCACTTTGTGTTTTGGGCCATTTCCTTTCATGGGCGCTAGGCCTACCCACACAAGTGAGGTACCATTTTTAACGGGAGACTTGAGTGAACGCTGGCTGGATGGAAATTTGTGGCTCATCTCAGATTCCAGAACTTTCTGTCACCGAAATGAGAGGAAAAAGTGTTTTTTTGGCCAAATTTTGAGGTTTGCAAAGGATTCTGGGTAACAGAAACTGGTCAGAGCCCCACAAGTCACCCCATCTTGGATTCCCTTAGGTGTCTAGTTTTCAAAAATGCACTGGTTTGCTAGGTTTCCACAAGTGCTGGCTGAGCTAGAGGCCAAAATCCACAGGTAGGCACTTTGTAAAAAACACCTCTGTTTTCTGTGAAAAAATGTGATGTGTCCACGTTGTGTTTTGGGCCATTTCCTGTAGTGGGCGCTAGGCCTACCCACACAAGTGGGGTACCATTTTTATTGGGAGACTTGGGGGAACGCTGGGTGGAAGAAAATTAGTGGCTCCTCTCAGATTCCAGAACTTTCTGTCACCGAAATGAGAGGAAAAGGTTTTTTTGGTCAAATTTTGAGGTTTGCAAAGGATTCTGGGTAACAGAACCTGGTCAGAGCCCCACAAGTCACCCCATCTTGGATTCCCTTAGGTGTCTAGTTTTCAAAAATGCGCTGGTTTGCTAGGTTTCCCCAGGTCCCAGCTGAGCTCTAGGCCAAAATCCACAGGTAGGCACTTTGTAAAAAACACCTCTGTTTTCTGTGAAAAAATGTGATGTGTCCATGTTGTGTTTTGGGCCATTTCCTTTCGTGGGCTCTAGGCCTACCCACACAAGTGAGGTACCATTTTTATTGGGAGACTTGGGGGAACGCTGGGTGGAAGAAAAGTTGTGGCTCCTCTCAGATTCCTGAACTTTCTGTCATCGAAATGAGAGGAAAAGGTGTTTTTTTGGTCACATTTTGAGGTTTGTAAAGGATTCTGGGTAACAGAACCTGGCCAGAGCCCCACAAGTCACACCATCTTGGATTCCCTTAGGTGTCTAGTTATAAAAAATGCACTGGTTTGCTAGGTTTCCTCAGGTGCCGGCTGAGCTAGAGGCCAAAACCCACAGGTAGGTACTTTGTGAGAAACACCTCTGTTTTCTGTGAAAAAGTGCGATGTGTCCACGTTGTGTTTTGGGCCATTTCCTGTCGTGGGCGCTAGGCTACCCAAACAACTGAGGTACCATTTGTAACGGGAGACTTGGGGGAACGCTGGCTGGATCTAAATTTGTGGCTCATCTCAGATTCCAGAACTTTCTGTCACCGAAATGAGAGGAAAAAGTGTTTTTTTGGCCAAATTTAGAGGTTTGCAAAGAATTCTGGGTAACAGAACCTGGTCAGAGCCCCACAAGTCACCCCATCTTGGATTCCCCTAGGTGTCTAGTTTTAAAAAATGCACCGGTTTGCTAGGTTTCCACAAGTGCCGGCTGAGCTAGAGGCCAAAATCCACAGGTAGGCAGTTTGTGAAAAACACACCTCTGTTTTCTGTGAAAAAATGTGATGTGTCCACGTTGTGCTTTGGGCCATTTCCTTTCGTGGGCGCTAGGCCTACCCACATAAGTGAGGTACCATTTTTAACGGGAGACTTGGGGGAACGCTGGCTGGATGGAAATTTGTGGCTCATCTCAGATTCCAGAACTTTCTGTCACCGAAATGAGAGGAAAAAGTGTTTTTTTGGCCAAATTTTGAGGTTTGCAAAAGGAATCTGGGTAACAGAATCTGGTCAGAGCCCCACAAGTCACCCCATCTTGGATTCCCCTAGGTGTCTAGTTTTAAAAAATGCACTGGTTTGCTAGGTTTTCTCAGGTGCCGGCTGAGCTAGAGGCCAAAATCCACAGGTAGGCACTTTGTAAAAAACACCTCTGTTTGATGTGAAAAAATGTGATGTGTCCATGTTGTGTTTTGGGCCATTTCCTTTCGTGGGCTCTAGGACTACCCACACAAGTGAGGTACCATTTTTATTGGGAGACTTGGGGGAACGCTGGGTGGAAGGAAATTTGTGGCTCCTCACAGATTCCAGAACTTTCTGTCACCGAAATGAGAGGAAAAAGTGTTTTATTGGTCAAATTTTGAGGTGTGCAAAGGATTCTGGGTAACAGAACCTGGTCAGAGCCCCACAAGTCACCCCATCTTGGATTCCCCTAGGTGTCTAGTTTAAAAAAATGTGTGGGTTTGCTAGTTTCCACAGGTGCCGGCTGAGCGAGAGGCCAAAATCTACAGGTAGGCACTTTGTGAAAAACACCTCTGTTTTCTGTGAAAAAATGTGATGTGTCCACTTTGTGTTTTGGGCCATTTCCTTTCATGGGCGCTAGGCCTACCCACACAAGTGAGGTACCATTTTTAACGGGAGACTTGAGGGAACGCTGGCTGGATGGAAATTTGTGGCTCATCTCAGATTCCAGAACTTTCTGTCACCGAAATGAGAGGAAAAAGTGTTTTTTGGCCAAATTTTGAGGTTTGCAAAAGGAATCTGGGTAACAGAACCTGTTCAGAGCCAACAAGTCACCCCATCTTGGATTCCCCTAGGTGTCTAGTTTTCAAAAATGCACTGGTTTGCTAGGTTTCCACAGGTGCCGGCAGAGCTAGAGGCCAAAATCCACAGGTAGGCACTTTGTGAAAAACACCTCTGTTTTCTGTGGAAAAAATGTGATGTGTCCACGTTGTGTTTTGGGCCCTTTCCTTTCGTGGGCGCTAGGCCTACCCACACAAGTGAGGTACCATTTTTAACAGTAGACTTGGGGGAACGCTGGCTGGATGGAAATTTGTGGCTCATCTCAGATTCCAGAACTTTCTGTCACCGAAATGAGAGGAAAAAGTGTTTTTTTGGCCAAATTTTGAGGTTTGCAAAGGATTCTGGGTAACAGAAACTGGTCAGAGCCCCACAAGTCACCCCATCTTGGATTCCCTTAGGTGTCTAGTTTTCAAAAATGCACTGGTTTGCTAGGTTTCCACAAGTGCCGGCTGAGCTAGAGGCCAAAATCCACAGGTAGGCACTTTGTAAAAAACACCTCTGTTTTCTGTGAAAAAATGTGATGTGTCCACGTTGTGTTTTGGGCCATTTCCTGTAGTGGGCGCTAGGCCTACCCACACAAGTGGGGTACCATTTTTATTGGGAGACTTGGGGGAACGCTGGGTGGAAGAAAATTAGTGGCTCCTCTCAGATTCCAGAACTTTCTGTCACCGAAATGAGAGGAAAAGGTTTTTTTGGTCAAATTTTGAGGTTTGCAAAGGATTCTGGGTAACAGAACCTGGTCAGAGCCCCACAAGTCACCCCATCTTGGATTCCCTTAGGTGTCTAGTTTTCAAAAATGCGCTGGTTTGCTAGGTTTCCCCAGGTCCCAGCTGAGCTCTAGGCCAAAATCCACAGGTAGGCACTTTGTAAAAAACACCTCTGTTTTCTGTGAAAAAATGTGATGTGTCCATGTTGTGTTTTGGGCCATTTCCTTTCGTGGGCTCTAGGCCTACCCACACAAGTGAGGTACCATTTTTATTGGGAGACTTGGGGGAACGCTGGGTGGAAGAAAAGTTGTGGCTCCTCTCAGATTCCTGAACTTTCTGTCATCGAAATGAGAGGAAAAGGTGTTTTTTTGGTCACATTTTGAGGTTTGTAAAGGATTCTGGGTAACAGAACCTGGCCAGAGCCCCACAAGTCACACCATCTTGGATTCCCTTAGGTGTCTAGTTATAAAAAATGCACTGGTTTGCTAGGTTTCCTCAGGTGCCGGCTGAGCTAGAGGCCAAAACCCACAGGTAGGTACTTTGTGAGAAACACCTCTGTTTTCTGTGAAAAAATGTGATGTGTCCACGTTGTGTTTTGGGCCATTTCCTGTCGTGGGCGCTAGGCTACCCAAACAACTGAGGTACCATTTGTAACGGGAGACTTGGGGGAACGCTGGCTGGATGGAAATTTGTGGCTCTTCTCAGATTCCAGAACTTTCTGTCACCGAAATGAGAGGAAAATGTGTTTTTTTGGCCAAATTCAGAGGTTTGCAAAGAATTCTGGGTAACAGAACCTGGTCAGAGCCCCACAAGTGACCCCATCTTGGATTCACCTAGGTGTCTAGTTTTAAAAAATGCACCGGTTTGCTAGGTCTCCCCAAGTGCCGGCTGAGCTAGAGGCCAAAATCCACAGGTAGGCACTTTGTAAAAAACACCTCTGTTTTCTGTGAAAAAATGTGATGTGTCCATGTTGTGTTTTGGGCCATTTCCTTTCGTGAGCTCTAGGCCTACCCACACAAGTGAGGTACCATGTTTATCGGGAGACTTGGGGGAACACTGGGTGGAAGGAAATTTGTGGCTCCTCACAGATTCCATAACTTTCTGTCACCGAAATGAGAGGAAAAAGTGTTTTATTGGTCAAATTTTGAGGTGTGCAAAGGATTCTGGGTAACGGAACCTGGTCAGAGGCCCACAAGTCACCCCATCTTGGATTCCTCTAGGTGTCTAGTTTTCAAAAATGTGTGGGTTTGCTAGGTTTCCACAGGTGCCGGCTGAGCGAGAGGCCAAAATCTACAGGTAGGCACTTTGTAAAAAACACCTCTGTTTTCTGTGAAAAAATGTGATGTGTCCACGTTGTGTTTTGGGCCATTTCCTTTCGTGGGTGCTAGCCCTACCCACACAAGTGAGGTACCATTTTTATTGGGAAACTTGGGGGAACGCTGGGTGGAAGAAAAGTTGTGGCTCCTTTCAGATTCCAGAACTTTCTGTCATTGAAATTAGAGGAAAAGGTGTTTTTTTGGTCAAATTTTGAGGTTTGTAAAGGATTCTGGGTAACAGAACCTGGTCAGAGCCCCACAAGTCACCCCATCTTGGATTCCCTTAGGTGTCTAGTTTTCAAAAATGCACTGGTTTGCTAGGTTTCCACAAGTGCCGGCTGAGCTAGAGGCCAAAATCCACAGGTAGGCAGTTTGTGAAAAACACACCTCTGTTTTCTGTGAAAAAATGTGATGTGTCCACGTTGTGTTTTGGGCCATTTCCTTTCGTGGGCGCTAGGCCTACCCACATAAGTGAGGTACCATTTTTAACGGGAGACTTGGGGGAACGCTGGCTGGATGGAAATTTGTGGCTCATCTCAGATTCCAGAACTTTCTGTCACCGAAATGAGAGGAAAAAGTGTTTTTTTGGCCAAATTTTGAGGTTTGCAAAAGGAATCTGGGTAACAGAACCTGGTCAGAGCCCCACAAGTCACCCCATCTTGGATTCCCCTAGGTGTCTAGTTTTAAAAAATGCACTGGTTTGCTAGGTTTTCTCAGGTGCCGGCTGAGCTAGAGGCCAAAATCCACAGGTAGGCACTTTGTAAAAAACACCTCTGTTTTCTGTGAAAAAATGTGATGTGTCCATGTTGTGTTTTGGGCCATTTCCTTTCGTGGGCTCTAGGACTACCCACACAAGTGAGGTACCATTTTTATTGGGAGACTTGGGGGAACGCTGGGTGGAAGGAAATTTGTGGCTCCTCACAGATTCCAGAACTTTCTGTCACCGAAATGAGAGGAAAAAGTGTTTTATTGGTCAAATTTTGAGGTGTGCAAAGGAATCTGGGTAACAGAACCTGGTCAGAGCCCCACAAGTCACCCCATCTTGGATTCCCCTAGATGTCTAGTTTAAAAAAATGTGTGGGTTTGCTAGTTTCCACAGGTGCCGGCTGAGCGAGAGGCCAAAATCTACATGTAGGCACTTTGTGAAAAACACCTCTGTTTTCTGTGAAAAAATGTGATGTGTCCACTTTGTGTTTTGGGCCATTTCCTTTCATGGGCGCTAGGCCTACCCACACAAGTGAGGTACCATTTTTATTGGGAGACTTGGGGGAACGCTGGGTGGAAGAAAATTAGTGGCTCCTCTCAGATTCCAGAACTTTCTGTCACCGAAATGAGAGGAAAAGGTTTTTTTGGTCAAATTTTGAGGTTTGCAAAGGATTCTGGGTAACAGAACCTGGTCAGAGCCCCACAAGTCACCCCATCTTGGATTCCCTTAGGTGTCTAGTTTTCAAAAATGCGCTGGTTTGCTAGGTTTCCCCAGGTCCCAGCTGAGCTCTAGGCCAAAATCCACAGGTAGGCACTTTGTAAAAAACACCTCTGTTTTCTGTGAAAAAATGTGATGTGTCCATGTTGTGTTTTGGGCCATTTCCTTTCGTGGGCTCTAGGCCTACCCACACAAGTGAGGTACCATTTTTATTGGGAGACTTGGGGGAACGCTGGGTGGAAGAAAAGTTGTGGCTCCTCTCAGATTCCAGAACTTTCTGTCATCGAAATGAGAGGAAAAGGTGTTTTTTTGGTCACATTTTGAGGTTTGTAAAGGATTCTGGGTAACAGAACCTGGCCAGAGCCCCACAAGTCACACCATCTTGGATTCCCTTAGGTGTCTAGTTATAAAAAATGCACTGGTTTGCTAGGTTTCCTCAGGTGCCGGCTGAGCTAGAGGCCAAAACCCACAGGTAGGTACTTTGTGAGAAACACCTCTGTTTTCTGTGAAAAAATGTGATGTGTCCACGTTGTGTTTTGGGCCATTTCCTGTCGTTGGCGCTAGGCTACCCAAACAACTGAGGTACCATTTGTAACGGGAGACTTGGGGGAACGCTGGCTGGATGGAAATTTGTGGCTCATCTCAGATTCCAGAACTTTCTGTCACCGAAATGAGAGGAAAATGTGTTTTTTTGGCCAAATTCAGAGGTTTGCAAAGAATTCTGGGTAACAGAACCTGGTCAGAGCCCCACAAGTGACCCCATCTTGGATTCCCCTAGGTGTCTAGTTTTTAAAAATGCACCGGTTTGCTAGGTCTCCCCAAGTGCCGGCTGAGCTAGAGGCCAAAATCCACAGGTAGGCACTTTGTAAAAAACACCTCTGTTTTCTGTGAAAAAATGTGATGTGTCCATGTTGTGTTTTGGGCCATTTCCTTTCGTGAGCTCTAGGCCTACCCACACAAGTGAGGTACCATGTTTATCGGGAGACTTGGGGGAACACTGGGTGGAAGGAAATTTGTGGCTCATCACAGATTCCATAACTTTCTGTCACCGAAATGAGAGGAAAAAGTGTTTTATTGGTCAAATTTTGAGGTGTGCAAAGGATTCTGGGTAACGGAACCTGGTCAGAGGCCCACAAGTCACCCCATCTTGGATTCCTCTAGGTGTCTAGTTTTCAAAAATGTGTGGGTTTGCTAGGTTTCCACAGGTGCCGGCTGAGCGAGAGGCCAAAATCTAGAGGTAGGCACTTTGTAAAAAACACCTCTGTTTTCTGTGAAAAAATGTGATGTGTCCACGTTGTGTTTTGGGCCATTTCCTTTCGTGGGTGCTAGCCCTACCCACACAAGTGAGGTACCATTTTTATTGGGAAACTTGGGGGAACGCTGGGTGGAAGAAAAGTTGTGGCTCCTTTCAGATTCCAGAACTTTCTGTCATTGAAATTAGAGGAAAAGGTGTTTTTTTGGTCAAATTTTGAGGTTTGTAAAGGATTCTGGGTAACAGAACCTGGTCAGAGCCCCACAAGTCACCCCATCTTGGATTCCCTTAGGTGTCTAGTTTTCAAAAATGCACTGGTTTGCTAGGTTTCCACAAGTGCCGGCTGAGCTAGAGGCCAAAATCCACAGGTAGGCAGTTTGTGAAAAACACACCTCTGTTTTCTGTGAAAAAATGTGATGTGTCCACGTTGTGTTTTGGGCCATTTCCTTTCGTGGGCGCTAGGCCTACCCACATAAGTGAGGTACCATTTTTAACGGGAGACTTGGGGGAACGCTGGCTGGATGGAAATTTGTGGCTCATCTCAGATTCCAGAACTTTCTGTCACCGAAATGAGAGGAAAAAGTGTTTTTTTGGCCAAATTTTGAGGTTTGCAAAAGGAATCTGGGTAACAGAACCTGGTCAGAGCCCCACAAGTCACCCCATCTTGGATTCCCCTAGGTGTCTAGTTTTAAAAAATGCACTGGTTTGCTAGGTTTTCTCAGGTGCCGGCTGAGCTAGAGGCCAAAATCCACAGGTAGGCACTTTGTAAAAAACACCTCTGTTTTCTGTGAAAAAATGTGATGTGTCCATGTTGTGTTTTGGGCCATTTCCTTTCGTGGGCTCTAGGACTACCCACACAAGTGAGGTACCATTTTTATTGGGAGACTTGGGGGAACGCTGGGTGGAAGGAAATTTGTGGCTCCTCACAGATTCCAGAACTTTCTGTCACCGAAATGAGAGGAAAAAGTGTTTTATTGGTCAAATTTTGAGGTGTGCAAAGGAATCTGGGTAACAGAACCTGGTCAGAGCCCCACAAGTCACCCCATCTTGGATTCCCCTAGATGTCTAGTTTAAAAAAATGTGTGGGTTTGCTAGTTTCCACAGGTGCCGGCTGAGCGAGAGGCCAAAATCTACATGTAGGCACTTTGTGAAAAACACCTCTGTTTTCTGTGAAAAAATGTGATGTGTCCACTTTGTGTTTTGGGCCATTTCCTTTCATGGGCGCTAGGCCTACCCACACAAGTGAGGTACCATTTTTAACGGGAGACTTGAGTGAACGCTGGCTGGATGGAAATTTGTGGCTCATCTCAGATTCCAGAACTTTCTGTCACCGAAATGAGAGGAAAAAGTGTTTTTTGGCCAAATTTTGAGGTTTGCAAAAGGAATCTGGGTAACAGAACCTGGTCAGAGCCAACAAGTCACCCCATCTTGGATTCCCCTAGGTGTCTAGTTTTCAAAAATGCACTGGTTTGCTAGGTTTCCACAGGTGCCGGCAGAGCTAGAGGCCAAAATCCACAGGTAGGCACTTTGTGAAAAACACCTCTGTTTTCTGTGGAAAAAATGTGATGTGTCCACGTTGTGTTTTGGGCCCTTTCCTTTCGTGGGCGCTAGGCCTACCCACACAAGTGAGGTACCATTTTTAACAGTAGACTTGGGGGAACGCTGGCTGGATGGAAATTTGTGGCTCATCTCAGATTCCAGAACTTTCTGTCACCGAAATGAGAGGAAAAAGTGTTTTTTTGGCCAAATTTTGAGGTTTGCAAAGGATTCTGGGTAACAGAAACTGGTCAGAGCCCCACAAGTCACACCATCTTGGATTCCCTTAGGTGTCTAGTTTTCAAAAATGCACTGGTTTGCTAGGTTTCCACAAGTGCCGGCTGAGCTAGAGGCCAAAATCCACAGGTAGGCACTTTGTAAAAAACACCTCTGTTTTCTGTGAAAAAATGTGATGTGTCCACGTTGTGTTTTGGGCCATTTCCTGTAGTGGGCGTTAGGCCTACCCACACAAGTGGGGTACCATTTTTATTGGGAGACTTGGGGGAACGCTGGGTGGAAGAAAATTAGTGGCTCCTCTCAGATTCCAGAACTTTCTGTCACCGAAATGAGAGGAAAAGGTTTTTTTGGTCAAATTTTGAGGTTTGCAAAGGATTCTGGGTAACAGAACCTGGTCAGAGCCCCACAAGTCACCCCATCTTGGATTCCCTTAGGTGTCTAGTTTTCAAAAATGCGCTGGTTTGCTAGGTTTCCCCAGGTCCCAGCTGAGCTCTAGGCCAAAATCCACAGGTAGGCACTTTGTAAAAAACACCTCTGTTTTCTGTGAAAAAATGTGATGTGTCCATGTTGTGTTTTGGGCCATTTCCTTTCGTGGGCTCTAGGCCTACCCACACAAGTGAGGTACCATTTTTATTGGGAGACTTGGGGGAACGCTGGGTGGAAGAAAAGTTGTGGCTCCTCTCAGATTCCAGAACTTTCTGTCATCGAAATGAGAGGAAAAGGTGTTTTTTTGGTCACATTTTGAGGTTTGTAAAGGATTCTGGGTAACAGAACCTGGCCAGAGCCCCACAAGTCACACCATCTTGGATTCCCTTAGGTGTCTAGTTATAAAAAATGCACTGGTTTGCTAGGTTTCCTCGGGTGCCGGCTGAGCTAGAGGCCAAAACCCACAGGTAGGTACTTTGTGAGAAACACCTCTGTTTTCTGTGAAAAAATGTGATGTGTCCACGTTGTGTTTTGGGCCATTTCCTGTCGTGGGCGCTAGGCTACCCAAACAACTGAGGTACCATTTGTAATGGGAGACTTGGGGGAACGCTGGCTGGATGGAAATTTGTGGCTCATCTCAGATTCCAGAACTTTCTGTCACCGAAATGAGAGGAAAATGTGTTTTTTTGGCCAAATTTAGAGGTTTGCAAAGAATTCTGGGTAACAGAACCTGGTCAGAGCCCCACAAGTGACCCCATCTTGGATTCCCCTAGGTGTCTAGTTTTAAAAAATGCACCGGTTTGCTAGGTCTCCCCAAGTGCCGGCTGAGCTAGAGGCCAAAATCCACAGGTAGGCACTTTGTAAAAAACACCTCTGTTTTCTGTGAAAAAATGTGATGTGTCCATGTTGTGTTTTGGGCCATTTCCTTTCGTGAGCTCTAGGCCTACCCACACAAGTGAGGTACCATGTTTATCGGGAGACTTGGGGGAACACTGGGTGGAAGGAAATTTGTGGCTCCTCACAGATTCCATAACTTTCTGTCACCGAAATGAGAGGAAAAAGTGTTTTATTGGTCAAATTTTGAGGTGTGCAAAGGATTCTGGGTAACGGAACCTGGTCAGAGGCCCACAAGTCACCCCATCTTGGATTCCTCTAGGTGTCTAGTTTTCAAAAATGTGTGGGTTTGCTAGGTTTCCACAGGTGCCGGCTGAGCGAGAGGCCAAAATCTACAGGTAGGCACTTTGTAAAAAACACCTCTGTTTTCTGTGAAAAAATGTGATGTGTCCACGTTGTGTTTTGGGCCATTTCCTTTCGTGGGTGCTAGCCCTACCCACACAAGTGAGGTACCATTTTTATTGGGAAACTTGGGGGAACGCTGGGTGGAAGAAAAGTTGTGGCTCCTTTCAGATTCCAGAACTTTCTGTCATTGAAATTAGAGGAAAAGGTGTTTTTTTGGTCAAATTTTGAGGTTTGTAAAGGATTCTGGGTAACAGAACCTGGTCAGAGCCCCACAAGTCACCCCATCTTGGATTCCCTTAGGTGTCTAGTTTTCAAAAATGCACTGGTTTGCTAGGTTTCCACAAGTGCCGGCTGAGCTAGAGGCCAAAATCCACAGGTAGGCAGTTTGTGAAAAACACACCTCTGTTTTCTGTGAAAAAATGTGATGTGTCCACGTTGTGTTTTGGGCCATTTCCTTTCGTGGGCGCTAGGCCTACCCACATAAGTGAGGTACCATTTTTAACGGGAGACTTGGGGGAACGCTGGCTGGATGGAAATTTGTGGCTCATCTCAGATTCCAGAACTTTCTGTCACCGAAATGAGAGGAAAAAGTGTTTTTTTGGCCAAATTTTGAGGTTTGCAAAAGGAATCTGGGTAACAGAACCTGGTCAGAGCCCCATAAGTCACCCCATCTTGGATTCCCCTAGGTGTCTAGTTTTAAAAAATGCACTGGTTTGCTAGGTTTTCTCAGGTGCCGGCTGAGCTAGAGGCCAAAATCCACAGGTAGGCACTTTGTAAAAAACACCTCTGTTTTCTGTGAAAAAATGTGATGTGTCCATGTTGTGTTTTGGGCCATTTCCTTTCGTGGGCTCTAGGACTACCCACACAAGTGAGGTACCATTTTTATTGGGAGACTTGGGGGAACGCTGGGTGGAAGGAAATTTGTGGCTCCTCACAGATTCCAGAACTTTCTGTCACCGAAATGAGAGGAAAAAGTGTTTTATTGGTCAAATTTTGAGGTGTGCAAAGGAATCTGGGTAACAGAACCTGGTCAGAGCCCCACAAGTCACCCCATCTTGGATTCCCCTAGGTGTCTAGCTTAAAAAAATGTGTGGGTTTGCTAGTTTCCACAGGTGCCGGCTGAGCGAGAGGCCAAAATCTACATGTAGGCACTTTGTGAAAAACACCTCTGTTTTCTGTGAAAAAATGTGATGTGTCCACTTTGTGTTTTGGGCCATTTCCTTTCATGGGCGCTAGGCCTACCCACACAAGTGAGGTACCATTTTTAACGGGAGACTTGAGTGAACGCTGGCTGGATGGAAATTTGTGGCTCATCTCAGATTCCAGAACTTTCTGTCACCGAAATGAGAGGAAAAAGTGTTTTTTGGCCAAATTTTGAGGTTTGCAAAAGGAATCTGGGTAACAGAACCTGGTCAGAGCCAACAAGTCACCCCATCTTGGATTCCCCTAGGTGTCTAGTTTTCAAAAATGCACTGGTTTGCTAGGTTTCCACAGGTGCCGGCAGAGCTAGAGGCCAAAATCCACAGGTAGGCACTTTGTGAAAAACACCTCTGTTTTCTGTGGAAAAAATGTGATGTGTTCACGTTGTGTTTTGGGCCCTTTCCTTTCGTGGGCGCTAGGCCTACCCACACAAGTGAGGTACCATTTTTAACAGTAGACTTGGGGGAACGCTGGCTGGATGGAAATTTGTGGCTCATCTCAGATTCCAGAACTTTCTGTCACCGAAATGAGAGGAAAAAGTGTTTTTTTGGCCAAATTTTGAGGTTTGCAAAGGATTCTGGGTAACAGAAACTGGTCAGAGCCCCACAAGTCACCCCATCTTGGATTCCCTTAGGTGTCTAGTTTTCAAAAATGCACTGGTTTGCTAGGTTTCCACAAGTGCCGGCTGAGCTAGAGGCCAAAATCCACAGGTAGGCACTTTGTAAAAAACACCTCTGTTTTCTGTGAAAAAATGTGATGTGTCCACGTTGTGTTTTGGGCCATTTCCTGTAGTGGGCGCTAGGCCTACCCACACAAGTGGGGTACCATTTTTATTGGGAGACTTGGGGGAACGCTGGGTGGAAGAAAATTAGTGGCTCCTCTCAGATTCCAGAACTTTCTGTCACCGAAATGAGAGGAAAAGGTTTTTTTGGTCAAATTTTGAGGTTTGCAAAGGATTCTGGGTAACAGAACCTGGTCAGAGCCCCACAAGTCACCCCATCTTGGATTCCCTTAGGTGTCTAGTTTTCAAAAATGCGCTGGTTTGCTAGGTTTCCCCAGGTCCCAGCTGAGCTCTAGGCCAAAATCCACAGGTAGGCACTTTGTAAAAAACACCTCTGTTTTCTGTGAAAAAATGTGATGTGTCCATGTTGTGTTTTGGGCCATTTCCTTTCGTGGGCTCTAGGCCTACCCACACAAGTGAGGTACCATTTTTATTGGGAGACTTGGGGGAACGCTGGGTGGAAGAAAAGTTGTGGCTCCTCTCAGATTCCAGAACTTTCTGTCATCGAAATGAGAGGAAAAGGTGTTTTTTTGGTCACATTTTGAGGTTTGTAAAGGATTCTGGGTAACAGAACCTGGCCAGAGCCCCACAAGTCACACCATCTTGGATTCCCTTAGGTGTCTAGTTATAAAAAATGCACTGGTTTGCTAGGTTTCCTCAGGTGCCGGCTGAGCTAGAGGCCAAAACCCACAGGTAGGTACTTTGTGAGAAACACCTCTGTTTTCTGTGAAAAAATGCGATGTGTCCACGTTGTGTTTTGGGCCATTTCCTGTCGTGGGCGCTAGGCTACCCAAACAACTGAGGTACCATTTGTAACGGGAGACTTGGGGGAACGCTGGCTGGATCTAAATTTGTGGCTCATCTCAGATTCCAGAACTTTCTGTCACCGAAATGAGAGGAAAAAGTGTTTTTTTTGGCCAAATTTAGAGGTTTGCAAAGAATTCTGGGTAACAGAACCTGGTCAGAGCCCCACAAGTCACCCCATCTTGGATTCCCCTAGGTGTCTAGTTTTAAAAAATGCACCGGTTTGCTAGGTTTCCACAAGTGCCGGCTGAGCTAGAGGCCAAAATCTACAGGTAGGCAGTTTGTGAAAAACACACCTCTGTTTTCTGTGAAAAAATGTGATGTGTCCACGTTGTGCTTTGGGCCATTTCCTTTCGTGGGCGCTAGGCCTACCCACATAAGTGAGGTACCATTTTTAACGGGAGACTTGGGGGAACGCTGGCTGGATGGAAATTTGTGGCTCATCTCAGATTCCAGAACTTTCTGTCACCGAAATGAGAGGAAAAAGTGTTTTTTTGGCCAAATTTTGAGGTTTGCAAAAGGAATCTGGGTAACAGAATCTGGTCAGAGCCCCACAAGTCACCCCATCTTGGATTCCCCTAGGTGTCTAGTTTTAAAAAATGCACTGGTTTGCTAGGTTTTCTCAGGTGCCGGCTGAGCTAGAGGCCAAAATCCACAGGTAGGCACTTTGTAAAAAACACCTCTGTTTTCTGAGAAAAAATGTGATGTGTCCATGTTGTGTTTTGGGCCATTTCCTTTCGTGGGCTCTAGGACTACCCACACAAGTGAGGTACCATTTTTATTGGGAGACTTGGGGGAACGCTGGGTGGAAGGAAATTTGTGGCTCCTCACAGATTCCAGAACTTTCTGTCACCGAAATGAGAGGAAAAAGTGTTTTATTGGTCAAATTTTGAGGTGTGCAAAGGATTCTGGGTAACAGAACCTGGTCAGAGCCCCACAAGTCACCCCATCTTGGATTCCCCTAGGTGTCTAGTGTAAAAAAATGTGTGGGTTTGCTAGTTTCCACAGGTGCCGGCTGAGCGAGAGGCCAAAATCTACAGGTAGGCACTTTGTGAAAAACACCTCTGTTTTCTGTGAAAAAATGTGATGTGTCCACTTTGTGTTTTGGGCCATTTCCTTTCATGGGCGCTAGGCCTACCCACACAAGTGAGGTACCATTTTTAACGGGAGACTTGAGGGAACGCTGGCTGGATGGAAATTTGTGGCTCATCTCAGATTCCAGAACTTTCTGTCACCGAAATGAGAGGAAAAAGTGTTTTTTGGCCAAATTTTGAGGTTTGCAAAAGGAATCTGGGTAACAGAACCTGTTCAGAGCCAACAAGTCACCCCATCTTGGATTCCCCTAGGTGTCTAGTTTTCAAAAATGCACTGGTTTGCTAGGTTTCCACAGGTGCCGGCAGAGCTAGAGGCCAAAATCCACAGGTAGGCACTTTGTGAAAAACACCTCTGTTTTCTGTGGAAAAAATGTGATGTGTCCACGTTGTGTTTTGGGCCCTTTCCTTTCGTGGGCGCTAGGCCTACCCACACAAGTGAGGTACCATTTTTAACAGTAGACTTGGGGGAACGCTGGCTGGATGGAAATTTGTGGCTCATCTCAGATTCCAGAACTTTCTGTCACCGAAATGAGAGGAAAAAGTGTTTTTTTGGCCAAATTTTGAGGTTTGCAAAGGATTCTGGGTAACAGAAACTGGTCAGAGCCCCACAAGTCACCCCATCTTGGATTCCCTTAGGTGTCTAGTTTTCAAAAATGCACTGGTTTGCTAGGTTTCCACAAGTGCCGGCTGAGCTAGAGGCCAAAATCCACAGGTAGGCACTTTGTAAAAAACACCTCTGTTTTCTGTGAAAAAATGTGATGTGTCCACGTTGTGTTTTGGGCCATTTCCTGTAGTGGGCGCTAGGCCTACCCACACAAGTGGGGTACCATTTTTATTGGGAGACTTGGGGGAACGCTGGGTGGAAGAAAATTAGTGGCTCCTCTCAGATTCCAGAACTTTCTGTCACCGAAATGAGAGGAAAAGGTTTTTTTTGGTCAAATTTTGAGGTTTGCAAAGGATTCTGGGTAACAGAACCTGGTCAGAGCCCCACAAGTCACCCCATCTTGGATTCCCTTAGGTGTCTAGTTTTCAAAAATGCGCTGGTTTGCTAGGTTTCCCCAGGTCCCAGCTGAGCTCTAGGCCAAAATCCACAGGTAGGCACTTTGTAAAAAACACCTCTGTTTTCTGTGAAAAAATGTGATGTGTCCATGTTGTGTTTTGGGCCATTTCCTTTCGTGGGCTCTAGGCCTACCAACACAAGTGAGGTACCATTTTTATTGGGAGACTTGGGGGAACGCTGGGTGGAAGAAAAGTTGTGGCTCCTCTCAGATTCCAGAACTTTCTGTCATCGAAATGAGAGGAAAAGGTGTTTTTTTGGTCACATTTTGAGGTTTGTAAAGGATTCTGGGTAACAGAACCTGGCCAGAGCCCCACAAGTCACACCATCTTGGATTCCCTTAGGTGTCTAGTTATAAAAAATGCACTGGTTTGCTAGGTTTCCTCAGGTGCCGGCTGAGCTAGAGGCCAAAACCCACAGGTAGGTACTTTGTGAGAAACACCTCTGTTTTCTGTGAAAAAATGTGATGTGTCCACGTTGTGTTTTGGGCCATTTCCTGTCGTGGGCGCTAGGCTACCCAAACAACTGAGGTATCATTTGTAACGGGAGACTTGGGGGAACGCTGGCTGGATGGAAATTTGTGGCTCATCTCAGATTCCAGAACTTTCTGTCACCGAAATGAGAGGAAAAAGTGTTTTTTTGGCCAAATTTAGAGGTTTGCAAAGAATTCTGGGTAACAGAACCTGGTCAGAGCCCCACAAGTCACCCCATCTTGGATTCCCCTAGGTGTCTAGTTTTAAAAAATGCACCGGTTTGCTAGGTTTCCCCAAGTGCCGGCTGAGCTAGAGGCCAAAATCCACAGGTAGGCACTTTGTAAAAAACACCTCTGTTTTCTGTGAAAAAATGTGATGTGTCCATGTTGTGTTTTGGGCCATTTCCTTTCGTGAGCTCTAGGCCTACCCACACAAGTGAGGTACCATGTTTATCGGGAGACTTGGGGGAACACTGGGTGGAAGGAAATTTGTGGCTCCTCACAGATTCCATAACTTTCTGTCACCAAAATGAGAGGAAAAAGTGTTTTATTGGTCAAATTTTGAGGTGTGCAAAGGATTCTGGGTAACAGAACCTGGTCAAAGCCCCACAAGTCACCCCATCTTGGATTCCTCTAGGTGTCTAGTTTTCAAAAATGTGTGGGTTTGCTAGGTTTCCACAGGTGCCGGCTGAGCGAGAGGCCAAAATCTACAGGTAGGCACTTTGTAAAAAACACCTCTGTTTTCTGTGAAAAAATGTGATGTGTCCACGTTGTGTTTTGGGCCATTTCCTTTCGTGGGTGCTAGCCCTACCCACACAAGTGAGGTACCATTTTTATTGGGAAACTTGGGGGAACGCTGGGTGGAAGAAAAGTTGTGGCTCCTCTCAGATTCCAGAACTTTCTGTCATTGAAATTAGAGGAAAAGGTGTTTTTTTGGTCAAATTTTGAGGTTTGTAAAGGATTCTGGGTAACAGAACCTGGTCAGAGCCCCACAAGTCACCCCATCTTGGATTCCCTTAGGTGTCTAGTTTTCAAAAATGCACTGGTTTGCTAGGTTTCCACAAGTGCCGGCTGAGCTAGAGGCCAAAATCCACAGGTAGGCAGTTTGTGAAAAACACACCTCTGTTTTCTGTGAAAAAATGTGATGTGTCTACGTTGTGTTTTGGGCCATTTCCTTTCGTGGGCGCTAGGCCTACCCACATAAGTGAGGTACCATTTTTAACGGGAGACTTGGGGGAACGCTGGCTGGATGGAAATTTGTGGCTCATCTCAGATTCCAGAACTTTCTGTCACCGAAATGAGAGGAAAAAGTGTTTTTTTGGCCAAATTTTGAGGTTTGCAAAAGGAATCTGGGTAACAGAACCTGGTCAGAGCCCCACAAGTCACCCCATCTTGGATTCCCCTAGGTGTCTAGTTTTAAAAAATGCACTGGTTTGCTAGGTTTTCTCAGGTGCCGGCTGAGCTAGAGGCCAAAATCCACAGGTAGGCACTTTGTAAAAAACACCTCTGTTTTCTGTGAAAAAATTTGATGTGTCCACGTTGTGTTTTGGGCAATTTCCTTTAGTGGGCGCTAGGCCTACCTACACACGTGGGGAACCATTTTTATTGGGAGACTTGGGGGAACGCTGGGTGGAAAAAAATTAGTGGCTCCTCTCAGATTCCAGAACTTTCTGTCACCGAAATGAGAGGAAAAGGTGTTTTTTGGCCAAATTTTGAGGTTTGCAAAGGATTCTGGGTAACAGAACCTGGTCAGAGCCCCACAAGTCACCCCATCTTGGATTCCCCTAGGTGTCTAGGTTTCAAAAATGCGCTGGTTTGCTAGGTTTCCCCAGGTGCCAGCTGAGCTCTAGGCCAAAATCCACAGGTAGGCACTTTGTAAAAAACACCTCTGTTTTCTGTGAAAAAATGTGATGTGTCCATGTTGTGTTTTGGGCCATTTCCTTTCGTGAGCTCTAGGCCTACCCACACAAGTGAGGTACCATGTTTATCGGGAGACTTGGGGGAACACTGGGTGGAAGGAAATTTGTGGCTCCTCACAGATTCCATAACTTTCTGTCACCGAAATGAGAGGAAAAAGTGTTTTATTGGTCAAATTTTGAGGTGTGCAAAGGATTCTGGGTAACGGAACCTGGTCAGAGGCCCACAAGTCACCCCATCTTGGATTCCTCTAGGTGTCTAGTTTTCAAAAATGTGTGGGTTTGCTAGGTTTCCACAGGTGCCGGCTGAGCGAGAGGCCAAAATCTACAGGTAGGCACTTTGTAAAAAACACCTCTGTTTTCTGTGAAAAAATGTGATGTGTCCACGTTGTGTTTTGGGCCATTTCCTTTCGTGGGTGCTAGCCCTACCCACACAAGTGAGGTACCATTTTTATTGGGAAACTTGGGGGAACGCTGGGTGGAAGAAAAGTTGTGGCTCCTCTCAGATTCCAGAACTTTCTGTCATTGAAATTAGAGGAAAAGGTGTTTTTTTGGTCAAATTTTGAGGTTTGTAAAGGATTCTGGGTAACAGAACCTGGTCAGAGCCCCACAAGTCACCCCATCTTGGATTCCCTTAGGTGTCTAGTTTTCAAAAATGCACTGGTTTGCTAGGTTTCCACAAGTGCCGGCTGAGCTAGAGGCCAAAATCCACAGGTAGGCAGTTTGTGAAAAACACACCTCTGTTTTCTGTGAAAAAATGTGATGTGTCCACGTTGTGTTTTGGGCCATTTCCTTTCGTGGGCGCTAGGCCTACCCACATAAGTGAGGTACCATTTTTAACGGGAGACTTGGGGGAACGCTGGCTGGATGGAAATTTGTGGCTCATCTCAGATTCCAGAACTTTCTGTCACCGAAATGAGAGGAAAAAGTGTTTTTTTGGCCAAATTTTGAGGTTTGCAAAAGGAATCTGGGTAACAGAACCTGGTCAGAGCCCCACAAGTCACCCCATCTTGGATTCCCCTAGGTGTCTAGTTTTAAAAAATGCACTGGTTTGCTAGGTTTTCTCAGGTGCCGGCTGAGCTAGAGGCCAAAATCCACAGGTAGGCACTTTGTAAAAAACACCTCTGTTTTCTGTGAAAAAATGTGATGTGTCCATGTTGTGTTTTGGGCCATTTCCTTTCGTGGGCTCTAGGACTACCCACACAAGTGAGGTACCATTTTTATTGGGAGACTTGGGGGAACGCTGGGTGGAAGGAAATTTGTGGCTCCTCACAGATTCCAGAACTTTCTGTCACCGAAATGAGAGGAAAAAGTGTTTTATTGGTCAAATTTTGAGGTGTGCAAAGGATTCTGGGTAACAGAACCTGGTCAGAGCCCCACAAGTCACCCCATCTTGGATTCCCCTAGGTGTCTAGTTTAAAAAAATGTGTGGGTTTGCTAGTTTCCACAGGTGCCGGCTGAGCGAGAGGCCAAAATCTACAGGTAGGCACTTTGTGAAAAACACCTCTGTTTTCTGTGAAAAAATGTGATGTGTCCACTTTGTGTTTTGGGCCATTTCCTTTCATGGGCGCTAGGCCTACCCACACAAGTGAGGTACCATTTTTAACGGGAGACTTGAGGGAACGCTGGCTGGATGGAAATTTGTGGCTCATCTCAGATTCCAGAACTTTCTGTCACCGAAATGAGAGGAAAAAGTGTTTTTTGGCCAAATTTTGAGGTTTGCAAAAGGAATCTGGGTAACAGAACCTGGTCAGAGCCAACAAGTCACCCCATCTTGGATTCCCCTAGGTGTCTAGTTTTCAAAAATGCACTGGTTTGCTAGGTTTCCACAGGTGCCGGCAGAGCTAGAGGCCAAAATCCACAGGTAGGCACTTTGTGAAAAACACCTCTGTTTTCTGTGGAAAAAATGTGATGTGTCCACGTTGTGTTTTGGGCCCTTTCCTTTCGTGGGCGCTAGGCCTACCCACACAAGTGAGGTACCATTTTTAACAGTAGACTTGGGGGAACGCTGGCTGGATGGAAATTTGTGGCTCATCTCAGATTCCAGAACTTTCTGTCACCGAAATGAGAGGAAAAAGTGTTTTTTTGGCCAAATTTTGAGGTTTGCAAAGGATTCTGGGTAACAGAAACTGGTCAGAGCCCCACAAGTCACCCCATCTTGGATTCCCTTAGATGTCTAGTTTTCAAAAATGCACTGGTTTGCTAGGTTTCCACAAGTGCCGGCTGAGCTAGAGGCCAAAATCCACAGGTAGGCACTTTGTAAAAAACACCTCTGTTTTCTGTGAAAAAATGTGATGTGTCCACGTTGTGTTTTGGGCCATTTCCTGTAATGGGCGCTAGGCCTACCCACACAAGTGGGGTACCATTTTTATTGGGAGACTTGGGGGAACGCTGGGTGGAAGAAAATTAGTGGCTCCTCTCAGATTCCAGAACTTTCTGTCACCGAAATGAGAGGAAAAGGTTTTTTTGGTCAAATTTTGAGGTTTGCAAAGGATTCTGGGTAACAGAACCTGGTCAGAGCCCCACAAGTCACCCCATCTTGGATTCCCTTAGGTGTCTAGTTTTCAAAAATGCGCTGGTTTGCTAGGTTTCCCCAGGTCCCAGCTGAGCTCTAGGCCAAAATCCACAGGTAGGCACTTTGTAAAAAACACCTCTGTTTTCTGTGAAAAAATGTGATGTGTCCATGTTGTGTTTTGGGCCATTTCCTTTCGTGGGCTCTAGGCCTACCCACACAAGTGAGGTACCATTTTTATTGGGAGACTTGGGGGAACGCTGGGTGGAAGAAAAGTTGTGGGTCCTCTCAGATTCCAGAACTTTCTGTCATCGAAATGAGAGGAAAAGGTGTTTTTTTGGTCACATTTTGAGGTTTGTAAAGGATTCTGGGTAACAGAACCTGGCCAGAGCCCCACAAGTCACACCATCTTGGATTCCCTTAGGTGTCTAGTTATAAAAAATGCACTGGTTTGCTAGGTTTCCTCAGGTGCCGGCTGAGCTAGAGGCCAAAACCCACAGGTAGGTACTTTGTGAGAAACACCTCTGTTTTCTGTGAAAAAATGTGATGTGTCCACGTTGTGTTTTGGGCCATTTCCTGTCGTGGGCGCTAGGCTACCCAAACAACTGAGGTACCATTTGTAACGGGAGACTTGGGGGAACGCTGGCTGGATCTAAATTTGTGGCTCATCTCAGATTCCAGAACTTTCTGTCACCGAAATGAGAGGAAAAAGTGTTTTTTTGGCCAAATTTAGAGGTTTGCAAAGAATTCTGGGTAACAGAACCTGGTCAGAGCCCCACAAGTCACCCCATCTTGGATTCCCCTAGGTGTCTAGTTTTAAAAAATGCACCGGTTTGCTAGGTTTCCACAAGTGCCGGCTGAGCTAGAGGCCAAAATCCACAGGTAGGCAGTTTGTGAAAAACACACCTCTGTTTTCTGTGAAAAAATGTGATGTGTCCACGTTGTGTTTTGGGCCATTTCCTTTCGTGGGCGCTAGGCCTACCCACATAAGTGAGGTACCATTTTTAACGGGAGACTTGGGGGAACGCTGGCTGGATGGAAATTTGTGGCTCATCTCAGATTCCAGAACTTTCTGTCACCGAAATGAGAGGAAAAAGTGTTTTTTTGGCCAAATTTTGAGGTTTGCAAAAGGAATCTGGGTAACAGAATCTGGTCAGAGCCCCACAAGTCACCCCATCTTGGATTCCCCTAGGTGTCTAGTTTTAAAAAATGCACTGGTTTGCTAGGTTTTCTCAGGTGCCGGCTGAGCTAGAGGCCAAAATCCACAGGTAGGCACTTTGTAAAAAACACCTCTGTTTTCTGTGAAAAAATGTGATGTGTCCATGTTGTGTTTTGGGCCATTTCCTTTCGTGGGCTCTAGGACTACCCACACAAGTGAGGTACCATTTTTATTGGGAGACTTGGGGGAACGCTGGGTGGAAGGAAATTTGTGGCTCCTCACAGATTCCAGAACTTTCTGTCACCGAAATGAGAGGAAAAAGTGTTTTATTGGTCAAATTTTGAGGTGTGCAAAGGATTCTGGGTAACAGAACCTGGTCAGAGCCCCACAAGTCACCCCATCTTGGATTCCCCTAGGTGTCTAGTTTAAAAAAATGTGTGGGTTTGCTAGTTTCCACAGGTGCCGGCTGAGCGAGAGGCCAAAATCTACAGGTAGGCACTTTGTGAAAAACACCTCTGTTTTCTGTGAAAAAATGTGATGTGTCCACTTTGTGTTTTGGGCCATTTCCTTTCATGGGCGCTAGGCCTACCCACACAAGTGAGGTACCATTTTTAACGGGAGACTTGAGGGAACGCTGGCTGGATGGAAATTTGTGGCTCATCTCAGATTCCAGAACTTTCTGTCACCGAAATGAGAGGAAAAAGTGTTTTTTGGCCAAATTTTGAGGTTTGCAAAATGAATCTGGGTAACAGAACCTGTTCAGAGCCAACAAGTCACCCCATCTTGGATTCCCCTAGGTGTCTAGTTTTCAAAAATGCACTGGTTTGCTAGGTTTCCACAGGTGCCGGCAGAGCTAGAGGCCAAAATCCACAGGTAGGCACTTTGTGAAAAACACCTCTGTTTTCTGTGGAAAAAATGTGATGTGTCCACGTTGTGTTTTGGGCCCTTTCCTTTCGTGGGCGCTAGGCCTACCCACACAAGTGAGGTACCATTTTTAACAGTAGACTTGGGGGAACGCTGGCTGGATGGAAATTTGTGGCTCATCTCAGATTCCAGAACTTTCTGTCACCGAAATGAGAGGAAAAAGTGTTTTTTTGGCCAAATTTTGAGGTTTGCAAAGGATTCTGGGTAACAGAAACTGGTCAGAGCCCCACAAGTCACCCCATCTTGGATTCCCTTAGGTGTCTAGTTTTCAAAAATGCACTGGTTTGCTAGGTTTCCACAAGTGCCGGCTGAGCTAGAGGCCAAAATCCACAGGTAGGCACTTTGTAAAAAACACCTCTGTTTTCTGTGAAAAAATGTGATGTGTCCACGTTGTGTTTTGGGCCATTTCCTGTAGTGGGCGCTAGGCCTACCCACACAAGTGGGGTACCATTTTTATTGGGAGACTTGGGGGAACGCTGGGTGGAAGAAAATTAGTGGCTCCTCTCAGATTCCAGAACTTTCTGTCACCGAAATGAGAGGAAAAGGTTTTTTTGGTCAAATTTTGAGGTTTGCAAAGGATTCTGGGTAACAGAACCTGGTCAGAGCCCCACAAGTCACCCCATCTTGGATTCCCTTAGGTGTCTAGTTTTCAAAAATGCGCTGGTTTGCTAGGTTTCCCCAGGTCCCAGCTGAGCTCTAGGCCAAAATCCACAGGTAGGCACTTTGTAAAAAACACCTCTGTTTTCTGTGAAAAAATGTGATGTGTCCATGTTGTGTTTTGGGCCATTTCCTTTCGTGGGCTCTAGGCCTACCCACACAAGTGAGGTACCATTTTTATTGGGAGACTTGGGGGAACGCTGGGTGGAAGAAAAGTTGTGGCTCCTCTCAGATTCCAGAACTTTCTGTCATCGAAATGAGAGGAAAAGGTGTTTTTTTGGTCACATTTTGAGGTTTGTAAAGGATTCTGGGTAACAGAACCTGGCCAGAGCCCCACAAGTCACACCATCTTGGATTCCCTTAGGTGTCTAGTTATAAAAAATGCACTGGTTTGCTAGGTTTCCTCAGGTGCCGGCTGAGCTAGAGGCCAAAACCCACAGGTAGGTACTTTGTGAGAAACACCTCTGTTTTCTGTGAAAAAATGTGATGTGTCCACGTTGTGTTTTGGGCCATTTCCTGTCGTGGGCGCTAGGCTACCCAAACAACTGAGGTACCATTTGTAACAGGAGACTTGGGGGAACGCTGGCTGGATGGAAATTTGTGGCTCATCTCAGATTCCAGAACTTTCTGTCACCGAAATGAGAGGAAAAAGTGTTTTTTTGGCCAAATTTAGAGGTTTGCAAAGAATTCTGGGTAACAGAACCTGGTCAGAGCCCCACAAGTCACCCCATCTTGGATTCCCCTAGGTGTCTAGTTTTAAAAAATGCACCGGTTTGCTAGGTTTCCCCAAGTGCCGGCTGAGCTAGAGGCCAAAATCCACAGGTAGGCACTTTGTAAAAAACACCTCTGTTTTCTGTGAAAAAATGTGATGTGTCCATGTTGTGTTTTGGGCCATTTCCTTTCGTGAGCTCTAGGCCTACCCACACAAGTGAGGTACCATGTTTATCGGGAGACTTGGGGGAACACTGGGTGGAAGGAAATTTGTGGCTCCTCACAGATTCCATAACTTTCTGTCACCAAAATGAGAGGAAAAAGTGTTTTATTGGTCAAATTTTGAGGTGTGCAAAGGATTCTGGGTAACAGAACCTGGTCAGAGCCCCACAAGTCACCCCATCTTGGATTCCTCTAGGTGTCTAGTTTTCAAAAATGTGTGGGTTTGCTAGGTTTCCACAGGTGCCGGCTGAGCGAGAGGCCAAAATCTACAGGTAGGCACTTTGTAAAAAACACCTCTGTTTTCTGTGAAAAAATGTGATGTGTCCACGTTGTGTTTTGGGCCATTTCCTTTCGTGGTGCTAGCCCTACCCACACAAGTGAGGTACCATTTTGATTGGGAAACTTGGGGGAACGCTGGGTGGAAGAAAAGTTGTGGCTCCTCTCAGATTCCAGAACTTTCTGTCATTGAAATTAGAGGAAAAGGTGTTTTTTTGGTCAAATTTTGAGGTTTGTAAAGGATTCTGGGTAACAGAACCTGGTCAGAGCCCCACAAGTCACCCCATCTTGGATTCCCTTAGGTGTCTAGTTTTCAAAAATGCACTGGTTTGCTAGGTTTCCACAAGTGCCGGCTGAGCTAGAGGCCAAAATCCACAGGTAGGCAGTTTGTGAAAAACACACCTCTGTTTTCTGTGAAAAAATTTGATGTGTCTACGTTGTGTTTTGGGCCATTTCCTTTCGTGGGCGCTAGGCCTACCCACATAAGTGAGGTACCATTTTTAACGGGAGACTTGGGGGAACGCTGGCTGGATGGAAATTTGTGGCTCATCTCAGATTCCAGAACTTTCTGTCACCGAAATGAGAGGAAAAAGTGTTTTTTTGGCCAAATTTTGAGGTTTGCAAAAGGAATCTGGGTAACAGAACCTGGTCAGAGCCCCACAAGTCACCCCATCTTGGATTCCCCTAGGTGTCTAGTTTTAAAAAATGCACTGGTTTGCTAGGTTTTCTCAGGTGCCGGCTGAGCTAGAGGCCAAAATCCACAGGTAGGCACTTTGTAAAAAACACCTCTGTTTTCTGTGAAAAAATTTGATGTGTCCACGTTGTGTTTTGGGCAATTTCCTTTAGTGGGCGCTAGGCCTACCTACACAAGTGGGGAACCATTTTTATTGGGAGACTTGGGGGAACGCTGGGTGGAAAAAAATTAGTGGCTCCTCTCAGATTCCAGAACTTTCTGTCACCGAAATGAGAGGAAAAGGTGTTTTTTGGCCAAATTTTGAGGTTTGCAAAGGATTCTGGGTAACAGAACCTGGTCAGAGCCCCACAAGTCACCCCATCTTGGATTCCCCTAGGTGTCTAGGTTTCAAAAATGCGCTGGTTTGCTAGGTTTCCCCAGGTGCCAGCTGAGCTCTAGGCCAAAATCCACAGGTAGGCACTTTGTAAAAAACACCTCTGTTTTCTGTGAAAAAATGTGATGTGTCCATGTTGTGTTTTGGGACATTTCCTTTCGTGGGCTCTAGGCCTACCCACACAAGTGAGGTACCATTTTTATTGGGAGATTGGTGGGAACGCAGGGTAGAAGAAAAGTTGTGGCTCCTCTCAGATTCCAGAAGTTTCTGTCATCGAAATGAGAGGAAAAGGTGTTTTTTTGGTCAAATTTTGAGGTTTGTAAAGGATTCTGGGTAACAGAACCTGGCCAGAGCCCCACAAGTCACCCCATCTTGGATTCCCTTAGGTGTCGAGTTTTAAAAAATGCACTGGTTTGCTAGGTTTCCTCAGGTGCCGGCAGAGCTAGAGGCCAAAATCCACAGGTAGGTACTTTGTGAAAAACACCTCTGTTTTCTGGGAAAAAATGTGATGTGTCCACGTTGTGTTTTGGGCCATTTCCTGTCATGGGAGCTAGGCCTACCCACACAAGTGAGGTACCATTTTTAACGGGAGACTTGGGGGAAAGCTGGCTGGATGGAAAATTGTGGCTCCTCTCAGATTCCAGAACTTTCTGTCACCGAAATGAGAGGAAAAAGTGTTTTTTGGGCCAAATTTTGAGGTTTGCAAAGGACTCTGGGTAACAGAACCTGGTCAGAGCCCCACAAGTCACCCCATCTTGGATTCCCCTAGGTGTATAGTTTTCAAAAATGCGCTGGTTTGCTAGGTTTCCCCAAGTGCCGGCTGAGCTAGAGGCCAAAATCCACAGATAGGCACTTTGTAAAAAACACCTCTGTTTTCTGTGAAAAAATGTGATGTGTCCATGTTGTGTTTTGGGCCATTTCCTTTCGTGGGCTCTAGGACTACCCACACAAGTGAGGTACCATTTTTATTGGGAGACTTGGGGGAACGCTGGGTGGAAGGAAATTTGTGGCTCCTCACAGATTCCCGAACTTTCTGTCACCGAAATGAGAGGAAAAAGTGTTTTATTGGTCAAATTTTGAGGTGTGCAAAGGATTCTGGGTAACAGAACCTGGTCAGAGCCCCACAAGTCACCCCATCTTGGATTCCCCTAGGTGTCTAGTTTAAAAAAATGTGTGGGTTTGCTGGTTTCCACAGGTGCCGGCTGAGCGAGAGGCCAAAATCTACAGGTAGGCACTTTGTAAAAAACACCTCTGTTTTCTGTGAAAAAATATGATGTGTCCACGTTGTGTTTTGGGCCATTTCCTTTCATGGGCGCTAGCCCTACCCACACAAGTGATGTACCATTTTTATTGGGAGACTTGGGGGAACGCTGGGTGGAAGAAAAGTTGTGGGTCCTCTCAGATTCCAGAACTTTCTGTCATTGAAATTAGAGGAAAAGGTGTTTTTTTGGTCAAAGTTTGAGGTTTGTAAAGGATTCTGCGTAACAGAACCTGGTCAAAGCCCCACAAGTCACCCCATCTTGGATTCCCCTAGGTGTCTAGTTTTCAAAAATGTGTGGGTTTTCTGGTTTCCACAGGTGCCGGCTGAGCGAGAGGCCAAAATCTACAGGTAGGCACTTTGTAAAAAACACTTCTGTTTTCTGTGAAAAAATATGATGTGTCCACGTTGTGTTTTGGGCCATTTCCTTTCATGGGCGCTAGCCCTACCCACACAAGTGAGGTACCATTTTTATTGGGAGACTTGGGGGAACGCTGGGTGGAAGAAAAGTTGTGGCTCCTCTCAGATTCCAGAACTTTCTGTCATTGAAATTAGAGGAAAAGGTGTTTTTTTGGTCAAAGTTTGAGGTTTGTAAAGGATTCTGCGTACCAGAACCTGGTCAGAGCCCCACAAGTCACCCCATCTTGGATTCCCCTAGGTGTCTAGTTTTCAAAAATGTGTGGGTTTGCTAGGTTTCCACAGGTGCCGGCTGAGCGAGAGGCCAAAATCGACAGGTAGGCACTTTGTAAAAAACACCTCTGTTTTCTGTGAAAAAATGTGATGTGTCCACGTTGTGTTTTGGGCCATTTCCTTTCATGGGCGCTAGCCCTACCCACACAAGTGAGGTACCATTTTTATTGGGAGACTTGGGGGAACACTGGGTGGAAGAAAAGTTGTGGCTCCTCTCAGATTCCAGAACTTTCTGTCATTGAAATTAGAGGAAAAGGTGTTTTTTTGGTCAAATTTTGAGGTTTGTAAAGGATTCTGGGTAACAGAACCTGGTCAGAGCCCCACAAGTCACCCCATCTTTGATTCCCCTAGGTGTCTAGTTTTCAAAAATGCACTGGTTTGCTAGGTTTCCACAGGTGCCGGCAGAGCTAGAAGCCAAAATCGACAGGTAGGCACTTTGTGAAAAACACCTCTGTTTTCTGTGGAAAAAATGTGATGTGTCCACGTTGTGTTTTGGGCCATTTCCTTTCGTGGGCGCTAGGCCTACCCACACAAGTGAGGTACCATTTTTAACAGTAGACTTGGAGGAACGCTGGCTGGATGGAAATTTGTGGCTCATCTCAGATTCCAGAACTTTCTGTCACTGAAATGAGAGGAAAAAGTGTTTTTTTGGCCAAATTTTGAGGTTTGCAAAGGATTCTGGGTAACAGAACCTGGTCAGAGCCCCACAAGTCACCCCATCTTGGATTCCCCTAGGTGTCTAGTTTTCAAAAATGCACTGGTTTGCTAGGTTTCCACAAGTGCCGGCTGAGCTAGAGGCCAAAATCCACAGGTAGGCAGTTTGTGAAAAACACACCTCTGTTTTCTGTGAAAAAATGTGATGTGTCCACGTTGTGTTTTGGGCCATTTCCTTTCGTGGGCGCTAGGCCTACCCACATAAGTGAGGTACAATTTTTAACGGGAGACTTGCGGGAACGCTGGCTGGATGGAAATTTGTGGCTCATCTCAGATTCCAGAACTTTCTGTCACCGAAATGAGAGGAAAAAGTGTTTTTTAGGCCAAATTTTGAGGTTTGCAAAAGGAATCTGGGTAACAGAACCTGGTCAGAGCCCCACAAGTCACCCCATCTTGGATTCCCCTAGGTGTCTAGTTTTAAAAAATGCACTGGTTTGCTAGGGTTTCTCAGGTGCCGGCTGAGCTAGAGGCCACAATCCACAGGTAGGCACTTTGTAAAAAACACCTCTGTTTTCTGTTAAAAAATGTGATGTGTCCACGTTGTGTTTTGGGCAATTTCCTTTAGTGGGCGCTAGTTCTACCTACACAAGTAGGGAACCATTTTTATTGGGAGACTTGCGGGAACGCTGGGTGGAAAAAAATTAGTGGCTCCTCTCAGATTCCAGAACTTTCTGTCACCGAAATGAGAGGAAAAGGTGTTTTTTGGCCAAATTTTGAGGTTTGCAAAGGATTCTGGGTAACAGAACCTGGTCAGAGCCCCACAAGTCACCCCATCTTGGATTCCCCTAGGTGTCTAGGTTTCAAAAATGCGCTGGTTTGCTAGGTTTCCCCAGGTGCCAGCTGAGCTCTAGGCCAAAATCCACAGGTAGGCACTTTGTAAAAAACACCTCTGTTTTCTGTGAAAAAATGTGATGTGTCCATGTTGTGTTTTGGGCCATTTCCTTTCGTGGGCTCTAGGCCTACCCACACAAGTGAGGTACCATTTTTATTGGGAGATTGGTGGGAACGCAGGGTAGAAGAAAAGTTGTGGCTCCTCTCAGATTCCAGAAGTTTCTGTCATCGAAATGAGAGGAAAAGGTGTTTTTTTGGTCAAATTTTGAGGTTTGTAAAGGATTCTGGGTAACAGAACCTGGCCAGAGCCCCACAAGTCACCCCATCTTGGATTCCCTTAGGTGTCGAGTTTTAAAAAATGCACTGGTTTGCTAGGTTTCCTCAGGTGCCGGCAGTGCTAGAGGCCAAAATCCACAGGTAGGTACTTTGTGAAAAACACCTCTGTTTTCTGTGAAAAAATGTGATGTGTCCACGTTGTGTTTTGGGCCATTTCCTGTCGTGGGAGCTAGGCCTACCCACACAAGTGAGGTACCATTTTTAACAGGAGACTTGGGGGAAAGCTGGCTGGATGGAAAATTGTGGCTCCTCTCAGATTCCAGAACTTTCTGTCGCCGAAATGAAAGGAAAAAGTGTTTTTTTGGCCAAATTTTGAGGTTTGCAAAGGATTCTGGGTAACAGAACCTGGTCAGAGCCCCACAAGTCACCCCATCTTGGATTCCCCTAGGTGTATAGTTTTAAAAAATGCGCTGGTTTGCTAGGTTTCCCCAAGTGCCGGCTGAGCTAGAGGCCAAAATCCACAGATAGGCACTTTGTAAAAAACACCTCTGTTTTCTGTGAAAAAATGTGATGTGTCCATGTTGTGTTTTGGGCCATTTCCTTTCGTGGGCTCTAGGACTACCCACACAAGTGAGGTACCATTTTTATTGGGAGACTTGGGGGAACGCTGGGTGGAAGGAAATTTGTGGCTCCTCACAGATTCCAGAACTTTCTGTCACCGAAATGAGAGGAAAAAGTGTTTTATTGGTCAAATTTTGAGGTGTGCAAAGGATTCTGGGTAACAGAACCTGGTCAGAGCCCCACAAGTCACCCCATCTTGGATTCCCCTAGGTGTCTAGTTTAAAAAAATGTGTGGGTTTGCTGGTTTCCACAGGTGCCGGCTGAGCGAGAGGCCAAAATCTACAGGTAGGCACTTTGTAAAAAACACCTCTGTTTTCTGTGAAAAAATATGATGTGTCCACGTTGTGTTTTGGGCCATTTCCTTTCATGGGCGCTAGCCCTACCCACACAAGTGATGTACCATTTTTATGGGGAGACTTGGGGGAACGCTGGGTGGAAGAAAAGTTGTGGCTCCTCTCAGATTCCAGAACTTTCTGTCATTGAAATTAGAGGAAAAGGTGTTTTTTTGGTCAAAGTTTGAGGTTTGTAAAGGATTCTGCGTAACAGAACCTGGTCAGAGCCCCACAAGTCACCCCATCTTGGATTCCCCTAGGTGTCTAGTTTTAAAAAATGTGTGGGTTTTCTGGTTTCCACAGGTGCCGGCTGAGCGAGAGGCCAAAATCTACAGGTAGGCACTTTGTAAAAAACACCTCTGTTTTCTGTGAAAAAATATGATGTGTCCATGTTGTGTTTTGGGCCATTTCCTTTCATGGGCGCTAGCCCTACCCACACAAGTGAGGTACCATTTTTATTGGGAGACTTGGGGGAACGCTGGGTGGAAGAAAAGTTGTGGCTCCTCTCAGATTCCAGAACTTTCTGTCATTGAAATTAGAGGAAAAGGTGTTTTTTTGGTCAAAGTTTGAGGTTTGTAAAGGATTCTGCGTACCAGAACCTGGTCAGAGCCCCACAAGTCACCCCATCTTGGATTCCCCTAGGTGTCTAGTTTTCAAAAATGTGTGGGTTTGCTAGGTTTCCACAGGTGCCGGCTGAGCGAGAGGCCAAAATCGACAGGTAGGCACTTTGTAAAAAACACCTCTGTTTTCTGTGAAAAAATGTGATGTGTCCACGTTGTGTTTTGGGCCATTTCCTTTCATGGGCGCTAGCCCTACCCACACAAGTGAGGTACCATTTTTATTGGGAGACTTGGGGGAACACTGGGTGGAAGAAAAGTTGTGGCTCCTCTCAGATTCCAGAACTTTCTGTCATTGAAATTAGAGGAAAAGGTGTTTTTTTGGTCAAATTTTGAGGTTTGTAAAGGATTCTGGGTAACAGAACCTGGTCAGAGCCCCACAAGTCACCCCATCTTGCATTCCCCTAGGTGTCTAGTTTTCAAAAATGCACTGGTTTGCTAGGTTTCCACAGGTGCAGCTGAGCTAGAGGCCAAAATCCACAGGTAGGCACTTTGTGAAAAACACCTCTGTTTTCTGTGAAAAAATGTGATGTGTCCACTTTGTGTTTTGGGCCATTTCCTTTCATGGGCGCTAGGCCTACCCACACAAGTGAGGTACCATTTTTAAAGGGAGACTTGAGGGAACGCTGGCTGGATGGAAATTTGTGGCTCATCTCAGATTCCAGAACTTTCTGTCACCGAAATGAGAGGAAAAAGTGTTTTTTGGCCAAATTTTGAGGTTTGCAAAAGGAATCTTTGTAACAGAACCTGGTCAGAGCCAACAAGTCACCCCATCTTGGATTCCCCTAGGTGTCTAGTTTTCAAAAATGCGCTGGTTTGCTAGGTTTTCTCAGGTGCCGGCTGAGCTAGAGGCCAAAATCCACAGGTAGGCACTTTGTAAAAAACACCTCTGTTTTCTGTGAAAAAATGTGATGTGTCCACGTTGTGTTTTGGGCCATTTCCTGTAGTGGGCGCTAGGCCTACCCACACAAGTGGGGTACCATTTTTATTGGGAGACTTGGGGGAACGCTGGGTGGAAGAAAATTAGTGGCTACTCTCAGATTCCAGAACTTTCTGTCACCGAAATGAGAGGAAAAGGTTTTTTTGGTCAAATTTTGAGGTTTGCAAAGGATTCTGGGTAACAGAACCTGGTCAGAGCCCCACAAGTCACCCCATCTTGGATTCCCTTAGGTGTCTAGTTTTCAAAAATGCGCTGGTTTGCTAGGTTTCCCCAGGTCCCAGCTGAGCTCTAGGCCAAAATCCACAGGTAGGCACTTTGTAAAAAACACCTCTGTTTTCTGTGAAAAAATGTGATGTGTCCATGTTGTGTTTTGGGCCATTTCCTTTCGTGGGCTCTAGGCCTACCCACACAAGTGAGGTACCATTTTTATTGGGAGACTTGGGGGAACGCTGGGTGGAAGAAAAGTTGTGGCTCCTCTCAGATTCCAGAACTTTCTGTCATCGAAATGAGAGGAAAAGGTGTTTTTTTGGTCACATTTTGAGGTTTGTAAAGGATTTTGGGTAACAGAACCTGGCTAGAGCCCCACAAGTCACACCATCTTGGATTCCCTTAGGTGTCTAGTTATAAAAAATGCACTGGTTTGCTAGGTTTCCTCAGGTGCCGGCTGAGCTAGAGGCCAAAACCCACAGGTAGGTACTTTGTGAGAAACACCTCTGTTTTCTGTGAAAAAATGTGATGTGTCCACGTTGTGTTTTGGGCCATTTCCTGTCGTGGGCGCTAGGCTACCCAAACAACTGAGGTACCATTTGTAACGGGAGACTTGGGGGAACGCTGGCTGTATGGAAATTTGTGGCTCATCTCAGATTCCAGAACTTTCTGTCACCGAAATGAGAGGAAAAAGTGTTTTTTTGGCCAAATTTAGAGGTTTGCAAAGAATTCTGGGTAACAGAACCTGGTCAGAGCCCCACAAGTCACCCCATCTTGGATTCCCCTAGGTGTCTAGTTTTAAAAAATGCACCGGTTTGCTAGGTTTCCCCAAGTGCCGGCTGAGCTAGAGGCCAAAATCCACAGGTAGGCACTTTGTAAAAAACACCTCTGTTTTCTGTGAAAAAATGTGATGTGTCCATGTTGTGTTTTGGGCCATTTCCTTTCGTGAGCTCTAGGCCTACCCACACAAGTGAGGTACCATGTTTATCGGGAGACTTGGGGGAACACTGGGTGGAAGGAAATTTGTGGCTCCTCACAGATTCCATAACTTTCTGTCACCGAAATGAGAGGAAAAAGTGTTTTATCGGTCAAATTTTGAGGTGTGCAAAGGATTCTGGGTAACAGAACCTGGTCAGAGCCCCACAAGTCACCCCATCTTGGATTCCTCTAGGTGTCTAGTTTTCAAAAATGTGTGGGTTTGCTAGGTTTCCACAGGTGCCGGCTGAGCGAGAGGCCAAAATCTACAGGTAGGCACTTTGTAAAAAACACCTCTGTTTTCTGTGAAAAAATATGATGTGTCCACGTTGTGTTTTGGGCCATTTCCTTTCATGGGCGCTAGGCCTACCCACATAAGTGAGGTACCATTTTTAACGGGAGACTTGGGGGAACGCTGGCTGGATGGAAATTTGTGGCTCATCTCAGATTCCATAACTTTCTGTCACCGAAATGAGAGGAAAAAGTGTTTTTTGGCCAAATTTTGAGGTTTGCAAAAGGAATCTGGGTAACAGAACCTGGTCAGAGCCCCACAAGTCACCCCATCTTGGATTCCCCTAGGTGTCTAGTTTTAAAAAATGCACTGGTTTGCTAGGTTTTCTCAGGTGCCGGCTGAGCTAGAGGCCAAAATCCACAGGTAGGCACTTTGTAAAAAACACCTCTGTTTTCTGTGAAAAAATGTGATGTGTCCACGTTGTGTTTTGGGCAATTTCCTTTAGTGGGCGCTAGGCCTACCTACACAAGTGGGGAACCATTTTTATTGGGAGACTTGGGGGAACGCTGGGTGGAAAAAAATTAGTGGCTCCTCTCAGATTCCAGAACTTTCTGTCACCGAAATGAGAGGAAAAGGTGTTTTTTGGCCAAATTTTGAGGTTTGCAAAGGATTCTGGGTAACAGAACCTGGTCAGAGCCCCACAAGTCACCCCATCTTGGATTCCCCTAGGTGTCTAGGTTTCAAAAATGCGCTGGTTTGCTAGGTTTCCCCAGGTGCCAGCTGAGCTCTAGGCCAAAATCCACAGGTAGGCACTTTGTAAAAAACACCTCTGTTTTCTGTGAAAAAATGTGATGCGTCCATGTTGTGTTTTGGGACATTTCCTTTCGTGGGCTCTAGGCCTACCCACACAAGTGAGGTACCATTTTTAACGGGAGATTGGTGGGAACGCAGGGTAGAAGAAAAGTTGTGGCTCCTCTCAGATTCCAGAAGTTTCTGTCATCGAAATGAGAGGAAAAGGTGTTTTTTTGGTCAAATTTTGAGGTTTGTAAAGGATTCTGGGTAACAGAACCTGGCCAGAGCCCCACAAGTCACCCCATCTTGGATTCCCTTAGGTGTCGAGTTTTAAAAAATGCACTGGTTTGCTAGGTTTCCTCAGGTGCCGGCAGAGCTAGAGGCCAAAATCCACAGGTAGGTACTTTGTGAAAAACACCTCTGTTTTCTGTGAAAAAATGTGATGTGTCCACGTTGTGTTTTGGGCCATTTCCTGTCATGGGAGCTAGGCCTACCCACACAAGTGAGGTACCATTTTTAACGGGAGACTTGGGGGAAAGCTGGCTGGATGGAAAATTGTGGCTCCTCTCAGATTCCAGAACTTTCTGTCACCGAAATGAGAGGAAAAAGTGTTTTTTTGGCCAAATTTTGAGGTTTGCAAAGGACTCTGGGTAACAGAACCTGGTCAGAGCCCCACAAGTCACCCCATCTTGGATTCCCCTAGGTGTATAGTTTTCAAAAATGCGCTGGTTTGCTAGGTTTCCCCAAGTGCCGGCTGAGCTAGAGGCCAAAATCCACAGATAGGCACTTTGTAAAAAACACCTCTGTTTTCTGTGAAAAAATGTGATGTGTCCATGTTGTGTTTTGGGCCATTTCCTTTCGTGGGCTCTAGGACTACCCACACAAGTGAGGTACCATTTTTATTGGGAGACTTGGGGGAACGCTGGGTGGAAGGAAATTTGTGGCTCCTCACAGATTCCAGAACTTTCTGTCACCGAAATGAGAGGAAAAAGTGTTTTATTGGTCAAATTTTGAGGTGTGCAAAGGATTCTGTGTAACAGAACCTGGTCAGAGCCCCACAAGTCACCCCATCTTGGATTCCCCTAGGTGTCTAGTTTTAAAAAATGTGTGGGTTTGCTGGTTTCCACAGGTGCCGGCTGAGCGAGAGGCCAAAATCTACAGGTAGGCACTTTGTAAAAAACACCTCTGTTTTCTGTGAAAAAATATGATGTGTCCACGTTGTGTTTTGGGCCATTTCCTTTCATGGGCGCTAGCCCTACCCACACAAGTGATGTACCATTTTTATGGGGAGACTTGGGGGAACGCTGGGTGGAAGAAAAGTTGTGGCTCCTCTCAGATTCCAGAACTTTCTGTCATTGAAATTAGAGGAAAAGGTGTTTTTTTGGTCAAAGTTTGAGGTTTGTAAAGGATTCTGCGTAACAGAACCTGGTCAGAGCCCCACAAGTCACCCCATCTTGGATTCCCCTAGGTGTCTAGTTTTCAAAAATGTGTGGGTTTGCTGGTTTCCACAGGTGCCGGCTGAGCGAGAGGCCAAAATCAACAGGTAGGCACTTTGTAAAAAACACCTCTGTTTTCTGTGAAAAAATATGATGTGTCCACGTTGTGTTTTGGGCCATTTCCTTTCATGGGCGCTAGCCCTACCCACACAAGTGAGGTACCATTTTTATTGGGAGACTTGGGGGAACGCTGGGTGGAAGAAAAGTTGTGGCTCCTCTCAGATTCCAGAACTTTCTGTCATTGAAATTAGAGGAAAAGGTGTTTTTTTGGTCAAAGTTTGAGGTTTGTAAAGGATTCTGCGTACCAGAACCTGGTCAGAGCCCCACAAGTCACCCCATCTTGGATTCCCCTAGGTGTCTAGTTTTCAAAAATGTGTGGGTTTGCTAGGTTTCCACAGGTGCCGGCTGAGCGAGAGGCCAAAATCGACAGGTAGGCACTTTGTAAAAAACACCTCTGTTTTCTGTGAAAAAATGTGATGTGTCCACGTTGTGTTTTGGGCCATTTCCTTTCATGGGCGCTAGCCCTACCCACACAAGTGAGGTACCATTTTTATTGGGAGACTTGGGGGAACACTGGGTGGAAGAAAAGTTGTGGCTCCTCTCAGATTCCAGAACTTTCTGTCATTGAAATTAGAGGAAAAGGTGTTTTTTTGGTCAAATTTTGAGGTTTGTAAAGGATTCTGGGTAACAGAACCTGGTCAGAGCCCCACAAGTCACCCCATCTTGCATTCCCCTAGGTGTCTAGTTTTCAAAAATGCACTGGTTTGCTAGGTTTCCACAGGTGCAGGTGAGCTAGAGGCCAAAATCCACAGGTAGGCACTTTGTGAAAAACACCTCTGTTTTCTGTGAAAAAATGTGATGTGTCCACTTTGTGTTTTGGGCCATTTCCTTTCATGGGCGCTAGGCCTACCCACACAAGTGAGGTACCATTTTTAACGGGAGACTTGAGGGAACGCTGGCTGGATGGAAATTTGTGGCTCATCTCAGATTCCAGAACTTTCTGTCACCGAAATGAGAGGAAAAAGTGTTTTTTGGCCAAATTTTGAGGTTTGCAAAAGGAATCTTTGTAACAGAACCTGGTCAGAGCCAACAAGTCACCCCATCTTGGATTCCCCTAGGTGTCTAGTTTTCAAAAATGCGCTGGTTTGCTAGGTTTTCTCAGGTGCCGGCTGAGCTAGAGGCCAAAATCCACAGGTAGGCACTTTGTAAAAAACACCTCTGTTTTCTGTGAAAAAATGTGATGTGTCCACGTTGTGTTTTGGGCCATTTCCTGTAGTGGGCGCTAGGCCTACCCACACAAGTGGGGTACCATTTTTATTGGGAGACTTGGGGGAACGCTGGGTGGAAGAAAATTAGTGGCTCCTCTCAGATTCCAGAACTTTCTGTCACCGAAATGAGAGGAAAAGGTTTTTTTTGGTCAAATTTTGAGGTTTGCAAAGGATTCTGGGTAACAGAACCTGGTCAGAGCCCCACAAGTCACCCCATCTTGGATTCCCTTAGGTGTCTAGTTTTCAAAAATGCGCTGGTTTGCTAGGTTTCCCCAGGTCCCAGCTGAGCTCTAGGCCAAAATACACAGGTAGGCACTTTGTAAAAAACACCTCTGTTTTCTGTGAAAAAATGTGATGTGTCCATGTTGTGTTTTGGGCCATTTCCTTTTGTGGGCTCTAGGCCTACCCACACAAGTGAGGTACCATTTTTATTGGGAGACTTGGGGGAACGCTGGGTGGAAGAAAAGTTGTGGCTCCTCTCAGATTCCAGAACTTTCTGTCATCGAAATGAGAGGAAAAGGTGTTTTTTTGTCACATTTTGAGGCTTGTAAAGGATTCTGGGTAACAGAACCTGGCCAGAGCCCCACAAGTCACACCATCTTGGATTCCCTTAGGTGTCTAGTTATAAAAAATGCACTGGTTTGCTAGGTTTCCTCAGGTGCCGGCTGAGCTAGAGGCCAAAACCCACAGGTAGGTACTTTGTGAGAAACACCTCTGTTTTCTGTGAAAAAATGTGATGTGTCCACGTTGTGTTTTGGGCCATTTCCTGTCGTGGGCGCTAGGCTACCCAAACAACTGAGGTACCATTTGTAACGGGAGACTTGGGGGAACGCTGGCTGTATGGAAATTTGTGGCTCATCTCAGATTCCAGAACTTTCTGTCACCGAAATGAGAGGAAAAAGTGTTTTTTTGGCCAAATTTAGAGGTTTGCAAAGAATTCTGGGTAACAGAACCTGGTCAGAGCCCCACAAGTCACCCCATCTTGGATTCCCCTAGGTGTCTAGTTTTAAAAAATGCACCGGTTTGCTAGGTTTCCCCAAGTGCCGGCTGAGCTAGAGGCCAAAATCCACAGGTAGGCACTTTGTAAAAAACACCTCTGTTTTCTGTGAAAAAATGTGATGTGTCCATGTTGTGTTTTGGGCCATTTCCTTTCGTGAGCTCTAGGCCTACCCACACAAGTGAGGTACCATGTTTATCGGGAGACTTGGGGGAACACTGGGTGGAAGGAAATTTGTGGCTCCTCACAGATTCCATAACTTTCTGTCACCGAAATGAGAGGAAAAAGTGTTTTATTGGTCAAATTTTGAGGTGGGCAAAGGATTCTGGGTAACAGAACCTGGTCAGAGCCCCACAAGTCACCCCATCTTGGATTCCTCTAGGTGTCTAGTTTTCAAAAATGTGTGGGTTTGCTAGGTTTCCACAGGTGCCGGCTAATCGAGAGGCCAAAATCTACAGGTAGGCACTTTGTAAAAAACACCTCTGTTTTCTGTGAAAAAATATGATGTGTCCACGTTGTGTTTTGGGCCATTTCCTTTCATGGGCGCTAGCCCTACCCACACAAGTGAGGTACCATTTTTAACGGGAGACTTGGGGGAAAGCTGGCTGGATGGAAAATTGTGGCTCCTCTCAGATTCCAGAACTTTCTGTCACCGAAATGAGAGGAAAAAGTTTTTTTTTGGCCAAATTTTGAGGTTTGCAAAGGACTCTGGGTAACAGAACCTGGTCAGAGCCCCACAAGTCACCCCATCTTGGATTCCCCTAGGTGTATAGTTTTCAAAAATGCGCTGGTTTGCTAGGTTTCCCCAAGTGCCGGCTGAGCTAGAGGCCAAAATCCACAGATAGGCACTTTGTAAAAAACACCTCTGTTTTCTGTGAAAAAATGTGATGTGTCCATGTTGTGTTTTGGGCCATTTCCTTTTGTGGGCTCTAGGACTACCCACACAAGTGAGGTACCATTTTTATTGGGAGACTTGGGGGAACGCTGGGTGGAAGGAAATTTGTGGCTCCTCACAGATTCCAGAACTTTCTGTCACCGAAATGAGAGGAAAAAGTGTTTTATTGGTCAAATTTTGAGGTGTGCAAAGGATTCTGGGTAACAGAACCTGGTCAGAGCCCCACAAGTCACCCCATCTTGGATTCCCCTAGGTGTCTAGTTTTAAAAAATGTGTGGGTTTGCTGGTTTCCACAGGTGCCGGCTGAGCGAGAGGCCAAAATCTACAGGTAGGCACTTTGTAAAAAACACCTCTGTTTTCTGTGAAAAAATATGATGTGTCCACGTTGTGTTTTGGGCCATTTCCTTTCATGGGCGCTAGCCCTACCCACACAAGTGATGTGCCATTTTTATGGGGAGACTTGGGGGAACGCTGGGTGGAAGAAAAGTTGTGGCTCCTCTCAGATTCCAGAACTTTCTGTCATTGAAATTAGAGGAAAAGGTGTTTTTTTGGTCAAAGTTTGAGGTTTGTAAAGGATTCTGCGTAACAGAACCTGGTCAGAGCCCCACAAGTCACCCCATCTTGGATTCCCCTAGGTGTCTAGTTTTCAAAAATGTGTGGGTTTTCTGGTTTCCACAGGTGCCGGCTGAGCGAGAGGCCAAAATCTACAGGTAGGCACTTTGTAAAAAACACCTCTGTTTTCTGAGAAAAAATATGATGTGTCCACGTTGTGTTTTGGGCCATTTCCTTTCATGGGCGCTAGCCCTACCCACACAAGTGAGGTACCATTTTTATTGGGAGACTTGGGGGAACGCTGGGTGGAAGAAAAGTTGTGGCTCCTCTCAGATTCCAGAACTTTCTGTCATTGAAATTAGAGGAAAAGGTGTTTTTTTGGTCAAAGTGTGAGGTTTGTAAAGGATTCTGCGTACCAGAACCTGGTCAGAGCCCCACAAGTCACCCCATCTTGGATTCCCTTAGGTGTCTAGTTTTAAAAAATGTGTGGGTTTGCTGGTTTCCACAGGTGCCGGCTGAGCGAGAGGTCAAAATCTACAGGTAGGCACTTTGTAAAAAACACCTCTGTTTTCTGTGAAAAAATATGATGTGTCCACGTTGTGTTTTGGGCCATTTCCTTTCATGGGCGCTAGCCCTACCCACACAAGTGATGTACCATTTTTATGGGGAGACTTGGGGGAACGCTGGGTGGAAGAAAAGTTGTGGCTCCTCTCAGATTCCAGAACTTTCTGTCATTGAAATTAGAGGAAAAGGTGTTTTTTTCGTCAAAGTTTGAGGTTTGTAAAGGATTCTGCGTAACAGAACCTGGTCAGAGCCCCACAAGTCACCCCATCTTGGATTCCCCTAGGTGTCTAGTTTTCAAAAATGTGTGGGTTTTCTGGTTTCCACAGGTGCCGGCTGAGCGAGAGGCCAAAATCTACAGGTAGGCACTTTGTAAAAAACACCTCTGTTTTCTGAGAAAAAATATGATGTGTCCACGTTGTGTTTTGGGCCATTTCCTTTCATGGGCGCTAGCCCTACCCACACAAGTGAGGTACCATTTTTATTGGGAGACTTGGGGGAACGCTGGGTGGAAGAAAAGTTGTGGCTCCTCTCAGATTCCAGAACTTTCTGTCATTGAAATTAGAGGAAAAGGTGTTTTTTTGGTCAAAGTTTGAGGTTTGTAAAGGATTCTGCGTACCAGAACCTGGTCAGAGCCCCACAAGTCACCCCATCTTGGATTCCCCTAGGTGTCTAGTTTTCAAAAATGTGTGGGTTTGCTAGGTTTCCAAAGGTGCCGGCTGAGCGAGAGGCCAAAATCGACAGGTAGGCACTTTGTAAAAAACACCTCTGTTTTCTGTGAAAAAATGTGATGTGTCCACGTTGTGTTTTGGGCCATCTCCTTTCATGGGCGCTAGCCCTACCCACACAAGTGAGGTACCATTTTTATTGGGAGACTTGGGGGAACACTGGGTGGAAGAAAAGTTGTGGCTCCTCTCAGATTCCAGAACTTTCTGTCACCGAAATGAGAGGAAAAAGTGTTTTTTTGGCCAAATTTAGAGGTTTGCAAAGAATTCTGGGTAACAGAACCTGGTCAGAGCCCCACAAGTCACCCCATCTTGGATTCCCCTAGGTGTCTAGTTTTAAAAAATGCACCGGTTTGCTAGGTTTCCCCAAGTGCCGGCTGAGCTAGAGGCCAAAATCCACAGGTAGGCACTTTGTAAAAAACACCTCTGTTTTCTGTGAAAAAATGTGATGTGTCCATGTTGTGTTTTGGGCCATTTCCTTTCGTGAGCTCTAGGCCTACCCACACAAGTGAGGTACCATGTTTATCGGGAGACTTGGGGGAACACTGGGTGGAAGGAAATTTGTGGCTCCTCACAGATTCCATAACTTTCTGTCACCGAAATGAGAGGAAAAAGTGTTTTATTGGTCAAATTTTGAGGTGGGCAAAGGATTCTGGGTAACAGAACCTGGTCAGAGCCCCACAAGTCACCCCATCTTGGATTCCTCTAGGTGTCTAGTTTTCAAAAATGTGTGGGTTTGCTAGGTTTCCACAGGTGCCGGCTAATCGAGAGGCCAAAATCTACAGGTAGGCACTTTGTAAAAAACACCTCTGTTTTCTGTGAAAAAATATGATGTGTCCACGTTGTGTTTTGGGCCATTTCCTTTCATGGGCGCTAGCCCTACCCACACAAGTGAGGTACCATTTTTAACGGGAGACTTGGGGGAAAGCTGGCTGGATGGAAAATTGTGGCTCCTCTCAGATTCCAGAACTTTCTGTCACCGAAATGAGAGGAAAAAGTTTTTTTTTGGCCAAATTTTGAGGTTTGCAAAGGACTCTGGGTAACAGAACCTGGTCAGAGCCCCACAAGTCACCCCATCTTGGATTCCCCTAGGTGTATAGTTTTCAAAAATGCGCTGGTTTGCTAGGTTTCCCCAAGTGCCGGCTGAGCTAGAGGCCAAAATCCACAGATAGGCACTTTGTAAAAAACACCTCTGTTTTCTGTGAAAAAATGTGATGTGTCCATGTTGTGTTTTGGGCCATTTCCTTTCGTGGGCTCTAGGACTACCCACACAAGTGAGGTACCATTTTTATTGGGAGACTTGGGGGAACGCTGGGTGGAAGGAAATTTGTGGCTCCTCACAGATTCCAGAACTTTCTGTCACCGAAATGAGAGGAAAAAGTGTTTTATTGGTCAAATTTTGAGGTGTGCAAAGGATTCTGGGTAACAGAACCTGGTCAGAGCCCCACAAGTCACCCCATCTTGGATTCCCCTAGGTGTCTAGTTTTAAAAAATGTGTGGGTTTGCTGGTTTCCACAGGTGCCGGCTGAGCGAGAGGCCAAAATCTACAGGTAGGCACTTTGTAAAAAACACCTCTGTTTTCTGTGAAAAAATATGATGTGTCCACGTTGTGTTTTGGGCCATTTCCTTTCATGGGCGCTAGCCCTACCCACACAAGTGATGTACCATTTTTATGGGGAGACTTGGGGGAACGCTGGGTGGAAGAAAAGTTGTGGCTCCTCTCAGATTCCAGAACTTTCTGTCATTGAAATTAGAGGAAAAGGTGTTTTTTTGGTCAAAGTTTGAGGTTTGTAAAGGATTCTGCGTAACAGAACCTGGTCAGAGCCCCACAAGTCACCCCATCTTGGATTCCCCTAGGTGTCTAGTTTTCAAAAATGTGTGGGTTTTCTGGTTTCCACAGGTGCCGGCTGAGCGAGAGGCCAAAATCTACAGGTAGGCACTTTGTAAAAAACACCTCTGTTTTCTGAGAAAAAATATGATGTGTCCACGTTGTGTTTTGGGCCATTTCCTTTCATGGGCGCTAGCCCTACCCACACAAGTGAGGTACCATTTTTATTGGGAGACTTGGGGGAACGCTGGGTGGAAGAAAAGTTGTGGCTCCTCTCAGATTCCAGAACTTTCTGTCATTGAAATTAGAGGAAAAGGTGTTTTTTTGGTCAAAGTGTGAGGTTTGTAAAGGATTCTGCGTACCAGAACCTGGTCAGAGCCCCACAAGTCACCCCATCTTGGATTCCCTTAGGTGTCTAGTTTTAAAAAATGTGTGGGTTTGCTGGTTTCCACAGGTGCCGGCTGAGCGAGAGGCCAAAATCTACAGGTAGGCACTTTGTAAAAAACACCTCTATTTTCTGTGAAAAAATATGATGTGTCCACGTTGTGTTTTGGGCCATTTCCTTTCATGGGCGCTAGCCCTACCCACACAAGTGATGTACCATTTTTATGGGGAGACTTGGGGGAACGCTGGGTGGAAGAAAAGTTGTGGCTCCTCTCAGATTCCAGAACTTTCTGTCATTGAAATTAGAGGAAAAGGTGTTTTTTTCGTCAAAGTTTGAGGTTTGTAAAGGATTCTGCGTAACAGAACCTGGTCAGAGCCCCACAAGTCACCCCATCTTGGATTCCCCTAGGTGTCTAGTTTTCAAAAATGTGTGGGTTTTCTGGTTTCCACAGGTGCCGGCTGAGCGAGAGGCCAAAATCTACAGGTAGGCACTTTGTAAAAAACACCTCTGTTTTCTGAGAAAAAATATGATGTGTCCACGTTGTGTTTTGGGCCATTTCCTTTCATGGGCGCTAGCCCTACCCACACAAGTGAGGTACCATTTTTATTGGGAGACTTGGGGGAACGCTGGGTGGAAGAAAAGTTGTGGCTCCTCTCAGATTCCAGAACTTTCTGTCATTGAAATTAGAGGAAAAGGTGTTTTTTTGGTCAAAGTTTGAGGTTTGTAAAGGATTCTGCGTACCAGAACCTGGTCAGAGCCCCACAAGTCACCCCATCTTGGATTCCCCTAGGTGTCTAGTTTTCAAAAATGTGTGGGTTTGTTAGGTTTCCACAGGTGCCGGCTGAGCGAGAGGCCAAAATCGACAGGTAGGCACTTTGTAAAAAACACCTCTGTTTTCTGTGAAAAAATGTGATGTGTCCACGTTGTGTTTTGGGCCATCTCCTTTCATGGGCGCTAGCCCTACCCACACAAGTGAGGTACCATTTTTATTGGGAGACTTGGGGGAACACTGGGTGGAAGAAAAGTTGTGGCTCCTCTCAGATTCCAGAACTTTCTGTCATTGAAATTAGAGGAAAAGGTGTTTTTTTGGTCAAATTTTGAGGTTTGTAAAGGATTCTGGGTAACAGAACCTGGTCAGAGCCCCACAAGTCACCCCATCTTGCATTCCCCTAGGTGTCTAGTTTTCAAAAATGCACTGGTTTGCTAGGTTTCCACAGGTGCAGCTGAGCTAGAGGCCAAAATCCACAGGTAGGCACTTTGTGAAAAACACCTCTGTTTTCTGTGAAAAAATGTGATGTGTCCACTTTGTGTTTTGGGCCATTTCCTTTCATGGGCGCTAGGCCTACCCACACAAGTGAGGTACCATTTTTAACGGGAGACTTGAGGGAACGCTGGCTGGATGGAAATTTGTGGCTCATCTCAGATTCCAGAACTTTCTGTCACCGAAATGAGAGGAAAAAGTGTTTTTTGGCCAAATTTTGAGGTTTGCAAAGGATTCTGGGTAACAGAACCTGGTCAGAGCCCCACAAGTCACCCCATCTTGGATTCCCTTAGGTGTCTAGTTTTCAAAAATGCGCTGGTTTGCTAGGTTTCCCCAGGTCCCAGCTGAGCTCTAGGCCAAAATCCACAGGTAGGCACTTTGTAAAAAACACCTCTGTTTTCTGTGAAAAAATGTGATGTGTCCATGTTGTGTTTTGGGCCATTTCCTTTCGTGGGCTCTAGGCCTACCCACACAAGTGAGGTACCATTTTTATTGGGAGACTTGGGGGAACGCTTGGTGGAAGAAAAGTTGTGGCTCCTCTCAGATTCCAGAACTTTCTGTCATCGAAATGAGAGGAAAAGGTGTTTTTTTGGTCACATTTTGAGGTTTGTAAAGGATTCTGGGTAACAGAACCTGGCCAGAGCCCCACAAGTCACACCATCTTGGATTCCCTTAGGTGTCTAGTTATAAAAAATGCACTGGTTTGCTAGGTTTCCTCAGGTGCCGGCTGAGCTAGAGGCCAAAACCCACAGGTAGGTACTTTGTGAGAAACTCCTCTGTTTTCTGTGAAAAAATGTGATGTGTCCACGTTGTGTTTTGGGCCATTTCCTGCCGTGGGCGCTAGGCTACCCAAACAACTGAGGTACCATTTGTAACGGGAGACTTGGGGGAACGCTGGCTGTATGGAAATTTGTGGCTCATCTCAGATTCCAGAACTTTCTGTCACCGAAATGAGAGGAAAAAGTGTTTTTTGGGCCAAATTTAGAGGTTTGCAAAGGATTCTGGGTAACAGAACCTGGTCAGAGCCCCACAAGTCACCCCATCTTGGATTCCCCTAGGTGTCTAGTTTTAAAAAATGCACTGGTTTGCTAGGTTTCCCCAAGTGCCGGCTGAGCTAGAGGCCAAAATCCACAGGTAGGCACTTTGTAAAAAACACCTCTGTTTTCTGTGAAAAAATGTGATGTGTCCATGTTGTGTTTTGGGCCATTTCCTTTCGTGAGCTCTAGGCCTACCCACACAAGTGAGGTACCATGTTTATCGGGAGACTTGGGGGAACACTGGGTGGAAGGAAATTTGTGGCTCCTCACAGATTCCATAACTTTCTGTCACCGAAATGAGAGGAAAAAGTGTTTTATTGGTCAAATTTTGAGGTGTGCAAAGGATTCTGGGTAACAGAACCTGGTCAGAGCCCCACAAGTCACCCCATCTTGGATTCCTCTAGGTGTCTAGTTTTCAAAAATGTGTGGGTTTGCTAGGTTTCCACAGGTGCCGGCTGAGCGAGAGGCCAAAATCTACAGGTAGGCACTTTGTAAAAAACACCTCTGTTTTCTGTGAAAAAATATGATGTGTCCACGTTGTGTTTTGGGCCATTTCTTTTCATGGGCGCTAGCCCTACCCACACAAGTGAGGTACCATTTTTAACGGGAGACTTGGGGGAAAGCTGGCTGGATGGAAAATTGTGGCTCCTCTCAGATTCCAGAACTTTCTGTCACCGAAATGAGAGGAAAAAGTGTTTTTTTTGCCAAATTTTGAGGTTTGCAAAGGACTCTGGGTAACAGAACCTGGTCAGAGCCCCACAAGTCACCCCATCTTGGATTCCCCTAGGTGTATAGTTTTCAAAAATGCGCTGGTTTGCTAGGTTTCCCCAAGTGCCGGCTGAGCTAGAGGCCAAAATCCACAGATAGGCACTTTGTAAAAAACACCTCTGTTTTCTGTGAAAAAATGTGATGTGTCCATGTTGTGTTTTGGGCCATTTCCTTTCGTGGGCTCTAGGACTACCCACACAAGTGAGGTACCATTTTTATTGGGAGACTTGGGGGAACGCTGGGTGGAAGGAAATTTGTGGCTCCTCACAGATTCCAGAACTTTCTGTCACCGAAATGAGAGGAAAAAGTGTTTTATTGGTCAAATTTTGAGGTGTGCAAAGGATTCTGGGTAACAGAACCTGGTCAGAGCCCCACAAGTCACCCCATCTTGGATTCCCCTAGGTGTCTAGTTTTAAAAAATGTGTGGGTTTGCTGGTTTCCACAGGTGCCGGCTGAGCGAGAGGCCAAAATCTACAGGTAGGCACTTTGTAAAAAACACCTCTGTTTTCTGTGAAAAAATATGATGTGTCCACGTTGTGTTTTGGGCCATTTCCTTTCATGGGCGCTAGCCCTACCCACACAAGTGATGTACCATTTTTATGGGGAGACTTGGGGGAACGCTGGGTGGAAGAAAAGTTGTGGCTCCTCTCAGATTCCAGAACTTTCTGTCATTGAAATTAGAGGAAAAGGTGTTTTTTTGGTCAAAGTTTGAGGTTTGTAAAGGATTCTGCGTAACAGAACCTGGTCAGAGCCCCACAAGTCACCCCATCTTGGATTCCCCTAGGTGTCTAGTTTTCAAAAATGTGTGGGTTTTCTGGTTTCCACAGGTGCCGGCTGAGCGAGAGGCCAAAATCTACAGGTAGGCACTTTGTAAAAAACACCTCTGTTTTCTGAGAAAAAATATGATGTGTCCACGTTGTGTTTTGGGCCATTTCCTTTCATGGGCGCTAGCCCTACCCACACAAGTGAGGTACCATTTTTATTGGGAGACTTGGGGGAACGCTGGGTGGAAGAAAAGTTGTGGCTCCTCTCAGATTCCAGAACTTTCTGTCATTGAAATTAGAGGAAAAGGTGTTTTTTTGGTCAAAGTTTGAGGTTTGTAAAGGATTCTGCGTACCAGAACCTGGTCAGAGCCCCACAAGTCACCCCATCTTGGATTCCCCTAGGTGTCTAGTTTTCAAAAATGTGTGGGTTTGCTAGGTTTCCACAGGTGCCGGCTGAGCGAGAGGCCAAAATCGACAGGTAGGCACTTTGAAAAAAACACCTCTGTTTTCTGTGAAAAAATGTGATGTGTCCACGTTGTGTTTTGGGCCATTTCCTTTCATGGGCGCTAGCCCTACCCACACAAGTGAGGTACCATTTTTATTGGGAGACTTGGGGGAACACTGGGTGGAAGAAAAGTTGTGGCTCCTCTCAGATTCCAGAACTTTCTGTCATTGAAATTAGAGGAAAAGGTGTTTTTTTGGTCAAATTTTGAGGTTTGTAAAGGATTCTGGGTAACAGAACCTGGTCAGAGCCCCACAAGTCACCCCATCTTGCATTCCCCTAGGTGTCTAGTTTTCAAAAATGCACTGGTTTGCTAGGTTTCCACAGGTGCAGCTGAGCTAGAGGCCAAAATCCACAGGTAGGCACTTTGTGAAAAACACCTCTGTTTTCTGTGAAAAAATGTGATGTGTCCACTTTGTGTTTTGGGCCATTTCCTTTCATGGGCGCTAGGCCTACCCACACAAGTGAGGTACCATTTTTAACGGGAGACTTGAGGGAACGCTGGCTGGATGGAAATTTGTGGCTCATCTCAGATTCCAGAACTTTCTGTCACCGAAATGAGAGGAAAAAGTGTTTTTTGGCCAAATTTTGAGGTTTGCAAAAGGAATCTTTGTAACAGAACCTGGTCAGAGCCAACAAGTCACCCCATCTTGGATTCCGCTAGGTGTCTAGTTTTCAAAAATGCGCTGGTTTGCTAGGTTTTCTCAGCTGCCGGCTGAGCTAGAGGCCAAAATCCACAGGTAGGCACTTTGTAAAAAACACCTCTGTTTTCTGTGAAAAAATGTGATGTGTCCACGTTGTGTTTTGGGCCATTTCCTGTCGTGGGCGCTAGGCTACCCAAACAACTGAGGTACCATTTGTAACGGGAGACTTGGGGGAACGCTGGCTGTATGGAAATTTGTGGCTCATCTCCGATTCCAGAACTTTCTGTCACCGAAATGAGAGGAAAAAGTGTTTTTTTGGCCAAATTTAGAGGTTTGCAAAGAATTCTGGGTAACAGAACCTGGTCAGAGCCCCACAAGTCACCCCATCTTGGATTCCCCTAGGTGTCTAGTTTTAAAAAATGCACCGGTTTGCTAGGTTTCCCCAAGTGCCGGCTGAGCTAGAGGCCAAAATCCACAGGTAGGCACTTTGTAAAAAACACCTCTGTTTTCTGTGAAAAAATGTGATGTGTCCATGTTGTGTTTTGGGCCATTTCCTTTCGTGAGCTCTAGGCCTACCCACACAAGTGAGGTACCATGTTTATCGGGAGACTTGGGGGAACACTGGGTGGAAGGAAATTTGTGGCTTCTCACAGATTCCATAACTTTCTGTCACCGAAATGAGAGGAAAAAGTGTTTTATTGGTCAAATTTTGAGGTGTGCAAAGGATTCTGGGTAACAGAACCTGGTCAGAGCCCCACAAGTCACCCCATCTTGGATTCCTCTAGGTGTCTAGTTTTCAAAAATGTGTGGGTTTGCTAGGTTTCCACAGGTGCCGGCTGAGCGAGAGGCCAAAATCTACAGGTAGGCACTTTGTAAAAAACACCTCTGTTTTCTGTGAAAAAATATGATGTGTCCACGTTGTGTTTTGGGCCATTTCCTTTCATGGGCGCTAGCCCTACCCACACAAGTGAGGTACCATTTTTATTGGGAGACTTGGGGGAACGCTGGGTGGAAGAAAAGTTGTGGCTCCTCTCAGATTCCAGAACTTTCTGTCATTGAAATTAGAGGAAAAGGTGTTTTTTTGGTCAAAGTTTGATTTTTGTAAAGGATTCTGCGTAACAGAACCTGGTCAGAGCCCCACAAGTCACCCCATCTTGGATTCCCCTAGGTGTCTAGTTTTCAAAAATGTGTGGGTTTTCTGGTTTCCACAGGTGCCGGCTGAGCGAGAGGCCAAAATCTACAGGTAGGCACTTTGTAAAAAACACCTCTGTTTTCTGAGAAAAAATATGATGTGTCCACGTTGTGTTTTGGGCCATTTCCTTTCATGGGCGCTAGCCCTACCCACACAAGTGAGGTACCATTTTTATTGGGAGACTTGGGGGAACGCTGGGTGGAAGAAAAGTTGTGGCTCCTCTCAGATTCCAGAACTTTCTGTCATTGAAATTAGAGGAAAAGGTGTTTTTTTGGTCAAAGTTTGAGGTTTGTAAAGGATTCTGCGTAACAGAACCTGGTCAGAGCCCCACAAGTCACCCCATCTTGGATTCCCCTAGGTGTCTAGTTTTCAAAAATGTGTGGGTTTGCTAGGTTTCCACAGGTGCCGGCTGAGCGAGAGGCCAAAATCGACAGGTAGGCACTTTGTAAAAAACACCTCTGTTTTCTGTGAAAAAATGTGATGTGTCCACGTTGTGTTTTGGGCCATTTCCTTTCATGGGCGCTAGCCCTACCCACACAAGTGAGGTACCATTTTTATTGGGAGACTTGGGGGAACACTGGGTGGAAGAAAAGTTGTGGCTCCTCTCAGATTCCAGAACTTTCTGTCATTGAAATTAGAGGAAAAGGTGTTTTTTTGGTCAAATTTTGAGGTTTGTAAAGGATTCTGGGTAACAGAACCTGGTCAGAGCCCCACAAGTCACCCCATCTTGCATTCCCCTAGGTGTCTAGTTTTCAAAACTGCACTGGTTTGCTAGGTTTCCACAGGTGCAGCTGAGCTAGAGGCCAAAATCCACAGGTAGGCACTTTGTGAAAAACACCTCTGTTTTCTGTGAAAAAATGTGATGTTTCCACTTTGTGTTTTGGGCCATTTCCTTTCATGGGCGCTAGGCCTACCCACACAAGTGAGGTACCATTTTTAACGGGAGACTTGAGGGAACTCTGGCTGGATGGAAATTTGTGGCTCATCTCAGATTCCAGAACTTTCTGTCACCGAAATGAGAGGAAAAAGTGTTTTTTGTCCAAATTTTGAGGTTTGCAAAAGGAATCTTTGTAACAGAACCTGGTCAGAGCCAACAAGTCACCCCATCTTGGATTCCCCTAGGTGTCTAGTTTTCAAAAATGCGCTGGTTTGCTAGGTTTTCTCAGGTGCCGGCTGAGCTAGAGGCCAAAATCCACAGGTAGGCACTTTGTAAAAAACACCTCTGTTTTCTGTGAAAAAATGTGATGTGTCCACGTTGTGTTTTGGGCCATTTCCTGTAGTGGGCGCTAGGCCTACCCACACAAGTGGGGTACCATTTTTATTGGGAGACTTGGGGGAACGCTGGGTGGAAGAAAATTAGTGGCTCCTCTCAGATTCCAGAACTTTCTGTCACCGAAATGAGAGGAAAAGGTTTTTTTGGTCAGATTTTGAGGTTTGCAAAGGATTCTGGGTAACAGAACCTGGTCAGAGCCCCACAAGTCACCCCATCTTGGATTCCCTTAGGTGTCTAGTTTTCAAAAATGCGCTGGTTTGCTAGGTTTCCCCAGGTCCCAGCTGAGCTCTAGGCCAAAATCCACAGGTAGGCACTTTGTAAAAAACACCTCTGTTTTCTGTGAAAAAATGTGATGTGTCCATGTTGTGTTTTGGGCCATTTCCTTTCGTGGGCTCTAGGCCTACCCACACAAGTGAGGTACCATTTTTATTGGGAGACTTGGGGGAACGCTGGGTGGAAGAAAAGTTGTGGCTCCTCTCAGATTCCAGAACTTTCTGTCATCGAAATGAGAGGAAAAGGTGTTTTTTTGGTCACATTTTGAGGTTTGTAAAGGATTCTGGGTAACAGAACCTGGCCAGAGCCCCACAAGTCACACCATCTTGGATTCCCTTAGGTGTCTAGTTATAAAAAATGCACTGGTTTGCTAGGTTTCCTCAGGTGCCGGCTGAGCTAGAGGCCAAAACCCACAGGTAGGTACTTTGTGAGAAACACCTCTGTTTTCTGTGAAAAAATGTGATGTGTCCACGTTGTGTTTTGGGCCATTTCCTGTCGTGGGCGCTAGGCTACCCAAACAACTGAGGTACCATTTGTAACGGGAGACTTGGGGGAACGCTGGCTGTATGGAAATTTGTGGCTCATCTCAGATTCCAGAACTTTCTGTCACCGAAATGAGAGGAAAAAGTGTTTTTTTGGCCAAATTTAGAGGTTTGCAAAGAATTCTGGGTAACAGAACCTGGTCAGAGCCCCACAAGTCACCCCATCTTGGATTCCCCTAGGTGTCTAGTTTTAAAAAATGCACCGGTTTGCTAGGTTTCCCCAAGTGCCGGCTGAGCTAGAGGCCAAAATCCACAGGTAGGCACTTTGTAAAAAACACCTCTGTTTTCTGTGAAAAAATGTGATGTGTCCATGTTGTGTTTTGGGCCATTTCCTTTCGTGAGCTCTAGGCCTACCCACACAAGTGAGGTACCATGTTTATTGGGAGACTTGGGGGAACACTGGGTGGAAGGAAATTTGTGGCTCCTCACAGATTCCATAACTTTCTGTCACCGAAATGAGAGGAAAAAGTGTTTTATTGGTCAAATTTTGAGGTGTGCAAAGGATTCTGGGTAACAGAACCTGGTTAGAGCCCCACAAGTCACCCCATCTTGGATTCCTCTAGGTGTCTAGTTTTCAAAAATGTGTGGGTTTGCTAGGTTTCCACAGGTGCCGGCTGAGCGAGAGGCCAAAATCTACAGGTAGGCACTTTGTAAAAAACACCTCTGTTTTCTGTGAAAAAATATGATGTGTCCACGTTGTGTTTTGGGCCATTTCCTTTCATGGGCGCTAGCCCTACCCACACAAGTGATGTACCATTTTTATGGGGAGACTTGGGGGAACGCTGGGTGGAAGAAAAGTTGTGGCTCCTCTCAGATTCCAGAACTTTCTGTCATTGAAATTAGAGGAAAAGGTGTTTTTTTGGTCAAAGTTTGAGGTTTGTAAAGGATTCTGCGTAACAGAACCTGGTCAGAGCCCCACAAGTCACCCCATCTTGGATTCCCCTAGGTGTCTAGTTTTCAAAAATGTGTGGGTTTTCTGGTTTCCACAGGTGCCGGCTGAGCGAGAGGCCAAAATCTACAGGTAGGCACTTTGTAAAAAACACCTCTGTTTTCTGAGAAAAAATATGATGTGTCCACGTTGTGTTTTGGGCCATTTCCTTTCATGGGCGCTAGCCCTACCCACACAAGTGAGGTACCATTTTTATTGGGAGACTTGGGGGAACGCTGGGTGGAAGAAAAGTTGTGGCTCCTCTCAGATTCCAGAACTTTCTGTCATTGAAATTAGAGGAAAAGGTGTTTTTTTGGTCAAAGTTTGAGGTTTGTAAAGGATTCTGCGTACCAGAACCTGGTCAGAGCCCCACAAGTCACCCCATCTTGGATTCCCCTAGGTGTCTAGTTTTCAAAAATGTGTGGGTTTGCTAGGTTTCCACAGGTGCCGGCTGAGCGAGAGGCCAAAATCGACAGGTAGGCACTTTGTAAAAAACACCTCTGTTTTCTGTGAAAAAATGTGATGTGTCCACGTTGTGTTTTGGGCCATTTCCTTTCATGGGCGCTAGCCCTACCCACACAAGTGAGGTACCATTTTTATTGGGAGACTTGGGGGAACACTGGGTGGAAGAAAAGTTGTGGCTCCTCTCAGATTCCAGAACTTTCTGTCATTGAAATTAGAGGAAAAGGTGTTTTTTTGGTCAAATTTTGAGGTTTGTAAAGGATTCTGGGTAACAGAACCTGGTCAGAGCCCCACAAGTCACCCCATCTTGCATTCCCCTAGGTGTCTAGTTTTCAAAAATGCACTGGTTTGCTAGGTTTCCACAGGTGCAGCTGAGCTAGAGGCCAAAATCCACAGGTAGGCACTTTGTGAAAAACACCTCTGTTTTCTGTGAAAAAATGTGATGTGTCCACTTTGTGTTTTGGGCCATTTCCTTTCATGGGCGCTAGGCCTACCCACACAAGTGAGGTACCATTTTTAACGGGAGACTTGAGGGAACGCTGGCTGGATGGAAATTTGTGGCTCATCTCAGATTCCAGAACTTTCTGTCACCGAAATGAGAGGAAAAAGTGTTTTTTGGCCAAATTTTGAGGTTTGCAAAAGGAATCTTTGTAACAGAACCTGGTCAGAGCCAACAAGTCACCCCATCTTGGATTCCGCTAGGTGTCTAGTTTTTAAAAATGCGCTGGTTTGCTAGGTTTTCTCAGCTGCCGGCTGAGCTAGAGGCCAAAATCCACAGGTAGGCACTTTGTAAAAAACACCTCTGTTTTCTGTGAAAAAATGTGATGTGTCCACGTTGTGTTTTGGGCCATTTCCTGTCGTGGGCGCTAGGCTACCCAAACAACTGAGGTACCATTTGTAACGGGAGACTTGGGGGAACGCTGGCTGTATGGAAATTTGTGGCTCATCTCCGATTCCAGAACTTTCTGTCACCGAAATGAGAGGAAAAAGTGTTTTTTTGGCCAAATTTAGAGGTTTGCAAAGAATTCTGGGTAACAGAACCTGGTCAGAGCCCCACAAGTCACCCCATCTTGGATTCCCCTAGGTGTCTAGTTTTAAAAAATGCACCGGTTTGCTAGGTTTCCCCAAGTGCCGGCTGAGCTAGAGGCCAAAATCCACAGGTAGGCACTTTGTAAAAAACACCTCTGTTTTCTGTGAAAAAATGTGATGTGTCCATGTTGTGTTTTGGGCCATTTCCTTTCGTGAGCTCTAGGCCTACCCACACAAGTGAGGTACCATGTTTATCGGGAGACTTGGGGGAACACTGGGTGGAAGGAAATTTGTGGCTTCTCACAGATTCCATAACTTTCTGTCACCGAAATGAGAGGAAAAAGTGTTTTATTGGTCAAATTTTGAGGTGTGCAAAGGATTCTGGGTAACAGAACCTGGTCAGAGCCCCACAAGTCACCCCATCTTGGATTCCTCTAGGTGTCTAGTTTTCAAAAATGTGTGGGTTTGCTAGGTTTCCACAGGTGCCGGCTGAGCGAGAGGCCAAAATCTACAGGTAGGCACTTTGTAAAAAACACCTCTGTTTTCTGTGAAAAAATATGATGTGTCCACGTTGTGTTTTGGGCCATTTCCTTTCATGGGCGCTAGCCCTACCCACACAAGTGAGGTACCATTTTTATTGGGAGACTTGGGGGAACGCTGGGTGGAAGAAAAGTTGTGGCTCCTCTCAGATTCCAGAACTTTCTGCCATTGAAATTAGAGGAAAAGGTGTTTTTTTGGTCAAAGTTTGAGGTTTGTAAAGGATTCTGCGTAACAGAACCTGGTCAGAGCCCCACAAGTCACCCCATCTTGGATTCCCCTAGGTGTCTAGTTTTCAAAAATGTGTGGGTTTGCTAGGTTTCCACAGGTGCCGGCTGAGCGAGAGGCCAAAATCGACAGGTAGGCACTTTGTAAAAAACACCTCTGTTTTCTGTGAAAAAATGTGATGTGTCCACGTTGTGTTTTGGGCCATTTCCTTTCATGGGCGCTAGCCCTACCCACACAAGTGAGGTACCATTTTTATTGGGAGACTTGGGGGAACACTGGGTGGAAGAAAAGTTGTGGCTCCTCTCAGATTCCAGAACTTTCTGTCATTGAAATTAGAGGAAAAGGTGTTTTTTTGGTCAAATTTTGAGGTTTGTAAAGGATTCTGGGTAACAGAACCTGGTCAGAGCCCCACAAGTCACCCCATCTTGCATTCCCCTAGGTGTCTAGTTTTCAAAAATGCACTGGTTTGCTAGGTTTCCACAGGTGCAGCTGAGCTAGAGGCCAAAATCCACAGGTAGGCACTTTGTGAAAAACACCTCTGTTTTCTGTGAAAAAATGTGATGTGTCCACTTTGTGTTTTGGGCCATTTCCTTTCATGGGCGCTAGGCCTACCCACACAAGTGAGGTATCATTTTTATTGGGAGACTTGGGGGAACGCTGGGTGGAAGAAAAGTTGTGGCTCCTCTCAGATTCCAGAACTTTCTGTCATTGAAATTAGAGGAAAAGGTGTTTTTTTGGTCAAAGTTTGATTTTTGTAAAGGATTCTGCGTAACAGAACCTGGTCAGAGCCCCACAAGTCACCCCATCTTGGATTCCCCTAGGTGTCTAGTTTTCAAAAATGTGTGGGTTTTCTGGTTTCCACAGGTGCCGGCTGAGCGAGAGGCCAAAATCTACAGGTAGGCACTTTGTAAAAAACACCTCTGTTTTCTGAGAAAAAATATGATGTGTCCACGTTGTGTTTTGGGCCATTTCCTTTCATGGGCGCTAGCCCTACCCACACAAGTGAGGTACCATTTTTATTGGGAGACTTGGGGGAACGCTGGCTGGAAGAAAAGTTATGGCTCCTCTCAGATTCCAGAACTTTCTGTCATTGAAATTAGAGGAAAAGGTGTTTTTTTGGTCAAAGTTTGAGGTTTGTAAAGGATTCTGCGTACCAGAACCTGGTCAGAGCCCCACAAGTCACCCCATCTTGGATTCCCCTAGGTGTCTAGTTTTCAAAAATGTGTGGGTTTGCTAGGTTTCCACAGGTGCCGGCTGAGCGAGAGGCCAAAATCGACAGGTAGGCACTTTGTAAAAAACACCTCTGTTTTCTGTGAAAAAATGTGATGTGTCCACGTTGTGTTTTGGGCCATTTCCTTTCATGGGCGCTAGCCCTACCCACACAAGTGAGGTACCATTTTTATTGGGAGACTTGGGGGAACACTGCGTGGAAGAAAAGTTGTGGCTCCTCTCAGATTCCAGAACTTTCTGTCATTGAAATTAGAGGAAAAGGTGTTTTTTTGGTCAAATTTTGAGGTTTGTAAAGGATTCTGGGTAACAGAACCTGGTCAGAGCCCCACAAGTCACCCCATCTTGCATTCCCCTAGGTGTCTAGTTTTCAAAAATGCACTGGTTTGCTAGGTTTCCACAGGTGCAGCTGAGCTAGAGGCCAAAATCCACAGGTAGGCACTTTGTGAAAAACACCTCTGTTTTCTGTGAAAAAATGTGATGTGTCCACGTTGTGTTTTGGGCCATTTCCTTTCATGGGCGCTAGGCCTACCCACACAAGTGAGGTACCATTTTTAACGGGAGACTTGAGGGAACGCTGGCTGGATGGAAATTTGTGGCTCATCTCAGATTCCAGAACTTTCTGTCACCGAAATGAGAGGAAAAAGTGTTTTTTGGCCAAATTTTGAGGTTTGCAAAAGGAATCTTTGTAACAGAACCTGGTCAGAGCCAACAAGTCACCCCATCTTGGATTCCGCTAGGTGTCTAGTTTTCAAAAATGCGCTGGTTTGCTAGGTTTTCTCAGCTGCCGTCTGAGCTAGAGGCCAAAATCCACAGGTAGGCACTTTGTAAAAAACACCTCTGTTTTCTGTGAAAAAATGTGATGTGTCCACGTTGTGTTTTGGGCCATTTCCTGTAGTGGGCGCTAGGCCTACCCACACAAGTGGGGTACCATTTTTATTGGGAGACTTGGGGGAACGCTGGGTGGAAGAAAATTAGTGGCTCCTCTCAGATTCCAGAACTTTCTGTCACCGAAATGAGAGGAAAAGGTTTTTTTGGTCAAATTTTGAGGTTTGCAAAGGATTCTGGGTAACAGAACCTGGTCAGAGCCCCACAAGTCACCCCATCTTGGATTCCCCTAGGTGTCTAGTTTTCAAAAATGCGCTTGTTTGCTAGGTTTCCCCAGGTCCCAGCTGAGCTCTAGGCCAAAATCCACAGGTAGGCACTTTGTAAAAAACACCTCTGTTTTCTGTGAAAAAATGTGATGTCTCCATGTTGTGTTTTGGGACATTTCCTTTCGTGGGCTCTAGGCCTACCCACACAAGTGAGGTACCATTTTTATTGGGAGACTTGGGGGAACGCTGGGTGGTAGAAAAGTTGTGGCTCCTCTCAGATTCCAGAACTTTCTGTCATCGAAATGAGAGGAAAAGGTGTTTTTTTGGTCACATTTTGAGGTTTGTAAAGGATTCTGGGTAACAGAACCTGGCCAGAGCCCCACAAGTCACACCATCTTGGATTGCCTTAGGTGTCTAGTTATAAAAAATGCACTGGTTTGCTAGGTTTCCTCAGGTGCCGGCTGAGCTAGAGGCCAAAACCCACAGGTAGGTACTTTGTGAGAAACACCTCTGTTTTCTGTGAAAAAATGTGATGTGTCCACGTTGTGTTTTGGGCCATTTCCTGTTGTGGGTGCTAGGCTACCCAAACAACTGAGGTACCATTTGTAACGGGAGACTTGGGGGAACGCTGGCTGGATGGAAATTTGTGGCTCATCTCAGATTCCAGAACTTTCTGTCACCGAAATGAGAGGAAAAAGTGTTTTTTTGGCCAAATTTTGAGGTTTGCAAAGGATTCTGGGTAACAGAACCTGGTCAGAGCCCCACAAGTCACCCCATCTTGGATTCCCCTAGGTGTCTAGTTTTAAAAAATGCACCGGTTTGCTAGGTTTCCCCAAGTGCCGGCTGAGCTAGAGGCCAAAATCCACAGGTAGGCACTTTGTAAAAAACACCTCTGTTTTCTGTGAAAAAATGTGATGTGTCCATGTTGTGTTTTGGGCCATTTCCTTTCGTGAGCTCTAGGCCTACCCACACAAGTGAGGTACCATGTTTATCGGGAGACTTGGGGGAACACTGGGTGGAAGGAAATTTGTGGCTCCTCACAGATTCCATAACTTTCTGTCACGGAAATGAGAGGAAAAAGTGTTTTATTGGTCAAATTTTGAGGTGTGCAAAGGATTCTGGGTAACAGAACCTGGTCAGAGCCCCACAAGTCACCCCATCTTGGATTCCTCTAGGTGTCTAGTTTTCAAAAATGTGTGGGTTTGCTAGGTTTCCACAGGTGCCGGCTGAGCGAGAGGCCAAAATCTACAGGTAGGCACTTTGTAAAAAACACCTCTGTTTTCTGTGAAAAAATGTGATGTGTCCACGTTGTGTTTTGGGCCATTTCCTTTCGTGGGTGCTAGCCCTACCCAAACAAGTGAGGTACCATTTTTATTGGGAGACTTGGGGGAACGCTGGGTGGAAGAAAAGTTGTGGCTCCTCTCAGATTCCAGAACTTTCTGTCATTGAAATTAGAGGAAAAGGTGTTTTTTTGGTCAAATTTTGAGGTTTGTAAAGGATTCTGGGTAACAGAACCTGGTCAGAGCCCCACAAGTCACCCCATCTTGGATTCCCCTAGGTGTCTAGTTTTCAAAAATGCACTGGTTTGCTAGGTTTCCACAGGTGCCGGCAGAGCTAGAGGCCAAAATCCACAGGTAGGCACTTTGTGAAAAACACCTCTGTTTTCTGTGGAAAAAATGTGATGTGTCCACGTTGTGTTTTGGGCCATTTCCTTTCGTGGGCGCTAGGCCTACCCACACATGTGAGGTACCATTTTTAACAGTAGACTTGGGGGAATGCTGGCTGGATGGAAATTTGTGGCTCATCTCAGATTCCAGAACTTTCTGACACTGAAATGAGAGGAAAAAGTGTTTTTTTGGCCAAATTTTGAGGTTTGCAAAGGATTCTGGGTAACAGAACCTGGTCAGAGCCCCACAAGTCACCCCATCTTGGATTCCCCTAGGTGTATAGTTTTCAAAAATGCGCTGGTTTGCTAGGTTTCCCCAAATGCCGGCTGAGCTAGAGGCCAAAATCCACAGATAGGCACTTTGTAAAAAACACCTCTGTTTTCTGTGAAAAAATGTGATGTGTCCATGTTGTGTTTTGGGCCATTTCCTTTCGTGGGCTCTAGGACTACCCACACAAGTGAGGTAACATTTTTATTGGGAGACTTGGGGGAACGCTGGGTGGAAGGAAATTTGTGGCTCCTCACAGATTCCAGAACTTTCTGTCACCGAAATGAGAGGAAAAAGTGTTTTATTGGTCAAATTTTGAGGTGTGCAAAGGATTCTGGGTAACAGAACCTGGTCAGAGCCCCACAAGTCACCCCATCTTGGATTCCCATAGGTGTCTAGTTTTAAAAAATGTGTGGGTTTGCTGGTTTCCACAGGTGCCGGCTGAACGAGAGGCCAAAATCTACAGGTAGGCACTTTGTAAAAAACACCTCTGTTTTCTGTGAAAAAATATGATGTGTCCACGTTGTGTTTTGGGCCATTTCCTTTCATGGGCGCTAGCCCTACCCACACAAGTGATGTACCATTTTTATAGGGAGACTTGGGGGAACGCTGGGTGGAAGAAAAGTTGTGGCTCATCTCAGATTCCAGAACTTTCTGTCATTGAAATTAGAGGAAAAGGTGTTTTTTTGGTCAAAGTTTGAGGTTTGTAAAGGATTCTGCGTAACAGAACCTGGTAAGAGCCCCACAAGTCACCCCATCTTGCATTCCCCTAGGTGTCTAGTTTTCAAAAATGCACTGGTTTGCTAGGTTTCCACAGGTGCAGCTGAGCTAGAGGCCAAAATCCACAGGTAGGCACTTTGTGAAAAACACCTCTGTTTTCTGTGAAAAAATGTGATGTGTCCACTTTGTGTTTTGGGCCATTTCCTTTCATGGGCGCTAGGCCTACCCACACAAGTGAGGTACCATTTTTAACGGGAGACTTGAGGGAACGCTGGCTGGATGGAAATTTGTGGCTCATCTCAGATTCCAGAACTTTCTGTCACCGAAATGAGAGGAAAAAGTGTTTTTTGGCCAAATTTTGAGGTTTGCAAAAGGAATCTTTGTAACAGAACCTGGTCAGAGCCAACAAGTCACCCCATCTTGGATTCCCCTAGGTGTCTAGTTTTCAAAAATGCGCTGGTTTGCTAGGTTTTCTCAGGTGCCGGCTGAGCTAGAGGCCAAAATCCACAGGTAGGCACTTTGTAAAAAACACCTCTGTTTTCTGTGAAAAAATGTGATGTGTCCACGTTGTGTTTTGGGCCATTTCCTGTAGTGGGCGCTAGGCCTACCCACACAAGTGGGGTACCATTTTTATTGGGAGACTTGGGGGAACGCTGGGTGGAAGAAAATTAGTGGCTCCTCTCAGATTCCAGAACTTTCTGTCACCGAAATGAGAGGAAAAGGTTTTTTTCGTCAAATTTTGAGGTTTGCAAAGGATTCTGGGTAAGAGAACCTGGTCAGAGCCCCACAAGTCACCCCATCTTGGATTCCCCTAGGTGTCTAGTTTTCAAAAATGCGCTTGTTTGCTAGGTTTCCCCAGGTCCCAGCTGAGCTCTAGGCCAAAATCCACAGGTAGGCACTTTGTAAAAAACACCTCTGTTTTCTGTGAAAAAATGTGATGTCTCCATGTTGTGTTTTGGGACATTTCCTTTCGTGGGCTCTAGGCCTACCCACACAAGTGAGGTACCATTTTTATTGGGAGACTTGGGGGAACGCTGGGTGGTAGAAAAGTTGTGGCTCCTCTCAGATTCCAGAACTTTCTGTCATCGAAATGAGAGGAAAAGGTGTTTTTTTGGTCACATTTTGAGGTTTGTAAAGGATTCTGGGTAACAGAACCTGGCCAGAGCCCCACAAGTCACACCATCTTGGATTCCCTTAGGTGTCTAGTTATAAAAAATGCACTGGTTTGCTAGGTTTCCTCAGGTGCCGGCTGAGCTAGAGGCCAAAACCCACAGGTAGGTACTTTGTGAGAAACACCTCTGTTTTCTGTGAAAAAATGTGATGTGTCCACGTTGTGTTTTGGGCCATTTCCTGTTGTGGGCGCTAGGCTACCCAAACAACTGAGGTACCATTTGTAACGGGAGACTTGGGGGAACGCTGGCTGGATGGAAATTTGTGGCTCATCTCAGATTCCAGAACTTTCTGTCACCGAAATGAGAGGAAAAAGTGTTTTTTTGGCCAAATTTTGAGGTTTGCAAAGGATTCTGGGTAACAGAACCTGGTCAGAGCCCCACAAGTCACCCCATCTTGGATTCCCCTAGGTGTCTAGTTTTAAAAAATGCACCGGTTTGCTAGGTTTCCCCAAGTGCCGGCTGAGCTAGAGGCCAAAATCCACAGGTAGGCACTTTGTAAAAAACACCTCTGTTTTCTGTGAAAAAATGTGATGTGTCCATGTTGTGTTTTGGGCCATTTCCTTTCGTGAGCTCTAGGCCTACCCACACAAGTGAGGTACCATGTTTATCGGGAGACTTGGGGGAACACTGGGTGGAAGGAAATTTGTGGCTCCTCACAGATTCCATAACTTTCTGTCACCGAAATGAGAGGAAAAAGTGTTTTATTGGTCAAATTTTGAGGTGTGCAAAGGATTCTGGGTAACAGAACCTGGTCAGAGCCCCACAAGTCACCCCATCTTGGATTCCTCTAGGTGTCTAGTTTTCAAAAATGTGTGGGTTTGCTAGGTTTCCACAGGTGCCGGCTGAGCGAGAGGCCAAAATCTACAGGTAGGCACTTTGTAAAAAACACCTCTGTTTTCTGTGAAAAAATGTGATGTGTCCACGTTGTGTTTTGGCCCATTTCCTTTCGGTGGTGCTAGCCCTACCCAAACAAGTGAGGTACCATTTTTATTGGGAGACTTGGGGGAACGCTGGGTGGAAGAAAAGTTGTGGCTCCTCTCAGATTCCAGAACTTTCTGTCATTGAAATTAGAGGAAAAGGTGTTTTTTTGGTCAAATTTTGAGGTTTGTAAAGGATTCTGGGTAACAGAACCTGGTCAGAGCCCCACAAGTCACCCCATCTTGGATTCCCCTAGGTGTCTAGTTTTCAAAAATGCACTGGTTTGCTAGGTTTCCACAGGTGCCGGCTGAGCTAGAGGCCAAAATCCACAGGTAGGCACTTTGTGAAAAACACCTCTGTTTTCTGTGGAAAAAATGTGATGTGTCCACGTTGTGTTTTGGGCCATTTCCTTTCGTGGGCGCTAGGCCTACCCACACAAGTGAGGTACCATTTTTAACAGTAGACTTGGGGGAACGCTGGCTGGATGGAAATTTGTGGCTCCTCTCAGATTCCAGAACTTTCTGTCACTGAAATGAGAGGAAAAAGTGTTTTTTGGGCCAAATTTTGAGGTTTGCAAAGGATTCTGGGTAACAGAAACTGGTCAGAGCCCCACAAGTCACCCCATCTTGGATTCCCTTAGGTGTCTAGTTTTCAAAAATGCACTGGTTTGCTAGGTTTCCACAAGTGCCGGCTGAGCTAGAGGCCAAAATCCACAGGTAGGCAGTTTGTGAAAAACACACCTCTGTTTTCTGTGAAAAAATGTGATGTGTCCACGTTGTGTTTTGGGCCATTTCCTTTCGTGGGCGCTAGGCCTACCCACATAAGTGAGGTACCATTTTTAACGGGAGACTTGGGGGAACGCTGGCTGGATGGAAATTTGTGGCTCATCTCAGATTCCAGAACTTTCTGTCACCGAAATGAGAGGAAAAAGTGTTTTTTTGGCCAAATTTTGAGGTTTGCAAAAGGAATCTGGGTAACAGAACCTGGTCAGAGCCCCACAAGTCACCCCATCTTGGATTCCCCTAGGTGTCTAGTTTTCAAAAATGCACTGGTTTGCTAGGTTTTCTCAGGTGCCGGCTGAGCTAGAGGCCAAAATCCACATGTAGGCACTTTGTAAAAAACACCTCTGTTTTCTGTTAAAAAATGTGATGTGTCCACGTTGTGTTTTGGGCAATTTCCTTTAGTGGGCGCTAGTTCTACCTACACAAGTGGGGAACCATTTTTATTGGGAGACTTGGGGGAACGCTGGGTGGAAAAAAATTAGTGGCTCCTCTCAGATTCCAGAACTTTCTGTCACCGAAATGAGAGGAAAAGGTGTTTTTTGGCCAAATTTTGAGGTTTGCAAAGGATTCTGGGTAACAGAACCTGGTCAGAGCCCCACAAGTCACCCCATCTTGGATTCCCCTAGGTGTCTAGGTTTCAAAAATGCGCTGGTTTGCTAGGTTTCCCCAGGTGCCAGCTGAGCTCTAGGCCAAAATCCACAGGTAGGCACTTTGTAAAAAACACCTCTGTTTTCTGTGAAAAAATGTGATGTGTCCATGTTGTGTTTTGGGACATTTCCTTTCGTGGGCTCTAGGCCTACCCACACAAGTGAGGTACCATTTTTATTGGGAGATTGGTGGGAACGCAGGGTAGAAGAAAAGTTGTGGCACCTCTCAGATTCCAGAAGTTTCTGTCATCGAAATGAGAGGAAAAGGTGTTTTTTTGGTCAAATTTTGAGGTTTGTAAAGGATTCTGGGTAACAGAACCTGGCCAGAGCCCCACAAGTCACCCCATCTTGGATTCCCTTAGGTGTTGAGTTTTAAAAAATGCACTGGTTTGCTAGGTTTCCTCAGGTGCCGGCAGAGCTAGAGGCCAAAATCCACAGGTAGGTACTTTGTGTAAAACACCTCTGTTTTCTGTGAAAAAATGTGATGTGTCCACGTTGTGTTTTGGGCCATTTCCTGTAGTGGGCGCTAGGCCTACCCACACAAGTGGGGTACCATTTTTATTGGGAGACTTGGGGGAACGCTGGGTGGAAGAAAATTAGTGGCTCCTCTCAGATTCCAGAACTTTCTGTCACCGAAATGAGAGGAAAAGGTTTTTTTGGTCAAATTTTGAGGTTTGCAAAGGATTCTGGGTAAGAGAACCTGGTCAGAGCCCCACAAGTCACCCCATCTTGGATTCCCCTAGGTGTCTAGTTTTCAAAAATGCGCTTGTTTGCTAGGTTTCCCCAGGTCCCAGCTGAGCTCTAGGCCAAAATCCACAGGTAGGCACTTTGTAAAAAACACCTCTGTTTTCTGTGAAAAAATGTGATGTCTCCATGTTGTGTTTTGGGACATTTCCTTTCGTGGGCTCTAGGCCTACCCACACAAGTGAGGTACCATTTTTATTGGGAGACTTGGGGGAACGCTGGGTGGTAGAAAAGTTGTGGCTCCTCTCAGATTCCAGAACTTTCTGTCATCGAAATGAGAGGAAAAGGTGTTTTTTTGGTCACATTTTGAGGTTTGTAAAGGATTCTGGGTAACAGAACCTGGCCAGAGCCCCACAAGTCACACCATCTTGGATTCCCTTAGGTGTCTAGTTATAAAAAATGCACTGGTTTGCTAGGTTTCCTCAGGTGCCGGCTGAGCTAGAGGCCAAAACCCACAGGTAGGTACTTTGTGAGAAACACCTCTGTTTTCTGTGAAAAAATGTGATGTGTCCACGTTGTGTTTTGGGCCATTTCCTGTTGTGGGCGCTAGGCTACCCAAACAACTGAGGTACCATTTGTAACGGGAGACTTGGGGGAACGCTGGCTGGATGGAAATTTGTGGCTCATCTCAGATTCCAGAACTTTCTGTCACCGAAATGAGAGGAAAAAGTGTTTTTTTGGCCAAATTTTGAGGTTTGCAAAGGATTCTGGGTAACAGAACCTGGTCAGAGCCCCACAAGTCACCCCATCTTGGATTCCCCTAGGTGTCTAGTTTTAAAAAATGCACCGGTTTGCTAGGTTTCCCCAAGTGCCGGCTGAGCTAGAGGCCAAAATCCACAGGTAGGCACTTTGTAAAAAACATCTCTGTTTTCTGTGAAAAAATGTGATGTGTCCATGTTGTGTTTTGGGCCATTTCCTTTCGTGAGCTCTAGGCCTACCCACACAAGTGAGGTACCATGTTTATCGGGAGACTTGGGGGAACACTGGGTGGAAGGAAATTTGTGGCTCCTCACAGATTCCATAACTTTCTGTCACCGAAATGAGAGGAAAAAGTGTTTTATTGGTCAAATTTTGAGGTGTGCAAAGGATTCTGGGTAACAGAACCTGGTCAGAGCCCCACAAGTCACCCCATCTTGGATTCCTCTAGGTGTCTAGTTTTCAAAAATGTGTGGGTTTGCTAGGTTTCCACAGGTGCCGGCTGAGCGAGAGGCCAAAATCTACAGGTAGGCACTTTGTAAAAAACACCTCTGTTTTCTGTGAAAAAATGTGATGTGTCCACGTTGTGTTTTGCGCCATTTCCTTTCGGTGGTGCTAGCCCTACCCAAACAAGTGAGGTACCATTTTTATTGGGAGACTTGGGGGAACGCTGGGTGGAAGAAAAGTTGTGGCTCCTCTCAGATTCCAGAACTTTCTGTCATTGAAATTAGAGGAAAAGGTGTTTTTGTTGTCAAATTTTGAGGTTTGTAAAGGATTCTGGGTAACAGAACCTGGTCAGAGCCCCACAAGTCACCCCATCTTGGATTCCCCTAGGTGTCTAGTTTTCAAAAATGCACTGGTTTGCTAGGTTTCCACAGGTGCCGGCAGAGCTAGAGGCCAAAATCCACAGGTAGGCACTTTGTGAAAAACACCTCTGTTTTCTGTGGAAAAAATGTGATGTGTCCACGTTGTGTTTTGGGCCATTTCCTTTCGTGGGCGCTAGGCCTACCCACACAAGTGAGGAACCATTTTTAACAGTAGACTTGGGGGAACGCTGGCTGGATGGAAATTTGTGGCTCCTCTCAGATTCCAGAACTTTCTGTCACTGAAATGAGAGGAAAAAGTGTTTTTTGGGCCAAATTTTGAGGTTTGCAAAGGATTCTGGGTAACAGAAACTGGTCAGAGCCCCACAAGTCACCCCATCTTGGATTCCCTTAGGTGTCTAGTTTTCAAAAATGCACTGGTTTGCTAGGTTTCCACAAGTGCCGGCTGAGCTAGAGGCCAAAATCCACAGGTAGGCAGTTTGTGAAAAACACACCTCTGTTTTCTGTGAAAAAATGTGATGTGTCCACGTTGTGTTTTGGGCCATTTCCTTTCGTGGGCGCTAGGCCTACCCACATAAGTGAGGTACCATTTTTAACGGGAGACTTGGGGGAACGCTGGCTGGATGGAAATTTGTGGCTCATCTCAGATTCCAGAACTTTCTGTCACCGAAATGAGAGGAAAAAGTGTTTTTTTGGCCAAATTTTGAGGTTTGCAAAAGTAATCTGGGTAACAGAACCTGGTCAGAGCCCCACAAGTCACCCCATCTTGGATTCCCCTAGGTGTCTAGTTTTCAAAAATGCACTGGTTTGCTAGGTTTTCTCAGGTGCCGGCTGAGCTAGAGGCCAAAATCCACAGGTAGGCACTTTGTAAAAAACACCTCTGTTTTCTGTTACAAAATGTGATGTGTCCACGTTGTGTTTTGGGCAATTTCCTTTAGTGGGCGCTAGTTCTACCTACACAAGTGGGAAACCATTTTTATTGGGAGACTTGGGGGAACGCTGGGTGGAAAAAAATTAGTGGCTCCTCTCAGATTCCAGAACTTTCTGTCACCGAAATGAGAGGAAAAGGTGTTTTTTGGCCAAATTTTGAGGTTTGCAAAGGATTCTGGGTAACAGAACCTGGTCAGAGCCCCACAAGTCACCCCATCTTGGATTCCCTTAGGTGTTGAGTTTTAAAAAATGCACTGGTTTGCTAGGTTTCCTCAGGTGCCGGCAGAGCTAGAGGCCAAAATCCACAGGTAGGTACTTTGTGTAAAACACCTCTGTTTTCTGTGAAAAAATGTGATGTGTCCACGTTGTGTTTTGGGCCATTTCCTGTCGTGGTAGCTAGGCCTACCCACACAAGTGAGGTACAATTTTTAACGGGAGACTTGGGGGAAAGCTGGCTGGATGGAAAATTGTGGCTCCTCTCAGATTCCAGAACTTTCTGTCACCGAAATGAGAGGAAAAAGTGTTTTTTTGGCCATATTTTGAGGTTTGCAAAAGGAATCTGGGTAACAGAACCTGGTCAGAGCCCCACAAGTCACCCCATCTTGGATTCCCCTAGGTGTCTAGTTTTCAAAAATGTGTGGGTTTGATAGGTTTCCACAGGTGCTGGCTGAGCGAGAGGCCAAAATCTACAGGTAGGCACTTTGTAAAAAACACCTCTGTTTTCTGTGAAAAAATATGATGTGTCCACGTTGTGTTTTGGGCCATTTCCTTTCATGGGCGCTAGCCCTACCCACACAAGTGAGGTACCATTTTTATTGGGAGACTTGGGGGAACGCTGGGTGGAAGAAAAGTTGTGGCTCCTCTCAGATTCCAGAACTTTCTGTCATTGAAATTAGAGGAAAAGGTGTTTTTTTGGTCAAAGTTTGAGGTTTGTAAAAGATTCTGCGTACCAGAACCTGGTCAGAGCCCCACAAGTCACCCCATCTTGGATTCCCCTAGGTGTCTAGTTTTCAAAAATGTATGGGTTTGCTGGTTTCCACAGGTGCCGGCTGAGCGAGAGGCCAAAATCTACAGGTAGGCACTTTGTAAAAAACACCTCTGTTTTCTGTGAAAAAATATGATGTGTCCATGTTGTGTTTTGGGCCATTTCCTTTCATGGGCGCTAGCCCTACCCACACAAGTGAGGTACCATTTTTATTGGGAGAGTTGGGGGAACGCTGGGTGGAAGAAAAGTTGTGGCTCCTCTCAGATTCCAGAACTTTCTGTCATTGAAATTAGAGGAAAAGGTGTTTTTTTGGTCAAAGTTTGAGGTTTGTAAAGGATTCTGCGTAACAGAACCTGGTCAGAGCCCCACAAGTCACCCCATCTTGGATTCCCCTAGGTGTCTAGTTTTCAAAAATGTGTGGGTTTGCTGGTTTCCACAGGTGCCGGCTGAGCGAGAGGCCAAAATCTACAGGTAGGCACTTTGTAAAAAACACCTCTGTTTTCTGTGAAAAAATATGATGTGTCCATGTTGTGTTTTGGGCCATTTCCTTTCATGGGCGCTAGCCCTACCCACACAAGTGAGGTACCATTTTTATTGGGAGACTTGGGGGAACGCTGGGTGGAAGAAAAGTTGTGGCTCCTCTCAGATTCCAGAACTTTCTGTCATTGAAATTAGAGGAAAAGGTGTTTTTTTGGTCAAAGTTTGAGGTTTGTAAAGGATTCTGCGTAACAGAACCTGGTCAGAGCCCCACAAGTCACCCCATCTTGGATTCCCCTAGGTGTCTAGTTTTCAAAAATGTGTGGGTTTGCTAGGTTTCCACAGGTGCCGGCTGAGCGAGAGGCCAAAATCGACAGGTAGGCACTTTGTAAAAAACACCTCTGTTTTCTGTGAAAAAATGTGATGTGTCCACGTTGTGTTTTGGGCCATTTCCTTTCATGGGCGCTAGCCCTACCCACACAAGTGAGGTACCATTTTTATTGGGAGACTTGGGGGAACACTGGGTGGAAGAAAAGTTGTGGCTCCTCTCAGATTCCAGAACTTTCTGTCATTGAAATTAGAGGAAAAGGTGTTTTTTTGGTCAAATTTTGAGGTTTGTAAAGGATTCTGGGTAACAGAACCTGGTCAGAGCCCCACAAGTCACCCCATCTTGCATTCCCCTAGGTGTCTAGTTTTCAAAAATGCACTGGTTTGCTAGGTTTCCACAGGTGCAGCTGAGCTAGAGGCCAAAATCCACAGGTAGGCACTTTGTGAAAAACACCTCTGTTTTCTGTGAAAAAATGTGATGTGTCCACTTTGTGTTTTGGGCCATTTCCTTTCATGGGCGCTAGGCCTACCCACACAAGTGAGGTACCATTTTTAACGGGAGACTTGAGGGAACGCTGGCTGGATGGAAATTTGTGGCTCATCTCAGATTCCAGAACTTTCTGTCACCGAAATGAGAGGAAAAAGTGTTTTTTGGCCAAATTTTGAGGTTTGCAAAAGGAATCTGGGTAACAGAACCTGGTCAGAGCCAACAAGTCACCCCATCTTGGATTCCCCTAGGTGTCTAGTTTTCAAAAATGCGCTGGTTTGCTAGGTTTTCTCAGGTGCCGGCTGAGCTAGAGGCCAAAATCCTCAGGTAGGCACTTTGTAAAAAATACCTCTGATTCTGTGAAAAAATGTGATGTGTCCACGTTGTGTTTTGGGCCATTTCCTGTAGTGGGCGCTAGGCCTACCCACACAAGTGGGGTACCATTTTTATTGGGAGACTTGGGGGAACGCTGGGTGGAAGAAAATTAGTGGCTCCTCTCAGATTCCAGAACTTTCTGTCACCGAAATGAGAGGAAAAGGTTTTTTGGGTCAAATTTTGAGGTTTGCAAAGGATTCTGGGTAACAGAACCTGGTCAGAGCCCCACAAGTCACCCCATCTTGGATTCCCCTAGGTGTCTAGTTTTCAAAAATGCGCTGGTTTGCTAGGTTTCCCCAGGTCCCAGCTGAGCTCTAGGCCAAAATCCACAGGTAGGCACTTTGTAAAAAACACCTCTGTTTTCTGTGAAAAATGTGATGTGTCCATGTTGTGTTTTGGGCCATTTCCTTTCGTGGGCTCTAGGCCTACCCACACAAGTGAGGTACCATTTTTATTGGGAGACTTGGGGGAACGCTGGGTGGAAGAAAAGTTGTGGCTCCTCTCAGATTCCAGAATTTTCTGTCATCGAAATGATAGGAAAAGGTGTTTTTTTGGTCACATTTTGATGTTTGTAAAGGATTCTGGGTAACAGAACCTGGCCAGAGCCCCACAAGTCACACCATCTTGGATTCCCTTAGGTGTCTAGTTATAAAAAATGCACTGGTTTGCCAGGTTTCCACAGGTACTGGCTGAGCTACAGGCCAAAACCCACAGGTAGGTACTTTGTGAGAAACACCTCTGTTTTCTGTGAAAAAATGTGATGTGTCCACGTTTTGTTTTGGGCCATTTCCTGTCGTGGGCGCTAGGCCTACCCAAACAAGTGAGGTACCATTTGTAACGGGAGACTTAGGGGAACGCTGGCTGGATGGAAATTTGTGGCTCATCTCAGATTCCAGAACTTTCTGTCACCGAAATGAGAGGAAAAAGTGTTTTTTTGGTCAAATTTTGAGGTTTGCAAAGGATTCTGGGTAACAGAACCTGGTCAGAGCCCCACAAGTCACCCCATCTTGGATTCCCCTAGGTGTCTAGTTTTAAAAAATGCACAGGTTTGCTAGGTTTCCCCAAGTGCCGGCTGAGCTAGAGGCCAAAATCCACAGGTAGGCACTTTGTAAAAAACACCTCTGTTTTCTGTGAAAAAATGTGATGTGTCCATGTTGTGTTTTGGGCCATTTCCTTTCGTGAGCTCTAGGCCTACCCACACAAGTGAGGTACCATGTTTATCGGGAGACTTGGGGGAACACTGGGTGGAAGGAAATTTGTGGCTCCTCACAGATTCCATAACTTTCTGTCACCGAAATGAGAGGAAAAAGTGTTTTATTGGTCAAATTTTGAGGTGTGCAAAGGATTCTGGGTAACAGAACATGGTCAGAGCCCCACAAGTCACCCCATCTTGGATTCCTCTAGGTGTCTAGTTTTCAAAAATGTGTGGGTTTGCTAGGTTTCCACAGGTGCCGGCTGAGCGAGAGGCCAAAATCTACAGGTAGGCACTTTGTAAAAAACACCTCTGTTTTCTGTGAAAAAATGTGATGTGTCCACGTTGTGTTTTGGGCCATTTCCTTTCGTGGGTGCTAGCCCTACCCACACAAGTGAGGTACCATTTTTATTGGGAGACTTGGGGGAACGCTGGGTGGAAGAAAAGTTGTGGCTCCTCTCAGATTCCAGAACTTTCTGTCATTGAAATTAGAGGAAAAGGTGTTTTTTGGGTCAAATTTTGAGGTTTGTAAAGGATTCTGGGTAACAGAACCTGGTCAGAGCCCCACAAGTCCCCCCATCTTGGATTCCCCTAGGTGTCTAGTTTTCAAAAATGCACTGGTTTGCTAGGTTTCCACAGGTGCCGGCAGAGCTAGAGGCCAAAATCCACAGGTAGGCACTTTGTGAAAAACACCTCTGTTTTCTGTGGAAAAAATGTGATGTGTCCACGTTGTGTTTTGGGCCATTTCCTTTCGTGGGCGCTAGGCCTACCCACACAAGTGAGGTACCATTTTTAACGGTAGACTTGGGGGAACGCTGGCTGGATGGAAATTTGTGGCTCATCTCAGATTCCAGAACTTTCTGTCACCGAAATGAGAGGAAAAAGTGTTTTTTGGGCCAAATTTGGAGGTTTGCAAAGGATTCTGGGTAACAGAACCTGGTCAGAGCCCCACAAGTCACCCCATCTTGGATTCCCCTAGGTGTCTAGTTTTAAAAAAATTGCTGGTTTGCTAGGTTTCCCCAGGTGCCGGCTGAGCTCTAGGCCAAAATCCACAGGTAGGCACTTTGTAAAAAACACCTCTGTTTTCTTTGAAAAAATGTGATGTGTCCATGTTGTGTTTTGGGCCATTTCCTTTCGTTTGCTCTAGGCCTACCCACACAAGTGAGGTACCATTTTTATTGGGAGACTTGGGGGAACGCTGGGTGGAAGAAAAGTTGTGGCTCCTCTCAGATTCCACAACTTTCTGTCATCGAAATGAGAGGAAAAGGTGTTTTTTTGGTCAAATTTTGAGGTTTGTAAAGGATGCTGGGTAACAGAACCTGGTCAGAGCCCCACAAGTCACCCCATCTTGGATTCCCTTAGGTGTCTAGTTTTCAAAAATGCACTGGTTTGCTAGGTTTCCACAGGTGCCGGCTGAGCTAGAGGCCAAAATCCACAGGTAGGCAGTTTGTGAAAAACACACCTCTGTTTTCTGTGAAAAAATGTGATGTATCCACGTTGTGTTTTGGGCCATTTCCTTTCGTGGGCGCTAGGCCTACCCACATAAGTGAGGTACAATTTTTAACAGGAGACTTGGGGGAACGCTGGCTGGATGGAAATTTGTGGCTCATCTCAGATTCCAGAACTTTCTGTCACCGAAATGAGAGGAAAAAGTGTTTTTTTGGCCATATTTTGAGGTTTGCAAAAGGAATCTGGGTAACAGAACCTGGTCAGAGCCCCACAAGTCACCCCATCTTGGATTTCCCTAGGTGTCTAGTTTTCAAAAATGCGCTGGTTTGCTAGGTTTTCTCAGGTGCCGGCTGAGCTAGAGGCCAAAATCCACAGGTAGGCACTTTGTCAAAAACACCTCTGTTTTCTGTGAAAAAATGTGATGTGTCCACGTTGTGTTTTGGGCAATTTCCTTTAGTGGGCGCTAGGCCTACCTACACAAGTGGGGAACCATTTTTATTGGGAGACTTGGGGGAACGCTTTGTGGAAACAAATTAGTGGCTCCTCTCAGATTCCAGAACTTTCTGTCACCGAAATGAGAGGAAAAGGTGTTTTTGGGCCAAATTTTGAGGTTTGCAAAGGATTCTGGGTAACAGAACCTGGTCAGAGCCCCACAAGTCACCCATCTTCGATTCCCCTAGGTGTCTAGTTTTCAAAAATGCGCTGGTTTGCTAGGTTTCCCCAGGTGCCAGCTGAGCTCTAGGCCAAAGTCCACAGGTAGGCACTTTGTAAAAAACACCTCTGTTTTCTGTGAAAAAATGTGATGTGTCCATGTTGTGTTTAGGGACATTTCCTTTCGTGGGCTCTAGGCCTACCCACACAAGTGAGGTACCATTTTTATTGGCAGATTTGGGGGAACGCAGGGTAGAAGAGAAGTTGTGGCTCATCTCAGATTCCAGAACTTTCTGTCACCGAAATGAGAGGAAAAAGTGTTTTTTTGGCCATATTTTGAGGTTTGCAAAAGGAATCTGGGTAACAGAACCTGGTCAGAGCCCCACAAGTCACCCCATCTTGGATTCCCCTAGGTGTCTAGTTCTCAAAAATGTGCTGGTTTGCTAGGTTTCCCCAGGTGCCGGCTGAGCTAGAGGCCAAAATCCACAGGTAGGCACTTTGTAAAAAACACCTCTGTTTTCTGTGAAAAAATGTGATGTGTCCATGTTGTGTTTTGGGCCATTTCCTTTCGTTTGCTCTAGGCCTACCCACACAAGTGAGGTACCATTTTTATTGGGAGACTTGGGGGAACGCTGGGTGGAAGAAAAGTTGTGGCTCCTCTCAGATTCCAGAACTTTCTGTCATTGAAATTAGAGGAAAAGGTGTTTTTTTGGTCAAATTTTGAGGTTTGTAAAGGATTCTGGGTAACAGAACCTGGTCAGAGCCCCACAAGTCACCCCATCTTGGATTCCCCTAGGTGTCTAGTTTTCAAAAATGCACTGGTTTGCTAGGTTTCCACAGGTGCCGGCAGAGCTAGAGGCCAAAATCCACAGGTAGGCACTTTGTGAAAAACACCTCTGTTTTCTGTGAAAAAATGTGATGTGTCCACGTTGTGTTTTGGGCAATTTCCTTTAGTGGGCGCTAGGCCTACCTACACAAGTGAGGTACCATTTTTAACGGTAGACTTGGGGGAACGCTGGCTGGATGGAAATTTGTGGCTCATCTCAGATTCCAGAACTTTCTGTCACCGAAATGAGAGGAAAAAGTGTTTTTTGGGCCAAATTTGGCGGTTTGCAAAGGATTCTGGGTAACAGAACCTGGTCAGAGCCCCACAAGTCACCCCATCTTGGATTCCCCTAGGTTTCTAGTTTTAAAAAAATTGCTGGTTTGCTAGGTTTCCCCAGGTGCCGGCTGAGCTCTAGGCCAAAATCCACAGGTAGGCACTTTGTAAAAAACACCTCTGTTTTCTGTGAAAAAATGTGATGTGTCCATGTTGTGTTTTGGGCCATTTCCTTTCGTTTGCTCTAGGCCTACCCACACAAGTGAGGTACCATTTTTATTGGGAGACTTGGGGGAACGCTGGGTGGAAGAAAAGTTGTGGCTCCTCTCAGATTCCAGAACTTTCTGTCATCGAAATGAGAGGAAAAGGTGTTTTTTTGGTCAAATTTTGAGGTTTGTAAAGGATGCTGGGTAACAGAACCTGGTCAGAGCCCCACAAGTCACCCCATCTTGGATTCCCTTAGGTGTCTAGTTTTCAAAAATGCACTGGTTTGCTAGGTTTCCACAGGTGCCGGCTGAGCTAGAGGACAAAATCCACAGGTAGGCAGTTTGTGAAAAACACACCTCTGTTTTCTGTGAAAAAATGTGATGTATCCACGTTGTGTTTTGGGCCATTTCCTTTCGTGGGCGCTAGGCCTACCCACATAAGTGAGGTACCATTTTTAACGGGAGACTTGGGGGAACGCTGGCTGGATGGAAATTTGTGGCTCATCTGAGATTCCAGAACTTTCTGTCACCGAAATGAGAGGAAAAAGTTTTTTTTTGGCCATATTTTGAGGTTTGCAAAAGGAATCTGGGTAACAGAACCTGGTCAGAGCCCCACAAGTCAACCCATCTTGGATTCCCCTAGGTGTCTAGTTTTCAAAAATGCGCTGGTTTGCTAGGTTTTCTCAGGTGCCGGCTGAGCTAGAGGCCAAAATCCACAGGTAGGCACTTTGTCAAAAACACCTCTGTTTTCTGTGAAAAAATGTGATGTGTCCACGTTGTGTTTTGGGCAATTTCCTTTAGTGGGCGCTAGGCCTACCTACACAAGTGGGGAACCATTTTTATTGGGAGACTTGGGGGAACGCTTTGTGGAAATAAATTAGTGGCTCCTCTCAGATTCCAGAACTTTCTGTCACCAAAATGAGAGGAAAAGGTGTTTTTGGGCCAAATTTTGAGGTTTGCAAAGGATTCTGGGTAACAGAACCTGGTCAGAGCCCCACAAGTCACCCATCTTGGATTCCCCTAGGTGTCTAGTTTTCAAAAATGCGCTGGTTTGCTAGGTTTCCCCAGGTGCCAGCTGAGCTCTAGGCCAAAGTCCACAGGTAGGCACTTTGTAAAAAACACCTCTGTTTTCTGTGAAAAAATGTGATGTGTCCATGTTGTGTTTAGGGACATTTCCTTTCGTGGGCTCTAGGCCTACCCACACAAGTGAGGTACCATTTTTATTGGGAGATTTGGGGGAACGCAGGGTAGAAGAAAAGTTGTGGCTCCTCTCAGATTCCAGAAGTTTCTGTCATCGAAATGAGAGGAAAAGGTGTTTTTTTGGTCAAATTTTGAGGTTTGTAAAGGATTCTGGGTAACAGAACCTGGTCAGAGCCCCACAAGTCACCCCATCTTGGATTCCCCTAGGTGTCTAGTTTTCAAAAATGCACTGGTTTGCTAGGTTTCCACAGGTGTCGGCTGAGCTAGAGGCCAAAATCCACAGGTAGGCACTTTGTGAAAAACACCTCTGTTTTCTGTGGAAAAAATGTGATGTTTCCACGTTGTGTTTTGGGCCATTTCCTTTCGTGGGCGCTAGGCCTACCCACACAAGTGAGGTACCATATTTAACGTTAGACTTGGGGGAACGCTGGCTGGATGGAAATTTGTGGCTCATCTCAGATTCCAGAACTTTCTGTCACCGAAATGAGAGGAAAAAGTGTTTTTTGGGCCAAATTTGGAGGTTTGCAAAGGATTCTGGGTAACAGAACCTGGTCAGAGCCCCACAAGTCACCCCATCTTGGATTCCCCTAGGTGTCTAGTTTAAAATAATGTGCTGGTTTGCTAGGTTTCCCCAGGTGCCGGCTGAGCTCTAGGCCAAAATCCACAGGTAGGCACTTTGAAAAAACACCTCTGTTTTCTGTGAAAAAATGTGATGTGTCCATGTTGTGTTTTGGGCCATTTCCTTTCGTTTGCTCTAGGCCTACCCACACAAGTGAGGTACCATTTTTATTGGGAGACTTGGGGGAACGCTGGGTGGAAGAAAAGTTGTGGCTCCTCTCAGATTCCAGAACTTTCTGTCATCGAAATGAGAGGAAAAGGTGTTTTTTTGGTCAAATTTTGAGGTTTGTAAAGGATGCTGGGTAACAGAACCTGGTCAGAGCCCCACAAGTCACCCCATCTTGGATTCCCTTAGGTGTCTAGTTTTCAAAAATGCACTGGTTTGCTAGGTTTCCACAGGTGCCGGCTGAGCTAGAGGCCAAAATCCACAGGTAGGCAGTTTGTGAAAAACACACCTCTGTTTTCTGTGAAAAAATGTGATGTATCCACGTTGTGTTTTGGGCCATTTCCTTTCGTGGGCGCTAGGCCTACCCACATAAGTGAGGTACCATTTTTAACGGGAGACTTGGGGGAACGCTGGCTGGATGGAAATTTGTGGCTCATCTCAGATTCCAGAACTTTCTGTCACCGAAATGAGAGGAAAAAGTGTTTTTTTGGCCATATTTTGAGGTTTGCAAAAGGAATCTGGGTAACAGAACCTGGTCAGAGCCCCACAAGTCACCCCATCTTGGATTCCCCTAGGTGTCTAGTTTTCAAAAATGCGCTAGTTTGCTAGGTTTTCTCAGGTGCCGGCTGAGCTAGAGGCCAAAATCCACAGGTAGGCACTTTGTCAAAAACACCTCTGTTTTCTGTGAAAAAATGTGATGTGTCCACGTTGTGTTTTGGGCAATTTCCTTTAGTGGGCGCTAGGCCTACCTACACAAGTGGGGAACCATTTTTATTGGGAGACTTGGGGGAACGCTTTGTGGAAACAAATTAGTGGCTCCTCTCAGATTCCAGAACTTTCTGTCACCAAAATGAGAGGAAAAGGTGTTTTTTGGCCAAATTTTGAGGTTTGCAAAGGATTCTGGGTAACAGAACCTGGTCAGAGCCCCACAAGTCACCCATCTTGGATTCCCCTAGGTGTCTAGTTTTCAAAAATGCGCTGGTTTGCTAGGTTTCCCCAGGTGCCAGCTGAGCTCTAGGCCAAAGTCCACAGGTAGGCACTTTGTAAAAAACACCTCTGTTTTCTGTGAAAAAATGTGATGTGTCCATGTTGTGTTTAGGGACATTTCCTTTCGTGGGCTCTAGGCCTACCCACACAAGTGAGGTACCATTTTTATTGGGAGATTTGGGGGAACGCAGGGTAGAAGAAAAGTTGTGGCTCCTCTCAGATTCCAGAAGTTTCTGTCATCGAAATGAGAGGAAAAGGTGTTTTTTTGGTCAAATTTTGAGGTTTGTAAAGGATTCTGGGTAACAGAACCTGGTCAGAGCCCCACAAGTCACCCCATCTTGGATTCCCCTAGGTGTCTAGTTTTCAAAAATGCACTGGTTTGCTAGGTTTCCACAGGTGTCGGCTGAGCTAGAGGCCAAAATCCACAGGTAGGCACTTTGTGAAAAACACCTCTGTTTTCTGTGGAAAAAATGTGATGTGTCCACGTTGTGTTTTGGACCATTTCCTTTCGTGGGTGCTAGGCCTACCCACACAAGTGAGGTACCATATTTAACGTTAGACTTGGGGGAACGCTGGCTGGATGGAAATTTGTGGCTCATCTCAGATTCCAGAACTTTCTGTCACCGAAATGAGAGGAAAAAGTGTTTTTTGGGCCAAATTTGGAGGTTTGCAAAGGATTCTGGGTAACAGAACCTGGTCAGAGCCCCACAAGTCACCCCATCTTGGATTCCCCTAGGTGTCTAGTTTTCAAAAATGTGCTGGTTTGCTAGGTTTCCCCAGGTGCCGGCTGAGCTAGAGGCCAAAATCCACAGGTAGGCACTTTGTAAAAAACACCTCTGTTTTCTGTGAAAAAATGTGATGTGTCCATGTTGTGTTTTGGGCCATTTCCTTTCGTTTGCTCTAGGCCTACCCACACAAGTGAGGTACCATTTTTATTGGGAGACTTGGGGGAACGCTGGGTGGAAGAAAAGTTGTGGCTCCTCTCAGATTCCAGAACTTTCTGTCATTGAAATTAGAGGAAAAGGTGTTTTTTTGGTCAAATTTTGAGGTTTGTAAAGGATTCTGGGTAACAGAACCTGGTCAGAGCCCCACAAGTCACCCCATCTTGGATTCCCCTAGGTGTCTAGTTTTCAAAAATGCACTGGTTTGCTAGGTTTCCACAGGTGCCGGCAGAGCTAGAGGCCAAAATCCACAGGTAGGCACTTTGTGAAAAACACCTCTGTTTTCTGTGAAAAAATGTGATGTGTCCACGTTGTGTTTTGGGCAATTTCCTTTAGTGGGCGCTAGGCCTACCTACACAAGTGAGGTACCATTTTTAACGGTAGACTTGGGGGAACGCTGGCTGGATGGAAATTTGTGGCTCATCTCAGATTCCAGAACTTTCTGTCACCGAAATGAGAGGAAAAAGTGTTTTTTGGGCCAAATTTGGCGGTTTGCAAAGGATTCTGGGTAACAGAACCTGGTCAGAGCCCCACAAGTCACCCCATCTTGGATTCCCCTAGGTGTCTAGTTTTAAAAAAATTGCTGGTTTGCTAGGTTTCCCCAGGTGCCGGCTGAGCTCTAGGCCAAAATCCACAGGTAGGCACTTTGTAAAAAACACCTCTGTTTTCTGTGAAAAAATGTGATGTGTCCATGTTGTGTTTTGGGCCATTTCCTTTTGTTTGCTCTAGGCCTACCCACACAAGTGAGGTACCATTTTTATTGGGAGACTTGGGGGAACGCTGGGTGGAAGAAAAGTTGTGGCTCCTCTCAGATTCCAGAACTTTCTGTCATCGAAATGAGAGGAAAAGGTGTTTTTTTGGTCAAATTTTGAGGTTTGTAAAGGATGCTGGGTAACAGAACCTGGTCAGAGCCCCACAAGTCACCCCATCTTGGATTCCCTTAGGTGTCTAGTTTTCAAAAATGCACTGGTTTGCTAGGTTTCCACAGGTGCCGGCTGAGCTAGAGGCCAAAATCCACAGGTAGGCAGTTTGTGAAAAACACACCTCTGTTTTCTGTGAAAAAATGTGATGTATCCACGTTGTGTTTTGGGCCATTTCCTTTTGTGGGCGCTAGGCCTACCCACATAAGTGAGGTACCATTTTTAACGGGAGACTTGGGGGAACGCTGGCTGGATGGAAATTTGTGGCTCATCTCAGATTCCAGAACTTTCTGTCACCGGAATGAGAGGAAAAAGTGTTTTTTTGGCCATATTTTGAGGTTTGCAAAAGGAATCTGGGTAACAGAACCTGGTCAGAGCCCCACAAGTCACCCCATCTTGGATTCCCCTAGGTGTCTAGTTTTCAAAAATGCGCTGGTTTGCTAGGTTTTCTCAGGTGCCGGCTGAGCTAGAGGCCAAAATCCACAGGTAGGCACTTTGTCAAAAACACCTCTGTTTTCTGTGAAAAAATGTGATGTGTCCACGTTGTGTTTTGGGCAATTTCCTTTAGTGGGCGCTAGGCCTACCTACACAAGTGGGGAACCATTTTTATTGGGAGACTTGGGGGAACGCTTTGTGGAAACAAATTAGTGGCTCCTCTCAGATTCCAGAACTTTCTGTCACCAAAATGAGAGGAAAAGGTGTTTTTGGGCCAAATTTTGAGGTTTGCAAAGGATTCTGGGTAACAGAACCTGGTCAGAGCCCCACAAGTCACCCATCTTGGATTCCCCTAGGTGTCTAGTTTTCAAAAATGCGCTGGTTTGCTAGGTTTCCCCAGGTGCCAGCTGAGCTCTAGGCCAAAGTCCACAGGTAGGCACTTTGTAAAAAACACCTCTGTTTTCTGTGAAAAAATGTGATGTGTCCATGTTGTGTTTAGGGACATTTCCTTTCGTGGGCTCTAGGCCTACCCACACAAGTGAGGTACCATTTTTATTGGGAGATTTGGGGGAACGCAGGGTAGAAGAAAAGTTGTGGCTCCTCTCAGATTCCAGAAGTTTCTGTCATCGAAATGAGAGGAAAAGGTGTTTTTTTGGTCAAATTTTGAGGTTTGTAAAGGATTCTGGGTAACAGAACCTGGTCAGAGCCCCACAAGTCACCCCATCTTGGATTCCCCTAGGTGTCTAGTTTTCAAAAATGCACTGGTTTGCTAGGTTTCCACAGGTGTCGGCTGAGCTAGAGGCCAAAATCCACAGGTAGGCACTTTGTGAAAAACACCTCTGTTTTCTGTGGAAAAAATGTGATGTTTCCACGTTGTGTTTTGGGCCATTTCCTTTCGTGGGCGCTAGGCCTACCCACACAAGTGAGGTACCATATTTAACGTTAGACTTGGGGGAACGCTGGCTGGATGGAAATTTGTGGCTCATCTCAGATTCCAGAACTTTCTGTCACCGAAATAAGAGGAAAAAGTGTTTTTTGGGCCAAATTTGGAGGTTTGCAAAGGATTCTGGGTAACAGAACCTGGTCAGAGCGCCACAAGTCACCCCATCTTGGATTCCCCTAGGTGTCTAGTTTTAAAAAATGTGCTGGTTTGCTAGGTTTCCCCAGGTGCCGGCTGAGCTCTAGGCCAAAATCCACAGGTAGGCACTTTGTAAAAAACACCTCTGTTTTCTGTGAAAAAATGTGATGTGTCCATGTTGTGTTTTGGGCCATTTCCTTTCGTTTGCTCTAGGCCTACCCACACAAGTGAGGTACCATTTTTATTGGGAGACTTGGGGGAACGCTGGGTGGAAGAAAAGTTGTGGCTCCTCTCAGATTCCAGAACTTTCTGTCATCGAAATGAGAGGAAAAGGTGTTTTTTTGGTCAAATTTTGAGGTTTGTAAAGGATGCTGGGTAACAGAACCTGGTCAGAGCCCCACAAGTCACCCCATCTTGGATTCCCTTAGGTGTCTAGTTTTCAAAAATGCACTGGTTTGCTAGGTTTCCACAGGTGCCGGCTGAGCTAGAGGCCAAAATCCACAGGTAGGCAGTTTGTGAAAAACACACCTCTGTTTTCTGTGAAAAAATGTGATGTGTCCACGTTGTGTTTTGGGCCATTTCCTTTCGTGGGCGCTAGGCCTACCCACATAAGTGAGGTACCATTTTTAACGGGAGACTTGGGGGAACGCTGGCTGGATGGAAATTTGTGGCTCATCTGAGATTCCAGAACTTTCTGTCACCGAAATGAGAGGAAAAAGTGTTTTTTTGGCCATATTTTGAGGTTTGCAAAAGGAATCTGGGTAACAGAACCTGGTCAGAGCCCCACAAGTCACCCCATCTTGGATTCCCCTAGGTGTCTAGTTTTCAAAAATGCGCTGGTTTGCTAGGTTTTCTCAGGTGCCGGCTGAGCTAGAGGCCAAAATCCACAGGTAGGCACTTTGTCAAAAACACCTCTGTTTTCTGTGAAAAAATGTGATGTGTCCACGTTGTGTTTTGGGCAATTTCCTTTAGTGGGCGCTAGGCCTACCTACACAAGTGGGGAACCATTTTTTTTGGGAGACTTGGGGGAACGCTTTTTGGAAACAAATTAGTGGCTCCTCTCAGATTCCAGAACTTTCTGTCACCAAAATGAGAGGAAAAGGTGTTTTTTGGCCAAATTTTGAGGTTTGCAAAGGATTCTGGGTAACAGAACCTGGTCAGAGCCCCACAAGTCACCCATCTTGGATTCCCCTAGGTGTCTAGTTTTCAAAAATGCGCTGGTTTGCTAGGTTTCCCCAGGTGCCAGCTGAGCTCTAGGCCAAAGTCCACAGGTAGGCACTTTGTAAAAAACACCTCTGTTTTCTGTGAAAAAATGTGATGTGTCCATGTTGTGTTTAGGGACATTTCCTTTCGTGGGCTCTAGGCCTACCCACACAAGTGAGGTACCATTTTTATTGGGAGATTTGGGGGAACGCAGGGTAGAAGAAAAGTTGTGGCTCCTCTCAGATTCCAGAAGTTTCTGTCATCGAAATGAGAGGAAAAGGTGTTTTTTTGGTCAAATTTTGAGGTTTGTAAAGGATTCTGGGTAACAGAACCTGGTCAGAGCCCCACAAGTCACCCCATCTTGGATTCCCCTAGGTGTCTAGTTTTCAAAAATGCACTGGTTTGCTAGGTTTCCACAGGTGTCAGCTGAGCTAGAGGCCAAAATCCACAGGTAGGCACTTTGTGAAAAACACCTCTGTTTTCTGTGGAAAAAATGTGATGTGTCCACGTTGTGTTTTGGGCCATTTCCTTTCGTGGGCGCTAGGCCTACCCACACAAGTGAGGTACCATATTTAACGTTAGACTTGGGGGAACGCTGGCTGGATGGAAATTTGTGGCTCATCTCAGATTCCAGAACTTTCTGTCACCGAAATGAGAGGAAAAAGTGTTTTTTGGGCCAAATTTGGAGGTTTGCAAAGGATTCTGGGTAACAGAACCTGGTCAGAGCCCCACAAGTCACCCCATCTTGGATTCCCCTAGGTGTCTAGTTTTAAAAAATGTGCTGGTTTGCTAGGTTTCCCCAGGTGCCGGCTGAGCTCTAGGCCAAAATCCACAGGTAGGCACTTTGTAAAAAACACCTCTGTTTTCTGTGAAAAAATGTGATGTGTCCATGTTGTGTTTTGGGCCATTTCCTTTCGTTTGCTCTAGGCCTACCCACACAAGTGAGGTACCATTTTTATTGGGAGACTTGGGGGAACGCTGGGTGGAAGACAAGTTGTGGCTCCTCTCAGATTCCAGAACTTTCTGTCATCGAAATGAGGGGAAAAGGTGTTTTTTTGGTCAAATTTTGAGGTTTGTAAAGGATGCTGGGTAACAGAACCTGGTCAGAGCCCCACAAGTCACCCCATCTTGGATTCCCTTAGGTGTCTAGTTTTCAAAAATGCACTGGTTTGCTAGGTTTCCACAGGTGCCGGCTGAGCTAGAGGCCAAAATCCACAGGTAGGCAGTTTGTGAAAAACACACCTCTGTTTTCTGTGAAAAAATGTGATGTATCCACGTTGTGTTTTGGGCCATTTCCTTTCGTGGGCGCTAGGCCTACCCACATAAGTGAGGTACCATTTTTAACGGGAGACTTGGGGGAACGCTGGCTGGATGGAAATTTGTGGCTCATCTCAGATTCCAGAACTTTCTGTCACCGAAATGAGAGGAAAAAGTGTTTTTTTGGCCATATTTTGAGGTTTGCAAAAGGAATCTGGGTAACAGAACCTGGTCAGAGCCCCACAAGTCACCCCATCTTGGATTCCCCTAGGTGTCTAGTTTTCAAAAATGCGCTGGTTTGCTAGGTTTTCTCAGGTGCCGGCTGAGCTAGAGGCCAAAATCCACAGGTAGGCACTTTGTCAAAAACACCTCTGTTTTCTGTGAAAAAATGTGATGTGTCCACGTTGTGTTTTGGGCAATTTCCTTTAGTGGGCGCTAGGCCTACCTACACAAGTGGGGAACCATTTTTATTGGGAGACTTGGGGGAACGCTTTGTGGAAAAAAATTAGTGGCTCCTCTCAGATTCCAGAACTTTCTGTCACCGAAATGAGAGGAAAAGGTGTTTTTTGGCCAAATTTTGAGGTTTGCAAAGGATTCTGGGTAACAGAACCTGGTCAGAGCCCCACAAGTCACCCATCTTGGATTCCCCTAGCTGTCTAGTTTTCAAAAATGCGCTGGTTTGCTAGGTTTCCCCAGGTGCCAGCTGAGCTCTAGGCCAAAGTCCACAGGTAGGCAATTTGTAAAAAACACCTCTGTTTTCTGTGGAAAAATGTGATGTGTCCATGTTGTGTTTAGGGCCATTTCCTTTTGTTTGCTCTAGGCCTACCCACACAAGTGAGGTACCATTTTTATTGGGAGACTTGGGGGAACGCTGGGTGGAAGAAAAGTTGTGGCTCCTCTCAGATTCCAGAACTTTCTGTCATCGAAATGAGAGGAAAAGGTGTTTTTTTGGTCAAATTTTGAGGTTTGTAAAGGATGCTGGGTAACAGAACCTGGTCAGAGCCCCACAAGTCACCCCATCTTGGATTCCCTTAGGTGTCTAGTTTTCAAAAATGCACTGGTTTGCTAGGTTTCCACAGGTGCCGGCTGAGCTAGAGGCCAAAATCCACAGGTAGGCAGTTTGTGAAAAACACACCTCTGTTTTCTGTGAAAAAATGTGATGTATCCACGTTGTGTTTTGGGACATTTCCTTTCGTGGGCGCTAGGCCTACCCACATAAGTGAGGTACCATTTTTAACGGGAGACTTGGGGGAACGCTGGCTGGATGGAAATTTGTGGCTCATCTCATATTCCAGAACTTTCTGTCACCGAAATGAGAGGAAAAAGTGTTTTTTTGGCCATATTTTGAGGTTTGCAAAAGGATTCTGGGTAACAGAACCTGGTCAGAGCCCCACAAGTCACCCCATCTTGGATTCCCCTAGGTGTCTAGTTTTAAAAAATGTGCTGGTTTGCTAGGTTTCCCCAGGTGCCGGCTGAGCTCTAGGCCAAAATCCACAGGTAGGCACTTTGTAAAAAACACCTCTGTTTTCTGTGAAAAAATGTGATGTGTCCATGTTGTGTTTTGGGCCATTTCCTTTCGTTTGCTCTAGGCCTACCCACACAAGTGAGGTACCATTTTTATTGGGAGACTTGGGGGAACGCTGGGTGGAAGAAAAGTTGTGGCTCCTCTCAGATTCCAGAACTTTCTGTCATCGAAATGAGAGGAAAAGGTGTTTTTTTGGTCAAATTTTGAGGTTTGTAAAGGATGCTGGGTAACAGAACCTGGTCAGAGCCCCACAAGTCACCCCATCTTGGATTCCCTTAGGTGTCTAGTTTTAAAAAATGCACTGGTTTGCTAGGTTTCCACAGGTGCCGGCTGAGCTAGAGGCCAAAATCCACAGGTAGGCAGTTTGTGAAAAACACACCTCTGTTTTCTGTGAAAAAATGTGATGTATCCACGTTGTGTTTTGGGCCATTTCCTTTCGTGGGCGCTAGGCCTACCCACATAAGTGAGGTACCATTTTTAACGGGAGACTTGGGGGAACGCTGGCTGGATGGAAATTTGTGGCTCATCTGAGATTCCAGAACTTTCTGTCACCGAAATGAGAGGAAAAAGTGTTTTTTTGGCCATATTTTGAGGTTTGCAAAAGGAATCTGGGTAACAGAACCTGGTCAGAGCCCCACAAGTCACCCCATCTTGGATTCCCCTAGGTGTCTAGTTTTCAAAAATGCGCTGGTTTGCTAGGTTTTCTCAGGTGCCGGCTGAGCTAGAGGCCAAAATCCACAGGTAGGCACTTTGTCAAAAACACCTCTGTTTTCTGTGAAAAAATGTGATGTGTCCACGTTGTGTTTTGGGCAATTTCCTTTAGTGGGCGCTAGGCCTACCTACACAAGTGGGGAACCATTTTTATTGGGAGACTTGGGGGAACGCTTTGTGGAAACAAATTAGTGGCTCCTCTCAGATTCCAGAACTTTCTGTCACCAAAATGAGAGGAAAAGGTGTTTTTGGGCCAAATTTTGAGGTTTGCAAAGGATTCTGGGTAACAGAACCTGGTCAGAGCCCCACAAGTCACCCATCTTGGATTCCCCTAGGTGTCTAGTTTTCAAAAATGCGCTGGTTTGCTAGGTTTCCCCAGGTGCCAGGTGAGCTCTAGGCCAAAGTCCACAGGTAGGCACTTTGTAAAAAACACCTCTGTTTTCTGTGAAAAAATGTGATGTGTCCATGTTGTGTTTAGGGACATTTCCTTTCGTGGGCTCTAGGCCTACCCACACAAGTGAGGTACCATTTTTATTGGGAGATTTGGGGGAACGCAGGGTAGAAGAAAAGTTGTGGCTCCTCTCAGATTCCAGAAGTTTCTGTCATCGAAATGAGAGGAAAAGGTGTTTTTTTGGTCAAATTTTGAGGTTTGTAAAGGATTCTGGGTAACAGAACCTGGTCAGAGCCCCACAAGTCACCCCATCTTGGATTCCCCTAGGTGTCTAGTTTTCAAAAATGCACTGGTTTGCTAGGTTTCCACAGGTGTCGGCTGAGCTAGAGGCCAAAATCCACAGGTAGGCACTTTGTGAAAAACACCTCTGTTTTCTGTGGAAAAAATGTGATGTGTCTACGTTGTGTTTTGGGCCATTTCCTTTCGTGGGCGCTAGGCCTACCCACACAAGTGAGGTACCATATTTAACGTTAGACTTGGGGGAACGCTGGCTGGATGGAAATTTGTGGCTCATCTCAGATTCCAGAACTTTCTGTAACCGAAATGAGAGGAAAAAGTGTTTTTTGGGCCAAATTTGGAGGTTTGCAAAGGATTCTGGGTAACAGAACCTGGTCAGAGCCCCACAAGTCACCCCATCTTGGATTCCCCTAGGTGTCTAGTTTTAAAAAATGTGCTGGTTTGCTAGGTTTCCCCAGGTGCCGGCTGAGCTCTAGGCCAAAATCCACAGGTAGGCACTTTGTAAAAAACACCTCTGTTTTCTGTGAAAAAATGTGATGTGTCCATGTTGTGTTTTGGGCCATTTCCTTTTGTTTGCTCTAGGCCTACCCACACAAGTGAGGTACCATTTTTATTGGGAGACTTGGGGGAACGCTGGGTGGAAGAAAAGTTGTGGCTCCTCTCAGATTCCAGAACTTTCTGTCATCGAAATGAGGGGAAAAGGTGTTTTTTTGGTCAAATTTTGAGGTTTGTAAAGGATGCTGGGTAACAGAACCTGGTCAGAGCCCCACAAGTCACCCCATCTTGGATTCCCTTAGGTGTCTAGTTTTCAAAAATGCACTGGTTTGCTAGGTTTCCACAGGTGCCGGCTGAGCTAGAGGCCAAAATCCACAGGTAGGCAGTTTGTGAAAAACACACCTCTGTTTTCTGTGAAAAAATGTGATGTATCCACGTTGTGTTTTGGGCCATTTCCTTTCGTGGGCGCTAGGCCTACCCACATAAGTGAGGTACCATTTTTAACGGGAGACTTGGGGGAACGCTGGCTGGATGGAAATTTGTGGCTCATCTCAGATTCCAGAACTTTCTGTCACCGAAATGAGAGGAAAAAGTGTTTTTTTGGCCATATTTTGAGGTTTGCAAAAGGAATCTGGGTAACAGAACCTGGTCAGAGCCCCACAAGTCACCCCATCTTGGATTCCCCTAGGTGTCTAGTTTTCAAAAATGCGCTGGTTTGCTAGGTTTTCTCAGGTGCCGGCTGAGCTAGAGGCCAAAATCCACAGGTAGGCACTTTGTCAAAAACACCTCTGTTTTCTGTGAAAAAATGTGATGTGTCCACGTTGTGTTTTGGGCAATTTCCTTTAGTGGGCGCTAGGCCTACCTACACAAGTGGGGAACCATTTTTATTGGGAGACTTGGGGGAACGCTTTGTGGAAAAAAATTAGTGGCTCCTCTCAGATTCCAGAACTTTCTGTCACCGAAATGAGAGGAAAAGGTGTTTTTTGGCCAAATTTTGAGGTTTGCAAAGGATTCTGGGTAACAGAACCTGGTCAGAGCCCCACAAGTCACCCATCTTGGATTCCCCTAGCTGTCTAGTTTTCAAAAATGCGCTGGTTTGCTAGGTTTCCCCAGGTGCCAGCTGAGCTCTAGGCCAAAGTCCACAGGTAGGCAATTTGTAAAAAACACCTCTGTTTTCTGTGAAAAAATGTGATGTGTCCATGTTGTGTTTAGGGCCATTTCCTTTTGTTTGCTCTAGGCCTACCCACACAAGTGAGGTACCATTTTTATTGGGAGACTTGGGGGAACGCTGGGTGGAAGAAAAGTTGTGGCTCCTCTCAGATTCCAGAACTTTCTGTCATCGAAATGAGAGGAAAAGGTGTTTTTTTGGTCAAATTTTGAGGTTTGTAAAGGATGCTGGGTAACAGAACCTGGTCAGAGCCCCACAAGTCACCCCATCTTGGATTCCCTTAGGTGTCTAGTTTTCAAAAATGCACTGGTTTGCTAGGTTTCCACAGGTGCCGGCTGAGCTAGAGGCCAAAATCCACAGGTAGGCAGTTTGTGAAAAACACACCTCTGTTTTCTGTGAAAAAATGTGATGTATCCACGTTGTGTTTTGGGCCATTTCCTTTCGTGGGCGCTAGGCCTACCCACATAAGTGAGGTACCATTTTTAACGGGAGACTTGGGGGAACGCTGGCTGGATGGAAATTTGTGGCTCATCTCAGATTCCAGAACTTTCTGTCACCGAAATGAGAGGAAAAAGTGTTTTTTTGGCCATATTTTGAGGTTTGCAAAAGGAATCTGGGTAACAGAACCTGGTCAGAGCCCCACAAGTCACCCCATCTTGGATTCCCCTAGGTGTCTAGTTTTCAAAAATGCGCTGGTTTGCTAGGTTTTCTCAGGTGCCGGCTGAGCTAGAGGCCAAAATCCACAGGTAGGCACTTTGTCAAAAACACCTCTGTTTTCTGTGAAAAAATGTGATGTGTCCACGTTGTGTTTTGGGCAATTTCCTTTAGTGGGCGCTAGGCCTACCTACACAAGTGGGGAACCATTTTTATTGGGAGACTTGGGGGAACGCTTTGTGGAAAAAAATTAGTGGCTCCTCTCAGATTCCAGAACTTTCTGTCACCGAAATGAGAGGAAAAGGTGTTTTTTGGCCAAATTTTGAGGTTTGCAAAGGATTCTGGGTAACAGAACTTGGTCAGAGCCCCACAAGTCACCCATCTTGGATTCCCCTAGGTGTCTAGTTTTCAAAAATGCGCTGGTTTGCTAGGTTTCCCCAGGTGCCAGCTGAGCTCTAGGCCAAAGTCCACAGGTAGGCACTTTGTAAAAAACACCTCTGTTTTCTGTGAAAAAATGTGATGTGTCCATGTTGTGTTTAGGGACATTTCCTTTCGTGGGCTCTAGGCCTACCCACATAAGTGAGGTACCATTTTTAACGGGAGACTTGGGGGAACGCTGGCTGGATGGAAATTTGTGGCTCATCTCAGATTCCAGAACTTTCTGTCACCGAAATGAGAGGAAAAAGTGTTTTTTTTGGCCATATTTTGAGGTTTGCAAAAGGAATCTGGGTAACAGAACCTGGTCAGAGCCCCACAAGTCACCCCATCTTGGATTCCCCTAGGTGTCTAGTTTTCAAAAATGTGCTGGTTTGCTAGGTTTCCCCAGGTGCCGGCTGAGCTAGAGGCCAAAATCCACAGGTAGGCACTTTGTAAAAAACACCTCTGTTTTCTGTGAAAAAATGTGATGTGTCCATGTTGTGTTTTGGGCCATTTCCTTTCATTGCTCTAGGCCTACCCACACAAGTGAGGTACCATTTTTATTGGGAGACTTGGGGGAACGCTGGGTGGAAGAAAAGTTGTGGCTCCTCTCAGATTCCAGAACTTTCTGTCATCGAAATGAGAGGAAAAGGTGTTTTTTTGGTCAAAGTTTGAGGTTTGTAAAGGATTCTGGGTAACAGAACCTGGTCAGAGCCCCACAAGTCATCCCATCTTGGATTCCCTTAGGTGTCTAGTTTTCGAAAATGCACTGGTTTGCTAGGTTTCCACAGGTGCCGGCTGAGCTAGAGGCCAAAATCCACAGGTAGGCAGTTTGTGAAAAACACACCTCTGTTTTCTGTGAAAAAATGTGATGTGTCCACGTTGTGTTTTGGGCCATTTCCTTTCGTGGGCTCTAGGCCTACCCACACAAGTGAGGTACCATTTTTAATGGGAGACTTGGGGGAACGCTGGGTGGAAGGAAATTTGTGGCTCCTCACAGATTCCAGAACTTTCTGTCACCGAAATGAGAGGAAAAAGTGTTTTATTCATCAAATTTTGAGGTGTGCAAAGGATTCTGGGTAACAGAACCTGGTCAGAGCCCCACAAGTCACCCCATCTTGGATTCCCCTAGGTGTCTAGTTTTCAAAAATGTGTGGGTTTGATAGGTTTCCACAGGTGCCGGCTGAGCGAGAGGCCAAAATCTACAGGTAGGCACTTGGTAAAAAACACCTCTGTTTTCTGTGAAAAAATATGATGTGTCCACGTTGTGTTTTGGGCCATTTCCTTTCATGGGCGCTAGCCCTACCCACACAAGTGAGGTACCATTTTTATTGGGAGACTTGGGGGAACGCTGGGTGGAAGAAAAGTTGTGGCTCCTCTCAGATTCCAGAACTTTCTGTCATTGAAATTAGAGGAAAAGGTGTTTGTTCGGTCAAAGTTTGAGGTTTGTAAAGGATTCTGCGTAACAGAACCTGGTCAGAGCCCCACAAGTCACCCCATCTTGGATTCCCCTAGGTGTCTAGTTTTCAAAAATGTGTGGGTTTGCTAGGTTTCCACAGGTGCCGGCTGAGCGAGAGGCCAAAATCTACAGGTAGGCACTTTGTAAAAAACACCTCTGTTTTCTGTGAAAAAATGTGATGTCTCCACGTTGGGTTTTGGGCCATTTCCTTTCCTGGGCGCTAGCCCTACCCACACAAGTGAGGTACCATTTTTATTGGGAGACTTGGGGGAACGCTGGGTGGAAGAAAAGTTGTGGCTCCTCTCAGATTCCAGAACTTTCTGTCATTGAAATTAGAGGAAAAGGTGTTTTTTTGGTCAAATTTTGAGGTTTGTAAAGGATTCTGCGTAACAGAACCTGGTCAGAGCCCCACAAGTCACCCCATCTTGGATTCCCCTAGGTGTCTAGTTTTCAAAAATGCACTGGTTTGCTAGGTTTGCACAGGTGCGGCTGAGCTAGAGGCCAAAATCCACAGGTAGGCACTTTGTGAAAAACACCTCTGTTTTCTGTGAAAAAATGTGATGTGTCCACGTTGTGTTTTGGGCCATTTCCTTTCATGGGCGCTAGGCCTACCCACACAAGTGAGGTACCATTTTTAACGGGAGACTTGAGGGAACGCTGGCTGGATGGAAATTTGTGGCTCATCTCAGATTCCTGAACTTTCTGTCACCGAAATGAGAGGAAAAACTGTTTTTTGGCCAAATTTTGAGGTTTGCAAAAGGATTCTGGGTAACACAACCTGGTCAGTGCCCCACAAGTCACCCCATCTTGGATTCCCCTACGTGTCTAGTTTTCAAAAATGTGCTGGTTTGCTAGGTTTCCTCAGGTGCCGGCTGAGCTAGAGGCCAAAATCCACAGGTAGGCACTTTGTAAGAAACACCTCTGTTTTCTGTGAAAAAATGTGATGTGTCCATGTTGTGTTTTGGGCCATTTCCTTTCGTCTGCGCTAGGCCTACCCACACAAGTGAGGTACCATTTTTATTGGGAGACTTTGGGGAACGCTGGGTGGAAGAAAAGTTGTGGCTCCTCTCAGATTCCAGAACGTTCTGTCATTGAAATTAGAGGAAAAGGTGTTTTTTTGGTCAAATTTTGTGGTTTGTAAAGGATTCTGGGTAACAGAACCTGGTCGGAGCCCCACAAGTCACCCCATCTTGGATTCCCCTAGCTGTCTAGTTTTCAAAAATGCACTGGTTTGCTCGATTTCCACACATGCCGGCTGAGCTAGAGGCCAAAATCCACAGGTAGGCACTTTGTGAAAAACACCTCTGTTTTCTGTGAAAAAATGTGATGTGTCCACGTTGTGTTTTGGGCTTTTTACTTTCGTAGGCGCTAGGCCTACCCACACAAGTGAGGTACCATTTTTAACGGTAGACTTGGGGGAACGCTGGCTGGATGGAAATTTGTGGCTCATCTCAGATTCCAGAACATTCTGTCACCGAAATGAGAGGAAAAGGTGTTTTTTTGGCCAAATTTTGAGGTTTGCAAAGGATTCTGGGTAACAGAACCCTGTCAGAGCCCCACAAGTCACCCCATCTTGGATTCCCCTAGGTGTCTAGTTTTCAAAAATGCGCTGGTTTGCTAGGTTTTCTCAGGTGCCGGCTGAGCTAGAGGCCAAAATCCACAGGTAGGCACTTTGTCAAAAACACCTCTGTTTTCTGTGAAAAAATGTGATGTGTCCACGTTGTGTTTTGGGCAATTTCCTTTAGTGGGCGCTAGGCCTACCTACACAAGTGGGGAACCATTTTTATTGGGAGAGTTGAGGGAACGCTTTGTGGAAAAAAATTAGTGGCTCCTCTCAGATTCCAGAACTTTCTGTCACCGAAATGAGAGGAAAAGGTGTTTTTTGGCCAAATTTTGAGGTTTGCAAAGGATTCTGGGTAACAGAACCTGGTCAGAGCCCCACAAGGCACCCCATCTTGGATTCCCCTAGGTGTCTAGTTTTCAAAAATGCGCTGGTTTGCTAGGTTTCCCCAGGTGCCAGCTGAGCTCTAGGCCAAAATCCACAGGTAGGCACTTTGTAAAAAACACCTCTGTTTTCTGTGAAAAAATGTGATGTGTCCATGTTGTGTTTAGGTACATTTCCTTTCGTGGGCTCTAGGCCTACCCACACAAGTGAGGTACCATTTTTATTGGGAGATTTGGGGGAACGCAGGGTAGAAGAAAAGTTGTGGCTCCTCTCAGATTCCAGAAGTTTCTGTCATCGAAATGAGAGGAAAAGGTGTTTTTTTGGTCAAATTTTGAGGTTTGTAAAGGATTCTGGGTAACAGAACCTGGCCAGAGCCCCACAAGTCACCCCATCTTGGTTTCCCTTAGGTGTCGAGTTTTAAAAAATGCATCGGTTTGCTAGGTTTGCTCAGGTGCCGGCAGAGCTAGAGGCCAAAATCCACAGGTAGGTACTTTGTGAAAAACACCTCTGTTTTCTGTGAAAAAATGTGATGTGTCCACGTTGTGTTTTGGGCCATTTCCTTTCCTGGGCGCTAGCCCTACCCACACAAGTGAGGTACCATTTTTATTGGGAGACTTGGGGGAACGCTGGGTGGAAGAAAAGTTGTGGCTCCTCTCAGATTCCAGAACTTTCTGTCATTGAAATTAGAGGAAAAGGTGTTTTTTTGGTCAAATTTTGAGGTTTGTAAAGGATTCTGCGTAACAGAACCTGGTCAGAGCCCCACAAGTCACCCCATCTTGGATTCCCCTAGGTGTCTAGTTTTCAAAAATGCACTGGTTTGCTAGGTTTGCACAGGTGCGGCTGAGCTAGAGGCCAAAATCCACAGGTAGGCACTTTGTGAAAAACACCTCTGTTTTCTGTGAAAAAATGTGATGTGTCTACGTTGTGTTTTGGGCCATTTCCTTTCATGGGCGCTAGGCCTACCCACACAAGTGAGGTACCATTTTTAACGGGAGACTTGAGGGAACGCTGGCTGGATGGAAATTTGTGGCTCATCTCAGATTCCAGAACTTTCTGTCACCGAAATGAGAGGAAAAACTGTTTTTTGGCCAAATTTTGAGGTTTGCAAAAGGATTCTGGGTAACACAACCTGGTCAGTGCCCCACAAGTCACCCCATCTTGGATTCCCCTACGTGTCTAGTTTTCAAAAATGTGCTGGTTTGCTAGGTTTCCTCAGGTGCCGGCTGAGCTAGAGGCCAAAATCCACAGGTAGGCACTTTGTAAGAAACTCCTCTGTTTTCTGTGAAAAAATGTGATGTGTCCATGTTGTGTTTTGGGCCATTTCCTTTCGTCTGCGCTAGGCCTACCCACACAAGTGAGGTACCATTTTTATTGGGAGACTTGGGGGAACGCTGGGTGGAAGAAAAGTTGTGGCTCCTCTCAGATTCCAGAACGTTCTGTCATTGAAATTAGAGGAAAAGGTGTTTTTTTGGTCAAATTTTGTGGTTTGTAAAGGATTCTGGGTAACAGAACCTGGTCGGAGCCCCACAAGTCACCCCATCTTGGATTCCCCTACCTGTCTAGTTTTCAAAAATGCACTGGTTTGCTCGATTTCCACACATGCCGGCTGAGCTAGAGGCCAAAATCCACAGGTAGGCACTTTGTGAAAAACACCTCTGTTTTCTGTGAAAAAATGTGATGTGTCCACGTTGTGTTTTGGGCTTTTTACTTTCGTAGGCGCTAGGCCTACCCACACAAGTGAGGTACCATTTTTAACGGTAGACTTGGGGGAACGCTGGCTGGATGGAAATTTGTGGCTCATCTCAGATTCCAGAACATTCTGTCACCGAAATGAGAGGAAAAGGTGTTTTTTTGGCCAAATTTTGAGGTTTGCAAAGGATTCTGGGTAACAGAACCCTGTCAGAGCCCCACAAGTCACCCCATCTTGGATTCCCCTAGGTGTCTAGTTTTCAAAAATGCGCTGGTTTGCTAGGTTTTCTCAGGTGCCGGCTGAGCTAGAGGCCAAAATCCACAGGAAGGCACTTTGTCAAAAACACCTCTGTTTTCTGTGAAAAAATGTGATGTGTCCACGTTGTGTTTTGGGCAATTTCCTTTAGTGGGCGCTAGGCCTACCTACACAAGTGGGGAACCATTTTTATTGGGAGAGTTGAGGGAACGCTTTGTGGAAAAAAATTAGTGGCTCCTCTCAGATTCCAGAACTTTCTGTCACCGAAATGAGAGGAAAAGGTGTTTTTTGGCCAAATTTTGAGGTTTGCAAAGGATTCTGGGTAACAGAACCTGGTCAGAGCCCCACAAGGCACCCCATCTTGGATTCCCCTAGGTGTCTAGTTTTCAAAAATGCGCTGGTTTGCTAGGTTTCCCCAGGTGCCAGCTGAGCTCTAGGCCAAAATCCACAGGTAGGCACTTTGTAAAAAACACCTCTGTTTTCTGTGAAAAAATGTGATGTGTCCATGTTGTGTTTAGGTACATTTCCTTTTGTGGGCTCTAGGCCTACCCACACAAGTGAGGTACCATTTTTATTGGGAGATTTGGGGGAACGCAGGGTAGAAGAAAAGTTGTGGCTCCTCTCAGATTCCAGAAGTTTCTGTCATCGAAATGAGAGGAAAAGGTGTTTTTTTGGTCAAATTTTGAGGTTTGTAAAGGATTCTGGGTAACAGAACCTGGCCAGAGCCCCACAAGTCACCCCATCTTGGTTTCCCTTAGGTGTCGAGTTTTAAAAAATGCATCGGTTTGCTAGGTTTGCTCAGGTGCCGGCAGAGCTAGAGGCCAAAATCCACAGGTAGGTACTTTGTGAAAAACACCTCTGTTTTCTGTGAAAAAATGTGATGTGTCCACGTTGTGTTTTGGGCCATTTCCTGTCGTGGGAGCTAGGCCTACCCACACAAGTGAGGTACCATTTTTAACGGGAGACTTGGGGGAACGCTGGCTGGATGGAAAATTGTGGCTCATCTCAGATTCCAGAACTTTCTGTCACCGAAATGAGAGGAAAAAGTGTTTTTTTGGCCAAATTTTGAGGTTTGCAAAGGATTCTGGGTAACAGAACCCTGTCAGAGCCCCACAAGTCACCCCATCTTGGATTCCCCTAGGTGTCTAGTTTTCAAAAATGCGCTGGTTTGCTAGGTTTTCTCAGGTGCCGGCTGAGCTAGAGGCCAAAATCCACAGGCAGGCACTTTGTCAAAAACACCTCTGTTTTCTGTGAAAAAATGTGATGTGTCCACGTTGTGTTTTGGGCAATTTCCTTTAGTGGGTGCTAGGCCTACCTACACAAGTGGGGAACCATTTTTATTGGGAGACTTGGGGGAACGCTTTGTGGAAAAAAATTAGTGGCTCCTCTCAGATTCCAGAACTTTCTGTCACCGAAGTGAGAGGAAAAGGTGTTTTTTGGCCAAATTTTGAGGTTTGCAAAGGATTCTGGGTAACAGAACCTGGTCAGAGCCCCACAAGGCACCCCATCTTGGATTCCCCTAGGTGTCTAGTTTTCAAAAATGCGCTGGTTTGCTAGGTTTCCCCAGGTGCCAGCTGAGCTCTAGGCCAAAATCCACAGGTAGGCACTTTGTAAAAAACACCTCTGTTTTCTGTGAAAAAATGTGATGTGTCCATGTTGTGTTTAGGGACATTTCCTTTCGTGGGCTCTAGGCCTACCCACACAAGTGGGGTACCATTTTTATTGGGAGGTTTGGGGGAACGCAGGGTAGAAGAAAAGTTGTGGCTCCTCTCAGATTCCAGAAGTTTCTGTCATCGAAATGAGAGGAAAAGGTGTTTTTTTGGTCAAATTTTGAGGTTTGTAAAGGATTCTGGGTAACAGAACCTGGTCAGAGCCCCACAAGTCACTCCATCTTGGATTCCCTTAGGTGTCTAGTATTCAACAATGCACTGGTTTGCTAGGTTTCCACAGGTGCCGGCTGAGCTATAGGCCAAAATCCACTAGTAGGCACTTTGTAAAAAACACCTCTGTTTTCTGTGAAAAAATGTGATGTGTCCACGTTGTGTTTTGGGCCATTTCCTTTTGTGGGCGCTAGGCCTACCCATACAATTGAGGTACCATTTTTAACAGGAGACTTGGGGGAACACTGGCTGGATGGAAATTTGTGGCTCCTCACAGATTCCAGAACTTTCTGTGACCGAAATGAGAGGAAAAAGTGTTTTTTTGGCCAAATTTTGAGGTTTGCAAAGGATTCTGGGTAACAGAACCCTGTCAGAGCCCCACAATTCACCCCATCTTGGATTCCCCTAGGTGTCTAGTTTTAAAAAATGCGCTGGTTTGCTAGGTTTCCCCAAGTGCCGGCTGAGCTAGAGGCCAAAATCCAAAGGTAGGCACTTTGTAAAAAACACCTCTGTTTTCTGTGAAAAAATGTGATGTGTCCACGTTGTGTTTTGGTCCATTTCCTTTCGTGGGCTCTAGGCCTACCCACACAAGTGAGTTACCATTTTTATCGGGAGACTTGGGGGAACGCTGGGTGGAAGGAAATTTGTGGCTCCTCACAGATTCCACCACTTTCTGTCACCGTAATGAGAGGAATAAGTGTTTTATTGGTAAAATTTTGAGGTTTGCTAAGGATTCTTGGTAACAGAACCTGGTCAGAGCCCCACAAGTCACCCCATCTTGGATTCCCTTAGGTGTCTAGTTTTCAAAAATGCACTGGTTTGCTAGGTTTCCACAGGTGCCGGCTGAGCTAGAGGCCAAAATCCACTAGTAGGCACTTTGTGAAAAACACCTCTGTTTTCTGTGAAAAAATGTGATGTGTCCACGTTGTGTTTTGGGCCATTTCCTTTCGTGGGCGCTACGCCTACCCACACAAGTGAGGTACCATTTTTAACGGGAGACTTGAGGGAACACTGGCTGGATGGAAATTTGTGGCTCATCTCAGATTTCAGAACTTTCTGTCACCGAAATGAGAGGAAAAAGTGTTTTTTTGGCCACATTTTGAGGTTTGCAAAGGATTCTGGGTAACAGAACCCTGTCAGAGCCCCACAAGTCACCCCATCTTGGATTCCCCTAGGTGTCTAGTTTTCAAAAATGCGCTGGTTTGCTAGGTTTCCCCAAGTGCCGGCTGAGCTAGAGGTCAAAATCCACAGGTAGGCACTTTGTAAAAAACACCTCTGTTTTCTGTGAAAAAATGTGATGTGTCCACGTTGTGTTTTGGGCCATTTCCTTTCGTCTGCGCTAGGCCTACCCACACAAGTGAGGTACCATTTTTATTGGGAGACTTGGGGGAACGCTCGGTGGAAGAAAAGTTGTGGCTCCTCTCAGATTCCAGAACTTTCTGTCATTGAAATTAGAGGAAAAGGTGTTTTTTTGGTCAAATTTTGTGGTTTGTAAAGGATTCTGGGTAACAGAACCTGGTCGGAGCCCCACAAGTCACCCCATCTTGGATTCCCCTAGGTGTCTAGTTTTCAAAAATGCACTGGTTTGCTCGATTTCCACACGTGCCGGCTGAGCTAGAGGCCAAAATCCACAGGTAGGCACTTTGTGAAAAACACCTCTGTTTTCTGTGAAAAAATGTGATGTGTCCACGTTGTGTTTTGGGCTTTTTACTTTCGTAGGCGCTAGGCCTACCCACACAAGTGAGGTACCATTTTTAACGGTAGACTTGGGGGAACGCTGGCTGGATGGAAATTTGTGGCTCATCTCAGATTCCAGAACTTTCTGTCACCGAAATGAGAGGAAAAGGTGTTTTTTTTGGCCAAATGTTGAGGTTTGCAAAGGATTCTGGGTAACAGAACCCTGTCAGAGCCCCACAAGTCACCCCATCTTGGATTCCCCTAGGTGTCTAGTTTTCAAAAATGCGCTGGTTTGCTAGGTTTTCTCAGGTGCCGGCTGAGCTAGAGGCCAAAATCCACAGGTAGGCACTTTGTCAAAAACACCTCTGTTTTCTGTGAAAAAATGTGATGTGTCCACGTTGTGTTTTGGGCAATTTCCTTTAGTGGGCGCTAGGCCTACCTACACAAGTGGGGAACCATTTTTATTGGGAGACTTGGGGGAACGCTTTGTGGAAAAAAATTAGTGGGTCCTCTCAGATTCCAGAACGTTCTGTCACCGAAATGAGAGGAAAAGGTGTTTTTTTGGTCAAATTTTGAGGTTTGTAAAGGATTCTGGGTAACAGAACCTGGTCAGAGCCCCACAAGTCACCCCATCTTGGATTCCCTTAGGTGTCTAGTTTTAAAAAATGCACTGGTTTGCTAGGTTTCCACAAGTGCCGGCTGAGCTAGAGGCCAAAATCCACTAGTAGACACTTTGTGAAAAACACCTCTGTTTTCTGTGAAAAAATGTGATGTGTCCAGGTTGTGTTTTGGGCCATTTCCTTTTGTGGGGGCTAGGCCTATCCATACAATTGAGGTACCATTTTTAACGGGAGACTTGGGGGAACACTGGCTGGATGGGAATGTGTGGCTCCTCACAGATTCCAGAACTTTCTGTGACCGAAATGAGAGGAAAAAATGTTTTTTTGGCCAAATTTTGAGGTTTGCAAAGGATTCTGGGTAACAGAACCCTGTCAGAGCCCCACAATTCACCCCATCTTGGATTCCCCTAGGTGTCTAGTTTTCAAAAATGCGCTGGTTTGCTAGGTTTCCCCAAGTGCAGGCTGAGCTAGAGGCCAAAATCCAAAGGTAGGCACTTTGTAAAAAACACCTCTGTTTTCTGTGAAAAAATGTGATGTGTCCACGTTGTGTTTTGAGCCATTTCCTTTCGTGGGCTCTAGGCCTACCCACACAAGTGAGTTACCATTTTTATCGGGAGACTTGGGGGAACGCTGGGTGGAAGGAAATTTGTGGCTCCTCACAGATTCCACCACTTTCTGTCACCGTAATGAGAGGAAAAAGTGTTTTATTGGTCAAATTTTGAGGTTTGCAAAGGATTCTTGGTAACAGAACCTGGTCAGAGCCCCACAAGTCACCCCATCTTGGATTCCCCTAGGTGTCTAGTTTTAAAAAATGTGTGTGTTTGCTAGGTTTCCTCTGGTGCTGGTTGAGCGAGAGGCCAAAATCTACAAGTAGGCACTTTGTAAAAAACACCTCTGTTTTCTGTGAAAAAATGTGATGTGTCCACGTTGTGTTTTGGGATATTTCCTTTTGTGGGCGCTAGGCCTACGCACACAAGTGAGGTACCATTTTTATTGGGAGACTTGGGGGAACGCTGGGTGGAAGGAAATTTGTGGCTCCTCACAGATTCCAACACTTTCTGTCACCGTAATGAGAGGAAAAAGTGTTTTATTGGTCAAATTTTGAGGTTTGCAAAGGATTCTTGGTAACAGAACCTGGTCAGAGCCCCACAAGTCACCCCATCTTGGATTCCCTTAGGTGTCTAGTTTTAAAAAATGCACTGGTTTGCTAGGTTTCCACAGGTGCCGGCTGAGCTAGAGGCCAAAATCCACAGGTAGGCACTTTGTGAAAAACACCTCTGTTTTCTGTGAAAAAATGTGATGTGTCCACGTTGTGTTTTGGGCCATTTCCTTTCGTGGGCGCTAGGCCTACCCACACAAGTGAGGTACCATTTTTAACGGGAGACTTGAGGGAACACTGGCTGGATGGAAATTTGTGGCTCATCTCAGATTTCAGAACTTTCTGTCACCGAAATGAGAGGAAAAAGTGTTTTTTTGGCCAAATTTTGAGGTTTGCAAAGGATTCTGGGTAACAGAACCCTGTCAGAGCCCCACAAGTCACCCCATCTTGGATTCCCCTAGGTGTCTAGTTTTCAAAAATGCGCTGATTTGCTAGGTTTCCCCAGGTGCCGGCTGAGCTAGAGGCCAAAATCCACAGGTAGGCACTTTGTAAAAAACACCTCTGTTTTCTGTGAAAAAATGTGATGTGTCCACGTTGTGTTTTGGGCCATTTCCTTTCGTGGGCTCTAGGCCTACCCACACAAGTGAGATACCATTTTTATCGGGAGACTTGGGGGAACGCTGGGTGGAAGGAAATTTGTGGCTCCTCACAGATTCCACCACTTTCTGTCACCGTAATGAGAGGAAAAAGTGTTTTATTGGTAAAATTTTGAGGTTTGCAAAGGATTCTTGGTAACAGAACCTGGTCAGAGCCCCACAAGTCACCCCATCTTGGATTCCCCTATGTGTCTAGTTTTAAAAAATATGTGTGTTTTCTAGGTTTCCTCTGGTGCTGGCTGAGCGAGAGGCCAAAATCTACAAGTAGGCACTTTGTAAAAAACACCTCTGTTTTCTGTGAAAAAATGTGATGTGTCCACGTTGTGTTTTGGGATATTTCCTTTCGTGGGCGCTAGGCCTACGCACACAAATGAGGTACCATTTTTATTGGGAGACTTGGGGGAACGCTGGGTGGAAGAAAAGTTGTGGCTCCTCTCAGATTCCAGAACTTTCTGTCATTAAAATTAGAGGAAAAGGTGTTTTTTTGGTCAAATTTTGTGGTTTGTAAAGGATTCTGGATAACAGAACCTGGTCAGAGCCGCACAAGTCACCCCATCTTGCATTCCCCTAGGTGTCTAGTTTTCAAAAATGCACTGGTTTGCTAGATTTCCACAGGTGCCGGCTGAGCTAGAGGCCAAAATCCACAGGTAGGCACTTTGTGAAAAACACCTCTGTTTTCTGTGAAAAAATGTGATGTGTCCACGTTGTGTTTTGGGCCATTTACTTTCGTGGGCGCTAGGCCTATCCACACAAGTGAGGTACCATTTTTAACAGTAGACTTGGGGGAACGCTGGCTGGATGGAAATTTGTGGCTCATCTCTGATTCCAGAACTTTCTGTCACCGAAATGAGAGGAAAAAGTGTTTTTTTGGCCAAATTTTGAGGTTTGCAAAGGATTCTGGGTAACAGAACCTGGTCAGAGCCCCGCAAGTCACCCTATCTTGGATTCCCCTAGGTGTCTAGTTTTCAAAAATGGACTGGTTTGCTAGGTTTCCCCAGGTGCCAGTTGAGCACTAGGCCAAAATGCCACAGGTAGGCACTTTGTAAAAAACACCTCTGTTTTCTGTGAAAAAATGTGATGTGTCCATGTTGTGTTTTGGGCCATTTCCTTTCGTTTGCTCTAGGCCTACCCACACAAGTGAGGTACCATTTTCATTGAGAGACTTGGAGGAACGCTGGGTGGAAGAAAAGTTGTGGCTCCTCTCAGATTCCAGAACTTTCTGTCATCGAAATGAGAGGGAAAGGTGTTTTTTTGGTCAAATTTTGAGGTTTGTAAAGGATTCTGGGTAACAGAACCTGGTCAGAGCCCCACAAGTCACCCCATCTTGGATTCCCTTAGGTGTCTAGTTTTCAAAAATGCACTGGTTTGCTAGGTTTCCACAGGTGCCGGCTGAGCTAGAGGCCAAAATCTACAGGTAGGCACTTTGTAAAAAACACTTTTGTTTTCTGTGAAAAAATGTGATGTGTCCAGGTTGTGTTTTGGGCCATTTCCTTTCGTGGGCGCTAGGCCTACCCACACAAGTGAGGTACCATTTTTATTGGGAGACTTGGGGGAAAGCTGGGTGGAAGAAAAGTTGTGGCTCCTCTCAGATTCCAGAACTTTCTGTCATTGAAATGAGAGGAAAAGGTGTTTTTTTATTCAGATTTTGAGGTTTGTAAAGGATTCTGGGTAACAGACCCTGGTCAGAGCCCCACAAGTCACCCCATCTTGGATTCCCCTAGGTGTCTAGTTTTCAAAAATGCACTGGTTTGCTTGGTTTCTACAGGTGCCAGCTGAGCTAGAGGCCAAAATCCACAGGTAGGCACTTTGTAAAAAACACCTCTGTTTTCAGTGAAAAAATGTGATGTGTCCATGTTGTGTTTTGGGCCATTTCCTTTCGTGGGCTCTAGGCCTACCCACACAAGTGAGGTACCATTTTTATTGGGAGACTTGGGGGAACGCTGGGTGGAAGAAAAGTTGTGGCTCCTCTCAGATTCCAGAACTTTCTGTCATCGAAATGAGAGGGAAAGGTGTTTTTTTGGTCAAATTTTGAGGTTTGTAAAGGATTCTGGGTAACAGAACTTGGTCAGAGCCCCACAAATCACCCCATCTTGGATTCCCCTAGATGTCTAGTTTTCAAAAATGTGTGGGTTAGCTATGTTCCTCAGGTGCCAGCTGAGCGAGAGGCCAAAATCTACAAGTAGACACTTTGTAAAAAACACCTCTGTTTTCTGTGAAAAAATGTGATGTGTCAACGTTGTGTTTTGGGCCATTTCCTTTCATGGGCGCTAGGCCTACCCACACAAGTGAGGTACCATTTTTATTGGGAGACTTGGGGGAACGCTGGGTGGAAGAAAAGTTGTGGCTCCTCACAGATTCCAGATCTTTCTGTTACCGAAATGAGAGGAAAAAGTGTTTTATTGGTCAAATTTTGATGTTTGCAAAGGATTCTGGGTAACAGAACCTGGTCAGAGCCCCACAAGTCACCCCATCTTGGATTCCCCTAGGTGTCTAGTTTTCTAAAATGTGTGGGTTTGCTAGGTTTCCTCATGTGCCGGCTGAGCTAGAGGCCAAAATCTACAGGCAGGCACTTTGTAAAAAACACCTCTGTTTTCTGTGAAAAAATGTGATGTGTCTACGTTGTGTTTTGGGCCATTTCCTTTCGTGGGCGCTAGGCCTACCCACACAAGTGAGGTACCATTTTTATTGGGAGACTTGGGGGAAAGCTGGGTGGAAGAAAAGTTGTGGCTCCTCTCAGATTCCAGAACTTTCTGTCATTGAAATGAGAGGAAAAGGTGTTTTTTTAGTCAGATTTTGAGGTTTGTAAAGGATTCTGGGTAACAGAACCTCGTCAGAGCCCCACAATTCACCCCATCTTGGATTCCCATAGGTGTCTAGTTTTAAAAAATGCACTGGTTTGCTTGGTTTCTACAGGTGCCGGCTGAGCTAGAGGCCAAAATCCACAGGTAGGCACTTTGTGAAAAACACCTCTGTTTTCTGTGAAAAAATGTGATGTGTCCACGTTGTGTTTTGGGCCATTTCCTTTCGTGGTCGCTAGGCCTACCCACACAAGTGAGGTACCATTTTTAACATTAGACTTGGGGGAACGCTGGCTGGATGGAAATTTGTGGCTCATCTCAGATTCCAGAACTTTCTGTCACCGAAATGAGAGGAAAAAGTGTTTTTTTGGCCAAATTTGGAGGTTTGCAAAGGATTCTGGGTAACAGAACCTGGTCAGAGCCCCACAAGTCACCCCATCTTGGATTCCCCTAGGTGTCTAGTTTTCAAAAATGCGCTGGTTTGCTAGGTTTCCCCAGGTGCCAGTTGAGCTCTAGGCCAAAATCCACAGGTAGGCACTTTGTAAAAAACACCTCTGTTTTCTGTGAAAAAATGTGATGTGTCCATGTTGTGTTTTGGGCCATTTCCTTTTGTTTGCTCTAGGCCTACCCACACAAGTGAGGTATAATTTTTATTGGGAGACTTGGGGGAACGCTGGGTGGAAGAAAAGTTGTGGCTCCTCTCAGATTCCAGAACTTTCTGTCATTGAAATGAGAGGAAAAGGTATTTTTTTGGTCAAATTATGAGGTTTGTAAAGGATTCTGGGTAACAGAACCTGGTCAGAGCCCCAAAAGTCACCCCATCTTGGATTCCCTTAGGTGTCTAGTTCTCAAAAATGCACTGGTTTGCTAGGTTTCCACAGGTGCCAGTTGAGTACTAGGCCAAAAGCCACAGGTAGGCACTTTGTAAAAAACACCTCTGTTTTCTGTGAAAAAATGTGATGTGTCCATGTTGTGTTTTGGGCCATTTCCTTTCGTTTGCTCTAGGCCTACCCACACAAGTGAGGTATCATTTTTATTGGGAGACTTGGAGGAACGCTGGGTGGAAGAAAAGTTGTGGATCCTCTCAGATTCCAGAACTTTCTGTCATCAAAATGAGAGGGAAAGGTGTTTGTTTGGTCAAATTTTGAGGTTTGTAAAGGATTCTGGGTAACAGAACTTGGTCAGAGCCCCACAAGTCACCCCATCTTGGATTCCCTTACGTGTCTAGTTTTCAAAAATGCACTGGTTTGCTAGGTTTCTACAGGTGCCGGTTGAGCTGGAGGCCAAAATCCACTAGTAGGCACTTTGTGAAAAACACCTCTGTTTTCAGTGAAAAAATGTGATGTGCCCACGTTGTGTTTTGGGCCATTTCCTTTTGTGGGCGCTAGGCCTACCCACACAATTGAGGTACCATTTGTAACGGAAGACTTGGGGGAACACTGGCTGGATGGAAATTTGTGGCTCCTCACAGATTCCAGAACTTTCTGTGACCGAAATGAGAGGAAAAAGTATTTTATAGGTCAAATCTTTAGGTTTGCAAAGGATTCTGGGTAGCAGAACCTGGTCAGAGCCCCACAAGTCACCCCATCTTGGATTCCCCTAGGTGTCTAGTTTTCAAAAATGTGTGGGTTTGCTAGATTCCTCAGGTGCCAGCTGAGCGAGAGGCCAAAATCTACAAGTAGACACTTTGTAAAAAACACCTCTGTTTTCTGTGAAAAAATGTGATGTGTCCACGTTGTGTTTTGGGCCATTTCCTTTCATGGGCGGTAGGCCTACCCACACAAGTGAGGTACCATTTTTATTGGGAGACTTGGGGGAACGCTGGGTGGAAGAAAAGTTATGGCTCCTCACTGATTCCAGAACTTTCTGTCATCGAAATGAGAGGGAAAGGTGTTTTTTTGGTCAAATTTTGAGGTTTGTAAAGGATTCTGGGTAACAGAACCTGGTCAGAGCCCCACAAGTCACCCCATCTTGGATTCCCTTAGGTGTCTAGTTTTCAAAAATGCACTGGTTTGCTAGGTTTCCACAGGTGCCGGCTGAGCTAGAGGCCAAAATCTACAGGTAGGCACTTTGTAAAAAACACTTTTGTTTTCCGTGAAAAAATGTGATGTGTCCAGGTTGTGTTTTGGGCCATTTCCTTTCGTGGGCGCTAGGCCTACCCACACAAGTGAGGTACCATTTTTATTGGGAGACTTGGGGGAAAGCTGGGTGGAAGAAAAGTTGTGGCTCCTCTCAGATTTCAGAACTTTCTGTCATTGAAATGAGAGGAAAAGGTGTTTTTTTATTCAGATTTTGAGGTTTGTAAAGGATTCTGGGTAACAGACCCTGGTCAGAGCCCCACAAGTCACCCCATCTTGGATTCCCCTAGGTGTCTAGTTTTCAAAAATGCACTGGTTTGCTTGGTTTCTACAGGTGCCAGCTGAGCTAGAGGCCAAAATCCACAGGTAGGCACTTTGTAAAAAACACTTTTGTTTTCTGTGAAAAAATGTGATGTGTCCAGGTTGTGTTTTGGGCCATTTCCTTTCGTGGGCGCTAGGCCTACCCACACAAGTGAGGTACCATTTTTATTGGGAGACTTGGGGGAAAGCTGGGTGGAAGAAAAGTTGTGGCTCCTCTCAGATTCCAGAACTTTCTGTCATTGAAATGAGAGGAAAAGGTGTTTTTTTATTCAGATTTTTAGGTTTGTAAAGGATTCTGGGTAACAGACCCTGGTCAGAGCCCCACAAGTCACCCCATCTTGGATTCCCCTAGGTGTCTACTTTTCAAAAATGCACTGGTTTGCTTGGTTTCTACAGGTGCCAGCTGAGCGAGAGGCCAAAATCCACAGGTAGGCACTTTGTAAAAAACACCTCTGTTTTCTGTGAAAAAATGTGATGTGTCCATGTTGTGTTTTGGGCCATTTCCTTTCGTTTGCTCTAGGCCTACCCACACAAGTGAGGTACCATTTTTATTGGGAGACTTGGGGGAACGCTGGGTGGAAGAAAAGTTGTGGCTCCTCTCAGATTCCAGAACTTTCTGTCATTGAAATGAGAGGAAAAGGTGTTTTTTTATTCAGATTTTGAGGTTTGTAAAGGATTCTGGGTAACAGACCCTGGTCAGAGCCCCACAAGTCACCCCATCTTGGATTCCCCTAGGTGTCTAGTTTTCAAAAATGCACTGGTTTGCTTGGTTTCTACAGGTGCCAGCTGAGCTAGAGGCCAAAATCCACAGGTAGGCACTTTGTAAAAAACACCTCTGTTTTCTGTGAAAAAATGTGATGTGTCCATGTTGTGTTTTGGGCCATTTCCTTTCGTTTGCTCTAGGCCTACCCACACAAGTGAGGTACCATTTTTATTGGGAGACTTGGGGGAACGCTGGGTGGAAGAAAAGTTGTGGCTCCTCTCAGATTCCAGAACTTTCTGTCATCGAAATGAGAGGGAAAGGTGTTTTTTTGGTCAAATTTTGAGGTTTGTAAAGGATTCTGGGTAACAGAACTTGGTCAGAGCCCCACAAATCACCCCATCTTGGATTCCCCTAGGTGTCTAGTTTTCAAAAATGTGTGGGTTAGCTAGGTTCCTCAGGTGCCAGCTGAGCGAGAGGCCAAAATCTACAAGTAGACACTTTGTAAAAAACACCTCTGTTTTCTGTGAAAAAATGTGATGTGTCAACGTTGTGTTTTGGGCCATTTCCTCCTTTCATGGGCGCTAGGCCTACCCACACAAGTGAGGTACCATTTTTATTGGGAGACTTGGGGGAACGCTGGGTGGAAGAAAAGTTGTGGCTCCTCACAGATTCCAGATCTTTCTGTTACCGAAATGAGAGGAAAAAGTGTTTTATTGGTCAAATTTTGATGTTTGCAAAGGATTCTGGGTAACAGAACCTGGTCAGAGCCCCACAAGTCACCCCATCTTGGATTCCCCTAGGTGTCTAGTTTTCAAAAATGTGTGGGTTTGCTAGGTTTCCTCAGGTGCCGGCTGAGCTAGAGGCCAAAATCTACAGGCAGGCACTTTGTAAAAAACACCTCTGTTTTCTGTGAAAAAATGTGATGTGTCTACGTTGTGTTTTGGGCCATTTCCTTTCGTGGGCGCTAGGCCTACCCACACAAGTGAGGTACCATTTTTATTGGGAGACTTGGGGGAAAGCTGGGTGGAAGAAAAGTTGTGGCTCCTCTCAGATTCCAGAACTTTCTGTCATTGAAATGAGAGGAAAAGGTGTTTTTTTAGTCAGATTTTGAGGTTTGTAAAGGATTCTGGGTAACAGAACCTCGTCAGAGCCCCACAAGTCACCCCATCTTGGATTCCCATAGGTGTCTAGTTTTAAAAAATGCACTGGTTTGCTTGGTTTCTACAGGTGCCGGCTGAGCTAGAGGCCAAAATCCACAGGTAGGCACTTTGTGAAAAACACCTCTGTTTTCTGTGAAAAAATGTGATGTGTCCACGTTGTGTTTTGGGCCATTTCCTTTCGTGGTCGCTAGGCCTACCCACACAAGTGAGGTACCATTTTTAACATTAGACTTGGGGGAACGCTGGCTGGATGGAAATTTGTGGCTCATCTCAGATTCCAGAACTTTCTGTCACCGAAATGAGAGGAAAAAGTGTTTTTTTGGCCAAATTTGGAGGTTTGCAAAGGATTCTGGGTAACAGAACCTGGTCAGAGCCCCACAAGTCACCCCATCTTGGATTCCCCTAGGTGTCTAGTTTTCAAAAATGCGCTGGTTTGCTAGGTTTCCCCAGGTGCCAGTTGAGCTCTAGGCCAAAATCCACAGGTAGGCACTTTGTAAAAAACACCTCTGTTTTCTGTGAAAAAATGTGATGTGTCCATGTTGTGTTTTGGGCCATTTCCTTTTGTTTGCTCTAGGCCTACCCACACAAGTGAGGTATCATTTTTATTGGGAGACTTGGGGGAACGCTGGGTGGAAGAAAAGTTGTGGCTCCTCTCAGATTCCAGAACTTTCTGTCATTGAAATGAGAGGAAAAAGTATTTTTTTGGTCAAATTATGAGGTTTGTAAAGGATTCTGGGTAACAGAACCTGGTCAGAGCCCCACAAGTCACCCCATCTTGGATTCCCTTAGGTGTCTAGTTCTCAAAAATGCACTGGTTTGCTAGGTTTCCACAGGTGCCAGTTGAGTACTAGGCCAAAAGCCACAGGTAGGCACTTTGTAAAAAACACCTCTGTTTTCTGTGAAAAAATGTGATGTGTCCATGTTGTGTTTTGGGCCATTTCCTTTCGTTTGCTCTAGGCCTACCCACACAAGTGAGGTATCATTTTTATTGGGAGACTTGGAGGAACGCTGGGTGGAAGAAAAGTTGTGGATCCTCTCAGATTCCAGAACTTTCTGTCATCAAAATGAGAGGGAAAGGTGTTTGTTTGGTCAAATTTTGAGGTTTGTAAAGGATTCTGGGTAACAGAACTTGGTCAGAGCCCCACAAGTCACCCCATCTTGGATTCCCTTACGTGTCTAGTTTTAAAAAATGCACTGGTTTGCTAGGTTTCTACAGGTGCCGGTTGAGCTAGAGGCCAAAATCCACTAGTAGGCACTTTGTGAAAAACACCTCTGTTTTCAGTGAAAAAATGTGATGTGCCCACGTTGTGTTTTGGGCCATTTCCTTTTGTGGGCGCTAGACCTACCCACACAATTGAGGTACCATTTGTAACGGAAGACTTGGGGGAACACTGGCTGGATGGAAATTTGTGGCTCCTCACAGATTCCAGAACTTTCTGTGACCGAAATGAGAGGAAAAAGTATTTTATAGGTCAAATCTTTAGGTTTGCAAAGGATTCTGGGTAGCAGAACCTGGTCAGAGCCCCACAAGTCACCCCATCTTGGATTCCCCTAGGTGTCTAGTTTTCAAAAATGTGTGGGTTTGCTAGGTTCCTCAGGTGCCAGCTGAGCGAGAGGCCAAAATCTACAAGTAGACACTTTGTAAAAAACACCTCTGTTTTCTGTGAAAAAATGTGATGTGTCCACGTTGTGTTTTAGGCCATTTCCTTTCATGGGCGGTAGGCCTACCCACACAAGTGAGGTACCATTTTTATTGGGAGACTTGGGGGAACGCTGGGTGGAAGAAAAGTTATGGCTCCTCACAGATTCCAGAACTTTCTGTTACCGAAATGAGAGGAAAAAGTGTTTTATTGGTCAAATTTTGAGGTTTGCAAAGGATTCTGGGTAACAGAACCTGGTCAGAGCCCCACAAGTCACCCCAACTTGGATTCCCCTAGGTGTCTAGTTTTCAAAAATGTGTAGGTTTGTTAGGTTTCCTGAGGTGCCAGCTGAGCTAGAGGCCAAAATCTATAGGTAGGCACTTTGTAAAAAACACCTCTGTTTTCTGTGAAAAAATGTGATGTGTCCACGTTGTGTTTTGGGCCATTTCCTTTCGTGGGCGCTAGGCCTACCCACACAAGTGAGGTACCATTTTTATTGGGAGACTTGGGGGAAAGCTGGGTGGAAGAAAAGTTGTGGCTCCTCTCAGATTCCAGAACTTTCTGTCATTGAAATGAGAGGAAATGGTGTTTTTTTAATCAGATTTTGAGGTTTGTAAAGGATTCTGGGTAACAGAACCTGGTCAGAGCCCCACAAGTCACCCCATCTTGGATTCCCCTAGGTGTCTAGTTTTCAAAAATGCACTGGTTTGCTTGGTTTCTACAGTTGCCGGTTGAGCTAGAGGCCAAAATCCACAGGTAGGCACTTTGTGAAAAACACCTCTGTTTTCTGTGAAAAAATGTGATGTGTCCACGTTGTGTTTTGGGCCATTTCCTTTCGTGGTCGCTAGGCCTACCCACACAAGTGAGGTACCATTTTTAACGGTAGACTTGGGGGAACGCTGGCTGCATGGAAATTTGTGGCTCCTCACAGATTCCAGAACTTTATGTCACCGAAATGAGAGGAAAAAGTGTTTTATTGGTCAAATTTTGAGGTTTGCAAAGGATTCTGGGAAACAGAACCCGGTCAGAGCCCCACAAGTCACCCCATCTTGGATTCCCCTAGGTGTCTAGTTTTCAAAAATGTGTGGGTTTGCTAGGTTTCCTCAGGTGCCGACTTAGCGAGAGGCCAAAATCTACAGGTAGACACTTTGTAAAAAACACCTCCGTTTTCTGTGAAAAAATGTGATGTGTCCACGTTGTGTGTTGGGACATTTCCTTTTGTGGGCGCAAGGCCTACCCACACAAGTGAGGTACCATTTTTAATGGGAGACGTGGGGGAACGCTGGCTGGAAGGAAATTTGTGGCTCCTCTCAGATTCCAGAATTTTCTGTCACCGAAATGAGAGGAAAAGGATTCTGGGTAACAGAACCTGGTCAGAGCCCCACAAGTCACCCCATCTTGGATTCCCCTAGGTGTCTAGTTTTCAAAAATGCACTGGTTTGCTAGGTTTCCACAGCTAGAGGCCAAAATCCACAGGTAGGCACTTTGTGAAAAACACCTCTGTTTTCTGTGAAAAAATGTGATGTGTCCATGTTGTGTTTTGGGCCATTTCCTTTCGTGGGCGCAAGGCCTACCCACACAAGTGAGGTACCATTTTTAACGGGAGACGTGGGGGAACGCTGGCTGGAAGGAAATTTGTGGCTCCTCTCAGATTCCAGAACTTTCTGTCACCGAAATGAGAGGAAAAGGTGTTTTTTTGGTCAAATTCTGAGGTTTGCAAAGGATTCTAGGTAACAGAACCTGGTCAGAGCCCCACAAGTCACCCCATCTTGGATTCCCCTAGGTGTCTAGTTTTCAAAAATGCGCTGGTTTTCTAGTTTTCCACAGGTGCCGACTGAGCTAGAGGCCAAAATCCACAGGTAGGCACTTTGCAAAAAACACCTCTGTTTTCTGTGAAAAAATGTGATGTTTCCACGTTGTGTTTTGAGCCATTTCCTTTCGTGGGCACTAGGCCTACACTCACAAGTGAGGTACCATTTTTATCGGGAGACTTGGGGGAACACAGAATAGCAAAACAAGTGTTATTGCCCTTTGTCTTTCTCTACATTTTTTCCTTCCAAATGGAAGGCAGTGTGGAAAAAAGACGTCTATTTGAGAAATGCCCTGTAATTCACATGCTAGTATGGGCATCCCAGAATTCAGAGATGTGAAAATAAGCACTGGTTCTCAACACCTTATCTTGTGGCCATTTTGGAAATACAAAGGTTTTCTTGATACCTATTTTTCACTTTTTATATTTCAGCAAATGAATTGCTGTACATCTGGTATAGAATAAAAACCGATTGCAAGGTGCAGCTCATTTATTGGCTCTGGGTACCTAGAGTTCTTGATGAACCTACAAGCCCTATACATCCCCGCAACCAGAAGAGTCCAGCTGACGTAACGTTATATTGCTTTCAAAAATCTGACATCGCAGGAAAAAGTTACAGAGTAAAACGTGGAGAAAAATGGCAGTTTTTTTCACCTCAATTTCAATATTTTTTTATTTCACCTGTTATTTTCTGTAGGAAACACTTGTAGGATCTACACAAATGACCCCTTGCTGAATTCAGAATTTCGTCTACTTTTCAGAACTGTTTAGCTTTCTGGGATCAGCCTTGGTTTCTCACCCATTTTGGTCACTAACTGGAAGGAGGCTGAAAGCACAAAAAATAGTAAAAATGGGGTATGTCCCAGTAAAATGTCAAAATTGTATTGAAAAATTGTGTTTTCCAATTCAAGTCTGCCTGTTCCTGAAAGTTCGGAAGATGGTGATCTTGCCACCGCAAACCCTTTGTTGATGCCATTTTCAGGGGAAAAAAACACGAGCTGCCTTCTTCAGCCCTTGTTTCCCATTTAAAAAAAAAAAAAAAAAATCACTGGTTTTTGGCTAATTTCTTGGTCTCCTTCAGGGAAACCCACAAAGTCTGGGTACCTCTAGAATCCCTAGGATGTTGGAAAAGATGGATGCAAATTTGGCGTGGGTAGCTTATGTGAACAAAAAGTTATGAGGGCCTAAGCGCAAACTGCCCCGAATAGCCAAAAAAAGGCTCGGCACAGGAGGGGGAAAAGGCCTGGCAGCGAAGGGGTTAAAATGCATACTCTCTACTAATTTTAAAACTCATAATTTAATTCATTTTATAATTATTCATAATATGTTATGCAGTTCTCTTTGACCTTTGGTAATAAAATACTACATTTGTAAATAATTTTATGTGTTATGTAAGTTACTTTTTTGTGTGAAATGCGTTACATCACATACAGAACACAAAGTTAAAATATCAGTTAATATGTTGATTACATAAACTTTCATTTGAGCGTAAAGAAAGCTGTGTTGTTATCATATAACCTAAATTACAATATGTAGTTTTAGTTGCATAAAAAATATTTGTTTTAATTAATGAAAAATGGTACAATAACATGAAGAGGAAAACACACATATATTGAAGAACATACTGCAGAAGTTTGTATATCAGCAGTGTTGTGCATTGTGGACAGGAAACTCATCATCAACAGAGTATGAGAAGTAAATGCTAATGTATGAGTGCATGCAGATATAGATCCTGGGTTATGTGCTGCTAAATGTAACACATTTGTTAACAACTTGACCTCTTCACCTACCCTGGTAGGCACTTGGAGAACTAGCCTGCCACTTGCCTGTGGCCTCCAGTTCTTGCTTGTTTCAGCTTGATCCAGTTGCCGCCACTTTACCAAGTGACACCACCGCTGCCCACGTTTTCCCACCCAGGTTTTCTTGCCCAGGTTTTCTTACTCACCATTCTTCCCTCCAACAGAAGCCCCACCCTTTTCAGTACCTACTTAATGCAGGCCACAGTGTGACCACACTAGTAGGCACCTGGTCACCTAGGCGGCCACTTGCCTGTGGCCTCCAGTTCCCACCTGTTCCAGCCTGATCCAGATGCCGCCATTTGACCAAGTGACACCACCACAGCCTGGGTTTTTCCACCTAGGTTTTCTCACCCATGTTTTCCCATGCACTATTCTTCCTGGAAACAAAAGCCCCACACACTTCAGGATTTGCTTAAAGCATTCCGCTGTGCACTAAACACAAGCCTGTCTGCACCCGTCTGCATCTGGACTGTGCCAGGGCCAGGAACCCTGGCCCCACAACCATCCAATGCAACATCACAACTACAACTGCAGCCACCACTGGAGCCAACAGACACTGCCACTACTTCCCGCTCTCCTCAGCAACCTCAATAACACACTTGGGCACACACACTGCACTTCTCAGGAAGTCCCAGGTCACTGCGGCCTTACTGGCCCGCAACGGCCCTAGAACACCTTTCTGCGTGCAAATGACACTTCTGTCTTTTTGCCCCATGATGCTTTACTCTTGGATCATCATGCTCTGCGGCTGACCGTGCATTATGTTGCATTTCACATATACATGATTTTAGTGCTGTATAATAGTTTACATACCTGAGTGGATAGTGGGAACTTGTATGCCAGGTCCTGAGTAGGGAGTTTCCTTGGCACTCATTTGGGGGTCAGACACCACTTGCTTCAGTTAATATGATAGGGAGCTTCCGTAGTACTGATTTGAGGGTCACCAATGTTGCTGGTGCCAGTAATTACGTTAGCTTGACTTGTTGCTTCGGTGCTTGTGCACGCATAGTTGTTTTTGCCAATCTATTGCCATCAAAAGCCTTACTCATAAATGTGCCACGCCCCGGGGAGCTTGTTTGGAGGTGACACACTGTCCTGCACGGACAATGCATGTGACCCGACGCCATGCAAGGGGATGTAACCCCAGCGGCCATCTTGGATGCCAATCTATTTACAGGAAGGCTCAAGAACCTTTCACCCTTCACACTGGAGAATTCCTAGGGCAAAGACTCCCAATGCCTGTGCATTGTGTGGATAACAATATTACTTTTCACTTTCAAGTGTAGAGTGAGTGTTACTTTATGATTACTGAAGGCAACGTTGTTTCCAGTCTCCTCTCTGTATGCTGAGAGTGCCGACTTTCAATATAACTAAGTTTCTTAATTCATACCCAGAACTGATTTCAGGATAGTTCATGTGTATGACGGAATATACAGCGTTTTGTGGAAGCCCACTGCCTCGAGCTCCAGGGGTTTTAGTTACTTGTCTAATTTTACAAGTGGCCTTTTTTCTTGGTGATGTAACTGGACCTTGCAGCTCATTAAAGAGGATCAAGTGGGAGCCTCCCTACATTCTGAGGAGGCCCTCAAGTAAGTACTTCTACATTGAACTTTCTTACCTCCAAGGTATTCGGGAGGTGGGTCACTTGACGATCACGGTGGTCAGCTCCATCTGTACAAGAGTTTATTGTGTTAGTTTATTGTTTTAGTCATTTGTTTTAGTTAGTTATTTTAGTTTGTTATTTGTTCCCAGACCCCTTTGCCCTTGGCTCATTCCAGTCCCATGGCATGCAACTTCTGGTGGTGGCAGCGTGGGTATGAGAGAAAGTTGGTTCATGCTGCTTCCGCAACAGGTCAACCAAATTATTGTGGTTTAGCAAGCCGGACACTGCTGCTCAACCCCCAGCATCATAGTGGGGCCTTTCTCCTGCACCTATTGCTATTTCACCTGAAGCACCTCAGATGCTGACACCCCTACTGTCACAGTGTCCTTTCCTCGGGATCTGCACGTTGCTGGACAAAAGGCCCACCTCCCGGCGTCACCAACTCTGAAAGCTATTATAGCACAGAGTTATGATGGAGCCAGTTGGAAGAAGTGAATTAGGGTAGGGAACTGAGGGAGAGAGATCTGAAAAGAAAAGGTTAGAACAAATATGCACATACTCATTCATAGCAGTATAACTCATCAATAGACTCTTGACTAAAGGCGTCTCCGTGATATCAGATTGAGACCCCTTTTGAAGTGAGGGCAGAGCCCCTTCTTTGAATCATGGAACAAGAACAAACCACAACCTCAGAACCAAGAGATGGCAAGAGCTTTGGACTATGGTCATACTCTGAATATCAATCCAGTAACAACTATGCATTCATAACATAAACCTTTGATCATAGCCTAGAAAATCTTAAAGAATTAAATATGCTTTTCACATATTATGCTTTCCAAAAAACAATGAAAACTATAATTTGCTTATCTCCAAAAATGCTTTCACATTCACAACTATAGGCCGGAAAGTTTTACTCATTGAATTTGAAGCGCTTTGTTCCTTATGCCAGATAGCGCTTTCATTTGTTTCATCTAAAGCGCTACGCTCGTTATGCTAAGGGGCGCCTTACTCATGTGGCATGAATCTCATTGATTGTTGTGCCAAGGGCTTTTTACGCATGTGGACTGAAGAGCTTTGATTGCTGTGCCAAGGGCGCTTTCCTAATGTGGACTGAAGCGCTTTGATTGCCGTACCAAGGATGCTTTACTCATGTGGACTGAAGCGCTTTGATTGCTGTGCCAAGGGCGCTTTACTCATGTGGACTGAAGCGATTTGATTGCCGTGCCAAGGGCGCTTTGCTCATGCGGACTGAAGCGCTTTGATTGCCGTGCCAAGGGCGCTTTGCTCATGCGGACTGAAGCACTTTGATTGCTGTGCCAAGAGCGCTTTACTCATGTGGACTGAAGCGCTTTGAATGCCGTGCCAAAGGCGCTTTATATGTGTGTCCTGAAGCGCTTTGCTTGTTGTGCTAGGGGCGCTTTCTTTCTGTGCTCCGAAGCGCTTTAATCGTCGCGCCAAAGCTGCTTTACTTTGAAAATTTAAAATGCTTTGCTCGTTGTGCTAAGAGGAGCTTTACCTTTTGGAAGTAACAACTCCCTTCAAGATTGGGCTCATCAAGACCTTACCGCTACGAGTACGACCTACTCGTATCTGAATTCACTACGGAAACAAGGCTACTCCGATTTGCCATCCATCTGCCATGCAGGAAATCTGCTCTTCTTCAGAGGAACCCCCATGAGGTCTGACTGCATTGAAGTCTTCAAAATAGTGAGCAACGTGCTTGGGTGTGGATGGGCTTTATAGGACTGCCACACCCCGAGATGGCTGCTGCCTCTAAAAACATGGGAATTGTAGTCCCTTCATAGAATAGCACTAAGTGCATCTCGTCCACCAATGTCCTGAACCTGCAGCTACATGAGCTTTACCACAGGGCAGATGACGCTGATGACCACTTTTGGAACAAGAGGGGATGACAAGTGGTGCCCATAAAGCACCACAAATCCGCGCAGCGGAGTTTTGGGCGGGACCTGGACCGTGGACGGCCTTATTCCTGACACCTACCTCCAATCAACCACACACCAACTGTCCACCATGCTCCTCAATGTTCGATCCTTCAGGAAACACCCCACCAAAAACTGGGAGCTCCTCAAAAACACATATGACCGTCTCGTCCTGACAGAAACATGGCTCAACCCAGCCTCCAACCTGGACAACGCCACAGCCATCCGGCTGGCCCACATAATCATACACCAGAAATTAACCCTCAAACCAGATGGAGGACTTGCAAATCAACTACAAAAATATGATTCATTGTACCATCTCCACAGACTCAGACACAAACCTCATGGAACACCTTCTATTGTAAATATGAACGACCTATAATGCCGCCCTGAAGAGACCGTCACCTACCATCCTCTGGGACACCGAGCAGGAATCTGCAACCACATTTTAGACTTCATAGCTCCCCTCTCCGTCATGTCAACCAACTACATCCTCCTGTCAGACCTCAATTTCTACCTGGAAGACACCACAGATCCCAAATTTACTGCTTTCCTCGGCAGTCACAGCAACCCAGGACTCACTCAGTTCATCCGGGGACCTAACCACACAGCCTGACCCTATTTCCTCCTCCAACAATAGGATCACCACCTCCCACATAACCCTACTCACATTTTCTGACCATTACGTCATAGATTTCAAGATAACCGGCCACCAAGTCACTCCACCAGAAAAACCCAAAGAACCATCAAGACTTGGGCAAAATATCTGAAGAAAGCTGGTCCAAGGCTCTACAGGAACACCCCCTAAGTGCACCGGGAACCTCAATGTTGACACCAAGCTCTTCAATAAATCGCTCAGTGACTGTGCCAACCACAAAGCTTCCACTAGAACCAAGACCTCCAAAATACTATCCCATCAGGTACCTCCTTAGACCTATGCCCCTACTTAAAATACAACCTTGGATAAACCGTTCTCTCCCCTGTGCTCACCACTATCATCAACCCATCCATAAAAACAGCCACCTTCCTATCTTACTGGAAAAATGCAGAAGTCAACATCCTATTGAAGAAACCAGTAGCGGACCCCAATACCCTAAGAAGCTACATAACCATCTCGTTCCTGCCTTTTCCAATTAAAGTCATGGAGAAAGCCATCAAGATACAACTCGCAGACCACAGAAAACTCCATCAACTCCTAGACAGCTCTAATTCTGGCTTTTGCACCAACCACAGCACAGAAGTAGCCCTCATTGAGGCCACTGATAACATAAGAAGCATCTTCTACAGAGGAGAAACAGCTACACTCATCCTCCTCAACATCTCCACGGCTTTTAATGCAGTTTCCACACAACTCACTCATCAGAAAACTTTAGCACTTATATCTTCCTTCCTCACAGTCATAACTCAATGAGTTAGACTTCCCCCCTACACCTAAGAACCCAAAAAACTCATCTGTGGACTTGGTCAAGGATCGCCACTCAGTCCAACACTCTTCAACATCCACAGCATCAACACAGTATCATATGCCGATGACACAGCTCATCCTTTCGCTTAGTGAGTCAACCAGATCTGCCAAAGCAAACATAACCAACTGCATGAGCAGCGTCACTGCTTGGATGAAAAACAACTGCCTCCAGCTCAACACAGACAAAACTGAAGTCCTTATCTTTGGCCACAACCACAACCTCTCGGACACCCTCCAAATATGGTGCCCCAGCCCACCCCTGTGGACCATCCCAATGGCCTCGGATCATCTTGGACACCAAACTCTCCATGAGCATACAGATCAATGTTGTTGCCTCATCATGCTTTCACATCCTATGAATGCTACAAAAGGTTTTCAAATGGATCCCACTTAACACCAGATGAACAGTCACTCAGGTTTTTATCATAAGTAGACTTGACTACAGTAATACCCTCTACTTTGGAATCCCAGCCCATGTTCTGCGCTGACTTCAAATCACCCAGAATGCCGCCGCCAGACTCATCCTGAACATCCTGCAAAATAACCACATCTCTCCACACCTCAACAATGTCCACTGGCTCCCAATCCAGGTCCAAGCTACTCATTCACACCTACAATGCTCTTCACAACACTGGTTAATTGTACCTCAATTACTGCCTCACCTTTTACTAGCTCACCAGACACCTTTGATCTGTGTCCCAGGCAAGAGCACACCTCCCTCACATCAAAAAGACCAGAAGCAGAGGACGTTCCTTCTCAAATCACCGCAGCGAAGTCCTGGAACGACCTTCCGCAACACCTTAGAACCTACCCCCACTCTCATGGACTTCTGAAGGAAACTCAAGACATGGCTCTTTCAGATGAAATCAGCCTGATCTCCTCCTCACTCCTCAGGCCTGCAGCTACTCAGCACCTGTATAGCCTCAAGGGTGATTAGCTGCACTCTACAAATCCACATAACAGAATGCCACCTCCTCTTTTAGTATCCCTTTCAACTATCTCCAAAATACACCTAAAATATTAGTATCCATGGAGCAATTAAGGGATCCAAAGCCATACATGAAAAGGTGGAAATATCACAAAGTACACATGAGTTTTCCCTTGTGGCCAATAGTAATATGGAGACACCTATATATTTCAAGTGATAAAAACTCATTTGTCACTCCTAAAATGAGTTAGGAAATCTCTTGGTATTAAAGGCCATGTGTATGTAATAGTTGCTGTTTCATTGTCAACATTAAGGATCTTTTGAGATCACAAGGAGAATCAAATTATACTCTTAGAGTCAAAGATTATTCATTTTAGATATTTTGAGAGACTTTCAGCTTTAATTTGCATTTTGGTGGACAAACTACTCCACAACAGTTGGCTGACAGTCTCTCAGTCCGTCCACCCTCTTATGATTTGGGCGAACAGCCATGTTCCACCAACAGAACTCAGAGCTACCACTGGCGCAGTGATGGGAACCATTGACAAATGGCCCGTCGGCTATTGAGCCATGAGTCGATAGATGTCGGTTCATGTGTTCCATTAAGGAAGAATGTTATGACATCATTTTTGTATGATTGGGACCTCCCAAAAGATCCTGGCAATCACAAACAGGGAAATATAGACATGGATGTTCCCACACATCCACCCTTGGGCTTTGGCACATTCTCAGATCTACCATCATTGGTAGACCTTGAAATGTTTCAAAAACCTATGCCTCCCCAGGCGAGGTGTAATGAGTATAAATATTTTTATTTTTCCTTGAAACACCCTTTTTCTAGGTGTGCTGCATTCTGCAGCACACATAGAGGATGAATATGCCTCAGGGTGTTGTTTTTGTGCAGGAAAGTGTCCCTTCCTGCACAAAAACAATCCTGTTTACAATGCAGACACCCTTCCACCATGGTGAAAGGGACATGCGTTGGTGCTAGGCAGCACATTGTGCGCCAGTGCTAGGAAAAGTAAGGAAGGCACCATACAATGTTTAGTACAGCACATTCCTGCCATTTCCCTATTACGCAGAGCACCAAGGTGATTTGCTGTGCTGGGTGATATGATGATAAATATGACCTATAAGTTCCTGGGCAGACCACATCGCACTTAACATCTTACACCATCAACAAAGGAAACTTATAGTCCTTACTCACTCTGTCATTTCTCACTCTAAACACTCAAAGGTACTTTGTGCAGGCTATTCATCCACATTCCCACGTGCCCCTTTTTGACTTCCACTAACAATACACTTGCACTTCTCCTAAATATCTATAGTTTCTATTCTACACTCTATTACCCATTATAAATCATAGCTATATATATTTATGGACTCTTCACCTCAACTCACAAATGGTCAAAACCTAAATAAACATCAAAAAGACACAGACCTTGAGTAGCAATGGGATGTTTGTGACTGTCATGGAATTATAACCTAATTATTCTTTGACAAACTCCACCACATCTTATCAGACCCATAATCTTGCATTACGTTTTACTGTATAAACTAAGTGATGCAGGAGTGTAGATTGAAGTAGGTTTTGCTCTAGACATAACTGGGTTTGGTGTTTTGGCCAAATAAGAACAAAAGTCACAGCATCCTAATGTACCAGCAAAATATTTACAGCTCAAAATCTGCAGAAAGAACTATTCAATATTGTTCATAGCCTTTCTAATACAGACAGACATAATCAGAATCTGATACATTCACATTAAAATCGCAATTTTTATTGAAAATTAAGACAGTCAAGAATGCATACCTGATTGTCCTACTGGGGATTGTGACTGATTCCTCCCTCCATCATAGATCCTTTAACTAACATGTTATGTGTGTCTTTGAGGGCAGATATAGTTCCTGATTACTTTAAGAAAAGCTACTGTATTCCCATTATTACAAAAGCTTGGTGATAATCATAAAATTCTAGAAAACGTTTGTCCTGTTTCTTTATTGCACTACAGCGCTATAGCACTACAGCACTAAAAGTTTGGAACCTCATGTGCATAGAAGTGAGCTCTCATCCCTCTGACTCCAAATATTTAGATTTGTATCCAGCAGGGTTTGGACCAGGACATAACACAGAGACAGTGATCATATCAGTCATAGATAATTTGAGAGGGTGTCTGGATGATGGCCAAATCCCAGCTTTGGTTTTGCTGGATTTACCTGCAGCTTTTGGTAGGTCGGCCCAAGAGTGAATGGATTGACTGCGAGCAGCAGAATTTATAGGAAGCATTTTTAAATGGCTTGTTTTTTGGAGAAAAGGACACATGCTGTCTAACTAACCCCACGTAGGGCATCACAAATAAAGATAGGGTATGGGGGTCTTTCTGCCCTTCCACCCATCTTTTTAATATTACATTCAGGTCCTAAGAAAAGAATTGTCAAGAAGATGCTGCCAAAATTTCAAGTACACTGTTGACTGTCAGACATCAGCATGAGATCATTTTAGAAGTATAGGTCCTCATTATGACATTGGCGGTAAGTACCGCTTACCGCCATGCTGACTGCCGCCAACATATCGCCGCTGCCGCGGATCACCGCTACCCATATTATGACACACACATAGCAATCTGTCACTATACAGCCACACACACAAGTCTGCCAGCCCATACATCAGTGATAAACTGGCTTTATCCAAACCCACACCGTTACACCAACAGAACTACGCCTACAACATTAACACCCACGAATCACCACGGCGGACATTCAATGGCAGTAAACCATTGGCACTACATACCGCAGTGCTCAAAATACACACACACATAAAAAAATACAACACATTGGACAATTCAAACTACACACACCTGAGACACATACACACACCACACACCCACAACACTATAAAACACACACCCCCACTATCCACAATCCTTTACGACTACAAACAAGTGCCACAAGAGAGATAGCAAGACCACAGACAAGACCACAACCACACACCACAATCACCTATACAATATCCACACACCTTACATCACACACCCCAACACATCACCCCACACACCCTCACCCACACCACTCACACTACATCCATGGCACCACAACGACAGCCCAGATTCTCTGAGGAGGAGCTGAGGGTCATGGTGGAGGAAATCATCCGGGTTGAGCCACAGCTATTCGGATCACATGTGCAGCAGACATCTATTGCTGGAAGATGGAGCTATGGCAGAGAATCGTGGACAGGGTCAACGCCGTAGGACAGTGCCCCAGAACAAGGGATGACATCATGAAGAGTTGGAACGACCTACGGAGGAAGGTGTGTTCCATAGCAGCAAGACACCAAATAGCTGTACAGAGGACTAGCGGTGGACCCCTACCTCCTCCTCCACAACTAACAACATGGGAGGAGCAAGTCTTCGCAATCATGCACCCTGAGGGCCTGGCAGGAGTAGGAGGAGAACTGGACTCTGGTAAGTCAAATCTCTATTACTATCACCCCCCTACCTGCATGCCATCACAAACACCTACCCTTACCCTCACTCCCATCACTCCACCATCATCTACACACCCCACCATCACAACCCACCTCTCCCAATACCAAGCCCTGCATGCAACACCAATGCATGAACCGCCATCATGGACCCGCATGGACACCTATCACTAAAGCATGCACACCAGAGGGAAACAGCAAGCCCAGCAAATAACTACTCACACAAGGCAAAGCTGCCAGGGCAATAACAACCTTAGAGGGCAACACACCCATGCACAAGATGTCACACACATTAACAAATAACACTGCATTTACATCCCCACAGGTCCCCTACCAAATGTCACCGGAGAGGAGATGCCAGCAACATCCAGTCCCCCCACAGAAGAGGCCCACAGTGATGACAGCAGCTCTGGAAGCCTGGATCTGGATGAACATCCTGGCCCATCAGGGATCTCCGGACAGTCGGTTACCCAGGCACAGTCCCATACGACCACAGAGCCTCCCCCCTCAGGAAACACCACCACAATACCCAATCAATGGACCCATACCTCAGTCCCCAGGATATGTCAATCAGCATTATGTCCACCACTACAGGGACCCCAGGCCACCCCACAAACACAGGGCGATCAGGGACATGGGGTCAGTGGCAGTGGGTACACAGTTCAGGGGACAGAGGCACAGGACAACAGGGAAGCTGGGAGGACTGCTGTGCGACAGGGGGAGGACAGGCCCAGGAAGCCGACTCTCCAGGGGGCACTCACCAAGATCCTGGGAGCATACCACGTTCCCAGGAGATGGTGGGCCAGATACTGGACTAGTTGCAGGAGAACCAGCGGCTGCAGGAGGGACAGTACCTGGGGATCAGGGAGGACTTGAAGTCCATTCACACCACCCTGGTCTCCATTGCAGGGGTGCTGGCAGACATGGCCAACACTATGAGGGAGGCAGTGGCACACCACCGGGCCCCTACCACTAGCCAAACTGATGAACAGCCCTCCACCTCCGCTGCCGCTAGTGGACAGGAGGCCCCGCCACAGGACCAACAGGCCACCAGCACCCCTCCCCCTGCAGATCGAGAACCACCCCACAAACAGTCCCTGCGATCCAGGCCGAAGCCAGAGACTATTGCCAAGACCCCCACCGGGAAATAAGACTTTCCTGATTGTCTCCCTTGTGTCCCACCATGTCACCCTGTCCACTTTGAACTGCCATTGCTCCACTTCCAATGCCCCCTTGGACAATGCACCTGTGAACCACATAGCCTGGACCCTATGCTGGACTTTCCTCCACCATCAACCCACCCCATTGCACATCCCCCTCTACTTATTAGCACTTAAATAAACACCATTTGAAAAATAATACAAGTATGGAGTCTGTCGAATGACTGAACTACGTATTAATTTAACAAGTATAAACACTGCAATACAAATGTAAAGTAATGTAGACATATGAATGACCTGTAGTTGGCTGCAGTCAACATACCAGGAGCGATAGTGGGGCACAAATATCTGCAAATAGAGATGCCAAAGGGTAGAGTGAGTGCCCATAGAAGTGGGAAAATCATCCTGCCAGTGACAATGCCAAACACAAAACAGTCATTTAAATTTGAAGTTACACTGTCTTACCTATGCGTCATTGGAAGTATTGTCAGATTATTGTACTTCTGTTGTCCTCATCCTCATCCTCTGCCTCCTGATCTTCACTGTCCACAGGGTCCACTGCTGCCACACGGCCATCTCCAACCTCATCCTCCTGCAGAAAAGGCACCTGGTGACGCACGGCAAGGTTGTGCAACATACAGCATGCAATGATGATCTGGCAGACCTTCTTGGGTGAGTAGCACAGGGAACCACCTGTTAGATGGAGGCAACAAAACCTAGCTTTCAGGAGGCCCAATGTCCTCTCTATGATTCTTCTTGATCGCCCATGTGCCTCATTGTAACATTCCTCTGCCCTTGTCCTGGCATTCCTCACAGGGGTCAGTAGTCATGAGAGGTTGGGGTAACCAGAGTCACCTGCTAATATTGAGGGACAACTGTTAGCCACACACTTACCCTTAGGGCCCACACCATCCCCATACACCAATATCCACTGGGTGAGAACCAAGGCTCACCTATTAGCCACACCCTGTGCCTCTGGAGTTGAGCCATCACATATGGGATGCTGCTATTCCCCAGTGCACTGCGCTTGGTCCTGGGGAGTGCAAGGCCACAGTCTCTCAAGTGGGTGGTTTGCCCACTGCTTGGTCCTGGGGAGTGCAAGGCCACAGTCTCTCAAGTGGGTGGTTTGCCCACTGCTTGGTCCTGGGGAGTGCAAGGCCACAGTCTCTCTAGTGGATGGCTTCTTCCACTGGTTCTGGAGGGGCCATTGTGCCCAGTGTGCTTCATCCTGGGAAGGATGGGGTGAGTGGATGGCTTCTTCCATTGGTTCTGAAGGGGGCATTGTGCCCAGTGATGCAGATCTTGGGGAGTGCAAGGTCACAGTCTCTCACCTGGGTGTCAGACCCACAGGATTTGCAGGGCCCAGGCCACACAACAGCCTCTGGATGGAGGACTACACACTGCCCCCCAGGCGGATGCTCAGTGGTGGCAGTGGTGGTACAGGTGTCAGTGCTGGCAGTGATGGGGGGGGTTCCAGCCCTTCCCCTGCAGTCTCGGATGGCTGCCCAATGGGGCTGCTGGTGGCGGTGCTGGCAGTGGTGGGGGGAGGCTCCAGCCCTTCCCCTGGAGCCTCGGATGGCTGCCCACTAGGGCTGCTGCTGCTGGCGGTGCTGGTGGAGGTGCTGGTGGCAGTGCTGGCAGTGTGGGGGGAGGTCCCAGCCCTTACCCTGCAGCCTTGGGTGGCTGCCCACCGGGGCTGCTGCTGCTGCAGGTGGTGCTGGTGATGGTGTTGGCAGTGGTGGGGGGAGGTTCCAGCCCTTCCCCTGCAGCCTCGGACGGCTGCCCACTGGGGCTGCTGGTGGCAGTGCTGGTGGCAGTGCTGATGGCGGTGCTAGCGGCGGTGCTGGCGGCGGTGCTGGTGGCGGTGCTGGCAGTGGTGGGGGGAGGCTCCAGCCCTTCCCCTGCAGCCTCGTAAGGCTGAACCACCATGGTTGTTGGTGGGGGCTCTGACTGAGTCCCAGCACCAGGCCACTTGTCCTTTTTGCCTGCTGGTGCAGGCCCCTTGCCCTTCCTGTCAGCAGCCGAGGATTGCCCCTTGTCCTTCCTTGTAGCAGTAGGGGGTGCCTCCTTGCCCTTCCCTGTAGCAGCTGGGGGTGCCTCCTTGCCCTTCCCTGTAGCAGATTGGGGTGCCTCCTTGCCCTTCCTAGATGCAGCTGGTGTTTTCTCCTTGCCTTCCCTAGATGCTGCTGGTGCAGGCACCCTTTCAGTGTGGCTGCCTGGTGCCTGGGATCCTCTCCCACCTGCAGTAGCTGTCGACACTACTCTGGCCGTGGACTGGGTGACTGAGGTGCTCACCTGGGTTCTGACCACCCTGGCCCGATGTGACGGATGGGGGGCAGGGGGAGTGGAAGGGCACTGGGCAGCGTCCTGCATGTATGGTGGGCCATGTCTATGCACAAGGGGATGTGAGGGCTATGGTGGGCCATGAGTGTAACGGGCAGGACGGTCTGACTGATACCTTTTCCTATGTGTATTTCTCTGCAGGTCAGTACCCATCAGAAAAAGGGTATGTGGCGTGCCATCATCAAGGATGTGTGGACCCTTGGGGTCTATGGCAGGCAGAGCACCCAATGTTAGAAACAGTGGGAGGACCTGAGACGCTGGGCATGGAAGACGGCGGAGGCCCAGCTGGGGAAGGACCCCCAACGAGGAAGGGGTGTCTGTCGAACCCTGACCCCCCTGATGGCCCGCATACTGACTGTGGCCTATCCAGATATGGATGGGTGCTTTGGGGCATCACAGAAGCCACAAAGGGGTGAGTACAGTGCCCAAATTACTACTTGCGCGTGGTGGGGTGGCATCCGGGTGGGGGATGTGGGCCTGTGGGTGCCCCTAGGCCAGGCTGGAAATTGCAGGGTAGGTCCCATATTGGGCAGGGTCCTGATGTAAAATACCTCCAACCAAGATAGTAGGCATCCACTACTGGGCAGGGGTCTGTGGGTCTCAGGTATGCTACAATTGGCGTTAGGTGTCCCGGTCCATGGGCTGATGACTAGCATTGTGACTCTTAGTGCATTGCCTAGTGCGTACGGCTGTTCCCTGTGTAAGTGTGCTGTGCACGCCAATGGTGGTCTTGTTGCCGCCATTGACCAAGTGTATCCTTTGTCTCCCCCCCTTTTTGTTTTGTCACCCTGTCCTTATGTGCATTAGCATCATCTGGCGGAGGAGCAGAGGCACTGGGGAGAGCTGCATTCAACAGGGCCCAAGAGGCCGAATCCACTGACGGTGAGGGCACCAGTTGGACGGAGGGCGAGGGGAGCACCACAGTGGAGACTGTAATACCTCATCCGATGGAAGCTCCCTGGTTTTGACGGACACATCTGTGCCCACCCCAACTACAGGTACAGCCGCCACCCCGTACCAGCACCACCCTCCCAGCAGCCCTTCAGCGTGTTTCCTGTGCTCACTCACCCAGGAGGGTGGGCGTCTCCTTCGCCCCAGGTACCTCAGGCCCTGCCCCAGTTTGCCCTGAGTGAGGAGGATTTTCACCTCCTGCGATCCATCTCTGTTGGGCAGTCAACCATTGTGAATGCCATCCAGGGGCTGGCAGCCCATTTGTAATAGACTAATGCATTCCTGGAGGGCATTCACTCTGGCATGGCGGCCCAACAGAGATCAATCCAGGCTCTGACCTCTTCTCTGATGGCAGCCATTGTCCCTGTTTCTAGCCTCCCCCCTCCATCTTCCTCTACCCAATCCCTTTTCCCTCAACCCCAACCTGTTCCAAGCACACAGGCAGACCAGCATGCACACAGGACAACACACAGTAGTGGTTCAGGAAAACACAAGCACCACACATCATCCCACAGGCAGTCACACAAACACAATCCAGAATCAGAGATACCAACATCCACTGCATCCACTGTGTCCCCCTCCTCCTCCTCGTCCACCTCCCTCCCAGTGGCATCTACATTCACACCTGCATGCAGTACATCCTTATCCACTATCACCATCACGCCTATCACTACACGCCCCTCACTGGAGGTCACCACCCCCACATCCATGAACATGTCCCCTGTATCCTCTCCCACTGTTTCTGTGCCCCCTCCTCCCAAAGTACATAAACGCAAGCACTCAGACACCCAATAGCCATCCACCTCACAACAGCATCCAGCCCATGCACCTGCACCCAAAATTAGCAGACAACTCCTACAACCACTTCCTCTTGCTCCACTCCCAAACCTTCACCCTCTTCCCACCCCAATGTCCCTAAGAAGCTTTTCCTCTCGCACCAGCACCGCCACCGCCACCAGCAGCCGTAGACCCAGTGGGCAGCTATCCGAGGCTGCAGGGGAAGGGCTGGAGCCTCCCCCCACCACTACCAGCATCGCCACCAGCAGCAGCAGCCCCAGTGGGCAGCCGTCCGAGGCTGCAGGGGAAGGGCTGGAGCCTCCCCTCACCACTGCCAGCACCGACACCTGCACCACCACTGTCACCACTGAGCAGCCGTCACCGCCGGTGGGCAGTGGGTAGTCCTGCATCCATAGGCTATTGTGCGGCCTGGGCCCTGCAAATCCTGTGGGTCTGACACCCAGGTGAGAGACTGTGACCTTGCACTCCCCAAGATCTGCATCACTGGGCACAATGCCCCCTCCAGAACCAGTGGAAGAAGCCATCCACTCACCCTATCCTTCCCAGGATGAAGCACACTGGGCACAATGCCCCCTCCAGAACCAGTGGAAGAATTCATCCACTAGAGAGACTGTGGCCTTGCACTCCCCAGGACCAAGCAGTGGGCAAACCACCGACTTGAGAAACTGTGGCCTTGCACTCCCCAGGACCAAGCACAGGGCATGATGCCCCATCCAGGGCATTTGTGGGCAAACCACCCACTAGAGAGACTGTGGACTTGCACTTCCCAGGACCAAGTAATGGGCAAACCACCCACTTGAGAGACTGTGGCCTTGCACTCCCCAGGACCAAGCAGTGGGGAAACCACCCACTTGAGATACTGTGGCCTTGCACTCCCCAGGACCAAGCACAGGGCATGTTGCCCCCTCCAGAGCATATGGGCAAACCACCCACTAGAGAGACTGTGGCCTTGCACTCCCCAGGACCAAGCAGTGGAAAACCACCCACTTGAGAGACTGTGGCCTTGCTCTCCCCAGGACCAAGCAGTGGGCAAACCACCCACTTGAGAGACTGTGACCTTGCACTTCCCAGGACCAAGCACAGGGCATGTTGCCCCCTCCAGAGCATGTGGGCAAACCACCCACTAGAGAGACTGTGGCCTTGCTCTACCCAGGACCAAGCAGTAGGCAAACCACCCACTTGAGATACTGTGGCCTACCACTCCCCAGGACATAGCAGTGGGCATTAAGCCCCATCCAGGACCAGTGGCGTCGTACCATCTTCTGGCTGAGGTGCCCCACCACTCCCTGTCCCCCTGAGGTGCCTGTATATTTTCGACCTGATGTCCCTGCAGTGTTCTCTCTGTGTTGTTGCAGGAGTAAGGTGGGGCCTTGGCCTATGTGATGTGGCCACGTGGCCCATGGTTATTAAGGACTGGGCAGTGTGCCAACATTTGTAAATATGTATATACGTTTGGATTTTGATGCACTTACTTCTAGGTTTTTTTCGTATTACACTCACTTTCTTCAAATCATTTTGTCCTTTCATTATTCCTGAGGGGTACGGGGTGAATATGTAATGTTACTGCATCTGTTTGTGTGTATGGTATTTGGAGTGGGGGTGGTGCGTGTGTGTCTGTCACTCTCTTTTTCCTCCCCCCTCCCTTGTGTGCTAGGTGGCAATACTCACTGTGGTCATCTTCACCGGCGTTGATGTTCATAATGCAGCAGAAGGTAGACAAATATGAAGAATATGTGCAACTCGGGCTCCATGACGTCGTGGTTGTTCCCTGACTCTCTACAGGTGAGTCCTTTGACTTCTGAGATCTGTTTCCGCCAGGCTTTTGATGTCATTGGTACCTCCCGGAAAAGGTGGCAGATAGGCTGGTCGTAATAGTGTGGGTGGTACATTGTCTTCCGCCTAGCTGTTGGCAGTCACAGCTGTGGTGCTTGTTTATTCTGCCGTGGCAGTCGGTGTGTTAAATTGGCTGTTTGTCTGAGCGCTTTCCGCTGTGGTCATAATTACATTTGTGTTACCACCGGCCTGTTGGCGGTATTACCGCCGCTTTATCACCGACCGCCAGGGTTGTAATGAGGGCCATAATGTGCTTTATTAGTAAATAGATGAGATATAACACCTAAAATTGAATGCTGAATACCAAAAATGTGGATTTAAATGAAAACATCTCAATATGGACTAGACGCTTTTGACCTTCAGAAATGGGTACGTTACAATCAAAAAAGCCAGCTGTAAAAGCCTTGGTGTTCTAGTCAATCAACATCAAGTCTAAGATAAATGTAGTGGTCTCAAAATGTGTATATATTTTACAAATTATCAAGAAGATCCAACTGTTTCTTTCACTTAAAGCTATGAAAACTATTATGGCAGCTGTTATTGGCGCATAATTGGATTATGCTAACATCTCACACCTTGGGCTCCCTGAGTGTGATAGAAAAATACTTTCATTAATTCAGAATGCTGCTGCAAGGCTAGTTTTTAGAATTCCTATGAGAACACAGATTACAGCATAACCAGAAGAACCTTAATTTGCTACTGATTAGACAGCATATTAAATTTAAAATATGTTGTCTAGCTTTCAAAGCACTAAAGGCAATGGCAGATTTTTTAAGAGATCGAATAGTTGAATATGCTCCAGGGAGTACTCTTTTTAAAAATAAATATTTGTCCTCACATCAACAGAAGCTACTGCAAACCTAGACGACAGACATGGAAACCAACCTCACATCTAATGCATGAGTGGTGGCCCAGCTACGCCGACCAGGGCTCAAACATCCATATAATATTGGTGCTTCATTGTAATCAGAGGACTACTCAGTTTTTCGTATTCGAGGCATCACTCCATCTCAAATAATTGGTACAGATAGTATCTACCCTGCCTGAGATGCAGCCCAGGTCCATCCGGCAAGTCCATTGTAAAGCTCTAAGCCAGTCTTCCAGGAAGGGAGCTGCAGAATCTAACCGGCGTCAATGTTGTGAGCTGCTTCCCGCTAGGCTAGTGGACAGAAACTCTGTTTCTGCCCACTGACCCAGCCGGAAACTTGTAATAGGGGCAGAGGGAAGGAGATTGCACTGGCAGTCTCCTGAATGTGGGAGTTTGGCGGCAGGCCTTTTCCACCAGCCAAACTCGTAATGAAGCCCATAGTAAGGCAGCCTTATCCTGATCACTTACAATTGAAAATGAGAGACTGGTGCTAAAAGTTATTTAATATTTACCAAAAATCTACTTTATTTAACCCTTGGGTGCTGCGGACGAGGTGATATCATACTCCGCTACATCGCTCGTGTGCCGAGGATGAGACCAGCTCGTCCTAAACCCGGCCCAAAGGGGGGGCGCTAGTGCTCCCCTCGTGGGTCACCCACCCACATCCCGGATGTCATCAGATGCTCCTGGGGACGCGCTGGAAGCATTTGCTTCCAGCGCGTCGAGGAGAGAGGACCTCCTTTTGTTAAGTCCTTCTCCTGGGTGGAGGTTGGGGGAGGGGAAACAGAGAAAGGGGGAAAGGAAAGAGTTTTTCCTTTCCCTCTGTGCCTGTTGTGCATGGATTCCTGCTCCCCGATTGCGGGCGAGGCCCGCGATTGTGGAGCAGGAATGCACCCATTAGGCACCAGGGATGTGTTTTGTTATTTTAGAGGAGCGACCCCTTAGGCAAGGGTCGCTGCCCTAGGGGCAATATTCAATCTGTGTTTCAACCCCCCAGGGGGGCTAGATCGTCCGTTTTTTGAGCCGATCTGCCCCCCGTGGGTGTCGGAACACACTAGGCAACAGGGATTTGTGTTATTCTCATTTTAGGGCAGCCACCCCTTGGGCAAGGACCACAGCCCTGGGGGCAATATATTTTTTTATGTTTCACCCCCCCCCCCCAGGGGCTAATCGGCCATTTGTTTGGCTGATCAGGCCCCGGGATGGGTGGGCGAAACCCACTAGATGCCAGGGATCTGTGTGTGTGTGTTTTGTTTGTTGGGGACAGCCTCTTGGGCAAGGGTCGCACCCCAAAGGGGGCACACCACTGTCGCCATATGTTTTTTTAGGTCCATCTGCCCCCAAGTGGGGCAGAATCCACAAAGGCGCCAGGGATTGTATTTGTTTTTGTTTTTTTGTGTGGGGGAGGCACATGACTGTTGGCCATTTCTGACCCCTTGGGGGCAGATCGGCCTATTATTTTTAGGCCAATCTACCCTCAAAAGTGGCAGAAGCCACAAAGACACAAGTGTTTTTTTAGTTTGTTTTTTAGTGTGTGAGGAGGCGACCCCTTGGGCAAGGGTCACTTCCCAAAGGGGGCAAACAACTGTTGACCATTTCTGCCCCCTGCAGGCAGATCAGCCTATTTTATTTAGGCCCATCTGCCCCCAAAGGGGGCAGAATCCACTAAGGTGCCAGGGATTGTATTTGTTTCTGTTTTTTTGTGTGGGGGTGCAGCCACTTGGGCACGAGTAGCCCCCCCCAAAGGAGGCACATGACTGTTGGCCATTTCTGCCACCTATAGGAGCAGATCGGCCTATTATTTTTAGACCTAGGGGCAGAAGCCAGAAAGATGCCAGGGTTTTTAAACATTTATTTATTGAGTCGGAAGGGCCCCTTGGGCAAGAGTCATCCCCAAAGGCGGCATATAACTGTTGGACTTTTTTGCCCCCATGTGTGGCCAGATCAGGCTTGTTTTTTAGGCACCTCTGCCCCCAAGGGGGGCAGAAATCACTAGACACCTGAGAAAATTTCTAAATGTTTTGTGGCGGGGTGTTTGGCAACTGGCAAAGTATTTGCATTTGTGATTATAACGGTTTATTTCTCCTTTTATTTCTAGTTCAGAGCTTCTGCTTCCTTTGCTTTGCCTCCTTGAGGGTTTGGCAGTGTTTGACCTGCAGTTTGCGTAGTTGCATGTTTTGGGTAAGAAAAAACAATTTACTCCAAATGAGCATTGTTGCCATGCATAATGACATTTTTGTGAATGGTGTACTAAATGCAGGATTGTGTGTGAAATTGTCTTTAGATTTATGCATGATGATATGTGTGTTGGCCTATGTGTAATTTTCTTTTCTTTTTCCTTTTTAGTGGGATATCATTGGTGATTGCTGTGTCTGTGCAGAGTAGTTGCTGGTGATTCTAGCTTTTTCAGGCAAGTGAGTGGTATAGTTTTTGAGTACATAACTCTTTGTGATAAAGCCACACTTTGTTTATTACTTATTTTACACAGTGCTGGTTGTTGTTGCCTCATTTTTCAAGTTACTTTTCTTAGAAAGGATCATGGCTAGCCGCAGGGTGACCACTCAGCAGGCTGTTGGTATGCTTTTTGAGTCGTCTTCAGGTGATGATTATGAGACTGACTCTGCATTTGAGGCAGAGGAGGAAGTGCAAGATTCTGGTAGTGAATTTTCTGTCAAAGAGGAATCCTGTGATGAGGAAGCCACTCTCAATGCGGATGAAGTACCTGTTTTAGAGGAGGACACTGATGTGCCAGTAATGCAGCAGCCTGAGGCTGAAAGGCTTTCCATTGGACGATCTGAACTCCGGGTTGCCCCAAACATGGAGCAACCAGAGTTACCTGCCTTTAATGACCTCCCGGGTGTAGAGTGAACATGGAAAACATTTTGCCTATCAATTTCTTTCAGTTGCTTATGGATGATGTATTTTTGGAAGAGACTGTTGAGCAGACTATTTTGTATGCTGAGCAGTATTTGAGGGACAAAAGTACCACTCTAGAGTTACCCAGTGGATTCCCACAAATCTGGAAGAGTTAAAGAAGTTTGGTTTATCTTTTTTGATGGGTTTGATAAGGAAGCTGTCACTGTCTCCATATAAATCTACTAGTCCCTTGATGGCAACAGCTATATTTCCTGCAACCCTGAGTCGTAGTAGGAATTTGCTTCTTCTTCGGATGCTGCTTTTTGTTGATAATGTTTTAGCCTTGCCACAAGATCACCCTGATTCTGACTGTCTTTTTAAGATTAGGCCTATCCTTGATCATTTTGTAGATCGGTTTTCAGAAGTCTATGTCCCAGGGAAAGAAATAGCTGTGAGCAAGCTGTTTGATTTTTAGGCAGTACATTCCTAGCAAGAGGCACGTTATGGAATTAAAATGTATAATCTGTCTGAAAGTAGCACAGGATTTGTTTATAATTTTTGGTTCTACACTGGAAGGGATTCCAGTATTGACCCCCTGGTTGTCCGCCCACTTTTGGAGTTAGTGAAAAAATTGTGTGGGAACTGGGTAGACGACTGTTTAACAAAGGTCGCCATTTGTACCTAGATAACTTCTACACTGAAGTGCAATTGTTCAGGGAATTGTTCAGAGTGGACACTGTTGCTTGTGGCACAGTCTGCTCTAACCATGAAGAGTATCCAAGGGAGCTTTTGTGTAAAAAACTTGAGAGGGGACAGTGCAGTGCTTTGAGTAATGATGAGCTGCTAGCTGTGAAATTTGCAGACAGGAGGAATGTCTACATGCTGACCACCATCCATGATGAGCGCACTCCCCCTGTGACTATTTGGGGTCAGGTTGCTGAAGTGCACAATTGTGCATGCATTTTGAACTACAATAAGACACATGGGTGTTGTAGATAGAGTAGATCAGAGGTTGGAACCTTATGCTGCTCTTCATAAGTCTCACATTTGGTATAAAAAGGTAGCTAGACGTCGCTTCCATTTAGCAACTTTTTATGCTTTTGTTGTGTTCAAGGATTGTTCTCCAGTGTCAAGGATGACATTTGTTAAATTTCAGGAGTCTTTGATAGAGATCCTTGTTGTGGTGGAACAGGCAAGAGTTCCTAGAGAAGCAGTGGTGGAAGATGTGGCTCGATTGAAAGATCGCCACTTTCCTGATCACATTCCTCCCACTCCCAAAAAAGACTTTCCCACTAAGAAATGTAGAGTCTGTGTCCAAAGAGGTATCCGGAGGGAGACTCGCATGTACTGCTCCGATTGTCCCTGTAAGTCTGGGCTGTGTCTTGCCGACTGTTTCAGAAGTTACCACTCCCAAAGAATTATTGGGAACTACCGTGAGCGTAACTGCCTGTTCTATATTGTTTGATATTATTTCTTCAGTTTTACGGTTGGAATTACTGTCATGTATTTAGTTAGAGATTTCTGTTTGTAGTTTTGTACTTACTTATAATTAGTTAGTGTTTTATTTTTTGTTTAAAAAAAGTGATGGTGGTGTGCGTGGAGTGGCGTTTGGCTGGCTCTGTACATGGAGTGGTACTTGGCTTGCGGTGTGCGTGGAGTGGCGCTTAGCTGGTGGTGTAAATAGTGACTTGCTGTTGGCCACTACAACACACTGCTAGCCAATTGCCAGTCCACAGGCTCCGCCAGTTAGTGTGATTGCTGTGTCAGGCATGTGGGTGTATGAAAGTGATGGGCCCTTAAATGACGCTGTCTGTTGGTGTGAGTGTTGTAATGTGCTGGACCTGCGGCTAGTGACGTGAATGGTCTTGTGCATGTCACGGATGAAAGGTGTGTGACTGGACTGTTAAGCGGTTGGTGCCTTGACGTGGCTTTACAGCTCATGAGCTGTGAGTCATAGGTTCACATTTTATGACCTTTCAGTTATTAACAGTGCATTTCTCTTTTGTGAAATCTCTTGTTAATAAAATGTGATCTATTGAACCATCACTCACCCTTCTGCCAAATCCAACCAGTATGCGTGGTAAGATAAAAAATGATAAAAACCTGCTCCATTGTAATCAGGCATCAAAGCACACCCGTGACATGCTAGATGTCTCTGGTGGGACCCCAATGATGAAGCATGTCACCAACTAGGTTGGTGGGTGAGGGGTCTTTTTAGCATAACCTAAGGGCATTTCTTTTCACAATTTGAATGTTTGGAACATTACAGAAGTAAGAGTCTTGGTAGTGTGCTTTCTTCTTCTCTAAGTTAACAGTACCAACTCTAGATTAGTTTGAAAACTAGACACCCGGTGAAGTACAGGGTGGTGCGCCTCTTGTGGATCCCAACAAGTTTCTTAGCCACAATGCCCTGGAAACTTTAAAATGTGATTAAAATCACACATTTTTCTTGCATTTCTGTACCATATTCTTCCAAAAGCAAAAATAAACCAGAAACCTATACCACCCACTGTTCCCCTGATCTCCTAATAAAAATGCAACCTCACGTGTGTGGGTGGGCCAAGTGCCAACAACAGGGAAGTGGCCAAAACACAACGTGGACACATCAAAATGATCTATTGCAAAACCACCTGTTTTTGCAGGGGTGGGGTACCTGCACTTTTTGTCCCAGGACGGGCGGTCATCTAGGGAAACCTACCAAGCCCAGACATTTTTATTGGCAGACGGAGGGGAACATTGCATGGTAGGAAATTTGTGGTTCGCAAGGGGTTCTGGGTAAGAACATTTTGGGGCATCCACGCAAGCCACACCTCCCTGGGCTCCAGCGGGTGTCTAGTTTTCAAATATTTCTGGGTTTGGTAGGTTTCCCTAGATAGCTGCCAAGCACTGGACCAAAAACGCAGATGCCTCCTTGCAAAACAGGTAGTTATGTAATAGATAATTTTGTTGTGTCCGTGTTGTCTTTTGGGCCCTTCCCTGTCACGGGCAGTAGGCCTACCCACGCAAGTGAGGTACCTTTTTTATCAGGACACTTGAGGTAATGCTGGGTTGAAGGAAGTTTGTGGCTCCTTTCAGATTCCAGAAGTTTCCATCACCGAAATATGAGGAAAAAGTGTTTTTTTGCCAAATTTTGAGGTTTGCAAAGGATTCTCGGTAATAGAACCTGGTGAGAGCCCAGCAAGTCACCGCATTCTGCATTTCCTTATATGTCTAGTTTTAAAAAATGTATAGTTTTGCTAGGTTTCCCTAGGTGCCGGCTGAGCTAGAGGCCAAAATCCACAGCTAGGCACTTTGCAAAAAACATGTCCATTTTCTTTGAGAAAATCTGTTGTGTCCACGTTGTGTTTTGGGGCATTTCCTGTCGCGGGCACTGGGCCTGCCCACACAAGTGAGATACCATGTTTTTTCAGGATACGAGGAGAAATGCTGGGTCGAAGGAAGTTTGTGGATCCTCTCAGATTACAGAACTTTGCAGCACCGAAATGTGAGGAAAAGGTGTTTTTTAGCCACATTTTGAGGTTTGCAAAGAATTCTGGGTAACAGAACCCAGTGAGAGTCCCACAAGTCACCCCATCCTGAATTCCCTAAGGTGGTTAGATTTTCAAAATGGACAGGTTTGCTAGGTTTCCATAGGTGCCGGATTGACTAGAGGCCAAAATCCACAGCTGAGCACTTTGCAAAAAACAGGTCAGTTTTCATTAGAAAAATGTGATGTGTCCTTGTTGTGTCTTGTGGCATTTCCTGTCGCGAGTACTAGGCCTACCCACACAAGTGAGTTACCATTTTTATCAGGGACTTGGGGGAATGCTGGGTGGAAGGGAATTTGTGGCTCGTCCCAGATTCCAGAACTTTCCATCACTAAAATGAGAGGAAAAAGTGTTTTTTGTCATATTTTGAGGTTTGCAAAGGATTCTGGGTAACAGAACCTTGGGAGAGTGCCACAAGTTAGCCTATCCTGGATTACTCTAGGTGTCTAGTTTTCAAAACTGCACAGGCTTGGTAGGTTTTCCCATGTGCCGGCTGAGCTAGAGGCCACACTCCACAGCTAGGCATTTTCCAAAAAAACATGTCAGTTTTCAATGTAAAAATCTGATGTGTCCATGTTGCGTTTTGGGGTGTTTTCTGTCGGGGGCCCTAGGCCTACCAACACAATTGAGGTACCATTTTTACGTAGAGACTTTGGGGAGTGCTGAGTGGAAAGACTTTTGTGGCTCGTCTCAGATTCCAGAACTTTACAGCACCGAAATGTGAGGGAAAAATGTTCTTTTAGACAAATTTTGAGGTTTGCGAAGGATTCTGGGTGCCAGAACCTGGTGAGAGTCCCACAAGTCACCCTATTCTGAATTTCAATAGGTGTCTAGTTTTCAAAATGTATAGGTTTGCTAGGTTTCCCTAGGCACCGCCTGAGCTAGAGGCCAAAATCCACAGCTAGGCACTTTCCAAAAAACATGCCAGATTTCAATGTAAAAATGTAATGTGTCCATGTTGCATTTTGGGGCGTTTCCTGTCGTGGGCACCAGGTCTATCCACACAAGTGAGGTACCATTGTTATCCGGAGACTTGGTGGAACACAGAATAGAAGAACAAGTGCTATTGCCCAATGACTTTCTCTACATTTTGTCCTTCCAAATGTAAGACAGTGTGTAAGAAAGAAGTCTATTTGAGAAATGCCCTGTAATTCACATGCTAGTATGGGGACCCCGAGCTCTGAGGTGTGCAAATAACCACTGCTTCTCAACACCTTATCTTGTGTCCATTGTGGAACTGCAAAGGTATCCTTGATACCTATTTTTCATTCTTTATATTTTACCAAATGAATTGCTGTATAACCAGTATACAATGAAAACCCATTGCAAAGTGCAGCTCATTTATTGGCTCTGGGTACCTAGGGTTCTTGATGAACCTACAAGCCCTATATATCCCCGCAACCAGACATGTCCAGCAGATGTAATGGTATATTGCTTTTAAATATCTGCTAACCTGGAAAAAGTTATAGAAGAAAACGTGGACAGAAATGGCTGTTTTTTTTCAACTCAATTTCTATATTTTTGAATTTCAGTTGTTACTTTCTGTAGGAAAAGCTTGAAGGATCTACACAAATGACCCGTTGCTGAATTCAATTATTTTTTATACATTTCAGAAATGTTTAGCTGTCTGGGATCCACTATTGGTTTTACACCCATTTCGGTCACTAACTGGAAGGAGGCTGAAAGCCCAAAAAATAGTGAAAATGGGGTGTGTCCCAGTAAAATGCCAAAATTGTGTTGAAAAATGTTGTTTTCTGATGCAAGACAGACTGCCTGTTCCTGAAAGCTGGGAAGATGGTAATTTTAGCACTGCAAACCCTTTGTTGATGCCATTCTAAGGAAAATACACGTTTTCTACTGTAGCACTTCTTTCCCATTTTTCTGAAGAAAAAAAATAGCTGTATTTTGGCTAATTTCTTGGTCTCCTCCAGCGGAACCCACAAACTCTGGGTACCTTTAGAATCCATAGGATGTTAGGAATAAAGGATGCAAATTTGGTGTGGGTAGCTTTTGTGGACAAAAAGTTATGAGGGCCAATGCCCGAACTACCCCAAATAGCCAAAAAAAGGCTCGGCACAGGAGGGGGGGAAAGGCCGTCAGCAAAGGGGTTAAATAAATGTTGTCATACACAAGCCTCAGTGTTTCTTATTCATGATGCAAAATAAAATTGTGAAAAAAGAAAAAGATGTTTAAACACTATTCACCTGTTAATAAGCTTTAATTAGTGATACCATTTGACAATGTAAATCATATACCCTGCTATTGCAAAATTGTTTATGTGGGATGTTGTTATTATATACGCATAATAAAGAAATGTAATTTTTTATATTTTTTAAATAAAATGATTTAGCACTTAGCGAAATGACAGAGCTTGACATGCCTCTTGAGTAAAAAGGTAACCTGACAATGACATCAGCTAAGAATAAAATATCATTACATTTCAGCATTGTCATGTTATTATGTATATTACGAAACATTAAAATAACATTTTAAAAATTAAATCTAAATTTAAGCCACTCTTATTGTGCAACAAGGTTGATATGATAAGTGGTAAGTATAACCGTTTAAAAACGTTTTTAAGAAAAGCACTTTCTATTTTAAATAATTATGAAAAGGTAAGTTATAATGTTGCTGTTTGAAATAATACAAATTAATACAACAGTCCGTAAATCTAAAATATATCAAAATTCAATGGGAAGGTAACTGCCAATAATATTATGTAATAACACTTGCATACCTCAAACCAAGTGATCATGCAACATGTCATGTTTTACTTAATTCAAAAAATAATCTGACAAGCAAAATTAAGAAGTATAAAAGGCAAGTCATTTTACAGTGCATGTTTCTAAATATATGACACTAAATATGTGGCACTACTAAAATATTACTGTAGACAAACTAGCATATAATAAACATCTATGTACCCCAAAAAAAATTAAATTCATAGACATGATGAACCTAATGTGCCACGATGTGTATTGCGATTTCCAAATCAATGCATGAAAAACAAATTATTCTGTAAACAATTTACAAGTTGACATGTATATTTGTCATCCAATTCTAGTCCTTTTCCATATATGCCATGTTCAAATTGTCAGTTGATTGTTCAATAGTGTCACGGCTGGTCCAGATATTCACCACAACATCAAAGACCTCTGGGGAATATCTTCACCAGCCCAAGCCCCTCCTGGCACAAGACACCTTTGACTATAATAGAAAATGTTGAGTTCCTGCATTCCTTGCATTAGTTGGATAAATTAATATCATTCCACATGGAGACATTGATGTCAGAGTCACCTGCACTATTGTACATAAATTAGCATTTCACCTGTTTCAAGATGGTGGTGTCTGTATAAAAGACAGTCCATTTCCATCAAAACCAAGATGGTGCCCCTTGCCAAGTGATGATCTTCTGGGTCATGACCAACAAAGCGAGCATAAAATGTGAACTGAAGAACTGCTCAGTGGCCAGCAGCTGTGCATCTTAGTGTGTTCTGTCAAGTGGTGTCCCAGTTTGCTTTTCTTGTGAATCACATTTGTTGTTTTGAGATATCCCTGGAGCTTGTTTATCAGACCTCTTCGTGCTGGTCCTTGTTAATGCTTCACAACTTTATCTCTGTACTTATGTTTACATGTTTATGGTAATTGTATATTGTGAAGTTAGACAAAGGGCAAATGAGCACAGTATATGAACAAATGCATGCTAAAAATTCAATGAGTAATGGGAGAGGAAGCTGAGTTGTGGATGGTCAATGCATTGTGATACAGTGTTCTTCAAAAAGGTGAGTCTTCAACTCTTTCCTAAAATAGAATAGAGTTGGGGATGTCCTGGTGAATACAGGGCTATTGTTACAGATACTGGATGCATAGATGGAAAAGGCCTTTCGTCTTGTTTTTTTCCTCTTTTACACTTCTTAGTCTGCAGTCTTGCAGTGCCCTGTCTGTGGATATACCGAGAATGACCAGAGCTGGTGAGCCTGTCTGCAAGATATGCAGGGGTGCTGGTCATGGTGGGTTTGTAAATGATGTAGCTGGTTTTGAAGATGGTGTGTGTTGGCAAGGGGAGCCAGAGGAGTTCAATCAGGACAGGGGCGATATGATCATATTTCTTAAGGCCCTCGATGAGGCATTTTGCAATGTGTAGGATGCCCTAATGTGTGCCAGGGTGGAAAGCTGGAGGACATGGAGATGGACATTACCACCATCCAGATGCTAGAGTACTAAAGCTTATACTGCAATTCTAAACTGTTTTACTTTCTTTAGAAGAGAGAGTAGGTGTCATACCCTCTATGTTTTTCTGTCAATGCATGTTTTGAAGAAGGGGTTGGTGTCCAGGTTGAATTCAGATGATGTGGCATTCAGTGAGAGTTAGGGTTTGAAGCCGTCAAGGTTCATGTCATTGAGTCAGGGTTCTATTGTATCCTATTGGTTGTTCTTGTCAAATAATATCAGTTCTATCTAGAAGCTTGGCATCCATGTCTGGATGATGTGCAAGCAGTGTTTGAGGCATTGGATGTCTGAAGCAGAGCAGAATTTTAAGTCAATTTGTATACAGTTGGCATATTGAGTAGAGAACCAAGTGGCTCGATGTAAAGGTTGAAGATGCCAGAACGCAGTCTGAACCCTTAAGGGAAGGTGCACGTGATAGCAATCCTTGTGACCGACCTAGAGGTGCTCCCTTGGCAAGCCCTTATGTGCCATTCTATTACCCTTACCCTGCAATTAAAACCCTTATCAACTTGAGCATTGGATATAGAGATGTTTAAAAGCATGGGCAAAGTGGGCAATTGCCAAGGGGCCTCAAGTAACAAGGCCCCCCCGGGAACATGAACTTTCTATTTGACTACCTGTGTATTCAGTTCCCTTTCTAGACCACTCTACCTCTCTGCATGTATGTACCACTGACTTTGTCTATCGACTCCATGACATCTTAAGGAATTTTTGGGTCCCTGGTAAGACATATTTCAACTATTTGGGTGACCGAATTAAACCTTAGAACATCAATTAGTATTGTTTGACCTTATAGGGACTTAAACTAACATGAAACGAGTAATAAAATAAAAATGTGTCCCTTAGAGGGCCCCCAAAATACGTATTGCTAAAGGGCCCCAAATGTTCATGACTTAGGCCCTCAATATGACTTTGGCAGTCTTTTAACAAGATGCCAAAGCAGCGGGCACCAGAAGACCGCCAGTGCTGGCGGTCTTCCGACCACCATATTACGAGTACTGCAGGATTTCTGCCACATTTCGGGCAGAAATCCTGCAGAAGTCGAGCTGGTGGTCGGAGGTGCTTGGGTGGTTCCACCACCAGCCCCACCAAAAGGACTCCACCAGCCGTATTACGTCCTGTAATATGGCCTGGCGGTGTCCTGATGGCTGGGCACTGCTGGGGGGTGGAATCGCCCGTTCCCTGCTGGATTACCTCCTCGCCAGACAAGGTAAGTCAGGTGTCCGGCAGGGGAGGGGGGTGGGAGGGTGGGGGGCGTTGTGCGTTGTGTGTGCATGTGTGAGTGGGTGTTATCTGCATGTGTGTGTGTATGTGTGTATGCGTGTGCTTATGGGTGTTTGTATGGGTGTGCATGGGTATGTGTATGCGTGTGTGAATGTATATGTGTATGTATTGTTGAATGTGTGTATGAATGTTGAAGTGAGTGCATGTATGAATGTTGAAGTGTATGCATGTATGAATGCTTGTGAGTGTATGCAGGTATGGATGCTTGGGAGTGTATGCATGTATGGGTGCTTGTGAGTGAATGCATGTATGTCAGTGTTGGTTTGTGAGTGTATGTGAGGTGCGTGCATGAGTATATGGGAGGAGCGTGTAGGTGTCTGGGTGCGTGTATGAGGGGGCGCTGTACTATAATGGAGGGAAGCAGGAGGGGGCGCAGTACTAGAAGGGTTGGGGGGAGGAGGTGTTGTTCTGGCAGTGCTACTGCCGTGGAAACCCTGGTGGAAAGCTGGCTCATAATACCACCGCTGGGTACTACATGCTAATCTCCGGCCCAGTAGGTCCAAATGGCCTGGCGGTGCAGACGGGGATGTGAGAGGTTGTCAGAGATCAACCCGCCACACTCATAATGTGGCGGTCTTCACCGCCAGCCCTTCGGCGGTGAAACCACCATCGTGGCCCTGGCAGTCAGAAGGTCGCCAGGGACATAATGAGGGCCTTAATTATCAGGCACATGTTATGCCTTATGGAAAGGTGCTTTATTTTATATCCTAGATGATGTACTATCTGAAGGGTCTTACAGAGTGTTCCACGAGAGTCATTAGCAACCACAGCAATAAACCATTAATTTGCATTACATATTTCTCTGAGTTAGGGGCTCATTAAAATCCCAGTGGTCTGACCAATTTGATGCCTGGGCAGCTGCCACCTAGCTGGCTGTCTCCCCACCACCATATTATGAACTCCCAGGCGAGCTGGCCTGTGCAGACAGTGCAGCAGCATTCGCTTTGGCTCTCAGGGAGAGCTGAGGCCAATGTCGCTACACTGTCTGCACCAGCAGCACTCTCGGAATGCACACAGTCTGCCATGGCAGACAGTGCGCATTTTGAGTATGCTGGCAGGGGCACACCTGCACTGCACACGACATGGGCAGTTCAGGGACCCCCACCTCTATAGCCCCATCTCTGCCTTTCCTCCACCTTTTCATTGCGGTGACCCTGTCATGAAAAGGTTGGCAGAAAGACAGGTTGTGATCAGCACGGCGATGCCGACATTGGCATCGCTGTGCTTGACCACGACTTGCTCTGTCACCAATCCATCAAGATCCATGATCTTGGTGGTGGCGGCAGTCGCCTGGCAGTCCGACCTCCAGCATAGTAATGTGGCAGTTGAAACACCAAGATTGCAGCATTCGGACTGGCACCATGGGTACGGCGGTCTCTGGACCGCCGCACTCTTAATGAGGCCCTTTGTGCTTTATTTTCTGACAGCACTGTTGAGAAACAGAAAAAGGCAACTTTGTTTATTGTTTCCAAACTTTCATATATAAAAATAAAGCACTAACTCAGAGAAATATTGGGTTAAACGAATTCCCTTTACATACTGTAGATGCACAAAACAGGCACTCAGCTCTGCGCTGTACTAGCAAAGCCCTTCTTAATACCAAAGATACATAATTTCTGCCTCTCATAAATCTCTATTGCTCCTGGAAGTAAGAAACAAATAATTTCTTATGTGATCCCCAAATTCCCAGGGCATTACACTTTGGAACAGGGCCGGCTTTAGTGCTGGTGATGCCAGGTGCAACAATCTTTTTTTTTTGGTACCCTCCCCCATGATCACTTCAGTGGATTCTCTCACTACCACCCAGCAAAAGTGCCCCTCACCTTTCCATAGCCCCCTCTCCCATATATTTCATTTATTTTAAAGTGCTGGTAAAGGTGGCTTTATTAATCTACCCAGCTATCCACCATAAAATATTCATCAGTTCTTAGCAGTAGGCATATTAACCCTCTGTGTTACTTTATGGTGAGAGAAAACTGCCACTAGACAAAGCTCGAATATTTCTCTCTAGCAGGAATGTTAATCACAAGAGTTACCTTGTCATTTGTATTCCTAGACGCAAAAGGAACTCTGCAACAGGTGCTTTTAAATCCTAAGTTATTGCTAAACACAGTGCCCCCTGAGGTCAGTGCCCTCCCTTCAGGTGAGCACCCAGTGTGGCTGCACCAGTCACACTGCTGTGAAACCAGCCCTGCTTTGGAACTCTCCCTTGCTGTCCCTTCTCTTCACTCATCAGCTTGCTGTTTCACCGAAGTAGTATAACATGAGTGCCACCAGCCATGGCGCAAGCAAAGCAAATAGTATGGCTACAATGGGGTTCAGTGGGCCCCAAAGAACCTTGAGTCCCAGTGCCACTGCACCTCCTGAACTATTGATAGTCTACCACATGGTCACAGTTGTAACTCTTTATCCTTCCTTCCCTTGAAAAGTACTTAGCCCCCTGGTTGTAAAATTGCTATAGAAACAATAAATATAGTTAAAAGTAATGTAAAACAATGTTTACATCTAAATTATATTTTGGTGCCTCTAATGATAGGCACAGCCCTATGCAGGTGCAAGTTTCAGCTCCTCTCACCACTGTAGCCCAGGAAGACCCATCTGGATAGGCAGGGCACACCTCAGCTCCCTTTGTGTGACTGTCTAAAGTGAATTCACAAACAGCCCAACAGTCATCCTGACCCAGACTTGTATTCCACAGCCAGGTAGAGGCACAGAATGGATAAGCAAGACAATGCCCACTTTCTAAAAGTGGCATTTTCAACTTGCAATTTAAAAACCAGGTTCACCAAACTATTTTTTTTAAATTGTGAGTTCAGAGACCCAAAACTCCACATCTCTATCTGTTCCCAATTGGAAATTACATTTAAAAGATATGTCAAAGCAGTCCCCATGTTAATCTGTGGGAAAGACAGGCCTTGCAATAGTGAAAACAGAATTTAGCAGTATTTTCATATCAGGGCATGTAAAACACACTAGTACATGTCCTACCATTTAATTACACTGCACCCTGCCCATTGGACTGGCTTGGACCTACCTTAGGGGTGACTTACATGTAGTAAAAGGGAATGTTTGGGCCTGACAGTTTGAACTGGCAGTTAAAACTGCACACACAGACACAGTAGTGGCAGGTCAGAGACATGTTTTTAGGGCTACTTATGTGGGTGGCACAATCAGTGCTGCAGGCCCACTAGTGGCATTTGATTATCAGGTCCTGGGCACACACTGTGCACCACTTTACCAGGCACTTACTAGTAAATCAAATATGCCAATCATGGGTAAACCAATTAACAATAAAATCTAGACAAGGAGCACTTGCACTTTAGCACAGGTCATCAGTGGTAAAGTGCCTAGAGTCCTAAAGCCAGCAAAAACAAAATTCAGCACAAGATCAAAACTAGAGGTCAGAAGCCAAGAAGACAGGGGAAACCACCCAAGTGCTGACAAGTCTAGCAGGTGCATATTTTAAAAATATAAAGGTATTAACTTTTAGTACATTATCTTTTTATAGCTATGTTCTGAAGAGTCTGAACTTCTACAAAACATAACTCAAGTTTGTAATGCAAAGTATAATGAATTTATAAAAATGCCCCCCTTCCAGAACATGGTTACACAAACTCATTGGAGTGATGTTATTTGTCAACAGCGAAACTGTACTAATGATTTGTAAATGCAAACCCTGGTTTTAAAATGAGTTTCTAGTCTCACCATAAAATATATATCTATATGAACATGAAATTAATGGTTATGTGGAGATGGAACACTTCACTGATGTAAGGCCTTCTGCTTAGGGAGGCAGAGACATCCTCGCAGGCAGGCACCATGAGTGACTACACCTACCTAAAGTGGTATATCTGGGTGATCCCTTGGGCTCCCTATCCTCCCTTACACATGTACCCGCAGTAGCGCACTGGCTGTGCACCACTTCTATGTGGCAGTGTCTTTCTTTTGTGCCTACATCTGTAATATGGCGTAGGCGCAAAGGCAATAAATTCCCTAATTTGTACGAGGTTAAGCCCTTCTGCCCTTACAGAAGTTAGAAAGTGGTCTTGATAGTTTAATTATGCCTGGGTCTGTAATTTAACAATTGGTAGCTTTAAATATTTTGAACCTCTTGCGGAATTTACATCCTCAATCGTGTTCATCCTCTTATGATGCGTTTGCTGTAGACCTGCAACCTTGTCTGTTGTACAGACGCTTTATAATGATGTTCTTGATAGCAGGAAAAAGCCCATGTATGTCTATCAAAAGAGGCTCTTTGAGTGATACAATTATTACTTTAGGCAGCTCAGTAGTGGTGTTCCCACAACTGAGTTGCAAGAAAACTAGGGAGTAAAGCTGGGAGAAACACAGAACATAATCCTTTTCGCTTCTTTTGGTCATCCTGGAATTTCCATTTGCTTGCTGCAAAATGGAGTAGAGATCTCTCAAAATAACCATCGGTTTCTGTACTAAAACATCTTGTTAACATGACATATGAAGTCTTGAAAACCGGCGACCAGTGGTATATTTTTGGGCCACATTAAGGGCCATATTTATACTTTTCAACGCAAAACTGCGCTAACGCAGTTTTGCGGCAAAAAAACTAGCGCCGGCTAACGCCATTCTGAAGCGCCATTCGGGCGCCGTATTTAATCAATGACGTTAGCTGGCGTTAGCCGCCGGCGCTGCCTGGTGTGCGTGGAAAAAAACGTCGTACACCAGGCAGCGCCGGTTTAGGGGGATATGGAGCTTGGGTGCCAAAAAATGGGGCAAGTCAGGCTGAGGCAAATATTTCGCCTCAACCCGATTTGCGCCATTTTTTTCGACTCCCAACCCCCATAGAAATGACTCCTGTCTTAGCAAAGACAGGAGTCATGCCCCCTTGCCCAATGGCCATGCCCAGGGGACTTCTGTCCTCTGGGCATGGTCATTGGGCATAGTGGCATGTAGGGGGGCACAAATCAGGCCCCCCTATGCCACAAAAAAAAAAAAAAAAAAATACTTACCGGAACTTACCTTAATGTCCCTGGGATGGGTCCCTCCAGCCTTGGGTGTCCTCCTGGGGTGGGCAAGGCTGACAGGGGGTGTCCCTGGGGGCATGGGAGGGCACCTCTGGGCTCCTTCCGAGCCCACAGGTCCCTTAACGCCTGCCTTTTCCAGGCGCTAAAAAACGGCGCAAAAGCGGCCGTACGTCATTTTTTTTGACCCGCCAACTCCCGGGCGTGAATTTTGCCCGGGAGTGTAAATACGGCGCACATGCCTTGGAGTCAATTTTTTAGACGGGAACGCCTACCTTGCATATCATTAACGCAAAGTAGGTGTCCACGCTAAAAAATGACGCAAACTCCATGGACTTTGGCGCTAGACGCATCTAACGCCAAAGTATAAATATGGAGTTAGTTTTGCGTCGGAATTGCGTAAAAAAAAACGACGCAATTCCGGCGCAAACAGAGTATAAATATGCCCCTAAGTGTGTCCGGGTAATCCTGGTTTCAGTGCATGCAAATTTGCTCCCAAATACAAGTCTCCATAGGTTATGCATGAAACACCTGGCAAAATTTGTGCATGAAGATTCTGAGGGCCTGATTTATGAAACGTTTGCGCCGCCTTTGCGTCATGTTTCAATGCAAAAGCGGCGTGAACCTACAAAATACAATTATATTTTGTGAATTTGCTTCGTTTTTACGTCAAAAAATGACGCAAAGGCGGCGCAAACTTTTCATAAATCAGGACCTGAGGGTTTCAAACCAAATATGGGAAAATATGCTGTATATCCCAGTTAGCCTCCTTTCGTGTCAGCTGAACTGGCAGTGATGGAGTAATACCACACACCGAGGCGTCCTATTTGCCAGGTGTGGCCCTACTTCTCCAAACACTAATGAGCCTTTGTGAATGAGGTCCATATCTGCTTAACAGTACCATCTTAGCAAAAACACTTTTTTGTTTAATCTTCACAATATATGTTTTATCCGGCTCATAGTATTTTCCTCATATATTTTATTGCGTCCCGAACAATATTTTTCCTTTATTATATTTGCCTGTGATAGGAAGCAACAATATGCTTGCATTTGTAGATCATGGTTTAGGAGTCTGTTTTCTAAATTTCATGTTCTCAGTACCAGGTAATGTCAATATAAAATGTGTGCTGCGTGTAGGACGGACCATGGGAACTTTGCAGAAGTATATTTTTTCAACAAAAAAAGAAAAAAAAACTAAACAAAGGCAAAGACAACATGTAGACTAAAAATAGACTGACGCTGCGTGAAAGAAAGCAAGATATCCAGATGAGACATGCAAAACAATACAGGAGAGCGAGAGGAAGACGGATAGTTCCCCAGTATAGGATGAACGGCTCATTAATCAAAGAGTGTGTATGCCACACTAATGCTGCCCCTATAGCAGAGTGACATTTGGGTATTTATTGAGTCTTTGTTGATGGGTGCAATGTCCAATGGCCAAACCCAAAACAGCTGGACGTGTTTAAGAAAGTGTGCGAAGTGATCATTTAGTAACATTCCACTGTTCTTACAACGGTCATCATCGTTTCCAGTCGAGCTTTAGTATCTCAAAACGTGTTTTGCAGTTTCCTATTACTTTGCACGCCCACGTGTTAATGCAGAAGTTCCACGCATGAGACACAGGGGGCTCTGGGTTAGATGAAAACCTAACCAGGGTCTTCAGACTCATTTTCAGAATGACTAATGACTAGAACTGGATACCGTAGAAGTAATAAAATCTTCTGACTCTTCTTGAAGGAAGCTGCTATTCTTTACTAAATGAATGACAACGATGTATATCATAATTTTTAGACCCCTTTTCCATAAGCTTTTGAGTAAAAATTGTGAATGTTTTGCAAACCATTAGGAATAAACATTGGCAAAGCCAATATATCTCGATTTATGTAGGGGGAAGTATTTGGTAATTATAGGGTAACAGTTAAGGTGACCAAGCATCTATATTAGGGGGAACCTTACCGTCTGTCCCGGAATTTGTTTATAGAGCTGGCAAGTTAGCAATTTAGTTGATGATGTCCTGTGTAAAAGTTGCATTTAGTTTCTCTTAGTGCCTCGTTGTTTGTGTGTGGGGGGCTGTGTATTCTAGTTTGATGTGCTCTTTCAGTTGAGTTTTTCTTTGCCCGCAGTCCATGTAAAATTGGACTTCTACTTCTATGGTTGCAGAAATCTCTGATTTATGCTTTCAAAAAGCTGTAGAAACTGTGTGTGCGCACACACACGCATTTGTGTGTGTTTGCTTGTGTATGGTGCCACCAGTTGTTCTACAAAGGAAAGAAAATTCCATAATAAAGCAACATCTTGGTCTATAACAATATGGGAGCTGAGAGTAGAGCCCCTTTGTTGAACAGACTGATAAATTAATTAATGCATATTAATTAATATAGCTCCATCCAAACAGAAGTTTCCCCAAAGGAGCTGAAATCTGAAGTTAGCAGTGTAAAAGGCATAAATGGCAAAACGTAGCTTAATATGAACTTTTGTTTCAACTGCCATCAAATGCGGCCTCCACGTGGGATAATGTGTATCACCTAAAAGATTAATTTTTTATTGCTAATGGAACACTCTGAGATCAAAATTGTATACCCCAAAACAGAGAATGAAAGCATGTGGTAATTATATGCCATGATTAGGATCCTAAAGATTGGACCCAGGCTTACTACCCGCTATCTACTAGTGCAGAAGTATTGACCATATGTGCAAGGCTGAGGGGGCCGAGTCTTTATTGTATGCCAGAAATTTGTTTAAATAAAAATGAACTTTCAAGATACAGTGTGGAGTCAACCGTTAATGTATGGTCTGTTTACAGGTGGCAAGAGAGAAACATAAAAAATCAAAGGCCTCATTTACAGGAAACTTGCGCATCGGCTCAGCTGCATCAGATTTCTTGCGCTACCTAACAATTCCCTAACGACGCCATGGATGCACTGTATTTACAATACAGAGCTCCATGACGCACGTTTTCACAGGTGCATCTGAAATTCTGACGCATTTGTTGGTGCTAACCTGACGCATTTCTGGAGTAATGTAAACAAAATTAAGATACTCCAGCAATGCGTGGCAGGCTGCCATAGGAAAAAGCCATGCATTAGTTTAACGCTTCTCTGAGCATCTCAGCAGGCATTAAAATTTTGATCTAGTGAAGTCGCAGAACAACGCAGTGAAATGGTGTAAATTTCGCAGCGTCAGTTCGGCATGGCTTTTTGCCCGGGAACGCCTACCTTGCATATCATTGCCGGTAGCTGGCACCCAGGGGCGAAAAGTGACTATAGAGGCCTGTAGCATCACTTTGCAGATTTGGAGATGTTTTTGCGCCACCCTAGCATAAAAAAAGTGACACTGCAGCGGTGTAAGGGCCTTGTAAATAAGTCCCCAAGTATTTGTGGAGGCAAGCAATATAAGAGTAGATGAGGTGCAAGATCCCCTTGCCTCATGCGCCATGTTCCTCATGAAAAGAATGAATAGAAATATGGTAATGCTGGTGTAGAAGGCGGTCTCATACGCAATTTGTTATTTGGGAATTCTGCAAGGTTACATGAAAGAGCTATGCGATCAGGGAATCAAACGCAGACAAATAGAGGTGTTGTTAGTTTATAGGCTGCAGCTAGAATGGCACACGCAGCAAAGTAGTATCTGATGCAGAAATGTAATGAAAAATTAAAAAGCTGAAACTGTAATGGTTTGGTGGAAATTTATATAGTTTTTAGCAATTTTTAATATGTCATAGATCTGTTTTTGTAAGTGAACTATTTTCTTATTGTGACATTACCATGTAATTTGGTATAGAATTAGTATGAATTGCTTATTTAGTACCATAAAATTTTCAACATGAGAGAGGATGTTTGTGTAAGATAATGTACAATTATTATGAAGGTGGTTAGGCATAGTAGCACTAAACAATAAAGCAGATATGTAGCCATAAATATGTATTGAAAAATCACTATTTTTTTGTGGCCTTCCAATTTTTTTTTCTTTTTCTCAGACCTATTTTGGTTAGTATGGGAAAGCTGAGCATTGTGGCCCTCATTACAACCCTGGCCGTAAATCCCGCTTACTGCCGTGCTGACGGCTGTCAAGATACCGTTGCCGCGCCAGAAATCAGCTACAGGTATTACGACCCACATAACGTAATCCGCCACAATACAGACATCCACACAAGTCCGCCAAACCAAAGGCCAGTGATAAACTGGCGATAGCAAAACCTACACCGTCACGCCAACAGAAATATGCCCACACTATCATGACCCACGAATCAATGCGGCGGTCATTCAAACGCGATAATCCATTGGCGGTACACACCGCTGCGCTCAAAATAAACACACACTTACAAAACACAACCACATTGGACAATTCAAATTACACACACCTGACACACATACACACACCACACCCACACCCTCACACCACTATAAAACACACACCCACATTACCCACAACCCCTTGCAACGACCTGTTTGGAAGAAGCCCAGAGAGAGAGAATAGCAAACACAACACCAGCATCCACAGGCACACAACACCATTACTCATACAACATCCACGCACCTCAAACAACACACCCCAACGCATCCCCCACACATTACAACAGACAGCACCTCACACATCACCCACACCACATCATGGCACATCAAAGACACCCCAGGTTTTCTGAGGTGGAGCTCAGGGTCATGGTGCAGGAAATCATCCGGGTAGAGCCACAGCTATTCGGATCACAGGTGCAGCAGACATCCATTGCAAGGAAGATGGAGCTATGGCGGAGAATTGTCGACAGGGTCAACGCAGTGGGACAGCATCCAAGAACACGGGATGACATCAGGAAGAGATGGAATGACCTAAGGGGGAAGGTGCGTTCAGTGGTATCCAGACACCAGGTAGCAGTACAGAGGACTGGCGGTGGACCCCCACCTCCTCCCCCACAACTAACAACATGGGAGGAGCAAGTCTTGTCAATACTGCATCCTGAGGGCCTCGCAGGAGTAGCAGGAGGACTGGACTCTGGTAAGTAATATCTTTACTACTATATCCCCCCACCCTACCAGCATGCGATTACAAACTCCTACACCTACCCTCACACCCATCACCCCAACACCCCACAGATACCCCACTATCATAACCCACACATCCCAATCCCAAGGCCTGCATGTCACACCAATGCATGGACACCCATCACCAAAGCATGTCCAGTCCAGATACTCACCCAGGCCCCAAAATTAACAATCACACAAGGCCAAAGACAACAAGCCAACCACAGGAGTAGAGGGTAACTCACACATTGGACAAGAGGGCACACACAGATACAATAACTATGCATGTACCCCCCAACATGACCCCTACCCAACGTCACTGGACAGGAGGTGCCACCCATATCCAGTCCCCCCACAGAAGAGGCCCACAGTGATGACAGCAGCTTTGCATGCCTGGATCAAGATGACCAGCTCGGCCCATCAGGGACCTCTGGACAGGCGGTTTCCCTGCCACTTTCACAAACAACCACAGAACCTCCTCCCTCAGGAAACATCCCCACAGCACCCACCCAGCGGGCCCATGCCACTGTCCCCAGGACACGTCCATCAGCAGAGTGTCCACCACTACAGGGACCCCACGCAAACCCACTACCCCAAGACAATCAGGGACCTGAGGTCAGTGGCAGTCGGCACATGGTTCAGGGGACAGAGGCACAGGATAACAGGGAAGCTGGGAGGACTGCTGTGCAACAGGGGAGGGACAGGCCCAGGGTACCCACTCTTCACATGGCACTCTCAAACATCATGGGAGCATACCATCATTCCCAGGAGACCATGGGCACGGTACTGGCCAAGTTTCAGGAGACCCAGCGGCTGCAGGAGGAACACCACCTGGGGACCAGGGAGGACTTGAAGTCCAATAACAACACCCTGGTCACCATTGCAGGGGTGCTGGCAGACATGGCCAACACCAAGAGGGACACAGTGGCACACCAACGGGCCCCTGACACTAGCCTGAACGATGAACAGCCCTCCACCTCCGCCGGCGCTAGTGGACAGGAGGTCCCGCAACAGGACTAACAGGCCACCTGCACCCCACCCCCTGCAGAAGGAGAACCACCCCGCAAACGGTCCCTGCGATCCAGGCACAAGACAGAGAACATTGCCAAGACCCCGCCAGGAACTAGGACTCTCCTGAAAGTCACCCTTCTGTCTCACTCTGCTACCCTGTCCACCTTCAACTGCCATTACTCCACTTCCTATGCCCCCTTGGACAATGCACCTATGATGCCAATAGACTGGACTCCACCATGGACATTCCTCCACCATCACCCCAGCCCATTGCACAGCCCCTTCCACTTATTAGCACAGAAATAAACACCCTTGAATCACAATTCAATCTGCAGTCTGTCTGTACTTTCACAAATGTGTTATTGCAAACTTTCAGAAAAATAGTAATGTCAATGTTCATTTTCACATACCAATGTTAGACAGTTGTTGGGCAGCAGTAAACACAGCAGAAGGCAGAAAGTGCTACACAAATCTGTAAAATGGAAAGCCAAAGTGAACTGTCAGGGTCCATACACAGAGGCAAAAAGGCAGAATCATGCAATGTCCTACAGTAGTCTGATATGAGAGGAGCAGTGCCAGTCTCTTACCTGTGTCTCACTGGAAGTATTGCATGATGATGTTGTTTCGGTTGTCAATATCATCTCCTTCTGCCTCCTCTTCTTCACTGTCCACAGAATCCACAGCTGCCACAAGACCAACATCAGGCCCATCCTCCTGCAGAAAAGGCACCTGGCGTCGCAAAGCCAGGTTGTACAACATATAGCATTCCATGATGATCTGGCACACCTTCTTCTGTGAGTAGTATAGAGAGCCATCTGTCAGATGGAGGCACCGGAACCTGGCCTCCAGGAGGCCGAAAGTACGCTCAATTATCCTCCTCGTCCACCCATGTGCCTCATCGTAGCATTCCGCTGCCCTTGTCCTGGGATTCCTCACTGGGTCAGTAGCCATGACAGCTTGGGGTAACCAGAGTCACCAGCAAATGTAGAGGGACAACTGTGAGACATACACCAACCATTAGGGACTCTACCATAGCTAGACACCTATGTAACCTGTGTTGGGACTTTGGGCTCACCTATGAGCCACACGCAGTGCCTTTGGAGTTGCCCCATCACATAAGGGATGCTGCTATTCCTCAAAATGCAAGCGTCATGCACTGAGCCAGGATACTTTGCATTCAAATGGGAGGTGTACTGGTCTGCCAAACACACCATTTGCACATTTATAGAATTGTAGCTTTTGTGGTTTCTGTACACCTGTTCATTTCTGCGGGGGTACAAATGCCACATGTGTACCATCAATGGCACCAATGATGTTGGGGATATGTCCCAGGGCATAGAAGTCAGCTTTCACTGTGGGCAAATCCTCTACCTGGGGGAATACGATGTAGCTGCGCATGTGTTTCAGCAGGGCAGACAACACTCTGGACAACACGTTAGAGAACATTGGCTGTGACATCCCTGATGCCATGGCCACTGTTGTTTGAAGGGACCCACTGATCAAGAAATGGAGTACTGACAGGACCTGCACTAGAGGGGGGATTCCTGTGGGATGGCAGATAGCTGACCTCATGTCCGGCTCCAACTGGGCACACAGTTCATGGATTGTGCACGATCAAGTCGGTAGGTGATGATGATGTGTCTGTCTTCTAATGTCGACAGGTCCACCATGGGTCTGTATACCGGAGGATAGCGCCATCTCATCATCTGCCCCAGCGGACGTGCCCTATGGAGGAGAAGGGTGAGCAGAGGGTCCTACACCACATAGCTTGCACAAGGGTGTTTAGTACAAATGTGATGTAATCTGTGTTTAGCTCTGTATGTCTGTATTCCTGCACAAAACTGCTGGGACGCAGTTAGTTGGCCTGCCATGTGGCCACCTGAAATGGCGGCTGCCTGACCTGTAAGGAGGGACAAGGGGAAATAATGTAACTGCGCTGGCGTTGCACACCGCCGTGGTAGGCGGTCGAAGACCGTGGCGCAATTCAGCATTGGTTATCATTGGACCCTGTGGGTTCCAGGAGCCAATGACAATGTACGCCGGCGGTGACGGTACGCAGCGCTGCGGACGTGACCGCCATTTTCTATCTGTTCACTCACTTGATACCTGACCTTCAACAGGAGAGGACCTACACTGCAAGTGCTGCTGTGACCTGTGTCTGGAAGCGACAATGGCTACAGTGTCTGGGGAAAGGGCCCCTGCCTTCACTGCGTAGGAGTTGGACAAACTGGTGGATGGGGTCCTCCCCCAGTACACGCAACTCTATGGTCCACCAGGTAAACAGGTGAGTACACTGTTAGCATGATGGATGGGACATGAATGTATGGAGTGGCGTCGATGGAAGATACAGGTGGGGGGTGGGCTGAGGCCAGCATGTGAGGATGGTCAGTGTTTGTGGGCCAGGGTGGGTCAATGTTAAGAATAACCAGACGGGGGAGTAAAATCCATACCTACTTTACATTTCCTGTAGGTCAGCACCCACCAGAAGAAGGGTATTTGGTGTGCCATTGCAAAGGAAGTGCAGACCCTGGGGGTCTACCATAGACAGAGCACCCACTGCCGCAAAAGATGGGAGGACCTGCGCCGCTGGACCAAGAAGTCAGCGGAGGCCCAGCTGGGGATGGCCTCCCAAAGTGGAAGGGGTGCCCATCGCAGCATGACTCCCCTGATGTACCAGATCCTGGCCGTGGCCTATCTGGAGTTGGATGGGCGCTTGAGGGCATCACAGCAGCCACAAGGGGGTGAGTACTGTCTCATGAAGCTGACTCTGCACGCTTTATTAGATTTCTGGGTGTGGGAAGAGGGCTGTGGGTTCCCCTAGGGCAGGGCAAGTGTGCCAGGGCAGATCCATTGTTAGGCAGGCTCAGTGCCAGTCCAACCCCAAAAGTGGTAGTGGCCCTACACCTTGTCAGGCTCCTGTGGGTTCCAGGTGTGCATCAAATGGGTATAGGCACAGTCCACCATGGGCATGTGATTTTCCCCTGAACTGTTAGTGCATGGCCTAGTGCATAGGGTTGCTCCCTGGGTGTTGTGTGTGCCAACGGTGGTGTTGTTGCAGGCATTGACCATGTGTCTCCTCTGTCTTTCCCCCACTTTTTGTTTTGTCACCCTGTCCTTGTGTGCATTAGCATCATCTGGCGCAGGAACAGTGGCACCGGAGCAGGAGGGAGCTTCAACCCACATGGCCCTGGAGGGTGAACATACGGAGTCTGAAAGCACCAGTGGGATGGAGGGCGAGGGAAGCTCCACGACGGGGAAAGGAGGAGACACCAGCGACAGCGACTCCTCCTCCGATGGGAGCTCCCTTGCGGTGGCGGGCACCTCTGTGCCCACCGCAACAACAGGTACAGCCGCCACCCCCCTACCAGCACCATCCTCCCAGCAGCCCCTCATTGAGTTTCCCATGCCCGCTCACCCAGGAGGTTGGGCATCTCCTTCACCCCAGGCACCTCAGGCCTGCCCCAGTCAGCCCTGCTGCCCTCAGTGAGGAGGTTATTGACCTCCTGAGATCCCTCACTGTTGGGCAATCAACCATTTTGAATGCCATCCAGGGTGTTGAGAGGCATTTGCAGTAAACAAATACATACCTGGAGGGCATTCATTCTGGTGTGGCAGCCCAGCAGAGAGCATTTCAGGCTCTGGCCTCAGCACTGATGGCAGCCATTGTCCCTGTGTCTAGCCTTCCCCTCAAACATCCACTACCCAGACCCAATCCCCTGTACCTCATTCTATCCCAAGCACACCATCAGACCAGCATGCATACTCATCAACACACAAGAGTGGACATGGCAAACATAAGCACCACACATCCCACAGGCACTCACACAAGCACCATTCCCATGCAGACACACCAACATCCACTGCCTCCACTGTGTCCCCCTCCTCCACGTCCTCCTCCTCCCTTCCAGTCTCTTCTCTACTCACACCTGCATGCACTACATCCTCAGCCACTACCTCCATCACCAGCATGCCCATCATCACACACCGCTCACGTGCAATCACCACCCCCACTACCATTCACACATCCCCTGTGTCCTCTCCCAGTGTGTCTGTGAGCCCTCCTCCCAAAGTACACAAACGCCGGCACACACCCACTCAACAGCCATCCACCTCACAACAGCCTCCAGCCCATGCACCCTCACCCAAATTCAGCAGACATACACCTCCTACAACCACTACCTCTTCCTCCACTCCCAAACCCCCTCTATCTTCCCATTTCAGTGTGTCTAAAAAACTTTTCCTCGCTAACTTTGACCTCTTCCCTACACCCCCCCCCCCATCCTTCCCCTAGGACCAGGATGTCCTGATCCCAGCCCAGCACCTCAGCCACGAAATCCTCCAGCACTGTGGTCCCTGCAAATCCTGGAACATTGCGGGCCGCACCCATCAGAGCTGCCAGTGTGCCACCTAATGATGCCAAGGATCACCCTATTCCGCCACCTACCAAGGTGAAGAAGGGGACAACATGCCGTAAGGACAAGCCGCACCAACCAAGCAGCAAGGCCTCTTCCAAGACAAAAGAGGACAGTGTCAAGGTCCCAGCAGCGACTTCCAAGGTGGGGAAGGGACACAAGGCTAAAGGGAAGTCAGCTCAGGGCACGGAGCCTCAGGGTGAGGGACTGGTGACACCCCTTCTGCAGGTCAGAACAGCAACCTGTACTACGGTGGACACCGCTGCAACCACTGCCACCTGCACCGCCACCTGCACCACCACCTGCACTACCACCTGCACGCCCACCTGCACGTCTGCTGCCTCTGCTCCAGCCCCTAGCATCATCCCCAGTGGGCAGCCATCTGAGGCTGCAGGAGACGTCCTGGTGTCTCCCTACACAGGTGCTGACACATGCACCACCACCAGCATATCCGCCGCTGACACCCCCGCAACCACCACCACCTGCCCCGCGACGTACTCAGACTGTGCCACCACTGCCGACATGGACATCATCCCCAGTGGGTAGTCGTCCGAGGCTGCAGGAGACGTCCAAGACCCTGCACAGCGTACATGAGGCACCACAACCAGCACTGGCAGTACCAGAAGTTGGCAGGCTGAGTCGCCGCAGGGTGGAGTGTGTCTCTGCCTCCATGGAGTATCATGTTACCTGTTCCCAGGAAATCTCATGGCTCTGACACTCAGGTGCAGGAATCGGACCTGCCACACACCATGTGAAGCACTCTGGACACGAAGCCCCCTCCAGAACCGGTGGAGAACAGCATCCACTACCCCAGTCCTTGGCAGGATGAAGCACTCTGGGCACAAAGCCCCCTCCAGAACCAGTGGATAACAGCATCCACTACTCCAGTCCTTGGCAGGATGAAGCACTCTGGGCACAAAGCCCCCTCCAGAACCAGTGGAGAACAGCATCCACTACCCCAGTCCTTGGCAGGATGAAGCACTCTGGGCACAAAGCCCCCTCCAGAACCAGTGGATAACAGCATCCACTACTCCAGTCCTTGGCAGGATGAAGCACTCTGGGCACAAAGCCCCCTCCAGAATCAGTGGAGAACAGCATCCACTACACCAGTCCTTGGCAGGATGAAGCACTCTGGGCACAAAGCCCCCTCCAGAACCAGTGGAGAACAGCATCCACTACCCCAGTCCTTGGCAGGACGAAGCACTCTGGGCACAAAGCCCCCTCCAAAACCAGTGGAGAAAGGAATCCACTAGAGAGACTGTGGCTTTGCACTCCCCAGGACCAAACAGTGCGCAAACCACCCATTTGAGAGACTTGTTAGACTGTGGCTTTGCACTCCCCAGGACCAAACAGTGGGCAAACCACCCACTTGAGAAACTTGTGAGACTGTGGCTTTGCACTCCCCAGGACCAATCAGTGGGCATGGAGCCCCCTCATAGAGCAGTGGCGTCGTCCCTTCATCCGTTTGAGGTGCCCCCCTCCCCTTCACCCTGAGGCGCCTGTTTTTTTTCGACCTGATGCCCCAGCAGTATCCTCTCCGTTTAGAGGCAGGTATCATGTGTGGGCTTCGCCCATGCATTTTGGGACCACTGGTCCACGGACAATGAATGGAACACTATCCGGACTTGTGTAGTTGCTGTACATATTTGTATATACTGATCTGTTACAGACCTGTTTCCATATCTGAGTTTTAGATTATTACACTCGTTACAATCATTTCCTTTTGTCCTTGCATTCTTTCAGAGGGTTACGGGATGTATATGTAATGTTGTGGCATGTATATGTGTGTATGGTGTTGTGGGTGAGGTTGGGGGTGGGGGTGTTGCATGGTGCGTGTGTGTGTCACTCTCTTTTTCCTCCCCCCTCCCCTGTGTACTAGGTGCAGTACTCACCGTGGTCGTCGCCGCCGTCTTTGCTGCTCCTGGTAGAAGAGGAGGTAAACCAACATTGGTAGCACCTGTAACTCAGGCTCCATGGCGTCCTGGTTCCTCGTTTGGTGTCGAGAGGTGAGTGGTTTCCGTTCCAAGTACTGTTTCCACTGTGCTTTTGATGGTGTTGGTACCGCCCCGGAAAAGGTGGCGGATTGGTGCCTTGTAATACATTGGGCGGTACATTGTCTTCCGTCTGTCTGTTGGCGGTTACCGCTGCGGTGTTTGTTTCTACTGCTGTGGCGGTCGGAGTGTTAAAGTGGCTGTCTGTGTTGGCGGTTTCCGCCATGGTCGTGATTCCCTTTTGTTTACCGCTGGCCTGTTGATGGTATTACCGCCAACTTAACACCGACCACCAGGGTTGTAATGAGGGCCTGTGTGTCTGCCATTCAGTGCTACAGTTTATCTACAATTCACCTAAAATGATACTATAAAATTGGGTTCACCCAACTGCTGTATTTAACTTTCCAGCATTGCCATTGTAGGTTGGTGCAGAAATTGCACTGGTGGTATAGAAAATAAATGTCATATATGGACAACAGTGTGTATTTGTATCAACAATATATATGACAAAAATGTATGTCTGGCAGCATCAGCATAGCGCTCTGGTTAGGCAGCAGTTTAAAAATACTGCATCAGAACATGGCAAGGGAAACTGTCCTTGCCATTTGCGAAAGCCTAGTTTTATACATTAAGTTGCCATCAAAATGTCCCCTGTAAGCCTGCAGGGCTGTATATTTTATAGAGATATATAAGTGGCACACTACACATTTGGCCTAACATCGCCTGAAGGTGAATAAAGACCCAAAAGCTTTTCTCAATCTAGGTTTCGCTGGATTTTGCAAGAAGAGACCCTGGTATAAATAAAATCCATATTTTATATCTTCAGTTGAAGAAATGCTAGCAAATTGTATTCAAAAGTATTTTCTACTTAGATTCAAAATTGTAATTCAAAATTGAAAGTAGATTTTTGCTACCTTTCAGTGGAGAAGTAATTTGTAAAAATAATCCTTTGTGCAGCCTGAAAGAAAACTGGTTCAGAACCAGTTTATCTTTCAATCCCACTTCAGGCTCATTAAATATTCTGAAGTAGGTGTTCAGGTTCCTGCTCCTATAGGCCAGAGGCTTGACCTCTAGTCTCAGGAAGGGAAGGTTAACAACCAGCACCCCAACAGGTATTAGACATGTAGGAGGGGGGCAGGAATAGACTGTAGAACAAAGCACAGCCTTCACAGTTCTTCTTTGACTTGGTGGTACTAAACAGGGATAGCAGGATCTGCTTCCATTCATTGTAATGGCCATCGCAGACTTCATGGCTCCAGTCTTAGCAGGAAGGAGACCAGTTTTTGACCATGACATAGAGAAACACCATTCAACTAAAAAGGGAACTGGTTAGCACAGCCTCTCCATGTGGCGAAAAACTAAATCATCATGGATATATGGCTTCTGGAACATTTTACATTAAACCAAAGATGGAACACTGAAAAGGAGGTGGAGATAGGTCCAGAGAGTGGATACGACTCAGTACAGAAAATTTGCAGTCCCGGACCAGTGCACAAACTAAGGCTGGCACCAAACCACCACCTGCATAGAACAGTCCTGGCTCTCAGAAGACAAAATCTAAAGAAAAGGACAAACAAACTATTGACTCCTGCTGGTATAAAGGGTTGTAACTGTTTTCTAAGGAGTAAGTATCTGACTGACTTCCCAAAATGGCACCCACAGTCCTTCATACAATGTACCATTGCAGGCACACTCATTCAATGTACTTTCACAGCACACTTTGGGCCCAGCACTGTTACCTCCATGCAATGTACCCTTTCATGTACACATGCATTCAATACACACACTCAATCGGCATATGCTGTTCAGCACTGACATTCTCCTGTCTTTAACCAGGGTGTGCTCTTTTCAAACTCACAAACTGTAAGCACACACACTTACTATGTGCATGCTGCACAACTCCTCACCCTCCATGTATTGTACTTCACACAAGCATGCCTATATTTAGCACATGCAGTCCCTGTATATGCATTGCACAACACTAAGGGACATATTTACAAGCCCCTAGTGCCCCAGGAGCATCACTTTTTGTGTTCCTCCGGTGACGTCGTGCACTGCGTCGTATTTACAAAGCAGCATTAAGCACTTTTTTGTAGCCTAACGCCACCTTGTAAATATGACCCTTTCACACGCCACACTTCGCATGGAAGGGGTGTGCAATGTGTGTTGCTGTAGGCATTCCACAGCAACACCCATTGCATTATGACGCTGCCCCAAATTTACAAGAAATTGTAAATCTGTGGAAACACCAAAATTTAACGTCACCTAAGGGTGGCATTAGCATGGCACAATGAGGAGAAATGCTTCAATTTCTCCTCAATTTTTGCTCTTTCTGCAGAACACATAGAAAGAGCAAATCACCATTGAAGATTGTTTTTGTGCAGGAAGGTAGTTCTTCCTGCACAAAAACAATCTTCCCTGCAACACAGCCATCCTTGCATGATGGGGCAAGGTTGGCTACGTTGGAGCTAGGCAGCTAATTTAGTACAGGCACAGGTGGAAACGCAGGGATGTGCCGTATTTTTGTAAATACGTCATATCCCTGCATTTCAGAACTGACGCAGTGCAGCGCTCCCAATTTTGGTGCTTGTAAATATGCCCCTAAAACTCTCACGTCATGTATTTCCTTCCTTTATATGTTTACTGCACAGTACTTCCCCATTATTGTACTGTACCATTCCCAGGCACACATACAACCAATGCAGAATCACTACTCCTGCATTGTGCAGGTCTCTACATTTACCCGATGTAGGACAAGGGTGAGTTAAGCACACAGCAGCAGAACTTTTCAAAAAGATGAATTAGTTTGTAGGTCTCACTCCAGTGACACGTGTTAAAAAAGGTCCTGTCCACTACTACTGATCACTACATGGTATGCCAAACTCACCATGCACGTGCTGCTTAACTCCTGGTTAAGGTGGTAGCCTTCCACTACTATGAGGGTAGTGCTTTGGGTTCCCCTCCTGGTCCATCAAACCGGCAATATGTGAGGCAGGCCTATATCCTGGCACACACACATGATCAGTGTTCGCCTATGACAAAAAATCAGTATTAGGGATCCAGAAAATAGAATAATTGGGCACTCAGTTGCAGTGGTACACATTTTGACATGCAGAGGACTTTTCCTTTCCAACAGATGCCCCACCCACATCAGAAATCTCTGAACCAACTCCTAACCTTGAGATGCTAGGTGGTCAGATCAGTAAAACCAGAAGGAAAATCTGTCAGCAGTACTGTGGCTCAATCCGGCTCTGTGCTCCTCTACAAAGTCTAACCCTTGCATAGAAATAGACCACCTCAACAACTTGGGATTCTCTCCCTTCATAACTATCAACCATTTACATGGCTTGTCATGTGTTTGCACCACAAACTTAGAGCCAAAAGAATATGGGTGGAACTTACACAAGAACCACACTGACAATGCACTCCTTCTCCATAGCCACCCAGTTTTTCTTTCTGGGTAGTAATATCCTACTAATAAGAGCTACTGGATGCTCTGTACCTTTGTCATTTAGTTGAGCTAACACTGCCCCATCTCCTTTGTCAGAGGCACCTGTCTGTACAATCAAAGGCTGACAGTGGTCAGGTGCTTTCAGTACTGTTACGGTGCAGGGTGCCTTTTTCAGGTTCTCAAATTTTCTGACACTCTACAATTCATATTAACTTCCTGGGCTTGTTCCTAGAGGCCAAAGCAGTCAACAGGGCAACTATACTTCCATAGCTGGCCACAAAGCTTTGGTAATACACTGTGAGACCTAAAATGGCTCTCAGTTCAGTCTGGATAGTTGGCATCTCCCACTCCAACATAGATTGAATCTTGGCATCCAACATGCAAACCTTCCCATTCCACAACTCCTACCCAAGGTAGGCTACTGGGAACTGCCCCACCTGACACTTAGCTGCATTGAAGGTCAGGTTAGCCTCCTGTATCCTTGCCAACACCTGTCCAAGGTGCCTCAATAGTCCGTTCTTGAACTCATGAACACTGCAGTATCATCCAAGTAGACCACTCAGAACTCCACAAGGTCATCATCTTTCCACCTTCCTGTCTGCTGTTGGCAATTGGGTACCATGATGAACCTGTCACCCAAAAGTCCCCTATTTACCGCTTGAGGAGTTGAGCAGCAAGGAGGTGACTGTAAAGGTTTAGGGGAGGGCAGAGAGTTTCCTAGAAATGGTAACAGCGGTATTGGCAAGTGACAAGAAAGACGGTATCAGTGAGCCATTCAGAAGGAATGAAAGCATCATCCAAAGGACATAAGAAAACCCTGAGCTACCTACTTAGCTACCTTTCTACTTAGCTATTGCTAAGAGATAATAAAGCATTTCGGAGCTCTTCAGCTTCTGCCAAAGTTGAGAGCTTGGAGTGTCATAACAGGAAGGAAGATGGAGGGAGTGATACATGACACTCATATTGACTTGAGCAGCAAAACCCCCTGTAGCACACCAATCGATAAAGTTAATGGACAAACTACTTCAGTGGAATGCAAGATATATGATAGAAATAAAACAAAAACTGATGAGTGGGATGAGCCGGAGAAGAATGATAGGCGACTAGTTGACCAAGTGGATGACTAAGCAGAATAATATAACTACAATGTTTATGCTTAAGAGAAATCTATATCTGCAAGTGAGGTTCTGAACTGTCACCTAGATAAGAATGACAACAATACAGATAACATTTATGAAGTATCAAGAGGTGCAATCCCAGACACCAGTGCTTCAACTGTCTTTGATTATACTCTCCCAAATGTGTCCATTAGTACTGTTCAATCCAAAACAACACCTACTATGGAGACTGGGACCTAGATGGAGAACTAGTGCATAGGAAACGTTCTGAGATGGGAAAGAGCCCTCTAGGAAGTAGTAGAATCAGTAGCGAGGGGCTACAACTAGATGACTCGATTGCAACTTTGTGGTGGAAAATGACCATAGGTCGTAGAAAGTTGCCAAGAAATGATCATTTCAGATGCCTTAAATGCATTACATAGGGCCCTGACATTTGTACTGTTATTAATGGAGAAAGTACTGGGGGCGGGAGACAGATCATGTAATATCTTTGTTGACTTCGATATTCCAAACCTTAGAAGCAACAAGTCGAAATAGGGATGCAGCCTCCCAGATGGAAGATAGAATAGTAGTATTAGAAAATAGGTTTAACTGCATCAAATCACCTGAATTAAGTACAGCCAACAGCGCTAAAGCACTACTAACTAATAAGACAACTCAAATTGAGCATGATTGATATAATGTAAGCAGCAGTAGAATATGCAACAGTAGTCTGAGGAGCTTTTGTGAAAGAGGTGAAAGGACGACTGTTAACCATCTAGGGATTGCAACAGTCCAGATGAAAGACAAGCCTATTAACCAAGAGGAGGTTCATGTGAATCAGGGAGATGCTGTAAGTATAGATGAAGCAAAGGAAACTAATGGGAAGAATAGAAAAAAAGAAAAAAGGGTGAGAAAGGAAACAAATCTCCTTGTACACTCGCTTTTTTGAAATTGGGTCTCAAGTTGGTAGAGGTATACACCCTTGTCCATGTAGGGACCACAATCCTAGTCGGGTAAGTCACAACACAAATCAAATTATCCTGTGCCCACCCTCTGGTAGCTTGGCACTCAGCAATCAGGCTTAAATTAGAAGGCAATGTATAAAGTATCTGTGCAATATCTCATACAATAACACAGTAAAAACACTATGAAAATACAACACGCAGGTTTAAAAAATAGAGAACATTTATCTAAATCAAATAAGGCTGGAACGATGAAAATCAAATGTACACACGCAGAGTTATGAATTTTCAAATATGTAATAACATTAAAGCACTTAGAAACAAATACAACTCCAACTGGGGCTATCAAGGCATTGTTGACGGAGTCATTCCAAATAGTCCGTCACCACAGATGCTGGTCACAAAGTCGCACGGACCCCCAGGTATAGTACCTTTGAAAACAAAGAAACAAAGACATTGCATGGAGTCATGGAGGAGAGGCGTCACTGGGGCGGTGTAGCGTCAGTCCCTTATGGCATCTGGGGAGATGAGGCATCAGTTCCGTACTTTGAGGCAGGAGAGTCAAGGCGTCAGTTCGGCCTGGTTGCAGGGGGAACTGGTGCAGCATCGGTTGTGCCCCGGCGGAGACGATGCATCCAGCCAGTCAAGATGTGATGTGTCATGGTCGTTGCATGCAGCAATGTCCAGGGGGTGGGAGCAGGTTGTGGCATCAGTACTGGCATCGCTGAAGTCGTTCCTGGCATTGCTGAAGTCAGACAAGTAGCTAAAAGCTAGTAGATTTAGGCCCTCATTACGACCCTGCCGGTGGGTGATAAAGTGGCAGTAATTCCACCAAAAGGCTGGCGGTAATTACTGCCAATTTATGACCATGGCAGTGATAACTCCGATAAGACAGCCAACGTACCACACCGATCGCCAGGGCGGAAACAACAGTCACCACGGAGGTAGCTGCCGACAGCCAGGCGGAAGACAAAGTACTGCCCACCACATTTTGACACATGCTTCCGCCACCTTTTCTGGAGTGGTACCAATGCCATCAAAGGCCCAGCAGAAACAGAGCACAAAAGTCAAAGGACTCATCATTGAAGACACAGAACCACGCCGCCATGTAACCCAAACTGCAAGTCTTTCCGATGATCTTCTACGTTATGCTCCACCAGGAACACCAACGCCGGCGAAGACGACGGTGAGTACAGCCGCCTAGCACACAAGGGAGGGTGGGAGGAAAACACACACACACACGCACAGCACACACCATACACACACACACACCACACACACAACCATATTGATTACTAAAACAATTTGACCACGAAAACCTGCAGAATAATGCAAGGACAACAGGAATTGACGAAAGTGATTGTAATCAGTCCAACAATAAAATCAACAATCCAATTTGTCTATTAAACAGATATGTACACTTGTATAAAAAAGGGACACAGCCCAGTTTATAGTTCAAAGAACCCACATGGCCACAGGGCACAGTCCAAGGCCCCACTCGAACATGCAAAAATACGGATAGGACACTGCAGGGGCATCAGTTGTCAAATAGGCAGGCACCTAAGGGGGATGAGGGCACCTCAGCCGAATGCGGGAACAGGCCCACTGACTCTGGAGGGGGCAACATGCCCATTGCTCTTTGTCCTGGGGAGTGCAAGGCCACGGTTTCTGGAGTGGGTGTCTTTCCCACTGTTTCTGGAGGAGTCAACATGCCCATTGCTCTTTGTCTTGGGGAGTGCAAGGCCACAGTCTCTGGAGTGGGTGAATACCCCACTGGTTCTGGTGGGGGCAACATGCCCATTGCTCTTTTTCCTGGGGAGTGCAAGGCCACAGTCTATGGAGTGGGTGAATACCCCACTGGTTCTGATAGGGGCAACATGCCCATTCTTCTTTGTCCTGGGGAGTGCATGGCCACAGTCTCTGGAGTGGGTGTCTTTCCCACTGGTTCTGGAGGGGGCAACATGCCCATTTCTATTTGTCCTGGGGTGTGCAAGGCCACAGTCTCTGAAGTGGCTGAATACCCCACTGGTTCTGGAGGGGGCAGCACGCCCATGGCTTTATATCCTGGGGAGTGCAATGCCACAGTCTCTGGAGTGGGTGTCTTTCTCACGGGTTTTGGAGGAGGCAACATGCCCATTGCTTTATGTCCTGGGGAGTGCAAGGCCACAGTCTCTGGAGTGGGTGTCTTTCCCACTGGTTCTGGTGGGGGCAACAAGCCCATTGCTCTTTGTCCTTGGGAGTGTAAGGCCACAGTCTCTGGAGTGGGTGAATACCCCACTGGTTCTGGTGGAGGCAGGCCGCACAGCAGCCTTTGGAAGCTGGACTATATGGCGTATGCCGGCAGTGATGGCTGCACTGTGGTAGTGGATGTGGGAGGTTCCTGCTCAGCCCCTGCACCTTCTGATGCCTACACTGTGGTGGTTGTGGGAGGCTCCTGCTCAGCCCCTCCACCCTCTGATGGCTGCACAACCATGGCTGGCGGTGTGGGCCCTGTGACAGCTGCTGGTGGTGGCGGTGTTTGGCTGGAGGTTTCCGCTGGTATAGATTGCCTCCTCTCCTCCTGGTCATGGGTTGGGGATCCCTTACCCTTCCTGCAGGGGTGGATGGGCTCTTCCCCCTGTGCCTGCTGGTGCAGATCCTTCCCCTTCTTTCCAGCTGGTGCAGGCTCCTTCCCCTTCTTTCCAGCTGGTGCAGGCTACATCCCTTTCTTACCAGCTGGTGCAGGCTTCTTCTCCTTCTTACCAGCTGGTGCAGGCTCCTTCCCCTTCAGTATTGTTGGCCTGAAATCCCTACCACCACAAATAGGTGGTGCTACCACTGGGCCCGTGGACTGTTTGGCTGAGGTGCTAGGCTGGGTCCTTGCTACCCTGCCCATACATGCAGGGTGGGAGGAGGGCTAGGGAAAAGGTCAACTGTGGATAGGAAAAGCTTTTTGGCTGCCATCAGAGAGGAGGCCAGAGACTGAATCGATCTCTGTTGGGCCGCCAATCCACCGTGAATGCCCTCCAGATATGCATTTGATTGCTGCATCTGGGCTGCCAGCCCCTGGATGGCATTGATAATGGTTGTTTGCCCTACAGAGATGGATCTCCGGAGGTCAATAGCCTCCTCACTCAGGGCATCGGGGCTCAATGGGCAGGGCCTGAGGTACCTGGGGCGAAGGAGATGCCCACCCTCCTGGGGGAGCGGGCACGGGCAACTCGCTGAGGGGCTACTGGAAGGGCAGTGTTGGTACAGGGTGGCGGCTGTACCTGCAGCTTGGGTGGTTACAGAGGTGTCCATCACCACCAGGGTGCTCCCATCGGAGGAGGTATCTGAGTCTGTGTTGTCCCCTCCAGTCTTCGCCGTAGTGCTCCCCTCGCCCTCCATCCCACTGGTTCCCTCAGCGCCAGTGGACTCTGTCTCCAGGGTCCTGTGGGATGCAGTCTCTTCTGTCGCCAGTGCCTCTGCTCCTCGACCAGATGATGCTAATGCACAAAAAGACAGGATGACAAAACAAGAAAGGGGGGAGAGACAAAGAATACATATGGTCAATGACTGCACCAACACCACAGTTGGCGTACACAGCACCCTCACACACAGGGAACAGGCCTACGCACTATGCATAGCACTACCAGTGAAATGGCTAGTAACTAAGGAATGAGGAGGGGCATACACGCCAACTGCAGCATACCTGGGACCCACGCAGCCCTGCCCAGGAGTGAATACTAACAAGCTAGGTAAGTTATATTTCACATTCAAACCCTTAGCCACCAGAGGGCCTACGCTGCTATGTCTGGCCTGGCCTAGGGGCACCCAAGGACACACAACCACCACCTGTAAACCACCCTACCAGCCATAAGTTATAATGATAGCCACTATACTCACCCCCTTGTGGCTGCTGTGATGCCCTCAAGTGCCCATCCAGCTCAGGATAGGCCACCACCAGTATGCGGGCCATCAGGGGGGTCAGGGTCCGATGGGCACCCCTTTCTCATTGGGAGGCTATCCCCAGTTGGGCCTCCGCGGTCTTCCGTGCCCAGCATCTCAGGTCCTCCCACCGTTTTCAACAGTGGGTGCTCCATCTGCCATAGATCCCCAGGGTCCGCACATCCTTGGCGATGGCAAGCCATATTCCCTTCTTTTGATGGGCACTGACCTGTAGAGTCAATACAGACAGGCGAACATCATTAGACAAACAGTCAAGCCTGTCACACAAATGGTCCACCATACCCCTTTGCATCACCATTGGCACACACATAGCCCAGCACACAACTTATACATCGCCATGAGGACATCCACCCACCCCCCCTTACACAAGGTCTTCACACACACTTCCATGCATTCATGCCACATGTATTGTGCACAAGCAGTACTCACCTGTTGGTCTGGAGGCCCATACAGTAGTCTGTACTGGTGTGTGTTGTTTGTATTGGCCAATGAGGTGTTGTTTTGTCTGTGGGTGTCCATTGTGATCGCAGTGGTATGTACCGCCAATGGTTTACCGTCATTGAATGTCCGCCATGGTGATTCGTGGGTCATAATGTGATGGGTGTCATTCTGTTGGCATAACGGTGTGGGTTTTGGCACTGACAGGTTATCACTGACCTTTGGTCTGGTGGATTTGTGTATGAGGGCAGTTCTAATGCTAGTCTAGGAGAGGAGCAGGCTTCACAGTAGTGGAAAAAGATTTCTGAGTTTTTCGCTACCAGGATATGTAAAACACATCAGTACAAGGCCTGCCTTTTACCTACATCACATCCTGCCCCATTGGGTACCTAGGGCCTTTCTTAGGGGTGACTTATATGTAGAACAAGGGGAGTTTTAAGGCTTGGCAAGTAGATTTAAATGCTAAGTCAAAGTAGCAGTGAAACTGCACATACAGGCCTTGCAATGGCAGGCCTGAGACATGATTAAGGGGCTACTTAGGTGGGTGGCACAATCAGTGCTGCAGGCCCACTAGTAGCATTTAATTTAATGGCCCTGGACATATGTAGTGCACTTTATCAGGGACTTATAGGTAAATGAAATATACCAATTGGGTGGGAATACAATGTTATCATATTTAGGGGAGAGAGCACATGCACCTTAGCACTGGTTAGCAGTGGTGAGGTGTGCAGAGTCCTAAAAGCAGCAAAAAACCGGGTCAGAGGGAGGCAGACAGGCAAAACGTTGGGGGATGACCACACTAAGTCTGACAGGTCTAATATAGCTTAAATGGTTATTTTCTGAATCTAACAAGGGCAAAATTGTAACAAATCTCAAAAGTGACATGGGAACCAAAGATAAAGAGGGTGGTGATGATAAAGGAATTGTACCCAACTACCCCATCTTCCAACCAAAAATGATAAGTGGATCTGGAACTAAAGTAAAGAGGGAAAAGATGAGAATACAAAACCAACAAAAAGGTTCAGGAAAAAAGTGCAGAAAAAGAAACACCACCATAAAAGAAATGTGATGCCAACTGTAGAATCTATGCCAGAAACAAGTAGTATGATACTAGACATTGACGATGCCAGAGCTGCGAACATTGAATGCCCTGTCTTAAGGCATCAGGATATGGCTGGGGCATAAAAATGCAAATCACCCTGGCCCCCTTTCTCTGTTTCAGGAAAAGAAAATAAGATTGTAATATGATCACTGGCCCTAGCATGGAAAAGGCAGTCATAAGTGACTCAATTTATTGATCTATTTTCAGTTGCAGGTTCCACAAATCCCTTGAACAGATCTAGGTTGTTAGCTCCTTTCTACACTGTCCCAGAGTTAAGGGTAGTGACATCAAAGGACATAAAAAGGGTAAAATTTGTCAATCAGCTAGTAATGTGTGGGGCGAGTAATGCTCAATCATCGATAGTGGAATTTGCACTGTTAAATATAAGCAAGTTAGTCCTTAGTCACCAGGACAAATTTCACATGAAAGCAGTAAATGCCCTACCATGCCAACAGCAAATAATCAAGGATAACCCCCCCCACTCTATAAAAAGCCACTGAGGGTGAATGCCCACTCACTAAGCTCAAGTGAGTTCTTGAATAAAAAACATTTGGACCCTAAAGAATCTAGCTTTGCAAATCTCTGCATTACTGCAGGCGACCATTGTTCTTGAATGGTAAATTATTGAGCTCTGAAAAAATGGTGAAGATAGAAGTCCTGGTTAGCCAAAGACCTTGTAAACGGTCGTAGAAGCATAACGCAAGAGCAGCTTGACTGATTATAAAGGAATGAACAAATGCCAGGCACCACAAAGGGTAAACATGTGGCTCCCCAGGACAAAGAAGGTTGCTTAGACATTCTATCATGGAACATTTCTGGATTAGCTAGTAAACTGGAAATTGGGGATTTGTTAATATTTATTAATCATTTCCTGACATGCTGCTACCAGTAAACTTGGGCCCTGTCAGAAAACAGTGTAAGTCATTTTATGGAAATTAGTGTACCTGCAAGATGCTCAAAGAAGGGGCGTCTGGCAGGCTTCTTTCAACATGGGTGTCCTGTAAGATAAATTGTAAGATGGAGCAACGGGCGAGAGACATCGTCCTCATAATGTGCTGCATGTAAGGCTCACCAATGTTAGTAAGGAATCTGATGTGGTTGACATATTGAATGCATGTATAACACCCAGGTGGTTGACCAAGGTTCAGGCTGTCTGGAGAAGTTTTGCTGACTATGTCAAGTGTATATGTTAGGAGTATGCCACCTGCACCAAATTTGAGAGGTGGGAAAGGAGATAAGCATCTAACATTGATATAAGGAGATTGTAACATTCAACCATCTGAAACTATTGTTAATAAAGTGGTACTGGTGGAAGATCAGTTTTTAGATATCTCCCAACTGACCATGAGTCTACTTTATGCAAACAAGAAGGGGGAGAGTTTCTTATTTTTCCTAATAAATCAGTGACTAAGGTTTATTCACAGTCTTACTGCTTCCGATTGCACAGCAAAAATGACTTATGATAGTCCTAGAGAGACATCATTAACAGACTACATCATAGTTAACTCAGAATGCAGGGTGAATGTTTTTGACATGGCAGTCACTAAAAGAGTTGAAAGTGACCATCATCCTGTTGTCACAAGCATTAGATTGGGCAGCAAAGGCAGTTTTATGTTAGCATGTTTAGCGGGGTGAAATGTGGGCCCTAGTAGGAGAAGCATAAAATGGAATAAGCAATGTCAGAATGAAATCCCATTGTTTGAAGCTATTGTGCAAATATATGGTACTATTATCTTGAATACTCCGAGAGATAGCAATTATGATATACTGACCGCATATGACCTAATGATAAAAGAGCCTAAATTTATATGGTCAAAGTCAATTGCATCCTAAAAGGTCAAGTCAATCAGTTATAATCTCAGCCAGAATCAGTGTGAACAACATAATACACTATGGGCCTGATTGATACCTTGGTGGATGAGTTACTCTGTCACAACGGTGATGGATATCCCGTCCGCTGAAATGTAAATCCCACAGGATACAATGAGATTTATAATTCAGCAGACAGGATATCTGGCACCATTGTGATAAAGGTAACTTGTACGTCAAGATCTCCATCATGCCCTAATTGTTTTAGAAACAGAAGTAGAAAAGGTGCTGACTAGCATGAAAAAAACATAAAGCCCTCATTATGACATTGGCGGTAAGTACCGCTTACCGCCATGCTTACTGCCACCAACATACCACTGCCGCAGCGGATCACCGCCACCCATATTATGACGCACACATAGCAATCCGTCACTATACAGACACAAACACAAGTCCGTCAGCCCAAAGGTTGGTGATAAACCGGCGGTAACAAAACCCACACTGTTATGCCAACAGAACTACGCCCACAACATTATGACCCACGAATGACCACAGCGGACATTCAATGGCGGTAAACAATTGGCGGAACGTACTGCCGCACTCAAAATACACACACATATAAATAACGCTATATTGGATAACTGAAACTACACACACCTGACACCCATTCACACACCACACCCACACCACTATAAAACACCCACCCACATTACCAACAACCCTTATGACTACAAACAAGTGCCACAAGAGAGATAGTAAGACCACAGACAAGGCCACAGCCACACAACACCATCACCTATACACCATCCACACACCTTATATCACGCACCCCAACACATCACCCTACACATCCTCACCCACACCACTCACACTACAGCCATGGTACCACAACGACACCCCAGGTTCTCAGAGGAGGAGCTAAGGGTCATGGTGGTGGAAATCATCTGGGAAGAGCTACAGCTATTTGGATCACAAGTGCAGCAGACATCCATTACAAGAAAGATGGAGCTATGGCAGAGAATCGTGGACAGGGTCAACGCCGTGGGACAGCACCCCAGAACAAGGGATGAGATCAGGAAGAGGTGGAATGACCTGTGGGGGAAGGAGCATTCCGTGGCAGCAAGACACCAACTAGCTGTACAGAGGACTGGCAGTGGACCCCCACCTCCTCCCCCACAACTAACAACATGGGAGGAGCAAGTCTTGGAAATCATGCATCGTGAGGGCCTGGCAGGAGTAGAAGGAGGACTGGACTCTGGTAAGTCAAATCTCTATTACTATCACCCCCCCACCTGCATGCCATCACATACCCCTTCCCTTACCCTCACTCCCATCACTCCACCACCTCCCAAACAGCCCACCATCACAACCCACCCATCCCAATACCAAGCCCTGCATGCAACACCAATGCATGGACACCCATCACAGACCTGCATCGACACCTATCATAAAGCATGCACACTAGAGGGAAACAGCTAGCCCACCAAATAGCAACTCACACAAGGCAAAGCTGCCAGGGCAAAAACAACCTTAAAAGGCAACATATCCATGCACAAGATGTCACACGCAGAAATAATAACACTGAGTTTACATCCCCACAGGTCCCCCAACCAACGTCACCGACGAGGAGGTGCCAGCAACATCCAGTCTCCCCCCACAGAAGAGGCCCACAGTGATGACAGCAGCTCTGGATGCCTGGATCTGGAGGACCAACCTGGCCCATCAGGGTTCTCCGGACTGTCAGTTACCCAGGCACAGTCCTACACCACCACAAAGCCTCCCCCCTCAGGAAACACCAGCACAGTACCCTCCCAGCGGGCCCATACCTCTGTCCCCAGGACACATCAATCAACAGTGTGTCCACCACTACAGGGACCCCAGGCCACCCCACAAACACAGGACGATCAGGGATCTGTGGTCAGTGGCAGTGGGCACACGGTTCAGGGGACAGAGGCACAGGACAACAGGGAAGCTGGGAGGACTGCTGTTTGACGGGGAGGACAGGCCCAGGGAACCGACTCTCCAGGATGCACACACCAAGATCCTGGGAGCATACCACCATCCCCAGGAGACGATGGGCCAGATACTGGGCAAAATACAGGAGAACCAGGGGCTGCAGGAGGGACAGTACCTGGGGATCAGGGAGGACTTGAAGGACATAAACACCACCCTGGTCACCATTGCAGGGGTGCTGGCAGATATGGCCAACACAATGAGGGGGGCAGGGGCACACCACCGGGCCCCTACTACTAGCCAAACCGAGGAACAGCCCTCCACCTCCGCTGCTGCTAGTAGACAGGAGGCCCCACCACAGGACCAAAAGGTCACCAGCACCCCTCCACCCGCAGAAGGAGAACCACTCCGGAAACTTTCCCTGCGATTCAGGCAGAAGCCAGAGACTATTGCCAAGACCCCTGCCAGGAAATAAGACTCTCCTGAATGTCACCCTTGTGTCCCACTCTGTCACCCTGTCCACCTTAAACTGCCATTGCTCCCCTTCCTATGCCCCCTTGGACAATGCACCTGTGATCCACATAGACTGGGCTTTATCCTGGACTGTCCTCCACAATTAACCCAGCCCATTGCACATCCCCTCTACTTATTAGCACTTAAATAAACACCCTTTAAAAAAAATACAAGTATGGAGTATGTCAAATGATTTAACTCTGTATTCGTTTAACAAGGTATAAACACTGCAATACAACTGTACAGTAATGTATACATAGGAATGAACTGTAGTTCGCTGCAGTAAGCACACCAGGAGCAATAGCGGAGCACAAATATTTGCAAATAGAGATGCCAAAGGGTACAGTAAGTGTGCATAGAAGTGGGAAATTCAGCCTCCCAGTGACAATGTCAAACACAAAACTGTCAATTATAAGTTAAGTTACACTGTCTTACCTGTGTGTCATTGGAGGTATTGCCACATTATTGCACTTCTGTTGTCCTCATCCTCTGCCTCCTCATCTTCACTGCCCACAGGGTCCACTGCTGCCACACACCCATCTCCATTCTCATCCTCCAGCAGAAAAGGCACCTGGCGAAGTAAGGCAAGGTTGTGCAACATACAGCATGCCACGATGATCTGACAGACCTTCTTGGGTGAGTAGCTCAGGGATCCACCCGTGAGATGGAGGTAACAAAATCTATCACAAAAAGAGAAGAGGGACTGGGAGGTTGATGGTCGAGTGTACAGTCTCTCGAGGTTCATTGAAAATAGAAATGGTACACTGTTCCAAAAGATAATATGGTGATGCAGGGTCAGAGTGAGTCAGTGAAATCAGGAGAGCCCTAAGGGATGCCAAGTTTCATCACTGGGCAGTCTCCTCGTCAGACCGGTGCTGCAATTGTCTGGACGGACCACCCCTTATTATAGGGATGGTACAATACTGAGGAATGTATGCAAAAGTTGAATAAGGTCTGGAGCAAATACTGACTAAAGAAAAAACAGTGTAGGACAGACTGAAGAAATTAAAATTAGCTCTGAGCCTTTAAACATCACTTTAATGAATCAGAAAAAGGTCCAGGCTAAGATTAAAAGATAAACAAAGGGAGTGACTACCGGGATAATGTCCAGCTACACTCTACACGGAGGAAAAAGGTAGTGTACCTAATCCTATAATAAAATGGTCAACATGTTTTGCGTCTTGATGGTCAACAAGTGATCCCATGACGCTTCATCAGGACCGTAAACACTACTTCTCCTATTCTAAAAAATGAAAGCAAGTGCTGAACAGTCACTTACTGAATGAAGACTACTTGTCAACGTCGGTTGGTTAATCAGTCGCCCTGCATGAGAGTGAGAACATAATGGTATATTAGTGAAAAAGTGGTAGGGGACACACAATGTGGTGCAAATACAAGCAACCAGGTCCCCAAAGTGGCACAAACGGAAATAACAAAAAAAGGAGGGGGGGGCTTACCATCCCATAGTAGAGTATAGGCATCTTAGGAACGTGCAAGCCTCAACCAAAGGTGAATTACTAAGTATAAAAACAACATAGTAATGTTCAATTCTAGTAAACACTGACACATTCATAATTATGAAGTGACGGAAGGAACATGACATATGAAGTGTTGAAAATAGTCATGTAGCCAGTCAAAATAATCCAAAACTATTGCAGAAAAAAAGAAAATTGGCACAAAAAATACAGCACGAGATCCCCTTTTAACCTCTAGCAAAGGAACTGCTTATTGTAAAAAGCCAGGTATCAAGATTCACACAAACAGCAGTCATGTCAACAAAGAGGTAAAGTATAATGTAAAACCCCCTTGTATCCAAGGAGGACTTACTTGGTTCTCTCCTTGGTTCGCCAGCAACCTGCCCTCAGCTGCGCGCCTGAAGACATTAAAGTGGCGCAAGGGCACTCCTAATAAAAAAAAATGCGAGTGTGCGCTCGATCGTGCTAGAATCAGGACGTGGCAACAGGTGAAAGTTGTATGGGCAGGCAGCTGAAAATAAAAAAAGGAAGGAGACTGCCCAGTGATGAAGCTTGACATCCCTTTGGGTGTTTGAGGGCTCTCCTGATATCACTGACTCACTCTGACCCTGCATCACCATATTATCTTTTGGAACAGTGTACCATTTCTATTTTTCAGGCAACAAAACCTAGCCTTCAGGAGGCCGAATGTCCTCTCTATAATTCTTTTTGTTCGCCCATGTGCCTCATTGTAACGTTCCTCTGCCCTCGTCCTGGGATTCCTCACGGGGGTCAGTAGCCATGAGAGGTTGGGGTAATCAGAGTCGCCTGCAAATATCGAGGGATAACTGTTAGCCACACACCAACCCTTAGAGCCCTCACCATACCCATACACCAACATCCACCGGCTAGGAACCAGGGCTCACCTATTAGCCACACCCGGTGCCTCTGGAGTTGAGCCCTCACATATGGGATGCTCCTATTTCTTTGGGTAAAGGCATCATGCACAGACCCAGAATACTTTGCATTGACATGGGAGATGTACTGGTCTGCCAGGCACATTATCTGCACATTCATTGAGTGAAAGCTCTTACGACTTCTGAACACCTGTTCTTTTCTCCGGGGGGGACAAATGCAATATGTATACCATCAATTGCCCCCATAATGTTGGGGATATGTCCCTTTGGATAGAAATCAGCTTTCACTGTGACCAAATCCTCCACCTGGGGGAAAATGATATAGCTGCGCATGTGTTTAATCAGGGCAGGCAACACTCTGGTCAGCACTATTGAGAACAATGGCTGTGACATTCCTGCTGCCAAGCCCACTGCCACTTGGAAGGAGCCAGTTGTAAGGAAATGGAGTACTGACAGCAGTTGCACAAGAGGGGGGATCCGGGTGGGGTGACAGATAGCAGATATCAGGTCAGGCTCCAATTGGGCACACAGCTCTGTGATTGTGGCACTGTCCAGTCTATAGGTGAGGATAAAGTGCCTGTCTTCCATTGTTGCCAAGTACACCAGGGGTCGGTACATGCGGGGATCTCTCCATCTCCTATTCATCAGCAGTGGTTGCAATCTATGGTGCAAAACGGTGAGCAGCTGATCAGTATCTCTTATTTCCAAAAACTACACTTCATTGCATGTTGTGATTGTAACAGAATATTGTTGGATATGTCCAAATGGTGCTCATGTGTACTGTGACGCATTTAGGTGCCATGGCCTGTCCCCCCCCCTGCATGGAGGGACATGTGGAAATGAGGTAATTCAGCTGACGTTGTGCATCGTTGCGGAGTCGGTCGAGAACTACAGTGCAACTCCTCATTGGTTATCATTGGGCCCTATCGGTTACAGTGGCCAATGGTGATGTATGCCAGCAGTGACGGTACGTACTGCCACGGACGTGACTGCCATTTTCTATCTGCTACCTGACCTTCAACAGGAGAGGACCTACACTGCATGTGCTGCTGTGACTTGTGTCTGGAATCGACCATGACTCGTGTCACTGGGGAAAGGACCCCTGCCTTCACTGCGGCAGAAGTGGAGAGACTGGTGGATGGGGTCCTACCCCAGAACCGAATTCTGTATGGGCCTCCAGACCAACAGGTGAGTACACTGTGAGCACGATGCATGGGGCATGACTGCATGGAGTGCTGTATGTGACGGCCTCGTGTGGGGGGTTGGTGGAAGGGCCCTGGTAGTGTGCTGCATGTATGTGTGACCATGTGTGTGCGTAAGGGGATGTGAAGGGCTATAGTGGTCCATGAGTGTAACAGGCAGGATGGTCGGACTAATATATTTCCCTGTGTCCATTTCCATGCAGGTCAGCGCCCATCAGAAAAAGGGTATATGGCATGCCATTACCAAGTACGTGCGGACCCTGGGGGTCTACAGCAGGCGGAGCACCCACTGTCAGAAACGGTGGGAGGACCTGAGATGCTGGGCATGGAAGATGGCAGAGGCCCATCTGGGGATGGCCTCCCAACTTGGAAGGGGTGCCTGTCAAACCCTGACCCCCGATGGCCCGCATACTGGCGGTGGCCTATCCAGAGCTGGATGGGCACTTGGGGGCATCACAGCAGCCACACGGGGTGAGTACAGTGACCCAATATACTACTTGCGTGTGGAATCCGGGTGGGGGAATTTGGGCCTGTGGGTGCCCATAGACTAGGCCGGACAGTTGGTCTCAGGTATGCTGCAATTAGCGTTAGGTGTACATGTCCATGGGCTGGTGACTAGCATTGTGACTGGTAGTGCATTGCCTAGTGTGTAGGACAGTTCCCTGTGTATGTGTGTCATGTACGCCAACGGTGGTGTTGTTGGCGCCATTGACCAAGTGTACCCTTTGTCTCTTCCCCTCCTTTTGTTTTCTCACCCTGCCTTATATGCATTACCATCATCTGGCAGAGGAGCAGAGGCACCGGCGATGGAGGAAGCTGCATTCCACAGGGCCCAGGAGCCCGATTCCGCTGATGGTGAGGGTACCAGTGGGATGGAGGGCGAGGGAAGCACCATGGCGGAGACTGGAGTGGACAATAATACCTCCTCCGATGGAAGCTCCCTGGTGGTGGTGGACACCTCTGTGCCCACCCCAACTACAGGTACAGCCGCCACCCCTCCGTACCAGCACCACCCTCCAAGCAGCTCCTCAGCGAGTTTCCAGAACACTCACCCAGGCGGGTGGGCGTCTCCTTCGCCCCAGGCACCTCAGGCCCTGCTCTAGTTAGCCCTGCTGCCCTGAGTGAGGAGGCTATTGACCTCCTGCGATCCACCTTTGTTGGGCAGTCAACCATTGTGGAAGCTATCCAGGGGTTGGCAGCCCAAATGTAACAGACCATCACATTCCTGGAGGGCATTCACACTGGCCTGGCGGCCCAACAGAGATCAATCCAGGCTCTGGCCTCATCTCTGATGGCAGCCATTGTCCCTGTTTCTAGCCTCCCCCCTCCAACTTCCTCTATCCAGTCCCATTCCCCTCAACCCCAACCTATCCCAAGCACACAGGCAGACCAACATGCACACAAGACAACACACAGGAGTGGTTCAGGCAAACACAAGCACCACACATCATCCCACAGGCACTCACACAAACACCATCCAGATGCAGACATACCAACATCCACTGACTCCACTTTGTCCCCCTCCTCCTCCTCGTCCACCTCCTTCCCAGTTGCGTCTACACTCACACCTGCATGCACTACATCCTCATCCACTCCCACCATTACCATCACGCCTATCACTACACGCCCCTCACTGGCAGTCACCATTCCCACATCCATGCACACGTCCCCTGTGTCCTCTCCCACTGTGTCTGTGCCCCTCCTCCCAAAGTACACAAATGCAAGCACTCAGACACCCAACAGCCACCCACCTCACAACAGTATCGAGCACATGCACCTGCATCCAAACACAGCAGACTGACACTTCCTACAACCACTTCATCTTCCTCCACTCCCAAACCTTCACCCTCTTCATGCCCCAATGTCCCTAAGAAGCTTTTCTTCTCCACTGTTGACCTCTTCCCTACCACTCCCCCCGTCCTTCACGTCGGGCCAGGGTGGTCAGAACCCAGGTGAGCACCTCAGCCACCCAGTCCACGGCCACAGTAGTGTCGACAGCTACTCCAGTTGGAGGATACCGGGCACAAGGCAGCCACACTGAAAGAGGGCCTGCACCAAGTGTTGCAAGGAAGGGTAAGGAGACAGCACCTGCTGCGTCAAGGAAGGGCAAGGAGGCACACCCAGCTGCTTCAAGCAAGTTCAGGGAGGCACTCCTAGCTGCTTCAAAGAAGGGCAAGGAGCAATTCCCAGCTGCTGACAGAAAGGCCAAGGGGCCTGCACCAGCAGGCAGGAAGGACAGTAGGCCTGGTGCTGGGACTTATTCGGAGCCCCCACCACCATCAATGGTGGTTCTGCCGTCCGAGGCTGCTGTGGAAGGGCTGGAGCCTCCCTCCCACCAGCTGGCAGCACCAGCATCACTGCCAGCAGCCCCAGTGGGCAGCCATCTGAGGCTGCAGGAGAAGGGCTGGAGCCTCCCCCCACCACTGCCAGTACCGCTACCAGCACCACTGCCAGCAGCATCAGCCCCAGTGGACAGCCATCTAAGGATGCAGGGGAAGGGCTGGAGCCTCCCCCACCACTGCCAGCACTGCCACCAGCACCACTGCCAGCGGCAGCAGCCTCAGTGGGCAGCAGTCCGAGGATGCAGGGGAAGGGCTGGAGCCTCCCCCACCACTGGCAGCACTACCACCAGCACCACTACCAGCAACAGCAGCCCGAGTAGGTAGCCGCCCGAGGCTGCAGGGGAATGGCTGGAGCCTCCCTCAACCACTGCCATCACCGCCACCAGCACCACTGCCACCACTGAGCAGCCGTCACCGCTGGCAGACAGTGTGTAGTCCTGCATCCATGGGCTGTTGTGCGGCCTGGCCCATGCAAATCTTGTGGGTATGACACCCAGGTGAGAGACTGTGACCTTGCACTCCCCAAGATCTGCATCACAAGTCACAATGCCCCCTCCAGAACCAGTAGAAGAAGCCATACACTCACCCCATCCTCCCCATGATGAAGCTCACTGGGCACAATGCCCCCTCCAGAACCAGTGGAAGAAGCCATCCACTTACCCCATCCTCGACAGGATGAAGCTCACTGGGCACAATGTACCCTCCAGAACCAGTGGAGAAGCCATCCACTCACCCAATCCTCCACAGGATGAAGCTCACTGGGCACAATGGCCCCTCCAGAACCAGTGGAAGTAGCCACCCACTAGAGAGACTGTGGCATTGCACTCCCCAGGACCAAGCAGTGGGCAAACCACTCACTTGAGAGACTGTGGTCTTGCACTCCCCAGGACAGCATACAGGACATGTTGCCTCCTCCAGGACCAGTGGTGTTGTACCATCTTCCGGCTGAGGTGCCCCCACATTCGCCGTCCCCCCGAGGTGCCTGTGTATTTTCGACCTGTTGCCCCTGCAGTGTTCTCTCCATATTGTTGCAGGAATGAGGTGGGGCCTTGGCCTATGTGTTGTGGCCCTGTGGCCCACGGACATTGAGGACTGGGCAGTGTCCCTACATTTGTAAATATGTATATACGTTTGGATTTTGATGCACTTATTCATAGTATTTTATTGGATTACACTCACGTTCTTCAAATAATTTTGGCCTTGCATTATTTCTGCGGGGTACGCAGTAGATATGTTATGTTGCTGCTTCTAGTTGTGTGTATGGTGTTGGGGGTGGGAGGGTTGCGTGTGTGTGTCACTCTCTTTTTCCTCCCGCCTCCCTTGTGTGCTAGGCAGAAGTACCCACTGTGGTCGTCTTCGCCAGCGTTGTTGTTCATAATGTAGCAGAAGGTAGACGAGCATGGGAAAAATTTGCAACTCGGGCTCCATGGTGTCGTGGTTGTTCCCTGAGTCTCCACAGGTGAGTCCTTTGACTTCTGAGTTCTGTTTCCGCCAGGCTTTTGATGTCGTTGGTACCGCCCCAGAAACGGTGGCGGATAGGCCGGTCATAATAGAGAGGGCGGTACATTGTCTTCCGCCTGGCTGTTGGCGGTTACCGCCGTGGTGCTTGTTGATTCCGTCCTGGCTGTCGGTGTGTTAAAGTGCCTGCCTGCCTGAGCGGTTTCTGCCGTGGACATGATTCCATTTTTGTTACCGCCGGCCTGTTGGCGGTTATACTGCCGCTTTATCACCGACCCCCAGGGTTGTAATTAGGGCCTTAGTGCCTAGTGACCTCATCCAGGATGACCCATAGCTTTGGGCCAGAGTACACACTAAAGTATTTAACTCATCTCTAGCTAATATTAGCTTTCCCCTGTCCTAGTGTTAAGATATTTTAGTATCCCTATTTAAGAAGGGTGATGGTGGCTGTCCCTCTAACTACCGGCCAATCTCCTTCCTGGATGTGGCTGGAAAAATGTTTGGTAAAGTTGTGCTAAATCGAATACAAGGTTAGGTAGATAGGGAGAATATTTTAAATGAGGCACAAACAGGTTTTAGTTCAAGGGTAGGAACCAAAGATCAATCTGTTTGTCTTTATATTATCTGTTATAAATATACAATAAAAAGAAGGTCATCATCATATTTCTTGAAATCAGCATTGGACCTTGAGGATCGAACTAGGCTATGGAGATCTTTGGTAGAACATAGAGTAGAGGGTTCTATTGTTCAAGAAATAATGGCAATCCACACCAACAACACAGCAAGGGCCAGGTACAGAGCAGCAGGTATATTCAGGTGGTCATTATGACATTGGCGGTTAGTGATAAAGCGGTGGAAATATCACTAACAGGCCTGCGGTAATTACTGCCAAATTATGACCATGGCAGTGAGAACTCCCATAGACAGCTAATGTACCACACCATCCGCTAGGGCGTTAACACCATTAACAGCCAGGCGGAAGACAACGGTCCGCCCAGTATATCATGACACAGCACACCACCATGATTTCTGGGGGGAAATCAATGCCATCAAAATCCTGGCAGAAACACTGCACAGAAGACGAAAGACTCACCATCAGAGACACAGAGAAGGACAACCCCGCAATGGAACCGGAACTGCAAGTCTTCCTGAAGCTCTTCTACGCCATGCTCCACCTGGAACACCAATGCCGACGAAGACGGCGACGGTGAGTACAGCCGCCTAGCAGACAAAGGAGGGAGGGAGGGAAATGAGTGACACACAAGCACAAAACACGCCAGACACGCACACCATACTCACAACCAGCTGCAGACATAAACCATTGCAGACGACGCATGGCATAATAATACACGGACAAGGCAGTAATGAAAATGTATTGAATGGCAACAGCCACCAAGTGAACCAATTGGATAACAAACAAATATGTACAAATGTCCACAAAGGGCCAATGTCCAGTCCAAAGTACTAAGGGCCCACATGGCCAGAGGGCACAGTCCAAGGCCCAACTTGTTTCCTGACATCATCACCTGCACATAACTCTGCTGGGTCTGGATGGGGCTCCATGCCCATTATCTTTGCTGGGGAGTGCAAGGTCACAATCTCTCAGGTGGGTCACTTGCCCACTGGTCCTGGAGGGGGCTCCTTGTACAGCAGTCCCTGGAGGGTGGCCTACATTCCCTCTGCTGGAGGTGAGAGCTGCACTGTCTCAGCTGGAGGAGAGGGCTGCACTGTGTCAGCAGGTGAAGGTGCCTCCTGGGAAGCCTCTGCTGGAGGTGAGGGCTGCACTGCCTCAGCAGGTGAAGGTGCCTTCTGGGCAGTCTCTGCTAGAGGTGAGAGCTGTACTATCTCATCTGGAGGTGAAGGCAGCACTGTCTCAGCAGGTGAAGGTGCAGCCTCAGCTGGAGGTGAGGGCTCAGTGACCACTGGTGCTAGTGGTGTCACCCTGCCAGCGTCTGCTGGAGTTAAGGGCTCCTTCCCCTTCATGGCAGGAGTTGAGGGTTCCTTCCTCTTCATGGCAGGAGTCAAGGGCTTCATCCCCCTCATGTCAGGATTCGAGGGTTTCTTCCCCTTCATGGCAGGAGGTGAGGGCTTCTTCCCCATCATGGCAGGTTTCGAGGGCATCTTCCCCTTCATGGCAGGAGGTGAGGGCTTCTTCCCCGTCATGGCAGGAGGAGTGGGATCCTTCACTGTCTTGCTTCCACGACTAGGAGGTGCCTCCACTATCCCGGTTGACTGTTTGGCTGAGGGGCTGGGTCATTGGGACCCTGCTCTTACGGGCAAGACAGGGGGAGGGAAGAGGTCAAGTTGGGCAAGGAAAAGCTTCTTAGGGACGGTGGGGCAGGAAGAAGGAGGAGGGATTGGAGTGGAGGTTGAGGGAGTGGTTGTTGGAGGTGTATGTCTGCTGGACTTGGGTGAAGGTGCATGCGCAGTGAGCGTGTGTGAGGTGGATGGCTGTTGGGGGTTTGAGTGCTTGTGTTTGTGTCCTTTAGGAGTGGGGACAGACAGGGTGGGAGAGGACACAGGGGACGCATGGATGGATGTTGTGGAGGTGTCTGCTACTGTCATGTGTAGGCTGCTTGGTGTGGTGATGGTGGTGGTGGAAGTTGAAGCAGTGCATGCAGATGTGAGTGTAGATGTGACTGTGATGGAGGTGGAGGAGCTGGAGGGAGAGACAGTGGAGGTAGTGGATGTGATTGTGTGTGCAACTGTCTAGTGTTTGTGTGAGTGCTTGTGGGCTGAAGTGTGGTGCCTGTGTTTGACTGTGCCACTGTTGTGTGATGTCTTGTGTGCATGCTCGTATGTATGTGTGCATGGGATGGGTTGGTGTTCAGGAGACTGGAAAGCAGTAGTTGGAGGGGGGACGGTAGATACAGGGACAATGGCTGCCATCAGAAAGGAGGCCAGAGCCTGAATCGATCTCTGTTGGGCTGCCAATCCACAGTGGATGTCCTCCAGGAATGCATTGCATTGCTGTATCTGGGATGCCAGCCCCTGGATGGCATTCACAATGGCTGACTGCCCTACAGAGATGGATCTCAGGAGGTTAGTAGCCTCCTCACTCAGGGCATCAGTGCTCACTGGGGCAGGGCATGAGGTGCCTTCGGTGAATACTGCCACCGAAGGACTGACTGCAGGACAGCGTACCATTTTCAAAGGCACCACATTCTAGGATGCCGGGACTACTTTGAAATCATACCATTCGACTTCCATCTTAGGAGAATCCTATCACAGCCTTGATAAAGTCCCTTACAGGACGAAACACGTGTCGGCTGAACTTGGATGAACTGAACTATCCTTCTGTCAATTGGATGATGACATTATCTTTCAGCTTTTCAATCTTCCAAATGGACAATTTCATTCTTTTCATCAATCTGTGGGACTGTATATGTTCTCTTTTTAGGGGATGAATCACCCGATGGTTGATGTGACATGTATTTTTGTTGGTGCATCCACTTCATTTACGAATAAGCTTTGTGATATGGAACTATAGTGATATTGTTCAACACTTTTTTATAAATTATTGTATGATAACTTTCTATGTTCACATTAAATTTTATATTTATGATTTATTCAATTACTTAACTATGATTCTCTTCTGCAATTGTCTAATGAATACTTATTATATTGATACCACCTTGATGGGAATTTACACCATGTTTCTTTCGTATACTCAACGAGCCATGACCATCTGAACATTATTCATAGAATGACATTACTATTTGTGTGCTCCATTCTTTCTTCTAACAGATCACAAGGATGTTCTAGCCCAAATTGTGGAACCTCCTACAGAGTGTTCTGAGTTCATTGATTAGGTGGTACGATTGGATCACTGCTTGAGTGAACGTAAGGGAGAAAAATTCCGGGGTGGACACACGCTTAGTGGTACTCAAAACTGAGAAAAAGGAGTCCACCATTCTCACTCATGATACACCTGAGCCCATGCAAATTGGCAGTGTGCATGGCCCACTCTCTAAGAAAGAGAAAGAACGTAGTAAAAAATTGAAACTGTGTTTATACTGCGGTAAGGCAGGGCGCTTTGTTTGGGAATGTCCTAACAAGCCTACTGCTCCAAAGAAAGCCATCGGAGCAGTAACAGGGCCTGAATTCTCTCTTTTTGACCAGGCGGAAAACTAACTGACTCAATAACTTCTGAGACCATTTTATCGAGCGCTTCTTTCAATATGGTCTCACATCTTCTGGCTAATACCATCAGTCCAGTACCTCGACATCTAACTCTTATTGTGACGTTAGTGTTGTCCCCTCAGGTTCGTAAGGTCATTCCCATATTGCTTGACTCTGGGGCTACCGGAAACTTTTTAGACTTGGGTTTGGCCAAAACCCTAAATATTACTTCTGTCAGAAAAGACGTCTCTGAACCAGTCAGAGCCGTGGATGGCTCAGAATTGTCCTCCAGGCTTATCGTTTAGCAAACAACACCCTTGTCCATTCTATGTGCAAACAAACATACAGAACAAATTCAGTTTGACCTCATAGACACCCCAATATTTGGAGCCATTTTGGGGATACCCTGGCTTCAGTTACACAATCCCAAAATTAACTGGGCAGCAAGGACAGTGACATTAGACTCTAAACATTGCTGGCACCCCTGTTACCATTACTACTGATACCCTTGCATTGTGGGTCCACACATAGTGCGGTTATCAAGCCGGATGAAACACTGGCATTTCCTGCACAATATAAAGACTTCCATGATGCCTTTAGTGAACAGAAGGCCACCCAGCTGCTGCCACATACATCATACGATTGTCATATAGACTTGATTCTAGGGGCAATGCTACCATGTAGTAGGATGTATGCTCTTTCAGATCTTGAGAATCGATACCTGCGAGACTACCTGGATGATCTATTGGCTAAGGGTTTCATTTGTCATTCAACGTCACCAGTATTGTCATCTTTAATCTTCGTGCCCAAGAAGAATCGCGAGCTGTGCGCCTGTATAGATTATCGTACAGTGAACAAAATGACCTTAAAAAATCAGTATCCACTTCCGTTGATCCCAGTACTTTTAGATCAGGTACGTCAGTCGACCATTTGTACTAAACTCGACCTCCGGGGCGCCTACCACTTGATTCGAGTGATGAAGGGGGATGAGTGGAAGATGGCGTTCCAAACTTAATTCGGACTCTTTGAGTACACAGTGATGCCCTTCGGGTTGTGTAACGCTCCTGCAGCATTTCAATTTTTCATCAATGAAGTGCTGCAGGAGTTTCTGGATATTCTTGTAGTGGTATACATAGATGACATTTTGATCTATTCGTCTTCCACGGAGGAACATATAGGGCATGTAAGAGAGGTTTTACAACGGCTTTGTGAGCCTCAACTCTTCGCCAAGCTGGAAAAATGAGTTTTTCACGCAACAACTGTAGCATTCCTGAGATATGTGATCACTCCTGATGGAATTTCCACTGATAGGTCCAAGGTACAGGCCATCCTGGATTGGGTAGCCCCAAGATCCATCAAAGAAGTGCAACAGTTTTTGGGCTTCGCACATTGGTATCGGAGATTTATACCCCACTTTTCAACTGTGGTATCTCCCATAACTCATCTCCTACGAAAGGGGGTTAAATTCCTCTGGGATGCAGAAGCTGAGAAAGCCTTCCAACATCTTAAAAACACATTCACTGAAGCATCCATTCTCCATCATCCCAACCCTGCTCAGACATTTTTCGTGGAAACAGACGCTTCCCAAATGGCTCTGGGTGGTGTCTTGTCCCAACGAGATCCTGAGTCTGGGCATTTCCATCCAGTAGCTTACTTCTCAAAGAAATTGCTACCTGCAGAGCAAAATTACACGGTGGCGGAGCGGGAACTTCTGGCCATCAAGCTTGCCTTCCAGGAATGGCGTCACCACCTACTAGGAGCTAGACACACTGTAACTATTTACACAGATCACTGTCATTTACAGTTTTTTTTAAGCAACCAAGGCCCTGACACCTCATCAATTATGCTGGATTCTGTTCTTTAACAAGTTTGACTTCGTAATCACCTCTAGGCCCGGTAATACACAACAAAAGGCAGACACATTGTCTAGGATGGGTTTCTCCTCTGATGTTGCACTAGAACAGGTCAGAAGCATTATACCCCCAGAAAAAATCGTTGCTGTGTGCACTTCCCAAGAGATCCTTGAGAAAATACAGGTAGCCCAAAACAAGGTTCCCTGTTCAACTGATGTGTATGAAAAAGGGGGTTAACTATACCATGCTGATCAGTTGTACATCCCTACCTGTCAACATCAGGACAGTGCGTGCTCTACGGGCAACGTAATGCAATAAACTAACTCTTATGAAATGTAATAATCCATGCATTATGTATTAATGCAGTATGTTAACCTTTTGCATTGCAGAGATTCATGTTGAAACATCATTAATGCTGTTTGCAATGTATTGTGCATTTTTAAGGCTTTGCTGCAGTATTACAGGGTGTGGTTAGGGTGTAGTCCCTATTCTAAGCCTTTCCAGAATCCCTTCCTGCAGCCTGGCTGGGTGTGGCATGTGGGTGGGGCCTTGGTCTATTTAAGGGACCCAGCCCAGCTCCACGTGCTCACTATTCAGAGGTTCTGGTGCAGAGCAGCAGCATTTTCCTGAGCTCCTGTTCCGAAGGCCTACCTAGGATTTCTAGGCCCTGTCTTCATTTCCTTGGTGATCTTCAAGCAGGGCGGTAAGGCGGAGGTCGGGTTAGGCCCGACTCCGTTTTCAGATATACTTGAGTTTTGGGCCTTTTGGTTACATTGCGTGTGTGATGGTGTTCTTGGCATTTAATTTTCACAGTTCGGATCGGCAGTGTGCGCAATCGTATCTTGGCATTTAACTCTTGATGATTGAATCGGCAACAGAATGCTCGATTCATTCTTGGCATTTAACTCTTGCAGTTTGGATCGGCAGTGTGCGCGATCATATTTTGGCATTTAAACCTTGATGGTTGAATCGGCAACAGTATGCAAAATTCATTCTTGGCATTTAACTTTCACAGTTCGGATCAGCAGTGTGTACGATCGTATTTTGGCATTTAAAAATTGATGGTTGAATCGGCAACAGTGTGCACAATTCATTCTTGGCATTTAACTTTCACAGTTCAGATCGGCAGTGTGCGCGATCGTATTTTGGCATTTAAACATTGATGGTTGAATCGGCAACAGTGTGCACGATTCATTCTTGGGATTTAATTTTCACAGTTCGGATCGGCAGTGTGCACGATCGTATCCTGGCATTTAAACCTTGATGGTTGAATCAGCAGCAGTGTGCATGATTCATTCTTGGCATTTAACTTTCACAGTTCGGATCGCCAGAGCGCGCGATCGTATCCTGGCATTTAAACCTTGATGGTTGAATCGGCGGCAGTGTGCACAATTCATTCTTGGCATTTAACTTTCACAGTTCGGGTCGACAGAGTGCGCGATCGTACCCTGGCATTTAAACCTTGGTGGTTGAATCGACAGCAGTGTGCGTGATTCATTTTTGGCATTTAACGCTAGTAGTTCAGATCGGCAATGTGTGCGATCATGTTTTGACATTTGAACTTTGATGATCGAATCAGCAGCAGTGTGTGCGATTCTTTTTTTGGCAATTAAAACTTACAACTCAGATCGGCAGAGTGCGCGATCATACTTTGACATTTGGATCCTGATGGTTAAATCAATGGCAGAGTGCGATAGTCATTCTTGGCATTTAACCCTTGCGTTTCAGATCGGCGGAAAGTGCGATCATTTCTAGACATTGAAATCTTGATGCACAGTTTTTATATTTAAAGTGTATAATAATTCTTAAGCAATTGAATCTAGAAGATCTAGACAAAGTGTGTCCTTGCAGTATCATTCATGAGCTTATCACAGTTTATTCCTGATAACCAATGTGTTCACTGATTACTGTTATAGTGTGCCTTTGCAGTATCATTCATGAACCTAACGCAGATTATTCCTGAAAACTGATGTGTTTATTGAGCCCTGTTATTAAGTAGTTTCTACTCAAAGAATAACTTGAGTTTAATTCAAGGTTCAGAGCCTCAGTTTGTATTCTAAAGAAACGCTCATATGAAAGCTTGCATAATCCTTATTCATTTTCCAGGTACTCAGAGCTAATAAGGCTATGATATATTAAGGCTCTTGATCATACATGTTATCAGTCCATAGCTATTCTGAACAAAGCTTATGAAAGTTAAAGTGTATAATCTGATTGTTGTGTTCTTAACTTTTCCTTCCACAGGTCTCCTTCCACGCTGTTCCTAACCTAAAATCCCTTCCCCCACTTGGCCATTCTTTAACTCTGTGCTATAACGGCTAGTAGAGTTTGGAGCTGCCAAGAGGTGGAAATATTGGGAACAGGCGCACACCCCGAGGATCCGGACTCCCTGACAGAATAGTGAGCCCACAAATTTTTAATCCTCCTGGTTTGCGCCAGGTGGTCAATATGGCCACATTGGATGAGCTAGTTAAAGTAATCACGCAGCTCCAATCGGATGTAGTAGCATCTAAAGATATAGCAACTAGTCTAGCTGAGAGAGTGAGTCAGTTGCAAGACAGAGTAGAAAAGAAGTAGCAAGGTCCTCTGGGTGCGGGTTGGTTCGGTCCTCCTACTCAGGGTTCAGGAGGAAGTCCTCCAACTAACATTTCCCTCACAGTTCCCTCAGCCATCCCTTTGGCTCCTCCAGAAAGATTTTCAGGTGATCCTCAGAAAGCACAATCTTTTTTGACTCAAGTAGAATTGCATTTCACCTGTCGACCAAACACCTTCCCTGATGCCCAATTCCGGGTAGCCTTCCTGCTATCCTATTTGACTGGAGATGCGGCCACTTGGGCAATTCCTCTTGTGCGGAAAGACAGTCCACTGCTTTATAACTGGAGAAACTTTGTCTGGGAATTTGAAAGAGTGTTTGATCGAAGAACTGTCACTTTATCCACAGACAGAGAACTGCTAGAATTGTGACAAGGCAATAAAGACTTGGTTTCATGCTTGGCTAGCTTTAATCGTTTGATAGCAGAAGCATCTTGGCCTGAAGAAAAACAAGCAGCCCTGTCTTATCAAGGACTCAAAGATAAGTTAACAGACATTCTTGCTCAGATCGATCCTCAACCCACAGATTGTCAAGACTTGATAAATCTTGTTTTAAGACTAGTCCATCGTTTTTCTGAACGACAAGGAACGCACAGAAAGACTGAAAAACATTCCTGGCGTGTTCATGAACGCAGAGAATCACAAGTTCAGAAAAAGCATAATCATGAACCAATGGAAATTGGAAAAATCAGGCGGCACTTGACAAAAGAAGAAAAAGATCTACGTAGAAAGAACGGTCAATGCCTATACTGTGGTAGAAAGGGTCACTTCGTCAAAGAATGTACAATAAAACCAAAAGGCAAACAAATATCCACCAAGAAAGTGGCAGCTAACATACAAATGGAGCTGGAAAACTAGAACACCCAAGGTGTAAAGAAGGGCTGCTCTTGGGTGTAACTATGGACCCTTCACAGTCAAGACATCTCAAACTAGACTTAGAAGTGCTAGTAAAAAAGAATTATCTAAAGTAAGCTTTAGTCGACTCAGGGGCTACCAGCAACTTTATTGATGCACAATTGGTTCAAACATGGGGGATCCCATGTAAGAAAAGGAAAACACCAGAAATAGTACAAGCCGTAGATGGAAAGCTCCTAGATGGAGGTCCAGTGACTCTACAGACCCTCCCCTCATCTGTGATCTGCAAAGGGGGGAATCAAGATACCAAACACGTAGAAAAACTAATCTCTGATTTCATTCATGCTCCTCAGTATGGGATCATCCTTGGCATGCCATGGTTAAGTCACCATAACTCTGTGATAGATTGGCAAGAGAGAAAAATCATGTTTTCTTCACTCATGTGTAAAGAAAAGTGTCCACAGACAGCGAGAGTCACAGTTCCTCACAAAACTCATATAGCCACAGCCGCTGAAAAAAATGTAACATTACCCAGGCAGTATTCATCTTTCTTAGACGTCTTTGATGAAAAAGAAGCAGAAACCTTGCCACCTCATAGACCCTATGACTGTCAAATTGATCTGACTCCTGGTGCTATACTCCCTAGTTGTCATGTGTACACCCTGCCAGAACACGAGAACTAATATCTGAGAAAATACTTAGCCCAATTTCTAGCTAATGGATTCATTCATCTCTCTAAGTCTCTTGCAGCATCTCCTCTTTTTTTGTCCCAGAGGCTAATGGGAATCTTCAAACCTGTATAGACTACAGAGGATTGAATTAAATCACAGTAAAAAACAAATACCCATTACCCTTGATTCCTGTCTTGTTGGATCAAGTTAAGAAGGCCAAAATCTACACCAAATTAGACCTAAGAGGTGCTTACCACTTAGTCAGAATGAGAGGAGACGAATGGAAGACCGATTTTAAAACTCAACATGGTCTATTTGAATACAGAGTCATGCCCTTTGGACTTTGCAATGCACCAGCAGCGTTCCAATTTTTTTTTAACGATGTCCTCAGAGAATTTCTAGATATGTTTGCAATAGTCTATATCGATGATATTCTAATCTATTCAGATAATTAAGTCGAGCATGTACAACTTGTCAAGAAGATTCTCACTGTTCTTCGAAAGCATAATCTATACTTCAAATTAACTAAATGTGAATTTCATGTTACCACCGTTGAATTTTTAGGGGTCATTCTTACCCCTAAAGGCATGGTCATGGCAGAAAGGAAAATACAAGCAGTATCTGATTGGCCAATTCCAAAGACTGTTCGAGATGTTCAATGCTTCCTAGGCTTTGCAAACTTCTATCTCAGGTTCATAGATCATTTCTCACAGACAGTGGCACCAATCACCAAGCTATTACGAAAGAAAGAACCATTTGTATGGTCTCCAGAAGCTGACAAAGCTTTTTCCACCTTAAAGGAAGCTTTCTCCACTGCCCCGGTCTTGACTTACCCAGACACTGATCGTCCGTTCGTAGTGGAAGCAGACGCTTCAGATGTGGCAATTGGCGCAGTGTTATCACAACGCTGTAAAGATACTGGTCAGCTACACCCCGTAGCCTACATGTCTCGAACACTAAACGAAGCTGAACGAAACTATGTCATCGCTGATAAAGAGCTTTTAGCAATCCGTGATGCCTTCAAAGAGTGGAGCCACTATTTGCTAGGTGCCAAGTATACTATTGCAGTATACACAGATCATCGCAATCTTCAGTTTATGAGCTCAGCTAGACTTTTGACTCCTCGACAATTGCGTTGGATGTTGTTTTTTGCTGAGTTTGATTTTGTGGTAACCGTCCAACCCAGTAAAGACAATCGCAAAGCAGATGCCTTGTCCAGACAAGATTCCACCATGTTATCCGCAATCAAACCTAATCGAGCTATTATTGCCCCAGACAAAATCCTCCGTATCATCAAAACAGAAGACTGTTTTGAAGAGATTCGTAGCTCTTTCATCATTGAGAAATGGCAGAACTGGGCTCAAGCAGATCCCAAAAGATCAATCAAATAAGGCCTACCTTTTCATGATGCATGTTTATTTGTTCCAACTACCAAGTTACGCAAACTAGTGTTTCACTGGTTACACGTTATACCTATGGCAGGTCATCCAGGTATTCCTAAGACTCTTGAACTAATACAACAATACTTTTGGTGGACTACTTTGACAAAAGATATCAATCAAATGGTAGATAATTGTGAAGTTTGTGCTTGCATCAAGACAAGTCACTCAAAACCAAAAGGGTTGTTACATCCTCTCCCAACTCCACTCCGACCTTGGGAACACATATCATTAGACTTTATTACAGGACTGCCAGTTGTCCAATCTCACTCTGTAATCCTGGTAGTAGTAGATAGTCTCACTAAGTATGCACATTTCATTGCTTGCAGAAAATTGCCTACCTCCAGTAAATTGGCAACAATACTTTTAAATCAAGTGGTCCATTATCACGGATTACCAAAAGTGATCCTCTCTGATCAAGACTCACAATTTGCCTCTAACTTCTAGAAGACGTGGTGCAAAACACTGCAAGTTACATCTACACTATCTACTAGTCACCATCCTCAAACAGATGGCCAAACTGAGAGACTCAATCAGACATTGAAACAATATCTGTGTGCTTACACTGAGAAAGCACTTCATTCTTGGAAATTAATGCTTTGGTTAGCTGAACTGGCCTACAACAACTCGTATCATACTTCCACTGGTGCAACGCCCTTTTTTGGTCTATTTGGCTACCATCCTGCTACTTTGCCAATCACAATTCAAAAACATAGCTCACTTACACCAGCAGTGTCAGAAACAATACGACAACTCCATCAAACCCAGAAACAAATCCATCAACACCTAGATAAAGCAAAACAAACGTATAAAAAATATTATGACAAAAAACATTGTAAAGGACCACAATATAAGCCAGGAGACAGAATGTGGCTTTCCACACGCGATATTGATTTCAAGAAAAAACATATGTTTAATCCTAAATATATAGGTCCTTACACAGTCATTCAACAGATCAATCCAGTAACATATAAGCTGCAGTTACCAAAATCACTACGTATTCATCCAGTATTTCATACTTCTCTCCTGAAAAGAGCAGTCCAAAAAACCCACTGACAACCAGCCCCAGTTCTAGTACAGGGAGAATTGGAATACGAAGTAAAACAGGTTCTGGATTCAAAACTTAGAGGTCGTAATCTCTGGTATTTAATATCTTGGAAAGGTTACGGTCCCGAAGACAATTCATGGGTCACTGCATCTGACATTCATGCTCCACGACTAGTGTGACGTTTTCATCGTCTAAACCCAGTCAAACTAGGCCCTAGAACGCGTTCGGGAGGGGAGTGTACTGTCAACATCAGGACAGTGCGCGCTCTACGGGCAATGTAATGCAATAAACTAACTCTTATGAAATGTAATAATCCATGCATTATGTATGAATGCAGTATGTTAATCTTTTGCATTGCAGAGATTAATGTTGCAACTTAATTAATGCTGTTTGCAATGTATTGTGCATTTTCAAGGCTTTGCTGCAGTATTACATGGTGTGGTCCCTATTCTAAGCCTTTCTAGAATCCCTTCCTGCAGCCTGGCGGGTGTGGCATGTGGGCGGGGCCTGGGTCTATTTAAGGGACCCAGCCCAGCTCCACGTGCTCACTATTCAGAGGTCCCGGTGCAGAGCAGCAGCATTTTCCTGAGCTCCTGTTCCGAAGGCCTACCTAGGATTTCCAGGCCCTGTCTTCATTTCCTTGGTGATCTTCAAGCAGGGCGGTAAGGCAGAGGTCGGGTTAGGCCCTGACTCCGTTTTCAGAAATACTTGAGTTTTGGGCCTTTTGGTTACATTGCGTGTGCGATGGTTTTCTTGGCATTTAACTTTCACAGTTCGGATCGGCAGTGTGCGCGATCGTATCTTGGCATTTAACTGTTGATGGTTGAATCGGCAACAGAATGCTCGATTCATTCTTGGCATTTAACTCTTGCAGTTCAGATCGGCAGTGCGCGATCGTATTTTGGCATTTAAACCTTGATTGTTGAATCGACAACAGTGTGCACGATTCATTCTTGGCATTTAACTTTCACAGTTCGGATCGGCAGTGTGCGCGATCGTATTTTGGCATTTGAAAATTGATGGTTGGATCGGCAACAGTGTGCACAATTCATTCTTGGCATTTAACTTTCACAGTTCGGATCGGCAGTGTGCGCAATCGTATTTTGGCATTTAAGCATTAATGGATGACTCGGCAACAGTGTGCACGATTCATTGTTGGCATTTAATTTTCACAGTTCGGATCGGCAGTGTGCACGATTGTATCCTGGCATTTAAACCTTGATGGTGGAATCGGCAGCAATGTGCACGATTCATTCTTGGCATTTAACTTTCACAGTTCGGATCGGCAGAGCGGGTGATCGCATCCTGGCATTTAAACCTTGATGGTTGAATCGGCAGCAGTGTGCACGATTCATTCTTGGCATTTAACTTTCACAGTTCGGATCGGCAGTGTGCGCGATCATATCCTGGCATTTAAACCTTGGTGGTTGAATCAGCAGCAGTGTGCGCGAGTCATTCTTGGCATTTAACGCTTGTAGTTCAGATCGGCAGTGTGTGCGATCATGTTTTGACATTTGAACTTTGATGATCGAATCGGCAGCAGTGTGTGCGATTCATTTTTTGGCAATTAAAACTTACAACTCAGATCAGCAGAGTGTGCAATCGTATTTTGACATTTGGATCCTGATGGTTGAATCAATGGCAGAGTGCGAAAGTCATTCTTTAACCCTTGTGTTTCAGATCGGCAGAAAGTGCGATCATTTCTAGACATTGAAATCTTGATGCACAGTTTTGATATTTAAAGTGTATAATCATTCTTAAGCAATTGACTCTAGAAGATCTAGACAAAGTGTGTCCTTGCAGTGTCATTCATGAGCTTATCACAGTTTATTCCTAAAAACCAATGTGTTCACTGATTACTGTTATAGTGTGCCTTTGCAGTATCATTCATGAACCTAACGCAGATTATTCCTGAAAATTAATGTGTTTATTGAGCACTGTTATTAAGTAGTTTCTACTCAAAGAATAACTTGAGTTTAGTTCAAGGTTCAGAGCCTCAGATTGTATTCTAAAGAAATGCTCATATGAAAGCTTGCGTAATCCTTATTTATTTTCCAGGTACTCAGAGCTAATAAGGTTATGATATATGAAGGCTCTTGATCATGCATATTATCAGTCCACAGCTATCCTGAACAAAGCTTATGAAAGTTAAAGTGTATAATCTGATTGTTGTGTTCTTAACATTTCCTTCCACAGGTCTCCTTCCACGCTGTTCCCAACCTAAAACCCCTTCCCCCACTTGGCCATTCTTTACCTCTGTGCTATAACGGCTAGTAGAGTTTGGAGCTGCCAAGAGGTGGACATATTGGGAACAGGCGCAAACCCCAAGAATCCGGACTCCCTGACACTACCAAAGAATTACGGGATACAGTGTTACATTGGGGACATGATTCTGTCCTCACAGGTCGCCCGGGTGAGAAAAGGATGTTAGATCTCTGTCAAAGATGGTTTTAGTGGCCCACACTTGTGCAGGATGTCAGAAACTATGTCCAGACTTGTTCCACCTGTGTTCGGCTAAAAACCCACATACTCCAGCCACAGGATTGTTACTTCCCATGCCCATTCCGGTGGCCCCATGGCATTCCATAAGTATGGATTTTATTTCTGATCTCCCAGCTTCCAATGGACACACTGTCATATGGGTGGTTGTAGATTACCTAATTAAAATGGCTCATTTTGTTCCTTTAAAATGCCTCCCTATGGCTTCCAAGCTCTCTGATTTGTTTGTCCAACACATTGTACGGGTTCATGGGTTGCCCACCACAATTGTCTCTGATCGTGACCCCAATTTATGTCACGGTTTTGGAGTAACTTCTGTTCCTCTGTTGGTATGGATGTCCGCTTGTCCTCTGCATATCATCCACAAACGGATGGGCAGACGTAACGTGCAACCAATCGCTGGAGCAAATCCTGAGATGTTACATTGACACATGGTCTACTGAGTGGGATAAGGCTTTACCTCTTGTTGAATTTGTATATAACAACAGTGTCCACATGGCTACAGGAGTATCCCCATTTTACTGTTTGTTTGGTCTGCACCCAAGAATGCTACCTATAACTGGGCCCCAAACATCCACAAGAGCCACATCAGTACAGAAATACCATAACGAGTTACAAGAGATTAAAAAACAAGTACAACACCATTTAAAACTCTACCAAGCTCAAGTAAAAAAAACAAGCAGACAAAAGAAGGAGACCTGCTCCCTCTTATCAGAAAGGAAATCAGATGTAGCTCTCATGAAAAATCTACATCTTGCAGGATCCAGAAAATTAAACCCCTGATTTCTAGGCCCCTTTCCTATTGCCAAAATCATCAATCCTGTGGTAGTAGAACTGACTTTGCCAGGTGATTTCAAGGTACACACCGTGTTTCATGTGTCGTTACTCCGTCCCTATTCCCCTAATACCCGCAATGCCCCACCACCTCCCTCGGTAAAAATATACGGGCAATGGGAATTTGAAGTGGCCAAAATTCTAGACTATAGGCACGTCTGTGGTGTTCTACACTATTGATTGGCTTGGAAAGGCTATGGGCCTGAGGACAATTCCTGGAACCCATGTCCACAGTTCTTGCTCCACATCTTACAAAAAAATTCCATCTCCTGCACCCTTCCAAGCCCCACCCTTTGAGAGGGTCCTTGACGGGGAGGACTGTCAGGAATCCCCAATGTGCCTCCTGAGTTATCTGTCAGCATCCCCAGGGATTAGGGTTAAATCATATCTCTGTGCTTGGTTAAACGTTCATGTTTCTAAGTAAACATAATGGCCCTCATTATGAACATGGCGGTCCGTTCCGCACTGCCGGCGGTGGCGGCCGAAACCGCCAACAGAGGAGTGGTCCGGACCGCCAAATAATGAACCAAACAAAACTCATGCATCCCGCCCACCGCCCACCGCCAGGAAAGGATTCCCGCCGACGGCGGCAGAGGCCGCCCACAAGCCATCGGAAAGGCCCAACCCCCCAATCAAATTATGAACCACCATTCCGCCGCCATTTCCGGGGTGGGGAACCACCACCACACAAAGCCAGGCGGAAATGAAACAAATAGAAGGAAACACTCACCGGAGATCAACAAAACGTGCAGCGGCAGTTATGCACAGAGAGCTGCAGATCATTGCAGCCTTGCTCCTTGCCATATATCTACACGACCAAGAGTGCCGACGAAGATGACGACGGTAAGTACCGCAACATACAAAACAAGGGAGGAAAGGGCAAAGTTACATACCCACCCACTCCACCCAACCCGCAAAGCCCCCCCAACACTACCCAGGAGCAATAGTCAGACACCCCACACCAAAAGGGACATACCCGACCGAAGGCCACTGCAACTTGGCCATAGGACATACAATAGCACCACAGCCATAAATTATATAAACAAACACCAGGGTTGAACTGCGTGCAGCCCAAACACAGGCCACACCGAAACTTTATTATGAAGCTCACTGAGCGAAATGATGAAAACAGGGCCAATGGCCAGTCCATAAAAAGTCCATTTTCTTTTGCCACAACTGGCCTCACCTGACTCCCACAAGTGCTGGGTACTCTACTCAACAGGGCACCATAGGGTGATCCAGGCACCTCACGGAATGGGGCAGAGGGGGTGGGGATTTACGATGGAGGTGGGACTTTGACTTGCGTGAGGAGGTTGGAGGGGGTGGGCTTCTCCTTAGAAGGGGGTGGGGCTGTTTGGCACGGGTGGAACTGGATACCTTAGGCTCAGAGCGGGCCTTCTTATTAAGTGGAGAAAGAGCACAGCAATGGGAAGGCTGGACCGGGGTGGGCTGCGATGTGGAAGGAGCAGAAAGGGCAAGGAGGTGGGCACGTTTCGGCACAAGACGGGGTGGGCCAGTGGGTTCGAACAGGTCTACAAGGGAGAGGAAAAGTTTCTTGGGAGCAATTGGGGTGGGCGTGGATGAGGGCGTGGGAGTGGAGGCAGAGGGAGTTGATGTATGGGGTGTAGGTGTGCGTGTAGTGGGTGCTGGTGACGGCTCAGTATGCTGTAGTGTGGTGGATGTCTGATGGTGGGTGTCTCGCTGCATTTGAGTGTTTTGGGAGGTGGGGGGTGGACACAGAGGGAGAAGACAGACAGCTAGTGTGGATGTATGTTGGGTGGGTGTAAGCAAGTCGGGTGAGTGTGCTGCATGTGTCAACTACAGTGGAGGTGGTGAGTGCAGGTGTGGTGTATGGGGTGCATGTATGGCTGTCTGCTATTGTGGTGAGTACAGGAAGAGGAGCAGTAACAGTGAGTGACGGTGCAGTGCATGAGGGTGTGCATGTTGAGGGGACAGACAGGGAGGCGAAAGAGGCGGGCACACTGGGGGAAGTGGACGTTGTTGTGTGTGCAGGTGTATGTTGGTTGTGTGAATGCTTGTGGTGGGAGGTGTGGTGCTTGTGTTTGGAAGTGTGTTTTTTGTGTGTTGTAGTGCTTGACTGAGTGTCTGAATGTGTGCCTTCAACTGGTGAAGGGATTGGAGTGCTGGAAGGGATAGAGGAGGTTGGAGGGTGGACGGAATGGGCAGGGAAATGGCTGCCGTCCAAGAGGAGGCCAGAGCCTGAAAAGATCTTTGTAGGGCAGACATGGCACCGTGAATGCCATCCAGATAGGCATTAGTCTGCTGCACTTCTGATGCTAGCACCTGGATGGCATTGATGATGGTTGTCTGCCCTACAGAGATGGTTCTCAGGAGGTCAATAGCCTCCTCTCTGAGGGCAGCATGGCTGACTGGGGCAAGGGAGGAGGGGCCTGGGGCGAAGGAGACGCCCACCTTTCTGGGTGGGCGGGCATGGCCAACCCGTTGGGGAGCAGAAGGGAGGGCACTGATGGTATGGGTGATGGCGGAAGATGTCACGGTTGTGATTTGTCTACTAGTGTCCGCCATCACCGGAGGACCCCCATCGGAGGAGGTTTCAGAGTCACTACCACCGGTGGTAGTAGCCTCCCCCGTGGAAGTCCCCTCGCCCTCCCACCCACTGGTCCCCTGGGCGTCCATTGTCTCTGCCTCTGAGGATCCGTGGGCCAATGTCTCCCCACTAGCCCGTGCCTCAGCTCCCTTGCCTAATGTTGATGCTGTACCAGACACACAAAAGAGAACAGGGATGGGGAGACAAAACAGGAGAGACACTTGTAAGTAGCTGATACACAGTGGCCAGATATACACCTACCCAGCAGACAAACCCACCAGGAAGCACCATGCACTAGGCCCATGACCATGGCCCTGACTACTGAGCAGTATATTGACCTACACCCATATCCTGTCATTACATTGAAGCTGAGGTAGGTGAAACCTGACAGGGACACCCCTACACCCTTTGGGGAGCAGACAGTAGCTGGACACCAGTCAAAACCCTGCTCTAAGCCCCATGAGCCCTATAGCACACACACTCATCCTTCCAGGCTGAAGTATGGGCTGTGAGTACTCACCCCGCTTGTGACTGCTGTGCAGCCTTCAAGCACCCATCCAGGACTGGGTACGCCACCACCAGGATCCTTCGCATTAAGGGGGTCGGTGCCCGACGGGCACCCCTACCACGTTGGGAGGACTTCCCCAGCTGGGTCTCACTGATCTTCCGCACCCAGCGCCGCAGGTCCCCCCACCTCTTCCGACAGTTGGTGCTCTGCCGGTTGTAGACCCCCAGGGTCCATACCTCCTTGGTGATGGCATGCCAATGTGCCATCTTCTGGTGGGTGGTGACCTAGTAGGGAGACACAGAGGAGAAACACAGAGGTCAGGCACCTGCACAATGGCAATAGCTGGCTGATTGTTAGACATAGGACAGACAGTACTCCCAGACATGCAGTACAGTGGCATGCAGCATTCCATGCACCAAGACCCATCCTGGCTCACAGGAACGCACATCAGAGCAATCCACTCCATCCATTACACACACAGTGCCCCCCAAACCCGGACTCACCTGTACCTCTGGCTGGCTGTAGAGTCTGCCGTACAGGGGCAGGACCCCTTCCACCAGTTTCTCCAGTTCTTCCTGGGTGAAAGCTGGGGCCCTTTCCCCTGCACCACGTGGAACATCCACAGCCAGAGGCAGGCCACAGCAGTACACGGAGTAGAGTACTTGTCCGCACAAGATCAGGGAGTCAAGTGAGCACACGATGACGAACGCACGTACGTTATGTGGCGGAATGCACCGTCACCGCCGGCGGCGATCATGATACGTCAAGATTCTCCATTGGCGTCCATGTTATCCAAGGTGGGTGCGAACAGCGGTAAACACTGCCGAATGCTGTGACGTCAACCGCTAGCGGTCTTAGGTCACTTCCACAACGAAGGGGCAGAACTACAGTGGGCAGACATTTTTGCCATCACCTACGCATCTTGAAATTCATTTTAGTCACAATGCTGGGCCTACTAGCCACATGATTCACATATGTCTCTATCCATAGAGTATATTATCACACATGATTTACTCCGTTCCCTCTCAGTGATGACAATGTATATCTGTCAGGTTGCAGTTATTGTACAGACACTACTATGAAGAATGCAGTGAACGTGTTTAGCAAATATGCCTGTGAATGTGTGCACATGACTCCTTGTTCTTACCCCTCACAGGTACAGACCCTTGTGGCTAGGAAGGACACCTTCTGTGTACAGACCACTTGTGGATATGGGGACCATGGTGGAGTGTCAGATCATTATCATTTACAGACTCACACGTGTAACTATTCAGGACCTATGTGCATTACTGGATCCTGCACTGACTCCCGGAAATCGTAATCAGCATACCATTCCAACTGAGGTGCAGGTGCTCTCCGCACTCCATTTCCTTTCAAGTGACAGTGGGCATGGGTGCTAGTTTCTCACAGCCAATGTTCAGCCAGGTACTTACAAGATTTCTAAATGCATTTGTACAACATCTGCAATCCTATGTGCGATTCCCCCAAAGTGCTGAGCTATCCTGCCATCAAGTCAGACTTCTATGCCTTTGCAAACATTCCCCATGTTATTGGTGCCATCGATGGAACCCACATACCCATCATCTCCCCAAGAGTGAGTGAACAGGTGTACAGAAACAGGAAGAACTTTCACTCCATGAACATCCAATTGGTATGTACAGCAGACCAGTACATATCCCATGTGAATGCCATGTTTCCTGGTTCAGTCCATGATTCATTTGTTTTGAGGAACAGTAGTGTGCCACAAAAGATGGAACAACTCCAAGAGGACAGAGGGTGGATCATAGGTAAGTTTGCCTGTCACTAACTGACTCATTGCAGAAAAACAGCCTGTCTGACTAAGGACATTACAATGACGACTCTGTATTGATCATTTATCTAGGTGATTCTGGCTATCCAAACTTGTGTTGACTCCTGACACCAGTGAGGAATCCTAGGATGGATGCAGAGAGGAAATACAATGAGATCCATGGACGTACTAGGAGGGTGATTGAGCATACTATAGGTCTCCTGAAGGCTAGATTTCGGTGCCTACATATCTCTGGTGGTTCCCTGGCCTATGGGCCTGATAAGTTGTGTAGGATAGTGGTGGCCTGCTGCATGCTGCACAACGTGGCAGTGAGACATTCAATCCCCCTTTTGGAGGTGGAGGGTGCTATAGGTCCTGATCTCTTACCTCAGAGAGGTGAGGAGAGTGATGGTGAGGATGATGAAGGGGAAGATGTAAATTCCACAAACCAACTGATACAACTCTACTTCCAATAACTGTCTGGGACTTCAGCCTGTATATGTGGTTAGTGACTGATACAGTAAGTGTGCCATGTCAACTAGGGGGAATTGGTCATGATATGCGAGTCATGGACCTCTTCAGCATGGTACAGACAGACAACATAAGCATTCCCTTCTTGACTTTTTAGAAACACACTGTACCAGCAGCATGCACAATTTGACAATAAAGTTTATCCCTGCCTGTTGCATCATTACTCCACTTTGTTCAACATTAAAGACAGGGGACAGTGTTACAGGTGAGATATGTTGTTTATTGGTGGAATACAGTGAAATGTGCTATGTACAGTGATGGAAGTCATTATGGTTGGTTGTCCTCAAAACCGACTTGGTGGCAGGCCTGTTTGATTTCATAGGTGGGTCCTATTTGTAGTTCTGTTCATTATGTAGCCCTCAGCTAAGTGCAGTTTGTGAATGGGTGTGTTGGTTCCTTGGCAGTAGGAGCAGTGTCAATTGTTGGTAGGGGGCTCGTTCTTTGCTGGGTTTCAAGTGCCATATCTTGGCCTGAGGCTACGTTTGGGTGCCTGCTGTGAACCTACTTGGGGTGACATGGTCGGCCTTTGTGATTCCTGGGATGGTTTTTCCTGTGCTGTTTCAGCTGCTTGGGACAACTGTTGCTGTTTGTCCCGGGCTGTTGTGGGGGTCTCTTGTCCGGTGTGGGTGTCTGAGGGTTTGTTGACCAAGTGCAGCAGTGCTCCAGCAATAGTGGCCATTGTGGCATTGTGTTCTTTTCACTGCTCCATGTCCTGTTGGTGGTGTTCCAGCTGCATCCTCTGACTTTGCTCCAGGGTGGTTACAATCTGTGCCAACCTGTCTTGGGTAGGTTGGTATGCCCCCAGTATCTCTGCACTGATGTCCTGGGCTGCTGCATCTATCCGGTGCCCTACCCCCTTGCCCCCTGGGGCACTTGACCTTGCCCTGGCCCCCTGTGCCTGTGTCCCCTGCGCAGGTCTAGACGTGCCACTAGTACTGGGGCCCTCATCTTCCTGCATGTTGCGGGTGGGAGTCTGTGGCCTCTGTTGCTGTGTTCCACCTGTTTGTGCCCTGGGTCCACTGGTGTGGGCACGCCTCCCCTGGCCTGCTGATCTTGACTGGGTGTTAGGGGTGACAGTGTTTTCGTGGGTGGGGCTGCTGCATGGTGAGCATCCAGGGCTGTGTGAAGGGCCTGCCTGCTCATCAGTGTCCAGGGATCCTTCACCAGTGTCCTGTGATGTGCCTCTGTCTCCCTGGAATGCTGTGGCACTCCATGTCCACGCCATTAGGGTTGCATGGGTGGTGGTGCCTGTTGGGGGACATGGAAGTGTGTGTTACATATGCAGGAGGGTCTGAGGTGAGCAGTACTGCACAATTTAGTGCTGGTGTGTCTTTCAGTGGCCTTCAGGGGTGCCTTTGTGAGGTGGACATAGCATCTAGTGGCAGTGGTAGGTGTTACATTGTGGTGGGGGTTATTATTCCATTGTGGGAACGTGAAGGGGTTGGTGGCTGTGCACAGCGGGAGTGATGTGGGCCTGGTAGTGATTTGTGGGTGATGCAGGGTGGTGGATGTGGTGGGTAATGGCTGGGAGGGGTGTGGGTCTAGGTGGGTGTGGTGGGGTGGTGCATGCATTACAGGTATGGTGTATATGGGGTAAATGTAGATGACTTACCCGAGTCCATTCCTCCAGTGAGTCCAGTGAGTCCCTCTGGGTGCAGGATGGCGAGTACCTTCTCCTCCCAGTCGGTGTAGTAGAGTGGTGTTGGTGGTGGCCCTCCCAGTCTTCTGCACTGCGATGTGGTACCTGGATGCCATGGCCCAGACCTTCCCCTGCAGGTCGTTCCATCTCTTGCCGATGTCGTCCCTGGTGCGTGGATGGTGTCCCACTGCATTCACCCTGTTGACAATGGTCTGCCACAGCTCCATTTTCTGGGCGATGGGTGCGTGCTGCACCTCGGAGCTGAATATTTGTGGCTCCACTTTTAGGATCTCCTCCACCATGGTCCTTAGCTCCCTTTCGGTGAAGCGTGGATTTTCGGGGGGGACATGGTGAGGGGGTGGATGGCATCGGGACTCGGGACGGTGTTTGGGTGCTCCTGTGTGGGTCGCTATGCGTGTCCTGTCTGCTGGCGTTCTCTGTCTGGCTCTGGTGCTCTCAGTCTTCTTTTCCTGGTTTCCTTGCACAGGATTGTGGGGTGTGTCTGGGGGTGTTTTATGGTGTTCTGGATGTGTGTCAGGTGTGTGGGTGCTAAGCCTAGCCAATGTGTGCAGTGTTTGCTTTGGGCCCACTTGCCGCCCGTGGCGGTCGCAGCCGCCAATGGTCGTCCGGCCTCCACTGTCCGCTGAGGTGATTTGTGCATCTTTATTTGGAGGGCGGGATGTGGGTGTGCTTGGCGCTGGCGGGGTGGGGTGGGCCTTGATTCCCACCGACAGGGTCATGGCGGGGAGTGGTGGTGTGGGAATGTTTGGCGGTGTTGGGTTTTTTGTTCATTATGTGGCGGGTTTCCATTCACCGCCACCGGCGGGATTCTGTTCAGCGCTGCCATGGCGGTCGACGGTCTTTACCGCCATGGTCATAATGACCACCAATGTGCTGTGCTACGCAATTGGTTTTATCAATGCTTATTTTACCAATGCTTGTTTGCTAATGTAAGCAGGTGTAAACATGTGCTTCTAATTGGGTGTGGTGTAGACATGTGCTTCTAATTGGGTGTGGTGACTCATTCACATGTGGAAACTCAACTGCTTTCCGGATTGGCTATAAACAGCAGAGTGAAGCATGCCTCCCTGCTTCGCTTTGCTTCGCTTCTTGATCTCAGCATCTTATTTGGCAGTCCAGCCCCTGCTGTCATCCTCGTATTCAGGACTTCTGAGGCAATTCTTTTCTTTGTTCCATACCAGCTGACACCAGGCATTCCTCCAGCACTCCGGAAAAGACTGCAGCTAAGTGACTAGTATTCTCCAGGGAGTTTGTTCTTTGAGCGCCGCGCTTTCCTAGAACAGCTGGTGTATTTCAGACCTAGTATTTTGGCAGAGTGTTTATCTTGAATTGACAAATGCATTTCTGAACATTCTACATTATTATTGTAGTTACTTGTCTAAATGTGCTTCAGGAAATCTGCTTGAGCTCAAGTACTGCAAAAAGTGACAGTGCAATTTTAAAAGAGCATTTTACATGACTTTTCTTTCTCTAATAGCATAACTCTTGGATTTAAATTGTGTTATTCATGCCTGTGTTTCAGGTTTGAGGAATTTGCTTTTGAAGGGTTTTTCACACACACAGTGAAACCAAACCAAACTGTGCCACCCAACTGTTTAAACCCAGAGTGGACATTTGTATTTCTTGGATTGTTTTTGTTCCTTTTAGTTTAACCCTATGCATGCAGGAAAGTTATACGTGATATAATTAAAGCCCTTGTTTGTCTTTTTTGTGCATGGTAAGTGCAACCACAGTTCTAATTGTAGTGTGCAACAGTGAATATCTGTGAAGCCAGCCCTAGTGCCGCAGTACTTATTGTTATGGTATTCAGTTTGGGTGTTTGGTAATGCAGTGTTAGTAATTGTGCCAACAGTTATTATTATCCAAGAAAAGTGCTGGAGCATCCCGGTGTTCTTCTACCGCTCCCGTGCCCATATGAGAAAGAGAGATTCAGTTTCAAGGAAGTTGAGTGCAGTAACTATACTAACACTTTGTCAACAATGACCTGCCCCCTGAAGATACAGGGTGCCTGGCTGGACTGGCAAGACGTGGCAGTGTTTTGTCTGTTTCTGTTCCATTCCCCCTTTCCTTTTGGGACACCTGCTGGGGTTTCTGGGTCGACCAGGAAGTGCAGAGAGTTGTTCCAGGAGGTAGGGGGTATACCATCACCCCTGGAGACATCCTGCTTTTCAGGTGAGTGGCGCCATCACAACAGCACCCCTACTGGGACCCACTAAGCCATGTCTGACATGGAATGCTACCTAGCTTGGTTACCTTGTTTTCCCTTTCAAACATTACCCTTGAGATGGATCACGCTGCAATGTCTGACCTGGCAATAAGGGGCACACACTAACTGACACCCCCCACCTGGATCCCATGCCACCTAACAATTATTGTTGTAACAGCCACTGTACTCACTCCCTTGTGGCTGCTGTGATGCCTTCAAGCGCCCATCAAGCTCTGGGTAGGCCACCATCAGTATGCTGGCCATCAGGGGCGTCAGGTTCTGACAGGCACCCCTGCCTCGTCAGGCAGCCATCCCTAGCTGGGCCTTTGCGGTCTTCCGTGCACAGCGTCTCAGGTCCTCCCACTGTTTCAACAGTGGGTGCTCTGCCTGCCATAGACACGCAGGGTCTGCATGTCCTTGGCGATGGCATGCGATAATCCCTTCTTTTGATGGGTCGTCTGCCATAGACCCGCAGGGTCTGCATGTCCGTGGCAATGGCATGCGATAATCCCTTCTTTTGATGGGCAGAGCTGACCTGCAGAGGCGATACAGATGGGAGGACACCATTACACATACAATCCAGCCTGTCACACAAATGGCCCACCAATCCCGTTTCCATCACAATTCGCACACACATCGCCCGCTGCCTACCATGTACACCACCACAAGACATTCCCCCCGATGACATGATGTTTGGACACACATCTCCATGCATTCTTCCCACATGCATTGTGCCCAAGGTATACTCACCTGTTGGTCTGGAGGCCCATACAGCAGTCCGTACTGGAGTAGGACCCCATCCACCAATTGCTCCAACTCCTCCCCAGTGAAGGCAGGGGCCCTTTTCCCGGTCACACGGGCCATGGTAGGTTCCAGACACAGGTCACAGCAGCACATGCAGTGTAAGTGTTCTCCTGCTGGATGTCAGTAAACAAGTGAGGATTCAAATAGAAAATGGCAGTCATGATTGCGGCAGTGTACACCATCACAGACAGCACTGATCCCCGTTGGCCACTGTAATCCATAGAGCTCCATATTATCCAATGAGTAATTGCACGGTGGTGCAAGACAGCCTTCCGCCACGATGTCCAACGTCAGCGGAGTTACCTCATTTCCACCTGTCCCTACATACAGGACAGGTGGTCGCCATTTCATGGTGGTGGGTAACAAACAGATTAACCCTAACTGTGTCACTGCCATGATTTGCACATACCTTGCCATTCCCACTGTCCCATCACATAAATGCACTACGTACACTGATGTGGGGGTTTTAGTGTTCAAATTGTGACAGCCTACTCACTCTTGTGCCCCTTAGATACCTACCACTGCAGGTGAATGGGAGGAGAAGACAAACCCCAGTGTACAGACCCCTTGTGGACTTGGCTACACTGGAGGACAGGCACATTATACTGACTTATAGACTGGACAGGGCCACAATCACAGAGCTGTGTGCCCTATTAGAGCACTGGGATCCCCCCTCTTGTGCAAGGGCTATCAGTGCTCCATTTCCTGGCAACTGGTTCTTTCCAGGTGACAGTGGGCTTGGCAGCAGGAATGTCACAGCCAATGTTCTCAATCGTGCTGGCAAGGGTTTTTTCTGCCCTGGTGAAGCACACGTGCAGCTACATTGCTTTCCTCCGGGTGGAAGATTTGGCCACTGTGAAGGCAGAATTCTATGCAATGGGGCATATACCCAATATTATTGGGGTGATTGATGGAACACATATTGCGTTTGTTCCCCCCCACCAGAGTGAACAGGTGTTCAAGAATCGTAAGAGTTTCCACTAACTGAATGTGCAAATGGTGTGCATGGTGGGCCAGTACCTCTCCCATGTCACTGCCAAGAATCCTGAGTCAGTGCATAACACCTTTGTCCTGAGGAATAGCAGCATCCCAAATGGGGTGGCACAACTACAGAGGCACAGGGTGTGGCTAATAGGTGAGCCAGAGTTCCCACACTCTGTATGTCAGTGTATGCCTTCAGGTGTTATCCCCATAGCATTGTGTAAGGCTAAATGTTGTCCCTCAGTACTTACAGGTAACTCTGGCTACCCAAACCTATTGTGGCTCCTGACCCCTGTGAGGAATGCCAGGACAGGGGCTGAGGACCATTATAATGAGGCACATGGGCGAACAAGAAGAATAATCGAGCGGATCTTCAGCCTCCTGAAAGACAGGTTTAGGTGCCTTCATCTGACAGTTGGATTCCTGTGCTACTCACCCAGAAAGATTGTAGAGGCATGCTGCATGTTGCACAACCTGGCCCTCAGAAGACATGTGCCTTTTCTACAGGAGGAGGAGACTGGAGATGCCCCTGTGGCAGCAGTAGACCCTGAGGACAGTGAGGAGGAGGAGGCAGAGGAGGAGAATGTGGACAACAGAACAACAATACTTCCAGTGACACACAAGTGAGACAGTGAAACTGATCATTGCTCTGACAATTGATTTCATCTGTGTGACTTTAGCATGATGGCATTCACTTCCTTTGCATCTCAACTTACTGTCACCTATGGCTTCTCATTTTCCAGATGTTGGTGATATGACAACAATGTCCTGATGTGATCACTACAGACAGTTACAGTTCATCAATTGTATGCTATCACAATGTGTTCAGATCATTTGCACTAGATGTGACTGGTCCCAAAAAGTGCAAATTTTCAACACATAAAACAGTGTCACTCAAATTGTGTTCAAGGGTGTATATTGTAGTGCAAATAATTGACTGAAAAGTGCAATGAAATGGGGTGATGGTGGAGGAAAGTCCAGGGTATTGTTCCAGTCTGTTTGTAGCACAGGTCCAGTGTCCAAGGGGTCACTGTCCAAGGAAGGGGAGCAAAGGCAGTTGAAAGTGGGCAAGGTGACAGGGTGGGACACAAGGGGACAATCAGGACAGTCTCATTTCCTGGCGGTGGTCTTGGTTTTGGCAAGTGTCTCTGGCTTCTGTCTTGGTTGCAGGGAACATTTACGGGATGGTTCACCTTCTGCAGGGGGAGAGCTGCTGGTGGCCTGTGGGTCCTGTAGCAGGGCCTCCTGTCCACTAGCTGCAGTGGTAGATGTGGGCTAGTCAATAGACTGGCTAGTAGTAGGGGCCTGCTGCTGTGCTGTCCATTCCCTCATGATGTTGACCATGTCTGTCAGCACCCATGCTATGGAGATCATGGTGGTGTTGAGGGCCTGTAATTCCTCACTGATCTCCTGATGGTGTTCCTCCTGCAGCCACTTGTTCTCCTGCATGTTGTTCAGGAACTGGCGCATCGTGGTCTGGGATTGTTGGTAAGCCCCCAGGACAATAGTGAGTGCCTCCTGGAGAGTCGGTTCCCTGGGCCTGTCCTCTCGCTGGTGCACAGCGATCCTCCCAGTGTCCCTGTTGCCCTGTGCCCCTGTCCCCTGAACGGTGTGCCCACTGTCAATGACCCTAGGTCCCTGATTGTCTTAGTGGCGAGGTGTGGACTGTGGTCCCTGTACAGGTGGGTACACTGCTGATTGACGTGTCCTGGGGACAGAGGTGTGGGGACACTGGGTGGGTGCTGTGGTGTTGGATACTGATGGGGGAGGCTCTGTGGTAGACTGTGAGTGGGCTGGGCTGATGGACTGACCGGTGGTCCCTGATGGGCTATGTTGTTGATCCAAATCCTGAAGTCTGGAGTTACTGTCATCACTTGGGGCATCTTCTGTTGTGGGACTGGTTTATTGTGGCACCTTCTCTCCACTGATATTGGCTGGGGCACCTGTGGGGATGTAAGTGATGTATTATGCTTTATGCCTGTGACATATTGTACATCCCTAGCTTCCCCTGTATTGTTACTGTTGTCCCGCCATCTCTGAATGTGTATGGTGATATATTGTGGGATTGCTAGTACCCCCATGCTGTGTATGCTTTGGTGATGGGTGTCCATGCAGGGATGGGAGGGCTGTCCATGCATTGGTATGGCATGCAGGGCTTGGCACTGGGGTTGGTCATCTGCGTTGGTGCAGTTTGTGGGATGAAGTGTAGTGATAGGAGTGAGGGTGAGGGTGTGAGATGGCATGCAGGTATTGGGGGTAATACGTGGTAACTGTTAACTTACCAGTGTCCAGTCCTCTGGCTACTCCAGTGAGTCTCTTTGGATGAAGTAATATCAAGACTTGCTCCTCCCATGCTGTGAGCTGTGGGGGAGGAGGTGGGGGTCCACCGCCAATCCTCTGTATGGCGAGCTGGTGCCTTGCTGCCACAGAACATACCTTCCCCCGTAGGTCGTTCCTCCTCTTTCTGATTTCGTCCCTTGTTCTTGGATGCTGTCCCACGACATTCACCCTGTCCACTATTCTCCACCATAGCTCCATCTTCCTTGCAATGGATATCTGCTGTACCTGTGCTCCGAAGAGCTGTGGCTCTACCATGACTATTTTCTCCATCATGACTGCAACTCCTCATCTGTGAAATGGGGGTGCCTTTGTGGGGCCAAGGGTGTTGTGTGATGTGTGTAAGTGTGTGGGTGTTGGGTAGTGTGGTTGGGTGTGCTTAGTGGAGTGAGTGAGGGATGTATGGGTGTGTGTGTGTAGTTGTCTCAGTGGTCTTGATGTCTGTCTGGTGGCAATGATTTGTATTCGTAAGGAGTTATGGGTACTGTGGGTATGTGTTTTGTAGTGGTGTGGGTGGGTGTGGTGTGTGTATGAGTATCAGGTGTGTGATTTTTGAATTGGCCAATGTTGTGTAGTTTAGTATTTGGGTGTCCATTCTGAGCGCGGCATTGTGTACCGCCAATGGTTTACTGCTGTTGTATGTCTGCCACTGTGAGTTGTAGGTCATGATGTGGTGGGCGTTGTTTTGTTGGCATAACGGTATGGATGTTGGTACCGCCACTTTAGCACTGACCTTTGGGCTGGCAGATTTGTGTATGTGGATGTATTCTGTCGGTTTGGTGTGTGTGAGTCATAATATGGCAAACGGATATCCGCCACTGCTGCGGTATGTTAGTGGCCATCACCGTGGCGGTAAGTGGGATTTACCACCAATGTCATAATGAGGGCCTCACTGTTGAAAGGGACATACTGCAGGGATGTGTGTTAGTCCCCTTTACTTTTGAGCCTCTTTTCCCATTATAATGCAGGCTATTTATTAGAAAAACCCATTGATGCCCCCATATTTGCTGGATGAAAGGTCCTGATTCTACTATTTGCTGAGGACACAGTACTGTTGGGACAAACAGAAAATGCAATGCACAGATTGCTACAGATTCACAGACTATTGCTATAGGAAGGCACTGACCATTATAAGACTAAGAGTATGGTATTAAATCTGTCCCCTATAGAGGATGCTAATGATAAATGACAAATGCATTGAGTGTATCACACTTTGTGATTGTTTGGGGATACGGTTTACAGAACAACTTAATTGGAAGGACAATATTTTAAAGGCAAGTGCAGTTTTATCAAAGATTTTGGGGGTGATATTAAAGTATACTCAAAAAAGCAGGAGAACAAAGTACCAGTACAATTCTTCAAATCTATAAACAGAAAACAGTAGTGGCTGCACTATATCGGTCCGAGCTGTGTAGGTATGGAAATTTACAACCACTGTAAGCAGCTGAAAATAATTTCTTAAGGGCTTTGTTAAGGGTAGGCACTTTATGTGGAGCTCAGGCGTACACCAGCTGCTGAACTCACTGTATTAAAACCAGTGCTTTGCTGGATTAGATCGACGAGGAACCCGAAAGCAGAATTTGAAGAAGTAGATAGTTTTAGCAGTATTAATCGAAAAAGTTGTCTTTCTTACTTGAAGAGTATACTGAATGGTTTACAAACGGGGCTCCTATGGACCGACCAAAGTAGGATAGGATGGGATACCACAGAGCTTGTGAAGGAGCTTAATGAAACATTAAGGTGGTTAATCTCTGAAACAATACAGATTGATTTGCCATGTCTCTTGACCGTCTCTCTTGTAATGTCCCACATTGTGGCACTTAAAACAAATCAAAACCTTGGGCGTAGAAGAGCTTCCTAGCCGCCTCATGATGATCCTTCCCAGCACACCATTACCATTCTCATGTTTCTGGTGCCCTCCTCGAGTTCCATGAGAATGATCCTGGCCCTTACCCTCTGATTTGGAGTCTGTCTGTGGAGAGTTTTTCTCCTCCTCTGGCTTCCATCTATGCTACTCCAGACCTTTGAGAACCTTGTTAGCCAATCACTGATCAGTTAACTCGGCACGCTTTGTTGGATCCCTCTCTGTCAGATCAGAGAGGTATTGCTTAAGTGAGGTAGAGCAGGTCCCTTTGAGTCGCTCTGTGACAATTAATTAGGTAAGGTGATGAAAATACTTGGCTTCCATTCCTCTTACCCACTCGTTGCAGTCACACAATACATTATGAATCCAACTCTCAAACAGAACACCAGCCACTCTCTTGCAGTCACAGAATTGCTGCATGTATTGAGCTGGCTTCAGCCCAAACCTCCTTATAAGAGCTTCCTTCATTTACCCTTATATGCCATCTGGTCTGCCTCAGGCATCCTCCCAATGATTGCTGTCCCTTCCAATGGTATGCACCCATTAAGGCAACTGCCTTAGACACCTCATTGAAAGCCTGCACCTTAAGAGACCTCAGAGCTCAGAAACCATTCCAAAATAACCCATCCTTCCACATACACAGGCTCAAGATCTTTTGGAAGCTGGCCTGAACCGGAAGTAGGGTCGCTTATCACAGATAGCAATGTTATTGCTGCCATCATAAGGTACTCCCACAAGGGCTATTCTTTTCCTTTCCAGCACTCTTCCCTTTTCCTTTCCGTTTCATCTCCCGCTCTCTCTGCTTGCCCTACCTTTCTTTCTGTTTCTCCTCTCTCTTAATTCCTCTTATCAGGCCGATTTCTCCTGTTTCTCTCACCTCCTCGCCTCTTGTCCTCATTGAGGTAGTCTTGGCCTCTTGCTTTCAAATTCTCTGACTTTCTCGTTTTCTTCAGCCTTAGATTCCTGAAGTGGCAACTGCAAGCACAGGGTTTCTGCTAAACTCATCCTCCCAAGTGGTTTGGTCCTGGGGACAGTGATACCCTAGAAATTCAAGATATTCTAGAAGCTAAATGTGGTGAGTGTCTTTGTGAAACTCTGTAAAATGCATTTGGGGGCACTCTTGGTGTTTGTCTGAGATATACCTGTGCTAAGGGGATCTTAGACCCTGAGTCCACAGTGCTCTTTATCTGGGTTCCTACCATGGTTCCCTCCCCAGAGCCAGCTACAGCCTCCTCACTTCCACCCAGTGTCACAAACGGGCTCCTAATGAAATTAGCAAGCCACTCTGTCCCTACTCTTGGGAATCCTTCACCCGCTGTCCTTACACAAATCCTTCATCTGATCTATGGACATGGTGCTGAGGTCGATTCCCAAACCTGTTTTTTTCAATTGCCTATGTGTGTCCCCATTGCGCACAGAAGAAAGCAAACTGGACTTATTGTTGTACTGAAGCACATTTGAAATGGACAATCCCACCTTGGTATCTTTGCCTCCTAAATTTTAGGTGCCCCAGTGCTTGCTGCAAGTTGTCAGAACCCATTTCAGGGGGACAGCAGGCCCACAGGCATGCAGAGGACTCTGGTCTGAACCATGGTGGTTGAGACCTTTTACTCCAGATGTCTAGGGGTCTGACCTACTATTGATCCTGCTCTCCTGGCTCACGTACCCCTTCTGCACTTGACCCCCAGTGGTGGCTGTGGCCAGGCAGTCAAGGCTCTCTCGGGGGGATAGTCAGTGAACATGACTCAGAACTCAAAGTCCAGACAGGATGAGCAATAAATTAATGTCCAGCCAAATATTTGCTTTTGTAAGACAAAGTAGTATATTATTTAGAACGCTAAACATGCACAGGAATACAACATTCAGAAGCAACAATACAATCCTTCTTGTGCTTGCGGCTCTAGTAGTGGTCAGGCAAGTCCCTTTCCCACCCTCCTCCATGTAATGTGTTGAGGGTTATTCCCTATCCACTGGTGGCTGCATCAAGGAATGCAGACTATTAGCTGTACTCAAGAGTTTCCTTTTGACTCTTCAGGATTCCAATCAAAAGTGTCTATGGTGACACAGTACCTTAAGAAGTGAACCCCCTGGGGTCCCAAGCTACTTAAGCCACTGATTAACTTCACTTTGAGTGACTGCATTTTGTTCTCTCACAATGAGCACATCCACAGATAAAGTAGTTTCCTTCTGTGCCAGTGGATTTTATTTTTACATTATAACTACTTTAGTTTTGCTTTTGTGTTTAAAGCCTAATGTGATAGCAGGATGCTTTCTACCACGAGTGAGCACAGGGCACATTCCAACTTCATCAGTTTCTGTGTCTTGCCAACACTGTTGTAGTTTCCTTTTGGAGTGGCCTTTGTTTATCTGCCTGTTGGTATTTCAATTGACAGGAGATTGTGTCCATTTGAAATTGTTCAGTATTAAGTTATCCTGTTTTTACTATGTATTCAGCACCACAAACCAAAAGCTTCCATATTATACATGTGAATCTATAAGTGAACAATTCTTCAAAATACTTTTATTCTGGACTCAGTTTCACTAGTAGGTCTTTAATAAACTTTGCCCAAGGTGAAAACAGCCCTTTATTGTAACACTCCACAATTACTTTCTTTGTTTCTTTGTTTGTTTGTTTCTTTCTTTCTGAAAGGCAAGAGGCAGGCAGAACGTTTATTTTATTTTTTAGGTCTGTGTTTGCCAAGAGTTTTTGATTGTACTAAACTTTTGTGTATAACATAGTTACTTGTAAGGGTTTTCAGCCCCACGTCATCCATTTGTCTGAGATGGTGCCATTCACAGTTTTCTTCAACCCATTCAATCAAGCATCAAGGGGCAATATATTAGCCACTTCAGAATTATGGCATGCTACCCTGTGACAAGTAGCACATCCTCATACAAAATAGTTTCCGCCTCTTCTGGGGAGTACTGTGGTAATGTATGCTTTTTTGAAAGCCAAAAACATATTGGGCCAGATGTACAAAACATTTTTCAAGTCGCAAACGGCGAATCAGACCATTTGCGACTTGAAAAATACTATTTGGGATGTACAGACCCATTTTTGCGATTCGGTAATCTATTTACCGGATTGGGAAAAATTGTGTGCGAGTAGCAATTAGGAAGGGGTGTTCCCTTCCTAATTGCGAGTCGCAGTCCCATTTATGATTGTTTTGTGACCGCGAATGCGGTCGCAAAACAATCTCAGTTAGCACCAGTTTCAAACTGGTGCTAACCCATTCGCAAACGGGAAGGGGTACACATGGACCCCTTCCCCTTTGTGAATGGCAGGGAAAATATTTTTTCAGAGCAGGCAGTGGTTCTATGGACCGATGCCTGTTCTGAAAAAATGAAAAGAAAACTTTTCATTTTTTGTATTTGAAATTCATCTTGTTTTCCTTTAAGGAAAACGGGCTGCATTTTTTTTAAAAAACTGCTTTATTTAAGAGCAGTCACAGACATGATGGTCTGCAGTCTCCAGCAGGCCATCATTCCTGTGAGGGAGGCTATTTCCAATGGGTTCGCAAATTGCGACCTACCCCATGAATATTCATGCAGTAGGTCATTTGCGACCCCATTGGGAATCGCAAACAGCGTCACTGACACTGTTGTAGATCTGGTTTTTGTGACTCGCAAATTGCGAGTCGCAAAACCTGAATTTCGTACATGTGGCCCTTTGTCTTTAGATCATTTCCCTTTTTTTCATTTTAGATTAATGAAGGCTGGCAGCTTCTCAGACAATGAAGTTTGCAAAAACAATGACAAAGCAAGAATTGCCATACCGCTCGACTCCTACTGGCTGTGCGAATACTTGCTTGTAATAGTTCTGTCTTTAACACAATGCCTGCTTTCTTGATGTAATTCTGCCTATCCTTGTCATAGCAGTGACAAAACTTCTGTCATGGGTTAAGCATCCATAATGTTAAATAAGCATGAAATTAAAATCAAAATGACATGTTGATGTGTGGGAACCAGCATTGTAATCAATAAAATGAAAGACTGTGACATGAGGACAAAAATTGTGTTTTGATGATGAAAATGGCAAACTGCTATTTGGTAGAAATTAGCATCTTTATCAAAAAAAGTTTGTGCTTGATAGCAAAATGAACATATTCTCAGAATCGCAGCATGATGATTTGGAAAATGACAACTTTCAAAAATATATTTAAAACTGATATTTGAATGATAGTTTATGCTGGGGTCCGGAGCTAATCGTATTATTTGGTATCATGGGGCACATGCTCATAAACAGTAATGTGCATGACCACTGTAGTTTCCAGGGTCAATATAGGTAGGGAAAATATTTAGAAGCATTCTGAATTTTGTAAAGTGGCAGAAAATGGATTTCCACTTCTGTGACAAATAGGTAAAAAAGGAAAAAGTTGCATCACCACCCCAACCATACTTTCACCTCATAATCAACACCAGGCAAGTTAATAAAGTGCAAAAGCTGCCTTTGAACTTTTGTGGTACAGGAAACCCCAGGTCCCAGTTGTGAATCTCAAAGGACCTCTATAAGTCCTTATAAGAATATTACAAAATGTAGCTACTAGATTTAGGCTTATACACAGAGTAGTCTCTACCATATATACACACTCTCATAGCTAGCCAAGAATAACTACATGCCTTTCTACAAAGGAGCTGTTCCAAAACAGAAGGTCAACCTTCAGCTACATTCTTGCTCCCACAAGAATGTTTTGAGGCTACCTGGATGTATTTATCTAACAATACCATTTAACAGTGTGGTCTGTGCTAAATTTAATGAACGCGTATTGAACCAATCAGATCTGGTCTAGGTAACATTACGAGCATGGCATTAATGCATAGGTCTGTACATAAGATGCAACAGGACTCTTTTCCCCAAAAAGACACATTTTTATTAGCTCTCCTACATTATTAGCAAAAGCATAACTCTCTCTCATTAGAAAAATGCCTCAGTGAATGTCGATTAACTACAGTGACCTGAAAGGATGGGCATACCACTCCTAATTGCTTTACAGTGCTTTGGGTCAAATACATGGATGGAGGGAAGAGTCCAAGGTCAGTTCTCAGTAGAAATATGTAGTCCACCTTCAAAGTGTGATATTAGTAGGTGGTAATTACATAGAAAGAATAAATAATGTGTGAAAGACCCTCCTAGGCGAATGTTAGCTGGTTTTAGGTATCTATTCAGAAACCTGGTTGGGCTAGTGATTGAGAAGGCCAGTGGAAGAACAGTTGAGACATGCATCTTCTGAAGTGGTAGGACTTTAGACAACCTTGGTGAAATGTAACTCTTGCCGGCATAAATCCTCTAAATTTGGGAATTTTACTATAAGCGTGTTACCCAAAATGTAAAGAATCATGCCATTTTGCCACGTTGCATTATTACATGCTATTCACAGTGAAAATGTAAAGCACATGTGCCTTGTATGACACATATTTACTATGACAGCACAGGAACAGTTTGAGAGCAGCTGTTTTTTGCTGTGCCGTTGTTTTTTCGTGTGCTGGGTGCACCACTCCCTTACCAAATACACCATCAAAGTTTAATTAAATAGTTATACTTTTTCCCTGCTACCACCTACTCTTTGGCTGGACCCTCAGTATGGATCTTTATCTGAGAGTGGGTGAAGAAATTTAGTAAGCTGCAAACAATAGTTTCCAAATACAAACTTATTTAGTAAGTTAATTTTCTAGAGTCAATAAGGAGAGTTTTAATCGTTTTTTAAAAGTATTTATTTAAATGAATTAATATAATTTTATTAATCAAGCATAAAGTTACAGAAAAACGTACGAAAGGTGTCCTGAATCTGTCCCTACTGTGTTCGTCTTTGTCTTACAGAATGTGGTAAGTTACAATAATACTGTCTTGTAGCCTGGGAAAGTTAGAAAAGAACATTTCATGCTGTTACATTAACTACAGTTCTCAGGTTTATCTATCTCATGTGCTTACAGCTACCACTCTATTCTGAAATATTGTATTGACTCTCTCACAGCCTCAATACAATATCTGCAGCTGAATGAATAACTCTGTTGTGTCCAATAGCTCTGAAGCCGGGTGGCTCTCATAAAGTTTTGTACACTCAACCCTGCTCTCCTTAGCTACTGCAGTCAGTTTAGTGCTCTTACTGTTAAATACTGCTCTTTCCATAGGACACCTTTGACAATTATTCTGATTGTTACATTTATTAACAAAGATATGTTTCTTGAGATGTTGAAAAATCGAACAATGCTTCTCTGAATCAACAGCAGGGGTTGGATACTTGTATTTCCATTCATATGCATTCCTTCACTTCTGCAATAACAATTTTATATACATAAGTGTAATGCCCACTCGGTTCCCATTATTCATATAATATTAATGTTTCAAATACAAGCAGCTGTTATTTTCTAAATACACGTCAGCACATACCAAAGCAATTTAGTAGTTGGGTAAGGTTGTTAAAGAAATATGTGCCTGTCCAGGAAGTTTCGCAAATCATGCAGCACTATTTACATAAAGTTCAGGGCATGCTTTTAAACGTTAAAGCAATGACAGTTTTGGGGCCTAGCAGTCCATTTTCATGTTAGTAATTAGTAACTGGATTTTAATTTTATATCAGTCCCCCCCATTGATGGTTTGAAACCATCATAAAACTACTTCAATGATTTCTTCTTCGATTATTTCAGATTCTTGTATTTTTTGCTTTATCTTTTCTTTTTCTTTCAACCTCTAATATCCTTCACTCACTCTTTTACTCCTTTTTTATTTTCCTCTGTGTTTCGTTATTAGTACCCTTATTATTGTGCAGAAGCAATAAAGAAATATGATACATATTAGTACTATTACAATTGGAATTAGTATGTAGCTAATAATCCTACCTCCTATTCTCTTTAACTGTGTTCTTACTTTAGCAAACCTTTAAAGATACTTTCAGCTATAGTTGGAGTCTCAAAAGGTTCCAAATCTAATATCAAATCAGTAATATTATTTGCATATGCCTCTATCATTTTACTGTCATGAGGAATATAACTGCAACAATTTTAAATTCTTAACATTTTACAGACTCTGCCCTTTTCAGCCAAAAAAATCTCTAAAGCATATCGATTTTGCAAAACCTTTGATCTAACTGCAATAAGCTCAGTGTTTTCTAGCGATACAGCTCCAAATGTACTTCTAGCCAATCTATCTATGAATATGGATTGCTTTCTTATCTTTTCATCATTCAATACTACTCCCACAGCTAGAATGATTGCTCCACATATGTCTCCCACCATTTGTGTCCCTTCAGTCACACTTCTCATAAATCTTTTACTTGCTAGAGTCATTGTCAGTGCATCCAAAAAAATCTACATAATACATTTTGGGAAAGATGAATCCTAAATAACATATTCCCTCCCAAAATGCAGGTAGTTTGAAATAGGCATTTGTACCACAAATAAAATACACTCCTGGTATGGTTAAATCATCCTCTTGCAAAATTTGTCATTCATTTCCTGATAAAACAATTGTGTGTTCACATCTGCTCTTTCCCACTGTTATTTTCTTCACTTGTATTCGTTGTTTATACACACCTATCTTTCCAGTCAATCGCTCTTCTAACCTTAATTTAGGTACAGTTATCTTTTTCTCAAATTGATCTTTCTCTCTCTTCCAGACATTCTTTTGCACATCATACTTATTATTCTCAGCTTTTGTAAGTCTTTCATTTCTTTCTTCTAACATTTGTATGAAAACCTTCTCTCGTTTACTCATTTTACATGTTAAATTTCTCTCATGTGTTTTAACTGTATTTACGGGGCAATAAGGTCTAAAATAGTGCAAAGATGTCTCCATTTCCTTAGCTTTGTGATGTAAGTTAATTTCTTTCATTAGTGCTACTTTAGAAAGCACAATATCATAATTTGAAAAGTAATATTCAAAATGTCACAATCTGTATACTAAGCTAAGCAACATACTGCAAGAAGTGACATAACTGAGTGGTATGTGATGATATGAGACTTGTTCATCTACTGAAGATGGCAGTGTGCACAACCAAAGCAATCCTTAACTTCTAAGGGCCACATGTGCAAATATTTGGATTTGTAATTTCCTAATTGGGATTCAAAGTGAATCGCAATTAGGGAATCACAAATCCAAATGTAAGAAACTCCATTAAGTTTCTTTTGCAATTCCATTAATATTAATGAGGTAGGTTGAAATTTGCGACCCACCGGGAATCACAAAAATCACAGGGATGGTGGCCTGCTGGTGTCAGCAGACCATCATGTCTGTGATTGCTTTTAAATAAAGTGATTTATTTTCTAAAACGCAGCCGTTTTTCCTTAAAGGAAAACAGGCTGTGTTTAAAAAGAAAGAAAATGAAACGTTTCAGTTTCATTTTTGAAGAGTAGGCAGTGGTCCTGGGACCACTGCCTGCTCTTCAAAAATGTTTTCGCATGGATTCACAAAGGGGAAGGGGTCCATTAGCACCAATTTGAAATTGGTGCTAACTGCGATTGTTTTGCGATCGTATTCACAGCCACAAAACAATCATACATACCATTTAGATTCGGTATTAGGAAGGGATGCCCTGAACACGCCCCTTCCTAATACCGAATCACAAAACCCAAATTGTGATTCGGTAACACGTTACCGAATCGCAGTTTGGGCCTTGTACATCCCCAAAAACATTTTTCTAGTCGCAAACTAGAGGATAAGGATGAGGATAAAGATCTTCTCCCATTGCTTGAGTGCCTGTCTTCAGTTGCCACTACATTGCAGTCTGGCCTTCTACCATACTGTGAACCTGTTTATCAGCGGTGCGTGAATCTTGTGCAGAAGACGTTTGCACAATCAATGTTACACAATGAACAGCCAGAACAATATGAATCGCCAGACAAAGATTTTATGATTGAAGAATCTGCCCGTTTGCGACTAGAAAAATGCTTTGTACATGTGGCCTAAGTGTATTCTTCTACTAATCTAGAATAAACATCTGTTGCATAATCATTTTTCACATAATCTACAAAAGATATTTACAGTTTGTCTTCATCTATTATGAAATGATATATTACATTCTGGAAGAAAGATAGTGTCTTCTTGGTTTCAGGTGTGAATAAATCACTAGAACAATGGCTATAGCTATTTATAACATCAATATAGGAAAAGTCCCTTAAAATATCTGAACTCTAGGTCTAGTTACAGTGCACATGTTTTCTCTACTATCGGATCTACTACCAAATTAATTCTGCTAATAGCAGCAATGCAATAAATATGTAAAGTAAATAATATATATATATTTTCAAATCTCCTTTCTTGTTTCAATAAGTCTGTCAGTAAAGTTTTGTTTATTTCTTTCTTAGTACAATCTTTGTTAGCAATCCCTAAATCTAGTCTGTGTTCTTCTCAACTTTTATACCTACTTAAATTTGTTCTTCATAATTTTGGTCCTAGGTAAATTTATTGTTGCTTCTATTTATATTTTATTCGATTCATTTGATGTCTTTTGCAATTTCAAATTTCACATTTTCATTTGAAAATATCTTTCTCTTTTTCTTTCAGGGAGGTTCTGGCAGGTGTTTCGTCTTGTCAAGTATGCCAAAGATGGATATGTTCAGTATTTGTCCCAGATAGTAAGTAGATTCAGGTGATGAATATCTTCGAAAAGGTACTTATGCTCTTTTTGACTGTCTGAGTGTGTATGATGTTTCTTCTGTTTCACTAGCACAACTTGATTTTTCCTCCTCTTTGATCGTTTTCAGTGGTGGTAGATTATTGTTCACACTCAATCTTTTTTCTTTTTGGCATTCTTCTGCCAAATCTCAGATACTGTTGTTTCATAGTTGTGGTTGGTTCCAGAACATGTACCCTCTCATGGGTCTTCAAATTTTCTTTATGATTCTGTGTTTCCTCTTGAAACTTGGCCTCCGACAATTACACTTTGCACCTCATAGTTGTCACCTCTCTGTGAGATGTTCAGCAATTGGACCACTTCACCTTTTAGAGTTTCTTCATCCCAATTTTGTCTTTGAAAATTTTGATCATTTTTTTCGTCTCATGCAATGTGTGGTAGCATGTACACCAAGGCTCTCAGCTCTATTTTTTCTTCTGGATTTCCCACCTTCTGGGTCTGTGAGACATGAATCCAGTTAGGAATTCCAGAACACTTTATTGCAGTGTTTGTGATCAGAATTAATTGAAAGGGACCTTTCCAACAGGGCTCTAAACAGCTCTTTCTCACCAGTTTCTTAAAATTGTGGCACTGTTCTTGGCTTGGGGTCTCGGTTACAGCTTCAACCTATTGAGACATAGAATGTACCACATCAGCCAGACTTTTGCAGTAGTCGAGTACCATGTCATCTGTTATATTCACAAGCACATTTGCTGTGACTGCAGGTAACCTTCTGGCTCTCCCCCTTAACACTTCATTGGGAAACAACCAAGTTCCCTAATCTGGTGTGTTTCCAGACTCATTAGGAATAAAGGTAATGCATCTTGCCATTTTAATGATGTTGATGCACAGACTTTGGCCACTTTTGATTTAATAGTGCTGTTCATGTGCACAACTGTCCCAGAAGCTTCTGAACGGTACCTACAATGAAGTTTCTGATTAATTCTCAATGCTTCACACAACATTTTTATAACCTCACTTTTTAAGTGAGTACCTCGATTTGATTCCAGAGAAATAGGCATACCGTACCTTTGTCTCAGTTCCCTTAGTAGTAATTTAACCACTGTGATACTATCATTTCTTCTCATTGGATATGCCTCCACCCATCGGCAAGAGATTCAGACAGTCACCAAGATGTACCTTAGCGCATTGCAAAGTGGCATTTCAATAAAATCCATCTACATCCTATTGAAAGGTCCTCCTGATCTGCCTACATGACTCAGTGTAACGTGTTCTTTTACCCACATTCATTTGCTAGCACTCAACACACATGTTGCAAACCTGTCCTGCTCTAATCCTTTAGTTATACCAATACTTTTTGAATGTCGAATTATGGCATTCCTACCTAAATGTGCCTGTCTGTCTAGATGTTGTGTGATTGGGTAAGTAGGCTGTCTGGTAATATTAGTTGTCCTTCCAATTAAACCCAAACATAATTGTCATCAATCTCACATCCCGCCTTGACCCAACCTTGTTTTTCCTCAATCAGTACATTCTCTTGCATGCGTCCCAATTCATCCCAATTGTCTGCAGTTTTCAGGATCATTGTAAGAAGGCTCCTTTCCTTACTCCCAGTCATGTATGATCCATTGTAAGTGCATGATATAGTCACACAGTAACATGCCACTTTTTCAGCATATCTGTTGCCAATTGTGACATAGTTACTGTCACTCCTATGCACCGCACATTTTACAACAGGTATTTCTATGTGTTCTTGTAAAGCCTCCAATAGATATCCAATTGATAGGCATTCCAGCAAAGGTCATGAAACCTCGCTGTGACAACAATTACCCATAGTCATGGACAACATCAAACCCATATTGACTGTCTGTAAAAATTGTCACTCTTACTCCCTTGGTTTGTTAGCAGGCTCTAGTGAGAGCAATCAATTCTGGAACTAGAGCCGATATAATTCCTTGCAGCCATGAATTCAACTATTTCTTGAATGAAGAGTGCAGATCACATAGCCTGCTCTTAAGCACTCTTCATTTGTTCTCAAGCATTAGCCATACACAAAAAGGACATAATCTGGGTCAATCAATGGTTCATCTTTCATATCTGGTCTGGGTTTGGTGAACAAATCCAAGCCATCAGACACTCATGTTCATAATGATCTGACAAATCTTTTTCTGGTATTCAACCAATTTGAAATTAGTGCTAACTGCGATTGTTTTGCGACCGCACTCATGGTCACAAAACAATCATACATACCATTTGGATTCGGTATTGGGAAAGGACGCCCTGAACATGCCCCTTCCTAATACCGAATCGCAAAACCCAAATACAGCAATGCCCTCTATGCAGGAACCATGGCCAAACTCCAGAAGAGGCTGCAAAGCATCCAGAACGCCTCTGCACTCCTCATCCAGGACAATCCGCACCACTGCCACATCACAGACCACCTGAAAAACCTGCACTGGCTCCTAGTAAAGAAGAGAATCACCTTCAAATTCCTCACCTACGCTCACAAAGCATCGCACAACACCGGACCAGAATTCCTCAACAGACGGCTCTCCTTCTACACCCCGACCCAGCATCTCCGCTCTGCCGACCTCTCCCTCGCAACCGTTCCACGCATCCGCAGAACTGCAATCGGGGATAGATCATTCTCGCACCTCGCTGCCAAAACACTCTTCCCAACCACCTGCTCCAGACCAAAGACCTCCTAACCTTCAGGAAACTTCTCAAGACCTGGCTGTTCGAGCAGTAGCAGCACCTCCTCCCCTCCCTCCCCCCTCAGAGCCTTGAGACCCTCACAGATGAGTAGTGCACTTTACAAATTCCTGATTGATTGATTGAGTATCACACCAGCTGAATAATAATAGGCAGAAGAATTGCAATACATCAACAATGAATATGTATGCAGGGAATATATATATATATATATATATATATATATATATATATATATATATATATATATATATATATATATATATATATATATATACATATTTATACATGCACACAGCAAAGCAAGGTAATTAAGAATTAAATATGCATCACCATGGGAATCAAATTCAACATCATTCTTGTCCTTGCCAATGTCAAGCTGTGGGACCTTGGACAGCTGAAACAGTAGAAACATTTCCCCCCAAAAAAGTGAGTTACTTCCGCCTCACCACCAAGCTTCCCCAACTTATATACCTTAAACAAACCCAAGAAGAAGGTTCTGGTAACTTTCCCCCTCCCTTCGAGAAAATTCTGAAATTTAAGCACTGGCTATACTTGACCTGTGTTGAAAATACACAAAAGAACTGGCCAGGCGAAATGTGCATTCCCAAGACGGAGACGTACCTTTCTCTGCTGTAAACATTCTCATCCTGGTACAGTCTTATCATCTCCACATCCCCCGCGATATGTTCCCTGCTCTGGTGAGAAGAGAGAAAACACGTTCAATGTAGAAAACAAGCTGTGAATGGAAAAATACCTGCACCACCGATATAATGGCTTTTGAAGCCAAGCTAAACATAAAATGGAGTCAGTGGTCAAGATGGAATTGGTGGTTAAATACAATAGCATTACAGGGCCTTATCATCGTACAGTTTTTTTTTGTGCGTTATGTATTCTTACTTAAAAAATGTACACGAGGATACATCTCCCACTTAAACATAACATTAAATAATGGATCTACATTTCACATAATTATGTAAGATTTTGTGTAGTTTTGCTGACATTTTGTGTATTTGCATGAAAAAAACTTTGTGAATTTTGCACACCTCTAGCAGTGGTGTAACAAAACTGGAGGGGGCCCCCCTCTGGATGCACTCAGGCCTGTGCTGGGAGGCCCCTTGGGGGCTGTGGGGCCTTTGTTACACCAGTCACCCCTTAATCTTAGCAATTTACACAATTTGAAAATGTAATTTTTTAGTCTTCGTGTGGAAAGTTAAACGGGGTAATCCTTCCACATTTAGGACCTCCTTATGACATTGGCGGTGAGTGATAAAGTGGCCGGCGGTAATTACTGCCAAGTTATGACCATGGCAGTGAGAATTCCCATAGACAGCCAATGTACCACACCATCTGCCAGGGCGTTAACACCACGCACTCCGGCGGTCACCATCAACAGCCAGGTGGGAGACAAATACCGCCCACCATATGACGACACAGTACACCGCCATGATTTCCAGGGCAGAGCAAACGCCATCAAAAGCCTGGCGGAAACAGAACAAAGAAGACAAAAGTCTCACCTATAGAGACATAGAGAAGACCAGCGCCGCCATGGAACCGGAAATGCAAGTCTTCCCAATGCTTTTCTATGCCATGCTCCACCTGGAACACCAACGCCGACCAAGATGACGACGGTGAGTACAGCTGCCTAGCACCCAATGGAGGGAGGGAGGAAAAGGAGAGTGACACACACGCATGACACACACCGTTCACACAACCAGCTGCAGACAAAAAACAATGGTACACGACACACGGCATAATAATGCAAGGACAAGAAGAAGGCAGTAAGGAGAATGTATTGAATGACAAGAGCCACCAAATGAACCAATTGGATAAAAAGGAGATATGTACAAATGTCCACAAAGGTCCAATGCCAAGACCAAAGTACAAAGTGGCCACAGGGCACAGTCCAAGGCCCAACTCGTTTCCTAACATCATCTGCACAGAACTCTGCAGGGGCATCATTTTGCAAATGGGCATGCACCTCAGGGGGATGGGGGGCACCTCAGCCAAAGTCGGGAACTTGCCCACTGGTTCTGGAGGGGGCTCTATGACCATTTCTCTGTTCTGGAGAGTGCAAGATCACATTCTCCCAGATAGGTGGCTTGCCCACTGGTTCTGGAGTGGGCACCATGCCCATTTCTATGTGCTGGGGAGTCCAAGGTCACAGTTTCTCAGGTGGGTGACTAGCCCACTAGTTCTGGAGGGAGCTCCTGGACCATTTCTCTGTGCTGGATAGTGCAAGGTCACAGTCTCACAGGTGGGTGAATAGCCCACTGGTTCTCGAGGGGGTCCATGCCCACGTCTCTGTGTTGGGGAGTGCAAGGTCACAGTCTCTCAGGTGGGTGACTTGCCCATTGGTTCTGGAGGGGGTTCCTTGTATAGCAGTCCCAGGAGGGTGGCCTACATGCCCTCTGCTGGGAGTGAGGGCTGCACTGTCTCATCTAGAGGTGAGGGCTGCTCTGTGTCAGCAGGTGAAGGTGCCTCCTGGGCAGCCTCTGCTAGAGGTGAGGGCTGCACCTTCTCAGCAGGTGAAGGTGCCTCCTGGGCAGTCTCTGCTGGAGGTGAGGGCTGCACTTTCTCAGCAGGTGAAGGTGCAGCCTCTGCAGGAGGAGTGGGCTGCACTGCCTCAGCTGGAGGGGAGGGCTCCGTGACCACTGGTGGTGGTGTCACCCTGCCAGCCTCTGCTGGAGTTGAGGGCTTCTTCCCCTTCATGGCAGGAGTTGAGGGCTTCTTCCCCTACATGGCAGGGGGTGTGGGATCCTTACCCTTCCTCGCTGGTGGAGTGGGATCCATCACTGTCTTGCCTCCATGGCCATGAGGTGCCTCCTCTGTGTGAGAAAGTAGCCTCTTTCTAGCCTTGTTACCCCCACTTTTGGCCTGTTTCTGAGTATATGTCAGGGTGTTTTCACTGTCTCACTGGGATCCTGCTAGCCAGGGCCCAGTGCTCATAGTGCAAACCCTATGTTGTCAGTATGTTTGTTATGTGTCACTGGGACCCTGCGAGCCAGTGCTCATAAGGTTGTGGTCTATATGTATGTGTTCCCTGTGTGATGCCTAACTGTCTCACTGAGGCTCTGCTAACCAGAACCTCAGTGGTTATGCTCTCTCTGCTTTCCAAATTTGTCACTAACAGGCTAGTGACCAATTTCACCAATTCACATTGGCATACTGGTACACCCATATAATTCCCTAGTATATGGTACTGAGGTACCCAGGGTATTGGGGTTCCAGGAGATCCCTATGGGCTGCAACATTTATTTTGCCACCCATAGGGAGCTCTGACAATTCTTACACAGGCTTGCCAGTGCAGCCTGAGTGAAATAACATCCACGTTATTTCACAGCCATTTACCACTGCACTTCAGTAACTTATAAGTCACCTATGTGTCTAACCTTCACCTAGTGAAGGTTGGGTGCAAAGTTACTTACTGTGTGGGCACCCTGGCACTATCCAAGGTGCCCCCACATCGTTCAGGGCAAATTCCCCGGACTCTGTGAGTGCGGGGACACCATTACATGCGTGCACTGTACATAGGTCACTACCTATGTATAGCGTCACAATGGTACCTCCGAACATGGCCATGTAACATGTCTAAGATCATGGAATTGTCACCCCAATGCCAGTCTGGCATCGGGGGGAAAATTCCATGATCCCCCGGGTCTCTAGCACAGAACCCGGGTACTGCCAAACTGCCTTTCCGGGGTCTCCACTGCAGCTGCTGCTGCTGCCAACCCCTCGGACAGGTTTCTGCCCTCCTGGGGTCCAGGCAGCCCTGGCCCAGGAAGGCAGAACAAAGGACTTCCTCTGAGAGAGGGTGTAACACCCTCTCCCTTTGGAAATAGGTGTGAAGGCTGGGGAGGAGTAGCCTCCCCCAGCCTCTGGAAATGCTTTGATGGGCACAGATGGTGCCCATCTCTGCATAAGCCAGTCTACACCGGTTCAGGGATCCCCCAGCCCTGCTCTGGCACAAAACTGGACAAAGGAAAGGGGAGTGACCACTCCCCTGACCTGCAACTCCCAGGGGAGGTGCCCAGAGCTCCTCCAGTGTGTCCCAGACCTCTGCCGTCTTGGAAACAGAGGTGTCTGTGGCACACTGGACTGCTCTGAGTGGCCAGTGCCAGCAGGTGACGTCAGAGGCTCCTTCTGATAGGCTCTTACCTCTCTTGGTAGCCAATCCTCCTTCCTAGGTAGCCAAACCTCCTTTTCTGGCTATTTAGGGTCTCTGCTTTGGGGATCTCACCGGATAACGAATGCAAGAGCTCACCAGAGTTCCTCTGCATCTCCCTCTTCACCTTCTGCCAAAGGATCGACCACTGACTGCTCAGGATGCCTGCAAAACCGCAACAAAGAAGCCAGACGACTACTAGCAACCTTGTATCGCTTCATCCTGCCGGCTTTCTCGACTGTTTCCAGGTGGTGCATGCTCTGGGGGTAGCCTGCCTCCTTCTTGCACCAGGAGCTCTGAAGAAATCTCCCGTGGGTCGACGGAATCTTCCCCCTGCAACCGCAGGCAACAAAAGACTGCATCACTGGTCCTCTGGGTCCCCTCTCAGCACGACGAGCGTGGTCCCTGGAACTCAGCAACTCTGTCCAAGTGACTCCCACAGTCCAGTGACTCTTCAGTCCAAGTTTGGTGGAGGTAAGTCCTTGCCTCCCCACGCTAGACTGCATTGCTGGGTACCGCGTGATTTGCAGCTGCTCCGGCTCGTGTGCACTCTTCCAGGATTTCCTTCATGCACAGCCAAGCCTGGGTCCCCGACACTCTAACCTGCAGTGCGCAACCTTCTGAGCTGTCCTCCAGCATCGTGGGACTCCCTTTTGTGACTTTGCGTGGACTCCGGTTCACTCTACTTCCAAGTGCCTGTTCAGGTACTTCTGCGGGTTCTGCCTGTTTCTGTGAGGGCTCTCTGACTTGCCGGGCGCCCCCTCTGTCTCCTCATCCAAGTGGCGACATCCTGGTCCCTCATGGGCCACAGCACCATCCAAAAACCCTAACCGTGACTCTTGCAGCTAGCAAGGCTTGTTTGCGGTCTTTCTGTATGTATCTGCAAGCTTCTTCACAATGTGGGACATCCATTCTCCAAAGGGGAAGTTCCTAGTCCTCTTCGTTCTTGCAAAACACCAAGCTTCTTCCATCCGGTGGCAGCTTCCTTGCTTCCTCAGCTGGCCTTTTCTGGGCTCCTGCCCACTCTCGACACTGTTGCGACTATTGGACTTGGTCCCCTTGTCTTACAGGTACTCAGGTCCGGAAATCCACTGTTGTTGCATTGCTGGTGTTGGTTTTCCTTGCAGAATCCCCCTATCACGAATTCTGTGCTCTCTGGGGGTTGTAGATGTACATTACACCTACCTTTCAGGGTCTTGGGGTGGGCTATTTTTCTAACCCTCACTGTTTTCTTACAGTCCCAGCGACCCTCTACAAGCTCACATAGGTTTGGGGTCCATTTGTGGTTCGCATTCCACTTTTGGAGTATATGGTTTGTGTTGCCCCTTACCTATGTGCTCCTATTGCAATCTATTGAAACTTTACACTGCTTGCATTACTTTTCTTGCTATAACTTGCATAATTTTGGTTTGTGTACATATATCTTGTGTATATTTCTCATCCTCATACTGAGGGTACTCACTGAGATACTTTTGGCATATTGTCATAAAAATAAAGTACCTTTATTTTTAGTATATCTGTGTATTGTGTTTTCTTATGATATTGTGCACATTACACCAGTGGTATAGTAGGAGCTTTACATGTCTCCTAGTTCAGCCTAAGCTGCTTTGCCATAGCTACCTTCTATCAGCCTTAGCTGCTAGAAACACCTCTTCTACACTAATAAGGGATAACTGGACCTGGCACAAGGTGTAAGTACCTCAGGTACCCACTACAAGCCAGCCCAGCCTCCTACACTCTGTCCACGTGGACTGCTTGGCTGAGGTGCTAAGCTGGGTCATTGGGACCCTGCTCTTACGGGCAGGACAGGGGGTAGGGGTCAAGTTGGTCAAGGAAAAGCTTCTTAGGGACGGTGGGGCAGGAAGAGATAGGAAGGATGGAAGTGGAGGTTGGGGGAGTGGTTGTTGGAGGTGTATGTCTGCTGGACTTGGGTCCAGCTGCATTGGCAGTGTGTGTGTGTGAGGTAGATCGCTGTTGGGTGTCTGAGTGCTTGTGTTTGTGTCTTTTAGGAGCAGGGACAGACAGGGTGGGAGAGGACACAGGGGATGCATGCATGGATGTTGTGGATGTGTCTCTTAGTGAGGTTGTGTGCGCTTGGTGTGGTGATGCTGGTGGTGGGTGTTAATGCAGTGCATGCAGGTGTGAGCGTGGACGTGACTGTGAGTGATTTGGAGGAGGAGAGGGAGACAATGGAGGCAGTGGATTTGGCTGTGTGTGCTACTGTCTGCTGCTTGAATGAGTGCCTGTGGGCTGAAGTGTGGTGCCTGTGTTTGACTGTGCCACTCTTGTGTGATGTCTTGTGTGCATGCTCGTCTGTATGTGAGCATGGGATGGGTTGGGGTTGAGGATACTGGGCCTGGGAAGTGGTAGTTGGAGGGGGATGGTAGGAAAAGGGACAATGGCTGCCATCAGAGAGGAGGCCAGAGCCTGAATCAAACTCTGGTGGGCTGCCAATCAACCTCGGATGCCCTCCAGGAATGCACATGCATTTCTGCATCTGGGATGCCAGCCCTTGGATAGCATTCACAATGCCCTACAGAGATGGATCACTCAGGGTAGCAGGGCTCACTGGGGCATGGCCTGAGGTGCCTGGGGCAAAGGAGAGGCCCACCTTACTGGGTGAGCAGGCACCGGCAACTGGGTGGGGGGCTACTGGGAGGGCGGTGCTGGTACGAGGGTGTCGGCTGTACCTGAAGCTGGGGGGTCACAGAGGTGTCTGCCACCACCAGGGAGCTTCCATCGGAGGAGGTATCTGAGTCAGTGTTGTCACCTCCTATCTCCGCCGTATTGCTCCCCTCTCCCTCTGTCCCACTGGTTGCCTCTGCGTTGGTGGACTCTGCCTCCCGGGTCATGTGGGATGCAGCTCCTTCTCTCACCAGTGCCCCTGCTCCTCCGCCAGATGATGCTAATGCACACATGGACAGGATGACAGAATTAAAAAGGGGGGGGAGAGAGAAAGGGAGCACTAGGTCAACTACTGCCCCAACACCACAGAAGGCATACACAGTATCGTCACACACAGGGATCAGGATTTAGCACTATGCATTGCACTGCCAAACAATTGGCTAGATGCCACAGCAAGATGAGGGTCAACCACTGCCAAGTGCACCCCTCCTGGGACCCATTAAGCCCTGTCTGACATGAATGCAACCTAGCTAGGTTACCATGTTTTTCCTTTCGACCATTACCCTTGTGCTGGATCATGCTGCTATGTCTGGCCTGGCCATAAGGGGCACCCACTAACTGACACCCACCACCCGGATCCCATGCCACCTACAATTTATTGTTGTAATGGCCAATGTACTCACTCCCTTGTGGCTGCTGTGATGCAGTCAAGCCCATCCAGCTCTGGTTAGGCCACCGCCAGAATGGGGGCCATCAGGGAGGTCAGGTTCCGACGGGCACCCCTTTCTCGTTGAGAGGCCATCCGCAGCTGGGCCTCCGCGGTCTTCCATGCCCAGCGTCTCAGGTCCTCCCACTGTTTCTGACAGTGGGTGCTCCACCTGCCATAGACCCCCAGGGTCCGCACGTCTTTGGCAATGGCACGCCATAATCCCTTCTTTTGATGGGCGCTGACTTGCAGAGGCAATACAGACAGGAGAACACCATCACACATACAATCTAGCCTGTCACACATATGGCCCACCAATCCCGTTTCCATCACTATTCGCACACATATCGCCTGGCGCACACCATGTACACCACCACATGTCATACCCCGATGACACGATGCTTGCACACACTTCTCCATGCATCCTTCCCACATGCATCATACCCAAGGTGCGATGTACCTGTTGGTCTGGAGGCCCATACAGCAGTCCATACTGGGGTGGGACCCCATTCACCAATCGCTCCAACTCCTCCGCAGTGAAGGCAGGGGCCCTTACCCCAGTCACACAGGGCATGGTAGGTTCCAGACACAGGTCACAGCAGCACATGCAGTGTAGGTGTTCACCTGTTGACGGTCAGAAAGTAAGTGAGGAATCAGATAAAAAATGGCGGTCACGTCCACGGCGGTGTACACCGTCATCCCTGGCGCAGATCCCCATTGGCCACTGTACTCCATAAAGCCCCATATTATCCAATGAGGAATTGCACGGCGGTGCAAGACCGCCTTCTGCCACAATGCCCAATGTTGGTGGAGTTACCTCACTTCTACCTGTCCCTACATACAGGACGGGCGGTCGCCATTTCATGGTGGTGGACAACAATCAGATTAACCTTGACTGCGTCACTACCTAGATTTGCACATACCTTGTCATTCCCACTCTCCCATCACATAAATGCACTATGTACACTGAGGTGGTGGTTCCATTGTTCAAATTGTGACAGCCTTCTCACTCTTGTCTCCCTGAGATACCTACCACTGCAGATGAATGGGAAGAGAAGACACAACCCCGTGCACAGACCCCTTGTGGACTTGGCTACACTGGAGGACAGGCACATTATACTGACTTATAGACTGGACAGGGCCACAATCACAAAGCTGTGTGACCAATTGAAGCCTGACCTGATATCAGCTATCCATCATCACACTGGGATCCCCCCTCTTGTGCAAGTGCTATCAGTCGGCTTGGCAGCTGGAAGGTCAAAGCCAATGTCTTCAATCGTGCTGGCAAGGGTTTTGTCTGCCCTGGTAAAAAACAAGTGCAGCTATATTGCTTTCCCCAGGTGGAAGATGTGGCCACTGTGAAGGCAGAATTCTATGCAATGGGGCATTTCCCCAATATTAATGGGGCGATTGATGGTACACATGTTGCATTTGTCCCCTCTGGCAGAATGAACAGGTATACAGGAATCGGAAGAGTTTCCACTCACTCAATGTACAAATGGTGTGCCTCCCACATCACTGCCAAGTATCCTGGGTCGGTGCATGACACCTTTGTCCTGAAGAATAGCAGCATCCCAAATGTGAAGGCCCAACTACAGAGGCACAGGGTGTGGCTAACAGGTGAGCCAGAGACCCCACCCACTGTATGACAGTGTATGCCTTCAGGTGTTATCCTCATAGGATTGTGTAAGGCTAAATGTTGTCCCTCAATACTTGCAGGTGACTCTGGCTACCCAATCCTATTGTGGCTCCTGACCCCTGTGAGGAATGCCAGGACAGGGGCTGAGGACCGTTATAATGAGGCACATAGGCGAACCACAAGAATACTCCAATGGACCTTCGGCTTCCTGAAGGCCAGGTTCAGGTGACGGCATCTGACACGTGGATCCCTGTGCTACTCACCCAGAAATGTAACTTCTCAAGACCTGGCTGTTCGAGCAGTTTCAGCACCTTCCCCCTTTTCTTCCCCCTCAACCCCTCAGCACCTTGAGACCCTCACGGTGAGTAGTGCGCTTTACAAATTCCTGATTGATTGATTGATTGTTTGAAAGGTCTGCCAGATAGTAGTGCACAACCTGGCCCTCAGATGACATGTGCCTTTTCTGCAGGAGGTGGGTACTGGAGATTACCCTGTGGCAGCAGTGGCCTCTGAGGACAGTGCGGATAAGGAGGCAGAAGATGAGGATGAGGACATCAGTTATACGTCAATACTTCCAATGACACACAGGTGAGACAGTGGAACTGACCATTACTCTGACTATTGATTTGTCTGTGTGGCTGTAGCATTATGGCATTCACTTCCTTTGAATCTCAACTTACTGTCACCTATGGCTTCTCATTTTCCGGATGTTGGTGATTTGACAATGATGTACTGATCTGATCACTACAGACAGTTACAGGTCATTATTTGTTTGCTATCACAGTGTTCAGATCATTTGCACTTTATGTGACTGTTCCCACAAATGCACTTTTTCAAAAATTAAAACAGTGTCACTCAAATTGTGTTCAAGGATGTTTATTGTACTGCAAATAATTGACTGAAAAGTGCAATGGAATGGGGTGATGGTAGAGGAAAGTCCAGGGTAGTGTTCCAGTCTGTTTGTAGCACAGGTGCAGCGTCCAAGGGGTCATAGGAAGGGGAGCAAAGGCAGTTCAAAGTGGACAAGGTGACAGGGTGGGACACAAGGGGGACAATCAGGAGAGTCTAATTTCCTGGTGGTGGTCTTGGTCTTGGCAAGTGTCTCTGGCTTCTGTATGATTCGAAGGGAACATTTGAGGGTTGGTTCACCTTCTGCAGGGGGAGGGGTACTGGTGGCCTGTGAATCCTGTGGTGGGATCTCCTGTCCACTAGCTGCAGAAGTAGTGGTGGGCTGGTCAATAGACTGGCTAGTGGTAGGGGGGCACTGCTGTGCAGTCCATTCCCTCATGATGTTGGCCATGTCTGCCAGCACCCCTGCTATGGAGATCATGGTGGGCCTGCAAGTCCTCCCTGATCTCCTGATGGCGTTCCTCCTGCAGCCGCTTGTTCTCCTACATGTTGTTCAGGATCTGGCCCATGGTGTCCTGGGATTGTTGGTAGGCCCCCAGGACATTATTGAGTGCCTCCTGGAGAGTTGGTTCCCTAGGCCTGTCCTCCCCTTGGCGCATGGCGGTCCTCCCAGTGTCCCTGTTGCCCTGTGCCCCTGTCCCCTGAACAGTGTGCCCACTGGCACTGACCCCAGGTCCCTGATTGTCTTGTGTGCGAGGTGTGGCCTGGGGTCCCTGTACAGGTGGGCACACTGCTAATTGACGTGTCCCTTGGACAGAGGTGTGGGGACGCTGGGTGGGTGCTGTGGTGTTGGATACTGATAGAGAAGGCTCTTTGGTGGATTTTGTGTGGGCTGGGGTGACCAACTGACCAGTGGTCCCTGATGGGCCAGGTTGTTGATCCAAAGCCTGAATTCCAGAGTTACTGTCATCACTGGGGGCATATTCTGTTGGGGGACTGGATAGTCATGGCACCTCCTCTCCGCTTAGATTGGCTGGGTCACCTGTGGGGATGTAAGTGATATATTATGCTTCATGCCTGTGACATATTGTACATCCCTATCTCCCCCTCTATCGTTGCTGTTGCCCTGCCACCTTTGAATGTGTTTGTTGATGTATTGAAGGATTGTTAGTACCCCTATGCTGTGCATGCTTTGGTGATGGGTGTCCATGCAGGGCTGGAAGGGCTGTCCATGCATTGGTATGGCATACAGGGCTTGGCATTGGGGTTGGTTATCTGCGTTGGTGCAGTGTGTATGATGGTGTGGAGTGATGGGAGTGATGGCAAGGGTGTGAGATGGCATGCATGTATGTGGGGTGATAAGTGGAAAATGTTGACTTACCAGTGTCCAGTCCTCCGGCTACACCACTGAGTCCCTCTGGATGCAGTAATGCCAAGACTTGCCCCTCCCATGCCGTGAGCTGTGGCGTAACAGGTGGGGGACCAACCCCAGTCCTCTGTATGGCGAGCTGGTGCCTTGCTGACTTGAAAAATACCTTCCCCCGTAGGTCATTCCACCTCTTTCTGATGTCGTCCCTTGTTCTTAGATGCTGTCCCATGGCATTCACCCTGCTCTCAATTCTCCGCCATAGCTCCATCTTCCTTGCAAGGGATATCTGCTGTACTTGTGATCCAAACAGCTGTGGCTCGACCCTGACTATTTCCTCCACCATGACCCGCAACTCCTCATCTGTGAAACGGGGGTGCCTTTGTGGGGCCATGGGTGTTGTGTGGCGTGTGTAAGTGTGTGGGTGTTGGGTAGTTTGATTGGGTGTGCGTAATGGAGTGTTTGAGGGGTGTATGGGTGTGTGTGTAGTTGTCTCAGTGGTCTTGATGTCTGGTGGCAATGATTTGTTTTCGTAAGGGGTTGTGGGTAATGTATGTGTGTGTTTCATAGTGGTGTGAGTGTGTGGGTGTGGTGTGCGCATGGGTGCCAGGTGTGTGTTGTTTGAATTGGCCAATGTTGTGTAGTTTAGTATTTGGGTGTCTATTCTGAGTGCGGCGGTGTGTACCACCAAAGGTTTACCGTCGTTGAATGTCCGCCGTGGTGATTCGTGGGTCATGATGTGGTGGGCACTGTTTTGTTGGCGTAATGGTATGGGTGTTGGTACAGACAGTTTACCACTGAGCTGTGGGCTGGCGGGTTTGTGTATGTGGCTGTATTCTTTCGGTTTGGTATGTGTGTGTCATAATATGGCAAACAGATATCAGCCACTGCAGCGGTATGTTGGCGGTCGTCAGGGTGGCGGTAAGCGGGATTTACTGCCAATGTCAGAATGAGGGCCTTAGTGTCCTTCTTCCAAATTTCTGGTTTCAATTGACACTATAGAAAGTACGCTTTGGCTGGTTGATTTCACTGGGTTACTTGGAACACAAAGGGTGAACAGCTTGAACAAGTAGTCTGGTGAATGTCTATGTAAGGCTTTATTTCAAGACATAGGAATTTGAAAATGACTATTTCCTTTGCGGGCAGCTAATAAAGCCGTAGAAGTACTGCAGATCAGGGATGATATAGTTAGGTTGATTCAGAACAAACAGGAACCTATCTGCATGATTCTGAACCATCTGGATCTTGGATCTTGAATAATTAGGGGGAATAATATGAGAGTATTCCAACATTCATAGCAGGAGCTAACTGAAATGAGGATTAGGACATTTTCTGAGAGACAGACAAGAATGGTGAACTTCTCTGAAAACATCAAGTGTAAAAACATATCTTGAAACTTTATTTGTTTGGGTATGTGAGAGAGAGATATAAAAAATGCACTACAGTTCCAGGCTTCGTGATCAAGATTTGATGAAGTACCCAATGACTGAAGTCAAGGAAAAGTTCAAGATCAGAATTACATTTTTCTCATCATTCAGGCATAGACAGTTTTCTACATCTAGCAGTGAATTTGGAATGGACAATGTGATACATTTGGTGAATTACCAAAACTGTCTTCAAGTCTATTATGGAGCTTGGTATTGCTTGCTTAAATGTTTTATTTTACAGCTTAGAAATTTGGAAATTTGGGATCTATGAATGTTTCATCGCAATGTTGGTAATGTAGAGCCTAGAGGTACCCCGCATGTGATGATTGTAGATCTGGGGAGAAACAGACTAAATCTGCCATGATGGGTGTAATTGTGTAGTAAGGCGTGAACCAGCATGGCACTTTAACTCTGAAGCCTCCCAAACAGGTTAGACTATTGAGGAACACCTGGAGGTTATTTGTATCAAATTCTAACAGGAGGAAAATGAATGCAAAGGTGTAGCATTGGCCCTCTGCCCCCAAAGAGCCTGAAGGCTGATTTAAAGCTGCTAAGAAGGTCATCTGATTCCGAAGCTGTTTGACTATCGTTAGCAACAGAATGTAAATCAGGCATTGATTTGTAAGTAAAAAGATTGTCAGGGTCGATCATAGGTTTCCTTAAGATTGGGGTCTTGGATCTGCAAAGGAGAAAAGTACTGATCACTGAAGTGGTGAGTAGACGTGGAACAGTAAGATCCTATGTGGGACCTTTGGCATTGTAGACATCCTTAGAAGAGAAGGATTTTGAGAGGGACCCAAGATTGTTCTATATCATTTTCACTGACTGGTGTGGCATAGGAAAGGGTACAACAAGAGATGATGGTGGAAGAGCCTTGTTAATCTGACGGGCAAAGAAAGAAGTAAGTAAGTAAGTAAGTAAAATTTGTTTACATCAGTTAATAAAACCTCTTGCATAAACATTTACAAACTATTCAAGTTAAAAGAATCAATTTAAAAAGGCAATGAGAATGGTAGAAAAGTATCAAAGTGTCCCTGTGTATAGCCAACTGAAATGTACTGGGATTCAAAGCAAACAAAGAGTGAGGGAACATCAAGCAATTGTACAGATATAACAGGTTAAAAAATAGGGCAGACCTCCACATAATTTAAAAGACTGCTTAAAGTGTGACTGTGCTGATTAATAGTGGCGCAGAGTGCACAAACTTTATAGAGAACTCATAAAGTCACATGGAACCAGGATATCCCCAGGGTGTGATATGAAAGTCCTCTCCCCAGCTAGCAGTCTGGTCTCTGTAGCAGAGAAGGAGATGGCCTCTCTTAGGGCTTGATTGACATTGATGAAGGAGTAAAGAAGACTGTTGTGAAGAGCATTTGAGGACATCAAGGGGCATGCGATTGGATAAGCAATCATCATTTCCCTTTAAATGCTGACTAATTGCTGGTTTATGTTGTCAGCATTGTGGGCTTGAAATATGCTCTTTTGCCTGTGGTGTAAACTTATCTATAGCCTCTTGAATGCACGATGCATGTTGTTGAATGTGATAGATGTATTCTATTCTAGGGTCTTTCTCGCACACTTCTTGGATGTTTCAATGGGGGCCAATGTGTCTATTGCAGTGATTACTGCCTTCTCAAGATGGTCTGTGCTGTCTTGTATCACCAAGAGGGGGTAAGTCGTGTTGAGAAGCAAATGACTAAAATCTTCAGACTGAAGCATAATCAAGTACCTAAAGCAGCTTCAATGCTACGGAGAAAAGAGTCATTTAGGTTATTTAGAAATCTTTATTTCCTTGACTATGTTGATTAGACTAGGGGGTTTCCATGCTTGGTAGGAAGCGATCTGGGTGGAGGTCAGGAATCATGGAAAACAGCTGGGAAGGCAGTGACCTTTCAAACCATCTGGCACAATAAGGAATTGGGAGCAGGCAAGGGTATCCTTAGCCCACGTCCAAGCTTGCCTAATTGCTTGTGAGAGTGAGGAGACGAATTGTATATTCAATGCAGCAGAGTGACTTTAATATGCCAGGCCATGATTTTTATCTTTCTCAGATCATGATGCTATACAGAAATAGATTATCAATGAAAAAGTGATACTCTTTGGTTACTTTAGAGTGATGTGTCATAGAGATTGTATATACTGGACTTAATAAAAAGAGATACATTGGTGGTGACTCAGCTACTCAATTGAGGTACAGCACAATGCTTTTGATGGAGGGGCTAAATTGTTAGGCACACGCAGCTGGAACCCAAAGATACAGCTTTTCCTGGATTGTTGCTTCTAGGAGCCCAGATCTCAGTCTTAAGATACCCTTTTAGTGAGCAATATAAATATGTGTTATATTCCAATATAATAAAGAATATTTGTGCGTGGCAAAATTGTAGTTTAAAAAAAAATCAATGTTATTAACTGTGAACGGGATTACGTATTTACGACCTGATTTATACTTTTTTAGCACCGCATTTGCGTAACTTTTTGACGCAAAAGCGATGCAAACTTACAGAATTTAATTACATTGTCTGTTTGCGCCGCTTTTGAATAAAAAAATGACGCAACTGCAGCGCTAAAAAAGTGTAAATGAGGCCCTCAGTATTTGTAGTAGCAAATACTATTGAATTGCAAGCAATCGATTTAATTCAAAAATTAATCATAGCCCAGCCCATGCTTTTAAATAAAATGTCTCTTGCTTCTATTTGATAAATAGCGATGTGGGAAATTCACATAATTGGCTTTTGTCTAATTCCGTAAATGTTTGGAGAAAGTATTTAAAGTTACAGGTAACCCATCATTTTTGTGCTATTTGTGCACATAACGAATTTGTGCGTAAATTTTTGATGTGAGCATTCATTTCACACTAAAAAATAGCATGAAAAACACACTTGCTGAAAACAATATCCCCTCAACTCCTGGTTGTTTGTGTTGCTCTCATGGTGTCTGTTTACTGGGAACTGTGCTGTAATTATACGACTGGCATAATAGCATAATATTGGGAATTTCACATACCATGCATAACATGAATTTCCCAAAATTGTGCGAATTACTCAGGCATAATTAAAATTTCACCCAGGCGTATTGATAAATTAGACAACGTAGTCTCGGTCAGTATCAATATACACCTCCTCATTCAACAGGGCGAATAAGGTTTGGTCCTTTACAAAAAATAACTATTGGATTTAAACACCTTTCTCCCTGACTGTTGAAATATTCACATCAATCCAACCGCCATTTTTCCAGATGTTTACTTTTTTATCTCTCCCACTTTGTTTTTCCGTAGCCCTATTACTAGAAGCAGCACCATCAGATTCTATGCCTGATTTTAGATATGCAATGACATGACTCAGGGATATATGTTGGACCTCAACCCAGGTCTTCAGAATCAGACTGGAGATTCAAGGACTACGATCGATGAGCCCCGAAGATACCCAAAGTCCATGCATAGCGAGGAAGTCAAGGAATGAATCACACTAATGCACATATGCACTACGCGTAGGTCGCCTTACACAGCCTGCACAATTACGTGCGCCCTGTTGTGCCTGGAAATACCGATTGTGGTATGTGGACTGTCAAGTGAAACTTGTCTGGTGAATAAAAGCAGGACTGTGTATGTGTCCTGTCTCTGTTTCTGATTGCAATGATAATATGACATGTGTGGCGTGCTACAGCATTCCCGACGCTGGCGCTGTCAGACAGTGTTTTGTGCAAAGTCTAAAAAGTTGTGGTGAGTTGGTAATGGTCTTAAAACGAGCCAATTGTTTCTAGAATTATGAGCATAGTGTAATACTGTTAGACGTTTTGTGAAAGTGATTTGGAGAACTATTTAATATGTCTTCGGATGTCTTGCTCATATTAGGATGCCCTTCAAATGTCACATCAAAATGTGGATTGCCAAAAAAGAGATCGGATATCATTTTAGCTGTCTCCTTTCATATTGTAGTTTCTCTTTTAAAGAATTCGCCCAATGTTCATTTTGCAATTTTCCAGATACAGCTCGCTCTCTTTCTTTGAGTGCTAGGGACCCTGTTGTAATCGTATTAAAGTAAGCCTTATATCGTCAGGTAATGGAATTCTTTTAAAATTGAACCATTTTGAAATAAACAGATTTGCATTGATCCGGTGATGTATAGAGCCCTGGCCAGTCTATCTATGTGTAAGCAAGTTAAACGGTTTAAGCACATACAGCCATGCTGTATAATCCCGTACTGGAAAATCGATCCAAGGAAACTCTCTAGGGGATCCAATGCATTGTCTGTTTGCTAAAAGATATATATATATATATATATATATATATATATATATATATATATCTTCACTTAAAAAACAAAGGTTACAGGGACATTATAGTTAGGAAATAGAATGAAAAAAAACATAGAAAATCACTTAAAAAGGAAATGTTACAGGAACATTATACTAAGGCTCACATTTCAAAAGTACAAAACCATGTAAATTCATCAGTTATAGTTAGAGTTATTTTCAGTAACTATAACTCCTTCCCTAAGGAAACTATAGCTCGCAACCCCGCCAAGCACAATTTTCTCAATAATTTTCTTGCAAATGTTGCAGTGATAATTTCAATGATGACATGGAAGATGTCATGGCTGATGTAATATATGGGTAAGTTAGCAGCGCATAGCGAGGGCACCTTTAGGCTCCCTATAACCACCCAAGCCTGCACCATGCACAATCCTTCAGCCTTGCGTGACAGGGATTGTCTGCAGGGCCTGGCCTGCTGCCAGATCTTGCAGCCTACTAATATATCCACCCAACCCCATTCCACGCACAGCATTTGGCCTCAATGCCTAGTCACAGACCATACCCTGCGGTCAATCCCCACCATGCACAGCCAAGGTAAGCTGACCATCATCCTGGGAAAATGGCAGGAAGACATTGCATACCACTAAAGGCCAGGCCCTGCGGCCAACCCCCTATAACCACCCAACCACGCACGGCCTTTAGTCATGCACGCCGTGGATTGTCTGCAGGGCCTACCCTCTATAAGCACCTAAACCTGAGCACCTAAACATGGGCTGGCCGAAGGGCCTGGCCTGCAGTGAAGTCCTGCAGCCTACCCCCTATAACCACCCAATCCCATGCCACTCATGAAGTGCTTGTTTGTTTAGTGGAGATGTGATCACATTCCTGTGCATCAAGAAAGCATCTCCAAAATCGGTTGGAAACCCAGCTGGGGTTCCTTTTAGTAAGCTGTCCATCATCCTGGGAAAATAATGGGAAGATGTTGCATACCGCTAACGTATATGGGGTGGGGCCAAAAGCATGGGTGGGTGTGCAAGTTATAGTTACCTTATGGTACACACGCAAAACCACAGAAATTCAGCAGCTATAGTCATCTGAGCTAACTATATCTTAGGCCTCCACAAGCACTGCTTATGACTTGACATACTACATCACTCATGACATGGCCAGTGACTTCACTGATGACATCATCCATTGAGTGTGTTTGGAAACGTTTCTAAGACCTAAAGATATGTACTAAGCTACTGCATAAGGTACATTGCTATTCTTTCTGTACTACTAATGAGTGATACCATTTCTAACATATGTCATTTCATCTATAAACCATTTTTAAAGCGGGTGTAATATTAATCAGTGAATTAGCCTCTATGCTGAAACATGTTGCATGGTGAGTTATGTGTATGGTAGTGCTTTGCAAGAGTCTAAACTGTTTTTTAAGATTTCAGTGCACAGTGATAGCTCAGTATAGTTCTGTTTTATGAGAAACTGACAAATTTCCTTGGACCTCTCTCCTTTGTGATGAAGGTAGAAGTACATTGCCATAAATCAATCTGTTCACTAACTCCTCTCTCTAGGGTGATGGCTCAGTAGCAGACATTTACAACAGACTAGCCTCTGTGCTCACAGTTTTCTCCAGGATATAGAATAATCTCACTAGTGGTTTGTGGCACAGTGGCCTGTCCACAAAGGCTTCTCTGATGTTTGTATGTTGTGGTTTGTGTAAATCTGACATTTGCACTCAAACCTTCTGTCAGGTTCAGAAATGGTTTTGTTGTGGTTTACAATAGACTAGACTATATGGTTAAACATTTTACTTTGGTCATTAGTGTTTAGAGTAGTAATTCAGAAGAGAGACGACTATCTGCAGAGAACTGCCTCTTAGGTGATAAGTGAGTGTAGTAGTTCACAAGCTTACAGTCAGCTCTGTACATCTCTCACCTGTGTCTTCTTATTTAAGAAAAAAATTAAATTGCATTTTATGAAGTATATTGAAGTTTACTTTGCTGGATGATGTCATCAGTAATGTCCTTTGAGATGTCACCAGTAATGTCACTGACCATTTCATTAGTGATGTAATATGTGAGGTCATAAGCAGTGCTTTCGACGGCATAAGTTGGCACAGATAAGTGCTGAATTTTTATGGTTTTGTGTATGTAAAAGTTGAGCCTAACTATAGCATTCCTGTAACCTTTATTTTTTTCAGTGAATTGCTAAGGTTTATTTTAATATTTCCCTACTATAAAGCCCCTGTAACCTTTGTTGTTTGCAGTGGGTTTCTAAGGCTTTTTTAAATTCTGTTTCCTAACCATAATGGTCCTGTAGCCTTTGGTTTTTTTCATTGAATTTCAAAGTTGTTTTAATATAAATTGTAATACCATTTCACCCATTTGTTCAATTTAGTAATATGCATTTTCACAAGTTTAACCCGTTTAGTGCGGGCGTCGGCCAGTGGCAAATGCCCACACTACGTCCGTGGTCCGGAGGATTTTTTATATATATTTTTTCGTTCTGGGAGACGCAGAACAACTTCCACGTCTCCCCCCACCCTCCTCTCTCCCTTCTGTGCTGTCAGCGAGGCCCGAGGCACGCTGAAATCACATTTTTGCCCACCGGAGCAGCGGATGAGCAGGTAAGCATCCTCTCCCTACTCCAGTGGGGAAAAAAAGGCCAAAGCAGCCTCCCCAGATGCCAGGGAGGCATTGATGGAAAGGAGAGTCTCCTCTATCCAACGATGACTTTCTGGCAGCGTTTCCTGCCCATGGATCGCAGCTCAACTGCGATCCATGGCCAGGAAACACCCCTAGGCACCAGGGATCTTCTTTGGGGGGCTAGGCCCCCGTGTAAATGGACCACCTCCCCTCTGTTGGGGCACAAATAATAAAAAAAATAGGTTGAGGTTGTTTTGGGTGGCGATCGCGCCCCCCAGATTTTATAAAAAAATATTTTTAAAAAATGGCGGGGTCGGCCCTCCGAATACATGGCCGACCCCTGGGACTACAAATGATTATAGTTTTCCCTGGGGGGGCAATCGCCCCCCGCCCCTGGGAATATTTTTTTTAAAAATAGAAAATGTTGGGATCAGCACTTAGGCTGACCACCTATGGGGCCATTTTTTTTTTATACATGTGTGCTTTGCCAAGGGAAAGCACACACGTATGAAAAAAAAGTGATGTAGAGAGATAGGCCCTCATTTCGACCCTGGTGGTCTGCAGTAATTTGGAGAAAGGTACTGCCAACAGGCTGGCAGTACCTTCTCCCAAATAATGGCATTGGCGGTTTGGCTCGGGATTATGACCCGACCTACAGCCATGGTTTTAGTGGCAAGTGTACCGCCACGAAAACCATGGTGGTAGGCACTATAAGTGCCAGAGAAGGAATTCTGGGATCTCCCGCGGCCCACCTCCCCTTACCCAGAGGCCTCCACCACCCTCCCCCTCATGCCCCCTGCACATTTACACACTCACACGCGCACACATACACAGTCATACACACATGCATACCCTCATCCACCCATGCATGCACACATACATACCCTCACACCGCAACACACACCAACATACATTGCCGTACACACGCATTCACAAAACACAACATACACGTACACTCACATTCAGTCATTCAAGCACTCATTCAACATGACTCACACCCGCACGCATGCATAAAAAAAACACACCCCCTCTCCTGTTGGAGAACCCGAATTACCTACTTGCAGGGGGTCCACCAGCAAAACACCGCCAGGCCATATCATTGCTCATGATATGGTCGGCGGAGTTTTGCTGGCGTGGCGCTGCTGTGACAGCAGCGCCACCTTACTGCCGTCCACCGTTATGACCGTTGACGGTATTCCGCCAGCCTTCTGGCGGAATTCCATCTACGGTCATAATGTGGGTGGGTGGCTGGTAGCCACGACGACGATATGTTGGCTGCCATTGGTGGTCAATACTGCCAATGTTGTAATGAGGGCCTTAATCTATCTCTCTCTCTCTCTCTATAAATATATATATATATATATATCTCAGACAAATCTATATAGATATGTGTGTGTATATATATATATATATATATATATATATATATATATATGTGTGTGTGTGTGCTTTCCCTGGAGGGCCAATTGTGGCTCCCGGAAAACAACGCATTAAAAAAAAAAAATATATATATAGATAGATAGATAGATAGATAGATAGATAGATAGATAGATAGATAGATAGATAGATAGATATGTGTATAAAATGTATATATATATATGTATTTTGTCTAGTGGCAGTTTTGATGCCATAAAGCCATAAAGTAGTGCAGATGGTTTATTGTCCTGCTGCAAAGGATATACATTTATATGTATTTAGTTGAGTGGATTAGTAAAGGCAAGCTTTACCTGCGCTATAAAACAAATTAAATGTATGTGAGATGGGGACTATGGAGATATGAGGGGCACTTTTGCTGGGTGGTACTGACGGAATTAGAAGAGGAGGTCATGGGAGGCAAAGCACCAAAAATGACTGTCGCACTGGGTGCCACCAGCACCAAAGGATGTGATGATGGGTATGTGGTAAGGTGAAGTATTACTGTCTTATTTGTTTTTTTCAGTGTCTTCAAAGAATCTGCCAAATCGGAGAAGAAGCGAAGGTAAGGTGACAACATTTCCCGTCTCGATGGATGACTGCTGCTCAAGTCCTAACTCGGGTTATAGAGGACAGCTCTGATGTAGGAACAGAGACTGAGACAGCAGATACTGAGACTGCATCTGAGGGACGGGACAATGGGGCAGAATCTGGGAGTGATTTTTCAGTCGGTGGAGTCCCATCCGACGACACCTCTTACAGTGATTTTGAAGGAGATGATGACGACAGCTGTGCTGTCCCTTCGCAAGCACGGTCTGTGCAGCGGGACAACATCGGGTTAGCCGAACCCAGAGAGCAGGTGCGTGCAGCCACAAGCACAGAGAGAGTGCTCTCTTGGCAGCCCCCCCTGTTTAGTTCAGCCCCAAATTCCACCTTTTACTGGTGACGCTGGATGTAAAGTCGATACAGCTAACTTTTTTTGGAAGTTGTGAAACCTACCAAACCCAGACATTTCTGAAAACTAGACACCCAATGCAGTCCATGGAAGTGGGGCGTGTTTGGATTTCACAAAGTTTTCTTACCCAGAATACCCTGCAAAAAATGAAACGTTGATTAAAACACTATTTTTCCTTTCTTTTTTATCACAGAAACTACAGGAATGTGCAGGGATCCTCAAAATTCCTACTACACAGTGTTTTTCCACTTGTCCTGATAAAAACACAACCCCACTTGTGTGACTGCGCCTAGTGCCTGCGTCAGGAATGGATCACTTCAGGGTTAACAGTAGCCCTCATGTAAGGACTACCATTGACCCTTGTGTGATCCATTCCCGTCACGGGCACTAGCCTACCCACACAGGTGAGGTATGATTTTTATCATGAGACCTGGAGGAATGCTGGGTAGGAGTAAATTTGTGGCTCCTCCCAGATTCCAGAACTTTCTGTCACCGAAATGTGAGGAAAAAGTGTTTTTTTCCCCATATTTTGAGGCTTGCAAAGGATTCTGGGTAACAGAACCTGGTGAGAGCCCCACAAGTGACCCCATTATGGATTCCGCCAGGTGTCTAGTTTTAAAAAATGCACAGGTTTGGTAGGTTTCCTTAGTTGGCGGCTGTGCTAGACACCAAAATACACAGCTATGCACTTTGTAAAAAACAGCTCTGATTTCTTTGGGAAAATGTGATGTGTCCACATTGTGTTTTGGGGCATTTCCTGTCACGGGCACTAGGCCTACCCACACTTGTGAGGTACCATTTTTATCGGGTGACTTGGAGAAACACTGGGTAGGAGGAAATTCATGGCTCCTCTTAGATTCCAGAACTTTCTGTCACCGAAATGTGAGGAAAAGTGTTTTTTTCCACAAATTGTGAGGTTTGCTAAGGATTCTGGGTAACAGAGCTTGGTGAGAGTCCCACAAGTCACCCGATCTTGAATTCCCCTAGGTGTCTAGTTTTAAAAAATGCACAGGTTTGGTAGGTTTTCCTAGGTGCCGGCCAAGCTAGAGGCCAAAATCCACAACTAGGCACTTCGCAGAAAGAGGTCAGTTTTCTTTGAGAATATGTGTTGTGTTCACGTTGTGTTTTGGGGCATTTCCTGTCACCGGCACTAGGCCTACCCACACAAATGAGGTACCATTTTTATCGAGAGACTTGGGGAACACTGGATAGGAGGAAATTTGCGGCTCTTCTCAGATTCCAGAACTTTCTGTTACGAAATGTGAGGAAAAAGTGTTTTTGGGCCGAATTTTGAGGTTTGCAAAGTATTCTGGATAAAAGAACCTGGTGAGAGCCCCACAAGTCACCCCATCTTGGATTCTCCTAGGTGCCTAGTTTTAAAAAAATGCACAGGTTTGGTAGGTTTCCCTAGGTGCCGGCTGATCTAGAGGCCAAAATCTACAGCTAGGCACTTGGCAAAAAACACGTCAGATTTCAATGTAAAAATGTGATGTGTCCATGTTGCTTTTTGGGGCGTTTCCTGTTGTGAACATTAGGCCTACCCACACAAGTGAGGTACCATTTTTATCGGGAGACTTGGGGAAACATAGACTAGCAAAACAAGTGTAATTGCCTCTTGTCTTGCTCTACATTTTGTCCTTCCAAATGTCAAACAGTGTGTAAAAAAAGACTCCTATTTGAGAAATGCCCTGTTATTCACATGCTAGTATGTGCACCCCGGATTTCAGAGATGTGCAAATAACCACTGCTTCCCAACACCTTATCTTGTACCCATTTTGGAAATACAAAGGTTTTCTTGATATCTATTTTTCACTCTTTATATTTCAGCAAATGAAATCCTGTATATCTGTTATAGAATGAAAACCCATTTCAAGGTGCAGCTCGTTTTTTGGCTCTGGGTACCTAGGGTTCCTGATTAACCTACTCGCCCTATATGTCCCTGCAACCATAAGACTCCATTAGACGTAACGGTGTAATGCTTTAAAAAATCTGACATTGCAGGAAAAAGTTACAGAGTAAAACATGGAGAAAAATGGCTGTTCTTTTCACCTCAATGTCAATATTATTTTATTTCATCTGTTATTTTCTGTAGGAAAACCTCGTAGGATGTACGCAAATGACCCCTTGATGAATTCAGAATTTTGTTTATTTTTCAAAAATATTTAGCTTTCCAGGATGAAGCATTGGTTTCATACCCATTTCTGTCACTAACTGGAAGGAGGCTCAAAGCACAAAAAATACTAAAAATGGGGTATGTCTCAGTAAAATGCCAAAATTGTGTTGAAAACTGTGGTTTTCTGAGTCAAGTCTGCCTGTTCCTGAAACCTGGGAAGCTGGTGATTTTAGCACCGCAAACCCTTTGTTGATGCCATTTTCAGGGAAAAAAACCACAAGCCTTCTTTTGCAGCCCTTTTTCCAATTTTTTGGGAAAAAAATAAATTTTCGCTGTATTTTGGCTAATTTCTTGGTCTCCTCCAAGGAAACCCACAAAGTCTGAGTACTCTTAGAATCCCTAGGATGTTGGAAAAAAAAGGATGCAAATTTGGCATGGATAGCTTATGTGGACAAAAAGTTATGAAGGCCTAAGCGCGAACTACCCCAAATAGCCAAAAAAGGGCTCAGGACTGGGGAAGGCCCAGCAGCTAAGAGGTTAAAGATACATTTCATTAACACACTTATTTTTATTATACATTTAAAAAGTAACAATTAATTTTAAAAAACGTAAGGTAACTTACATAAACATTTTATAAATGCAATACAGCAAGTACTTCTCATTTTTGTATTACATTTATGGATCCACGGATCTGCTGTGATGCCACCCCAAATCTGCTGCAATTCCAGGAACACATCCAAACATGAACTTCTCATTGGCTACACTAAGGCCCATATTTATACTTTTTTAGCGCCGCATTTGCGTCATTGTTTGACACAAAAGATGCACAAACTTACAAAATACCATTGTATTTCGTAAGTTTGCGCCACTTTTGCGTAAAAAAGCGGCGCAAATGCAGCGCTAAAAAAGTATAAATATGGCCTTAAGTGTCCACCCATCCACATTGGAAACCATACCATAAATCAGTTATTTGGGTTTCACATCTCTCTGGAAACAGACTCAAAACCACAGCACCAACATTTGTCTGTCCTTGAAATTAAGAGAGTTTAAAAGTTAAGATGTCTTCTGCTGAAGATAGAAGAAAAGTGTAAATGCATATGAAGAAAAAGACTTACCATCTCCAAAGAATTTCACCAATATTAAAAAATATTTCTTCATCCCTTCAGGTGAGAAGAAAGCTCTTCCTAAAATTTGTCCAATGCAATACAGTATATGCAGCAAACAACTGTCAAGAGGTATTGTGAAGGAGTATTCACATTACACATCCTCTATTTGGAAACACACCTGAAATCCACACATAGAAGGACATATCACAACATGATAAGAAAGAGGGAAATTGGTGCATCACCATCAATAGCTGGACCCTCTGTGAGACCCTTACCTCCTGACCAGACGATTGCCATCCCTGCTGTTTCACCAAGACTGGAATATATGGTCACTCGTTGTAGCAAGTTCCATATGCCAGTTGCACCAATAAGCCAACTGTTGTCTAGTTTATGGGCGCTGTCAACAATCACAATTCTTAACTTCTTTTCGTTTCACCATTCCATCTTCTGGGACACACAAGTAGATATCTGAAAACAAAATACAGAATACATTTACCTTTACAGTATATACTAATTCATTACATACTATAAGCAAGTGAGTAGCTACATAAGTGGTTATGTCAGTGTGTAACAGGCTGTGTAAGTGTCTGCGTATGGGTGCATAAATGGATGTATAAGTGGCTGTACAGGTGGTTGACTTAGTGTGTCAGTGGTTGAGTGAATATGTGAGTAAGTCTATCAGTGCCTCTATGGGTGTGTCACCGGATGTGTAGGTAGCTGTGTAGGTGTGTGACTGGGGGTGTTAGTGAATATTTGGGTGTCTAAATGGGTATGTAAATGGTGGTATGGATTGGTAACTGGCTGCATTAATGGGTGTTTGGGTGAGTAACTGTGTGTACATCTGGCTCAGATAGTAGTGCATACATAACTGCTGTTTAGGCATGAAAGTGGATGTGTAAATGCCTCTGTCGCTGTCTGACTGGGTATGTGAGTGCCTGTATGGTTCTGTAAATAGGTATGTGAGTGGCTGTATGGGTGGGAGACTGGGTGTATAACTGGGTGTATAACTGTGTGTATGTGCATGAGTCACTGACTGTCTGAGTGCTGGGTACATGAATGGCTGTATAGGTGCATGAGTGGGTGTGACAGTGCCGGCATGGATGTGTGAATGGCTATGTAATTGAATGCATAGGTGAGTAAATGGGTGTGTGAATGGTTTTATGCTTGTGTGACTGAGTGTGTCAGTGACTCTCTATATCACTAATTGGTACATTAGTGCTTTTGTAGAAGTGTAATTGGGTGTGTAGGTGCCTGCCTGACTGTGTGAGTGGTTGCAAATTACATATCATTAAATTGCATGCTATAAGCAAGCACCCACATCTAATTGCAAACACATTCAAGTATACTGGCTTAATAAAACAACCATATTTTCAGTTTAGCAGTTCCTCTCCTTCTACTTAATATTATCTTCTAACTTCCCTTGTATTTTGCTATTTACTGTGGTAGTGTCTAGAAGCTACACATTTTCTTTCAGCTTGTGTACACTCATGGGTATTTTTAAAATATATGTTCTTATAGTACAACCTAATTCACATACCTGTGAAATCTCTTTGCTGCTGTCCAACTTTTGTTTGAGTATCTTTTAACTTCTGTTTTCCACTGCAAATCTCAAGCCTCTCCCTCCACTCTCAGTGGAAAAGAACCAATAATGGCTATACTTCCCACTGTGCTCTCACTCAGACTGCTGTACATAGCATATCGCAGACTTCATTTCACATTTCATTTTTGTCATACCATTTCTATGTGGTCACTATCTTTTAACCCTTTACATGTTTAATATAAAGAAGCTCAATTTGTTAGGGTTTGTTGCACATCTGCGGATCCACCATGGGGCTCAGCGCCACCCTTGTGTGGTCCGCAGTGGATTTGTGGATCTGCACAAAATACCTTAAAGGCATTCAAAAATCAGCTATCAGTGCTTTGTATTTATGTTATTTTGTAAAAAGTTGTCAAGTTCCCTACTGAGCAGATTTTGTACAGCAGTCTGCTTTTTAGTTTCACACTGCAGTCTATTTTATTCCCTACACCCATGCTCTTTTAGCTCTGTTTCCATAGTAGCCATGTTACCACTAGTCTCTGCCTACCAGTAGGTCGAAAGTTCACAAGAATTTCTCTCAACAGTTTACTAGGTTCACATTCACTGTAGCAGGTGTGGTTGACTGTTTGTAATGTCAAGAATATCACATATCACATAACATATTTGTTTTTATTTTTTCAAAGCCAACCACAGAGTTAGTTTCTTTTTTTCTTGAAGTCACTATCTAATTTTAGTTTCCTGCACATCACCATCATCCAAATAATATGTTCTTTTATATTTTACTTGCTGCCCTCAATTTGTATTGCCTTTCATCTTCAAAACGGCCTCATCCTGCTGCAGCCTTTTCCTGTGTTTTTTTTCTGCTTGTCTCCAAAATGGTCAGTGTCTGGACTGTGGGCCATAGTTTTGTGCTTTGGACCAGAGAGAGTGCTAGGAAGTGTGGCAGTGATAGGGAACTAGGTTTATCTAATTTAGACATTACTTGGGTTGACCAGAGAGGGATGAAGAGGCATCAATTGCTGCTTTTATTTGAAAGCATTGCGGATTGCCAACTTTCAGACCTCATGATGGTGTTCTGTGGTTGCAATGACCTAGGCACAATTACAGGGGTAGGACTGGAAATCCTAATAAAGGATACCTTTGGTAAATTAATGTTACTTTTCCCACATACTGCCTTGGTGTTCTCCAACATTTGCCAAAGACAGCAGTGGCAGTGGTCAATCAAATTTTGTCCATAGATAGAGAAATCCAGAAAACATGTCAATAAAACTGTTTCTGCATCTTTCCAAGACCACAACATGGGCTGTATATACCATATCACCTTTTGCTTTGATGTGGATGGGATATATCAAAAAGTTGGAGTCCATTTCACAGACGGAGGCAACAGAGTGTCCCTCTGTCAGAGTCACCAGATCCTCGGGGTCTGCGCACGTTCCCAACACGTCCACCACTGAACAGCTCCAAGACTCTGATAGATAAATCACAGAGGCTAAGAGAGTTCAAGAGGGGAAGAGGGGATTAGGAAGGGAAACAGCTGGGAAGGAGACCTGTAGTAAGAAAAAGGTTAGAACACACAATATGAAAATGATATCTCCTGAAATCAATACTAGACTATGATTCTAAGCATAGTCATTCTGAAAATATGAACAATCTAAGAAGTAAGTTTAAAATGACTAAGTTTCAAGATGACCGGATACATGTACGGGAATCAAGATGGATTAAATGAAAACTTTCTTATTCAAGTACTTTCCTTTACATGAGAATCAGAAAAAACATTCTGACAAAATTTTAAACCAGTCATATAAATCCTTTTTTCAGAATGCATACTAGGACCATACAATATTGCATCTAGAAACTCTGATCTTCTGTGTACTCTTAAAATGTTTCAACACAAATTGCGCATATTGTAGATTTATATAAATATATATATATATATATATATATATAAATAGTAAACACCATAAAAGGATTGTGCACCATGAATAACACAATATGGATTCAGGAAAATAAATCACATAACTTGTCAACTCAAATATTACATGTTAAATATCTTAGAAAAGTGGCACACAATAAACAACATGAATTAAACTCGAGGAGAGAATCGTGCGTCTTGTCGATTCGAGTGTCACCATGTAAAATGCCAAGAAATGGTAGTACGCAATGAATATCAAAGTCAAATCATCATTAAACAAATCACGCGTCTTGCCGATTCGTAAACCATGATGTAAATACCAAGAAATAACAGCTCACAATGAATAACAAGATCAAAGTACAATGAAACGAATTGCGCGTCTTTTGCCGATTCTTAAGCCACCATGTAAATGTCAAGAAATGGTAGCGTGCAATGAATAACAAGATTAAATTATCATGAAACGAATCGCGCGTCTTGCCAATTAGCAAGTCACCCTGCAAATGACACAAACACTCAAGCGCATATTTCACACGCGCAAGTACTCTGTCAAATCATAAAAGAATTAGGCCCAAGAACATGAGAATTCTCGATAACGGCGTCGGTAGGCCAGCCCAACCACCTTCTTACTGCCCAGAACAAGGATCTCCAAATGAAGAATGAAAGTCAGATGTCTGGAAGATCAAATAGGCCACCGGGACAGGAGCTCAGGAAGTAGCTGCTGCTCTGCACCGGGACATCTGAATAGTGAGCACTTGGAGCTGGGCTGGCTCCTTTTAATAGAGTCTTGGCCCAGCCCACAACCACACCCAGGCATGTTGCAGGGAAAGTCTCTAGAAGGCCCTGGAAAGGGACCACACCCTAACACACTCTGAAAGCCTGCAGCAATACATTGCAAATGAACAGCATTTGTAAGCACATTAAAAATAAGTCTTCAGGATTGAACTCTGCAATGCAAAAGGTTAAACAACAAGATATCAGCACAATGCATAAATTACGTTGTTTTGAGAGTGCTGGGTTTTTGCATTCTTGTCACCAATAGAGCGCGCACTGCCCTGGTGTTGACACCCTCAACAACTTAAAAGACTGCATCCTGTTATCATCTGCACATCATAAACACAAAGGCTTTTTTCAGAGCCATCCCTTTTCACAAACACTGGTTCTTTTTGTTTTCAAATCTTTTTTTTTAATTTCTCACACTGATTTGCAGATCTGCTGCAGTTCCCCATCCAAATAAGGTGGCTGTGATAGTGGTTTTGGATGTCTCTGAGGAAGTGTGTGAGTGTGTAAATGAGCATTTGGCTTTGTGTGTGTGTGAATTGTGTGTGAGTGGGTGTTTGAGTAGCTGTGTGGGTCTGTGATTGAGTGTGTGAGTGTGTGAATGGGTCTGTGAGTCGGTGTGTGAGTGACTGTAGGTCTGAGTGGTTCTGGTAGTGATTTTGTGCATCTTTGAGTGTGTGTGTGTGCATGAGTGCTTGAGTGGGTGTGTCAGTGGTTTTGTGGGTGTGTAAGTGGATGTGTCAATGTATGTTTGGGATGTGAGTGACTGTGTGGGTCTGTGACTGGTGTGGTAGTGGTTCTGTGGATCTGTGAGTGGGTGTGTGAGTGAGTGTATGAGTGGGTATATGAGTTGCTGTGTGGGTCTGTGAGTGGGTGTGCAAGTGGTTTTGTAGGTCTGAAAGTGGGTATATGAGTGGATGTTAGAGTGTGTGAGTGGGAATATGAGTGGTTGTGTGGGTGTGTACGTGGGTATGTGAGTGTGTGAGTGGGTATATAGGAGGCTATGTGGGTCTGTGACAGGGTGTGGTAGTGGTTTTGTGGGTCTGTGAGTGGGTGTGTGAATGGGTGAGTGTGTGAGTAAGGCTGTTAGTGGGTTATTTTTTTAATTGTGGTCAGAATCCACAGATCCATTGTGGACTCACACGGGGAGCTTTGTTGAGCACTGTGGTGGAGATGGGGATCCTCGTGCCCCCCAAATAATACCTTTTGGGCAATATCTTGCCCATGAGAGGGATCTCCCACAGAATCCTCATTTAGTCCTGTGGGGTCTGGATACCTCTATTCTGACCCCTTATATCCTGTTTCTATCCCATTGCTAGAAAAACAGACATTTGAGGTGAGCAAATATAGACTGTTGCTGGTGTCGTAGGATGCTCTATACTGAAGCTGCTCTCCACCTAAACCTGGGAACTACCCAGAGTCCTCTCTTCTGTTTTGCATGATTTATGTGCCACTCAAAGCATGAAAGGGTATTCTTTGATATATATATATATATATATATATATATATATATATATATATATATATATATATCAAAATAAGCTTTATTCGGTCAAATTAACCATCAAAGCATCACAATACATTACATTATAACTCATTTTCTAGCCTATACAATTATTAAATAAAACAAATAAATACATAAAATCTTGAACTGCTCATATCTAAAATCCCACCTAATCAATCATCATTAGTCCTTATTTACAAGACGATTACGTATATGGCATGATGCCACTAAAAACTTAATAACTGCAAGAATTAACTCATTAGAACTATGGTTTTTTAAGACCCTTATTGGCATGTTACATTTTTTCAGCCCCATTTCTCGACAGATTTTGCGGATCTGTTTTGACCGAGGAGAAGAATAACCAGGGCAGAAGAACATAAAATGTTCAACTGTTTCCAGGGCCCCACCGCATGTTGGACATATGTCAGAAGCAGCAGTTAACCCCCAACTACTTGTTAAGGACATCAGCAGTAAGCTCCCCAAACGAAATCTGGTGTATATGCCTTTGCCCAATAAGTCAGGTATAATGTCTAAATAAGATTCATACTGCGGATACCACTCAAAATAGATAAAAAGATTAGTTAATCAACTGTGAGATTTGTGACAAATATAATCATTCCTTACATGGGACCAGTATGCAGATTTCAAGACAATGTTATGGGATTTCACTAATTTATGAGGATTCTCCCAATATTCTCCCAAACCCAGGATGCAGAGCCAATTGGACACATGTCTGATCCAAGGAATAGTAACGGCATTTGAGCTCTTTGATAGATTAAGAAATGAGGACTTATATATATCCAATTCAGGGACAGTCCAGATCCTTATCCAATATAATAAAGGTCTTAAAGCTATTAAATCAGCTACTCGCTTTAGCCCCAAATCTAAAAACAATGGGGTCAATGGTGTACTGCAAGGGCACGCAATCAAGGCCCTCGCAAAATTATTTTCACCCACAGTTAGTCTATTACTGTTGGAGAATCCCCATATCTCTGCACCATAGACAGCGACTCCCTGCACCTTAGCCTGGTAAATCTTAATAGCTGGAGATACAGCTTTTGTTATCGAACTTTTATAAAAGCGTAAAATGAGTGCTGCTCTGTGCTGTAAAAGCCCCACACTTTTACTAATCTGCTCCTCCCAGTGTAATTTGCTTGTTAACCTCACGCCCAAATAATCAATTGAACTAACCTTGCTTACAGGAACTACATCCAGTTTAATGGTGCATCTCTTGCCAGGTCCAGAATTGTTCACCATCAGTTTGGTTTTGCTGATATTCAGCACCAGCCCATAATCCCTGCAGAATGAATTAAATCTATCAATAAGAATTTGTAAACCCATTGGAGTCTTTGAAATAAGAAGTGAATCGTCAGCAAAGAGAAGAATGGGAATTTTCTGTGCATTCAAAGAAGGGGCATCGTTCTGACAGGAGAGCAGGGCCTGCACCACCTCGTTAATAAATAAGGTGAATAATATCGGAGCCATCACACAGCCCTGGCGGACTCCCCTTTGAATAGGAAGTTTTTCAGTCAACTCACCTTGATTACCGCATTGCACTTGCGCATATTGTAGGAAAGTACCATCTTGCCTGGCATGTTACCCCCATATTTCACTGTATATATGTTGTTTTAGTCTATGTGTCACTGGGTCCCTGCCAGGCAGGGCCCCAGTGCTCATAAGTATGTGCCCTGTATGTGTTCCCTGTGTGATGCCTAACTGTCTCACTGAGGCTCTGCTAACCAGAACCTCAGTGGTTATGCTCTCTCTGCTTTCTAAATTTGTCACTAACAGCCCAGTGACTAAATTTACCAATTCACATTGGCATACTGGTACACCCATATAATTCCCTAGTATATGGTACTGAGGTACCCAGGGTATTGGGGTTCCAGGAGATCCCTATGGGCTGCAGCATTTCTTTTGCCACCCATAGGGAGCTCTGACAATTCTTACACAGGCCTGCCAGTGCAGCCTGAGTGAAATAACGTCCACGTTATTTCACAGCCATTTACCACTGCACTTAAGTAACTTATAAGTCACCTATATGTCTACCCTTCACCTGGTGAAGGTTAAGTGCAAAGTTACTCAGTGTTTGGGCACCCTGGCACTAGCCAAGGTGCCCCCACATAGTTCAGGGCAAATTCCCCAGACTTTGTGAGTGCGGGGACACCATTACATGCGTGCACTGTACATAGGTCACTACCTATGTACAGTGTCACAATGGTAACTCCGAACATGGCCATGTAACATGTCTAAGATCATGGAATTGTCACCCCAATGCCATTCTGTCATTGGGGGGACAATTCCATGATCCCCCGGGTCTCTAGCACAGAACCCGGGTACTGCCAAACTGCCTTTCGGGGTCTCCACTGCTGCTGCTGCCAACCCCTCAGACAGGTTTCTGCCCTCCTGGGGTCCAGGCAGCCCTGGCCCAGGAAGGCAGAACAAAGGACTTCCTCTGAGAGAGGGTGTAACACCCTCTCCCTTTGGAAATAGGTGTGAAGGCTGGGGAGGAGTAGCCTCCCCCAGCCTCTGGAAATGCTTTGATGGGCATAGATGGTGCCCATCTCTGCATCAGCCAGTCTACACCGGTTCAGGGATCCCCCAGCTCTGCTCTGGCGTGAAACTGGACAAAGGAAAGGGGAGTGACCACTCCCCTGACCTGCACTTCCCAGGGGAGGTGCCCAGAGCTCCTCCAGTGTGTCCCAGACCTCTGCCATCTTGGAAACAGAGGTGTCTGTGGCACACTGGACTGCTCTGAGTGGCCAGTGCCAGCAGGTGACGTCAGAGGCTCTTTCTGATAGGCTCTTACCTCTCTTGGTAGCCAATCCTCCTTCCTAGGTAGCCAAACCTCCTTTTCTGGCTATTTAGGGTCTCCGCTTTGGGGATCTCACCAGATGACGAATGCAAGAGCTCATCAGAGTTCCTCTGCATCTCCCTCTTCACCTTATGCCAAAGGATCGACCGCTGACTGCTCAGGACGCCTGCAAAACCGCAACAAAGTAGCAAAGACGACTACTAGCAACCTTGTATCGCTTCATCCTGCCGGCGTTCTCGACTGTTTCCAGGTGGTGCATGCTCTGGGGGTAGCCTGCCTCCTCTCTGCACCAGGAGCTCTGAAGAAATCTCCTGTGGGTCGACGGAATCTTCCCCCTGCAACCGCAGGCAACAAAAGACTGCATCACTGGTCCTCTGGATCCCCTCTCAGCACGACGAGCGTGGTCCCTGGAACTCAGCAACTCTGTCCAAGTGACTCCCACAGTCCAGTGACTCTTCAGTCCAAGTTTGGTGGAGGTAAATCCTTGCCTCCCCACGCTAGACTGCATTGCTGGGTACCGCGAGATTTGCAGCTGCTCCGGCTCCTGTGCACTCTTCCAGGATTTCCTTTGTGCACAGCCAAGCCTGGGTCCCCGACACTCTAACCTACAGTGCACAACCTTCTGAGTTGTCCTCCCGCATCGTGGGACTCCCTTTTGTGACTTTGCATGGACTCCAGTTCACTCTTCTTCCAAGTGCCTGTTCAGGTACTTCTACGGGTGCTGCCTGCTTCTGTGAGGGCTCCCTGACCTGCTGGGCACCCCTCTGTCTCCTCATCCAAGTGGCGACATCTTGGTCCCTCCTGGGCCACAGCAGCATCCAAAAACCATAACCGCAACCCTTGCAGCTAGCAAGGCTTGTTTGTGGTCTTTCTGCGTGGGAACACCTCTGCAAGCTTCTACACGACGTGGGACATCCATCCTCCAAAGGGGAAGTTCCTAGTCCTCTTCGTTCTTGCAGAACACCAAGCTTCTTCCAACAGGTGGCAGCTTCCTTGCACCCTCAGCTGGCATTTCTTGGGCTCCTGCCCACTCTCGACACTGTCATGACTCTTGGACTTGGTCCCCTTGTCTTACAGGTACTCAGGTCCGGAAATCCACTGTTGTTGCATTGCTGGTGTTTGTTCTTCCTGCAGAATCCCCCTATCACGACTTCTGTGCTCTCTGGGGGTAGTAGGTGCACTTTACACCTACCTTTCAGGGTCTTGGGGTGGGCTATTTTTCTAACCCTTACTGTTTTCTTACAGTCCCAGCGACCCTCTACAAGCTCACATAGGTTTGGGGTCCATTCGTGGTTCGCATTCCACTTTTGGAGTATATGGTTTGTGTTGCCCCTATACCTATGTGCTCCTATTGCAATCCATTGTAATTTTGCACTGCTTGCATTACTTTTCTTGCTATTACTTGCATAATTTTGGTTTGTGTACATATATCTTGTATATATATCTTATCCTCATACTGAGGGTACTCACTGATATACTTTTGGCATATTGTCATAAAAATAAAGTACCTTTATTTTTAGTAACTCTGTGTACTGTCTTTTGTTATGATATTGTGCATATGACACCAGTGGTATAGTAGGAGCTTTACATGTCTCCTAGTTCAGCCTAAGCTGCTTTGCCATAGCTACCTTCTATCAGTCTAAGCTGCTAGAAACACCTCTTCTACACTAATAAGGGATAACTGGACCTGGCACAAGGTGTAAGTACCTCTGGTACCCACTACAAGCCAGGCCAGCCTCCTACACATATGTATTTTTGTGCAGCCGCTTCAGCATTTGAATTATGTTAACTGGGGTTTATAATCTATGGAGGAAACCCTTGATGCAATTAATTCACTAAAACCAGGCAAGGCTCCTGGTCAGGACAAGCTTCCGGGAGATCTTCATCTGAGTAGCCAGTAAATTACCTTGTTAATCAAGGATTCACGATTCTCAACAGAGCCTGATGTCAACTTCGGAACATCAGCCATGTAGATTGTACTATCTCCACTTTTTAGGCCCAAATCCTGGGCCATGGTTGCTGAGCCACTAGCGTCATTATAAGAGAGAGTATTAATATTAGTGGGATGTTCAAATAATTTAAACATGGGGAAAAGGGTGCCAACCTCCTAACCAGCTGCTTTAGGGATATCATACCCCCTTATTCTTCTCCTATCTTTGAAATCATCGGGATGAGCAGCATTACATATCTGAGTTCCCAGAGTATCCCTGCAATTAAGAGCTCTATCGGGCTCCCGCCTATCACTCAAGAGATCACATCTGGGATCTAACTGGTGACCCTCTGTACCAAATGTAGGCAGTTTTTTACAAGCAGAAGGTCTTACTGGCCCCCTTAGGGGGATATCATTTGGTAAGGTTAATTTAACCATAGCAGGGTTTTCGTGTCCTCTTGCCTCCCCACCACCCCACTAACATTTGCAATCACATTGATGTGACATTTTATCCTCAATTAATCCTGTTAATGATAAAACCAAGCTCTTAACTTCATCCACCCTCTGTAAAATAAAAGACATATTAATTCTGTTGTCTAACGGTTCCAACCCATTGGGATCAAACGGGGGATTGGTCAAGGTGATATCATCAATGGCTGCTCCAAGCAAAGGTTGTAGTATGCCCACAGGTAGGTCCCCTTCCTCTGCCAGTGGATCAAATCGATTAGTACACAGTATACTTGGAATCACCCTTACCACTGGACTTAGCGGGAGAGGACGGGGTCTTGCTCCCTCAGAGAGAGTGCCCTTCTGACATGATGGAGAACTAGGGGCACTACAATGTATTGTCGGTGATAAAGATGTAGCAGTATTTCTTGAAATGTGCTGTTCCTCTCTTTCAACAACCTCTATGGGGGAGTTTAATAATTGCCTCCTCTTCTTCCTAGTAAAAATCTCTGGGATTTTCCCATTTCGAGAGGAATCCTTGATAGACATGCCCCCAGCTGAGTGAGTGTTACTTTTCAAAATAGCCTCTACTTCCTCAAACAATAAATCAATTTCATCAAGGGAGTTCGGTCCATGAGAGGTGGCTGACCGCGCTTGTTTACTGCAGCGTTTTTTTATTTTTTTAGTGCTGTTCAATGGCAGGGGAAGATCAATGGCTTTCCTTTTCCCCATAATAGATATAAATAATGTATTTAACAGTCTAAATAACAGGGGAGCAAAAGTCCTTGAACTTACTTGGTGCTTGCTTCACCAGCCAATTAGGTGGACCCTGCCCAGCCTCTGCCGGGCGATGACGGGCAAAGACGTGCCTTAATTATGCCAGAAGCCAAGCCAAGTCGAGAAGCCTGGGGGGTGAACTCCCACCCCGGGCTGTGCAGGAAAGTGGAGAAAATGTCAGAAGAGCGTCCCGCACCGCGCGTGGTAGCGCCTTATTTATGCCAGAAGCCAAACCGGGAAGCCTGGGGGATGAAGTCCCACCCCGGGCTGTGCAGGAAAGTGGAGAGAATGTCAGGAGCACGATCCCTGTTACTCCTGCATTCTTGACACGGGGATTTATGTACTCCTGCCAAATTTCGACTTGTTTATGGTCCACTTTGCGGTGTACAGGCTTGTGCCCCCTGGACCATCAACCCAACCCAACCCGTGTCTGGTAGGTACACTGCGGTTTTACTTCCACCCAAACGTCCCCTTCTTTGCAACGTAACCCCGACCCCACCTTCGGGATTTACCTCAGCTCAGGCCTCTGTGCTGCGGTTCCACTCACCATGTGCTCGTGTTCATCTGCCTGGACGGGAAACAGAGGGGTGGCACAGAGGAGGAGTAGCGCCAGCCCATTTTTGATATGTCCATGTCCTGTACACCCTGAGATCAGGTCTTCCTCCCCAAAACGACTCCTCGTCCCGTTGAGGTACCTTCTGCAAACCGCTGCAGCTCCTGCAACTCACGACGGCTTCTGTTGCCCCCTGGGCGGCCACTGCACCATCCCCGGAGGCCCTGCCTGGCAGCTCTCAGCGGCCTCTTCCGGTTGGTTTCTCGAAGCGGTGGGCCTTACGGCGATAAGCAACGGCCCTTTCCCCCTATATAGATGTATATATACAAATATATATATATATCTATCTATATATATCTATATATATATATATATAAAAAATATAAAATATTTTCACTGGAAAAAAGAGACGTTATACTTAGGCAGACGTTTGAAACATATGAACCCATAGACATTCAGATGTTACAGTTAACTCACCTAACCATAACTTTTGATTTCGCAATGCACTATTTATGACCACATATATTACATCACTCATGACATGGTCAGTGTCATCAGTGATGACATCTGAAATGACATCACTGATGACATCACTCAACCGCCTGCTCAAATTGCCATTCCAGCTACCTGCAAAAAATTAGGAGTCATGGTGATACAAATGTCACCAACTCGTAGCACTTCAAACATCTCATGCTGTCATGTTTTTTGAAAGAATTAGGAATCATTGCCAGTTTTCTTTTTTATATTTTGCTGTTACTGTTGAAGCACACTGTTCTTTGACCATGCAACTGTTTTGCATGGAGTTTGTTTCTTTTAATGTTTGCACTTTTACAAGTTTTACAACCAACACAAATAAACTTGTTTCAGAAAAAGTAAAAAAATGGTTCTTGTTATAACCACCATTTAATCCATCAAAGAGCTGAGTCTGTCTTCTTATTATTGCAGTTGATTGTTTGTGTTGTTAGGTGTATGACTGTATAGTTTATTATGTGTTAGCAAGTTCGTATGTGTGCTTGGGTGTGTTAGTGTGTGGGTCAGTGTGCCTGGGTGCCTTAATGTATGTGTTAGTTTAATTTAGTGTATGGCTGGATATGTCAGTGTATATAATAGTGTATGCCTGAGTATATCAGTGTTAGAAATGGGGTCTTTGGTTGGCAGTCAGGTTACCCCCTGTCCAAACAAGGACCCTCACTCTAGTCAGGGTAAGTCACACACAATCCAAATTATCCTGTGCCTAACCTCTGGTATCTTGGCAATGAGCAGTCAGGCTTAACGTAGAAGGCAATGTGTAAAGTATTTGTGCAATAAATCATACAGTAACACCATATAGCTCCACAAAAATACACCACACAGTGTTTAGAAAAATATATAATATTTATCTGGATAAATGCAGGTCAAAATGATTAAAATGCAATAAGTATATGTTGAGATACCACTGAAAAGTGATATAAAGGGGGTCATTCTGACCCCGGCGGGCGGCAGGAGCCGCCCGCCTGGAGGGAACTGCCAGAATACCGCTGCGCGGTCAAAAGACCGCCGCGGGTATTCTGGGTTTCCCACTGGGCTGGCGGGCGACCGCCAAAAGGCCACCCGCCAGCCCAGTGGGAAACACACCTCCATGAGGATGCCGGCTCCGAATGGAGCCGGCGGAGTGGAGGATGTGCGACGGGTGCAGTGGCACCCGTCGCGTATTTCAGTGTCTGCAAAGCAGACTCTGAAATAAAACGTGGGGCCCTCTTACGGGGGCCCCTGCAGTGCCCATGCCATTGGCATGGGCACTGCAGGGGCCCCCAGGGGCCCCACGACACCCCTCACCGCCATCCTGTTCCTGGTTGTCGGAACCGCCAGGAACAGGATGGCGGTGAGGGGGTCGGAATCCCCCATGGCGGCGCAGCAAGCTGCGCCGCCATGGGGGATTCCCAGGGCAGCGGAAAACCGGCGGGACACCGCCGGTTTTCCTATTCTGACCGCGGCCAAACCACCGCAGTCAGAATGCCCTGCGGGGCACCGCCAGCCTGTTGCCGGTGCTCCCGCCGACCCCGGCCGGAATGACCCCCAAAGTTTCTTAAGACTTTTTAAAAGCAAACAAAGTCTCTTTCAAGCACAAAGTACCTGGTTTGCGTGACAAGTCTCTGCAAAGAACCACAGAGGAGGAGATTTGTGGAAACAAAGGGGTTTGTGTCGATTTCTCTGGCCGCACACGGTGAAGCGTCATTTAGTTTTCACGCAGGGACGGCTGTGTGTCGATTTCTGGCACTCGGTCGTGGATCCTGTTCAGGTTGCGGGGTTTTCAGACACCCCAGGGACGGTGCGTGGATTTCCTGCGCTGGGAGAACGAAGTCACAGAAGCTGCGTTGATCCAGTGGGTGTTGAGTCAAATTGTCTACCGCACAGCAGACGCTTCGTCGATTCCTCTCTGGAAGTCGGGCTGCGTCATTCCGGGTCAGCTGTGCGTTGATCCAGTGGGCCTTGCGTCGAATTTCCGGTGGCTACGCTGGCGCTGAGTCGATCTTCCCATTGCGAAGTCAGGTTGCGTCGTTCCGGTTCGGCGTGCAGTGAACTTTTTACTGCGGTGCAGGCTGTGCGTTGTTTCTGACAGGCTGTGCGTCGCATTTCACCACACAAGGAGTCCATCTTGGAGAGATGAAGCAAGGCAGGAGGGCAACAGCAAGGCAGCAGTCCTTCACAGAAAGCAGTCAGGTGAGTCCTTTGGGAAGCCAGGCAGTTCTTCTTGGCAGGATGCAGGTCGGGTTACAAGTTTCTTCTCCAGGAAGTGTCTGAGCTGGTAGGGGCAGAGGCCCTGTTTATATACCTAAATGTGCATTTGAAGTGGGCGGAGACTTCAAAGAGTGTCTTAGAAGTGCACCAGATCCCCTTTCAGTTCAATCCTGTCTGCCAGGGTCTCAGTAGGGGGTGTGGCAGTCCTTTGTGTGAAGGCAGGCCCTCTATACTCCCAGTTCAGGAAGACCCATTCAAAATGCAGATGAATGCAAGTGAGGCTGAGTATCCTGTGTTTGGGGTGTGTCTGAGTGTATTACTATGCGGTGCTACATGATAATTTTTTATTAATATTTTTATTTAGTTCGTTTTCCTTGGTTGATGCTAGCGCAGACCTAGGGAGCCCAATCTCTAATATGGGATGGTAAGCATCGCAAAAAAACTTTTTCACCTTTAAGTACTATACACTGATTATGGGTGTTTGTCACTATCATTGTCTTTTAATTGTATGTTTTTTCGGTGTTGATTATTGGCACTAATTGTTTTGTGTCTTTCTGATTACATGCAGGGCGACTATACTGACCGATTGACTTAGGCATATTCTGTCTTCCACTCTGTAAGTGACTGTACATGCACTTGATAATATTACTGATATATAGGAGAAGTAGTTTTATAATCAAAGGCTTTTTTTGTGGGTCCTGAAGAAGCATCACTGGATCACTTTGTGACCAAACATAGACGCGAAACATGTTGACCATGCAGGATTAGGTGAACTACCTTCCCTGATTATAGAGTGTAACGGTACATTATTCCCAGTAACACTCTTATATTTTTGTTTTTAATATTGGCCTGAACCCAATTTATATCGCATTAAAACAGTGGCTTAGGTTCAGAGCTAATTTTAGAGTTTTGTATTTTTTTCTACACTCTCCATCTTTGATTCAATTCTTTTCCCAGACCACCGTTGTTAGCAATTTTATTATGGTTGAGTGCCACCCAGAATGCTGGGCGGCCCGCCAGGCATTGCAGCACCAGTCTGGCGAGGAGTAAGCCCGATGATGATACCTGTCACCCAAAAGGGTGCTTGAGGGCTCTCCTAAGTATACTCAGTATAGATTCGCCACTTCTGACCTCTTTCTTGTGTTTTTTTTTTTTTTCTTTTTTTCTCTCTGTCGTGGAACAGTGCACTTATTTTGATATTATAGGCTCAGGTAGGGAGACTGTGCACTGGACCAGTAATCTCCCAGTCCCCACTTTTGTTTATATACATAGTGGCCCTCATTCTGACCTTGGCGGGCGGCGGAGGCCGCCCGCCAAAGTCCCGCTGTCAGGTTACCGTTCCGCGGTCGAAAGACCGCTGCGGTAATTCTGGCTTTCCCGCTGGGCTGGCGGGCGGTCTCCTTCAGGCCGCCACCGCCAGCCCAGCGGGAAAGAGGCTTCCACGATGAAGCCGGCTCGGAATCGAGCCGGCGGAGTGGAAGCTGTGCGACGGGTGCAGTTGCACCCGTCGCGTATTTCACTGTCTGCGCAGCAGACAGTGAAATACATTTAGGGGCCCTCTTACGGGGGCCCCTGCAATGCCCATGCCAGTGGCATGGGCACTGCAGGGGCCCCCAGGGGCCCCGCGACCCCCCCTACCGCCATCCGGATCCCGGCGGTCGGACCGCCGGGATCTGGATGGCAGTAGGGGGGGGTCGGAATCCCCTCGGCGGCGCAGCAAGCTGCGCCGCCTTGGAGGATTCAATGGGGCGGCGGTACACTGGCGGGAGCCCGCCAGTGTTGCCGGTCCGACCGCGGCTTTACCGCCGCGGTCGGAATCCCCATTGGAGCACCGCTGGCCTGTCGGCGGTGCTCCCGCGGTCCTCCGCCCTGGCGGTCTTTGACCGCCAGGGTCAGAATGACCGCCAGTGTGTGCCTGGATGTGTTAGTGTAGGCATCAGTGGGTGCTTGCATGTGTCAGTGTATGGATCAGTGTGAGCCTGGGAGTATTAGTGTATGCATCATTGTGCATCTCAGTGTGTTAGTGTACATATCAGTGTGTGTGTGGGTGACTCAGTGTGTGTGTGTATCAGTGTGTATTTGGGTGTGGTAGAGTTTGCATCAGTGTGTGCTTTAGTGTGTCAGTGTATACATTAGTGCATGCCTGGGTGTGTCAGTGTATGGATTAGTATGTGTGGGGGGATGTCAGCTTATGCATTCATGTGTATCAGCATGTATGTCCGTGTGTGTCAGGGTGTGTTAGTTTATGCATCAGTGTGTGCTTCAATCTGTCAGTGCATACATTAGTATGCCCCTGAGTGTGTCAGTGTATGTATCAGTGTGTGACTCTGATAATGTATGTGTCAGTGTTTGCCTGGGTATGTCAGTGTGTGCCTGGGTGTGTCAGTGTATGCATTACTGTGGGTGTGTCAGTGTTGCATTACTGTGTTTCTCTATCTCAATGCATGAGTCAGTGAGCACTAGGGAGTGTTAGTGTAGCCATCAGTGTGTGTTTGGGTGTCAGTGTATGCATCAGTGTGTTCCTGAGTGTGTTAGTACATGAATTAGTGTGTGCCTAGGCGTGTCAGTGTGTGCATAAGTGTGTGCACGGGTGTGTCACTGTATGCATCAGTGTGTCTGAGTGTGCAAGTGTATGCATCAGTATGTGCCAGGGTGTGTCAGTATCTGTATCAGTGTGTTTGTTTGACAGCACATGTGTCAGTGTCTGCCAGGGTATCTCAGTGTATGAGTCAGTGTGTGCCTGGGGTGTATCAATGTATACATTAGTGTGCAACTGGGTATGTCAGGTGATGCATGAGTGTGTGCCTGGGTATGTTAGTGTATGTATGACTGTGTGCATGGGGGTCTAAGTGTATGTATCAGTATGTCCCATGGTGGGTGAGTGCATGTATTAGTGTCTGCCTGGATGTGTCAGTTTATGCATCAGCATGTGCCTGGGTGTGTTAGTGTATGCATCAGTGTGTGCATGGATGTGTTAGTGTATGTATATGGGTGTGAGGGGTGTATCAGCACATATATCAGTATGTCCCTGGGTGTTTAAGTGTATGCTTGAATGTGTGCCTGGATGTAAAAGTGTAAGCATCAATGTGTGCATGGATGTGTCTTTGTATGCATCAGTGTGTGCCAGGGTGTGTCAGTGTATGTACTAGTGTGTGCCTAGATTAGTCAGTGTATGCATCAGTGATGGCCTGAGTGTATCAGTGTATGCATTAGTATGATCCTGAGTTAGGTAGTGTATGTAACAGTGTGTTTGAGATTGACAGCATATGAGTCAGTGTCTGCCAGGGTTGTCAGTGTATGCCTAGATGTAGTAGTGTAAGCATCATTGTGTGCTTGGGTGTGTCAGTGTATGCATTAGAGTGTGTCTAGTTGTGTCAGTAAATGCATGAGTGTGTGCTTGGGTGTGTTAGTGTATTTATCAGTGTGTGCCTGGGTGTGTCATTTCATGCATCAGTATGTATCTGGGTGTGTATATATCAGTGTGAGCTTGGGTATGTCAATGTGTAATAGTGTAGCATCAGTGTATATTTGGGTATGTTAGTGTATGCATTAGTGTATCACTGTAAGTACAAATGTCTGCTTGCAGTAATTAGTTACCTACTTTACTGCAATGAATGGGCCCATTACTCTTTGTAAAAAGAGAGGAGAAAACATACATAGAAGATAACATTTCATATTATTTAGTTCATTGTTATAGCTTCACATTCTGTAATGAAAAAGGTGTTGCTAACAACCAATAACCACAACATATTGGTACCACTGTGAAGCAATCAGTCATAAAATATAAATATTTTAGTTTCTCTTGTTCACTGTTGTCAGCTTAGCTTCCATACTTTTACACCACAAACAATGTGTTGTGTAGAGACTCATCATCGAACAGTGGGGAAAAAACAATCATATAGATTGCAGAACAAAACTCCACAACTGCATAGTACGTTATTGCAAATTAACAACGCTATGCATTGCACTCATTGCAAATAATTAACTATTTTTCATATACCTATTAAGTAATGTTATAAACATATGGTTGAGGTAAATATTTTTTTTATTACGATTTTTATAATATAACTAATATTTATGAAGTATATTAGTATATACAAAGCCTTATAAAAACATCACCCTTGGGAGGGCGTATGATGTCATAAAAACTGGTAATATGTTAAATATGAGTAGAGCATATCAGTGATCCAATTCTAATACTTTTTTTAACTTTTAACTAGCTGTTGTTGCAATATCTGTTTGATTATGACATTGATTGTGACATCCTTGTTATGAGCTTCTGTCCATCCTGTTTATATTTATAAAAACAAGTTCAATCTCCACAAACATGTTTAACTTTAATAAGTTTAGCAGTATTTGTTTTTCCATAAAATAGTTGTTTGTCTTGATTTTTAGTTTGCAATGTCTGTTTCCAATTTACTGTAGTGGTATCTCTGTTGTTTTGTTACAGGAGAAAGTGCATTTGAGTATTTAGAATCCCTTATGTAGACACCATCCCTGGTTGGTCATATGTTGTCTTAAATCATTGTTTTTGAAGTCCCACTAGTGTACTATTTCAGTTTTTCAGTAATCATCCTCGGAATTTCAGTTCAAGAAAACAAAGGTAGGAATTTGGTAGTTTATAAGGTAATCTTTGCTTGAACGTAAAATTGCTGCAGATACACTCATCCATCTGGTTGTATGTTTTAAGTAGATGGTGTAGTGCCCAGATGTACTAGTTAGTCCTTCACGAAAAATGATGCTATACAGGTATATGTTTTACCAGAAATAGAAATTTGTCCAGCTCTAAAAAAAATTATTTGTGTTTCTAATTTACTTCCATCGGCTTTGCATTGCTGTAGCATTAGGATGATTTATTTGCCAGTCCTTATTATATTCAAAGTTGATAGAAGATCAGAGTGACAATTTGAACTGGTATTATTCTGTGATGCTTCTTTAAACAATTTGTCAAAATTGACAGTTTTACAGTCTGGTAGACTTAAGTAGATAAATCTTTCTGAATCGATTTGTGCTTTTGAAGAAAGAGAGCAATTTTCACACTGATGCTGTCATGAGAAACTAAGTCCAAATAGGTCATCAACAGGTACCATCTCTTCTTTTAAGATACTAAGGACGACCATCAAGAATTCTTGTGCACATTCTTGAGTGTTTTGTGTGAAGTCTACAGATGCAGTGCACACATCTACAAGATCGCCAAAATGAGACGCAGAGTATGTTTTTGTTCTATCACTGCACAAGCTTTCTAACAAAGTAAAGATTACAGAGCGCAACCTTTTGTCTTTTTCCTTTCATCTGCGTGAACCAGATGAGGTAAAGACAACAGGGCATTGAGAACTATATTGCATACCAGTTGACTCCAGAGAGGTTTGACTGGTAACCAACAATATCACCAGCATTTTCAGTATTTTTTTTTCTTGAACACTTCTTTGCTCCCTTTCTTGAACCTTTTCTCAGGAATATCACTGTGATTCTTGGAAACTTTTCACTTTGCCAAGATAATAGGCTTTTCGTAAACCGGATACTGTCCTAAATGAGGAGCATAAACACTTCTCAAGCAGTTGTACTCTTGAATTGAATCAGCATTTACTTTACTGCTATCAAAGTCTATGAGGGTTCTAACGCGTGATTATGCTACATATGAAATACCTTCCTTAAATACTGTACTACCAATGTTAATAAATGCTGCATCTACACTTAAATCTTGAGATTTATGGATTGTTGCAGCATATGCTAGAGACAGTGGGAACTGTTTCCTCTGAACATACAAATCCTTTACAAGCAAGAAATGTGCAAAAGACTTTGCCATTTGTTTTACACCTTCATATTCATCATATTTAATTGCTAGGTACTCAACTTCACTCCTGTTCTGAAACAAAATGAAATCATTATTTTTCCTATAGCACAAATAAATAATCCTTCCTCAACATTTAAATTATGCTGCAAAATTACTCTGCAGTTTTTTCAAACATGTTAACACTTTTCTAAACCTGCAGTTTTGTAAACAGACGTCTCCAATGAACCCAATTTTGATTGCAGTTTTTCAGTTAACAGTTCTGTCCCTCTTTGGTGCTCCATGTTATCAATTGCTATGAAATTTCTTCTTTCTCCAGCTGTAGTAATTGTTCATTAATACTGGAGCACTCTTGAAGAGTAGTCATTAGGCCAAGAAGGGATTTCCTTTCTTCAATGAAGTTGAACATTAGTCCACAATTGATTTCTTTTCAGGAAATAGGGCCCTCATTATAACATTGGCGGTGAGCTGACCGCCATGCCAGTGATGGTGGTATACTGATGCCAGGCTGGCAATGAAGACCGCCATATAATGACCACGGTGGTGATACCTCCCATATACAGCCAATGCACCGTCTCAACCGTCAGTGCGGTCCGGCCACCGACCACAGCGGTTGCCGTCTCCAGCCGGAGGTACACCATTCACCGCCCACCATATTACGACATAGCAAACCACCAGGTTTTCCTGGGCGGGACCACCGCCACGAAAAGCCTGGTGGAAACAACCCATATAAAAGGAGACACTCACCTCCAGGGACACAGAGGAGTCCAAGGCCGCCATGGAACCCGAACTGGAAGCCGTGCTGATGCTGTACCACGCAATGGGAGTACAGGAGTAGCAACGCCAACAAACACAATGACGTTGAGTACAGCCTCCTAGCACACAAGGACGGGAGGGGAGAGTGACTCACCCACACGCACAACATACACCACACACACATACCACACATGAAAAACAATCTGCTGAAAAGAACAACAACAATAGAAGCCAGAAGTAAAAAAGATGCCAGGACAAATGCCTTTGGTCCAACCATTGTAATTCGATGGGAACAGTGATCACAATTAGTAAATCAAACTATGGCCCTCATTACGCCCCTGTCGGTCGGCGGTAATTTGGGGAAAGGTACTGCCAACAGGCTGGCGGCACCTTTTCCCAAATTATGACATAGGTAGTTTGGCTCAAGCCAAACCACCAATGTACCCCTCTGGCTGCCAGGGTGGTAACGGCCGCTGGGCTGGAGACTTCGGTCGTAATGCGGGTCGGCGGCTGGTAGCCACGGCGACGGTATGTCGGCGGCCGTTGCTGTGGCAGTATGCGGCATTTGCTGCCAATGTCATAATGAGGGCCTATATACATAAAGGATCATTAGCCAGTCCAAAAGTGTCCATGCCACTACACATCGCAATGTGAGAGGCCCAAGTTGACTCCTGACAGCCCAAGTGATGCCACTGGGCAGGGACATCGATGTGGAAGGCAGGCACCTCAGGGGGCATGTGGGGTGGGGTGTGGGGCTTTACCTTGGATTTGGGTTTGGGAGGGGGTGGGCTTTGCTCCTCTGTTTAGGTACCGGAGGACTGTGCTTGGAGCCGGGGGTCTGAGTAGCTGTTCTGTGGCCCGTAGTGGGAGGTGTCTCAGTGGGGGGAGGAACATGTGTTACAGCAGGGGAGCCATGAGTGGATTCTGAGCGGGAGGTACTGGGCTGCAGGAGCGGGACCTTCCTTTTCCAGACAAGAAGGGGTGGGTCAGGAGGTGGGAAGAGGTCAAGCTGGGCAAGGAAAAGTTTCTTAGATACAGTGAGGCAGGCTGTGGGAGGAGGTTTGGGAGTGGTGGTAGAGGGAGTGGTTGTAGGAGGAGTAGGTGTGCTGGACTGGATGGCAAGTGCATGTACAGTGTGTGAGTGTGAGGTTGATGGCTGTTGGGTGTCTGAGTGGGAATGACAATGTTTCTTTGGAGGGGGGCAGACAGTGTGGGAGAGGACAAGCTGGTCTGACTGGGGCAGGGGCTGAGGTGCCTGAAGCAAAAGAGACGGCCACCCTCCTGGGTGAGCGGGCATGGGCAACTGGTTGGGGGGCTACTGGGAGGGCGGTGCTGGTACGGGGGTGGTGGAAGATGATGTAGATAGGGTGATCCCAGAGGGTTCCGCCACCACCAGGGAGCTTCTATCGGAGGAGGTATCTGAGTCAGTAGTTGTAGCTCCTGTCTCCCCCATTGTGCTCCCCTTGCCCTCCAAACCACCGGTCCCCTAGGCATCAGTTTACACTACTGCTTGGTTCCCATTAGCTGCAGCTCCCCCCCTCGCCGGTGCCCCTGCTCCTTCGCCAGCTGATGCTAATGCACACAACAACAGGAGAAGAAAAGGAAAGAGGGTGGGGGAGAAAGAAAGGGAGCACCGGGTCAATCACAGCAATAACAGCACAAATGGCATACACATCACAATGACTCACTGGAACTAACACTGTGCAGTAACAACCACAATGCCAAACTATTACCTGGGAACAATAGCTGAAATGTACTCAAACACTACCATCTGCACACCTACTGGGACTCACTAAGCCATGTCTGCCTTTTGACAAAGGCACAGCTACACAATTCCGACCAAGTGACTGCCCAACGTGCAATTGCTAGGTCACACCACCTAGGCAGTGGACATCAGAGCCGCACAACAACACCGCTGAGTCAGGATGTAGGCCTCAGATGAAGATGGAATACCAGCTAATTGCCAACACCAAATGTACATAGCACTAATTATTGCCAAGCATGACTTAACAAGATTAGCTACTTGGGCATTTAGGGCCATACACTGACTACAACCTTGCCCCCAAACACCATGGCAGACAGCAGAAAAGAAGTCAACACAGTGTGTACTCACCCTCTTGTGGTTGCTGTGCTGCCTTCAAGGGCCCATCCAACTGTCAGTATGCGGCCCATTAGGGAGGTCAGGGTCCGACGGACACCCCTTCCTCATTGGGAGGACGTCCCCAGCTGGGCCTCCGCGGTCTTCCGTGCCCAGCATCACATGTCCGCCCACCTCTTTCTGCAGTGGGTGTTTCACTGGATATGTACCCTCAGGATCCATACGTCCTTGGCGATGGCACGCCATAACCCTTTATTCTGATGGGCTCCGTCCTGCATAGGGAACACAGACAGAAGGACGCCATGAACTCCACACTACATACTGTTAAAGCAATGGCATACATACTGCACATTAACCTTACACATTACTCATACCTCTGCGTACACATTGCATGCAGCACAAATGCACTAGCAAAAAGACACACAGCCTGCACACATATACATCTACATACAGCCATGTTGCATTCAAGATACCCAAAATATGCTCACCTGTTGATCTGGAGGCCCATACAACTGTCCATACAAGGGTAGGACCCCATCCACAAGCTTCTCAAGTTCCTCATATGTGAAAACTGGGGCCCTATCCCCTGTAGCACGGGCCATTGTGGGTTACAGTCAAAGGACACAGCAGCACATGCAGTGGAGATGTTCTTATGGTAAGAGTCAGGAATCAAGTGAAGTGGGATACAGAAAATGGCGGTCACGACCGTGCCGGTGAACACCGTCACCGTCGGTGGTGATCATCATTGGCCCCTGTGCTCCATAGGCTTCCATATTAACCAATGAGGAGTTGCACGGCGATGCATACCGCCCATTACACCAAACACCATTGGAATGAGGTCACTTCCAACTGTCCTGCATACAGGACAGGTGGTTACCATTTCCTGATACTGGTACTCAAGGCAATCAATTCAATGTGCGTCATGGGTACCGATGGTACACACCAAGCCAATTAAAATCTGATATATTACATACTTTGGTTTGATTGTAGACCAGTGCACTGCTATCAGATGAGTATTTGACAGAACATGTACACAGGGATGCTACAAATCACGACACACGACTCCAACGACATCTGTGAGACACAATGGCAAATGTACAGTATGTATCAATTAAGTAGTCCATTGACATGTAGAGTACACCAGTGCAAATTACAATCATTGGTTGTGTGAATTGGATGTGACTGCACTGTGTACTGTGATGTTGTGTGTCCATCCTTTCTGTTTTGACACACTTCTGATGTTTGGTTTAATTAGATTCCTGCCTCTGCGGAGGAGGAGATATGCACCTGTGTACAGACCTCTAGTCGACTTGGCTACACTGGAGGAATGCCACATTATACTCACCTATTGCCTGGACAGGGCCACAATTACTGAACTGTGATAACAATTGGAGCCATATCTAATTCCTGCTATCCGTAGTACTACAGCTATTCCACCTGCAGTACAGCTGCTGTCAGTGCTCCACTTCCTGGCCAGTGGTTCTTTCCAGATGACTGTGGGCTTGGCTGCTGGTATGTCATAGCCAATGTTTTCAAATGGGCTGATTAAAGTTTTGGCTGCCTCGCTGAAACACATGAGCAGCTATATCTCATTCCCCCACAGTGATGATTTGCCCACTGTGCAGGCTGCATTCTACACCATGGGACACATACCACATGTGATTGGGGCTGTTGACGGGACCCATATTGCCTTGGTCCCTCCCAGGACAAATGAGCAGGTCTAGAGGAATAGGACGAATTACCATTCAATGAATGTCCAGATGGTGTGCCTTCCTGATCAGTACATTTCCCACGTTACTGCCAAATTTCCTGGATCTGTGCCTGATGCCTATATGTTGAGGAATAACAGCGTCCAACAGATGATGGCACAACTACAAAGATAGAGAGTGTGGCTCATAGGTGAGCTTGAGGTTTCACCCAATGTATGTCACTGTCACCCTCTGTCCTTTTGTATATGATTAATGTGTGTCTCTCATTACTTCCAGGTGACTCCTGCTACCCAAACCTATCCTGGCTGGTGACACCAGTGAGGAATCAGAGGACAGGGCCAGAGAATCATTACAATGAAGCTCATGGTCAGACCAGAAGAGTAATTGGAAGGACTTTTGGCCTACCAAAAGCCAGGTTCAGGTGCCTCCATGTTTCTGGTGGATCCTTACTCTACACCCCTGGGAAGGTCTGCCAGATAGTGGTGGCCTGTTGCATGCTGCACAATTTGGCACTCAGACGCCATGTGCCACTTCAGCAGGAGGAGTGGGGAGACAATGCACCTGTGGCAGCAGAGGACACTAAAGACAGTGATGAGGTTGGGGAGGAGAAGGATGTGGACAACAAGACACATCAAGACACATCTGACACAGCAGTACTTCCAATGACACTCAAGTAAGACTGTACTTCTGCTCATTCCTCCATTACAACATTTTTGCTGTGTGACTGCTGTGTTGTGCCATGCACTAATGTGTGCATTATTTGACCTGACACTGTTCCATCTGTGGTCAGTTGTGCCAGAGGCATGGTGATAGTGATCAAGCTTCTTCAATGCATCAGTAGTTTAGCATCTTCAAATACATGCCCACTGCAAAATGTGTCCTCATTACATACAGTACTTAGCATTTGTTACTGGGAATATAATGTGAGTTATAATGTGCCTGCGACCGCTCTGTGACTTCATTCACGCTGACAGTGTGGCCAAGACTAAGTGGTCCAAAATAGGGATTGGCATACTGACTACATGGCATAGCTAATACTGTGGTATCTTGTGTGAGGGCCTGAGATGAGTTGTTTCTCCTTACTTATGGTGTTTGGCGTCATATGCTGTGCACATTTCTAAGTTGAAATGACCAGCTGAATGTATGCTGTTATGTTGCAGGGTCTCATGTTTCTCCGCATCCTTTACTGCTCAGTTCACTGTCACTAATGGTTTCCCTTTTTGCAGATGTTGGTGTGGTCACTACTGTGAACTCATGTGATGCCTACAGACTGCTTTCACACGGTTTGGTGGATGGAGACTTGTGGTGTGCTCTCACACTTGTTATGTGCTCCCCAAACTGACTGTCCATTGGATGGATTCACACTTTATGTTACGTAGGCACAGTATAATACAGGTCAAGACATTCCAGATTGTTATACTTAAAGTACAAAACCTTCAGTTGTGTTAAAGTGTGTTTATTGAATTGGTAAAAAGGAAGGCATAGTGCAATAGAGTGGGGTGATGGTGGACAAAATCTTCAGTGTAGTGGCCCAGTTGGTTTGTAGCACAGGTCCAGTATCCATGGGCCAGAGGAAAAGGAGCAATGGCAGTTCAAAGTAAACAAGGTGTCTCAGTGGCACACAAGGGAGACATTTAGGAGGGACTCACTTCCTGGAAGTGGTTTTGGTCTTGTCAACAGGCTCTAATGTCTGTCTGGGTCGCAGGGAACATTTGTGGGGTGGTTCTTCTGCTGCAGAGGGAGGGGTGCTGGTGGCCTGTGAGTCCTGTGGCAGGTCCTCTTGTCCACTAGCTGCAGCACACGTGGAGGGCTGGTCAGTAGGACTGGCTAGTGGAAGGGGCCTGCTGGTGTGTTGTGTACTCACGCTTGATGGTAGCCATGTTACTCAGCACCCCTGCATTGATGGCCATGTCGGTATTTAAGGCCTGCAACTGCTGCATGATCACTTGGTGGTGGTCCCCCTGCAGCCCCTGGTTCTCCTGCAGGACGGTAAGTACCTGGCCCATCCTGTGCTGGGATTTCTGGTATGCTCCCAGGACATATGTGAGTGCCTCCTGGGTAGTCGGTTCGCTGGGTTGGGCCACCCCTTGGTGCACAGCTATCCTACCACTGGCCCTGACCCCCTGTGCCTTTGTCCCCTGAACTGTGGGCCCACTCCCACTGACAATCAGACCCTCATCGTCTTGCCTGTGTGGTGTCGACTCGGGTCCCTGTACAGGTGGGCACACTGTTGATTGACGTGACCTGGGGACAGAGGTTTTGGGACGTTGGGTGGCTGCTGTGTCATTGGAGACCGATGTGGGGCACCCTGTTTTGGACTAGGCGCTGGCTGTGGTGTTCGACTGACCAGTGGTCCCGTGTCCATATCAGGACATCCATAGTTGCTTTCATCACTGGAGCTTTATCCTGGTGGAGGACTGGGTTGACGTGGCACAGGCTGGCCGCTGACATTAGCTGGGGTACCTGTGGACATGTATGAGATTTGTTACAATCATTGTCAGTTACATATTCAGCATTTCTGGCTTTCCCTATGGGATGGGTGTTGTTCTTCCACCTTTGGTTTGTGTATGGTAATGGATTGTGGGATTGGCAGTGCTACATGCTGCCCATGCATTACTGATGTGTGTGCATGCTGAGCTTGGAGGATTGTGCCTGCAGTGAGTAGGACATGCAGGGGTACACTGTTGAGGGTGGTTATGGGGGTAGTTCTGTGTTTGAGATGAAGTGGGGTGAAGTGAGTCAGGGAGTCTGGGTGACACAGCATACAGGTGTAGGTGGTGGTGGGGTAGTAATGGTGACTTACCAGTGTCAAGCCCTCCAGTGATTCCAGTGAGGCCCCCTGGATGCAGGATAGCCAAGACCTTCTCCTCCCATGTTATCAACTGTAGGGAAGGTGGTAGGGGTCCACTGCCAGTCTTCATGATGGCAATGTGGTGCCTGGATGATATTGCACGCACCAACCCCCATAGGTCATTCCACCTCTTTCTGATCTCTTCCCTTGTGCATGGATAGGATCCACAGAGTTCACCTTGTCCACAATCCTCTGCCATAGCTTCATCTTCCTGGCAATGGATATCTGCTGGACATGGGAACCGAACAGCTGTGGCTCTACAACTTACGATTTTGTTTACCATGACCCGCAACTCCTCATCAGTGAAACGGGGGTGCTTTTGGGGGGCATGCCTATTGTGTAGTGAGTGTGTGTGTTGGGCAGAGAGTGGAATGTTTTGTCAGGATGCAGGGTGTGTGTATGTGGCATGCTGTGGAGTAGTGATTGTGTCCAGTGTTGTTGTGTGTTAAGTGTTGAGGTATGGTATGTGGTGTGTGATGCATGATGGGTGTGTAGGTGGTTCTGGTTTGTGTGTGCAGTTCAGGAAATGTTTGGGCTGGCAACGTGTTGCTACTTTTTTGCGTTTGCAAAGACTTGTGGGTTGTGTGGGGTGAGTTTTATAGTGCTGTTGGTAGGTGTGCACAGCGTGTATGCGTGTCAGGTGTGGGTTTTTCAGTCTGGCCAATGTTGCTTCTATTGTTGTGGAGTGGCCAAATGGATTGTGGCGGTCCGCACCACCAATGGGTAACCACCTTTGAGTGACCACTGTGGTGATTTGTGGGTCTTAATATGTAGGGCAGTATGTTGCAGGCGTGGTGTTCCGACTGTTTTACACCGTCGTTTGGACTGGCAGAATTGCTGTTTTGGCTGCTTTCTGGCTGGTTTGTGTGTCATAATCGGGCAGCCGGATTGCTGCCTCTGCGGCGGTCTGTTGGCGGCCGTCACCACGGCGGTCTTCTGAAAAGACCGCCAATGACATAATGAAGGCCTAAGTTATTTACGAGTTGACTTTCCAAGCAGTGTTTTCCCTCTTTTCTGAGAACTCCCATTCTAATTTCCTTCAGAATATTTCCATATTCCATGTCAGAGGATTGGTGCATTTTCCTAAGTAGTTCCTTTTTCCGGAAGTTAACCAAATGTTTGCATTTCCAATACAAAGAATTTTGCATGTCTTCATGTAGAAGTGTCTTGACACAGGCTGTCCTTTCACAGGGGTAAGTTGTAATAGATCTCTGAAAACAATGATGTGCTTTCCTTCACACAGTACATCATACTCTGTCTTCAGTGCCTGTTGCATTCTCAAGTGGACAAAGTTGAGCATTAAGTATGGCATCATGCTCACCTCATCGATGATTAAATGTTTCAATTTCTTCAAAACTCTGGAAACTTCATGACAAGCTTCACTGGATAACATTTGGTAGTCCAGTTTATTGTCATGTTCTACAGGTAGCATAAGTAGTTGATAAAAAGTAATTCCTTTAATGTTGTGTGCAGCTAATCCAGTTGGTGCTGTCAGTACACATGACAAAATGGAATCTGCAGTCCTCTGTAGGTAAGTGATGAGAACTTGAATTAAAAGGCTGTTCTCAGTGATAGTTTGACCACAGGCTTGTAATAGAATTGGCTTAAATGTTGAACATTTACATTCATTCTTTTCGTAGAGGAACCCATGATCTATTTTTTTCTTTTACTTCCATATATATCTCTGTCTGCTCGTCATTTAGTTGTGCAACTAACTAAGAGGATCTTGACTTATAGGTTCAGAACGTTGGCTGCTTTGTGAACTGTACTTTGCAATCTCAGTAGCAATTGCTTCCTCCTGTTCAAGTAATAATTTTACATTTTCAGGTAGTTGGGAAAGACTGAACACTCAATGCTGTCTTTTATAGCATAAAAAGAATCTTGATAGCAATCTTACTGTCTGAGTAACTCTGTTTCAGAATGTGAAGGCTTGAAGAACTGCAGAAGCGCTAAGCAGAAAAACTCTCTTTTCTCAGGAGTTTGACAACTATGTTTTCTACGGTTTATTAAACTACCTTTTGTATTGCAAACCAAACAACTGTCACAGCCAAATACAGCATATCTACCCTTATCTATGTTTTATGTCACATTGACACATGTTTTTGAGGTGTGGGCTTCTTATTGAATAGTAAGTATCCAACATATTTGTTTTTTTACAATATCTGCACTCTCTGGATCAAACTTTGCTAGGTACTGAATGTCTGGGAAAGACTTCAAGACTCTGTTTCACATGCTGGCAAGGCCTACATTAACTCAAGCAATTCCCCTAGACTTTGAGTACAAACTAGTTGTTTTCAACCTGCCAAATCACTCATAGGAGCTTATCTCCCTATGCGAAAACATTTTCAAGCTGAAACTGTACAATTTCTTGGTTAGAGACTTTTCTGCATAAATCTCGTCCCACATTTCCTTCATCTCTGTCTTCTGTGATTTTCTAATGTACAAAGTGGCATAACGAGCAACAGCAATAGAGTTGTCTGCAACAAACGGTACATCCATATTTGCATTCCATGATTTCAAAATGATAGGATTATAATCATTGATATACTTGGAGGCCTCTGCTCTTCTCAGATTAAATGTACTTTTTGGTGATTTTGATGTTAGTGTATGTCTGACTGCAGATACAAAAGCTGTTTGCTCTTCCTTTGGCAATAATAGGTCTTGGAAATCCAAAACGACACATTGTATAACATTTTCCTTTACATCCGCATCTTCAATGAAAATATGGGCCACATCTTTGTGTTTGAAACTGTAGCACTTGCTGTCTTAGGCCTCTATCATCACTGTCATTTGGGATGATGCATGTAACATACTGTTCTATGAAAGACAGTACATAGTCATGACCGTCAGTTCCAAATTTCACTGCATTTTTTATCCAAAACAGCATGTGACTATGAGAAGCACCTCTTACCTGGTACTCTTTACGGCAAAAGAAATATGCAACTTCACCAAGAGGATTTGTTTTACTGCATAGGAAACTCATCATGGATTGAAACTTGTGATTAAAATACATACAAAACATTAGCATGTTCCAAAGAGCAAAGTTCTCATGCTGTCTTCAAATTAATATCCTTAATTTTAGAACGTGCTTCTCTCATAAACTCAAGTAAATCATCCTATTGATACTCTGTGCAACTTACTGTCACAAACCAAGTAGTTACACCTAAGTTTTGCAGCATACATTTAGGCACTCCATGACGACAATACCAATATTTGTTGGTACCACTTTGACATGCCATCAAATTAATTAAGTCGTATTCCAGATTTTCGTCCTCACCTTGTTCTATTTCAACAAACACCCTTGAAGAGAGATTTTGCAGATTAACTCCTACCTTTAGAATGTGTTCTATTGCATGAGACAGCCCTGAAAAGTCATTCTGAAATAAAGGATGGAATATATATGGAATACAGTGGCATGATTTAAGATCCTCAGAATATAGGGGGTCATTCCGACCCCGGCGGTCAAGGACCGCCGGGGTCGGGGATGCGGGAGCACCGCCAACAGGCTGGCGGTGCCCCGCAGGGCATTCTGACCGCGGCGGTTTGGCCGCGGTCAGACCAGGAAAACCGGCGGTCTCCCGCCGGTTTTCCGCTGCCCTGGGAATCCCCCATGGCGGCGCAGCTTGCTGCGCCGCCATGGGGGATTCCGACCCCCTCACCGCCATCCTGTTCCTGGCGGCTCCGACCGAGGGGTGTCGTTGGGCACTGCAGGGGCCCCCGTAAGAGGGCCCCACTTTGTATTTCAGTGTCTGCTTTGCAGACACTGAAATACGCGACGGGTGCCACTGCACCCGTCGCACATACCCACATACCCACTCCGCCGGCTCCATTCGGAGCCGGCTTCCTCGTAGGGAGGGGTTTCCCGCTGGGCTGGCGGGCGGCCTTCTGGCGGTCGCCCGCCAGCCCAGCAGGAAAGCCAGAATGGCCTCCGCGGTCTTTCGACCGCGGAGCGGCCATATAGCGGCTCCCTCCAGGCGGGCGGCTCCCGCCGCCTGCGGGGGGCAGAATGACCCCCATAGTCTTCTATACTCAGCTGCTGGTATCTTTACAGGCCCCTCATCGGACTGGCCACTTACTCCAGTGGGAAATAGCTGTGAAAAACAGTGAGCCTCTAAACTTTTTTCCCTACACACAGATTAAATCTGCTTTAGCTTGTTTCATTTGAAACAGATCAATGACATTGCAAATAGCTTCTTTGGTATGAAGTGGATGGATACTGCAGTGCTAATACATTTTCTCTGATTTCTCTTTATCCACTTTTTCAATCTGTCCACTTGATTGTAATGTTTCATCTTCAATACAAGTTACATCTCCAATCATATCTCATATATTTCTTTAAAACATGATTTTCTTTCAAGTATAATGTGGCTTTATTCACTTTACTAACACCCACTAACTCTTGGCAGATTTTTTTTTATTTTTGATTGGCACACCATTTACTAAAATGATGAGTGGTTCATCATTATCTCTCTGAACACCCACAGTCTCAACATTTTGTTTAAAATCTAAAGGTGAGTAGACATCTCTTCCTTAAAATCCTGTCTGAGTGTTTGTATATGAGTGTGTTCCTGGACATATTACTGTATGCATCAGTGTGTCCCTGGGTATCTCAGTGTATACATGAGTATGTGCTTGGGTATGTTATTTGATGCATTAATGTCTCCCCGGATCTGTTAGTCTATACATCACTTTACAACTGGGTGTTTTAATGTATTTAAAACTATTCGCCTGGGTGTATCATTGTCTGTATTATTCTGTAGCTTCCTGTGTGTGTCAGTGTATTCATGAGTATGATTCTGGCTGTATCACTGCATACATGAATATACACCGGGTATATGAGTGTCTGTATCAGTGAGTGCCTGGCTATGTTAGTGTCTACATCAGTGTGTGCCTGAATATATTCAAAGGACTACATCTCTAGATGGGTAACTAGCTTGCATCAGACTCGACTACATATCTGATTGACTGTATCAGTACCTCTATTGGTGTGACACCAGATGTTTCAGTAAGTATACCAGTGTATGACTGGCTCTGTTAGTAACTCCATGGCTCTCTAAATGTGTATGTGTCATGACCACACAAACTTGCCAAGTCAAATCAAAGAAGTGCATGAGAAAAGCAAAGAGATATCCTCAGTGGAGACAGCAAAGCCCAAACTGGAAGAAGGTTTGCAGAGTAATCTTGTGCTTATTTCAAAGGAAGAATCAAGAAGAGAAGATCCAAGATGGCCGCTGTGAGTCCTGAAGGTTAGTTACAGTTCTAGTCTTGCAATCGGTTGGTTGCTAGGTTACGAGCTCTCCAGCTGGAAGCCTTGCACTTCAACTGAGGTCTGACAGGAATCAGCTGTGTGGAGAGAGAGCGCGCTTCAGAACAGAAACTCCTGTGAGGTAAAATTACATTTGAAGATTATATTAGAGAAAACAGATAAATATTGTCAAGGTTTATGCGAAGAGTTTGATAGTAGACCGTTCCTGTGGAAGTCGGCAAGGCTACAGAGTTAATGTATGAATTAACCTTATGTTTACAAGGTTCTTGTTTAAGATATTAAAGTCAAAGAAAAAACGAACTTTAAAAGAGCAAGTATCTACAAATGTCAAGGTTATAAACAAAGGCCAAGTTTAAAGGAGAAACGAACTGTTAACAAATAAGCATATACAAATTCAATGGTAATAAACCAAAATAGAGTTTAAAAGAGAAACGAACTTAAATAAACAAGCATTTACAACTACAAGTTATCGACAGATGTCGAAGTAAGGAAGGAGAAACTAACTGTAATAAACAAGCATTTACAAATACAAGTATTGACAGAAGTCACAATAAGACAGGAGAAATTAAATAACATCAGCTGATTTGAAGAACGCATTATCACCAACTATATATATATATATATATAGCAACATAAAACCAATCTCTAACAAAGGTTGAGAAGTTCTTCCAGAATCAGTATTAAGCATTTTTTTAAGAAGAGCTATCATTTATAGAGAGAAGCAAGGCTACAGAGAACTCAGGGTGAGTGAAGAAATAATAGAATTAAAGAGAATTAAGTGTTGAGAGTAGAAAGTGAAAAACTGATGTTGTATGTCCCTAGTAATTGCGACTGTGACTCTTGCAGGTGCTGTATCCAATCTTAGATGTGAAGAGGCAGACTGAGTACTGGCGTTCATCATCTCTGTGGCAGTCTCTCTACCATCCCATTCCCCTTTCCCCCTCCGGGGTACTCAGTACGAAGGATTAATATTCGTTGTGAGTAGCTCGGGTCGGGACTGAGGAGTTATCTTCTGCTTCTGAGGAAATCGAATTGAAGTATCCTGACAGTATGTAAGTGACTCTATGAACAGCTCACTGGCTGTGTTAGTGGGTACAAGAATGTGTAACTATGTGTGCAACTGGATCTGATACTGCTGCATACATAAATGCAGTATGGGTTTGTGCATGAATGTATAAGTGCCTCTGTTGCTGTCTGACTTGGTGTGTGAGTGGTCTATGCTTTTGGAAATAGGTACGCGAGTTTCATAGATGCATAGAGGTCTGCAAGTGGATGTGTAACTCAGTAAAACTTAAAATGGCAGGTTTTATCTGTTAAGCACAAAGCACCCTGTCCTATGACATACCTACAGCCTAGCAGAGGGGTGAGATTTGTATAGTAAAAGACGAGTTTAAGGTTTGGTAAAGGAGTTTTGAATGACAACTCAAGCTGGCAGTAAAACTGCACACTCAGGCTATACAGCTATAGGCCCAATCCATGTTTATAGAACTAGCTGTCTGGGTGGGATACTAGCCTGTGTCAGTACTTGGCCATATATCTGAATGAGTGTATAAGTCTATATTAAGCTGGGAACAAACCTCCGGACTCAATGTTGTCGGTTTCAAGTAGGATTTATTTCTGAATTAATTCTTTCACAAACATCACCCCAGCGCGCAGCATAAATAGCCAGCTCTCCTCCATCTCCGCCTACACTGTTTTGTTTGCCGTTTTCAAATGTTCGGCGTTCCTCGCGCTCGCAACGCGGAAAGGAACACCGAACAATGAAAACAGCCGCGTGTGAGCGCAGCGGAGCTGCGCGTGCGATGACACTGCCAATTTGGTCTGCACGCGCAGCGGCAACCGCTGCTACTTAAGATATTACATTTAGTTTTCTCTTTTAACACTTTAAACAAACAACAATAAAATAAAGCCACATGTTAACAGCTCCGCTGCTATTAAGATACAACTCTTTTAACACTTTAAATAACAACACGCAAAAAAAAATACCATTATATATATATATTTTTTTTTTTTCCTACCGCTTGCAGAACAAAACTATGAAAATAACTATACATGTTGTGTATAACAAATACTAACGCTACACATAAAATTTCGTATAAACGATTCACCCTTAACAATACCATAAAGGTAATCTTACCTAACGATACCTTAAAGGTAATTTGTGCACTCTATCACTTTTCCTGACGGGCACAAGATTGGAGCATGAATCCACCTCCTTTAAACTCGAGGGCTTATCCCCCACAGATTTTTGTACATTCAAGCAATCCTGTGCTTTTGAAGAGTGAACCCCCTTTTTGTGAACAGGTAACAAAACATCCTTAGGTTCAACCTTTACCACCTTCCCCATATTCCACCAGTTACTTTCATCAACCCGTACAGCATTCCCACATACTTTGTCAACCTCGAATGGTTCAGAAAACTTGGAATCCCCTTTCATGACGAACCCCGGTAATTTAACCCGCACCCAATCACCCACCATGAACTGCACCTCCTTCACACCTCTTTTCTTGTCGTAATATGACTTTTGCTTTTCTTGAGAATTTTTTATACTCTAACCCACCTTTGCATAAATGAGTTCTTTACATGTAGAATGCTTGAAAAACTTGGACAACCAAGCTGGTCTAAATAAGGTGGCGGGTTTCCTCCCACTAAGTGCCTCAAATGGTGATATCCCCGTGCTAGTGTGGGGTGTTGTTCTGTAGAACCAGAGCATACTCTTTACAGCAGCATCCACCACACAGCCATTAGCTAACGCCCACTGGATACACTCCCCTACCACTCTATTAAAACGTTCAACCAAACCATTCGTTTGCGGTTGATAGAGAGAACTCTTCAAATGTTTGATGGAACACTCACTCAAAAATTTTTCAACTTCACAAGACACAAACTGGACCCCATTATCAGACACAAGTTCCTTTGGTAACCCTTCTTCCAAAAATACATCTTTGAGACACGACACCACAGACGTGGAATCTGCACGACTCACAAACTTCACATGAGGCCACTTGGAAAAATAATCAATTACTTCATAAGCATACCGTAATTTAGGAGGAAGAGAATTGAAGGGACCCAACAAATCGATGCCAATCTTTTCCCAAGGACCTGCTGGACATTCTATTGGCATTAGCGGAGGAGTTGATGTTTTGAGAGCCTTATCACTGGTTGAACAAATGCAACAGGATTTGACCAAAGCTTCAATGTCTCTGTCCATTTGCGGCCACTAATAGTATTGCCTAACCCTTTTTTTAGTAAGAGTAGTACCCAAATGACCTTGATGTACTCAAATTCAACCTTTTTTCATGCGGCCAACCATTCTCAACATACGTTAAAACATTAGAAAGTACATTATCACTTGTAGACGCTTCCCTCCACATTGTTTCGGAGAACGATCCAGTACGTTCTAATTCGACAGAAGCAATGAAGCAGTTTTCATCCTGAGTGTCCATTTCCTCACCAATATCTTCGGAAACTGGATACCTGGAAAGGTAATCTGCTCTCACATTTTTTCCACCAGAGATGTGTATCACAGAAAAATCAAATTGAAGCAACCTGGCCGCAAATCTTGCAATTCTTGGTGAGCTACCTTTAAGATTGGTACCATTAAGAATAGAGACTAATGGCTTATGATCTGTTTGAAGAAAAAAATGTCTTCCCCATAGATAAGACTTAAATTTTTATATACCCCACCAACATGCTAGTAATTCTTTTTCGATTACAGAATAATGTACTTCATTAGATCTGAGCACTCTTGACGCAAACCCAATAGTATACTCCTGCTTTTCATTAATTTGCGTCAAAACTGCTCCAAGACCAAACTTGCTGGCATCGACCGTCAAACAACACTTCAAATTATGATCGTAAGATTGTAAAACATTGGCACTACTCAATCTCTGTTTAATAGTATCAAATGCTTCCGCACACTCAGCATCCCACAAAAACTCTGTTTTAGATTTCAACAGATTCGAAATGGGTCTGACTATAGTAGCAAAATTTTCAATAAATCTAGAATAAAATTCACAAAGACCCAAAAATGATTTGACACCAACTTTGTCCTGAGGTGCAGGTGCTTTTGCAATCGCTTCTACAAGACCTGGTCTTGGATAAACCCCTTCTGGTGTGATGACATGCCCCAAATATTCTACATACGTTTGAAGAAATTGACATTTCTCTCTTCTTAATACGACACCCGCATTCTCAAACTTACTCAATACCTGCCTCAGAATCATATCATGTTCATATCGATCAGAAGCATATATCAACACATCATCCTGAAAAACACATACTTTATCGATACCTTTGAGAATGGTAGACATTATCCTCTGGAAAACTGACGCTGCTGACGCCAGTCCAAAAGGCATACAACAATATTGAAACGTTCCCCACGGGGAGACAAAAGCAGTAAAGTGTCGCGACTCGTGTGTCAATTCTACTTGGTGATAAGCAGTGGCCAAGTCGAGTTTAGTAAAAAATGTTGCTCCCTTGATACAAGAAAGCATCTCACCAATCTTAGGCAAAGGATGAGAGTCAACCCAGATCTCTCTATTGAGTGCCCTCAAGTCAACACAGACTCTCAACTCCCCATTTTTTTTCTTAGCCACCACCAACGGAGATAACCATAACGAAGAATCAATGGGCTCAATGATTCCCCTCATCCGCAAACTTTCCAATTCTTTCTCCAACTCATCCCTGACACTAAATGGCACACCTCTCAATTTATGTTTAACGGGAATAGCATTGTCCTTGACCTTAATTTTGTGTGAAAAGCCCCTTATCTTACCTAAATCACCCAAAAAAACTCTGGGAAACTCATTTAGTAATTTCTCTATATCAGAGGTATCTATAATAACTGTCACCTGGTCACCCGTACCTGGACGCAAAACCATTCCAAAAAGCCCTTGGTGGAACCATCCTAAAATGTTCAAACCTTTAACAGCAACATAGACTTTCCCAACAATGCGTCGCCCCTTGAATACTAAAATGTCTTCAAAGAAACCAACTAAATCAATCCTCCTTCCCTCATATGAAAACGGAGTCCTATCTGGAGGATTCAATTTTCTCGTGCCCCAATTCTGTTGATCAAGTTCCTGAGTAATCATAGTGATTCTAGCCCCCGAATCAGCTAACAACTTTAAATATTTGTCACCTACTTGAATTAAAACGTACGGATCAATGCAATCCACTGGATTGCCAGTGATTATGTCAGAGTCACACACAGTCAGAATCATTTCTTGCATTTCACTCATCAACTCATCCATCCTGTCATCACCGTCATCCATGACAGCATTAACCTTAGTGTGACCACTTCTGCTACTTTGACACACTCTTGCAAAATGACCAGTTCTGCCATATAATCTGCACTGCACATTCTTTGCTGGACAAATTTTTCCTCCTTTTGTATGTGGTGGATAGCCACACCTAAAACAAACGTTAGACTGCTTGAAAAAACCATTGGATTTATCCACTTCTATTTTTTTGTGCAAAGAAACTCTCATCTTGCGCCTGTCGTCAGATCTCTGTACTACGTTCACATGTTCTGCCTGTGCACGTTCCAACTCTTTTGCAGATTTCATTGCAGTTTCAATGCTTTTAGCAATTCTGATAGAATCCGACAAAGATGGATCTCCTAAAGACAACAACTTTTGCTTGATTGATTTATCCGCACAGTGACAAATGAATTGGTCACGTATTAACTGATCAGTAAATGTGTCAAAGAAACACTCAGACGCAAGTTTCCTCAAAGCGGAAATGTAGTTATTGACATCTTCTCCATTTTTTTGTTCTCTCCTAAAAAACTTATGTCTTGCAATAACCAAACTAGGAGGTGCGTCAAATCTGGTGGTCAATTTCTTAAGAGCTTCTTCAAAATCATCAAGTTCTTCGCCGTCTTCCACTTGAATATCTGGTAAATGTTTAAACACCGACCTACCCTCGAAACCTAAAGAATGAAGCAATAAACATTTCTTTCTTTCAGGTCTGAATCTTGACGCACCAATGGCACCCATATAAGTTTCGAAAGCATTGTACCATTGCTTCCATGGTATGGCTGGCTCACCAGGAGTTTCCAAAAATGGTGGCGGAGGGTTGACCGACTGCATGACCGTATTTAATAAAAAATAAAGTCACTCAGGACCATATAATAGCAATTAAATCACCTCCTCCACAGATTTTTAATAGTAATAGTCTAAAAACCTTGATGAAAGTAGCCGTTTGTTTAAAGATGGCCGCTATACTTTCACAAGAATAAAAGCTTGCAGTAGCCACACCTTCTGACCCGAGGTTCATGGGAGATAAGACACTCTCACCGTAAATCCAGCTGTCCAGAAAGTCGAGGATTGATGCACGAGTGGGCCTCGAAGTAACAGCCTGAGGTGATCCAGTTCCACAGCTCGTCGCCACATATATTAAGCTGGGAACAAACCTCCGGACTCAATGTTGTCGGTTTCAAGTAGGATTTATTTCTGAATTAATTCTTTCACAAACATCACCCCAGCGCGCAGCATAAATAGCCAGCTCTCCTCCATCTCCGCCTACACCGTTTTGTTTGCCGTTTTCAAATGTTCGGCGTTCCTCGCGCTCGCAACGTGGAAAGGAACACCGAACAATGAAAACAGCCGCGTGTGAGCGCAGCAGAGCTGCGCGTGCGATGACACTGCCAATTTGGTCTGCACGCGCAGCGGCAACCGCTGCTACTTAAGATATTACAAAGTCCCTCTATGACAGTGCTACCAGATGTTTAAGTAATTATGCCAGAATATCACAAGCTCATTTTGTAGGTCTACAGGCCTCTGAATGTGTATAGAAGTGACTATATGAATCACTTACTGGCTGTGTTGGTGTGTACAGGGGTATGTAACTGTGTGTGCAACTGGCTCTGATACTGCTGGATACATAACTGCTGTCTGGTTATATACATTAATGTACAAGTGGCTCTCTCATTGTCTGACTGGGTGTGTGTGGCTTTTGTAAATAGATGTATGAGTTACAGTATGAGTGGGAGTCTGCATATATAATTGGCAATAGGGATTTGCTGGTGCACATCTACCTTACTGAAACTCAAATGGACATATTTCACCTTTTAAGCACAAAGGACCCTGTTCTATGGCCTACCTACAGCCTAGCTGAGGGGTGAGTTTAGTGTAGTAAAAGGACTGTTTAAGGCTTGTCAACTGGGTTCTCTCATGCCAAGTTGAACCGACAGTAAAACTGCGCACTCAGGCTCTGCAGTAGTAGGCCGGAGCCATATTTAAAGGACTACTTGTCTGGTTAGGTGAGTAGGTTGTGTCAGTACTTGGCTACACATCTGAGTGAGTGTATCATTTTCTCTATGGGTGTGGCACCATACGTTTGAGTAACTATGCTGTGTCAGTGAGTATAAGTGTATGAAACTGTGTTGTCAACTGGCTCTTAGACTGCTGGATATATAAGTATTGTGTGTATGGTGAATGCATAAGAGCCTTTGTCACTGTCTGACTGTGTGTGAGTGCCTCTATGTTTTTGTGGATACGTATGTGAGTTGGAGTATAGGTAGAATACCAAATGTATAACTGGACGTATGAGTCTGTAAGTGTGCATTTAATTCAGTGAAACATAACAGCACATTTAAGCTCAAACTACCCTGTGAATGGGCTACTTACAGCATACCTTGGGGTCGACTTATATGTAGTTAGTTCTATATACATTAATGCTGTATGGGCATGTCACTGAATATCTACATGCCTTTGTCTCTCTCTTACAGGCTAGGTGAGTTACACTGCTTTCCTAATATGTACATAAATTGCAGTATGGGTGAAAGACTGCATATTTAAGTATGGTTAAGGGTATCAAACTGCATATGTGACTAAGCATGACTTATTAGTATATGTCTTACCCTCCAAGGACATAGCAGCCTACCTTATGACTTAGATACACCCTACCTAAGGGGTATCTGCTACATAGTAAAACATAAGTTTAATGTTTTGTTAGTGTATCTACAAGTGTGAAAATGGGTGTATCGGTGTATAGATCAGTGTTTTGGTATTTTTCTGCATATATGTATGCATCACAGTGTGTGCCTTTAATTCCTTCTAGTCTGATCATTCTACCTTTCCTTATTTTCATCACATACCCTTTCTTTATATTCCCTTTTGCATGCTACTAACTTTCATACACCCTATATACACCCATGCCTTTTCTAACACATTTTAAATTAAACTACATTTTAATTCACATACCTGTTAAGTGTATTTGTTGGTCTGAATGTTTGTCTCTTAGTATCACTTAGAATTTCTTCTCACTGAAATTATATAGAAACCAAGCAGAAGAATGGCACACCACTCTTTTATACAAGGCAGCCATTAATGGCAACCTTTTCAACTTGCTTTCAAGGTTGCTCAATCAGAAAGCCAATCACAATCTCCCTTTCACACTTAAATGAAGTTGTACCACTTTTGACTGGTCACTATGGGTAACCCTTTCTAACACTCCTCAAAAGAATGCTAATTTGGTAGGGTTTTTGGACAGATTCGTGGATCTACCACGGCGCTCAGTGCAACCCCCTGTGTAACTTTTCAGCGGATCTGCAGATCCATACTAAAATCATTTTTGCAATCTGTTCTCAAACAATGTGATCTACACTCCTGTTTGCATAAATAAATATATTTACACCCAATCATACTTTATAATCAATTTATTGCACTAAACGTGTGACAACCAATTTACAGTCTAGTCTTTTTTTCCCTTTCCCCAAACTCCTGTAGCTGTGCTACCATGGTAACCTATTTTTAAGCATTTTCTGTTACAAGTAGGTCACAGGTTCACAACAGTTTCTGAGAACACCAAGCTTACTTCTAACCCAAATGTAGCAGATGTGGTTAAGAATTTGCTATTATAAACATATCCCAAAGACCAATACTTTTTGTTATTTCTTCAAAGTCAATAATATGTACCCTTACTTTTACCATATTAACACAACCTTCTTTTACAACATTTAATCACAGTTCTTCTTTTTAATTTTAGGTAATAGGCCCCATTTTAACAGCACTTTATTTCAAATCTGCAGTGTGATACTCCAGATTTCCTCCAAAATGATTGCACTTTGGATTGTGACTCATAGCTTTGTGTTTTGGGCCAGTGAGAGTGCTAGAAAGAGTGGTATTTACAGGGACCTAGGTTTACCTAATTTGGATATTACTTGGATTCGCTAGAGATCATTAAAATGGTAACATCCAGACCTCATCATTTTTCACTGTGGTGGCAATGGCCTGGGTGCAGTTACGGTGTAGAAATGGAAATCCCGAAGAAAGATCCCTTTGGTAAATTAATAGCAGTTTTCCCATACAGTGCCTTTGTTTTTGGGGATGAGATAAGGTGTTAGAGTCTGTGTGGGTATGGGAGTGGGTGTGATAATGTCTGTGTGGGTTTAAAAGCGGGTGTGAGAGTGTCTGCATGGGTGTGTGACTGGGTGTGAGAGTCTTACCTTGAGTGTGAGAGTGTCTGGGTGTGAAAGTGGGTGTGAGAATGTCTGTCTGTATGTGAGAGTATGTGTGAGCCTCTCCCTGGGTTTGAGAATGGGTGTGAGAGTGCCTGTATGGGTGTGTGACTTGGTGTGAAAGTCTCACCCAGGGTGTTATTGTGGGTGTGGGAGTGTCTGGGTGTGGGAATGTCTCTCTGGGTGTGAGAGTAGTTGTGAGAGTGTCTGTGTGTGAGAGTTGGTGTGAGTGTCTATTGGGGTGTGAGAGTGGGTGTGAGAGTGTCTGTCTTGATGTGAGAGTAGGTGTGAGATTGTCAGTATGGGTGTGAGAGTGGGTGTAAGAGTAACTGGGTGCTAGAGTGGTTGTAAGAATGTCTGTCTGGGTGTGAGGGTCTGTCTGGTTATGAGAATGTATGTGTGTGAGAGTGTCTGTCTGGGTATGACAGTGGGTGTGAGAGTATCTGTATGGGTGTGAGAGTGGGCATGATAGTCTTGACCAGGGTGTGAGAGTGTCTGGGTGTGAAAGTAGGTGTGAGACTGTCTGTCTGGATGAAAGAGAGAGTGTGAGAGTCTCACCCTGCGTGCGACAGCAGATGTGAAAGTGTCTGCCTGGGTGTGAAAACAGGTGTGAGAGTGTCTGTGTGGGTATGAGAGTAAATGTGAAAGTCTCTTTGCGGATGTGAGAGTGTCTATATGGGTGTGAAAGTGAGATTCTCACCAAGGGTGTCACAGTGTGTGTGAGAGTGCCTGGATGTGAAAGTGTGTGTGAGAGTGTCTGTCTAGGTGTGAGAGTGGGTGTCACAGTCTTATCTTGGGTGTGACAGTGGATGTCAGAATGTCTGGCAGGGTGTGAGAGTGGGTGTGAGTTTGTCTGTGTGGGTGTCTCAGTGGGTGTGGGAGTGTACATATATATTTTTTTACATTTTGAAAAATCCGCGGATCCGCCCCCAAATTTACACTGGGAGGGCCTGCTGAGCCCCGCAGATGGAAAAACATAAAAAAACATTTCCAGGCATTTTGTGCCCATTATTTACTGTTCTATCACATGTTTATGAGACCCATGGGGTCAGGAAACCTTTACCTTGACCCCATCATCTCCATTGCACATCACATTTCAAGCCCCAGGAACCATTGTGGCCGTCATTTTATTTTATCAGAAAACAGTCCCTGGGGCTGAAATGTGGGGTGCAAGGGTTTTGATGGCAACAGAGAAGAGGTTGTTCGACCCCACTGGATTGAAAGACATGTACAAAAACAGTAAGTAATGGGCTCAAAATGCCAGTAAACGTTTTTTGATGTTTCCAGAAATCCTGGGATCCGCTCGCAGATTAACATCAAGGGCCACACTGAACCCTGCTGGTGGATCCGCTGATTTTGAGAAACGTGGAAAAAAAGATTTACACTATCTTCAGCCTATTATTCACTATTTGCCCACATTTCTATCAATCCCATGGTGTAAGGAAACCTCTACCTTGACCCCATCGTGTCCATTGCAACCTACATTTCAGCCCGAGGACTGTTTCCTGATAAAACAAAATGGCGGCTGCAACTTCCCTGTAAGGTTGTGGCCAGCCAGTTGCAGCTAGCCAATCAGACCTTTGCATGTTCACATGAATCTGCTGATCTTCCGAGGATGGATCAGCAGAGGGTCGGCATCCCTAGAAATCTATATTTTAATTTCACTAAGACTACTAAATAAAGTTACACCAAATCACAAAAAGCATGATCTGTGCACAAAGATCTAGCTTCCTGCCAAATTTGGTGTAATTCCATTCAGTGGTTCAGGCAGTAGAAATGTCTTAACACCCTTCCAGAAAATGCATATTGGAAAATCATTCCCCGCTTGACCAATCACCCCAAAACTTCCAGGATAGCAGCTGGACTACCCCTGAATGCCTCCCACTGCTTAGACAACCACCCATGAGAGAGACACAGATCAGTGTTTCACCAAAAACAGGTGGGTTTTTAATTGTTTCCTCAAGGACATTTCTTGTGGTAGTTGTCTTAATTTGAGCAGAAGGCTATTCCACAGCATAGTCATAAGATATGTAAATGACCGACCAACGCACCTTCCTTTCCTTATTTTAGGAATACTCAGCAAAGAAGAATTCCCAGATAGCAGTGGCCTTCTGGGAACATAATGGTCCAGCATATTCCAGATCAAAAGGCTGTCTCTTCCCTGTAGGGATTGATGGGCCATGCAAAGGGCTTTGAAGTGGATTCTGTTCACTGTAGCCAGTGTAAGGCCAACAATGCTGGTGCTGCAGATTGGAATTTCTGAATCTTGCAGAGAGCCCGTGCTGCAGCATTTTGAACAACCTGCAGCTGGTTTAGGACATATTGAGGACTTCCTAAAAACAAGTAATTCCCACAATCAAGACTGGAATTATCCATCCCTTGGATGACAATTCTCTTTGCTAAAGGAGGGACCCGCTGAATAACATTCCTCAATGTTCAAAGCAGATCAAAGCAGGATACAGACAGGTTTTTTTTTCCCTTGAATCTCCATATTCAATTTACTGTCTAACCAGAAGCCCAGGTTTTTTACAGCCATAGGTGAAATAGGTCTCTCTCCAAGATGCTGGGGCCAAGGCAGTTTGTTCCAGCAAGACATATTGTTACAAACAATAAGAACTTCTGACTAATCATCGTTTAGTTCAAGATTACTACCTGAAATCCATTAAGTGACTTCTTTAAGACAGATCTGCAAATTGGCTGACATCTGAGTGGTATCAGGTGAGAGTGCTAAAATCAGCTGAGTATCATCAGCACAGGAAACAAGATCAATGCCATACGCTTGTACCATTTTAGCCAAAGGAAGAACATATAGATTGAAAAGGGTTGGGCTCAGCTAGGAGCCCTTTGGGACTCTACAGTCAATAGGGTGAATAGCTGAAAAAATTGACTCATCCCAAAGTTGGAAACTCCTATTGTCCAGAAAAGCCTTGATCCATTTGAGTGTAGTGTCTGTAATGCCCGCATTCCCCAGTCTCTGTATTAAGGTACAATGGGACACAGTATTGAATGCTGCACTGAGATCAAGCATGACCCTGGCCACCAAACTATCCCAATTCAAGATAACCTGGAGCTTCTCAGTGGACAGTAGCAGTGCTGTATCAGTGCTATGCTCTGGTCTAAAGCCCATCTGAGTACGGTTGAGAATACAATGATTTTCAAGAAAAGCAGAGAGAGACTTATTGACAAGCTTTTTTTCAAAACATTTACTGGCAATTGAGAGCAATGAAATAGGTCTATTATTCTATGCCTTCTAGGGGTCAGCTTGTGGTTTCTTAAGCAAAGGCTTAACTATAGCATGCTTCCATGCCTGAGGAACATTACTGTGAGACAAGGAATTATTTAGGATCTTGAGTAAGGAAGGCAGAATGATAGTAGATGCCATCAATAAAGCATCTGGTGTTGCTGGATCTAGCAGTGAGCTGGATTTTATAGACTTTAAGATGGTGGTAATGTCATCCATGGTTAACAATGGAAAAGCAGCAAGTTCGGCTGTGGCTATAGATTCTTCTGTAAGGTTTGAACATGAAGATGTTTCCTTTGGGAGAGAGTCTAAGATATTCCTTACTTTATCAATAAAAGCAGTAGCAAACATATCACACTGCTGAAAAGAGGGTGAAGGGGTTGCCAAGTGGGTAGGTGTCTACGAGAGCTTATTTTCTCGTAGCCTATAGTATAGCTTGTTTATACTTTATTATGGATTGCTTGTAGGTTATTTTTTCAACCGGATCATGTTCCTACCTCAAATTTCTTTTCCTTTTCTTAGACTCCTTGTTGAGCTCCACTAGTTCTGTAATATTCCATGGAGCCAATCCCTCTCTCCGTATGGGAGGCAATGTTTTAACAGGGATGAGCTGGTCAAGGGACTTTCCTAAACACTTTTCGAAACATGCATAATACTTTCCATATCACCCTCCTCGATGGTGATAGAGTGTTTACCCCAGATCGCCATTCGATAATATCCGATTTGTTCCATGGCCTTCTTATTTTTATATGGGAAGTATCTTTCTTCCTTATAGAGGGAAGGCTAAACTGGAAAGGAATAACATAATTGTCTAACCAAAGAATCAGGTGTCCATTTTCCACATCAACCTGGAGAAGGTTAGAAAAAATTAGATCAAATATATGGTCCTTATTGTGTGTTGCTGAACCTGTGATAGTATTTAGTGGTAAAGCTGCCAGATTATGCTTTATTCTTCTTGCTAAGGTATGCTTGCTGTCTTCAAAATGCAGGTTAAGATCACACAATACAGTGAAATTAGCCTTACTTAAATAGCTCTCTGCAAAAATATCAGGTAACGCTGATGCAAATTCCATTGCAGGTCCCGGGGGTTGATAGCTAAGGATTTCTGCCTGAGAACATAAAAGTCAGTGAGAGTTCAAGGGAGTATATATATTACCTACTGGCGGTCACCACTAGGTAGTTATTGTAAAGGACCATGGGCCAGATGTATCAAATGTTTTTGCATTCGCAAACGGAGCGAATCGCAAAAATTGGCTGTTTGCGAATGCAAAAACGTGGTCTGCGATGCGTGAAAGGCATTCGCAGACCAAAAATACGAAATCGCAAAAAGTGCGATTTTTTTGCGTTGAGCCTTGGTTATGCGAGTCCCATTTTGCATCTCGCAATTTGCGACATGAAATACCGAATCGCAATTAGCGATTCGGTATTTCAAGTAGGAAATTGCGAGACACAAAATGCGACTTGCAAAACCAAGTCGCAATTCGATGCACCAAAAAATCGCGAATTGCGATTTTTTGCAGAATGGCATTTTGCACATGCAAAATACCACTAAGTGAAACCAGGTGGTAACCCTTTTCCACAATGGCTGCACTCTATGTCATGGCGAGGAGAATAAGGATCTTGGCAGGTTTGAGGAGAGGGAGGAGGAGACAGGAGCGCATTTTCAGAGTGTGCATTACACTTTTTGACCAGACTGAGGAGGAAATATTTGAGAAGTACAGGTTGAACTCAGCCATGATACTTGACCTGATGGCTGAGCTACAACCCATACTGCAGCGCACAGCACGTAGGACTAATAGCATACCCACCCATGTGCAGGTATTATGGTCCCTGCACCTACTCACCTCAGGGAGCTATCAAGGGGTCATAGCAGTAGCTGGAGTTCTACCAGATAGCACAGTTCCCCCACTTCCTAGGTGCCATAGATGGGACACATGTTGCAATATGTCCACCATCAGCCACAGAGTATGTGTACCGAAACCGTAAAAACCAACATTCCATGAATATAAAGGTGATATGCAATGCCTCCCATATCATAACTGATCTCGTGGTCAGGTACCCAGGGAGCACACATGATTCTTACATCTTTCGCCACAGCGGGATTCACACAAGACTGCTAGCTGGGGAGTTTGGTGAAGGATATCTACTAGGTATTGACCCTCTGTACACTGGCGCTTTGATGGCGTGGTGATGTCAGATGGCTCAGCTACTCATCCTACCCCTGTTCCTTCCAGGAGACAGTGCCTACGCAGTGCGCACCTACATGATGACGCCCTACCTCAATCCTACAACACCTGCTGAACGGAGATACAATGCAACACACAGGGCAACCCGCAATGTGGTGGAGCGCGCCTTTGGGCTGCTGAAGAGTCACTTCCGCTGCCTCCACAAAAGTGGAGGGGCACTACAGTACAGCCCAGAGACAACATGTAGAATAGTAGCTACTTGTGCAATCTTGCACAATATAGCAACCACCGGGGCATACCTGTGGAAATATGTGATTCTGAATCTAATGAGGATGATGATCCCATATCACCCCTACAGCCAGCAGACAGGACCAATGCAGCAGAGGGCAGGCAAAGGCATGCTGACATCACGCACAACCATTTCAGATGTAAGTATGAACAACACAAATCCACTGACATTTGTACTTGTAGTCAGTAAATGTATTACCTTAATGTCAGGTATCATCAGTTTCACTAGTAGCAAAAAGAAGTAAATGAAACAAAAAACAAAAGCAGATAACAGGATTTCACTATTCCTTCATAGTTTCCTGTATTACACAAACATTAACAGTCACCTGTGGCCATTGCTCTCATTTCCTCTGGCCACGCAAGCCACTCGAGTGCTCAGTCGCCTCACTGGCACCTCTGTTTTCTGCCTCAGTGACAGTGCTGTTCCTGGCACTGCGACGTCTGGCATCAGTTGTGGGCACAGCTACGCTGCTGAGGCTAGATGTGTCCTCTGTGTCCCCCAGTCCCAGTTCACTGGGTGTGGCGGAATGGTTACCTACCATATTGTCTATCACATTTGTGATCTGCACCAGTCCTTGTGCCACATCCCTACTGCTGTGCGCTGCCTCCACCTGTGCGGCCACAGCACGCCGCAATATGAGGGCTGTTGAATTTGCCAGGCGATTGACAGAGCGACAAAAACCACCAAACATCCCCATAAAATGTCTCTCCTGCCTGCGGTGGCTAACTCTGTTGTGGCACAGCTCAGTACACAGTTCCCTCACTGCACTAGTCAGCTCCGTGGTGTTCTCCGATGCTTGGATATGTCCCTCATGGAGTTTAGTGAGGTTAGCATTGAGGCACTCCAGCTGGTGATGCAGCCCCCCCATGTTTGAATTGTGTGCCTGCATCTGCCTTTGTGAAGCAGAGATTTTCTTGTTTTGCAGGCGATGCTGCTTTAACATAGCAGATTCCAGGCCACCAAACACTAATGGTCCCTCACCTGCTTCGAAAGCCTGTGCGCCTGCATACGTAGGCATCCTGCGGGGTGTTGTGCTACGCTGGGGCTGGGTCTCCTGCATTCCAGTGCATATGCCACTTGGGGAAGGTGTGTGGGAGTCATCCTGCAGGTCATCAGAGTCCTGGCTAAGTTTGGGTAGTGGTACTGCCCTAGCCCTGCATCGGATGGGCGCTATATTCTGTGCCTCGCTGGTGTTTGAGTCAGATGCAGGGTGGGTTTCTGTATCCCCCGCAACGGCACTTGCAGAAGCTGCTGGGCCTGGGTCACCTGCAACAACAGTATGCAGCATGTCAGTAATGTATGTATCACCAAAGGTCACACAATGGTAATAAATGTACAGTTACTTCTCATCACAATGTTGTGGGTGTTGTGTTCTTCTGGGTGTCGCTCTGCCTAATTACATTCTATGTGCTACTTTCAGCTCTGGCTTGTAGACTACCACTCCCATAAGGCATTGTTGTGCTGCTTCTAAGATGTGGAATGGACTACTTATCACAATGCTTTGCCCTACTTGCTTATTCCTACGGGGCTTTTGTACATACACATACGGGGTTACATTTCAATATTGCACTTACCTTTACTGGTACTTGGTGTGCCGGATGTGTCGATGTCAGTGACCCCACTGACTGCTTCTGGGAGGAGTGTCAACTCCACCAGATCTTCCATCTGGGTGGAGGGTGTCTCTGTGGGTGGGCCGCCTCCTGTGCCCCTGGCCTCCTGCAGTCGTCTTGCCACCCTCTCCTTTGCACAGGACCGCATGTCGTACCACCTCTTCTTTATCTCCTCCACTGAGTGCTGCGCTACTCCAACAGCGCAGATTTTGGTCTGAATGTCTGCCCAGAGCCTGCGCTTTTCACTCTCAGGCACCTGGAGTGAGCTTTTCCCAAACAAACGGTCATGGCTCCTCACAACCTCCTCTGTGAGCACCTCCAGTTCTTGCACACTAAGGCCCATATTTATACTTTTTGACGCAAAACTGCGCCAACGCAGTTTTGCGCCAAAAAAATTAGCGCCGGCTAACGCCATTCTGAAGCGCCATGCGGGCGCCGTATTTATTGAATGACGTTAGCCGGCGTTAGCCGCCGGCGCCGTCTGGTGTGTGTTAAAAAAACGACGTACACCAGGCAGCGCCGGCGTAGGGGGATATGGGGCTTGGGCGTCAAGAAATGGGGCAAGTCAGGTTGAGGCAATTTTTTCGCCTCAACCCGATTAGCGCCATTTTTTACGACTCCCAACCCCCATAGAAATGACTCCTGTCTTAGCAAAGACAGGAGTCATGCCCCCTTGCCCAATGGCCATGCCCAGGGGACTTCTGTCCCCTGGGCATGGTCATTGGGCACAGTGGCATGTAGGGGGGCACAAATCAGGCCCCCCTATGCCACAATTTTTTTTAAAAAAAATACTTACCTGAACTTACCTTAATGTCCCTGGGATGGGTCCCTCCAGCCTTGGGTGTCCTCCTGGGGTGGGCACGGGTGACAGGGGGTGTCCCTGGGGGCATGGGAGGGCACTTCTGGGCTCCTTCAGAGCCCACAGGTCCCTTAACGCCTGCCTTTTGCAGGCGCTAAAAAACGGCGCAAAAGCAGCCGTACTTCATTTTTTTTGACCCGCCCACTGCCGGGCGTGATTTTTGCCCGGGAGTATAGATCCGACGCACATGCCTCGGAGTCGATTTTTTAGACGGGAACGCCTACCTTGCATATAATTAACGCAAAGTAGGTGTCCACGCTAAAAAATGACGCTAACTCCATGGACTTTGGCGCTAGACGTGTCTAACGCCAAAGTATAAATATGGAGTTAGTTTTTTGTTGAAATTGCGTTAAAAAAACGACGCAATTTCGGCGCAAACGGAGTATAAATATGCCCCTAAACTTTAGTTTCTTTTTCCTTTCTCCCTTCTCCTTTCCCTGTGCAGAGGTGTCCATGGTGGTTCTGAAGTCCTGCCTTCTTCACAGAGTTGCTCACTGTGACTGGGATGTCTCTCTCTGAGTGCTACTTTGGGTGTGGCACCTGCAAACTGCCTGGGATGACTCACTTCCTGCTTGTGATGTCATCAGTCTCCTCCAGGTGTGCATTCTCGCAATTTGCGATTTTCAATTACCGAATCGCAATTTGCGTTCTCGCAGATAGCGATTCGGTATTTGGGCCTTGCAAACCGCAAATGGCGATTTTTAATAAATCGCAAATTCTGAATCGCAATAGTGATACATGGCCTATTGCGACTCGGAAATAGCGATTTCTTAAAAATCGTTATTTGCGATTCGCAAAGCCCTATCATGATACATCTGGCCCCATGTTTCCACAGAAAAAGCTTTTTTTGACTTAGCTATATATTTGGCGTCAGTTGACGAATCTTCACTAAGTTTTCCAAAATAAGTGTTCTTTGACTCTTGTTGCACGTGGACAGTTTCAGGGTGATCCATCAAGTGAGGGCCGAGAAAAAGGGGGGGAGCAATAAACGTGCATTTCCCATGTTAATTCGGAATTACACCAAATTTGGCAAAAAGGTAGGCTTAGATATGTAGATTATGCTTTTTATTATTTGGTATAAATCCCATTCTGTACTTTCGAGAAATTAAAGTGGAAATAAGTTTGGATATTTCGATCCGTCGCAACATTTTTGCGACAATCACAACTTGTACGTGAATGCACACACTAACAGGAATGCTGTGATTGGCTGCCCGCAACGTGGCAAAAAGTTGCAGATGCCATTTTAGATAATGGGACATGGTCTCCAAGGGTTGAAAAATAAAAGGAAAAGTTGTGCAAGGGGTCAGGATAGAGGTGCCCTAACCCCAGGGCTGTGATATAGGGGTCTTGGAGTGTGAAATTATGACCTTATAATGATTTCTTTCATGACACACAACATTCATGAATATGCTGCAATGCTCAGCACACCCTCCCCGTGTAATGTTGCGACTAATTTGTGAATATCCATTAAAATTAAAAGAAAAACATTCACAGACTAATTTTTACACTATTTCATTCCCTCATAGATGCACTAAAAGTCTCATGCACCCACTCACAGACCCACTCAGACCATCATTCATCCACTCACAGACCCACTCAGACACTGAGATACCCACTCACTGACTATCTCAGACACTGATAAAACCATTCACAGACCCACTGAGACCCAAATGTATCCACTCACAGACCTACTCAGACACTAACACACCCACTCACAGATCCACTCAAAAGCTGATGTACCCACTTACAGACCACACACACACACTCAGGCACTCACTCAGCCAATCAAAGACCTACTCAGGCACTGACACTGTTTATTATATTTATTTATGAATTTTGAATGAGCTGGTGTGTATTGAATGCCTGCTTTTTTGTGTAGTCCTGACTATGTTGTGATGATCGTGACATCATTGAGAATATTTTATAAAATAAGAAAATATAATTTAAGGGAAAAAATTATTAAAAAGAGCCTTTGTGTTCATTGTGGGTATGTGACAGCTATATTTGAGACCCAATGCATAGCTTCAGGTTGGAAAGAAACACCCTGTTGCCTTCATCTTTGAAGTGCTCACCGTCACTTCTATAGATACCATCCATGTCAAAATGCAGTTGGTTGTTGTGGATACTGCCCATGTTATGGTCTCTGAGGGATGCAGAAACAGTTTTATTGCCATGTTTCATGGCTTTGTCAGTCTGGGGACAGAATTGATTTGACCACTTTCATTTCTGCCTTTGGCATATATTGGTTTACACCAAGACAGTGTGAGGGAAAAGTGACATAATTTGTGCAAAGGTACAATTCATTAGGATTTCCAGCCCTACCCCAATCAGTGTGCCTAGTTCATTTCCTCAACAGTGCACAATGATGAGGTCAGGGGGTTGGCTATCCCTAATGCTTTGAACCAAAAGTGACATATGTTGCAACGGTCACCCTCTCTGGCCAATCCAATTGTTGTCCACATTAGCCAAACCTGCATCTCTGTCAATAACACTCTTTCTAGCAGCCTCCCTCGCCCCAAAAGACATAACTGTGGCCCACAATCCACACTCTAATCATTTTGAAGTGAAGCAGCAGTAACAGACAGGAGAAGGCTAGGGTGCATAGGTTAGTTTTGAAAATGGAAGGCAGTTAAAATGGATGTGTGGTTCAGGTTTAAAAAACATATTTGATTGGAATCTGTGAATGTGCTAGTAAATAATATTAGGTAGTGTCTTGAAAGGATTAGTGAGTTGGTCTATGATTTGGTCTAGTAAAAAAAAATGTAATACAGTCTTGAATATGCTTTTCAATCTGTACAGTAAACCAGACCTGATGCAGCTCACTTTGTAACTTGTATGCCCATTCGAGAATGTGCTGCAAACTTGTGACCTACTGGTTGTAGTGGGTTACTATGGAGACTGTTTTAAGAGTGTATTGGGGTAAGGGTGTTATAGAGAGAGTTGTGTCTTTTTAAAAATTAAAGGTGTTTGTACTCATTATTGATTAATAAGGGTTTAACTTCCTAGTAAGTGGTTGCTAATAAATTGTAATGTAGTGGTAAAGTTGTATAATCAAGTTATATATGTTTTTGAGCACCCTTTTTTGGGAATTCTCAGCAATAATTGCGATTAAGACACGAATATGGACAAAATGTCCACCATGTTGGGTCCTTTAGAAAAGTGCATGAAAGGGTTAACACATGCTAACCATTCTGAACTGGACTTACAATAGTAACATTTGAAAGATAGTTTTTTATTTGCTGTCTTCCACAGTATCAGACAGTGCAAAGTTGAAAAGGTTGCCATTCATGGTTGCTTTGCATGATAGTGGTATGCCATTGTTATGCTTACTTTTCACAATTGCTGAGACTATTGAATCTCTCTAGTTAGAGCAAAAATAAACTATTTAAACCAACAAACGCAGGTATGTGAATTACATTTAAATCCAAAGAAAATAAATTAAAAATGGATATGTCTACGTGAAACTGTTAAAAGTGAGTATGAAATATATAATAAACTATTGAAAGTAGCTGAGATGATCTATGAGTGGTAGTCTGAGTGCTTTTATATATTTATGAATAGGTGACTAAATTACAATTTCTCTGAGGTGCAGACTAGTTGTGTGAGAGGTTGCTTCACAAAATGTTGCCATAGAACTGCATATTGTACCTGTGCTGCATTACTACATGGTCTAGTTGCTAGACAATAACTGCACAGTAAGCGTTAAACTTTTACTTAACAATGTATTAATAGATGTGAACGTTTTGCATGTCTATACACGATGTGCTTTTTAAAATAAATCTGGGACTTGTAGTCCTATTTATTCAATTTTAAAAGAGGATTGTAAGACTCAAAATTGAAAGGGAAAAAAATGACCTGTAGGTGTATGTTAACCATGAACCTGTGAAAGTTGAGAGTCATGTATTAGATACTCTGTAGGATAGATGTTGGTAAATTATAAGGCCGGTTTGAATGTGCTTAGATGGTAAGATTTGTTTTTTAAACTAATACTGAGTCAGATGTGTAGTACAACACTGGTAAGCATATGTAAACATGCATTGTTTAAATATGGGTTAGCCTTAGTATTGTAGACTGTGACTATGGTGTCACACAGGCAGCTTTGCATGGCATGTATAAGGTATTTTTTAGCTGTGAACCCCATGTTTTAGTACTCATGACTCAGTTTTGAAATATGCTGTTGGTATGTCATAAACTATGGTGCTTGTGTTTAAAACAAGAGAGATTTGTTTTTGAGATGAATAAGCTACTCGTGCATCATGCACTTATAGGCCCCTATGCCAAGCCCTACATAGAGTGTAGCACTCATAAAGGGATAAGTAACTCCTCACTTGCAGGCTCCTACACCAAGTACTACATATAAGCCCTCATTACAACTTCGGCAGTCTTTTCAAAAGACCGCCGAAGCTGCGGGCGCCACTACACCGCCAGTGCTGGCAGTATATCTGACTCCCTATTATGACTTTTCCACTGGGCCAGCAGATGGAAACAGCGTTTCCGTCCGCTGGCCCAGCGGAAAAGTCACATCAACATTGCAGCCGGCTCATAATAGAGCCGGCGGCAATGTTGATGTGCAGCGGGTGCAGCTGCACCCGTCACACATTTCACTGCCCGAATGCGCGATGGGGCTGTGCCTGGGGGCCCCTGCACTGCCCATGCCAAGTGCATGGCAGTGCAGGGGCCCCCAGGGGCACCCTAAGTCTCCCTTACTGCCAACCTTTCCATGGCGGTGTTTACCGACGTGGACAGGCTGGCGATTGGGGACTCATAATCCCCAGCAGCGGTGCTTGCACCACTGCCCTGGGGATTGGTGGTATGTTGGAGGGGCCTACGGTATGGCCGTGGCTAATGCGCCATGGTCATAATAGCTGGTGGAACAAAGCCAGCCTGTTGGTGGTGTTACAGCCAGCTTACCACCGGCCACCAGGGTCGTAATGAGGCCCATAATCTTGACATTTATGCAGACAAGTACTGCTTTATCCAGGGATGATGCCTTCTTCTGCAGAGCCTGTGTTTTCACTCTCACTGCCCAGTTGAGTTGGTCTCTAAAATTCCTTTTTGAAGTCTTAAATCCACTTTTTAGTAGAAATAAGTCACCTCTAAGATATGCTGTAGGTATGCCGTCAAGTATGGTTCTTTGTGCTTAAGTAATAGAGAGATGTTCTTTTTCAATTTTAGAATCTTACTCATTCATTTGCAGACCCTTAAACCATGAACTAAAAAGAGTATATCACTCATAATGGAACAGACATACATGTTTCCAAAGAATAGATCCTGTGTCTCATCCAATTTACAGAGCGAGAGAGATACTTCTACATGCATTCACATACTCAGAAAGCTTTTCATATGCAACAGTATGAAATTCAATTGGAGAGACAGCCACATATCCTTGTATTCTCTAACACAGGCAATGAGGTATTCATTCAGCTACTAAAATACCCACTTAGAAAGCCGTAGAGGTACTAAAACAGAGGGTCACATACAAGCACATTTACTAAAATATCTCATGGCACTTCTATAGATAGAATTCTACATTCATTAAGAAATATAACTAAGTGCTGACAAAATCTTGTCATGTATGCAGACAAATACTGCTTTATTCATGGGTGAGGCCTACTAGTGCAGAGCTTCTGTGTACACTCTCACTGCCCATTCAGGTTGGTCTCTAAAGACCCTTTGACAAATCTAAAGCCCATGCTTTAGTAGAAATAGGTCACCTCAAAGATATGCTATAGGTATGCCGTCAAGCACGGTGCTTTGTGCTTAAGTAATAGAGAGACGTCCTTTTCAGTTGTACAATCTTACGCATTAATTTGCAGACTCCTAAACCAAGTGCTATGCAGAGTATACCACTCATAAAGGAACAGAAATACATATAACACGGATACTTCTACATTCACTTACATACTCAGACAGTACTTCTATATGCAGCAGTATCAATGCAATTGGAGAGACAGCCACATACTCTTCTATTCCCTAACACAGGCACTGAGGTATTCGTTGAGCTACTAACATACCCACTTAGAAAGCCATAGAGGTACTAAAACAGAGAGTGACATACTGGCATATTTACCATATAAAATCTCATGGCACTTCTATAGCTGGACGTCTGTATTCAGTGAGAAATAAGCAAGTACTGACACAATCTTGTCATGTATGCAGACAAATACTGCTTTGATCATGGGTGAGGCCAACTACTGCAGAACCTGTGTGTGCGCTCTCACTGCCCAGTCAAATTGGTCTATGAAGGCTCTTTGACAAGTCTGAAACCCACGTTTTAGTAGAAATAACTGTGACAACTTTTTATATTTAATGTGAAACTATATAATTAAACCATAAATCTACCTTTTTTATTTTTCAGAAATAACGTTCTACTTAACTATACCTTCTTTGCTCAAAAAGCGAGCTAAGAAAGAAACAGAGACAACAATACTATCTCCCAACAACTGTGAAACAAATGGGGCAAAATGCAGAAAAAGCACTAAAGGAGAAAAGAACTGCTGGTAAAAGAACAAAGATATTACTTAAATTAGAACGTGGTCAACTTGAAAGAAAGCAAAATGAAGTAAATAAAAAACAATGTGTGAGATCAACTAATAAAGGAGTTAAAGAAGGTGATATAAGAAGTAAAAAGAAACCTACAATGGATAGAGTTTACCCAGAAGGCAGCACCAGTTCAAGGAAATCAGAGAAACTAATGAGACACTTGAAAAAGTATAAAAGGAGAGAAACTGTCACACAAAAGGAACGTGTTGAGGGTGTGATTGATAAGGCATTTATTCTGAAGAGGAAGCTATTTATTCTGATATAAAAGAATAAAAACACTAGAGAAAATAGACAAAAGAAAAGACTAGTCAATAGAACTAACTTTTGGAAAGTTTTCTGTTATGAATGGAGACAAAATTCTAGTACTGAGCCTTTCTTTATTGAAGAGAACTACTTGTGAGAGAACACATTTGTGCATACAGATGATGAATCTGTATGATGTTATGAGATGAAAGATGGTTCTCCTATTGAAAAAGAGGTAGTGGTAGCTTGAGATGTAGAGGAAGTCATAGCTGAAGAGGTACAGGTCAGGTGTAGACAGGCCCCTGTATGTAAGTGGAACTGTAGCAGTATTTGTGGTGTTCTTCAACAATCAATTGACATAGAGAAATGTTCTATGTATCTTTCCACGCAAAAGTCTTAAGCAGAAAAATTAAATTTTACAAACAATTAGATATGTGTAAAGTAAGGAAATATACAAACATTCACTATCATGTCTATCATAGAAAGAATGCCAAAGCTCCTTTCATCATTTTAGAATGTTAGCAGTATACAACACTCAAATGCAAACTTTAGTTAGGAGGCTTTACCATGTAAAGGCTCCTGCACTATGTTTAGAACAAATTAATAGAACTTGTTTGCATGGCGCAGTGTTAGAGGTAGAAAAGATTTGTGATGATCTACAATTTTGTTTCTTTGGTCCTAGGAGTGTAGGGAAAATGAAGATTTGATATCTGCAAGTGTAGCAGAACAAGAGACATGTAATACTACTGCTAACTTTCATGAAGAGATTAGAAAGTTTGAAACAGTCTGTTGGGAGAAACCAGACAGTGTTTGTATATGTTGTCACTGCTCTAGCTACAAGAGACAAATTTGTTATGTTATTGTGTCTTCAAAAACTGAAGAAGAGAATAGAGATAAGTTGCGAGAATTTGCAGCTTATTTATTTGTAGAGGAACACTTTAATTCTTTCACACATCAAACTATCTGGAAGTAGTGTTATAATAAGTTAGTGGACAATAAAATGCCAGCCAGACCAGTGCATAACAAAAAAGAACTGGATTCAATTCCACAGGAGCTTCAAGATTTGATTGTTTATGAATCTAAACTTATATAATGCGTACATCTGTTTCAAGATATAGGCCCTCATTACGACCCTGGAGGTCGGTGATAAAGTGGCGGTAATACCACCAACAAGCTGGCGGTAACTACCGCCAAATTATGACCATAGCGGTGATATCTCCAATAGACAGCCAATGTACCACACTGACCACAAGGGCAAAAACAACAGGCACTCAGCGGTAGGCAGCCAGGCAGAAGACAAAGTGCCGCCCACCATATATTAACCTTGCTATCCGCCACCTTTTCCGGGGCGGCACCAACGCCATCAAAAGCCTGGCAGAAACAGAGCACAAAAGTCAAAGGACTCACCATTGGAAACACAGGGAAAAACCACACCGCCATGGAACCCGAACTGCAAGTTTTTCCGATGATCTTCTACGTTATGCTCCACCTGAAACACCAAGGCCAGCGAAGACGACGACGGTGTGTACAGTCGCCTAGCACACAAGGGAGGGGGGGAGGAAAATGACAGTGACACACACACACACACAACACACACCCGACACACACACACCATACACACAACCATTTGCATTACAAAAACAATTTGATCACGAAAATCTGCAGAATAATGCAAAGGCAACAGGAATTTATGAAAATGAATTTATCAAGTCCAACAAGAAATTCACCAATCCGATTTACACACTAAACAGATCTGTACAAGTGTATAAAAAATGGACACTGCCCAGTCCATAGTTCACAGGGCCCACATTGCCACAGGGCAAATTCCAAGGCCCCACTCGAATCCTGCCCCAATACAGAGAGAACACTGCAGGGGCATCGGTTGGTAAATAGGCAGGCACCTCAGGGGGAGGAGGGGCACCTCAACCGGATGCGGAAACACACCCACTGGTTCTGGAGGTGGCAACATGCACTGTGCTTGGTCCTGGGCAGTGCAAGGCCACAGTCTCTGGAGTGGGTGACTTGCACAATGGTTCTGGAAGGAGCAACATGCCCTGTGCTTGGTCCTGGGGAGTGCAAGACCACAGTCTCTGGAGTGGGTGACTTGCCCTCTGGTTCTGGAGGGGGGCAACATCCCCTTTGCTTGGTCCTGGGGAGTGCAAGGCCACAGTCTCTGGAGTGGGTGACTTGCCCACTGGTTCTGGAGGGAGCAACATGCCATGTACTTGGTCCTGGAGAGTGCAAGGCCACATTCTCTCGAGTGGGTGACTTGCCCACTGGTTCTGGAGAGGGCATATATGGTGTCCGCCAGCAGTGACGGCTGCAATGTGGTGGTGGTTGTGGGAGGCTCCTGCTCAGCCCCTGCACCCTCCGATGGCTGCACTGTGGTGGTGGTTGTGGGAGGCTCCTGCTCAGCCCCTACACTCTCCGATGGCTGCACAACCACAGCTGGTGGTGAGGGCTCCATGACAGCTGCTGGTGCAGGCTCCTTCCCCTTCTTTGCAGCTGTTGCAGGCTCCTTACCCTTCTTTGCAGTTGTTGCAGGCTCCTTCCCCTTCTTTGTGGCTGGTGCAGACCCCTTCCCCTTCTTTGTGGCTGGTGCAGGCTCCTTCCCCTTCTTTGTGGCTGGTGCAGGCTCCTTCCCCTTCAGTATTGTTAGCCTGGAATCTTTTCCACCAAGAGTAGGTGCTGCTACCACTGGGCCGGTGGACTGTTTGACTGAGGTGCTATGCTGGGTCCTTGCTACCCTGCCCATACGTAGAGGACGGGGTGGAGGCGTAGGGAAGAGGTCAATTTGGGAAGGGAAAAGCTTTTTAGGGACGTTGGGGCGGGAAGAGGGAGGATTAATGGGAGTGGAGGATGAGGGAGTAGTTGTTGGAGGTGTTTGCTGGATTTGGGTGCGGGTGCATGGGCTATATGCTGTTGTGAGGTGGATGGCTGTTGGGTGTCTGAGTGCTTGCGTTTGTGTACTTTAGGAGGGGGGACAGACACGGTGGGAGAGGACACAGGGGATGTGTGCATGGATGATGTCTGCCAGTGAGGTGTGTGTTCTGCTTGGTGTGGTGACGATGCTGGTAGTGGATATTGATGTAGTGGATGCAGGTGTGAGTGTGGACGTAACTGGGTGGTAGGTGGAGGAGGAGAAGGGGGACACAGTGGAAATAGTGTATGTTGTTGTGTCTGCAGATGAATGTTGTTTGTGTGAGTGCCTGTGGGATGGAGTGAGGTGCTTTTGTTTACCTGTGACACTCTTGGGTGTTGTCTTGTGTGCATGCTCGTCTGCCTGTGTGCTTAGGATGGGTTGGGGTTGAGGAGAATGGGACTGGGAAGTGGAAGTTGGAGGGGGGACGGTAGAAACAGGGACAATGGCTGCCATCAGAGAGAAGGACAGAGTGTGAATCGATCTCTGTTGAGCCCCCAATCCACTGTGAATGCCCTCCAGGAATGCATTAGATTGCTGCATCTGGGCTGCCAGCCCCTGGATGGCATTCAAAATGGTTGACTGCCCAACAGAGATCTCAGGAGGTCAATAGCTTCCTCACTCAGGGCAGCAGGGCTCAATGGGGCAGGGCCTGAGGTACCTGAGGCGAAGGAGATGCCCACCCTCCTGGGTGAGCGGGCACGGGCAACTCGCTGAGGGGTTACTGGGAGGACGGTGCTGGTACGGCAGTGGCGGCTGTACCTGCAGCTGGGATGCTCACAGAAGTTTCCACCACCACCAGGGAGATCCCATCGGAGGAGGTATCAGAGTCTGTGTTGTCCCCTGCAGTCTCCGCCGCAGTGCTCCCCTCGCCCTCTGTCCCACTGGTGCCCTCAGCATTGGTAGGCTCTGCCTCCAGGGTCCTGTGGGATGCAGCTCTCTCTGTTGCTGGTGCCTCTGCTCTTCTGTCAGATGATGTTAATGCACATAAGGACAGGATGAAGAAACAAGAAAGTGGGAGAGAGAGACAAAGGATACACAGGGTCAATGACTGCACCAACACCACCTTTGGCGTACACAGCACCCTCACACACAGGGAACAGGCCTACGCACTATGCATTGCACTACCAGTGAAATGGCTGCTCAACAAGGAATGAGGAGGGGTGCACACCGCCAACTGCAGAACACATGGGACCCACGCAGCCCTGACCAGTAGTATTTCCCCTTCAGACCCTTAGCCACCAGAGAACCTACAATGCTATGTCTGGCCTGGCCTAGGGGCACCCACTGACACACAACCACCAACCGGATACCACCGCTCTAGCTGTGAGCTTCAATGATGGGCACTGTACTCACCCCCTTGTGGCTGATGTGATGCCCTCAAGCGCCCATCCAGCTCAGGATAGGCCACCGCCAGTATGCGGGCCATCAGAGGGGTCAGGGTCCAACGGGCACCCCTTCCTCGTTGGGAGGCCATCGCCAGCTGGACCATAAGTTGTCTTCCATGTCCAGCATCTCAGGTCCTCCCACTGTTTGCGACAGTGGGTGCTCCGCCTGCTATAGACCCCCAGGGTCTACACGTCCTTGCCGATGGCACGCCATATACCCTTCTTTTGATGGCCGCTGACCTGCAGAGGCAAGACAGACAGGGGAACACCATTAGACAAACAGTCCAGCCAGTAACACAAATGGCTCACCACACCTGCTTCCATCGCCATTAACACACATATAGCCCAGCACACAACGTGTACACTGCCAGGAGGACATCCACCCATCCCCCTTACACGAGGCCTTCACACACACAACTCTATGCATTCATGCCACATGCATCGTGCCCACAGTGTACTCACCTGTTGGTCTGGAGGCCCATACACCAGTCCGTACTGGGGTAGGACCCCATACACCAGTCGCTCCAACTCCTCAGAAGTGAAGGCTGGGCCCTTTCCCTGGTCACATTGGCCATGGTAGGTTCCAGACACAGGTCACAGCAGCACATGCAGTGTAGGTCCTCTCCTATGGATGGTCAGGAAACAAGTGATGAGTATGATAGAAAATAGTGGTTACGTCCGAGATGGTGCATACAGTCACTGCCGGCGTAGATCACCATTGGCCACTGTACCCCATAGGGCCCAATCATAACCAATGAGGAATTGTATGGAGGTTCCTGACCGCCTACCGCCTCGGCGCACAACGTCAGTGGCATTACCTCACTTCCATCTGTCCCTCCACACAGGTCAGGCGGATGCCATTTCAGGGGGGGAACAAGCCTATGGATTAATGCTGCATCACAGGATAAATAGGCACATACTACACAAATTACACTGTCCCATGACATGTTTGCAGATTGCGGACTGCTGTTGTGGCTCCATTGTTGTTTGTGACAGCCTCCTCACTCTTTTGTCCCTTAGATACCTACCGCTGCGGATGAATAGAAGATGGAGACATACAGGCTGGACAGGGCTACAATCACAGAGATGTGTGCCCAATTGGAGCCTGGCCTGATATCTGCTGTCTGTCACCCCACTGGGATCCCCCCTCTTGTGCAAGTGCTATCAGTTCTCCATTTCCTGGCAACTGGTTCTTTCCAAGTGACAGTGGGCTTGGCAGCAGGAATGTCACAGCCAATGTTCTCAAATGTGCTGACAAGAGTGTTGTCTGCCCTGATAATACACATGTGCAGCTACATTGCATTCCCCCAGGTTGAGGATTTGGCCACTGTGAAGGGCAGATTCTATGCAATGGGACATATCCCCAATATAATTGGTGCGATTGACGGAACACATATTGCCTTTGTCCACCCCGCCAGAATGAGCAGGTGTTTAGGAATCGTAAGAGTTTCCACTCCATGAATGTGCAGATGGTGTGTTTGTCGGACCAGTACATCTGCCAATTCAATGCTAAGTATCCTGGGTCGGTGCATGATGCCTTTGTCCTGAGGAATAGCAGCATCCCAAATGTGATGTCCCAACTACAGAGGCACAGGGTGTGGCTAATAGGTGAGCCCTGGTTCCCACCCAGTATATGTTGGTGTATGCCTATGGTGTTGGCCATATAGGATAGTGTGTGGCTAAATGTTGTCCCTCAATATTTGCAGGTGACTCTGGTTACCCAAATCTATCATGGCTGCTGACCCCTGTGAGGAACCAGAAGGATCATAGAAATGACCTTTGGCCATCTGAAGGCCAGGTTCTGGTGCCTCTATCTGACAGGTGGATCCCTGTGCTACTCACCCAAGAAGGTCTGCCAGAGAGTAGTGGCATGTTGCATGTTGCACAACCTGGCCCTCAGACGACATGTACCTTTTTCTGCAGGAGGAGGAGACTGGAGATGCCACTGTGGCAGCAATGGACCCTGTGGACAGTGAGGATGAGGAGGCAGAGGATGAGGATGTGGACAACAGAACATCTGTGATCCGTCAGTACTTCCAATGACACACAGGTGAGACAGTGCAACTTTACATTTCAATTACTTTGGTTGTTTTCTGTGTGGCATTGGCACGCTGGTATGTCCCACTTCTTTGCTTACTTACTGTTACCTTTGGATATTCATCAACCCAGAGCACTTTGCATTTTTTTCTTTTTTCCCTTTATATGCTGCACCTAGAGGGGCCTTTATTTTACCCATGTTACGTCTTTTTAGACCTATTCATTATAAGGAAGCCCTGCTATACCTTCAGAGATTGCCTAATATCCAAATTTGTCACCATGTATTAGACTTTGTTACAGCTTCTTTACGTATTAGGAAAAGGCCTACTCCTTTTTAAATATTTTATGTTCGTATAGTATATTTTTTTTAACGCTAACATTTGTACTTTTCTGACTTTGTGATTTTTAATCATGTCTAGTATATTTATCTATGTATGTCAAGGGGCTTCAGATTGGATGTTCATCTGGTGCTTCCAGTAAAGGTTTTAAAGTTTTATTTTACTATTTATAGATTGGGAAATGTGTCTTGGTCTGTACTTTTATGGCAATTGCCGAATAAAGTTATTTGACTGACTGACTGGATATTCATTTTGCAGATGTTCTTGATATGACAAATACTCCTAGTGTGATCACAACAGCCAGCTACAGATCCTTAATTCTATGCTCATTCTATGTACAGTTCATTTGCAATGGTTGTAACTGTTTCAATCAGTACATATTTGAAATACATGACATACTCGAAGTCGAATTTTATCAAAGGGTGTTTATTGTAGTGCTAATAAATAGAGGGATAAGTGCAATGGAATGGGGTGATGATGGAGGAAAGGGTATTGTTGCAGTTTGTTTGTAGCACAAGTGCATTTTCCATGGGTACATAGGAAGGGGGCCAATGGCAGTTCAAGGTGGACAAGGTGACTGAGTAGGTCACAAGGGGGACAATCAGGAGGGTCTCATTTCCTGGCAGTGGTCTTGGCAAGTGTCGCTGGCTTCAGTCTGGATCACAGGGAACGTTTGCGTTGTGATTCACCTTCTGCAGGGGGTGGGGTGCTAGTGGCCTGTTGGTCCTGTGGCGGGCCCTCCTGGCCACTAGCAGCAGTGGAAGTGGAGGGCTGTTCAGATGACTGACTAGTGGCCAGGGCCCGCTGGTGTGACACTGCCTCCCTCATAATGTTGGCCATGTCTGCCAGAACCCCTGCTATCGAAATCAGGGTGTTGTTGATGGCCTGCAAGTCCTCCCTGATCCCCTAATGTTTTCCCTCCTGCAGCCGCCTGTTCTCCTGCACGTTGTCTAGGATCTGGGCCATCGTGTCTTTGCATGTTGATAGGCTTCCAGGACCTCAGAGAGTGCTTCCTGGAGAGTCGGTTCCCTGCTCCTGTTCTCCCCCGGCACACAGCAGTCCTCCCAGTGTCCCTGTTGGCCTGTGCCTCTGTCCCCTGAACCGTAGGCCCACTGCCACTGACCTCAAGTCCCTGATTGTCTTGAGTGTGAGGTGTAGCCTGGGGTCCCTGTACAGGTGGGCACACTGCTGATTGACGTGTCCTGGGGACAGAGGTTTGGGGACACTGAGTGGGTGCTGTGATTTTGGTTCCTGATGGGGGAGGCTCTGAGATGGTCTGTGACTGGGCTTGGGTGACTGGCTGTCCAGTGGTCCCTGATGGGCCAGGTAAATCATCCAGATCCTGAAGACTAGAGTTACTGTCATCACTGTGGGCCTCTTCTGTTGGGGGACTGGATAGTGATAGCACCTCCTCTCCAGTGACATTGTCAGGGGTACCTGTGGGGATGTAAATGATGTATTATGCTTCATGTGTATGACATATTATACATTCCTGGCTTCCCCTTTATGGTTGTTGTTGTCCTGCCAGCTTTTACTTGTGTATGTTGTTGTGTGGTGGGATTGTTAGTTTCCCTATGCTGTGCATGCTTTAGTGATGAGTGTCCATGCAGGGCTGGGAGGGGTGTCCATGCATTGGTACTGCAGGCAGGGCTTTTCATTGGGATTAGTGCGATGTGATGGTGGAGTGTGTGGGATGGAGTGGAGTGATGGGAGTGAGGGTGAGAGTATGTGATGGCATGCAGGAATGGGGATGATAATAGTTGAAATTTGACTTACCAGAGTCTAGTCCTCCTCCAACACTGGCCAGGCCCTCAGGATGCAATATTGCCAGTACCTGCTCCTCCCATACTGTGAGTTGTGGGGGAAGAGGTGGGGGTCCACCGCCAGTCCTCTGTATAGCGAGCTGGTATCTTGCTCCTATGGAACGTACCTTCCCCCATAGGTCGTTACACCTCTTCCTGATGTTGTCTCTTGTTCTGGGGTGCTGTCCCATGGCGTTGACCATGTCCACGATTCTCAGCCATAGCTCCATCTTCCTTGCTATTGATATTTGCTGCACCTGTGCTACAAAAAGCTCTGGCTCTACCCTGACGATTTCCTCTACCATGACCCTTAACTCCTCCTCAATGAAACGGGGGTGCCTTTGCGGTGCCATGTGTGTTATGTGATGTGTGTTGGTGAGGGTGTGTTGGGTAATGTGCTGCGGTGTGTGATGTGGAGTGCGTGAGAAATGTATGGGTGTGAGTGGTGTGTGGCTCTAGTTGTTGCAGTGGTCTTGGTGTCAGTTTTGTGCGAATGATTTGTATTCGTAAGGGGTTATGGATAATGTGGGTGTGTGTTTTATAGTGGTGTGGGTGTGTGGGTGTGGTGTGTGTATGGGTGTCAGGTGTGTGTTGTTTGAATTGGCCAATGTGGTGTTGTTTTGTATGTGGGACAATTGTGAGCACGGCGGTATGTACCGCCAATGGTTTACGGCCGTTGAATGTCTGCCGTGGTGATTCGTGGGTCATAATGTAATGGGCGTTGTTCTGTTGGCGTAACGGTGTGGGTTTTGGGAGCGCCAGTTTATCACTGGCCTTTGGTCTGGCAGATTTGTGAATGTGGTTGTATTCTGTCAGTTTGCTGTGTGTGTGTCATAATATGGTGAACGGATATCTGCCAGCGTGTCAGTAAGTTGGTGGCCGTCGACGTGGCGGTAAGCGGGATTTACCGCCAGTTTCATAATGAGGGCCATAGTCTGTATGGGGCTAAAGACTGGAAAATTACCTCCAACTGAGCTCTGGAAAGGTATTAAAGGTAGAGTTGTGTACCTGCCATTAGATTTCAAGCAGAATATTGAAACTGTACTAATGCAGACAGACACAAGGACTTTTAATTCTAGTCAATGATGTCCCTACCAAGAGTAAAAGATATTGTTAGTAGATGTTAGTAATGTACAAAAAGCAACATTATGGGCCTCATTACAACCCTGGCGGTCGGTGATAAAGAGGCGGTAATACCGCCAACAAGCCGGTGGTAAAAAAAAGGAATTATGACCAAGGCAGAAACCGCCAACACAGACAGCCACTTTAACACACCGACCGCCACAGCGGTAGTGACAAGCACCGTGGCGGTAACCGCCAACAGTCAGGCGGAAGACAATGTTCCGCCCACTGTATTACAACAGGCTTATCTGCCACCTTTTCCGGGGCGGTACCAACTACAACAAAAGCATGGCAGAAACAGATCTCAGAAGTCAAAGGACTCACCTCTGGACACTCAGGGAAGAACCACGTCACCATGGAGCCCGAACTGCAGGTGTTCCCCATGCTGGTCTACCTTCTCCTACACCAGGAATACCAACGCCGGTGGCAAGGACCATGGTGAGTACTGCTGCCTCGCACACAGGGGGGGAAAGAGAGTGATACCCATATGCAACATGCAACAACCCCAACAACATACACACAAACAGATGCAACAACATTACACATCCACCTCGTACCCTTCAGGAATAATGCAAGGACAAAAATATTTGAAGAAAGTGAGTGTAATAAGATAAAATTCTAGAAATACTTTCTCAAAATTCAAAACAGTATTGACCGATGTACAAATGGAGGGACACTGCCCAGTCCGTAATGTCCATGAGCCACTAGGCCACATCACATAGGGCAAGGCCCCATCTTACTCCTGCATCAACACGGAGAGAACACTGCTGGGGCATCAGGTAGAAAATACACAGTCACCTAAGGGGGATGGGGAATGGGGGGACACCTCAGCCAGAAGATGGTACAACACCACTTGTCCTGGAGGGGGCAACATGCCCTGTGCAATCTCCTGGGGAGTGCAAAGCCACAGTCTCTCAAGTGGGTGGTTTGTCCACTGCTTGGTCCTGGGGATTGCAAAGCCACAGTCTCTCAAGTGGGTGGTCTGCCCACTGCTTGGTCCTGGGGAGTGCAAAGCCACAGTCTCTTAAGTGGGTGGCATCTCCACTGATTACAGAGGGGGCCTTGTGCCCAGTGTGCTTCATCCTGGCATGGAAGGGGTGAGTGGATGCCTTCTTCCACTGGTTCTGGAGGGGGCCTTGTGCCCAGTGTGCTTCACCCTGGGAAGGATGGGGGTGAGAGGATGGCTTCTTCCACTGGTTCTGGAGGGGGCTTTGTGCCCAGTGTGCTTCACCCTGGCAAGGAGGGGGTGAGTGGATGCCTTCTTCCACTGGTTCTGGAGGGGGCTTTGTGTCCAGTGTGCTTCATCCTGGGAAGGAGGGGGTGAGTGGATGGCTTCTTCCACTGGTTCTGGAGGGGGCCTTGTGCCCAGTGTGCTTCATCCTGGCAAGGAGGGGGTGAGTGGATGCCTTCTTCCACTGGTTCTGGAGGGAGCCTTGTGCCCAGTGTGCTTCATTCTGGGAAGGATGGGGTAAGTGGATGGCTTCTCCACTGGTTCTGGGGGGGCTTTGTGCCCAGTGTGCTTCATCCTGGGAAGGATGGGGTGAGTGGATGGCTTCTTCCACTGGTTCTGGAGGAGGCCTTGTGCCCAGTGTGCTTTATCCTGGCAAGGAGGGGGAGAGTGGATGGCTTCTTTCACTGGTTCTGGATGGGGCCTTGTGCCCAGTGTGCTTCATACTGGGAAGGATGGGGTGAGTGGATGGCTTCTCCACTGGTTCTGAAAGGGGGCCTTGTGCCCAGTGATGCAGACCTTTGGGAGTGCAAGGTCGAAGTATCCCACCTGGGTGTCATACCCACAGGTTTTGCAGTGGGCAAGATGCATTACACTCCATGGAGGCAGGACTACACACTGCCCTGGGGCAGCGATGTCTGCTCAGTGGTGGCAGTGCCGGTGCTGGTGTCGGTGCTGGTCGCGGTGCTGATGGCGGTGCAGGTGGCAGTGCTGGCAGTGGTGGGGGAGGCTCCAGCCCTTCCCCTGCAGCCTCGGACGGCTGCCCACTGGGGCTGCTGCTGCTGGCAGTGGTGCTGATGGTGGTGCAGGTGGCGGTGCTGGCAGTGATGGGGGGAGGCTCCAGCCCTTCCCCTGCAGACTCGGACGGCTGCCCACTGGGGCTGCTGCTGCTGGCAGTGGTGCTGGTGGCGGTGCAGGTGGCGGTGCTGATGGCGGTGCAGGTGGCAGTGCTGGCAGTGGTGGGGGAGGCTCCAGCCCTTCCCCTGCAGCCTCGGACGGCTGCCCACTGGGGCTGCTGCTGCTGGCAGTGGTGCTGATGGTGGTGCAGGTGGCGGTGCTGGCAGTGATGGGGGGAGGCTCCAGCCCTTCCCCTGCAGACTCGGACGGCTGCCCACTGGGGCTGCTGCTGCTGGCAGTGGTGCTGGTGGCGGTGCAGGTGCTGATGGTGGTGCAGGTGGCGGTGCTGGCAGTGGTGGGGGGAGGCTCCAACCCTTCCCCTGCAGCCTCGGACGGCTGCCAACTGGGGCTGCTGCTGCTGGCAGTGGTGGTGGTGGCGGTGCAGGTGGCGGTGCTGGCAGTGGTGGGGGGAGGCTCCAGCACTTCCCCTGCAGCCTCGGACAGCTGCCAACTGGGGCTACTGCTGCTGGCAGTGGTGGTGGTGGCAGTGCAGGTGGCGGTGCTGGCAGTGGTGGGGGGAGGCTCCAGTCCTTCCCCTGCAGCCTCGGACAGCTGAAGCACCATGGGTGGTGTTGGGGGCTCAGATTCTGTCGCAGCACCACACCTTCTGTCCCTCCTGCCAGCAGGGGCAGGCCCTTTGCCCTTGCCGTCTGGTGGTGCCTCCTTGCCCTTGCCTTTGCCTTTGCCGTCTGGTAGTACCTCCTTGCCATCTGGTGGTGCCTCCTTGCCCTTGCCATCTGGTGGTGCCTCCTTGCCCTTCCCCTTGGAAGCTGGTGGTGCCACCTTGCCCTTCCCCTTGAAAGCTGGTGGTGCCTCCTTGCCCTTGGCAGCTGGTGGTACATCCTTGCCCTTCCCTTTGGCAGCTGGTGCAGGCACACTGCCAGTGCTGATGGGTGTCTCCTTGGAGCCTCTCACACCTGCAGTAGCTGTGGAAACCACAGTGGTCATGGACTGGGTGGCTGAGGTGCTCGTTTGGGATATGACCATCCTGGCACAACGTGAAGGACGGGGGGAGGGTTAGGGAAGAGGTCAACGGCGGAGAGGAAAAGCTTCTTAGGGACACTGGGGTGGGAAGAGGGTGAAGGCTTGGGAGTGGAAGAGGGAGTGGTTGTAGGAGGTGTCTGTCTGCTGTGTTTGGGTGCAGGGGCTGGATGCTGTTGTAAGGTGGATGGCTGTTGGGTGTCTGAGGGCTTGCGTTTGTGTACTTTGGGAAGAGGGGTCACAGGCACAGTGGGAGAGGACACAGGGGACTTGTGCATGGATGTGGGGGTGGTGACAGTCAGTGAGGGGTGTGAAGTGATAGGCGTGATGGTGGTGGAGGCAGTGGGTGTGGATGTAGTGCATGCAGGTGTTAGTGGAGACGCTACTGGGAGGGAGGTGGACGAGGAGGAGGGGGGACAGTGGAGGCAGTGGATGTTGCTATGTCAGCATCTGGATGGTGTTTGTGTGAGTGCCTGTAGGATGATGTGTGGTGCTTGTGTTTGCCTGAGCCACTCCTGTGTGTTGTCTTGGGTGCATGCTGGTGCTTGGGACAGGTTGGGGTTCAGGGGAATGGGTCTGGGCAGAGGAAGTTAGAGGGGGGAGGCTAGAGACAGGAACAATGGCTGCCATCAGGGAGGAGGCCAGAGCCTGGAATGATCTCTGTTGGGTCACCACGCCAGAAGGAATGCCCTCCAAGAATGCATTTGTATGTTAAAAATGCCCTGCCAGGCCCTGGATGGCATTCACTATGGTTGACTGCACTACAGAGATGGATCGCAGGAGGTCAATAGCCTCCTCACTCAGGGCAGTGGGGCTAACTGGGGCAGGGCCTGAGGTGCTTGGGGTGAAGAAGATGCCCACCCTCTGGGGTGAGCGTGCATGGGAAACTCACTAAGGGGCTGCTGGGAGGGCGGTGCTGGTACAGGGTTGGCAGCTGTGCCTGTAGTCGGGGTGGGGACAGAGCTGTCCGCCACCACTAGGGAGCTGCCATCAGAGGAAGTATCACTTTCAGAACTGTCCCCTCCTGTCTCCGCCGTGTTACTCCCCTCACCCTCCGTCCCACTGGTGCCCTCACTGTGGGTGGATTCAGCCTCATGGGCCCTGTGGGATGCAGCTCCCTCCGTCGTCAATGCCTCTGCTCCTCCACCAGATGATGCTAATGCACAGAAGGACAGGATGACAAAACAAAAAGGGGGGGAAGAGACAGAGGATACAGTTGGTCAATGGCAGCAACAACACCACCATTGACGTACACAAGACAGAGGGAACAGCCCTACGCACTAGGCAATGCACTACCAGTCACAATGCTAGTCACCAGGCTATGGCCAGTAATACCTAACGCCAGTTGCAGCATACCTGAGACCCACAGACCCCTGCCCAGTAGTGTATGCCCACTAGCTTGTTTGGAAGAGGAGTTCATCAGCCCCTGCCCAACATGGAACCTGTCCTGCAATGTCCAGCCTGGCCTAGTGGCACCAACAGGCGCACATCCCCCACCCAGAGACCACCCCACCATGCGCAAGTAGTATATTGGGAACTGTACTCACCCCCTTGTGGCTGCTGTGATGGCCTCAAGTGCCCATCCAGCTCCGGATCGGCTACCGCCAGTATGCGGAACATCAGAGGCATCAGGGTTCAACGGGCACCCCTTACTCGTTGGGAGGCCATCCCTAGCTGGGCCTCCACCGTCTTCCGTGCCCAACATCTCAGGTCCTCCCACCATTTGCGACAGTGGGTGCTCCGCCTTTCCTAGGCCGCAGGGTCTGCACGTCCTTGGCGATGGCACGCCATATACCCTTTTTTGATGGGCACTGACCTGCAGAGGAAATACACATAGAAACAGGGTATCAGTCATATCGTCTGGCCTGTTACACTAATGGCCCACCATAGCCCTCCCATCCCCTTAAGCACATACATTGCCCACAATACATGCAGCACGCAGCCCAGCACCCCTCAACCACCACCCCTTACACGAGGCCCTCATAAACAGCACTCCATGCATTTATGCCCCATGCATCAAACTCACCTGTTGGTCTGGAGGCCCATACAGCATTCAGTACTGGGGTAGGACCCCATCCACCAGTCTCTCCAACTCCGCAGCAGTGAAGGCAGGGGCCCTTTCCCCAGTGACTCGAGCCATGGTCGGTTCCAGACACAGGTCACAGCAGCACTTGCAGTGTTGATCCTCTCTTGTTGAAGGTCAGGTAGCAAATGAGTGAACAGATAGAAAATGGCGGTCACGTCCGCGGTGGTGCGTTCCATCACCACTGGCGTACATGTCACAGCCAATGTTCTCAAACGTGCTGACCAGAGTGTTGTCTACCCTGATGAAACACATGCGCAGCTACATCGTTTTCCCCCAGGTGGAGGTTTTGGCTGACTTCTGTGCAATGGGACATATCCCCAACATTATTGGGGCAAAAGATGGTACACATATTGCCTTTGTTACCCCCCGGAGAAATGAACAGGTGTTCAGAAATCAAAAGAGCTTTCACTCTATAAATGTGCAGATAGTGTTCCTGGCGGACCAGTACATCTCCCATGTGAATGCAAAGTATCCTGGGTCTGTGCATGATGCCTTTATCCTGAGGAATAACAGCATCCCATATGTGATGGCTCAACTCCAGAGGCACCTGGTGTGCCTAATAGGTGAGCCCATGGTCCCTACCCAGTGGATATTGGTGTATGGGTATGGGGTTGGCCCTAAGGGCTAGTGTCTGGCTAACAGGTATCCCTCAGTATTTTCAGGTGACTCTGTTTACCCCAACCTCTCATGGCTACTGACCCCAGTAAGGGATGCCAGGACAAGAGCAGAGGAACGTTACAATGAGGCACATGGGAGAACAAGAAGAATTATAGAGCGAACCTTTGGCCTCCTGAAGGCCAGGTTTTGGTGCCTCCATCTAACAGGTGGTTCTCTGTGCTAATCACCCAAGAAGGTCTGCCAGATCATCGGCGCATGTTGCACAACCTTGCCTTACGTCGCCAGGTGCCTTTTCTGCAGGAGGATGAGGCTGGAGATGGGCGTGTGGCAGCAGTGGAGCCTGTGGACAGTGATGAAGATGAGGCAGAGGATGAGGATGAGGACAACAGAACAGTAATCATTCGACAGTACTTCCAGTGACACACAGGTAAGACACTGTAACTTCACCTACCATTGCAGTTTAGTGTTGAAAATTTTAACTGGCAGGCTTAAATTCCCACTACTATGGTCACTTACTGTACCCTTTGACATGTCTATTTACAGATATGTGTGCCCCACTCTAGCTCCTGGTGTAGTGACTGCAGCAAACTACAGGTCATACCTAAGTATACATTACTGTACAGTTGAATTGCAATGTCTACAGATTGTGAAACGAATACATAGTTCAATCACTTGACAGACTCAATACTTGTATTTTTTACAATGATGTTTATTCATGTGCTGATAAGTAGATGGGGTGTTGCTATGGGCTGGGGAGTGGTGGAGGAGAGTCCAGGATAGAGTCCAGTCTATTTGTATCAATCAATCAATCAATCAAATTTATAGAGCGCACTGCTCACCCGTGAGGGTCTCAAGGCGCTTGGGGGAGGTCAAGGGGGGGCAGGGAGGGTCACTGTTCCAACAACCATGTCTTGAGGTTCTTTCTGAAGAGCAGGAGGTCTTTGGTTTTGCGAAGGTTGGTGGGGAGGGAGTTCCAGGTTTTGGGGGCAAGGTAGGAGAAGGACCTGCCTCCTGTGGTGGTGCATTGGATGTGGGGGACTGTGGCTAGGGCGAGGTCGGCTGATCAGAGGTTGAGTGTGGGAGTGTGGAAGTTTACTCTTTCGTTGAGGTAGGTTGGGCTGGTGTTGTGGAGGAATTTGTGTGCGTGGATGAGGATCTTGAATGTGATTCTCTTGTCTATGGGGAGCCAGTGAAGGAATTTGAGGTGTGGTGAGATTCTTTCGTGGTGGGGGAGGCCAAGGACGAGGCGTGCGGCTGTGTTCTGGCTTCTCTGGAGTTTGCTCTTGAGTTTGAGTGTGGTGCCGGCGTAGAGGGCGTTACCATAGTCTAGTCTGCTGCTGATGAGTGCATGGGTGACTGTCTTCCTGGTCTCTGGGGGAATCCATTTGAAGGATTTTTTTAGAGTACGGAGTGTGTGGAAGCAGGAGGAGGTAAGAGCATTGATTTGCTGTGTCATGGAGAGGGAGGGGTCTGAGGTTGCGTGCGTGGTTTGCAGGAGTGGGTGCGGGGCCTAGGGCAGTGGGCCATCAGGAGTCGTTCCATGTGGTTTGTTGGGGCAGAAGATGATGATCTCAGTTTTGCTGGAGTTAAGTTTGAGGTGGTTAGTTGTCATCCAGTTGGCGGTGTCAAGGAGAGCAGTGTGTAGGTTGGTTTTGGCAGTGGTGGGGTTGCGGGTGAGGGAGAGGATGAGTTGGGTGCCGTATGCGTAGGAGAGGATAGTGATTCCGTGTGATCGGAGGATATTGGCTAGGGGGATCATGTAATAGTTGAAGAGTGTGGGGCTGAGGGAGAACCCTTTGGGGACTCTGCAGATGATCTTGGTAGTGGTGGAGTAGAAAGGTGGAAGGCGGACTCTCTGGGTCCGGTCGGTGAGGAAGGAGGTGAGCCAGTCTAAGGCTTTGTGGCAAATTCCTATGTTGTGGAGGCGTGTGCGGAGTGTGTGGTGGCAGACAGTGTCAAAGGCTGTGGAGAGGTCAAGGAGGATGAGTGCGACGGTCTCGCCTTTGTCGACTTTGGTCCTAATGTCGTCAGTGCATGCGATGAGGGCGGTTTCCGTGCTGTGGTTCTTGCGGAACCCGGATTGTGAGGGGTCAAGAGTATTGTTTTCTTTGAGGAAGTAGAATAGGCGGGCGTTGACTAGTTTCTCTGCAACCTTGGCGGGGAAAGGGAGGAGAGAGCTGGGGCGATAGTTGGAGAGGATCTCCGAGTCGGCTTAGTTCTTTTTTTAGGAGAACGGTGATTGCCACGGCTTCCAGGGGTCTGGGTAGGTGGCGAGGTCGAAAGAGGAGTTGATTATGTTGCGGAGTATGGGGAGATGGTTGGGCTGGCTTTGTTGTACATGCGATGTGGACTGGGGTCGGAGGGGGATCCGGTGTGGATGGAGTTCATGTTTTTTTCGGTTTCTTCGTGTGTGGTGGGGGCCCAGGTGGTGAGTGTGGTGGGGGGGTCATGAGTGGGGGTTGAGTTGGGTGAGCGAGGGGTGTGTGTGGTGGGTGTAAGTGGTATGAAGCTGTTGTGGATGTCCAGGATTTTGTGGTGGAAGTGGTTGGAGAGGGCGTCACATAGGGGCTGTGTGTGTGAGGGGTCTATGTTGCTGGCTTTGGGTTTGGCTAGTTCATTAATAATGGTGAAGAGTTCTTTTCTGTTTTGAGAGTTGTTGTCAAGGCATGTCTTGTGGTGATCTCTTTTGGCACTGCGTATGAGTTGGTGATGGGTGCGAATGGTGGTTTTGAGGGTGGAGAAGTTGGTTGTGCATTTGCGCTTGGAGTTCGGGGGTGAACCATGGGGCGTTCTTGATGTTGCGGGTGGCAATGTGTTTTCTGAGTGGAGCTAGTGTGTCTGCGCAGGTAGTGATCCATTTAGAGAGGTTGTGTGCTCCTGTGTTGGGGTCGTTGGTGTGGGGGGGTTGTGAGCCAGTTGGTATTTCAGGCGTTCTGTGGGGATCTTGTCCCACATGCAGGAGGGTGTGGTGTGTTGATGGTGATGTGTGGGGGGTTTGGTGAAGGAGAAGTGGACGCAGTGGTGGTCAGTCCAGAGGAGCTCGGTGGTGTGGGTGTAGGGTATGTGTTGGCTTGAGGTGAAGATTGCGTCAAGCGTGTGTCCTGCTGAGTGGGTGGGTGCGGTGACCAGTTGTTTGAGTCCGAGGTTGGTGAGGTTGTCTATGAGGGAGGTAGAGTTGTGGTCTTGTAGGTTCTCCAAGTGAAAGTTGAACTCACCAAGGAGGATGTAGTCTGTGGAGGTGAGGGCATGCGAGCTGATGGTGTCAGCGATGGTGTTTTCAGAAGGCGGGGCGTGGTCCTTGTGGTCTGTAGATTAGTGTACCTCTGAGGGTGAAGTTGTTGATAATGTGGATCAGGAAGTGCATGTGTTCTGTGTTGTCGATAGTGTCTTGGGAGCTGGTGGTAACTTTGATGGTGTCCCTGTGTAGGATGGCGATGCCACCACCTGGCCTGTTGAGGCGGTCTTTGCGTTGGAGTTTGTATCCCTTGGGGGTGGCGATGGCTATGTTGAGTTCCGAGGAGGGGTTGGTCCAGGTTTCAGTGAAGAAGGCGATGTCAGGTGAGTGTGATGTGATGAGGTCCCAGAGTTCTATGGCATGTTTGTGAAGGGAGCGGGTATTGAGGAGCAGGCAGTTGAGGTGGTTGTGGTTGGTGGTGCATGAGGGTGTTGTTGCGGGGTGTGTTCTGGTTGTGGGGTGGTATGCTGCAGGGCTGGTTCATGAGGGTGGGGGCAGAGCAGGTGTGTATTGCGTTGGGGATGTTGTGTTTGTTGTCGGGGGGTCGCTATGGTTGGTGTGTAGTGTGAGGGATGAGGAGCAGGAGAAATGACAGGTGTGGCAGGTGAAGGGGCCATGAGTGTGTGTGGGGCTGGAAAGGGTGCTGGTGGGGCGAGGGCCTGGGTTGAGTGAGTAGAGGGTGAGGGGGGAGTAGGTTTGTCTGACAGAGCCAGGGGGACTGGCGCTGGGCGCGGTCTTGGCGCGGATGGGCGCAGACGGGCTTGCCTTTGGTGCACTGCGGCTGCCATAAATGGGGGGGAGTGGCAGCTGGGAGGAGGGAGGGCTGGGCGAATGGGAAGGCTGGGGGGGTGGGGCCACAGGGGATGGCAGCGGCGGGAAAAACTGAAGGAAAGAACAGATGGTGAGGAGGTGGGGGAGGTGGGAGGGGCCACGGGGACGCAACGGCTGGGGATTCCTCTCAGGGAAAAAAGAACAGACGGTGACGAGGTGGGGGGAGGCGGGAGGAGCCCTGGGGACGCAGCGGCTGGGGATTCCTCTCAGGGAAAAGAAGAACAGACGGTGAGGAGGTGGGGGGAGGTGTTAGGGGCCGCGGGGACGCAGTGGCTGGGGATTCCTCTCAGGGAAAAGAAGAACGGACGGTGAGGAGGTGGGGGGAGGTGTGAGGGGCCGCGAGGACACAGCGGCTGGGAATTCCTCTCAAGGAAAAGAAAAGAACGGACGGTGAGGAGGTGGGGGTGGCGGAGCGAGGAGCGACCTGCCTGCGAGAAGCAGGGTCAAGGGTTGCTCCTCGTTATCACGCCACGGCTGCCATAAATGGGGGGGAGGGAGGGAGTGGTAGCTGGGAGGAGGGAGGGCTGAGCGAATGGGAAGGCTGGGGGGGTGGGGCCTCAGGGGATGGCAGCGGCGGGAAAAAACAGAAGAAAAGAACGGACGGTGAGGAGGTGGGGGGAGGCGGGAGGGGCAGCGGGGACGCAGCGGCTGGGGATTCCTCTCAGGGAAAAGAAGAATGGACGGTGAGGAGGTGGGGGGAGGGGCCTCTGGGACGCAGCGGCTGGGGATTTCTCTCAGGGCAAAGAAGAACGGACGGTGAGGAGGTGGGGGGAGGCGGGAGGGGCCTCATAGACGCAGCGGCTGGGGATTCCTCTCAGAGAAAAGAAGAGAACGGATGGTGAGGAGGTGGGGGAGGTGGGAGGGGCTGCAGGGATGCAGCAGCTGGGGATTCCTCTCAGAGTAAAGAAAAGAACGGACGGTGAGGAGGTGGGGGAGGCGTGAGGGGCCGCGAGGACACAGCGGCTGGGAATTCCTCTCAAGGAAAAGAAAAGAACGGACGGTGAGGAGGTGGGGGCGGCGGAGCGAGGAGCGACCTGCCTGCGAGAAGCAGGGTCAAGGGTTGCTCCTCGTTACCGCGCCACGGCTGCCATAAATGGGGGGGAGGGAGGGAGTGGCAGCTGCGAGGAGGGAGGGCTGGGCGAATGGGAAGGCTGGGGGGGTGGGGCCACAGGGGATGGCAGCGGCGGGAAAAAACTGAAGGAAAGAACAGACGGTGAGGAGGTGGGGGAGGCGGGAGGGGCCGCTGGGATGCAGCGGCTGGGGAATCCTCTCAGGGAAAAGAAGAACGGACGGTGAGGAGGTGGGGGGAGGCGGGAGGGCCTCAGAGACGCAGCGGCTGGGGATTTCTCTCAGAGAAAAGAAGAGAACGGACGGTGAGGAGGTGGGGGAGGTGGGAGGGGCTGCAGGGACGCAGCAGCTGGGGATTCCTCTCAGGGAAAAGAAGAATGGACGGTGAGGAGGTGGGGGGAGGCGGGAGGGGCTGTGGGGATGCAGCGGCTGGGGATTCCTCTCAGGGAAAGGAAGAGAAAGGACGGTGAGGAGGTGGGGGGAGGCAGGAGGGGCCTCAGAGACGCAGCGGCTGGGGATTCCTCTCAGAGAAAAGAAAAGAACGGACGGTGAGGAGGTGGGGGAGGTGGGAAGGGCCGCGGGGACGCAGCAGCTGAGGATTCCTCTCAAGGAAAAGAAAAGATCGGACGGTGAGGAGGCGGGGTGTGGCGGAGCGAGGAGCGACCTGCCTGCTGGAAGCAGGGTCAAGGGTTGCTCCTCGTTACCGCGCCGCGGCTGCTATAAATGGGGGGGAGGGAGGGAGTGGCAGCTGGGAGGAGGGAGGACTGGGCGAATGGGAAGGCTGAAGGGGTGGGGCCGCAGGGGATGGTAGCGGCGGGAAAAAACTGAAGGAAAGAACGGACGGTGAGGAGGTGGGGGGAGTCGGGAGGGGCAGCAGGGACGCAGCGGCTGGGGAGTCCTCTCAGGGAAAAGAAGAACGGACGATGAGGAGGTGGGGGGAGGTGGGAGGGGCTGCAGGGACGCAGCAGCTGGGGATTCCTCTCAGAGAAAGAAAAGAATGGATGGTGAGGAGGTGGGGGAGGCGTGAGGGGCCGCGAGGACACAGCGGCTGGGAATTCCTCTCAAGGAAAAGAAAAGAACGGACGGTGAGGAGGTGGGGGCGGCGGAGCGAGGAGCGACCTGCCTGCGAGAAGCAGGGTCAAGGGAAGCTCCTCGTTATCGCGCCATGGCTGCCTTAAATGGGGGGAAGGGAGGGAGTGGCAGCTGGGAGGAGGGAGGGCTGGGCGAATGGGAAGGCTGAGGGGGTGGGGCCATAGGGGATGGCAGCGGCGGGAAAAAACTGAAGGAAAGAACAGACGGTGAGGAGGTGGGGGGAGGCGGGAGGGGCCTCTGGGACGCAGCAGCTGGGGATTCCTCTCAGGGAAAAGAAGAACGGATGGTGAGGAGGTGGGGGGAGGCGGGAGGGGCCTCAGAGACGCAGCGGCTGGGGATTCCTCTCAGAGAAAAGAAGAGAACGGACGGTGAGGAGGTGGGGGAGGTGGGAGGGGCTGCAGGGACGCAGCAGCTGGGGATTCCTCTCAGGGAAAAGAAGAACGGACGGTGAGGAGGTAGGGGGAGGCGGGAGGGGCTGCGGGGATGCAGCGGCTGGGGTTTCCTCTCAGGGAAAGGAAGAGAAAGGACGGTGAGGAGGTGGGGGGAGGCGGGAGGGTCCTCAGAGACGCAGCAGCTGGGGATTCCTCTCAGAGAAAAGAAGAGAACGGACGGTGAGGAGGTGGGGGAGGTGGGAGGGGCTGAAGGGACACAGCAGCTGGGGATTCCTCTCAGAGAAAAGAAAAGAACGGACGGTGAGGAGGTGGGGGAGGAGGGAGGGGCCGCGGGGATGCAGCAGCTGAGGATTCCTCTCAAGGAAAAGAAAAGATCGACGGTGAGGAGGCGGGGTGTGGCGGAGCGAGGAGCGACCTGCCTGCTGGAAGCAGGGTCAAGGGTTGCTCCTTGTTACCGCGCCGCGGCTGCCATAAATGAGGGGGAGGGAGGGAGTGGCAGCTGGGAGGAGGGAGGGCTGGGCGAATGGGAAGGCTGAAGGGGTGGGGCCGCAGGGGATGGTAGCGGCGGGAAAAAACGGAAGGAAAGAACGGACGGTGAGGAGGTGGGGGGAGGCGGGAAGGCAGCGGGGACGCAGCGACTGGGGTTTCCTCTTAGGGAAAAGAAGAACGGACGGTGAGGAGGTGGGGGGAGGCGGGAGGGGCCGCGAGGACACAGCGGCTGGGAATACCTCTCAAGGAAAAGAAAAGAACGGACGGTGAGGAGGTGGGGGCAGCGGAGCGAGGAGCGACCTGGCAGCGAGAAGCAGGTTCAAGGGTTGCTCCTCGTTACCGCGCCACGGCTGCCATAAATGGGGGGGAGGGAGGGAGTGGCAGCTGGGAGGAGGGAGGGCTGGGCGAATGGGAAGGCTGGGGGGGTGGGGCCACAGGGGATGGCAGCGGCGGGAAAAAACTGAAGGAAAGAACAGACGGTGAGGAGGTGGGGGGAGGTAGGGGGAGGCGGGAGGGGCCGCGGGGACGCAGCGGCTGAGATTTCTCTCAGGGAAAAAAGAACAGACGGTGACGAGGTGGGGGGAGGCGGGAGGGGCCCTGGGGACCCAGCGGCTGGGGATTCCTCTCAGGGAAAAGAAGAACGGACGGTGAGGAGGTGGGGGGAGGTGGGAGGGGCCGCGGGGACGCAGCGGCTGGGGATTCCTCTCAGGGAAAAGAAGAACGGACGGTGAGGAGGTGGGGGGAGGCGGGAGGGGCTGCGGGGATGGAGCGGCTGGGGATTCCTCTCAGGGAAAGGAAGAGAAAGGACGGTGAGGAGGTGGGCGAGGTGGGAGGGGCTGCGGGGATGCAGCAGCTGAGGATTTCTCTCAAGAAAAAGAAAAGATCGGACGGTGAGGAGGCGGGGTGTGGCGGAGCGAGGAGCGACCTGCCTGCTGGAAGCAGGGTCAATGGTTGCTCCTCGTTACCGCGCTGCGGCTGCCATAAATGGGGGGGAGGGAGGGAGTGGCAGCTGGGAGGAGGGAGGGCTGGGCGAATGGGAAGGCTGCGGGGGTGGGGCCGCAGGGGATGGCAGCGGAGGGAAAAAACTGAAGGAAAGAACAGACGGTGAGGAGGTGGGGGAGGCAGGAGGGGCTACAGGGATGCAGCAGCTGGGGATTCCTCTCAGGGAAAAGAAAGACGGACGGTGAGGAGGTGGGGGGAAGCCGGAGGCTGGAGGGGCTGCGGGGATGCAGCAGCTGGGGATTCCTCTCAGGGAAAAGAAGAGAACGGACGGTGAGGAGATGGGGGGAGGCGGTAGGGGCCGCGGGGACGCAGCGGCTGGGGATTCCTCTCAGGGAAAAGAAGAGAATGGACGGTGAGGAGGTGGGGGGAGGCTGGAGGTGCCGCGGGGACGCAGCAGCTGGGGATTCCTCTCAGGGAAAAGAAAAGAACAGACGGTGAGGAGGCGGGGGCGGCGGAGCGAGGAGCGACCTGCCTGCTGGAAGCAGGGTCAAGGGTTGCTCCTCGTTACCACGCCGCGGCTGCCATAAATGGGGGGGAGGGAGGGAGTGGCAGCTGGGAGGAGGGAGGGCTGGGCAAATGGGAAGGCTAGGGGGGTGGGGCCGCAGGGGATGACAGCGCCGCAAAAAAACTGAAGGAAAAACGGACAGTGAGGAGGTGGGGGAAGGCGGGAGGGGCCGTGGGGACGCAGCGGCTGGGGATTGCTCTCAGGGAAAAGAAGAGAACGGACGGTGAGGAGGTGGGGGGAGGCAGGAGGGGCCGCGGGGACGCAGCGGCTGGGGATTCCTCTGAGGGAAAAGAAGGATGGATGGAGAGGAGGCGGGGGAGGCGTGAGGGGTCGCGGGAACGCAGCGACTGGGAATTCCTTTCAAGGAAAAGAAAAGACCGGACGGTGAGGAGGCGGGGGCAGCGAAGCAAGGAGCGACCTGCCTGCTGGAAGCAGAGTCAATGGTTGCTCCTCATTACCGAGCCGTGGCTGCCATAAATGGGGGGGAGGGAGGGAGTGGCAGCTGGGAGGAGGGAGGTCTGGACGAATGGGAAGGCTGGGGGGGTGGGGCCGCAGGGATGACAGCGGTGGGAAAAAACTGAAGGAAATAACGGACGGTGAGGAGGTGGGGGAGGCGGGAGGGGCCGCGGGGACGCAGCGGCTAGGGATTCCTCTCAGGGAAAAGAAGAGAACGGATGGTGAGGGGGAGAGGCGGGAGGGGCCGCGGAAACGCAGCGGCTGGGGATTCCTCCGAGGGAAAAGAAGGACGGAAGGTGAGGAGGTGGGGGAGGTGGGAGGGGCCGCGAGGACGCAGTGGCTGGGAATTCCTCTCAAGGAAAAGAAAAGAACAGACGGTGAGGAGGTGGGGGCGGCGAAGCAAGGAGCGACCTGCCTGCTGGAAGCAGGGTCAAGGGTTGCTCCTCATTACCGCGCCGCAGCTGCCATAAATGGGTGGGAGGGAGGGAGTGGCAGCTGGGAGGAGGGAGGTCTGGACGAATGGGAAGGCTGGGGGGGTGGGGCCGCAGGGGATGACAGTGGTGGGAAAAAACTGAAGGAAAGAACAGACGGTGAGAAGGTGGTGGAGGCGGGAGGGGCCGCGGGGATGCAGCGGCACGGGATTCCTCTCAGGGAAAAGAAAAGAACGGACGGTGAGGAGGGGGGGAGGCGGTAGGGGCCGTGGTAACGCAGCGGCTGGGGATTCCTCTGAGGGAAAAGAAGGACGGACGGTGAGGAGGTGGGGAGGCAGGAGGGGCCGCGGGTACGCAGCGGCTGGGAATTCCTCTCAAGGAAAAGAAAAGAACAGACGGTGAGGAGGCGTGGGTGGCGGAGCGAGGAGCGACCTGCCTGCTGGAAGCAGGGTTAAGGGTTGCTCCTCGTTACCGCGCCGCGGCTGCAAAACTGGGGGGAGGGAGAGAGTGGCAGCTGGGAGGAGAGAGGGATGGGCGAATGGGAAGGCTAGGGGGGTGGGGCCGCAGGGGATGGCAACGTCGGGAAAAAACTGAAGGAAAGAACAGACGGTGAGGAGGTGGGAGGAGGCTGGAGGTGGCGCGGGGACGCAGCAGCTGGGGATTCCTCTCAGGGAAAAGAAGAGAACGGACGGTGAGGAGGTGGGAAGAGGCGGGAGGGGCCGCGGGGACGCAGCGGCTGGGGATTCCTCTGAGGGAAAAGAAGGACGGACGGTGAGGAGGTGGGGGAGGCGTGAGGGGCCACGGGGACGCAGCGACTGGGAATTCCTCTCAAGGAAAAGAAAAGAACGGACGGTGAGGAGGCGGGGGTGGCGAAGCAAAGAGCAACCTGCCTGCTGGGCGAATGGGAAGGCTGGGGGGGTGGGGCTGCAGGGGATGGCAGCGGTGGGAAAAAACTGAAGGAAAGAACGGACGGTGAGGAGGTGGGGGATGCGGGATCGGCCTCGGGGACGCAGGGGCTGGGGATTCCTCTCAGGGAAAAGAAGAGAATGGACGGTGAGGAGGGGGGGAGGCGGGAGGGCCCGCGGGAACGCAGCGGCTTGGGATTTCTCTGAGGGAAAAGAAGGACGGACGGTGAGGAGGTGGGGGAGGCGGGAGGGGCCGCGGGGACGCAGCTGCTGGGAATTCCTCTTAAGGAAAAGAAAAGAACAGACCGTGAGGAGGCGGGGGCGGCGGAGCGAGGAGCGACCTGTCTGCTGGAAGCAGGGTCAAGGGTTGCTCCTCGTTACCGCGCCGCGGTTGCAAAACTGGGGGGGAGGGAGAGAGTGGCAGCTGGGAGGAGGGAGGGCTGGGCGAATGGGAAGGCTGGGGGGTTGGGGCCACGGGATGGCAGCGGTGGGAAAAAACTGAAGGAAAGAACAGACGGTGAGGAGGTGGGGAGAGGCGGGAGGGGCCGCGGGGACGCAGTGGCTGGGGATTCCTCTCAGGGAAAAGAAGGATGGACGGTGAGGAGGTGGGGGAGGCGGGAGGGGCCGCTGGGACGCAGCGGCTGGGGATTCCTCTCAAGGAAAATAAAAGAACGGGCAGTGAGGAGGCGGGGGCGGCGAAGCAAAGAGCAACCTGCCTGCTGGGCGGATGGGAAGTCTGGGGGGGTGGGGACGCAGGGGATGTCAGCAGTGGGAAAAAACTGAAGGAAAGAACAGACGGTGAGGAGGTGGGGGATGCGGGATCGGCCGCGGGGACGCAGCGGCTGGGGATTCCTCTCAGGGAAAAGAAGAGAACAGATGGTGAGGAGGGGGGGAGGCGGGAGGGGCCACGGGAATGCAGTGGCTGGGGATTTCTCTGAGGGAAAAGAAGGACGGACGGTGAGGAGGTGGGGGAGGCGGGAGGGGCCGCGGGGACGCAGTGGCTGGGAATTCCTCTCAAGGAAAAGAAAAGAACAGACGGTGAGGAGGCGGGGCGGCGGAGCGAGGAGCGACCTGCCTGCTGGAAGCAGGGTCAAGGGTTGCTCCTCGTTACGGCGCCGCGGTTGCAAAACTGGGGGGAGAGAGAGAGTGGCAGCTGGGAGGAGGGAGGGCTGGGCGAATGGGAAGGCTGGGGGGGTGGGGCCACAGGGGATGGCAGCGGCGGGAAAAAACTGAAGGAAAGAACAGACAGTGAGGAGGTGGGGAGAGGTGGGAGGGGCCGCGGGGACGCAGTGGCTGAGGATTCCTCTCAGGGAAAAGAAGGATGGACGGTGAGGAGGTGGGGGAGGCGGGAGGGGCCGCTGGGATGCAGCGGCTGGGGATTCCTCTCAAGGAAAATAAAAGAACGGGCAATGAGGAGGCGGGCGGCGGAGCGAGGAGCGACCTGTCTGCTATCATAGGTGCATTCTCCAACCGGGCATAGGAAGTGGAGCAATGGCAGTTGAAGGTGGACAGGGTAACAGAGTGGGACACAAGGGTGACAGTCAGGAGAGTCTTATTTCCTGGCGGGGGTCTTGGCAATGTTCTCTGGCTTCTGCCCGGAACGCAGGGACCGTTTGCGGAGTGGTTCTCCTTCTGCAGGGGGTGGGGTGCTGGTGGCCTGTTGTTCCTGTGGCGGGGCCTCCTGTCCACTTGTGTCAGCAGAGGTGGAGGGCTGTTCATCGGCTTGGCTAGTGTCAGGGGCCCGCTGGTGTGCCACTGCCTCCCTCATGGTGTTGGCCATGTCTGCCAGCACCCCTGCAATGGTGACCAGGGTGGTGTGGATGACCCTCAGGACCTCCCTGATCCCCAGGTATTGTCCTTCCTGCAGCCGCTGGGTCTCCTGCAACTTGGCCAGTATCTGACCCATCGTCTCCTGGGAATGGTTGTATGCTCCCAGGATGTTGGTGAATGCCTTGTGGAAAGTTGGTTCCCTGGGCCTGTCCTCCCCCTGTCCCACAGAAATCCTCCCAGTTTCCCTGTTGTCCTGTGCCTCTGTCCCCTGAACCATGTGCCCACTGCCACTGACCCCAGGTCCCTGATCATCCTGTGTTTGTGGAGTGGCCTGGGGTCCCTGTAGTGGTAGACACACTGCCGATTGACGTGTCCTGGGGACAGACGTATGGGCCCGCTGGGTGGGTGCTGTGGCGGTGTTTCCTGAGGGGGGAGGCTCTGTGGTGGTATAGGATTGTGCCTGGGTAATCGACTGTCCGGAGGTCCCTGATGGGCCAGGTTGGTCATCCAGATCCAGGCGACCAGAGCTGCTGTCATCACTGTGGGCCTCTTGTGGGGGGGGACTGGATGTTGCTGGCACCTCCTGTCCAGTGACATTGTGTGGGGGACCTGTGAGGATGTAAATGCAGTGTTATTGTTTCTGCGTTTGACATCTTGTGTATGGGTGTGTTGGCCTCTATGGTTGTGAGTGCCCTGTCAGCTTTGCCTTGTGTGAGTAGTTATTTTGTGGGCTAGGTGATTCTCTCTAGTGTGCATGCTGTGGTGATGGGTGTCTATGCAAGGCTGTGAATGGTGTCCATGCATTGGTGGTGCATGAAGTGCTGGGTACTGAGATGGGTGGGTTGTGATGGTGGGGTGTATGTGGGGTGGTGGGGTGATGGGGTAAGGGTAGGGGTGAGTGTATGTGATGGCATGCAGGTAGGGGGGTGAAAGTAATAGATATTTGACTCACCAGAGTCCAGTCCTCCTCCTACTCCTGCCAGGCCCTCAGGATGCATGATTGCCAAGATTTGCTCCTCCTATGTTGTTAGTTGTGGGGGAGGAGTTGGGGGTCCACCGCTAGTCCTCTGTACAGCTAGTTGGTGTCTTGCTGCTGTGGATCGCACCTTCCCCGTAGGTCATTTCTACCTCTTCCTGATGTGATCCCTTGTTCTTGGGTGCTGTCCCACAGCGTTGACCCTGTCCACGATTCTCCGTCATAGCTCCATCTTCCTAGCGATGGATGTCTGCTGCACCTGTGATCCAAATAGCTGTGGCTCTACCCGGATGATTTCCTCCACCATGACCCTTAGCTCCTCCTCTGAGAACCTGGGGTGACTTTGTGGTTCCATGGGTGTTGTGTGAGTGGTGTGTGTGAGGGTGTGTGGAGTGATTTGTTGGGGTGTGTGCAGAGAGGTGCGTGGATGGTGTATGGGTGATGGTGTTCTGTGGCTCTGGTTGTGTGGGTGCTCTTGCTGTATCTCCCTCTAGTGGCAATTTCTGTTAGTCGTAAAGGGATGTGGGTAATGTAGGTGTGTGGTTTATAGTGGGGTGGGTGTGTGGGTGTGGTATGTGTATGTGTGTCAGGTGTGTGTAGTTTGAATTGTCCAATGTGGTGTTGTTTTGTTAGTGTGTGTTTATTTTGAGCGCGGCGGTATGTACCTCCAATGGTTTACCGTGGTTGAATGTCTGCCACAGTGATTTGTGAGTCATAATGCTGTGGGTGTAGCTCTGTTGGCGTAACGGTGTGGATTTTGGTACCTCCAGTTTATCACTGACCTTTGGGCTGGCGGACTTGTGTTTGTGTCTGTATAGTGATGGGTTGCTATGTGTGGGTCATAATATGGGTAGCGGTATACCGCCGCGATAGCGGTATGTTGGCGGCAGTCAGCATGGCGGTAAGCGGGACTTACCGCCAATGTCATAATGAGGGCCTATATCTGGTACAAAATAATATATACTATAAAACGTAGATGATCTTCAAGATATTACACATATGGAGGAAGATACACTTCCATCAATGGTCAAATTGAAAAGGTAGATTGATACAGATCAGAAGAAATTTATGAATACTACAGTATTCATCCTCTACCTTCCAAATAGATTTTTGGAGATGCTATTGATCTCTTTCAGCCGAAAGAAGCAAAAGTTTTTCCCTAAGTGTGTGGGAGAAAAACTTAGAAGCCCGCTGTTTTCCACAACTGTTTCCTACTAGAGCAGGTGGTAGGTGTGATGACCGGTCTATACAAATACCAGTGCAGAGTACAGATCAACTAGTCTTTACTCAGAGACCTGAGGTTTCACCATTGTATTCCCTATATATATCATCTGCTATTTGAGAGTGGCTTGTCTGGCTTATCTTATGCTGTAAATCACATTCTCAAAACGGGGGTGAATTTTCAGAATCTGTCAGCAAGGGAGTTTGTTGAAAAAGTTCATGGAAAAAATGAAAATCTCAAATTCAACTTGATGAATTTGATGGCATGTCAACGTGGTACCGAGTTTTGGTATCATTGTCATGGTGAGCTGAAATGCATATTGAGAAACCCAAAAACATATATCTGGTTTCTGACACTCAGTTGTGCTGAATATGCATTGGATGACCTCCTTGTTTTCTTACGAGAAGCACATTTAAACGTAAAGACATCAATTTGAAGACATCAGGAGGACTCTGCTCATTGGACCCAGCAAATGTTTGCAGATATATTTTAACCACATATTTCAAGCAAAGATGGCTTTCATCTTCAACAAAATTAATCCTCCTCTTGGTGAAGTGACTGATTTCTTTTTGTGCAGAGTACCAAGCTAGAGGTGCTCCACATATTCACATGATGTTATGGGTAAAAGGCACCCCAAAGTTTGGAACATACACTGATGAGTGTGTCTTGTCTTGCATAGAACAGTATACTGCTCCCAAAGGAAACTGCTAACAAGGGATTGAGACAACAAGTTCTAAGATTTCAAAATCAAAGGTGTGGTAAACACTGTTGTTGAAAATATAGATCAAAAGCAAACTTTGATATGAAACATTGTTTTGGATTCCCATGACCTGTCATCTCAGAAGGAAGAGTGAACAGCTTTTTGTCAGCAGTGAGACACCCTAACACAGAAATCACCTAAAAATACATACAACCTAAAAAGAACAGAAGCATCAAAATATATAAATGACCAACCATGTTATTCTGAACATGTGGAATGCACATATGGATGTACAATTTGTTGCAGATAACTCCATTGCTGTTGCTCACTATGGCCCTCATTATGACATTGGTGGTAAATCCTGCTTGCCGCCGCGGTGACCGCCGCCAACATACCACCGTGGAGGCGAACATCCGTTCGCCAAATTATTACACACACATACGAATCTGACAGAATACTGCCACATACACAGATCCGCCAGCCAGGAGGTCAGTGCTAAAGTGGCGGTGCCAACACCCATTCCATTATGCAAACAAAACAATGCCCACCACATTACGACCCACGAATCACCACGTCGGACATTCAATGGTGGTAAACCATTGGCACGCTCAAAATGGACACCCATATACTAAACTACACAACATTTGCCAATACCATATACACACACCTGACACTCATACACACACCACACCCACCCATAGCACTATAAAACACACACCCACATTACCCACAACCCCTTACGAATACAAATTATTGCCACAAGACTGACACCAAGAACACTGCGACAACTAGAAACACACATCACATACACACATACATCACTCACACACCCCACTTCACACACCCAACCACAGTACCCAACACCCACATACTTACACACACCACACAAACCCATGTCCCCACAAAGGCACCCACATTTCACAGATGAGAAGTTGCGGGTCATGGTGGAGGAAATAGTCAGGGTAGAGCCACAGCTGTTTGGAGCACAGTTACAGCAAATATCAATTGCCAGGAAGATGGAGCTATGGTGGAGAATCGTGGACAGGGCGAAAGCCGTGGGACAGCATCCAAGAACAAGGAATGACATCAGAAAGAGGTGGAACTACCTACGGGGGAAGGTGCGTTCCATGGCCGCAAGGCACCAGCTCACCATACAGAGGACTGGGGGTGAACCCCAACCTCCTCTCCCACAGCTCACAGCATGGGAGGAGCAAGTCTTGGCATTACTGCATCCTGAGGGCCTCACTGGAGTTGCCGGAGGACTGGACACTGGTGAGTCAACATTTACTACTCATCACCCCTCATACCTGCATGCCATCTCACCACCTCACCCTCAATCCCATCACTCCACTCCATCTCACACACTGTACCTACACACACGACTAACCCCAATGCCAAGCCCTGCATGCTATGCCAATGCATGGACAGCCCTCCCAGCCCTGCATGGACACCCATCACAAAAGCATGCACAGCATGGAGAACTAACAATCCTACAATACATCAGCATACTCAAACAAGTGTGGTAGGACAACAGCAACGATAGAGGGGATGCTAGGGATGTACAATATGTCACAGACATGAAGCATAATACATCACTTACATCCCCACAGGTGCCCCAGCCAACCTCAGCAGTGAGGAAGTGCCACGACAAACCAGTCCCCCAACAGAAGATGCCCCCAGTGATCAAAGTAACACTGGACTTCTGGACCTGGATGAACTACCTGGCCCATCAGGGACCACTGGTCAGTCAGTCACCCCAGCCCACTCATGGTCAACCACAGAGCCTCCCTCTTCAGTATCTAACACCACAGCACCCACCTAGCGTCCTCACACCTCTGTCCCCAGGAAACATCAATCAGCAGTGTGCCTACCTATTCAGGGACCCCAGTCCACACCTTGACCCCAAGACAATCAGGAACCTGGGGTCAGTGGCAGTGGGCACACCGTTCAGGGGACAGAGGCACAGGGCAACAGGGACACTGGGAGGACTGCTGTGTGCCGGGGGAGGACAGGCACAGGAAACCGACTTTCCAGGAGGCACTCACCAAGATCCTATGGGCCTACCAACAATCCCAGGACACGATGAGCCAGATCCTTAACAACATGCAGGAGGACAAGCGGCTGCAGGAGGAACACCATCAGGAGATCAGGGAGGACTTGCAGGCCCTCAACACCACCATGATCTCCATAGCAGGGGTGCTGGCAGACATGGCCATCATGAGGGAATCAACAGCACATCCCTAGGCCTCTACCACTAGCCAGTCTATTGACCAGCCCTCCACTTCTGATGCAGCTAGTGGTCAGGAGGCCCGCCGCAGGACTCACAGGCCACCAGCACTCCTCCCCCTGCAGAAGGTGAACCACCCCGCAAACGTTCCCTACGACCCAGAGAGAAGCCAGAGACACTTACCAAGACCAAGACCACCGCCAGGAAATGAGAATCTCCTGATTGTCCCCCTTGTGTCCCACCCTGTCACCTTGTCCACTTTGAACTGCCTTTGCTCCCCTTCCTACAGCCCCTTGGACACTGGACCTGTGCTACAAACAGACTGGAACAACACCCTGGACTTTCCTCTACCATCACCCCATTCCATTGCACTATTCAGTCAATTATTTGCACTGCAATAAACACCCTTGAACACAACTTGAGTGACACCATTTTATGTGTTGAAAATGTGAATTTATGGAAACAATCACATCTAGTGCAAATGATCTGAACACTGTGATAGCATACACATAATGACCTGTAGTTGTCTGCAGTCAACACATCAGGACACTGTTGTCATATTACCAACATCTGTAAAAGGACAAGGCATAGGAGACAGTAAGTTGAGATGCAAAGGAAGTGAATGCCTTCATGCTACAGCCACACAGAAAACATCACTAGTCAGAGTAATGATCAGTTCCACTGTCTCACCTATGTATCATTGGAAGTATTGACGTATAACTGATGTTCTGTTGTCCTCATTCTCATTCTCTGCTGCCTTATCCTCACTGTCCTCCAGGTCCACTGCTGTGACAGGATCATCTCCAGTCCCCTCCTCCTGCAGAAAAGGCACAAGTCGTCTGAGGACCAGGTTGTGGAACATGAAGCATGCCACTACAATCTGGCAGACCTTCTCCTGTGAGTAGCAGGCATCTGAACCTGGCCTTCAGGAGGCCAAAGGTCCTCTCGATTATTCTCCTGGTTTGCCCATGTGCATCATTATAACAGTTCTTAGCCCCTATCCTGGCATTCCTTATAGGGGTCAGGAACCACAATAGGTTTGGGTAGCCAGAGTCACCTGCAAGTATTGAGGGGCAAAATGTAGCCTTACACAATGCTATGGGGATAATACTTTAAGGCATACACTGACATACAGTGGATGGGGACTCAGGCTCACCTATTAGTCACACCCTGTGCCTCTGTAGTTGGGCCATCACATTCGGGATGCTGCTATTCCTCATAACGAAGGCGTCATGCACTGACCCAGGATACTTAGCAGTAACGGGAGACAGGTACTGGGTCGCCAGGCACACCATTTGTACATTGAGTGAGTGGAAACTCTTCAGATTCCTGAACACCTGTTCATTCTGGTGGGGGGACAAATGAAATATGTGTACCATCAATCACCCCACTAATATTGGGAATATGTCCCATTGTATAGAATCCAGCTTTCACTGTGGCCAAATCTTCCACCTGGGGGAAAGAAATGTAGCGCACATGTGTTTCACCAGGGCAGACAATACCCTTGCCAGCACGATTGAGAACATTGGCTGTGACATTCCTACTGCCAAACCCACTGTCACTTGGAAAGAACCAGTTGCCAGGAAATGGAGCACTGATAGAACCTGCACAAGAGGAGGGATTCCAGTGGGATGACGGATATCTGATATCAGGTCAGGCTCTCATTGGGCACACAGCTCTGTGACTGTGGCCCTGTCCAGTCTATAGGTGAGTATAATGTGCCTGTCCTCCAGTGTAGCCAAGTCCACAAGGGGTCTGTACACAGGGTTTTGTCTCCTCCTCCTATTCATCCACAGTGGTAGGTATCTAAGGGACATAAGAGTGAGTAGGCTGTCACAATTTGTAAAATGAAACCACTACCTCAGTGTGCATACACTATTAATGTGATGGGACAGTGAGAATGGCAATGTATGTGCAATTTCCATAAATGATGCAGTTATGGAAGATCTGTATGTAGTCCACCGCCATGAAATGGCGACCGCCTGTCCTGTATCTAGGGACAAGTGGAAGTGAGGTAACTCTGCCGACGTTGAGCATCGTGGCGGAAGGCGGTCTTGCACTACCGTGCAATTCCTAATTGGCTAATATGGGGCTCTATGGAGTATAGTGGCCAAAGGGGATCAGTGTCGGCGGTGACGGTGTACACCGCCGCAGACGTAACCGCCATTTTCTGTCTGTAACCTCACTTGATTGCTGACTTTCCACAGGACAACACCTACACTGCCTGCGCTGCTGTGACCTGTATCTGGAACCTATCATGGCCCGTGCGACCAGGGAAAGGGCCCCTGTCTTCACTTCGATGGAGTTGGAGCTCTTGGTGGATGGGGTCCTGCCCTAGTTTGGACAGCTGTATGGGCCTCCAGACCAACAGGTGAGTACACCTTGGCCATGATGCATGTGGGAGGGTTGCATGGAGATGTGTGTGCAGGCATTGTGTCATATGTAGGCTGGTATGTCTGGTAGTAGTGTACATGTTGTGCGTCGGGCGATGTGTGTGAGAGTGGAGTTGGAAATGGGATTTGTGGGCCATATGTGTAACAGGTTGGATTGTATGTGTAATGCTGTCCTCCTGTCTGTATTCCCTCTGCAGGTCAGCACCCATCAAAAGAAGGGATTGTGGCATGCCATCGCCAAGGACGTGCAGAACCTGGGGTTCAACAGCAGGCGGAGCACCCACTGCAGGAAACGGTGGGCGCACCTGAGACGCTGGGCACAGAGGACCACGGAGGCCCAGCTGGTGATGGCCTCCCAACGAGGAAGGGGTGCCCATCGGAACCTGACCGCCTGATGGCCCACATACTGGTGGTGGCCTACCCAGAGCTCAATGGGCGCTTGAGGGCATCACAGCAGCCACAAGGGGGTGAGTACAGTGGGCCTCACTACAATTATTGTTAGGTGGCATGGGATCCGGGTGGTGGTTGTGAGTTAGTGGGTGCTCCTTCATGCCAGGCCAGACATTGCAGCATGATCCAGCTCAAGGGTAATTGATGTATGGCAAAAGCAGGTGACCTAGCTCATTTGCATTCCATGCCAGTCAGGGCTTTGAGGGTCCCAGGAGGTGTGCAGTTGGTTGTGTTTGGTCCTCATCTTCCTGTGGCATCTTGCCAATTCAAAGGCAGTGAAATGCATAGTGCTCAATCCTGATTCCTGTGTGTGACGATGCTGTGTATGCCAACTGTGGTGTTGGTACTGTAATTGACCCAGTGCTCTCTTTCTTTCCCTCCCCCCCTTCTCCTTCTGTCATCCTGTCCATGTGTACATTAGCATCATCTGGCAGAGGAGCAGGGGCACCAGTGACAGAGGGAGCTGCACCCCACAGGATTCAGGAGGCAGAGTCCACCGATGCTAAGAGGACCAGTGGGACGGAGGACGAGGGGAGCACCACGTCGGAGACAGGAGGTGACAATATTGAATCTGATACCTCCTATGATGGAAGTTCCCTGGTGGTGGCGGACCCCTCGGTGACCACCCCAACTGCAGGTACACCTGCCACTCCTGTACCAACACTGCCCTCCCAGTAGCCACTCAAAGAGTTGCTCATGCCCGCTCACCCAGGAGGGTGGGCATCTCCTTTGCCCCTGCCGCAGTCAGCCCTGCTGCCCTGAGTGAGGAGGCTATTGACCTCCTGAGATCCATCTCTGTAGGGCAGTCAACCATTGTGAATGCCATCCAGGGGTTGGCATTCTAGATGCAGCAATGCAATGCATTCTTGGAGGGCACCCACAGTGGACTGGCGGCCCAACAGAGATCAATTCAGGCTCTGGCAACCTCTCTGATGGCAGCCATTGTCCCTGTTCCTACCATCCCCCCTCCAACAACTATTTCCCAGTCCCAGTCTCCTGAACCCCAACCCATCACATGCACACATACAGACGAGCATGCACTCAAGACATCACACAAGAATGGCACAGTCAAACACAGGCACCACACTTCAGTCCACAAGCACTCACACAAACAACAGACAGTTGCACACACATCCACATCCACTGCATCCACTGTCTCCCCGTCCTACTCCTCCTCCACCTCCCTCACAGTCACGTCCACACTCACACCTGCATGCACTGCTTCAACAGCCACCACCAGCATCACCACACTAAGCACCACACACACCTCACTAGCAGACACCTCCTCAACATCCATCCATGCGGCACCTGTGTCCTCACCCACCCTGTCTGACCCCACTCCTAAAAGAGACAAACACAGGCACTCAGACACCCAACAGCCATCCACCTCACATCAGTACACTGCCCATGCACCTGCACCCAAGTCCAGCAGACGCACTCCTCCAACAACTACTCCCTCGACCTCCACTCCTATCCCTCCTCCCTCATCCCACCCCACCGTCCCTAAGAAGCTTTTCCTTGCCCAACTTGACCTCTTCCCTCCCTCTCCCCCCATCCTGCCTGAATGAACAGGGTCCTAATGACCCAGCCCAGCACCTCAGCCAAACAGTCCATGGGGACAATGGAGGCACCTCTTGGTCGTGGAGCAAGACAGTGAAGGATCCACCAGCCAGGAAAGGGGGGGACCCCACTCCATCAGCCAGGAAAGTGAAGAATCCCACTCCACCAGCCAGGAAAGAGAAGGATTCTACTCACCAGGAAAGAAAGTGAAGGATCCCACTCCACCAGCCAGGAAAGGGAAGGATCTGAATCCACCAGCCAGGAATGGGAAGGATCCCACTCAATCACCAATGTCAGAAAAGATTCCCACTCAACCAGCAATGTCAGAAAAGATTCCCACTCAACCACCAATGTCAGAAAAGATTCCCACTCAACCACCATTGCTAGAAAAGGTTCACGCCCAACCATCAGTGACAGGCAAGAAGCCCTCACCTCCAGCAGAGGCTGCCCAGGAGACACTTCCCCCAGCAGAGACAATGCAGCCCTCACCTCCAGCAGAGGCTGCCCAGGAGACACCTCCCCCAGCAGAGACAATGCAGCCCTCACCTCCAGCAGAGGCTGCCCAGGAGACATCTTCCCCAGCAGAGACAACGTAGCCCTCACCTCCAGAAGAGGGCATGTAGGCCACCCTCCAGAGACTGTTGTACATGGAGGTCCCTCCAGGAGAAGTGGGCAAGTTCCCCACTTCAGAGACTGTGGCCTTGCACTCCCCAGCATTGGGAAATGGGCATGGAGTCCCCTCCAGAAGCAGGTGGCAGGTTCCTCACCTCAGAGACTGTGACCTTGCACTCCCCAACATTGGGAAATGGGCATGGAGCTCCCTCCAGAAGCAGTGGGCAAGTTCCCCACCTCAGAGACTGTGACCTAGCACTCCCCAACATTGGGAAATGGGCTTGGAGCCCCCTCCAGAAGCAGTGGGCAAGTTCCCAACTTCGGATGGGGTGCCCCCACCCCCTTTTCCCCTGAGGTGCCTGTCCACTTCCAAGATATTGCCCCTGCACAGTGTTGTCATCAGGATCAAGTTGGGGCTTGGACTGTCCCCTGTGGACATGTGGGCCTTATGTACTTTAGACTGGGCATTGACCCTTCCTGGACAATTGTTCATGTATCGTTGTTCTAAAATTGGTTAACAAGATGGGTGTTGCCTTGTTATTACAATATCAGTGCTGGCGAACTGTAGTCTTTGTATTATTATGCCTTACATCGTGTGCCATTGGTTTACGTTTGCAGCCGGTTGTGTGTATGGTGTGTGTGTGCGTCTGGTGTGTGTCGTGGGTGTGTGTGACACTCCTTTTCCTCCGTCCCTCCCTTGTGTGCTAGGCGGCTGTACACACTGTCATCGTCTTCATCAGCGTTGGTGTTCCAGGTGGAGAATGGTATAGAAGAACACCAGGAAGACTTGCAGTTCCGGTTCCATGACGGTGTTGGACTTCTCTGTGTCTCTGTTGGTGAGTTTTTGGTCTGATGTGTTTCTGCCAGGCTTTTGATGGCGTTAGTACCCTCCCGGAAATTGTGGCGGTTTGTAGTGTTATAATATGGTGAGCGGGACTTTGGATTCCGCCCGGCTGTTGATGGCTACTGCCATGGTCAGTAGTGTTAACGCCCTGGCGATTGGTGTGGTACATTGGCAGTCCATGGGAGTTATCATCGCCATGGTCATAATTTGGCGGTAATTACTGCCAGCCTGTGTTGGCGGTAGTACCGCCACTTTAATAGTCACCACCAATGTCATAATGAGGGCCTATGTGACTTCTTTGGTGACAAAGTCAAAGATGAAAGTGGAGGAGATTTCTGCAGAGAAGACTCTTACTAAGAAATTGTACAGTTTCAGTTTGAAAATGATTTCCCACAGAGAAACTGGACCTTATGAGTGATAGCATGAGCTCTGCAAGTTTGTTCTCCAAGTCTAGAGGAATCATGTGGGTAAGCCTAGGCCTTGCAAGCAGTCTTAATAGAGTATTGAAGTTCTTCCAGGAAATACAATACCTTGCAGAATTTGATCACAACAGTAAAGACGTTCAAAGACTAACATGCTGGATACATACTACCCAAGAAGGAGTCCCCATCTTGAAAACATGTGTCTCTATGAAGTACTTCAGCATTATACTTATACAACTAATGTAACTGAAAACATAGAAGAAGGAAGATTCGCAGTCATTGGATGTGACAGTTGTTTAGTGAGACACAACAAAGGCAATCTAATGAACCATAGAAAGCTTAGTTGCCAAAGACCAGAGAGAAAATATTTTTTCTACTTGGTATTTTTACAACTGCTCAAGCCATGGCATACTGAATCAGATTTTCTTGGACAATGTGACTGTTATTAAGACTCATTCAATACTGTAAAACACAGTATTCAGTGTTCTTTGTTTCAAACATACTTGTAGATGTTCAAAGATGAGATTGAACAGGAAGAAACCATCGCTGCTGAGATAGCCAGAGATATATTATATTGATTATAAAACAGCCAAAGTTCTGCACCAGCAAGCCAGGATCCTCTTGGAGAACCAATAATTCAAAATTAAGCAGCTGTTGCTATGAATGACGTGGGGATTGCAATGCAAGAGGCAAGAGAGGAACCTGTGGATTTCAAACAGTTAGGGGGACAACTGAACAATGAACAATGAGAAATTTACAATTAAGTTAAAGATAAAATAGAGCATGGATTTCTCCACAAGGAGAAACAATATGGTTGTTCTTCATATAAGCCAATACTAGTATACATCAGTGGACACGCTGACACTGGCAAAAGCTTTCTAATTAAAGTTCTCATAGTTTATCTACAGAAGGCTACAGATTCAAGTTTGTCATATGTAGTAATAGCACCAACAGCATTAGTTGCACATAACATTAAAGAAATTACTCTACATTGACTACTAATGCTACCTGTTGAACATTACAATTAAATTGGAGTACCAGAAATTATCTGGTGATGCTTGCCATGAGGCGTCAAAAGTATTGAAAAAACTGAATCTTCTAATCATTGATGAAGTGAGCATGATATTGAACATAATGCTTGACTTTATACACTTAAGGAAGCAGCAGATTGTAAGAACAAACTATGATGTGCTCTTTGGAGGAAAGCATTTAATTGTGTTTGGTGACCTAATCCGACTTACCCCTATAAAAGGACAACTTGTTTCAAAAACAGTTTTGCATAATGAAACTAGAAATTATTTGGGAAGTACTGGCATTGTGAATATTTGGTTATACTTTGAATACAAAGCATTGATGAAAAACATGCTCCAAACATCTGATATGGAATATGGACACATACTGAAAGACATTAGTGTGGGAGTGCTCATAAAAGAGTGAAAATGTGCTTTACAAAGTCTTCTGATAAAGAATCTATTCCCAGCTAACAGTACAGCACCAGAACGAATGTTCAATGTTCTTAAAGAAGAAAAATCTATTGTTTGTTTAATGCCAACACTTCAAGAGTGCTCCACCTTTAATGAACAATTATCACAACTGGGGAAAGAAGAGATTTTGGAAATTAAAACATTAAAATGGAACATCAGGGAGTCACAATACTATTAACGGATAAACTGCAATTGAAATTGGATTCTTTAGAGAAATCAGTATCCATGACAGCAGGATTAGAAGTGTTTATGTGTCTGTAAAAATTGTCGAATTATTCTGTGACATAATTTAAATCTAGGGAAGGCTTAGTAAATGTTGCAAAGGGTAAATCTATTGATTTCAATAATTTTCCAAATAGAGATAATGTAGAATATTTGACTATAAAATTTGATCAGGTAGATTATGTGAAAAAAACTGGCCGATGTATTGTAAATTGTTCCAGTGGCAACAGTTCCCACACTCTTGAGCAAATGTTATAACCATACATAAATCACAAGGTTTAAGTGCAGATTGCAGCTTTAGTTAATGTTGTAAGTAATATGTTCAAAGACGGAATGTCATATGTAGCATTGTCGCAAAATAGAACATTGTCAAGCTTGCTTTTGATTGACTTTGATGAGAAGCAATTTAGTGCTGATTCAAGCCGTATTAGAGAGTACAATCAGTTCAGAACCCTATATGCTCTTCATTTAGGCCAATACCCTATTTAGGAGAAATGGACAATCTGTTCAAAGCAGAAGATTACAAAACAGCTTACAGATCCTAAAGAAATAAAGCACAGAAAAAGAAGAAGAGAAAATTGGAAAATGACGAAGAAATTGAGGTTTACCAGTTGGAAAACAGTTCAGGTGTCAAATGCTAGAAGCTGTTCTCTATGCACTGTTCCATTTACCGCATGTAGTAAATCAAGTTGAACAAAATTCAGATAAGAAAATGTGTTCTGCATTATATAATTTGCTGCAACTTTTAATGGGTGACAGAAGTGTAATACATTCTGCTTCAAGGATCCAACATCGTTTGAATATGTATTGGATCAATAATATTTACTTCCAACACTCAACAAGATGCACAATAATTTATTATGGTCATCCTTGGAGTCTTAGAAGAAGAAGAAGAAGAAGAAGTAAATGTCGATGAATTATTTGGGTTAAGTTACAAATGGAACTGTTGGAAGGTGGATCATTAGTTGTGTGGCCTGCACAAGTAATGGGTCTGCACACGATCATCACTGGGAACCAAACACCCCATTGTAGCGCCTGACTCTTGTAGCGTTGCTGAGCAGTCCAAGGCTTACTCAAGGGAGGTAGGGTGGGCTAGTAATCTCTATTGATGGGCACGCAAGCATGGCACTCAATAAATGATTGTCCAGTCTGCTTTTTGTTTTGATAGTGTAAAAGTACATTTATTACACACACACACTACTTAATACTAAGTAAAATTTACAAATATACACAAATGGATGGACTTATCATTGGATGGCATTGTGTAAACTCTCATGCCTCCCCCTAGGGGAAATATAACCCAACCACCCACATGCCAGAACAATGCCTGGTATCCCAATGCAACATTTGCTAGTAATATAGAGTAAACACACCAAATAGTTATAGTTACTGTACAGAAGAATGGATATCAGTCTTACAACTCAGATTAGCATTACTAGAAGCACCCAGAGACAAGTTTAAATATTTTAAACAATAAAGATTACTTTTGTATTATATTGGTGTAACCTTATACATTTGGTTATTCTGTTATAACACCAAACTGACCTCCTAGAGAATGCAAACACACAAGCAGAACAAAAGTTCTAACATGCTAGTGCTTTATATTTGCTTCTAACCCTTGGGGGGTTATATTTCCTTTGTCCGACCTAACCTAGGGTGGGAGACATAAACTTGGTGTTGGGGGAATGCTGCGCTGTTCATGCAGCTCCCTCTGACAATTGGCACTTGGTTGGTAGTGGCCCCATCTTCCTGGGGTCACCGCGAGCTGAACACAGTGTCCTGGAGGACCTGCGCCCGCAAAGCCTTATGGGCCATATGGCTAATAAATGAGCGGCTCTCCCGCTGTGCCGGGAAAAGATGCTCCACGTTTCTGTAAAGATTTTCCTTTCCAGCGGCCTTGTGCCCCATTTCCGAGGGTGCTGGGCAGCGTGAGGAGCCAACCTCCGGCTTCTCTCTTGATTTGGGGGGTGTCCAGTCCCACCCGGACACCCCCATCATTCTGCCTCGTCGGGTGACGGCAGCGCTGGGAGTCCAGCCCCAGCAGCACTCATCGTTGGGGGTGTCTGGTCCCACCCGGACACACCATCAGGTGAGTATTGTCGAGGAGCGGCTCTGGGAGCCCACCCCCGGCCGCTCCCGCCAGCTCCACACAGCCAGCACCTCCAGGTGCTGCTGCCGGAGCCGGCCTGTTCTGTGGTGTCTGCCCGCTCCTGCGGGTAGATGCATGCTGCTGGGCGGCTGGATGGGGCCACCTGGGAGGAGTGTGACAGCACTCCCCCCTCCTTTCCAGCAGCATTGGGGCCTCGGGATGGGGTCTGGGGCTCCCCTTGCCACTCCAGGGAATGCCTCAACGCTCCCCGGCCTCGCCCTATTCGCGTGGCCCCGGGATGGGGTCCGGGGCCCTCTCGCGGCATTCAACGGGGGGGGGCGTGATGGCACCCCGACTTGGCCTTCTGGTGGGGCCCTGGGATGGGGCCCACGGCCCCAGGACAATCTTCACAGGGAGCACGATGAGGCCCCCGGGCTCAGTCTACAACCGCCGGCTCTCCCTCAGCCGGTGGCCACCTTTGCGGGGACACAATGGCATCCACTGACTTTTCTTGCTGGCGGTGCCCGGGAATATGGTCCGGGGTCCCCTTCCACTATTTTCACAGAGAGTGTGACAGTGCCCCCGCCTTCCTTCTCTGCATGTCTTCACAGGGTTTGCGACAGTGGCTCCCTGCTTTACTTCGGTTTGAGGCAGCCCCCGGACTCTGGCCCACCCCGGGGGCATTGACTGGAGCAGCGGCAGAGCCCCACGTGCTTTGCCGCTCACTCAGGTGTAGGTCAAAGGTCACACACCTTCTTCTTTGGATATCTCGGGCCCCCAATGGCCAATTTGGATGGTTCTGGTGTTGTTTCGCTGCTGGTGATGAGCCCTTGCCACCAGGAGCACTCTCCTTAGGCCTCCTGTCCTGGAACAGTCCCAGATGAAAGGGAACCAATCACACTGCTGTCCTTTCCTCTGGGTGCCCTCCTTTCCTTCTGGGCAACACGCTCTCCTTGCACCAGCCCAGTCTTTCCCGCAACTAGTTCTCGGGGGGAGTAAGTGGGCCAGCTTACCTGGCCCTGGCCTGCACCTGGCTGGGCCTGGAGTCCTTCAGGGGCAGAGTCCCTGCCCCAGGGGGCAGTCAAGGGGTTCTTCTATCAAGTTGTCCATGACGCCTGTCCTCAGCATCCAGCAGTGAAGCACAGCCAAGAGAGAGAGCACTCCCCTGTGCAGGACCTTTTAAGTGGGGGCGGAAGTGTTCAGCAGACCTGCACCTCTGTCCAATCCAGACGTGCCACATCACTTCCTTGCCCCTGTTCCCTCCTTCCGGCACGGTCTTCTGGGATAGCTTAAAAATGGCGTTGTCCAGGAGCTTGGGTCACATATTCTCTAAAACTCACCCCCTCCTTCCTAGCATTACTTTCAGGGCTTCTCCACCATTTACTGGCAGGGGCTAACAGCTGGCTGATTGTTGCACGGCCGTGCTCAGGCAGCTGGATAGAGCAGTAATTGACCCTAATCCTGAGCTGAGTCAGAGAAAGATGACATTCCTGGATAACCCATTGTTGTACAACTATGCTTTTGTAACCTACAGCATCATTCTTTTCAACGAGGTTAGAGTGTACATTGGTGCTACTCTGGTCTCTGTGGGCCCTGGGGGACCTTAATTATGCCCTAGACCACTCTTTTCCATTGACATTGAATGGAATGTCCCTACAGTGAAAAGACAATAAGCATACTGATGTTGACATGTACTGGAGTGTCCTTACGTTAAAAATACAGAAAGCACACTGACTATCCCTCCTCTGGGTACACCCTTTTTCATGAGGCCTACTCCAGGTCACCACCCACCCTGCATAATTCCTTCTGCGCCAGACTCCTTAAGCGCAGTTTAGATTACTGTAGTAAGTCTAGAAAAAAACACTAATTAACGAATTGTAGTGACTTCAATGCATGGTATCACTTATTTGTAGTGATCTATTGTGCAGGTATGAGGTTTTGTTTTCTATCCATTTATTGTTTTTTCCCCAAATGTTCAAAGGTGATGCTTTATACAAACCATTGTTTACAATGAAGGAGTATCAAAGCTGAGAACAGGAAAATTGAAAATTATGATTTTAGTACTATGCAATATAGGGCCTCTTTACGACTTCGGCGGAGGGGATTACTCTGTCCCAAATGTGACTGCTATCCCATCCACCGAATTACGAGTCCATTATATCCTATGGAACTCGTAATATGGTGGTGGTATGTCCGTCACATTTGGGATGAAGTAATCCATCCGCCAAGGTCGTAATCAGGCCGATAGTCTTACAGTATAAGCAAAAACTATTGTTATATTTGTGTAAATATGAAATACTAAATTATCTTCATTTTCTTTTTTTCTCCAATAGTGGCTGCAGTTGAATGACATTAGTCACACTTCTTGAAGCACAGACATATTGATCTGAGATACCATGGAGAGTGTTTTTAAACATAAAGGCGGTCATTCTGACCCGACGCGGATGACGGAAGCACCGCCAACAGGCTGAGGGTGCTTCATAGCCCATTCTGACCGCGGCGGTAAAGCCGCGGTCAGAAAACCGGGGCCGGCGGTTTCCCGCCGTTTTAGCCCCGGCTGGGCGAATCCGCCATGGCAGCGCTGCAAGCAGCGCTGCCATGGGGATTCTGACCCCCTTACCCCCAGTCTGTTTCTGCCGGTTGTCACCGCCAGGAAGAGGCTGGCGGTAACGGGTGTCTTGGGGCCCCTGGGGGCCCCTGCACCGCCCATGCCACTGCCATGGGCAGTGCAGGGGCCCCCGAACAGGGCCCCGGACGCCTTTTCACTGTCTGCCTAGCAGACAGTGAAAAGCGCGACGGGTGCAACTGCACACGTCGCACGGCCGCAACACCGCCGGCTCCATTCGGAGCCGGCTTCTGTGTTGCAGGCCTCCTTCCCGCTGGGCCGGCCGGCGCTAACATGGTTAGCGCCCGCCGGCCCAGCGGGAAGGTTGAAATGCCGGCAGCGGGCTTTTGGCCACGTAGCGGCCAAACGGCGGTTCCCGCCTGGCGGGCGGCTACCGCCGCCCGCCAGACTTGGAATGAGGGCCAAAGTGTTCTTCCAATACCTTTCTATTTGTTTCTACATAAACTTTTAGTCTAATAGAACCAATTTTCAGCCAGTTACACAATAACTTAACTAATCATTCAAGCACTTGCTTCTGCATACACTCAAACAACCAATTATTTACCTATGCATCCTCTCAGAGAAACATTCACTTAGTGATACAGCCAATTACATACCTACTGCTATACTCATACAATAGATTACACCCCACTTATTCACTAAAACAGCCAATGACATATCCATTCAATCACACATAATGCACTCACACACCCTCTGAGTCAAAGATACAGTCCTTCACACACACACTCACTCAGATATACACTCACTGTCATATCTACTCTCTCACCTGTACAGCTACTCACATACCTTCTGACTAACCTATACAACCACTTACACAGCCACTAACTTGCCCATACAGCCACTCACACAAGCACCCACTCACCCATACAGCCACTCACACTAGCACTCACTCACCCCCAGAGCCACCCACACAGGCACTCACTCTCCCATACAGACACTCAAACAACTATTCACTCACCTATACACCCACTCCCACAACCAGTCAGTCACCTGTACAGCCATTCATACCGTTATTAACTCAGCCATACATGCTCTCATGCATTCAGTCAATCTCCCATACACGCACACTCATACACCCACTTACTCGCAAATACATGTACTCATGCACTCACTCATTAACTCATAGATGTACTCGCCCATACACTACTCATGCACTTAGTCACTCACTCATACATGCACTCAGTCAATCACCTATACAACAATCATGCACCCACTCACTCACCCATAGAGCCATTCATGCACCCACTCACTCACCCACTCATTCACAAATACATGCACTCATGCACTTGCTCACTAACTCATACATGTACTCATACATTTAGTCAATCACTCATATACCACCCATGCACTCTGGCTCCCACCCTACATGTATTCATGCACTTGGTCAATCACCCATACAGCACTCATGCACCCATTCACTCACGCATAGAGCCAGTCATGCACCCACTTACTCACACATACTTGCACTCATACACTCACACATACATGCACTCATACACTTAACCAACTATTCATACATGTACTAATCCACTCACTCAATCACCCATACACAACTCATATACTCATTCACTCATACACGCACTCTTGCACTCACTCACTCACTCGTACATGCAATCATGTACTCACTCACTCACCCATACACACACTCATTCAGTCAACCATACACCACTTACCCATACAGCCACTCATGTACCCACTCACTTACCCATAGAGCAATTTATGCACCCACTCACTCACCCGTACATGTACTCATGGGCTCAGTCACCCACACATGTCTCAGTCACTCACCCATACACCACACATTCACTCACTTACCCATATGCACACTCATATGCTCAGCTAGTCGCCCATACTCTACTCTTGCACTTAGACCCTCACCCATACAGCATTCATGCACCCACTCACTCACCCATTGAACCATTCATGCACCCACTCACTCACCCACTCACTCAGCCATACATGCACTCACGTACTCACTCACTAACTCATACATGTGCTCAGACACTTGGGGGGTCATTCCAAGTCTGGCGGGCGGCGGAGGCCGCCCGCCAGACTTCCCCCCTCCGAAATACCGCTCCGCGGTCGAAAGACCGCGGAGGGTATTCTAAGTTTTTCCCTGGGCTGGCGGGCGGTCGCCAAAAGACCGCCCGCCAGCCCAGGGAAAAACTCCCTTCCCACGAGGATGCCGGCTCGTAATCGAGCCGGCGGAGTGGGAAGGTGCGACGGGTGCTGTTGCACCCGTCGCGTATTTCACAGTCTGCCAAGCAGACAGTGAAATACTTGTAGTGGCCCTCTTATGGGGGCCCCTGCAGTGCCCATGCCAGTGGCATGGGCACTGCAGGGGCCCCCAGGGGCCCCGCGACCCCCCCTACCGCCATCCGGTTCCCGGCGGGCGGACCGCCGGGAACTGGATGGCGGTAGGGGGGGTCGGAATCCCCTCGGCGGCGCAGCTAGCTGCGCCGCCTTGGAGGATTCCAAAGGGCGGCGGTACACTGGCGGGAGACCGCAAGTGTTGCCGGTCCGACCGCGGCTTTACCGCCGCAGTAGGAATGCCCTTGGGAGCACCGCTGGCCTGTCGGCGGTGTTCCCGCGGTCCTCCAACCCGGCGGTCATTGACCGCCAGGGTTGGAATGACCCCCTTAGTCTATCACCCTTACACCACTCATGCACTCACTCAGCCATAAATTATTCATGCAATCACTTACTCACCCATACATGCACTCATACACTCAGTCGGTTACCCATACACCACTCATGCACTCAGTCACTCACCCTTCTATGCACTCATACACTCAGTCACGCAAATACCACTCATTCACTCTCTCACTTGCCCGCACATGCCCTCATGCACTCAAGTCAATCACCCACACACAGCTCATATGCTCACTCACTCATTCATGTATTCTTGCACTCACTCACCCATAGGTGCACCTGTGCACTCACTCACTCACCCATACATGCACTCATACACTCTTTCAGTCACCCATGCACCACTCATGCACTCACTCACCCATAGAACCTTCATGCATCCACTCATTCATACATGCCCTCACTTACCCATACATGCACTCATACGCTCAGTCAATTACCCATACACCACTCTTGTACACAGTCACTCACCTGTACATGCACTCATGCACTCAATCACCCATACACCATTCATACACACCCTCACTCACCCATACACACCCTCATGCACTCACTCACTTATCCATATGCACACTCAATCACCCATACACCACTCATACACTCACCCATTCATAAATACACTCTTGCACTTACTCATGCACTCACCCACACATGCATTCATCCACTCACTCATTAACCCATACACGCACTCATATACTTTACAATCACCCAAGCATCACTCACACACTCACTCAACTTGCTCATACATGCACTCATGTACCCTCTCACTCACTCAATCATACACCCACTCACTCACCCCTACATGCACTCATGCGCTCACTCACCCATACATGCACTCATACACTCTTTTAGTTACCCATACACCACTCACACACTCATCCATAGAGTCAGTCATGTACCCAATATAGCAGCTGACTCTCCATATAGTGTGAAAAAGACATGCACTGTGCAGAGTGTCCAATCAACCACACCTTGGTATCCAGAGGTAAAAAGCAGACCACCTAATGCTCTATTTTTGCAGTAATGTGGACGAGCATTTAGCCTTATTTAGGAAATGTGCTAAGCATTTGCTGTAATCACAGTATCAATAAATGTGGACACACAAGAATAACTTGTGACTAATTTAAAAAAATACTTCAGATTTTTATGAAATTTTTAAGATCAAGATCATCAAAATCAGGTAAGTACTATTGAAGTTATGATTTTTCAAAGTTTATTAACCCCTTCTGTGCCGAGGACGTAGTGGTTACGTTTTTCGGCACAGTGCTGCGCTCTCGCTCCCTCTGTGTGCTTTCCCCCACCCCCCCAAAGTCAGGGATGGAAGGAGAAGCCCTTCCCCTTCCACCCCCGACCGCCTCCCACCCCCCCTGTGACATCAGCACGTGAGCGCGCGCTGATTAGTCACAGGGTCTCCCCCATCGCGCTGGAAGCTGTGCTTCCAGCACGATTGAAAGAGAAATGCTCAGCATTTCTCTTTCAATCACGTGGGGGAGGCCTGGAGAGGCTTCAAAGGGAAGGAAATATATTTCCTTCCCTTTGAAGTCTCTCCCAGGGTTTCAAAAGTCGGATTGCTTGCAATCCGGCTTTTGAAACCCCACTAGACACCAGGGATTTTTTTTGGGGGGGGAAATTGACATAAGGGACCGACCCCTTGGGCACGGGTCGCTCCCAGGGGGGGCATTTTTTTGGTAAGGCCTTTTCTCCCCCCCCCCCGGGGGGCAGAAACCTCTAGGCACCAGGGATCTTTTTTTTTTTTTTTCTTTTTGTTTTGTTTTGGTTCTGTTTTAGGTGGGGAGCGACCCCTTAGGCAAGGGTCGCTCCCCTAGTGGGCAAATTATATTTAGGCCATTTCTGCCCCCCTTGGGGGCAGATCGGCCTATTGTTATTAGGCCGATCTGCTCCAAGGGGGGGCAGAAACCTCTAGGCGCCAGGGCAATTTTTTTTTTTTTTTTTTTTTTGTCTGTTAGTTTTTTTAGAGATGCGGAGCGACCCCTTAGGCAAGGGTCGCTCCCCTGGATGGGCAAATTGTATTTAGGCCATTTCTGCCCGCTTTGGGGGCATATCGGCCGATTTTAGGTCAATCTGCCCCCAAGGGGGGCAGAAACCACTAGGCACCAAGGATCTTTTTTTTTGCGTCGTCACGCAATGGGAGCAACCTTGTCTTGTAGGCAAGGGTCGCTCCCCGGGGGAGGTGGGGGGGCATATTTATTTTAAGCCATTTCTGCCCCCCCCTGGGGGCAGATCGGCCTATTGGTATTAGGCCGATCTGCCCCCAGGGGGGGCAGAAACCTCTAGGCACCAGGGCAAAATATTTTTTTTGTGTTTTTTTTTTTGTTTGTTTTTTTAGAGATGGGGAGCGACCCATCAGGAAAGGGTCGCTCCCCTGGGGGGCAAATTGTATTGGCCGATTTTAGGTCAATCTGCCCCCAAGGGGGCAGAAACCACTAGGCACCGGGGATTTTTTTTGGGCGCCAATGTAGGCAAGGGTCGCTCCCGCGGGGAGTTGGGGGGGTGGGAGTTTTGAGAATTTATTTTAGGCCATTTCTGCCCTCCCTGGGGTCAGATCGGCCTATTGTTATTAGGCCGATCTGCCCCCAGGGGGGGGCAGAAACCTCTAGGCGCCAGGGCAAATTTTTGTTTTTGTGTTTTTTTTTGTTTGTTTGTTTTTTTAGAGATGGGGAGCGACCTATTAGGCAAGGGTCGCTCCCCTGGGGGGCAAATTGTATTTAGACCATTTCTGCCCCCCTTGGGGGCAGATTGGCCGATTTTAGGTCAATCTGCCCCCAAGGGGGCAGAAACAACTAGGCACCGGGGATTTTTTTTTGGGCGCCAATGTCACGCAAGGGGAGCGACCCCGTAGGCAAGGGTGGCTCCCAGGGAGGGGGTTTGGGGTGTGGGGGGGTGAATTTATTTTAGGCCATTTCTGCCCCCCCGGGGGCAGATCGGCCTATTGTTATTAGGCCGATCTGCCCCCAGGGGGGACAGAAACCTCTAGGCGCCAGGGCAAATTGTTTTTTTTGTGTTTTGTTTTTGTTTGTTTGTTTTTTTAGAGATGGGGAGCGACCCATTAGGCAAGGGTCGCTCCCCTGGATTTTAGGTCAATCTGCCCCCAAGGGGGCAGAAACCACTAGGCACTGGGGATTTTTTTTTTACGCCAATGTCACGCAGGGGGAGCGACCCCGTAGGCAAGGGTCGCTCCCAGGGGGGGATTTGGGTGGGTGGGGGACAAATTTATTTTAGGCCATTTCTGGCCCCCCTGGGGCAGGCCGAGCTAGAGGACAAAATCCACAGGTAGGCACTGTTTTCTATGAAAAAATGTGATGTGTCCACGTTGTGTTTTGGGCCAATTCCTGTCGCGGGCGCTAGGCCTACCCACATAAGTGAGGTATCATTTTTATCGGGAGACTTGTGGGAACGCTGGGTGAAAGGAAATTTGTGGCTCCTCTCAGATTCCAGAACTTTCTGTCACCGAAATGTGAGGAAAACAAGTTTTTTTAGCCAAATTTTGAGGTTTCAAAGGATTCTGGGTAACAGAACCTGGTCAGAGCCCCACAAGTCCCCCCATCTTGGATTCCCCTGGGTTTCTAGTTTTTAAAAATGCGCTGGTTTGCTAGGTTTCTCCAGGTGCCGGCTGAGCTAGAGGCCAAAATCCACAGGTAGGAACTGTTTTCTATGAAAAAATGTGATGTGTCCACGTTGTGTTTTGGGCCATTTCCTGTCGTGGGCGCTAGGCCTACCCACACAAGTGAGGTATCATTTTTATCGGGAGACTTGGGGGAACGCTGGGTGGAAGGAAATTTGTGGCTCCTCTCAGATTCCAGAACTTTCTGTCACCAAAATTTGAGGAAAATGTGTTTTTTTAGCCAAAGTTTGAGGTTTGAAAAGGATTCTGGGTAACAGAACCTGGTAAGAGCCCCACAAGTCACCCCATCTTGGATTCCCCTAGGTCTCTAGTTTTATTAAATTCACAGGTTTGGTAGGTTTCCCTAGGTGCCGGCTGAGCTAGAGGCCAAAATCTACAGGTAGGCACTTTGCAAAAAACACCTCTGTTTTCTTTTAAAAAATGTGATGTGTCCACGTTGCGTTTTGGGGCGTGTCCTGTCGCAGGCGCTAGGCCTACCCACACAAGTGAGGTATCATTTTTATCGGGAGACTTGGGGGAACGCTGGGTGGAAGGAAATGTGTGGCTCCTCTCAGATTCCAGAACTTTCTGTCACCAAAATTTGAGGAAAATGTGTTTTTTCAGCCAAAGTTTGAGGTTTGAAAAGGATTCTGGGTAACAGAACCTGGTCAGAGCCCCACAAGTCACCCCATCTTGGATTCCCCTAGGTCTCTAGTTTTAAAAAATGCACAGGTTTGGTAGGTTTCCCTCGGTGCCGGCTGAGCTAGAGGCCAAAATCTACAGGTAGGCACTTTGCAAAAAACACCTCTGTTTTCTTTTAAAAAATGTGATGTGTCCACGTTGCGTTTTGGGGCGTGTCCTGTCGCAGGCGCTAGGCCTACCCACACAAGTGAGGTATCATTTTTATCAGGAGACATGGGGGAACATAGATTAGCAAAACAAGTGTTATTGCCCCTTGTCTTTCTCTACATTTTTTCCTTCCAAATATAAGAGAGTGTGTAAAAAAGACATCTATTTGAGAAATGCCCTGTAATTCACATGCTAGTATGGTCACCCCGGCATTCAGAGATGTGCAAATAACCACTGCTCCTCAACACCTTATCTTGTGCCCTTTTTGGAAATACAAAGGTTTTCTTGAAAGCTATTTTTCACTCTTTATATTTCAGCAAATGAATTGCTGTATACCCGGTATAGAATGAAAACGCACTGCAGGGTGCAGCTCATTTATTGGCTCTGGGTACCTAGGGTTCTTGATGAACCTACAAGCCCTATATATCCCCACCACCAGAGGAGTCCAGCAGACGTAACGGTATATTGCTTTCGAAAATCTGACATTGCAGGAAAAAGTTACAGAGTAAAATGTTGAAGAAAAATTTATGTTTTTTTCACCTCAATTTCAATATTTTTCTTTTTCAGTTGTTATTTTCTGTAGGAAACCCTTGTAGGATCTACACAAATTACCCCTTGCTGAATTAAGAATTTTGTCTACTTTTCAGAAATGTTGCGGTTTCTGGGATCCAGCATTGGTTTCATGCCCATTTCTGTCACTGACTGGAAGGAGGCTGAAAGCACAAAAAATCGTAAAAATGGGGTATGTCCCAGTAAAATGCCAAAATTGTGTTGACAAATTGGGTTTTCTGATTCAAGTCTGCCTCTTCCTGAAAGCTGGGAAGCTGGTGATTTTAGCACCGCAAACCCTTTGTTGATGCCATTTTCAGGGAAACAACCACAAGCCTTCTTCTCCAGCCCCTTTTTCCAATTTTTTTGAAAAAAACTAAATTTTCACTGTATTTTGGATAATTTCTTGGCCTACTTCTGGGGAACCCACAAAGTCTGGGTACCTCTAGAATCCCTAGGATGTTGGAAAAAAAAGACGCAAATTTGGCTTGGCTAGCTTATGTGGACAAACAGTTATGAGGGCCTAAGCGCGAACTGCCCCAAATAGCCAAAAAAAGGCTCGGCACAGGATGGGGAAAAGGCCTGGCAGCGAAGGGGTTAAAAAGTCTTTTTGTATGTAACTACGCACCTTTGGAATGAATATGAAAAACTTTAGAAATGCATATAAAATCAGGCAAATCTCTCACAAGCGTTACCATCTTTTTTTGATGGAGGTCATCGAGATGTCTTGTGGGCCAGTGGGAGAAGTTCGGACTGTTCCTCGTTTAAGCGGGAGCAGTGACTGAAATTCTGGGAGCTGGTGCAGGAAGGGGAGGGAGACCACTTGGAAACACACTGCACAGATGGACTTAAAGGTAAGTCTGGTGGGTCCCCTTGGAGTGAAGCGGATGCAAGGTTGTTGGGGACCCCTAGAGCACAGCTGGTTTTCTGATGCAGGGGCCAAGGAGGCCAGGTGCAGTGCAGATAGGTCAGCCAAGGGTCTCACCCCAGGAGTCCAGAATTCTATCTGGTGGTGGCAGGCTGGTAAAAATCAGTAATCAACCATTCCAGGGCTAATACGTTTTGCAGGGGGCACTTCTGAGTTGCCCTCTGGTTACATTTTATAATAAATCCAACACTGGCATCAGTGTGGGTTTATTATTCCTAGTTGTTTGACATCAAACATCCCAGTATTCAGAGAGGCCATCATGTAGCTGGGGAACTCATAATGACCAGTGTTTAGCACATGTATTTGCTATGGCTTCCCTGTACACTTACTATGCCTTAAGGTTTTGTAATGACAACAGCAGGGGCATATTTGCTCAAGCACACATATGCCCTCACAGACATTATAGTGGACCCTGCCTTGGGGCTGTAAGGTCTGCCAGAGGGCTGACTTACCTATAGCGTATGCAGTGTTAGTGGGCATGTCGAGTTTGCAACTTTTAAATATACTTTGTCATTTACTTTCAATTGAAGTCTCCATGAGGCTGGTCTGGGGAGCCCTCTTCAGTACCCATGCCCTATACCAAGGGTACCATTAACCAGGGACTTACAAGGGTGGCTGAAGTGCCAATGCATAGTACAGTTTTGAGGAAAGAGATCTGGCCCTGAGAACCTGTTTAGCAGGGGCTCAGGGCACTTCCAGGTTGAAACCACATCATTTTCCAGGCAATAAATGGGGGGCTACCATGTCAAAAGAGGCCCTTTCTCACACACACTCACACATAGAGCCATTCATTCACCCACTCACTCTCACAAGCATGCACTCATGCACACACTTACCCATACATACACTCATACACTCAATCACCCATACACCACTCATTCACTCAGTCACTCACCCATATATGCACTCGCACTCAGTCATCCAAACACCACTCATGTACTCACTCACCCATACATGCACTCACTCACCTATACAAGCACTTCTGCACTCACTGTCTCTTCCAAAGATGCACTCACGCACTCACGTGCTCACCAATACATCCACTCATACACTCAGTCAGTCACTCATACACCACTCATGCACTCAGTCACTGACCCATATATGCACTCATACACTCAGTCCATCACCCACACACTACTCATGCACTCAGTCACCCACCCATTTATGAACTCATGTACTCAATCACCCAAACACCCTCATGCACTCACTCACTGGCCCATACATGCACTCACTCACTCATACACACACTCTTGCACTCACTTACCCATAGATGTACTCATGCACTCACTCACTCATGCATACATGCACTCATACACTCTTTCAGTCACCCATGCATCCATCATGCAGTCACTCACCCATACATGCACTCATGTACTCACTCACTCAGCATAGAACCATTCATGCTTCCACTCACTCACCCATATATACACTCACTTACTAACCCACACATGTACTCATACACTCAATCACCCATACACCACTCATGCACTCAGTCACTCACTCATACATGCACTCATGCAATCAGTCAATCACTCATACATCACTCATGCACTCACTCACTCACCGTTACATCCACTCATACACTCAGTCAATCACCCATACATACACTCATGCAATCACTGAATCACCAGTGCACCACTCATACACTCACTCACTCATATATGCACTTTCTCAATCAACTATACATCACTCATAAATTCATTTACTCACCTATACACCACTCATACACACAATTCCCCACCCATATACCACTCACAGACTCACTTACTCATAAAAGCACTCATGCATTTACTCACTCACCTGTACATATGCTCATGCATTCACTTACACATACATGCACTCATACACTCAGTCAATCACCATATATCGCTCATGGACACACTCAATCACCCATACTCCACTCATACACTCACTCACTCATATACTCACTCTTGCACTCACCCATGAATGCACTCATGCACTCACTCACTCACCCATTCAAGCACTCATATACTCTTTCAGTCACCCACGCACCACTCACACATTCACTCACTCCCCCATACAGGCACTTATGTACCCACTCGCTCACCCATAGAGCCCTTCATGAACCCACTCACTCACCCGTGTAGCCACTTACACACCCCATTACATACCCATCAATCACCCATACATGCACTCATGCACCCACTCGCTCACACATAGAGCCATTCATGCACCCACTCACTCACCCATACAGCCATTCATGCACCCACTCACTCACTCACCCATACAGTTACTCATGCACTCATTCACTTACCTGCAAACACAAGCATGAACGCACTCAGTAAGCCAAAGACCATTCAGTCGCTCACCTGTATAGTCACGTACTTTAGTCACCCATACACTGACTCTTTTTTAAATATACATACACATACATCTTATCTTTTTTTAACCATGAAATGTGGTTCTGACAAAAACATTTTTTCTTCTTTTTTTCTGGAACTGTGTTTTTATTTGCTTAATTGTGTTTTTTGGTGTTTTTTTCAAACAAACTGGCAATGAGGGAAACATAATTGTAATGACAAGGAGAAAAACAGAAGAAAAACTGAAGCAAATTATAAAAAGCAATAGCAGGTATGTTGCCTTGCTGTCTCCAAAATAATGTCAAGAGACTGTCCTGTCAGAGTGATGGTGCAGTCAAGGCAATAGGTCCCAATATACCTTAACTCAGGTGAAGTTTCTGGGCATCTTTTGTCCACTTCAGGTTACTCTTGTGGTACGTTTTAAGGTGGCACAACATACTAGCTGTACCACAAGAATACTTTTTGGCACTGCCCCTTTAAAGTGTCATATTGTACAAGCTGCATTTTACAAGCTTGGCAACAGTTTTGCATTCCCCTGATGGAATTGTAAAGATATCCAACTCAATATCAAGGTTGTTCCTTCATCACTATAATCTTTCCTGATGTTCCTCCTGATCCTGCTCTTCTGGTTGCTGGGGCACATTCTCCTGCTGTCTGCCTCCTGTTGCCATGTTGAATGTGAAAGGATGACATAAAAATATCCTAACTAAAGGTATGCAGTAGCAGTACAGGACGGCTCGAATGAATGATCCAAATATCAGTTGGAAGATTCAAGATGGATAACCAACGTTGTCGCAATGACGTGAAATACAATTAAAATGTAGTAAACATTAATATTAATAAAAAAACACAATTTTAAATACTATATTAGTACACAGCTGTCATCAAACATTAATTACAATGTGTATATATACAAATATATATATATATACACGTATATATGTGTTTTACACTTTTTCAAAAGCTCACCATCTTTCAGACTTCTCAGCGAAACCGGAACATGCGTCCCGCAATAACTTGTGATGAACATAAAGGTTTAGAAAAAAATACACATTTCAAACAGATGACAATGAGACACACGGACAAGTGGGAAAATAAGTGGTTCGTTACACAATTGTAGTGCTCAATATACACTAGCCGTTTACCCAATGGCATTTACTAATTTGCAAGTAGAAAGTACCTGCAGTTCGGTAGACATCTCTTTTGGACAAACTGCATACTCTTCATGAATAAACATGAGCTTCAGTTGTGGACCTGATGCTTATATCATTGATTCAACTTTTACGGGAACCACTAAGAAATATAAATTTAGCAAGTTCACCAGGTCAAGCTCCAAAATGAAAATGATCCTAATGTCTTGGCCTTGGAGAATGCAAAGCAAATATGTTGCCTCTAATACTGCACGTTGAAAAATAATCTGAAATCCTTAATAGAAGTGAATGCATTGTAAATGTATTGCAGCACAATCAGAACTTGGATGAGTGGTTTCTTTATTCATGTATCCCTGTGAGAGCAGAGTTAATGGTTCTCTCTTTTAAATACTCTATGTTTGCAAATGCCAAAAATCCATTCCACCACTCAAACACATGCACAGGCGCGCAATGCCACTCACATACCCACCTACAGACCCATAGCAGCAGTCACTCTGCCACTCACAGATATACACAGTCACTGTCACAACCACTCACAGACCACATAGCCACTCACACATACACTCATAAACTCATTGAGACACTCACACACTCGCCCGCACACTTCCTCAGACACTCATGTACCCACTAACACACTCACTTTCAAAGGTTACATTTAGAAAATAAAATTTTTAAAAACCCTAGAAATTCACTGGAAAAAACAAAGGTTACAGGTACATTATAGTTAGGAAATAGAATTTTTAAAAACATAGAAATTCACTGAATAAAACAAAGGTTTCTGGGACGTTATAGTTGGGATCATATTTTAATCGTACAAAACCATAGAAATACACTTGTTATAGTTAGGGTTGTCTCAAGTATCTATAACTTGTCCAACAATAACAACAACAACAAGATATAACAAGATGTATTTATATCCTTGTTCACTGAAGTTTTCATACCACCACAGTCACCGCACCATGATCTGAGCTTTATCAATCAAAGAGCTCAGACACAGCAGGATGTCATTTAATTTCTTCTTTATTCTTTGTCACTCATAATAAATGCACCAAACACAGACAGGACACCAATGCGTTTCGGTTTGCGCCTTCAACTGGGCAACTCGTATCTACATACCACAGTTATTTAAAACTTGACCTTTGTCAGTTGCACTGCCTCTAACAGTCCACCACTGGACTGCTGGGCTGTTTTCGCATTCAGCCATGCACAGCAGCCATAATGGTGTGCTTGATTTGATGGAGTACTTGTGTACAGGGCATAGTTGCTACTATAATAATATTTAATGCTGATCATTTTTAACTTCCAAATTCTAAATAAATGTACTTTTAAGTGGTTGGAATCAGTGCACTGATGATATACTGCAGCCAACAATCTGACTCAATTAGAATATCAAGACAAAAGTGATTGTTGTCCATGCAGCCATCTTCCTGCATGTTATGTAATTTGTACCCCATATTTAGACCTAAAATCACATTCCTCTAATTGTGTTTTAATTCCTTAATAACAATATGATATGCAGAGTCAAAGAAGCCATGTACATCAATTTATGCGTCCCAATCATTTGTGTACTGTTGGAGGTGCCACGTTCTGGTTGGCAGAGGGGAGTCCCTAGCCAGGCAGAACCAACCACTCCCATCAGAGGTGGGTGGTTACACTAAATGTATAACCTGCGCAGACCCTCGGGTACATGGCACAGAGCAATCAGGCTTATCACAGGAGCAATGTGTAAAGCAATGACACAGCACTTCCACACAACAATTACAGTAAGCATCAAAAAAGAGACTTCACACAAGGTGTATGTTAATTAAATTTGAATTCAACACACATTATTAACACAGCATGATCATCATGTAAATCTGGGCATAAATCACAGCACTACTCCCAACAGTGTTAAACACCCTAAACAGTTTCTACATGTGAGAAAAATTATACTTTCTCTCCCAGCACCCTCATGCAGCTCCAAACGTTGTCAGCACGAGACCCACCTTAGAGATTACCCCTTCAGTAATATACTGTTGTAGGGTGCACCCCGGTTCACAACGTTAGCAGCAATATGTACATACCAAGACTTGCAGCACTTTTAATTAGCCCCACAGCCTGAGCCGCACAAGTAAAACTCAATGTCAACTGTAAGAGGCTTCTGGCAAGAAATAGCATGTACAGGGGGACACCACTGTGTTGTTCTATCAATCACACACACTCACTCCCTTACATTCACTCTGCACCGCGATGCGGTGCCACAGATATCAGACGTCTCCAACACATGGACTCGCATGCACTCACTCGTAGCACCCTAATGCAGTGCACTGATATCTGGATAGTTAATATCTTTGTTTTTGCAGACACCTGGGTCCCCAAACCACCATCACCCACCAACCAGTCCCTGTTTCCTGCACCCCGCATGAGCTGGAGATGAATTAACCTTTCCCAGTATAATAGGCTGCTTGTGGCCAAAGTTACACTTCTCAGGATTCCAGGGACAGGGTGCAGGGGGGAGAAAGAGATAATGGCTGATGAGGCAACAGTTAACACATAGAGGTTTGGGCACCAATCAGGAGGTTCACTCAGATGTCTGGCAAGCATGGAAGGAGGGTCGCTGAGGCCACACGCTAGTCACTGTGGTACCCATCTAGGCACTCCAAACTAAAACAGTTACCAATTTCGCATCTCCTGGGAAGGAGGCACACACCTGGGGCATGATGACTCGAGCCACCCTGTCAATTCTGGCTGCACATGAAGAGTTACCTGGTAAGCACCTCTGACGAAGGAGGCACAACGTCTGGTGCACGATAACTTGAGTTGCAACGGGCAACTCCAACCCCACGTGTAAAGTGCTCAATGCCATGCCTCCTTGGAATGTGGCACAGTGTCTGTAGCCCGATGACTTGAGTCACCCCAATCAATTCAATCACACACAAAAAGTTTTCCAATGCAGTACCTCCCCGGAATGAGGCACTGCTATGGTGCACAATGACTTGAGTCACACCAGACAATTCCAGACAACCACATGAAGAACTCCAATGCTGTACCTACCTGAAATGAGCCACAACGCCTGGTGCACAATAACTTTAGTCACACCAGATGATCCGTTAAGGCACAAAGAACTCCAATTCCATACCTCCTTGGAATGAGGCCCAATGTCTGGTTCACATTTCCTTGAGTCACACCAGACAATCCTGTCACACACAAAGAACTCCAATTTCCGTACCTCCGTGAAATGAGGCACAATGCCTGGTGCGCGATGACTTGCGTCATACCAGACAATCCGGTCACATACAAAGATGCAAGTTCAGATGTGCCACATGAGGTAGAATTCGGCACTGCTCTGGATGCACCCCCACCTCCGAGTTGCAACCTATGAATCGGGCAATGAACACAATGAGCATACAGTCAGGTGTTGCACAAGAGAAATGCGATGCACTCGACAAAAGCAGGCCATGGGTGGTCCTGCAACCGATGAACCCGCTCACAACAAAAAAGACGTTAATGGGTGCAATGACTCCATAATGAAGGCCCACACTCCGTAAGTGTGGGCAGTACTTTGAAGGATCTGCACCAAGCAATTCAGGTCTCCAGATGCAATACGTATTCTGTCCTCACACCGCTGCTAGCAGGTGGAGTCCAGCAGATGATGCAGGCGTGGAGGAGGGCACCGCTCTCCAGATGATGCCAGTAGATAGTATAGGTCTATCGCAGGATGTCTTTGATGTCCCTGAGACCTCCAGACAGAACAGGGGGCAAGCCAACAAGCCCTTGGAGAGTACACTTCACAGTGCTACACATCAGCAGGCAATCTGCCCAGGACAGCCGTGATGCAGGAAGAGTGTACACATCCCTTTCAAGGACAGTAAAAACTCCTGTGCACAGCAGATTCCTCTGGCAGTGTGCACCATTCGGCCTAGTCATACCAGTCCCATGTCCCTACTATTGTATTTCTAAGTTGCTGAAGTGTGGTACTCGTAGTTATACTCAAGTGTGCCTTTGAAGTTGAGGGTGGTTAAAAGGGGCCCCCTTTGAACCTCAGATGTCTCCCCTAAATTTCTGTCCTGTCCGCCATGAGGCTGTAGAATGCAGATCTTTATCTTTAGCGGTGCCGTGATCTTGTTTCGAGAGGCTATGTGGCAGAATCTCTCCCTTCAACCTATCCAATCAGGCCCTCAAATGCAGAGGTCTGTCGTTCCAGTTGCCTACGTTTTATAGCTGTCACTGAGGAATGCACAGATGTGCTTTTCCCCAATTCCAGAGGAAAGTAGCTCAATTAAAAGACACACAAAAAGAGTTTTTAGGACATAGAAATGCCCACTTTCTAGAAGTGGCATTTCTAGGGTATAATTAACAAAACCACCTTTACATGAGAGGGGTTTTGTCATTGTGAAACCAATGATAGTAAACATCGTGAGGCTGCTCCAATGCAATCCACTATTGCAGCCTGGAATAATTATAAACTTTATCCCATGTTAACCTATAGGCAGAGAAGCTCTTATGGGCAGTGAGAACACACATGAGTATTCTGCACTCCCTGGGTGCATCTGCCCTGGTGCATGCACAAGCCTGCAGGGGAAGGCTGGACACAAGTTTAGGATCACCAAATAGGTGCAAGTGTGCCCATATAGACCTTCTGTAACAGACGCAGTATATATAAAAACACCAGTGTGCAAATGTGCACACACTAGCAAGTTGTGCCAGACTCAGTAAATATGAAAATGACATTGTGCAAGGGTGCACATATTGCCAGGCATAGTATATGAAAAACCCTTGTGCAGGTGTGCATATATTGGCTAGCAGGCTCAGTACATCCTAAAATACCATTGTGCAAGTGTGCACTTTTTGGTGAGCTAGGCCAGGCTCAGTAAATATGAAAACCCCCTTGTGCAAGTGTGCACATATGGGTCAGTTAGGTCACGATTCATTTTTATTTTATGAAAAACCCCATTGTGCAAGGGTGCACAACGGGAACACAATGGCAGGCTCAGTACCTTACTGATTACCATTGTGTAAGTGTACACACAGTGGCCTGCAATAACAGGCTCAGCACATAGTAAAATGCTATTGTGCAAGTGTGCACACACTGGCTTGCTGTTGCAGGTCCCATAGCCACTGGTAGTGTCCTTTCCTAAGCGATGGAGGATGTGCGCGTGCACTTCTACCCTGTACACACAGGGGGATGGTGCCCAGGGCTCTAAGGCCACTACAAGAGATTCAGCCCACCCTATTGGAAAGGCCGACCCCCTAGGTAGAGAAAACTCACATGGGAGTTCTTCGCTACCAGGGCATGGCACACCTTGGTGTACCTGCCCTGGGGAAGCCGGAGGCCTGCTCAGGGTTGTCCACGGCATGAGAGATGCCACCCTGGATGCAGGCACACATGCACTTTGACAGGCCTGTACTATCAGGCCTAAGACATGGTTGACAGGCTCTTGTAGTGGGTGGTACACTCAGTGCAGCAGCCCACTAGTAGCCAGAGCCATACCTGCCCTGGATATGTGGTGTACGTTTTTTACCGGACACTCTTGGATACAGCACCTCAACCATGCACACAATAGCCCAGGCATGTGCAGGAAGGGTACACACACTTTCCCACTACAGTAGAGAGAGAAAGTGCCCAGAGTCCCAAGGCCAGGAAAAGATAGTCAGCAAAAAAAACGGGAGAAGAAAGCTAAATGTTTCAGGAAAATCCCCTAAGAAGACCTTGTCCAACATGTACATTGTTACAAGTGTGCCCAGGTTGTGATGTGCTGTACTACCTTAACAAACACTAGTGAGACCGGCCTCACAGGTTGTAGACAAGTGCTCTGAGTTGTCATAATCCAACTATAAAAAGCTCAAAAGCAAACTGGGAAAAGTGTGAAGTACTGATGAGTCAGCAATTTTCCAAATGGCAGATATATAATGAAAGGATTTCCAATGTTACCAGACAGTGTATTGCGGACTTATGAAGAAATAATCAGTTGTTAAAGTGCTACATGCTGATACTCATTAAGGAACCAAAATTATATTCATATACACATCACATTGACAAACCCCCCTGTCAGCGAATTCAACAATTCAATCACCTGACTCATTTACGAGGATGCATAATATAATTCAAAGCTCTATTGCAATTAATACTGTGAGATTGTTTGGGTGTGAGAGTGTCTGGGTGTGAGATGTAGTGTGAGTGTGTCTGTCTGCACATGAGACTGGCTGTGAGAGTGTCTGTCTGGGTGTGTGACTGAGTGTGAAAGTGTCTCCATGGCTGCCTCAGTGGGTGTGTGTGTATATAAATTTTTTTTTCTTTCCCAAAATCTGCAGATCTGCCAACGTATTTACAATGGGGGTGGATCCGCAGATTTCGAAAAAAAAACCTGGACCACCATCTCCCCGGGGCAGCAATAAATACATTTATGGGGAGGCTGTGAATTATAGTTACCGTAGGGCACAAATTATAGTTACTTGAAATAACTCCAACTATAAATCCATAACTGCTGAATTTCTATGGTGTTGTACGCTTGAAGTAAGAGCCTAACGTCCCTGCAACCTCCAAGAGTAGCCCCCATCTGGGACCAGAGATGTGGGCACTCGCTGAGTTCTGCCAAAGTTAATTTATTGCTCAACAAGTAGAGAAACAAACAGATGCATTTCGGCTACAGCACCCCTTTCAATGTAGCTGACTGAGATGCCGAACACCATTTTTAAAGGAAGAATGCAGCTAATCTTGAACACATCACAATAGACAATGGACACAAAACAAAACATACATATTAGGAAATGTAGGCGGCTATCATGCAGCACCTAAATGTAGCCGCTTCCCAATTACAAAAGGGACTGTACCTTAGCTGTACGTATTCAGTGAGATGAAATTAACAAAAACATGTTTAACAATTCATTATAATAACACCAATGGGAACAATTCAAATAAAAAAATCACGGTGACCATATAAAAATACCAAGTGTATCTGGTGCGTCTGTGTGAATGACAGTAGACGTGTTCACTGCCAGTCATCGCAGTGCTATACTTATCTTTACTGTGCAGATTAATTTGCATATTTAATTATTACATTCCCTTATAACCATAATCATGTTTTAATCCATCAAAAAATTTAAAGTCTCATGTGAATTGGATGTGATGGACAATTGAACAAAATAACACAAATCAGGACTCTCTAAATTAAGAGAATCTTGGTGGCCATATTGCAATCATACACATATGTTTGATGTCTGTGTAAATAATGTTATACATACAATCCTTGGATGCATCAACTACAGTTTCACAACAGAAATAGTTTCACTAAGGTTAGTCATTATTAAACTAGTTTCTCATATCTATGTGGGATTTATGACATTTTTACAAATTGAATTACTGGCATATAGATTCATCCTAATTGCCACGATCAGCAAATATCAAACAATTGCACCATGAATGGACTGTTACCCTGAGTTGCTGGGATGTCATAAGTATCCCCTAGAGCATAGAGCATTCATTTGTCAATTCAAACTGTGGAAAAAACATTCTTCAAAAATTCAGTCCTGAAAACCTAGGGGAGGAAACATATGAGAAAATAAAGCAAGAACAAGATATAAAGAAAGGAGTAGGAAAAATCTGACAACATTTCTGACCAGCCTATATTATGTCTCTGAATAACATGGACCTAGAACAGTTCCATTGTAGAATTTATTAGTCAGGAAGATCAGTCTCCTATGTGTACCCAAAGCTCCTCATCGTTGTTGAGGCCTAGTGGAATATTGGTACGTAATTTAATAGTATATTTTGATTCCAATTGCCTCAATGTTTTTGTTCTGCTCCCTCCTCTATCTTTGCAGGGTATCTGGTTGAAACAGAAGAAACTCAATAGTTCCTGATTACTTCCATGTGCCAGCTCAAAATGTCATACTAAAGCATATGAGGCATCTTTGTTTTTGATCGCTCTCATATGTTCGAGCACTCTCTTTTTGGTACTGTGAGTAGTGCTACCAATGTATCTCTTTCTCAAGGACACACAAGACAATACCTACCTGAAGGGTTCCCTAGAAATAATGGATAAATTAATGGGACAGGGAAAATACGAAGAAAAAACAAAGGAACAACCCACCTCCCAAGATGGTTCCTGAAAAGGAATCCCTCAAAAATTATAATAAAAAAGAGGTAAAAAAAACAAAATTCATAATCATAATGGCAATTGTTTTTATTAATAAATGTACTCAAATAGACATTATTCATAATGTGATCAACAATTGTAGGACCTTAGAGAAAGCTCCCTTAAAGACTTATCAAAACATACCATTCACACACCTTACATCCTGCTAAAAACTAAAATCAAAAGTACAATCAGACCAAATAGATGTACACATGCCTGCCCACCAAGAGAGACAAATAAATATTGCAAAGCAAAAAGATTACATAATTTTACTATTCGTCTTGTACAATATTGCAATATTATTCCAATTACACAAAAATCTACTAAGTACATCTTTATATAATCTGATAAACAAATTAATCAATTACAAAAATGAAACATTTCAACTCATAATGTCCAAAATAAAAAAAAAAGGGAAAAGATAAAAGATCTTGTCCAATCCAAGTGTCATGCCGACACGCGTTTCGGTGTCATGTGACCCAACGGTCACCCACCTTCCTTAGGGCATTTGTCCACTGCACAGTAATTTATTTAAAAAACATACTACAGGGAGACTGTGGGCCTATCTTCCATCATCTATAGTGAAAAAAATATAATATAGCTATAAACAAATCATTGCTTGATCAACACAAAATCACTTGGCCATTATATCTCCAAGGAAAGAAAAGAAAATGCACCCTTGCTTACCCAAAGTGCTCATCCCCAAAGTGCACAAAGTGCACAAAATAGATATAGTCACACACGCACCATACACTAACATCCCTCTATAGTGCAAGGTCCATACCCACAAAAAATACTTTATTTTAATACCTTATATGTCACACCAAGTGTCATGCCAACAAATAAAAGGGAAATGAAAAAATGGACTCCGAAAAAGCAAAAAGTGTCTAAAATAAAAGAAAATCACAGCTACGAATGAAGGAAAAATAATACTTCCTAGACTTTTCCATCAAGAAAGGAACAAGGGGAAAGATGTTACGAATGTACCTCAGATGATATTCACAGATGGAAACAGGTTATGTTTACACAGAATGCCAGTCATATGCTATTCATGCAACTTACCACGAAATACGCAGCACCCAAGAAGCGCTACATCAAAAGCATGTATACAAACAATTGGTTTTGTGATTATGACGTTTGCTATTTTTACCTCTTTTTTCTTATACTGTTTGAGGGATTCTTCTTCAGGAACCACCTTGGGAGGTGAGTTGCTCCTTTGTTTTTTCTCCCTTGTTTTTTCTTCACACAAGACAGTACACCATATATTCTGAATTACAGCAAAAAAATGTAATCTTGCCTTTTTTCTTAGAATTAGATATCTTATATTCCTTGACCTTGTGGCTCCATGTACCAGTTTTACAATGCATACATGGGAAAAAGCCTGTGATATTCTGGTTAGCCTAGGGACTAACCATGTAATTACTATGTATCAACAAATCTTTCAGTGATGCTGCCATTTTATAGGTTACCTGAGGTTGAAGTGGCAATGACGGGCCTATCACTGTATCAGCCTGAAGTATCTGCCAGTTCTTTTACAAGATTTTACTTATCTGTGGTGCACTGGTGGCATAACTAGTATTCATCCTAACAAGACAATTTCCCTCATTGTCATTCTTGTTGTCCTTTATCAGGTTTTTGCGGGTGAGTCTGTCTACCTTTCTCTTAGCTTTCTTAATATTCCCGGATCATAACCACATGATTGAAATCTTCGGAATACCTCTTCTTCTGCTACTTTGTAATCTGATACTTGGGAACAATTACTTTTAATTATAAGTAGCTCCCCATATGACATACTGTTTTTCAAATTGCAGGGGTGATGACTCTTAGCATAAAGTACAAACTTTCCTGCTGTGGTTTCCTAAACAATGCTATATGAAACTGGCTGTTTTGACATATATCAGTAAGTCTAAGAAAGATACACTGGTGTTGCTGATACTGCTTATCAATTTCAAATTTAAACAATTCAAATTCTACTCTTGTATATTCTTCTGATGATTCACAAGAACCCATTACACAATCAATAGTTCATCAATATATTGTGCCAGTAAGGTCTAAATGTTTACCCATGCTTCACATTCCTCTTCCCAGGTCACGTGCTTCTCCCACCAATCCACAAACAATTTGCTGTAGCTGGGGGTGAAGCACGTGCTGATTGTGGTGCCTTGTTTATAATGATACAATTGTCCTCCAAATGTAAAGAAGTTAATAGAGAGACGCAATTCAATTAAATGCAAGATCATGACATTATGTACGTAATATTTGAATGCTCGACTTTTGAGGAAAAGCTGTACTGCTTTCAGTCCATCTGAGTTAACAATACAGGTATATTGACTAGTTATTTCTAATGTAATGAGCACAAAGTGATCTATTCCCTCAAATCTGTGCAAAAGGTCTTGCATATTACAGACATAAGCATATAAATCTTTTACAAATTTAAAACAAATCAATATAAACTGAGGCATTTTCTAGCAGATTTCCTTTGGAGGAGACAGGTGGTGTATTGGGATACTTGTGAATATTTGGAATGTGATCAAAAGTTGTAATTTGTGGATAATCGCACTTTAAAAATTGATACTCCTCATAGTCTAACATTCATTTATCTTTCTATGTATCCAACAGGTCATAAAAGCACGCAATGGATGCTCTGTATGGATTCTTGCTTAGTGATATGTTCATAATCTTCCTTCTCTTTCAATTGTCAAAGAGCTTTCTTGACATAGGCCCTCATTCCGAGCCTGGCGGGCGGCGGAGGCCGCCCGCCAGGCTTCCCCCCTCCGAAATACCGCTCCGCGGTCGTAAGACCGCGGAGGGTATTCCGAGTTTTCCCCTGGGCTGGCGGGCGGTCTTCACAAGACCGCCCGCCAGCCCAGGGGAAAACTCCCTTCCCACGATGACGCCGGCTCGTAATAGAGCCGGCGGAGTGGGAAGGTGCGACGGGTGCAGTTGCACCCGTCGCGTATTTCAGTGTCTGCTTTGCAGACACTGAAATACTTTTAGGGGCCCTCTTACGGGCCTATGGCCTATGGCATGGGCACGGCAGGGGCCCCCAGCCCTCAGTTTTTATGAGTGCTTGTTTAATTAAACTTACGTCAGTTAAAGCTTTATGCGTTGTCCCCTTTTGTTTCTAGTCAGCCTTGAATGCCAAGCTGTCTGATTCAGGTCTTTTATCTTTGTTTGCCTCCCCATTTGCACCTTCTTGTTCTCTAGGGTTGAGCATCTGTAGTTTTTCCTTTTGCTCCTTCTGGTTTTCCCCTTGTGTTTTCTGAGGAATGTGTCCATTGTGTTGTGTTGTCACATCTAGTGCATTATCTGGTATATTTGAAAATAAGTGCCCCCCACTCCCACTAGGCCCTCCTGTAGCTCTAGAAAATTTTCCTTCTGAGTAGTCAGTGTCCGTGCCTAATTCAGATTCTAAAGTCTCCTCACGAGTCTGAGCACTTAAATTCTTTACTTTATTAATTTATTTTCTCAAAATAGCATACTTTTTAGCAAATGTTAGAACCGTAATCCCTTAAGTCTCTTCCAAATTTGTTTTGTTTTCTCTGTTTGATTGTTTCTGCATATGGTACGAGGCTGCTCTTCATTTGCTGGCATAGGTCCACATTTGTCTGAGTTTCTTTGTTCAAAGCAATCTGGTTCTCCAGCTTTTAATTTCTTCTAGGAGTCTGGTTCTGCTCGATGAATATTTAATCAAGATTTCTACAATCCCCTTCGATGAAGCTGCATTGAATTGTGCCCATTCTTGTAACAAGAGAGGATCTGGGTTTTCATATGAGGGGATGGTGTAAATTCTTAGTCCTCTCTGTATATGGCCTACATCTATGTAATTCTGTAGGAATGGGCCTTCCCACCACTTTCTAATTTCTCTTTCATTTGTTCTTTCCAGCTGTGTAGATTACCTTCTCAGCGTATTAGGTTTTGTTCCCATGCCATTCCCCTATCACTACCAATCACATGACTTGGAGTGACTGTGCCAAATATCCTGGCCACCATTTCTGTGCGTGCAGTGTCACTAAACATAGTAGGAAGGCATGCAGCCCCCTCTCTGGCAGTTAATAGACCCCAGGAACCACATTACCGGGGACAGTTCCCATAGAAAGGGGAGGGAGGCTTCCTTTTCCAAGCCAACACATGCCCTGGGGACCTTATCTCCTAGGGCCCAATACAAGGGAGGAAGGAATGCAACCCTCCTCCCGGAGCCTTAATAGGCCCCAGGGACCATATCTCCTAAGAGCAAATACAGTAAAAGTAAAAAATGGGAGGTGGTCCTAGCAGCCCACTACCCATGCCTTATTGGGCCCTGGGGACCGCATCTCCCTGGGTCAAAATCTAAGGGCCAGCAGCCCCCCCCTCCAGTCTTAGCACCTCATTAAGCCATGGGGACTCCATCTCCATAAGCAGTATATTACAAAAAAGGGAAGGGGAGCTGTGTGGCCCCTTTTTGAGCATTCATTGTCCCCAGGTAAACCATTGTCCAAGGCTGACTATTTAATAAAAGGAGGAGGGCATGCATCCCCATCTTCCTGAGACTATTTAGGCCTCAGGGACCACATCCCTCAAGCCTGAAATGTAAATAAAAAGGGAGGGGCAAAACAGCACCCTTTCCAGTGCCTTTATAGCCCCCAGTGCCCCCATCCCCCGGGGCCGTGCCGTATTTAAAAGAGGAAGGGGTTATCATTGCCTTTCTCCCCGAGGACCCCATCCTCTGGTTTCATATATAACGAAAAAGGGGAGTGGTTACATGGTCCGCCTCCCCAAGCCATATTAGACCCCAAGCACCCCATCCCCTGGAGCTGTGTGTTGTTTTTTAGGGGTGGGCAGTGAACTCCACTCTGCCTTTGGAGTTCACAGAGTTTTGCCACTTCACATTGCCTTGGAGTGCAGAGTTCAACAAAAAACTACTCCATTCACTGAAGGAGCAGAGTCCAAGTAGGGACCACAGTCAGGGTAAGTCACAACACAATCCAAATTATCCTGCACTCACCCTCTGGTAGCTTGGCACAGAGCAGGCAGGCTTAACTTAGAAGGGAATGTGTAAAGTACTTGTGCAATAACTCATTAAGTAACACAGTGAAAACACCACAAAAATACATCAAACAGGTTTTGAAAAATAGACAATATTTATCTGATTAAAATAAGATCAAAACAACATGAATCCAATGTGCACAAGTCGAGATATAACTTTTTAAAGGTTTCAACGAGCCTCAATCCTTACGAGTCAGTGGTTGTACCTTTGTAACACACAGTATGTGGGATGCATAAAAAATAACAATGCACAGGGGCCGCAGAGGAGGAGATGCATTGAAAAATAAGATGCTGCGTTTGATTTTCTGGTGCTGCACAGACAATGCGTTGTTTCTTTTTACGCTTCAAGATGTTGCATCAATTTTCAGGAGCGCAGCCTTGGTTCCCCACTGCAATGCTGGGATATTTTTATGCCTAGGGATAAGGCATTCAAAATCCTCGACGCACTTGTAGAAGGAGCAGAACTGTGGAGATCCAGTGAAGTTTCAGCTGTGAGGCAGACGCTGCACCAATTTCCAGTTGCAAGTCCGGTGCTGCGTTGTTCCAGTCGGTGGCGCAGCAGTTTTCTAGCTAAGATGCAGGTGCTGCATCAATTTCTGCAGGTGTTGCATTGATTTTCCAATGCACAAGGATTTTCTGAAGGGCTGAAGACTTTGTTAGCCCTGAGACTTCAGAAACAGGAGGCAAGCTCAATCCAAGTCCTTGGAGAGCACTTTAGGAGGAAGCCAGAGTCCTTCAAGCAGAGTCAGGAGCACCAGGCATCAGGGCAACAAGTAGGAAAGCAGTCCTCCAGCAAAGCAGTCCAGATGAGTCCGTTGGGCAGCCAGGCAGTCTCTCCGACACAGTGCAGGTGTAGGTCCAGAAGTGTCGAATTTGGTGGGGTCAGAGAACCAGCTTATATACACAAAAATGCCTTTGAAGTGTGGGAAACTGCAAAGAGTGGTTTTAAAGTGAACAAGTTCCCCTTTCAGCCCAGTCCTGCCTGCCAGGATACCTGTTGGGGGGGTATCAGTCCTTTGTGTGAGGACAAGCCACTGGCCCTTGAAGTGTAAGAGAAAGCCCCTCCACCCTTCCTGCCCAGGGAGACCCATACAGTATGCAGATGAATACAGATGAGACTGAGTGCCCTGTGTTTATGGCTGTCTGGGTGGAATGCACAACGGGAGCTGTCAACCAGCATAGACCAGACGTGGATTGGAGACAGGGCTATAAGGCACAGATGGCAGAAAGTGCAGAGAAATGCAACTTTTTAAAAGTGGCATTTCTAAAATAGTAATATTAAATCCAACTTCACCAGTAAGCAGGACTTTCTATTACCAGTAGTGAAAAATTAATTGGTGAGTTTTTCACTACCAGGACATGTAAAACACATAAGTACATGTTGTGCCTTTTACTTACATGGCACCCTGCCCTGTGGGCTGCCTAGGGCCTACCTTAAGGGGACTTATATGGAGAAAAAGTGGAGTTTAAGGCGTGGCAAGTAGTTTCACATGCCACGTCAAAGCGGCAGTGATACAGCACACACAGGCCTTGCAATGGCAGGTCTGAGACATTCTTAAGGGGCTACGCATGTGGGTGGCACAATCAGTGCAGCACACCCACTAGTTGCATTTAATTTATAGGCCCTGGGCACATAGTGGACTTTACTAGGGACTTGTAGGTAAATTAAGTATGCCAATTGGATAGGAACCAATGTTACCATGTTTAGGAAGGAGAACATGTGCACTTTAGCACTGGTCAGCAGTGGTAAAGTGTACAGAGTCCTAAAACCAGCACCAACGGTCAGAAAAATGGAGGGAGACAGGCAAAAAGTTGGGGGATGACCAACCTAAGGCTGTCAGGTCTAACATGAATGTATGTGTCACTCTGTCGGAGATGACAGACAGCTTAGGTGCACCTTCTTCTACTGTGTGTTTTCAGCACTAGTTGCGCTGCGTTCTCTCTCTATCGGACATCAACATACTGATTCCACTTTCCTTTCGTGCTTGGTCTCATTTTCCTTGGCCCTCTTTCTTTTATTATTTGTTTCTTTCTTGTGCCTCAGACTGCAATCCTGCAGTTAGTGCATAGCTAAAGAGAAGTTCTCCTATTTGCTGCAAGAGATCGCCAGTCATAGTGACTACCAGTCGAATACACTTTCCTCCCTTTGATTCTAGGAGTCACGGTTCAACACACAAGCAAAAGAATGCCAGAAACATTCATTGTAGGTGTGAGATGGTGAATAATATTTGTGTGAGAAATCAAAGTTGCTTTGCATTTTCAGAGCAAGTCAAACTTCAAACATTGTTTATGTTTGTTCAATAAAGAATATACCGACCAACTCAAAAATAAGCTACCATTACACTGACAGCTCTAGCACATATGTCTAAAAAAAGCTGACACAGCTACAATATTCAAGTAAGGTGATTGTGTGTTTTAATCAAAACGATCTAAAATGTTTTCCCATGACATCCATGAAGTGAGGGACACCCTTCAAGATGGTCATTATTTTTGACACGGAGTGCGGGTCATGTTCATGTAGGTGGGCCTGTCCCGCCTTCTATGTCCATACAATAGCCTGAGGATGCTCATTCTCATCTGGTCCTTTCTCCTACCTTCAATGAAGCTGAACTAGTCAGGAGTGGAATCTTAGTCAGGAGTCAAAACCAGCTCTGAGGAGGGACTGTGCCACAGGGTGAGCTGGGGGGGCGACCGAAGACATCATTGTGTTGGCCGTACCGGGTGAGTTTGATCATGAATCATTAATGAAGCTACAGCTAATAAATTCAGAGTGAGGAAGGGGTGTTGCACTATGAACTGTACAAACTGACTGCCAGTGAGGGCTCCTGCCATAGATAGCTTGTACTTGATCAGCAGTTCTTGGCGGTAGGGGTGGCACTGTGAAATGTCAGTTGACAAGCACTGAGAAGGTGGGGTGTGATGGCACATTGTGTGCACAGATCTGTACAAACTTGAATTATATCTTGTGGCTTTAACAGTAGCAGTTATATTATCCACACAGATCTTATTTGTGTGCAGTATAATATGTTGAGCTGATGAAAAATATCTGAATAAGTTGCCTCACTAGCTCCAAATGCACAGGAGATTGGTAGCTGCTGAGTTCCGACTGCCCGGCCAATTGTCTTTTCAAGCATGTCTGCCATAGAACTGTGGCATGGCAAACTGAATGTTAAAGGTGACTACTCTGCCTGCTGGTGGAACTCTGTGGAATTTGACTGAGTTATTTGTTAACTCCACAGAATTCTGTAGGTCCAGGTCTAGTGTTTTTTAAAGGGGAGGGGAACACCTATCCCCACTCTCCAAGACTTCTCAGGCCCCAGGGACCCAATCCTTCAGGGATATGTGGTTTTTTAAAGGAAAGGGGGGCCCCAAGGCCCCCCTTTTTGAGCCTGTTTTGACCTCGAGGACCCCATCCCCTAGGGCCCACATCATTTAAAGGTGAGTGCCTCAGTGCCCACCAAGGGCACATACCAGGCACACTTTGGGGGGACGTGGGGGTGGGCCCTTTGGCCCGATTCAGCTCCCAACTGCTGCTGGTGTTGATGCTGCTCCGCCTAGAAGGGGCAGCTGTTTATGCAGCTCCATCTGGTTGGGAGCAATCTGTTGGTTTGTTTCCTTGGTTTCCCTGCCAGCACCAGTATGGTCAGGGAAACAGATCATGTCCCAGCAAGGTGGGAACATATTTAAAGCTTGTGCCCTCTGAGAGTTAAAAATGATTTTGCCAGATGGGGGCATACACAAGTATCCCTGCCCAGGACAGTGCAGGTAGGGAAACTACTATGTCCCACTAGTAGGATCCCCAGGACACAGAGAGAGAGTTGATCCCAAGATATAGGGTCCCCAGGGTCATCAAAAGCTCAGGGAGTGTGGCCATGTGACCCCCTCGCTTTAAATTTGAGTTAGGGCCCTGAGGGATGGGGTCCCAGGGCCTTTTCAAGGCTTGGGGAGGGGGGGGGGCTGTGTCCCTTACCCTTTAGTGTACATTTAAGCCCTGGGGATGGGTTGCCAGGGGCTGAAAACAGCTCAAGTAGGGAAGCTGTACACCCCCATCCATTCATAAATGCATAGGGCCCTGGGGGATGAGGGCCTGGGGCAGAAAATGGTACAGAGAGGGTGGCTGCATGCTCCCTCTCCCTAATGAAATCTTTAGGCCCCAGGCAATGGGGTATCCAGAGCCGAAAACATGCCACCTTCCCATTTTTAAGAAAATCAGCCTCAGCATGGGGTCCCTGGGGCCAAAATTGGATCAGGGAGAGGGGCTGCTTGTCCCCTTCATAAATGCATATGGCCCAAGAGATAGGGTCCCCAGGGTTGAAAACCGTTCAGGGAAGGGACCGTGCTCTCCCTCCCCTTCATAACCGCACTGAGACCTAGGGGATAGGGTACCTGGGGGCAAAAACATCTCAAGAAGGAGAGTTGTGAGCCCCCTCCCTTTAATAAAATCATTGGGCCCCTGAGAATGGAGGACCTGGGGCCAAAACTGACTCGAGAAGGGGGAGGTGCACCCTCCCCTTAAATGATAAATAGTGTCCACTACCCTGAGGGATGAGGTCCCCATGGCCCAAAGTGGGCTGGGGAGGAGGGCCCGACACATGTCCCCCACCCCAAATACTTAAAAAATGGTGCCTCCATTATCTTTGTTTCTTTTTTTGTTTGGGTCCCTGCAGTAGTCTGCTTGGAATTGAAGCACAAACCACCAATTCTTTCATTTTGGCGACAGGGGAGGGCTCTCTGGGCCCCCACCATTCAGCCTAAGACAGTGGTGTATCCCTATCCTGCCCCCTTATATCATTTCTTTTCAAAAGGTTCAGGACAGGGGAATAAGTCCCCAAGTCCTGTAATGGCTACCAGCAAAAATATTTTCTCATGTAACTGGCAGTCAATCAGGGCTTTCGCTCCCACTGGAGTCTGATAGCCCAAGTTCCCTGGGTCAATCAGAATGCTCTATTTTTCAATTAGAGCTCCCATTTCAAAACATGCTTTCCCCATTCTCTTTTCCATATGAACTTTAGGCACAGCTACAGGTCAAATGGCTGAACAGATTTACAACACCTTTGGCAGAAAACAGACCTTGCTCCAGAAAGAGTGCTTTTGAAATTGAAAAATTGAATGTAAATCAGTTCAGTATTCTTTTAGCAATTAAGGCTCAAAATACATATATTTCACACTGCAGAGGATCCACAAAGTCGACAGATCTCATGGTGAAATATGATTGGCTGCCACCACATCCTTAAGGATGTGGCAACAGCCATCCTAGGACTAGGATATCAGTTCCACCACCATGCAAAGGCTGGCGGAGACAGGGTGCCGAGGGTTCCATGGGGGCCCCTGCACTTGCCCATGCACTTGGCATGGGCGATGCAGGGGCCTCCATGGACAGCCATGTTGCTCTTTTCACTGCCTGAATTACAGGCAGTCAAAAGCGCAAAGGGTTCTGTCCTACCTGACGCACCTCAACATTGCCACCGACTCGATTACGAGCTGGCGTCAATGTTGTGGTGAGTTTCCCACTGGGTCAGCGGGGAACTTGTAATAGGGGCAGCGGGTAGAAAACTGGAGTGGTAGTCTTCCGTTCCAAAGAGTTTGTTTGACAACCATAATGAGGGCCTGAAAGACCAGTAAAAAATCAATAAACTATAGTAATGGAATCCTAGTTTTGGAGAATCTCAAGAAGATCATCACCAAGCACTGGAGGATGTATACAATCAATTGGAAAATACAGTAAAGATTATGCAACTACCAGTACACCACTTACGAAATGAACTAGGAAAGGCGAATCATTTAAAGTTCTGAAAAAAATTTAAAAAAATGAGAAAATAAATGTCATCAGCAACACTCATTTAAAATATTTTGATCCTAATTTGTGTAAAGAATTGGTAGCAGATGGAAGTCCTATAGGCTTAGGCGAAATACTGGTGCAACATGGTGGACTTGAAACACTGAGATATACAGGGCCCTATTATGTATTTGGTGGAAGGGAAAGCCCGTCTGCCAAACTCCTGACAGGGTTGTTCACGCTTACACGACAACCTCCCTCCCGGAGTTATTATGGGTTTTCTGCTAGGTCAGCGGGCAGAAACCTAGGTTTCTGCCTTTTGGCCTAGCAGGAAAAAGGCTACAGCTTTGTCTCCAGCTCATAATCGAGCAGGCGGCAATGTTATGGCCAGCAGGGTGCACCAGCACCCTTGCAATGTTCATTGTCTGCAAATCTGGCCAGGGGGGCCATGCCAAGTGCTATGGCCATGAAACTACTGGCGGAGAAGGGGGTCGTATCCCCAGAATAGCACTGCTTGCAGCTCTGCCTGGTGGATTAGGACCCTCACCAACCTCCAGACTGCCGGGATCTGTGATCCTGGTGGAGCTGGCGGTTCCCTAGTGTCCGACCACCAGGGTTGTAATGTGGCAGTCAGACTGCTGCATTGGCGGCCGTCCAGACCACCACCGCAATTGTAGCGGTCTAGAGACCACCACACTCTTAATGAGGCCCATTGTTTCACATGCCAATAACAGTTTGTCTGACATGGAAAAAAAAGTACTCTCAACCAGAGAAAGAACGCTTTGCAGTAGTGTGGGATTGTGAATATGATCATGATTTTTTTTTTTTTTTGTCATAATAGCAAATTATGAGGTATTGACAACTCTTTACGGTAATCCAAAAGTTAAAAAGTCTCCTCTGGTTGAATGGTGGCAATGAGCCTTATGGACTATCATTTCTAAATTATTCACAGGCCAGTCAAGGAATGTCATACACCTGATTACTCGTATAGACATCCTTCTGAGAACAAATAAGGAATAGAATAGCTCATAGCTGAGGAGTTTGTACATTTTATAAATAAAACCACAGCACCTGAAATTATTCAAGAATAAGACCCAATAAAAATATCAGTGAATGATGAGACAATTAAAAAGGTGAAAGAAATAATGTATATCTCTAGCTGGAGACATATCAACAATGCAACAGTGTTTAAAACTAATGTTAAAAACAATATATTCTTGTGTTTAAAAAAATTCAAGATGAGTTAACTATAGCTCCATCAGGACTTTTGCTAAGAGTCACAAGAATGGTAATACCAAATAGGTCACAGAAAGGTGTTATAAATATTGAATGAAAGCTATAAAGGATCATCTGCAACAAAAACATTTGTATGTGACGTTTGGTTTTCTAAATGAGATATTCGGGTGGATTAAATAGTGCAGTCATGTAATTTATGTCAGTGTATCACCAGAAAAAAGAAAATGATGAAGAATTACATATGTCATATTTACAAGAAACAGTGTGGTCCACTTTGTCAGCTGAGATCTGTGGTAGGTTGGATTTTGGACAGTACTTTGCTGTTGTTGTTAATGAACATTCTCGTTTTCCAACAGTTAAAATGGCATCTTCAATTTCAACATCTACCCTACTTTCTTTCCTGGATGACATTTTGATAATTGGTGTGTACCAAATTAAATAAAATCCGGTAACAGTCCACCACTTCATGGAATCTAATTCAAGAAGAGAATAAAGACATGTTTTTCAAGGTTATAAAATGGGAGATTTAGTACTACTAAAAAAGTGTCAAGTGAGAAAGTCACAAAGTTATTTTTGACTTTCCCCATTGAAATAACAAAAATACACGGGACGGCAACTACAGCACATGATGAAATATAGAAATACCTAGGAGCAAATCTCATTCAGGAAATTTAGAACTGAGGAAGCAGTTAATAATTCAACTCTTGAAACAAACCATCAAATGTATCAAATGATAATATTTTGAATTAACACAATGGTTTGCTTGGAAGATTCACACATATTTCTAAAAATCGTAGAGATTTATTGAGCAATGCTAATTCATAATTTGTTGGTCTGCTTGATCTATTTATTTAGGATTTTTCTGTTTGTGTCTTTCCTTTTTTGCTTCTCTGTTAAAAAAGGAGAGAAGTGGTGTATGATTTATGTGACAGTAGTTAGAGGCAGAACTTATAATATAGAAATGGAATGTTATGTTTAGAAAGTTAACAGATCAATTAGGAAGCTGGATGAATTAACATCTATGTGTATGTTGCTGAGGAATAAAAACTAGTATCTTTAACAAAACGGTCTTATTTATCACATTTGGTGACGAGGATGGGATCATCTAATGTGATATTAGGAAGATTGCAATTTGAAGATGGTCTCATTTATCGTATTTTGCACACCCAACTTCCTGCTCACTGCTGTAACAGTAAATTCAGGTGATGAGTGTACTTTTCATAGAAATAATAATCTATTTCTAGCTAAAATACAGATGTATGATGTTGCTTAGGCCTCGAGTTTAGTGAACAATGGTCTTGACATTTCAACATCAAGAAGCTGAGTGCTTGTACTATTGATGAAAATGTAGTAATGAAATTGTGACAATATTTTTTTTTTACTAAAGTGTCTTATGAGGCTTGTCCTGCAGTGTGCAATGCATGTCAAAGTTATCAAAAATGTTTCCTTGATGTCTGTCAGAGCATGCAAGCAAACTTTATAGTAATTACTTATTTTTTATGTAGTGTACCTACCTCACATATACTGTTTGATAGCAAAGTAAATAATGAGTGTTACCAGCTCCGCTGTAATTACATGGTCCGGGGTAACTCCATGTACTCAATGTTTTTCACCAATAATCTGCACAACCGGCTCTGAAAATTCAAATTCTGCCACCTATTCCTCATTTCTGAGGTGGCAATCAGAGTCGACTACATCATCTATGGTAACTTCACACCCTGAGTTTCTAGTTCCGCAACATCATTTGTCTCTGAGTGACACTACCTAATCAAGATAACAGGGCCTCTTAACAAGGCCTCTAGAATGCAGTGCAACAATGATTTGGCATTATTCGCAACATACTCTTGGGAAAAGAGTGCACTATAAAGGCAGACTAACGGATTGCTTGAAGGTATAGTCAACTCAAGAATTATTGAAAGTAAGGAAAGATCACTTTTTTGCATGTTCACCCCCCTCCCCTCATTTTTAGACTGATGCTGCTGGTGCATGGACATTTTGAACACTGAGTAGCTGCCGTCCATTGCCCCATGCATGTTCTCTGTCCCCTAAAAACATGTAGAGTTGGCTAATCCCTGATTGGCATATTTAACTTATCTGGGAGTTACTAGTGTATGGCACTCTGTGTAACCAGAGCCTGTAAATTAAATGCCACTAGTGGAAATGCAATGCCCATTGTCCCAAGAAAGAAAGAAAGAAAGAAAGAAAGAAAGAAAGAAAGAAAGAAAGAAAGAAAGAAAGAAAGAAAGAAAGAAAGAAAGAAAGAAAGAAAAAAGAAAAGAAAGATATTACGAAAAAAGAAAAAAGGTGAAAAAGAAAAAAGTAAAAAGTGAAAAGAAGATAATTCAATATAGGACAGTTCCAAATTGACACTGTCTGGTATGCTGTGAAATAGCAACAGTCAAAAAAGCAAAACACTCTAAAATGAATTTACAATAGGCAGGAGATGGGATCAGATAAACCATGGAATGTGCACTGGAAACACCCTGCTATCACATGAGGGTCTGAGCACAAAAGCAACACTACAGTAATTATAAAGTAATAATGAAAATGCTGCCACATAAGGGAATTACCTTGAGAGAGAGCACAATGAAGTCACTCAAAGTGAATTTAACTACTGGCTTAAGTAGACTTAACAACGGGTCCCTGCTATATGCTGAAGTAGACGAAAGCAAAATGTGGATGACACAAAAAAAAATGAATGGATGAAGAGATGTTGCCGAAACACCTTATAAGTAAATATACAGTATTATACTTATTTTAGTACCAAACTAAAAGATCTTGGCTAACAACAAACCCAAAAATAAAAAATAATGAAGTAATGTAATGAGAATATTTCCCACATTACACTACATAATTTCCCTTTCTTGTCAGATAATTTAGTCAACCCTGCCATGTAATTTGATCCTCCCCTGACACATAATTCTAGTGGTCCTGCTTATAATTTGTAACTTCCGTTTTGCAATACCTAGAATCATAATTTAAGGATTTAAGTTATTAGGAATTTTAAATCCAATCTGATAGTAAAGTTGGATATTAAATTAGTATTTTGAAAGTGCCACTTTTAGAAATTTGCCATTTTTCTGCCTAAAACCTCTAATAGCCTTTCAGAGATAATCCCTACGTTTCACCTGGCAGCCTGATGGGAGTTGTGAATTGCTCTCAGGAAAGGGAACAAAAGGGTCTTGACTGGGAGGAGGTGTGAGCAGATGGTCTGGGATGTGTGACCACCAACTGCATAGCCTTCAAAGGGGCATCCCTGTCACAGTCAGATATAACTCATACCTAGACCTGCCCCTGACATTGATTCAGTAGTCAGAGTGCAACCAATGCCAGTAGGGAGAAAACCTGTACCAGAACTAGGTTTGCATGTCCCTAGACAAACCTCAGGAGGTGCCCAGACCTAGTCCAGGGGAAGAAAGACTCTGCCATGTTAGAGTTTGACAGAGTAGTGCAATTTAGGAATGTTTAGTACCAAATCCCAAGAAAATTATGTCAAAGTAGGTAGGATTGTCCTTAGGAGCTTTTTCCCTATCGGACAGGAAGTCATCCCTACCCACCAGCTACTGCCAGGTATAAAGGTGCACCTATAGTAACCTGCAGAGAGAGACCCCAGGAGCTGGACCTTCTCTCACTTCTACCCAGGAATGAACACGGGTCTCCAAGGGTTAGTTGTTAAGGTTCAGGAACACAAAAGCTGCAAGAAGCCCAAGATACTGCTCAGCCCAGCTGACTGGTTCCAAATGGATTTGCCCTGGACACTGCCATTGCCTTCAAGGAAACTGAATTCTAACCCTCAAGTGGTGCCCAAAAGGTCCTGGACCCTTGGTTGCAAGATGAGACACTTAAAAACATTTTCCAAGGCACCGGTGGGATTCAACTTGTTGGATTGCCTGCAAAAAAACGTTTAACTTCCAAAAAAACGTCTAAATCCAAATAGAGAGGGATTTTACTGAGGTCGATGTCAAAGAGTAGCTGACTGTTGAAAAGACCCTCCTGCACACAAACGTCTGACTTCTGAACTTTCCAGGCATCAATGCCAAGATCCTTGAAATTCCTGCAAAAACTGAGGCTCCTACAGAAGTCCTGTGCTCCAGCCAGCCGATGGTGACTAGCTCTGCATTAGACCGAGCCTGCAGCTCAATCCATAGACAATCCCGTAAATGATCATTTCCTCTGGCAAAAAAGACTCATAGTCCCAATTAGATATTGGCAGACAAGTTACTCTGTCACAACAGTGACAGATATCATGTCTGTCAATATCTAACTCGCTCATAGGATATGATGGGATTTAGATACTGCCGGACATGATACCCAACACCACTGTGATGGAGTAACCCCTCTGCCAATATATAAATCAGGCCCTCGGTCAGAAGGTAAACTTTCCAACAGACTGAATCCGACCCGTACTCCATCATGGTTGATTTTTACTATTGACTTTGACCCTGCCTTGCACAAGCAGATACCTGCAGTTGGCGATTTGTGCTTTTTGGTGTTACAAACATCTAAAACTTTGAAAAATCGTATCTCCTCTCATCAAATTTTTGTTGTTTCGGTGTCTGTTTCATTATTCTATATTTCTATCAGCTTGAATGGGGTTTTTATTGTTTTGTTGTGAAAGTTGTAACGGGGTCTGGCCAGTAAAATGGAAAAGTAGTCACAGAAGTATTTAGGATAGTTTAATAGTAGGCAAAGAAACTACAGACACACCTAACAGAAAGCAAGTCTCTGTTCTCTCTAAACATCACAATATTTTTCAAACAATAACATTCTAATCAGCACCTCAGTGATAGAACATACCATTAATAAAAGGAAAGGAATAAAAAGGGGAGAAGAACCGAGAAAAAGGGAAATACCAGTTATACAAAATGACAGGATACCACAGTTGTGTTTTTTACATTAGAGCTGTTATGGTACTGATAAATGCTTTACACATTTCTCCTAAATTAAGAACTTCTGCTCTGTGCGGGAGCTACCAAGGGGTGACCTTAGATTTAAATTATTGAGATTAAACTGTACGGAGTCAAGAAAAGTGAATTATTACTTGAAGAGGACTACCATCCACCTCAACTAATAATCCACTTTTTCACAGTCATTAATGGTGCATTATTTAACACATCCAGTAATTATTGGATATGATAAATACCTAAAACTCGTAATTCCGACCCAGCATAAAGAGGGGTTTACACATTGGTCAAAATTAACCCACCCACTCATAATCAGGCCCTAGATTTGGCTCAATGAAGGGTTACATTTGACACACAATACCATCGTCTTGAGGGGTTATTAAATATGACACCCAGTTTCAGCTATCCTGAAAGATTGTTTGATGTGAAAAAGCATGTCAATAAATCAAATTAGGATTGAATTGGAGACATATCACATGAATGTCCAGAGCACCCACCACAATGTGTCTGTGATACTGCTGTCCTGTGTTTTGACATGTTATAGTTGATTGTTTAAGTTATAAACAGTTAGGGCCAGATGTAGCAAACGTTTGCGACTCGCAAACGGGCCGATTTGCAATTTGCGACAGTGCAAAATCGGAAATGGGATGCAAAAAGCCCATTTCCGACTCGCAAAAAGCGATGGGACCCGTTTGGGTCAGGCACCAAAAAGCTGCATTACCTGTCCCTTGGGTCTCCTCTCAGCACGACGAGCGAGGTCCCTCGAATCCAGCGACTCTGTCCAAGTGACCCCCACAGTCCAGTGACTCTTCAGCCCAAGTTTGGTGGAGGTAAGTCCTTGCCTCACCTCGCTGGGCTGCATTGCTGGGAACCGCAACTTTGCAGCTACTCCGGCCCCTGTGCACTTCCGGCGGAAATCCTTTGTGCACATCCAAGCCTGGGTCCACGGCACTCCAACCTGCTTTGCACGACTTTCTAAGTTGGTCTCCGGCGACGTGGGACTCCTTTGTGCAACTTCGGCGAGTACTGTTTCACGCATCCTTGTAGTACCTGTTTCTGGCACTTCTCCGGATGCTACCGGCTTCAGAGAGGGCTCCATGTCTTGCTCGACGTCCCCTCTCTCTGCTGGTCCAATTTGCGACCTCCTGGTCCCTTCTGGGCCTCAGCAGCGTCCAAAAACATTAACCCCACAATTTGCAGCTAGCAAGGCTTGTTTGCGTTCTTTCGGCGGGAAAGCACTTCTGCACGACTCTCCACGGCAAGCGGGATCCGTCCACCAAAGGGGAAGTCTCTAGCCCTTTTTGTTCCTGCAGAAACCTCAGCTTCTTCTGTCCAGTAGAAGCTTCTTTGCACCCGCAGCTGGCATTTCCTGGGCATTTGCCCATCTCCGACTTGCTTGTGACTTTTGGACTTGGTCCCCTTGTTCCACAGGTACCCTAGATTGGAAATCCACAGTTGTTGCATTGCTGGTTTGTGTCTTTCCTGCATTATTCCTCTAACACGACTTCTTTGTCCTTAGGGGAACTTTAGTGCACTTTGCACTCACTTTTCAGGGTCTTGGGGAGGGTTATTTTTCTAACTCTCACTATTTTCTAATAGTCCCAGCGACCCTCTACAAGGTCACATAGGTTTGGGGTCCATTCGTGGTTCGCATTCCACTTTTGGAGTATATGGTTTGTGTTGCCCCTATCCCTATGTTTCCCCATTGCATCCTATTGTAACTATACATTGTTTGCACTGTTTTCTAAGACTATACTGCATATTTTTGCTATTGTGTATATATATCTTGTGTATATTTCCTATCCTCTCACTGAGGGTACACTCTAAGATACTTTGGCATATTGTCATAAAAATAAAGTACCTTTATTTTTAGTATAACTGTGTATTGTGTTTTCTTATGATATTGTGCATATGACACTAAGTGGTACTGTAGTAGCTTCACACGTCTCCTAGTTCAGCCTAAGCTGCTCTGCTAAGCTACCATTATCTATCAGCCTAAGCTGCTAGACACCCTATACACTAATAAGGGACAACTGGGCCTGGTGCAAGGTGCACGTACCCCTTGGTACTCACTACAAGCCAGTCCAGCCTCCTACAGTGACACATAACAAACATACTGAAAACATAGGGTTTTCACTATGAGCACTGGGCCCTGGCTAGCAGGATCCCAGTGAGACAGTGAAAACACCCTGACATACACTCACAAACAGGCCAAATGTGGGGGTAACAAGGCTAGAAAGAGGCTACTTTCTTCTCACAACCCCCCCCCCCAAACGAAGGACAATAAGGCTAACCTTGGCCAGTTGAGACTTTATTGTCTAAGTGGTGATAAGTAGAGAGTAGCTCTGCAATAGACTGGTTACTCCCTTTATCATCCACTATGTGGTTACTTCCCTGTGGGGATGTAAACCACCCTGTTTGAAGTTTTTTAGCTAAGTAACAATGTGAAGATGTATTTTCAGAGTTTCTATCAGTAAATTTTAGTTTAGAGCAGTGGTAATTGTCCACTGAACCTATTTGTAGTGATGGAAATGCCAGACAGGGATGCTGTCTCAGAAAAGCCATAGCTGGGCAAAAACTTTGTCCATATGGCTGGAAGAGAGAACAGGGATGCTGTTTCTCTTGGGTTGGAGCAGGGCAGGGATGCTGTCCTATGAGCTCCACACTAGGGCAGGGATGCTGTCCTAAGTGTTGTGAGGCAGTGCAGAGTTTCTGCACTAAAGTTTCTCTGGGAGGGTTGGAGGGATGCTCCATGTTAACTAAAATGGTGCTCTTTTTCTCACCAATGTTAGTTATCCCACAGAGAGGTGCTTCTACCTCAGGAAGTACAGTTTTGCCAACTGATGATTCCCTTTGAACAGGTGCCACCCCAGGAGAGGTTTCTCCCACCACAGGAATGGTATCCTGAATGGTAGGGTGGTAAGGGGATACTGTGATACCCTTTTTACCTATTGATGGAGAGGGATCCTGAGTTTTCAGGCCTTCTCTCCTTTGCTTTTTCATTTCTGTAGAAATGAGAGGGAACAATTCCTCAGGGATGCCCAGCATGGCTGCATGGGCATAAAACTCTACATCAGCCCAACCTGAGGCCTCTAGGTCATTACCTAAGAGACAGTCTACAGGTAAGCTAGGTGATACCACCACCTGCTTAGGGCCAGTAACTGCACCCCAACTAAACTGAATTATAGCTAAGGGAAGAAACTTAGTGGAGTTATGGACATCAATAATCTTATACTGTTGTCCAATGATGTGTTGATCAGGGTGCACTAGGTTTTCAGTCACTAAAGTGATACTGGCACTTGTGTCCCTGTAGGCCAAGGCCTCAACACCATTTATTGAAACTGTCTGCCTGTACTTATCCATTGTAAGGGGACAAGCAGCCAGTGTGGCAAGGCCAATGCCACTAGGTGTGACAGAAACTGTCTTGGGACTGACTACCCCAGTTTCTACTATGGACCCATAAGTGAACCCAACTACACCCTTAACTTGACTGTTGCCAGCAGTCCCAACACTAGTACCACTACTGCTAGGGGCACTAGAGCTTGATGTATTAGTGGTGGTACCTTGCAGACATACACACAGGTCACTGTGCACGACTATCTGGACTTACTAACAGTGTACTTCTGTGCCCAACAGGTGACAGTGCATATGCTCTAAGGCCATGGATCATGACTCCATTGTTAACACCCAGCAATGATTCAGAGAGGCAATACAACAGTGCGCATAAGAGGACCAGGAACCTCATAGAGCGCACCTTCGGACTCCTGAAGGCAAGATTCCGATGCCTCCACCGCAGCGGAGGCGCCCTCCAATACACCCCCATTACCGCTTTCAAAATTGTGGTCGCATGCGCCATCCTCCACAACATAGCCACCCGACGTGGGCTACCTCTCACCCCTGCAGACCCAGATCCTGATGATGAAGAGCAAGAACAACCACATCGCCATCATGGGGATTGGAGTCTAGCTAATCAAGGCAGACTGAGACGGGACCACATTGCAACGCAAATATTCTGGACGGTACGTGTCAACTCCCACCATACTCACCTATTAACCATTTGTTAAGTGGAACAAAAATAACTGTTTTATTAATGTCATGAAGAAACTATATACAAGTTGAAATTGTCCATGGGCAGGAAAATGCCAACCAGTCATGTGGCACATTAACGCCATGTGCCACATGAATCTGTCCTGGCTGTTATCTATGATCTCCTGCCCCTCCTGCCAGCCTGGCTGGTCCCTGCTGCGTCCATGGTGCTGTGCCTACCACTCCTCAGCACCCTACTGTGAGTGGCAGAGACACTGCTCACTGTTGAGCCCTCCTCCCAGGTGTATTTGTTAACTTCCTGGCTGTGATGCCATCATCATGTGCCAGGAAGTGTTTCCAGAGTGTTCTGGTATGCTTTCTGGAGTGTTCTGCTGCATCTGCAAGCAATTTTGAAGGTATTCGCAATTTGCGACACCCACTCGCTAATTGCGAGTTCGTTTTTGCACACTCGCAAACAGCGACCTCGCAAACTGTGGACTCGCACACAGCGTTGCGAGTCCGGCTGCGAGTCGCAAAATCGGATCGCTTTTTTTTCTGGCATTCCAATTTGCGACTCGCATTTTGCGAGTCGCATCAACTCGCAAAATGCGAGTCCCAATTTTTATTTTTGCTACATCTGGCCCTTGGTTCTGTAAATTTTGTGATTCATCTTCAAGGAATGTGATTTTTGACAACGTAAAACAATTTGAAACAATGGTCAAATTAATGTGCTTTATTCATTTAAAACAATGAATGGATTATCATTGTTCCATAATCTACTGAAAAGATTAGCCAAGGAGATACAGGGGGTCATTCTGACTCCCGCCGGGCGCGGTCACCGCGCGCCCGGCGGGAGCCGCCAAAATACCGTACCGCGGTCGGAAGACCGCGGCGGGTATTTTGAGTTTTCCCCTGGGCTGGCGGGCGGCCTTCAAAAGGCCGCCCGCCAGCCCAGGGGAAAACGACCTTCCCCACCATGAAGCCGGCTCGTAATCGAGCCGGCGGAGTGGAAAGGTGCGACGGGTGCTAGTGCACCCGTCGCGTATTTCACTGTCTGCTATGCAGACAGTGAAATACAAGCGGGGCCCTCTTACGGGGGCCCCTGCAGTGCCCATGCCATTGGCATGGGCACTGCAGGGGCCCCCAGGGGCCCCGCAACACCCCCTACCGCCATCCTGTTCCTGGCGGGCGAACCGCCAGGAACAGGATGGTGGTAGGGGGTGTCAGAATCCCCAAGGCGGCGCAGCATGCTGCGCCGCCTTGGAGGATTCTGACGGGCAGCGGAAAACCGGCGGGAGACCGCCGGTTTTCCTGCACTGACCACGGCCAAAGCGCCGCGGTCAGAATGCCCTAAGGGGCACCGCCAGGCTGTTGGCGGTGCTCCCGTGGTCATTCGCCCTGGCAGTTTTTACCGCCAGGGTTAGAATGACCACCACAATGTTTTACTTCAAGGGTGGAAGTGGGTAGGTGGCACCAGTGACGGAAATGGATGGTGCTAGTGGTGCAAAAGGCTGGGGCAGTGCTGGAATTAGGCACTGGTATCTAAAATACATTTTGGGCATCTAGATAGTGGCATTGGCTCGTTCCACAGCTTTCACACTGCCCCAACGCCTTAAGGCACCTACATACTGCAGTATGTATACCTTTGCTTGCTCTACCAGAATTTCTTCAAAATCATTTGCATTGTATATATTGGTCATTACGATTAGCTCCCCTACATACCTGGCTTACAAACTCACCACCTTTGGTGGAACTCGGCACATCTGCAGCCAAGACACCATCAGGCAGGAGATGAACAAGGGCAAAAGGTGAAACAAAATAAGGGAACAGTCCTTCTCCATCTATACACACAATGGGGGTCATTTTGACCATGGCGGTCTTCTGACAACAGGCTGGCGGTGCAGATAGCCACATTATGAGTGTGGCGGGTTGGCATCTCCGACCCGGCGGTCCACAGAAGACCGCTGGCAGTATTAGGAGCCAGCCTTCCAACATGGTTTCCGCGGCGGTAGCACCACCACAAAAACCATAGCTGAAGGGGTATCGGTGACAGGGAATTCATTCCCTGTCACCAGTAGATGGCTTCCCCACCCCCCAGCAAGCACTAAAGCCCCATACCCCCTTGAGCCACATCGCCCCCCTAATCTGCTTCAGCCACATCGCCCCCTCCCCACATACATGCACACAGACAACCACATGCATACACCCATTTACCTACACTTACATACATCGTTGCACTCACACGCATCCAGGCACACATTCCCCACTCCATTCATACACGCATTCACACCTCCATTCATACACGCATTCACAACTCCAAACATACACGCATTCACAAATCCAAACATACACGCATTAATGCACGCATACTCACTCCCATTCAAACATGCATACTCACACACATACACACTTACATGCAGGCACACATACAACCGCGCACACACACATTCATGCACACACGCAGACACCACAAACTCATACATGCACACACAACAACCCCCACCCTCCCACCCCCTTCCCCTGTTGGACGATCACCTAACCTGTTCCGGGGAGAAGGTCGTCCGGCAGGAAACGGGATGGGGCACTTCCACCAAATATTGCTGCAAAAATCATGCTTGCAATTCACCGATGAGATAATATCACAGTTACCCATAAAGACCTCCTGTTGCTAACAGCAGATATCTTTGGTCTTAGGGTTCATTACGAGTACCGCGATCCATGGACCACCATACCCGCAGTGGCAGTCAGACCACAGCAACCTTGCCGGTCCAACTGCCACATTACGATGCTGGCAGTTGGACTGCCAGTACACCTCCGCCACCACCAGGATCATAGATCTGACAGGTTGGTGTCGGTGAAAGTCTTGGTCAGCAACAGCGGTGCCGAGTTCGGCACCCCATTGCTGGTCATAACTTTCCTTTCTGCCAGCCTTTTCATGTTGGGAGTCCCGGCCATTAAAAGTCTGGGGGAAAGGCAGAGTTGAGGCCTCATGGGGGCCCCTGCACTGCTCACAACCATGTCATGGGCAGTGCAGGGGCCACCCTGTCAGCACTTGAGGAATGCGCCCTGTCTGCAATGGCAGAGAGGGTGCATTCTCAGGGTGCCGGGGGCACCGTCTGTGCAATGGTATTGGCCTCAGCCCCTTTTGGGAGCTGAGGCCTATTCTGTGGCACTTTTTATGCCTGCCAGCCGAGCAGATAAATCGCCACCGGCTTGATGGCTGCCTCCCCACTGCCATTTAAGAGTTCAGACAGTCTGACCGCCCAACTCCTAATGAGGCCCTAAGTGTTGGGCCAGATTGCTCCTTTCACTTATTTTAAAACTAAATGCTTCCTATCTTCTTCATCTACTGCCTTTTTCCCAGCTGTCTATTCTCATCACTGTACTCCTTTCTTCTGCTCTGTCATCCTTTCTCCCATGACTTCTCCTCTTTCCTACTCTGGCAATAACATGACTTCCTCCTCAGCTCTCCTTTTTTCTTCTCTCACATTTTTACTAACTCTAGCTTCGCCACCATGTGAATGTATCCATCTTTTTACTTCCCTCTCCTCCTTTTACCTTTGCATCTCCATTTCTTGCTCCCCACACTTCCTTCCAACTTTTCTCACCCTGTGCAGGTCCAACTGCTATTATGTCACATTGACATTGTCCCAGTAGGCTGCAGGCTCAGGGCTGCTCTCAGACCAGGATGACGGCTGTGAAACATAAATGCCTCCATAACCGGATTCAAGGTGAGGCCCTCTTCAATAGGGGGTTGGTTTGAACAGTTTTTCCAGGGCTGAATTTGGTTCCCTGTCTGGGCCTGACCATGTGCCATCCTCTCTCTCCATCTTGATTTTCCCCTTTCATCCTTGCTGCTCATTCTTCCTTTCTCTCCAGTGACTGTAATGACTTAAACACCAGCTGCAGCAAGTATTTCAGTCTGACTCAAGGGACCTCTAGTGCAGACTTGAAGGCCTTGGACAGCAAGCAATTGCATCAAACTCATGGAACATCTAGTATATTGTATATTGAGGTTCTGGACCTTGTGCAGCAACCATTTTTGCCAGAGTCAAGGGTCCTCTTGTAACAACAAAAGGTACTGCAACTTGGTACAGAAAGCATTTTGTTTGACTCAAGGAACCTCTAGTAACGGTATAAGGTACTGCAGCAGAATCAAATATATCACTTTCAAAGGGCACATAGTAAAAGGTAAAGGTACTGTAGGCCTTTTTTTGTATTACATTAGTGGAGACAAGTATTGTGGTGCCACAGTGAGCAGGGAGACAGCAATCAGAGAGAGAGAAGAGAGAGAGGAGAGAGGCTTGCAATTATGCCCGTCTATTAAGGCAGAGAGGTGTGCACTGTAGGAGGCTGGCCTAGTTTGTAGTGGGTACGTTGGGTACTTACACCTTACACCAGGTCCAGTTATCCCTTATTAGTGAAATGCAGTCGTGGTCTAGCACCCTAGGCTGATAGAGGTAGCTATAGCAGAGCAGCTTAGGTTAAACTAGGAGACATACAAAGCTCCTGCAAAACCACTTATAGTTATAGTACTTATACACAAGTAAAGACAATACTCAGTGTTACCAAAAATGAAGGTAGTTTATTTTAGTAACACAAGGCCAAACATATCTTAAAGGCAATACTCCTTCTGGAGGTAAGTATTACACATAATATATACACTAGACCCCAAAATAAGGTGCAAACAATAGGAAACGCTATAGAATGCAATAGGAGGAAATAGGTCTAGGGGCAACACAAACCATATACTAAGCAAGTGGAAAGCGAATCACTAATTCCCCCCTAAATAAGTGTAGTGTGTAGAGAGTCACTGGGAGAGTAAGAATACAGCAAAGGTAAGTAAAATACCCCACCCCAGAGCCCAGGAAAGCAGGAGTAAAGTACTGCAAGTATCCTTAGGACACACTACAAGTCGTGATTAGAGTTATTGCAAGAACCAAGCTAGACTACAAACAACAAATGGTGGATTCCTGGACCTGACGACCTGCAAAGGAAGGAGACCAAGTCCAGAAGTCGAACGAAGTTCCAGGAAGTACAGGAGCCCCTGCTAACCCAGAAGAAGGTGCAAAAGAGGAGTCCCTGGTTGGACAAAGACTGCAGAAATGCACCCAAGGAAGATGTCGGCGGGTTCCTGCATGATGCACTGGATGTCCTACGATGAGAAGTTGGATGCAGATGAGTTTTGGCACTGGATTCCTCCAACAAGCCTTGGTCTGGCAAAGTCGCGTTTTGCGTCAAAGTGGCGCTGTCTGTACCCAGGATAGACGTGGGGGCCCCAACTCTGAGTGAGGAGGAAGAGGGGGCTCTCAGCACTTCAGAGAGCCCTCAGAAGATCAGACAGAACCCACGGGGGGTTCCAGGACACAGGGACAAAGGTGGTGCAGCACTACAAAGGAGAGTCCCACGCTGCCAGAGGTCAACTCAACGAGTTGAGCGTCACAGGATAGAGTGCTGGGGACTTGGGCCCAGTTGTGCACAAAGGAATTTAGCAAATAGTTCACAGAGGCCTCAGGAGGTGAAGAAGATGCAGGGCACAGGGGTACTGTTGTTCTCAGGGAAGGCAAGGTCTTAACTCTCTAAATTGGGACAGAGGACCTCAGGACAGTCTGTGTCAAAGGGGTCCACCCTCTGTGTTCCAAGGAGCACACTCGTTGTCAGGAGAGGAGTCCAAGAGAACCGGTCGTCGACTTGGAAGGTGCCTGCTTGAGCAAGGGAGTGACTCTGTCACTCCACGGGAGATTTCGTCAGTCCTTCTGGTGCAGGGTAAAGACAGGGAGGCCCCAGAACGTGCACACCGTGGAAACTGTTGCAGTTGCTGGCTGGAGCTGAAGTTGCAGAGGAAAAGTAGCCCTTCTGGATACTTTGTTGCTGTTACAGCGGTTCCTGGAGCAGTCTGAGGATGATCCGAGGTCAGAGGATGAAGTAGTAGTTGCAGAGGATTCCTGCTGGAACCTTGCAAGTAGAATCTGAAGAGAACCCACATGAGAGACCATTAATAGCCCTGAGAAGGGGATTGGCTACCTTATCAGGTGTGGACCTATCAGGAGGGGTTTCTGATGTCACCTGCTGGCACTGGCCACTCAGAGGCCTACAGAGTGTCCCTACACCTTAGAAAACAAGATGGCTGAAGTTTGGAACACACTGGAGGAGGTCTGGGCACCACCCCTGGGGTGGTGATGGACAGGGGAGTGGTCACTCCCCTTTCCTTTGTCCAGTTTTGTGTCAGAGCAGGGACCTGGGGTCCCTGAACTGGTGTAGACTGGCCTATGCATAGAGGGCACCATCTGTGCCCTTCAAAGCATTTCCAGAGGCTGGGGGAGGCTACCCCTCCCCAGCCTGTAACACCTATTTCCAGAGGGAGAGTGTGTAACACCGTGCTCCCAAAGGAAATGAATGTTCTGCCTTCCTGGGACTGAGCTGCTCAGACCACAGGAGGGCAGAACCCTGTCTGTGAGGTGGCAGCAGCTGTAGCTGCATTGCAAGCCTCAGAGAGCTGGTTTGCCAGTACTGGGGGTCCATGGTGGAGCCCCCAGGATGCATGGAATTGGCTCCCCAATACCAGATCTGGAATGGGGGAACAATTCCATGATCTTAGACACCTTACATGGCTATATTCAGAGTTACCATTGTGAAGTTACATATAGGTATTGACCTATATGTAGTGCACGTGTGTAAACTCACAGAGTCCCGAGAATTGGCCCTGAAGTATGCGGGGGCACCTTTGCTAGTGCAAGGGTGCCCTCACACTTAGTAACTTTGCACCTAGCCTTCATTAAATGAAGGTTAGACATATAGGTGACTTATAACTTACTTAAGTGCTGTGAAAATGGCTGTGAAATAATGTGTGCACTATTTCACGCAGGCTGCAGTGGCAGTGCTGTGAAAGGGTTTGTCTGAGCTCCTTATGGGTGGTAAAAGAAATGCTGCAGCCCATAAGGATCTCATGGAACCCCAATGCCCTTGGTACCTAGGTACCATATACTAGGGACTTATAATGGGGGTCCAGTGTGCCAATCGAAATTGGTAAATGAAGTCACTAGCCAATAGTAACAAATTTAAAAGCAGAGAGAGCATAAGCACTGAGGTTATGATTAGCAGAATCTCAGTGACACAGTTAAGCACTACACACAACACACACATTAGGCCATAAATTATGAGCACTGGGGTCCTGACCAGCAGGATCCCAGTGAGACAGGCAAAAACATGATGACATACAGGTAAAAATGGGGGTAACATGCCAAGAAAGATGGTACTTTCCTACATGCAGCACTTAGCCCTACTCAGACAGGGTAAGTCACCCCAAAGTGGCCAGGGTATGCCCAGACGTGGGTACCTTGCTCATTGTGTCACTGGATTCAAGCTCCCATGGCTGATGGGGGGGTGATACCCTGAAACCAGTCCCAGAATGCTTGTTTCCGGTGTACGGAGGGCACAGGGTTAAGACTGGTTTGCATATGGCTGTGTGCCAACTGAGGTGGCTTGGCGAGCAAACGAACGATGGATTAATCCAGATCTGTGGCTCAGGGTGTCTGTTGAAAAGTTTCAGGACTCCATCCATTATTCTTTTGTGTTGCTAAAGTCACCATAAGTAGCCAGGGTATGTCTAGACCTGGGTACCTTGCTCTTTGTGCTACTGGATTCAAGCTACCATGGCTGTTGAGAGGTGAAACCCTGAAACCAGGATGCTTGTTTCCGGACCAGGAGGGGTCTGGCCTGGCAATTTGGGCTGACTGTTTCCGTGTGAAACAGTGTTAAGACTGATTTGCATATGGCTGGGTCCAAACTGGGGTGGCATGGTGAGCAAACAAATGATGGATTAAACCCAGATCTGAGACTGGGGATGAGTTTTGAAAAGTTTCATCGCTCCATCCATTATCCTTTTATGTAGCTAAAGTCACCCTAAGTTGCCAGGATATGCCCGGACTTAGGTTTCTTGCACACTGTGCTAATGGATTCAAGCTAGCCTGTCTGATCAGGGCTGATTCCCTGAAGATGGTGCCAGAATGCATGTTTCTAGTGCTTGGTTTGGCAGTTCAGGCTAGACTGTTTCCATTAGGAGCAGAATCAAGACTGATTTGGTTATGCCTGGGTCCGAACTGGGGTGGCATGGTGAACAAAGGAACAATGGTTTAAGCCCAGATTCATGACTGGGGGTGAGTGTTGAAAAGTTGCAGAACTCCGTCCATCATACTTTTGTGTTGCTAAAGTCACCCTAAGTGGGAAGAGTCTGCCCAGACGTGGATCCCTTGCTCACTGTGCCACTGGATTCAAGCTAACCTGGATGATGAGGGATGACACCCTGAAACCGGATCCAACATGCTTCTCTCTGGTCCAGGGAGGACCTGGCCTGGCAGTGTGGGCTGGCTGTTTCCAGGGGAGACAGGGTCAAGACTGATCTACATATGGGTGGGTCCAAATGGGGCTGGCATGGTAAACAAAAGAACAATGGATTAAAACCAGATCTGTGACTAGGGGTGAGTGTTGAAAAGTTTCAGCACTCCACCTATCATCCTTTTGTGTTGCTAAAGTTGCCCTAAACGACTGGAGTATCCCCACGTGGGTCTCTTGCTCACTGTGCCACTGGATTCAAGCTAGATTGTCTGATGATGGGTGATTTCCTGAAAATGATCCCAGGATGCTAGTTTCTGGTACATGGAGGACCTGATATGGCAGTTCAGGCTGAACTGTTCCCATGGGGAATAGGGTCAAGAGTGATTTGCATATGGTTGTGTCCAAACTGGGGTGGCTTGGTGAGCAAAAGAATGATGCATTAAACCTAGATCTGTGACTGTGGGTGAATGATGAAAAGTTTCAGGACTTCATCCATTATTCTTTGAGTTGCTAAAGTCACCCTAAGTGGCCAGAGTGTGCCCAGACATGGGTCTGTTGATCAGTGTGCCACTGTATTCAAGCTACCATGGCTGATGAGGGGTGATACCTAAAACTGGTAGCAGGATTCCTGTTTCTGGTCCAGGGAGGGCCTGGCCTGGCAGTTCAGGATGGACTGTTCCCATAGGGAACAGAGTGAAGACTGATTTGCATCTGATTGGGTCCAAAGTTGGGTGGCATGGTGAGAAAAATAACGATGAATTAAACCTAGATATGTGATGGTGGGTGAGTGCTGAAATGTTTCAGGACTCTGTCCATCATTCTTTTGTGTTGCTAAAGTCACCCTAAATGGCCAGGGTATGCCCAGATGTGGGTCTCTTGCTCACTGTTCCACTGGATTCAAGCTACCATGGCTGATGAGGGGTGATACTCTGAAACCCATCCCAGGATGTTTTTTTTCCCAGTCCATGCAGGGACTGGCCTGGAAACTCAGTCTGGACCGTTCCCATGCGGAACAGGGTCAAGACTGATTTGCATATGGCTGTGTCCAAACTGGGGTGGCATGGTGAGTAAAGGAATGATTGATTAAACCCAGATCTGTGAATGGGGTGAGTGTTGAAAAGTTTCAGCACTCCGTCCATCATTCCTTTGTGTTGCTGCAGACACTTGTTTTGCCTCACTCTCTGACCATGCTCTTCAAGTGAGGCAGTTTCTTCTAGCAAAAGGTAGCAGGACATTTCTAGAATCCTTTGATAGGAATCACTTCCTGAGGTCAAGTGAATTCACTTCCTTTGACAATCCAAGATGGGTGTTCTCAAGGTTTCCTTTGGATTAGACCATTCCAATGTGTCACAACTTCCTGTTTCTACCTGGATCATAAAAAAGGGACTATTTTGTGAGACAAACTGCTTTGCAATGCAGACAGAGTTGTTTGACAATTCCACGCTCTTAGAAACACTTCAATTTTTTCCCTGTTACTCTTCCCCATGTAATCCCTTTCTCTCCATTCTTTGGACCGGTTTTCTATTGGAGGTTCTACTTTATGCTCTTGGGAGATTTTTTATGCCATCAGGATTTTTCGTCTCAGAACCAGTCATCAACTCTTCAAACGTCATTCTTTTGGGTGAAAGGACCATGGCCAATGGAAGGATGAGCCAAAACCTCGGGCAAGCCAGAGACAAGCCAGAGAAGAGTCTCTCTCATCCAGCCCTTGACAGGTATCATTTATTAAAAGTATGTCAAAACAAAGACCTGCAGAATAATACTCAGAGGCAGTGCAGTACATTTCACACAGGAACAGAGCGATTGTTGCACAATGTCATCACTATCGTCCAGTGAGCAATTAATTATGATTCAGTTGGGGGACTGACAGAGATGGATCTATGAAAGTATCTCCCTTACTATTCCACAACCATCACAGACAAGCAGCAACTTTTCATTTGAGAGTACTCCAAGACTGTTAAGATAATACAGGACTCCATGCCACCAACATTCTGAACAAACTGAGAGTCAACATGCCCCGGAAGGCATTTGGTGTGGAGCGGATATCTACAATGACAAAATTGTAGACAACATGGAGCTTGTGTCCAGGAACCAGAGTGATACTAATCAGTCCTTTAGCTGTAACTTTTGAGGCTGCATATCTTATTTTGTCAGTGGATGAAACCATTAAGGATCCAACATTCACAGTAGATACATCTCAGGCTGGTCATACTGAGAAAGAGGTAAGTCACACAGCCTTTATAATCAAACTCTTCTACATTCTACAAACATAGACGTCCAGCACTTGTACACCATTCTTACCTGTTTTTTGAATGTCAAATAATGTTCATTACATTTAATCATCTTTGGATACCGTCTTAATCATTCTCTGTATGAATAAATGAGTGTTAAGGAGCTGGTCCTCACTCGTTTGTGTTCAAAACATTGGTTGCACCAGCCTCCTTCAGATCCCTTCCAAAATATTTTGCAATATGCTCAAAACAAATAGGTGGTAATTGTTCCAGTATTTATTATTAATGTCCTCAGATTGTGTTGGCAAGTGCATAAAAGTACGCAATACTTATCAACAATGCTTTTCAAACTTAGATAATGATACTGCAGCCTGATAGACCAAGCAATTTTGTCTCATTCCAGGAACCTCTGCTAATGGCTTAATGTACATCAGGATGGTAGAGCAACCATTTTTTGTCCGAGGGACCTCTAATTACAGAGTGAGCTACTACAGCATGGTGCATCAAGGGTTGGTATCTGATTCAAGTGCCCTCTAATATTAACTTATGGTACTGCAAGCAATGTTGTCTCATTCGAGAGACCTGAAGTAATGACTTTAAGGTTCTACAACTTTATACAGATAGCAATTTTGTCTCATGAAAGTAACCTTTGATATTGGGTTAAGGTACTGAAGCCTGGTAAACCAAACAGTTTTGGCACATTCAAGGGACCTTTACAAATGACCTAATGAACTGCAGTCAGGAAGATCAAGAACATGTGTTACCTGCAAGAAACCTCTAATGATAAATTAAGGTATTGCAGCCTGCTGCAGCAAAAATCTTGTCTGACTTAAGGTGCCTTTAGTAATGGGTTAGGTTACTGCAGCCAGGCGGGGAAAGCAATTTTGTCTATTTTAAATGATCTCTCACATTAGATTAAGAGATTGAAGCCGGTTACATGTTAAGATGTTGCCTCATTCAAGGGGCCTCTAGTAACATACCAAACAAACAGGGGAGAGGCCTGGAGAAAGAGCTAACACAGAGGGAGGGAGGATGATAGAGAAAGATGTGGGTGCGGAGAGATGACAGGCGAATTTGGATGGCAGAGCACATGGACAATGGATGGTGGTTGACAGGTCTGGGGCAAGCACAAAGATAATGGAGAGTGGGTAGGAGGGCCTAGGAGAAGCACACATACAATGGATTGTGGGCAGAAGGGGCTGGAGAAGCACATGGACAACAGAAGGTGGGCTGAAGTGGCAGGGGGATGGCAAACATACAGACAATTGAGAGTGGGTGGGAGAGGCTGTGGAAAGCACATGGGCAATGGATGGTAGGCTGCAGGGGTAGAGGAAGCAAATGGACAACAGAGGGTGAGTGGGAGAAGCTGGGGCAAGCACACAGAGAATGGAGGGTGGATGGGAGGGACTCAGGCAAACATACAGGCAATGAAAAGAGGGCGGGAGGAGTTGTGGCCAGCTCACAGACAATGGAGCAGTGCTTAATTTGTGCTTGTTTCCGGTGCTGAGCACCGGCACTTATTTTTGCAGGCCGGTGCTTATTCTTCTGCCTCAAGCAATTACTGCGAGCAAGAGACTCATATGGGAAAGACGGAGAAAGAGAAAAATGAAAAAGCGGCACAAATGGAGAAAGCAGAAAGTGAGATGAAGGGGCAGGGAGTGGCTGTAAATGGATTAAAGAGGCCGGAGATGGCTTCGGGATTACACTACCTCAGTATTCCACGCATGCACATTTGAATGCAGCAGCCGTGTGTTTAAGAGGAAGGCTCTGGGCACCGGCATGTTAATATTGACAAACTGCAATGGAGGGTGGTTGGAAGGAGAGGGAGAAAGCACATAGGCATTGGAGTGTGGGCTGGAGGGGTGGTGAAGCACGTGGACAACAGAGGGTGAGCAGGAGAGGCTGGAACAAGCACGCAGAAAACAAAATCTGAGGCAAGCAAACAGAGAAGCACATGGTCAACTGAGGGTGGTTTGGATGGTCTGAGGAAAGCACACAGACAACAGAGGGTGTGTGTGAGACGAATGGGGGAGGAACATAGCCAGAGGAAAAGTACAAGAGAGGGACAGCTGTAAAACACATGCACTCTTGTAAAGGTCTTAAACATAAACAGAAACGTAGGGGCATATTTATGGAAAAGTGGTGCATCATTCATGATGCACCTCTTTTCTAGCACGCTATTGGGTCCCCCTAATGACACCATGTGTTGCTGTATTTACAATTCAGTGCACCATGGCGGTCGTGTCAACATTATTGTCATAATTTATGGCACTTATGTGGTGCTTTGTTGGATTAGCACCATAAATTATGGCGCTAATGCAACAAAGCACACAGAGGCCCTTTGTTTTCAATGGAGAGTCATCTTATCGCCTGCCTTAGGAAAGCATTAATAATGATGCTAAAAATGGAACAGTGAAATCTAGTAAATTTCACTGCGCCGTTTTTCTGGGCCTCTATACGTGGGAACGTCCCCCTTGCGTACATTATGCCTGGCGCAGGCATAATGTGGTGTAAGGGTTTACGAAGTGCCAGTTTGTAAATATGCTGTGCTGGAAATGGCACTTTAACACCATATTTGTGTAAACAAAATGATGTGAATGTGGCAGAAGGTGGTGCGAGGGGCATCATAAATATGCCCTATAGTGCGTGAAAGTGTAAGCCGTGAAAGGACACAATAAGGCTCCAGGGGAGGGACTAGCACAAGAAAAGGAAGGAAAACCTACACAACCTGATGAATTAGAAGCTAGTAAATGAGAGCGACAATGAAGCCAAGCAATGGTAAGTAGTGAGCAGGATTTAAGCCCACTGTAAGGTAACAAAATATCTCATAACAAGCAGCACATGCTGAAGCAAGACCTAAAATGACATACAGTTAGACAGTGGAAAATAAAGAAGGTTTTCCCAAAACCCTAGGTATATAAAGGTTCTAATACTGTCTATTAATACTCTTATGCTGTACACCACTTACCAGTGCATACATGCAATCTTTGTAATTTCCTTCCTAGTTCACACACGTCCCAGAGTAAGTGAGACTAATGAGGCAGTCAGTGATCTCATGGGTAAAGGATACTGGATTTCCCATTCTTGTGGCATTATGGGCCAGATTTACTAAAAAGTGGTGCAACGCAGTACTGCGCCAAAATTTGCAGTGCTGAGCTGCATCACTTTAGAAATGCAGGGATGTGCCGTATTTACTAAAATACTGTGCACCCCTGTGTTTCACCCTGCACCGGCTCTAAACTTAGCTGCTAGGGCCAACACTGGCACCCTTCTACCATAGTGCAGGGTGTCTGTGTTTAGGGGATTGATGTTTTATGTGCTGGAAGGTCTTTCTTCCTGCACAAAAACAATCTACAATGGTGATTTGACACTTCTATGTGTGCTGCAGAATGCAACACACATAGAAGTAGTAAATCACCATTTTTGAATGATTATTTATGTGCAGGATGAGGCACCTTCCTGCTCATAAACATTAATTCATGGTCTTTTGCTCTTTCTATGTGTGCTGAAGAATGCAGCACACCTGGAAACGAGGAGGACTAAAAAAGTATTCATCCTCGTTGTGCCATGCTATTGCCATACCTGGGGTGGTGTTAATTTTTAGCTTTGTCACAGATTTATGCCTTCTTGTAAATCTGGGGCAGCGTCAAAAGCAAAGGGTTTTGCGGTGGGACACCCACAGCAACACCCATTGCACGCCCCTCTGATGCAGAAAACTGAGGCAGAGGGGCACATATTTACAAGGTGGTATTAAGCCACAAAAAGTGGCTCAGCGCTGCCTTGCAAATGTGGTGCACTGTACAGCGCCACTGGAGCATCACAAAAAGTGACGCTCCGGTGGTACTAGGAGCTTGTAAATCTGGCCCTATATTTCTTGTTTCAAATACAAAACTCTCACGAGATAATGTCTGCGAGACATGAATTCCACATCCTTGTGCCCTCTATTAGGTAGCTCTTCCCAGGTTCTAATTAGTGCATGCAAGGTTACATGGGCAGACTGGGGGAACCAAAAACAACCCTGGCAAAAAATACTTAAACCAGTCAGCTCCCTGCTTCTTTTTGTGCTATTGCTTTCTTTCCATCCATCCATTCTCCCTCTCTCCTTCTCTCCTCTCTCTCTTGTCACTCTGTGATTTCTTTCTCTCTTCCTTCACGTTCTCCTCTCTTTCTTAAAGCCTCCCCATGCCTGCCGCAATTTACCTCAGGGAACAAAGGCACCAGCAGCGGCCCTTGGAAATCAAAACCGGCTGCCAAGGCTCCGGCCTTCCAGGGGACTGACTGGTGGAATAAAAGGCCTGTCTGGCCCTGCGGAAGGACATACAAATTGTGTGCTCCTGTTCATGGAATCCACATAATATCTTGTTTACAAGTGTCTTTTTGTTCTTAGAGCAGTTGCCTAATACAATTAGTAAAAATTGCCCTTTATGCACCCCTAGAGATGGTTACATACGACTTTGTTAAACACCCGATGAAGTGCCTGAATCGAACAATACAAGCAAACAGATGCTCCTGAACCATGGTTGGCAGACGCAAACGCACACAAATGACAATATAAAAATAATTAAATTGTATTTCAACAAATTTTGAATAAACCTTACAAGCCCAGATCAATCAGTGTTCTATTCCACCTATAAAGTATCTGCACAGCTTTGGCACTGGGGTTTCACTACACCGGAATCTCTCACCTTGAAACTGAGACATTCCCAGAATCTTGGGCACCTTCGGTGCCAAAAGAGGCCTTTATTTATGCAATAAAAAAACACTCAGCCCAGGTGCCTTGAGTGATTATGCATGTCCTAGATTCGCATGATACAAGCCGAAATGTTTACATCTGCTAAATGAGTGGTGTAATCACCAGCCTCTATGGTATTGATGTGATACAATAAATCAGTGAGTGAAAATGAACCACCTTTCGTGAAAATAAGACCTTGAACGTTTGTAACATTCATTAATCCAATGAAAAAGTGAACGTCAATTTCTATAGCTGAGCTTGTTGAACATGCACATTAGGTTACCGCATGATAACCTTGTATGTTTCTAAGAGTATGTGAGCACAGAAGGAGTACTTACAAAGATTACATGGATTAAAATGGTCAGGGCCAATTAATGCTGAACTGTCAGACTTAGGCAAGACTCAACTTTAGTGAGCATAACACTTTTTTACCTTTTTGCATCCTTGCTTATTGAGATCCATGTCTGGGCTGTGGAAAATAAATCTGCTGTAACATGCCTATTTGATAAAATTAGAATACATTAATAGTACCCAATTATCGGACAAGCATAGCATTAAGAATCGAACCAGATCCACTAGGTCAGACAAAAAGTGGGGCTAGAGTTGACTCAGTCAGGTGGCCGGCAGGTCTCTAAGCAAGAGCTCAGCACACGTCGCTACTCAGTGCTGCGACTCAGTACTTTTTGATACTTTGACAAAGATAGACCAGCTCTTTTGAGACTCAAGTATTCTTCCGGTTGCCGTCAGGTATGTTTATTTAGTGCATTGAGGATCTCGGATTGAACCAGAAAGCACGAGATAATGCCTTTACCTGTGTTAATTACAGAGTTCCCACCCCTATACATACTACGGGAGCGAACAGACCCTACCTGGGTGGGGTTGTTTGCAGAGAAGAGAACATCTAGAAATCCTTGAGCACGTCTTTGTTTCCAAGAGCTCATTAACCCAAGGGACATGTGAATAATCCTTTTACCAGCCAGCCCTACTTACATTGTATGCTTTTGTACAATGTAATGCAGGTGTTAACACACTCTATTCAGACAGAAAATGTCTTTGGGTGATCAGCTTTCCACAAGAAAGAAAAGTACTACGTGTGAGGATTTAGAGGATGAAGAGTTGATCTTTTTAGAACTAATGCCTACTTTAACTTTGTTGAGTAACACAATGCTGCTGAATAGTAGCAAGGATTGTGCTCACAAAGAGTGGTGTCAGCTTACCTGACAATGCTGAGAGCAAGTAATTGGAATTTGTTTATCTTCAACTACTTTAATAGATTACTTCTCAGGGTATCACAATTACACAAAAGATCCAGCAGGTTGTAAGTTTTGCCAAAGGCCAAGACAGCTCATAGATGTTGGCACAAGCCCTGATTTGGGTAAGCTGAGCTCACCCCAAATCACCAACAGGTGATAGCTGTGGGAGGGAGTCTCAAATTAATGAAACACTGTTACAAGAGTTAGGAGATCAAAAAATAGCTGTTTTCCTGCTCTCTCTTCTCTTTCCTTCATATCGATAGTTTTTGTCACCGTAGAGGGAGTGTTTTCAGAAAAATAACGTTGTGGAGAATGCAGAATAAATTGAACTTCAAGTGTGATACAAGGGAAAGTCAGTGACGAGCATTTACTTCCATGCTTCTCCTGTTTGCCCCATAGCCATGCGTCCCCTTTTTCATTGCTTCCACGCTCCCATATCCCCTTCACCTTTTTTACAAAAAGGTACAACCACCCACTCCGTGCCAGCTAGTCATAGTTCTCCTCCTTATTTTCAGTCTCCTTCTGGGGTCGGTGCTCCTGCTCTATACATTTTTACTTCCATTCCACCATCCACTGCTCTCTTTCTCGTGCCATGGCCTTTAAACATGCTAAAGTGACATGAATCTGATAGCATAGCACATTATGAAACACAGAAAGGTTTAAATAGCCCGTGGCCTGGTGTACTAAGCCAGTTAGCTGCAGAAAACCCAGTGATAGAGTTTGTGACTACTAAGTAGCTTTTTACTATGTTCTAAAATCATTTTTAGAACTCAGCAAATGGTTACCGAATCTCAAAATGGGCTGAGAAACTCATAAGTAAAAATAGCTTTATACTATGTACTAAACTTATTTTATGATTCAGTAAATGTTTATGGAATCGCAAGAAGTTTGAGTTTGCAAGGGGAACCCTAGGAGCCCCACCCCCCTTGTGAATTGTAAAAACAGTTTGTTGGGGAGGAAGGAGTTGTCCAGTGGACAACTTCCAACTCTCAAACAAACCTTGCAATGAAACATAAACATTTATCTTTAAATTCATAATCATTTACTTTAATTTAAGGAAAAAAAGGCATTAAAATAAAGAAGTTTACTTTATTTAAATGCAATCACAGACAAGGTAGTGTGGGGACTCCAGCAGGCCACCATCCTTGTGATGGCATTTAACCAGCATTAGTAACAGTTTGCTATCTATTCATGAAGTAGGCCAGATTGCAACCCATTTTGCGCGGTGATTTTGTGAACTGACATAATAGTATATGGGTCCGTTTGCAAAATCTCATTGGATTTGCAAAAAGTCAGTGTAGAATTTGTGACTATTTTTACCAATCTAAAGTTAGTACATGAGGGCACTATTTACTTCTTCCCTTCCCTTGTACCTACCAATCTATTGATTTCATCTGCTCTTTTTTCCACCTCTTCATTAAACCCACTTAAACTCTTTCCATCTATTCGTCCAATACTTTTTGCTCCCCCTACCTGATCTTCCTATCCCTCCTCCGTATCCCTCATTCACATGCCTGCAAAATGGCTGATCTTGGACTTGGGATATCGGTGTTGTAATTCCGGGTTTTACACTTGATTAAACATTGTTTCATTTTGGGTAAATCACTTCATCTCCTTTAGTTTGAAATGATAATTATATCTAATGTGGATATAATGTACCCATACATGTAATATAGAACCTTTAAAGCAACTCATTTATTAATCAACTCAACTCTACCTCAAATCTATGTAAAATTCTACCATCTTTGACAAAGTGCACCACCTAGTTGGTATGTCGACCGTTTGTAGCAGCAGCAATAATTTGCTTACAAATAATACATTTAAAGAAATAAACAATACATATTTATCATTCCCATCCCTGCATTCCCAACTTGTGCCTTCTCCCTGCTCAGCATTCAAGGCACAAAACATCTGAACTTTTACCCCTCCCCTGTCCCTTACATAGGATTTAACTAACAATACTGAAACCCCGTTGAAACATTCTCTGCTAATCATTTTCGCATTCACTGTTTTGCGTCCTCCACTTCTTCCACTTCCTACATTTTTAGGTTGAGCCTAGGCAGCGTGCATGCGCTTCCTCTCGACATATTGTAATTTACTTCTTGGGCTTTCATCACACCCATCAGATGGCCATCACTTTCATTCGTTCCTTGGCCTGCCTTTCAAAATTCCTTTTGTTTGGTAGGTAAATGTTTTAGGTTTGTCCTGCCTTGAGGCTGTTTTGTTCCCGTCCTGGAGACTGACCCTGTTACATGAATTATTGCATGATCAGCTATATACCTTAGAGTCAGAGGACTACTTTTTTCATTTGCCTCTCCACTTCACGCTAGTGATAGTATGTTGTTTCTTACTCTGGCATCTCACGGTTTGTTTGAAGTGTCTGCACCTGACAAAGGCTGCAAGCTGGAGAGGGGTTATTTTTTATTTATTTATATAGCACAAACTCGACCAGAAGATTGTAGCACTTTACATGAGCACAAGTTAAAATTGCAGCACCATTCCTAAATTCTTCCTACATTTAGCAGTTGAAAAAATAGAAAAGGGTGCCTTTTATACAGAAAAAACCCTCAATGCAACTCTCCCGGGCACAGAGGGACAGCTGATGCTACCATATTCGCTTTTGCAACACATATTGGCCCATAACTCAGCCTGTGGTGGTCCTAGGACAATGGGGCCACCACAAAAATGTTCAGCATGACTTGCTTTTCTTGTTCAGCTCTATGTCCCCACACTAGGTTGGGGGGCCCAAAATCATAATCTCTCCCACCATTCAATCTTTTTTTAAGCTCTCTTAAAGCCCGAGCCTTTGCTTTACAGATGGGAGTAGTTTGTGTTCTAATGGCCTTGTTTGTAATAATATTCTAGCAGGACTGCTAGGCCTGAAAATGTGTAGCATGCTATGCCCTATAGGGGCTGAATATATGGTTACACTCCAAAGCTCTCTGCTCTTTTCATGTAGTTTTTCCCTCTAGGGTTGACTATATGATGTTTCTTCCAAATGCTATTTTTATTGTGGTGCCCTGTAGGGGGTCGTTCTGACCAATACAGTCTAATGCCAAGTGTATGAAGTAATGCACAAACAATTTATTTCTGTTAGAGCTGGCCTCTTTGGCGTTGTCTCCCCTGTCTTTTTTTGCCTGTTTCCCATGTTTTAACTGTGTGCTGGACTCTGTTTTTGATGTTTATGGCACTCTGGGCATTTTACCACTGCTGATCGGTGCTAAAGCGCAAGTGCTCCTGTATAAAGTGGATGATTAATTGGCTTTTCCATGATTGGCATATTTGATTTACTAGTAAATCCCTAGTAAAGTGCACTAGAGGTGCCCAAGGCCTGTAAATCAAATGCTACTAGTGTGCCTGCAACACTGGTTGTGCCACCCATATTAGTAGCCCTGTAAACAACAGAGACTTTCCTTTGAAGTTTGCCTACTTCAGAGGCTGAAAGGGGTATAAGTATTGGATCCAAAACCCCAGACTTTAAATCACATCTGGAATCAAGAGGAACCTCTGCTGCCCCTGCCTGTGACTGTGCTTTGTTGGGCTATCCTGCAGTTGCTGCTTCTGCCTTTGAAAGAGGACAAAGATAGGACTTTGTTGTACATTCCTGCTTGAGAATATTCTCTAAGGGTTTGAACCAACCGTGTCTCCTATTTTGAAGTCTCAGGGCATCAAAGACTTCCTCTGCCAGCACCTGGACTCTATGCTTGAAACTCCTGCCCTACCAAGTGGTGCCCTATCCAGTCCCTGGGCCCTTGAAAGGTGAAGTTAACTGAAATCCATACACAGCACACCGTGCAGGGAAATTTTCAATGTACCATCTGCAACGTGGCTGATAAACGACATGCACCCGCTTCGCGGCTAAAAACGATGCTTCACCTGCATTGTGGCTGGGAGATTGACGCATCGCTGCTGGAGAAACAACTCAACACCCGCTTGCAACTGCTGATAGCGACTCAAACCCCACACAGTGTGGTTTTCTAACACTGTGCAACTGGATTTCTCACGCATCATCCCTGGGTGTCAAAGTCCTCGTGAATCAACACGTATCCAAGGTGCCCCTTCCGGAAATCGACGCATTGCTCTCTTGTGAGGGAGAAAAATGATGCATTGCCTACCCAACCGGAGAAGAAACGACGCACGGCCTCACTTGGGAGTAAGGCATCGATGCATCACTGACTTTTCTGACACACGCTCGCCCATGCTGCTTCATTTTTGACGCAAACCAGATACTTGGTGGAAAATCAATGTTTATATTGTTTTCTATGGAGTAAGACTCTTAGGCCCTCATGACATTGGCGGTGACTGTTAAAGTGGCAACAATTACCACCAAATTATGACTATGCAATGATAATTCCCACAGACAGCCAATGTACCACACCATCGTCCAGGGCGTTAACACCACTGACCATGGCGGTAGCCATCAACAGCCAGGTGGAAGATAAGGTACTACCTACCATATTATGACACTGGAACCACCAAGATTTCCAGGGTAGTACCAATGCCATCAAAAGCCTGGTGGAAAAGCATCACAGAAGACCAACTACTCACCAACAGAGACATAGAGAAGACCAACGCTGCCATGGAACTAGAACTGCCAGTCTTTCTGATGCTCTTCTACGCCATGCTCCACCTGGAACAGCAACACTGATGAAGACGATGATGGTGAGTACAGCCGTCTAGCACACAAGGGAGGGAGGGAGGGAGGAAAAAGAGAGTGACACAGACATGCATGACACACACCAGACACATACACACCATACACACAACCAGCTGCAGACTTAAACCAATTGTACAAGGTGCACGGTATAATGATACAAGGACTACAGTTCGGCAGCACTGACATTGTAATAGCGAAGTAACTCCCATCATATGAACCAATTTTAGAACAAAGATACATTAACAATTGTCCAGAAAGGGCCAATACCCAGTCCAAAGTAAATAAGGCCCACATGGCCACAGGGCTCAGTCCAAACCACAACTTGATACTGATGTATTCCGCACAACACTGTGCAAAGGCAACATCTCAGATGCGGACAGGCACCTCGGGGAGGGCACCTCAGCTGAAGTTGGGGACTTGCCCACTGCTCCTAGAGGGGGCTCCATGTCCATTTCCCAATGCTGGGGAGTGCAAGTTCACAGTCTCTGAGGTGGGGAACTTGCCCACTCCTCCTGGAGGGGGCTCCATGCCCATTTCCCAATGCTGGGGAGTGCAAGGCCACAGTCTCTGAGGTGGGGAACTTGCCCACTGCTCCAGGAGGGGGTTCCATGTACAACAGTCCCTGGAGGGTGGCCTTCATGCTCTCTGTTGGAGGTGAGGGCTGCATTGTCTCTGCTGGGGGAGGTGTCTCCTGGGCAGCCTCTGCTGGAGGTGAGGGCTTTGTGCCTGCCATTGATGGTTGAGTGGGGACCTTTTCTGACATTGGTGGTTGAGTGGTAACCTTTTCTGACATTGGTGGTTGAGTGGGAACCTCTTCTAACATTGGTGGTTGAGTGGGAACCTTTTCTGACATTGGTAGTTGAGTGGGAACCTCTTCTGACATTGGTGGTTGAGTGGGATCCTTCCCTTTCCTGGCTGGTGGAGTGGGATCCTTCCCTTTCCTGGCTGATTGAGTGTGATCCTTCACTTTCCTGGCTGGTGGAGTGAGAACCTTGACTGCCTTGCCACTATGACCAGGAGGTGCCTCCACTCTCCCTGTGGACTATTTGGCTGAGATTTTAGGCTGGGTCGTTGGGACCCTGCTTTTACGGGCAAGACAGGGGGGAGGAGGAGGGAAGAGGTCAAGTTGGGCATGGAAAAGCTTCTTATGGACAGTGGGGTGGGATGAGGGATGGGAGTGGAGTTTGAGGGAGTGGTTGTTGGAGGAGTACGTCGGCTGGACTTGGGTGCAGGTGCATGGGCACTTTACTGATGTGAGGTAGATGGCTTTTGGGTGTCTGAGTGCCTGCGTTTGTGTCTTTTAGGAGTGGGGACAGACAGGGTGGGTGAGGACACAGGGGACGCATGGATGGATGTTGTGGAGGTGTCTGCTAGTGTGGTGTGTGTGCTGCTTGGTGTGGTGATGCTGGTGTTGGCTGTAGAAGCAGTGCATGCAGGTGTGAGTGTGAGCATGACTGTGAGGGAGGTCGAGGAGGAGGGGGAGACAGAAGAGGCAGTGGATGTGGATGTGTGTGCAACTGTCTGTTGTTTGTGTGAGTGCTTGTGGACTGAAGTGTGGTGCCTGAGTTTGACTGTGCCACTCTTGTGTGAGATCTTGTGTGCATGCTCATCTGCATGTGTGCATGGGATAGGTTGGGGTTGAGGAGACTGGGACTGGGAAGTGGTAGTTGGAGGGGGGATGTTAGGAACCCATGGCTGCCATCAGAGAGGAGGCCAGAGCCTGAATTGATTTCTGTTGGGCCCCGAATCCACAATGGATGCTCTCCAGGAATGCATTGAATTGCTGCATCTGGGATGTCAGCCCCTGGATGGATGTCATTCACAATGGTTGACTGCCCTACAGAGATGGATCTCAGGTGGTCAATAGCCTCCTCACTCAGGGCAGCATGGCTGACTAAGGTGCGTGGGGCGAAGAAGATGCCCACCCTCCTGGGTGAGCGGGCACGGGCAACTCGCTGATGGGCTACTGGGAGGGCGATGCTGGTATGGCGGTGGCAGCTGTACAAGCAGCTGGGATGGTCACAGAGGTGTTTGCCACCACCAGGAAGCTTCCATCGGAAGAGGTATCTGAGTCAGTGTTGTCACCTCCTGTCTCTGCCGTGGTGCTCCCCTTGCCCTTCTTCCCACTGGTTCCCACTGGTTCTCTCAGCGTCGATGGACTCTGCCTCCTGTGAGATGCAGCTCCCTCTGTCGCCGGTAGCCCAGCTCCCCCGCCAGATGATGCTAATGCACACATGGACAGGATCACAGAAGGAGGAGGGAGAGAAAGGGAGCACTGGGTCATTTATAGCACCAACACCACAGATGGCATACACAACACACACAGGGATCAGGATTGAGCACTATGCAATGCACTAGCATTGAATTGGTTAGATGCCACAGCAAGATGAGGGCCAAACACTGCTAACTGCACACCTCCTGGGACTCACAAAGCCCTGACTGACATGGAATGCAAACAAGCTAGGTTACCTGCATTTGCCATACACCATTACCCTTAAGCTGGATCACGCTGCAATGACTGGCCTGGCATAAAGGGGCACCCACTAACTCACAACCACCACCAGGATCCCATGCCACCTAACAAATATTGTAGTAAGGCCTGTACTCACCCCCTTGTGGCTGCTGTGATGCCCTCAAGTGATCATCCAGCTCTTGGTAGGCCACCGGGGGGGGGGGGGTAAGGTTCCGATGGGCACCCCTTCCTTGTTGGGAGGCCATCCCCAGCGGGGCCTCCGTGGTATTCCATGCCCAGCGTCTGAGGTCCTCCCACTGTTTCCTGTAGTGGATGCTCCACCTGCTGTAGACCCCCAGGGTCTGCACGTCATTGGCGATGGCAGGCCACAATCCCTTCTTTTGATGGGCGCTGACCTGCAGAGTGAATTCAGACAGGAGTACAGCATTACACATACAATCCAGCCTGTCCCACATATGGCCCCCAAATCCTGTTTCCAACTCCACTGGCACACACATCGCCCGGCCCACACCATGTACACTACCACCAGACGTACCACCCCACATATGACACGATGCATGCACACACATCTCCATGAAACCTTCCCACATGCATCGTGGCCTGTTGGTCTGGAGACCCGTACTGCTGTTCATATTGGGGCAGGACCCCATCCATCAAGCGCTCCAACTCCATTGAGGTGAAGGCAGGGGCCCTTTCTCCGGTCACACAGGTCATGGCAGGTTCCAGACACAGGCCACAGCAGCACACGCAGTATAGGTGTTTTCTGGTGGAAAGTCAGGAATCAAGTGAGGTTGTAGACAGAAAACGGTGGTCACGTCCGTGGCGGTGTACACTGTCACCGCCGACGCTGATCCCCATTGCCCACTGTACTCCATAGAGACCCATATTAGCCAATGAGGAATTGCACAGCAGTGCAAAACCGCCTTCTGCCATGATGCCCCATCATAGGCGGAGTTTCCTCACTTCCACCTATCCCTAGACACAGGACAGGTGGTCGCCATTTCATGGTGGTGGACTACATACAGATCATCCATAACTGCGTCATTTATGGAAATTGCACATACATTGCCATTCCACCGCCCCGTCACATTAATGTTGTATGCACACTGAGGTTGGGTCCTTTGTACAAATTATGACAGCCTACTCACTCTTATGTCCCCTAGATTCCTACCACTGCAGATAAATAGGAAGAAGAGACAAACCAGACCCCTTGCGGACTTGGCTACACTGGAGGACAGGCACATTATACTCAACCATAGACTGGAAGGGGCCACAATCACAAAGCAGAGTACCCAATTGGAGCCTGACCTGATATCAGCTATCCGTCATCCCACTAGGATCCCCCCTCTTATGCAGGTTCTATCAGTGCTCCATTTTCTGGCAACTGGTTCTTTCCAAGTGACAGTGGGCTTGGCAGCAGGAAGGTCTCAGCCAATGTTCTCAATCATGCTGGCAAGGGTATTGTCTGCCCTGATGAAACACATGTGCAGCTACCTTTCTTTCCCCAGGTGGAAGTTTTGGCCTCTGTGAAAGCGAGATTCTATGCACTGGGATATTTTCCCAATATTATTGGGGCGATTGAAGGTACACATATTGTGTTTGTCCCCACCAGCCAGAATGAACAGGTGGTCAGGAATCGGAAGAGTTTCCACTCACTCAATGTGCAAATGGTGTGCCTGGCAGACCAGTATATCTCTCACGTTACTGCCAAGTATCCTGGGTCGGTGCATGACGCCTTCATTCTGAGGAATACCAGCCTTCCAAATTTGATGGCCCAACTACAGAGGCACAAGGTGTGGCTAACACATGAGCCAGGATCCCCATCCACTGTATGTCAGGGTATGACTTAAAGTATTATCCCATAGCATTGTGTAAGGCTACATTTTGTCCCTCAATACTTGCAGGTGACTCTGGCTACCCAAACCTATTGTGGCTCCTGACCCCTGTGAGGAATTCCAGGACAGGGGCTGAGGAGCAATAGAATGATGCACATGGGCGAACCAGGAGAATAATCGAGAGGACCTTCGGCCTCATGATGGCCAGGTTCAGATGCCTGCATCTGACAGGTGAATCCCTGGGATACTCACCTGAGAAGGTCTCCCAGATAATAGTGGCATGTTGTATGTTGCACAACCTGGTCCTCAGACGACTTGTGCTTTTCCGCAGGAGAAGGGGATGGGAGATGACCCTGTGGCAGCAGTGGACCTTGAGGACAGTAAGGATGAGGAGGCAGAGGATGAGGATGTGGACAACAGAACATCAGTTATACGACAATACTTCCAAGCACTTGTGGGCAGTGGGGAAGGAGGTGGGATCCACCGCCAGACCCCTGTATTGCGAACTCGCGCCTTGCTGCCACAAAACGTACCTTCCCTCTTAGGTCGTTCCACCTCTTCCTAATGTTGTTCCTTGTTCTTGGATGCCGTTCACCCTGTCCACAATTTTCTGCCATAGCTCCATCTTCCTGGCAATGGATATTTGCTGTACCTGTGATCCAAACAGCTGTGGCTCTACCCTGACTATTTCCTCCACCATGACCCGCAACTCCTCATCTGTGAAACGGGTGTGCCTTTGTGGGGACATGAGTGTTGTGTGGTGTGTGTAAGTATGTGTGTGTTGGGTACTGCGGTTGGGTGTGTGAAGTGAGGTGCGTGAGGGGTGTATGGATGTATGTGGTGTGTGTGTCTAGTTGTCACAATGGTCTTTGTGTCAATCTGGTGGCAATAATTTGTATTCGTAAAGGGTTGTGGGTAATGTGGGTGAGTGTTTTATAGTGCTGGGGGTGGGTGGATGTGGTGTGTGTATTAGTGTCAGGTGTGTGTTTTTGGTATTGGCCACTGTTGTGTAGTTTAGTATATGGGTGTCCATTTTGAGCGTGCCGGTGTGTACCGCTAATGGTTTACCGCAAATGAATGTCCGCCCTGGCGATTCGTGGGTCATAATGTGGTGGGCGTAGTTTTGTTGGCGTAACGGTATGGGTGTTGGTACTGCCACTTTAGCACTAACCTCTGGGCTGGCGGATTTGTGTATGTGGCAGTATTCTTTTGGATTGGTGTTTGTGTGTCATAATTTGGCGAATTAATGTTCACCTCCATGGCAGTATGCTGGCGCAGTCACTGCCATGGTAAGCAGGATTTACTGCCAATGTGATAATGAGGGCCTTGTTCTTTTAAAAATTCATATCTTGACTTCTGTATTTTGGATTTTTGTTGTTTTGTTCTTGCTTGATTTAGATAAATATTGCCTATTTCTCTAAACTGGAGCGATGTTCATTTTGTAGTGTTTTCACTGTATTACTGTGTGTGTTGGTATAAGTACTTTACACATTGCTTGTGAGATAAGCCTGGCTGCTTGTGCTAAGCTACCAAGGAGGTAAGCAGGGGTTATCTAAGTGTATTTATCCATTGTCCTGACTAGAGTGAGGGTCCCTGCTTGGACAGAGTGCAAACTGACTGCCAACCAGAGACCCCATTTCTATCAATTTCTGATAAAAGTTTAATGTTCCGCATGGCTAAATACTTATAAGTTCCAGAACGTGAGACCTATTAGATATGCCAATGCTTGTTTAAATTCATTTTCCCTCGCACTGCTCTTCTCTCACTCTCTCCACAGTCCTAAATCACTTAAGTTGCTGCAAGGTAGCAATCAGGATCTATGAATCACACCACAACGAAAGCACAGCGAGGTGAGGTAACATGCGGGCATATAATGTAACTCATTCAACTGTAGGATACTGCAAGAGCTTAAAGAATATGCCAATAAAATCAAAAGACTCAAGTGAAATCAATATTCACATTGCAATCTCGTTTTGAGCCTCTGCAGACTCTTGAGGCCATTGCATCCATAGCAGTGTTCCAAGCTATGTAGGGAACAACACCATGAGCAAGTTTGGGCCCTTCATTTGGGCACTGAAAGGAAACCAATGCAACCCTGTGAAAGAAATTGTTCTGTCTGCAGTGTATTCATGAAGGCAGTTGGCTTTATCACTATCCAATTTGGAAACTGTGCATAGGTGGAGAATCTGGAGGAGCATGGACCAATATTCTATGATGCACTCTAAGGCACTCATTACAGCTTTGGCGGTAATTCCCTAAGACCGTCATCTATGCGGGTGCTTAAAGACCGCCAGTGACGGAGGTCTGAAGACTGTGGTATTATGCGTCACCAACAGAACACTGCACCAAAACATCCAAATATCTGACATTGTCGGCCTGACCGACGGAGGGAGAGAGGCAGTTCCACAGCAAGCACCGCCACACCAACAACATCCCCCCTCCAAATTACCACTTACAAATCAGCATCAAGTTTTTGCACGGCAGTGATCCATTGGTTGTCCGGACGGCTGCGGTCAAAAACACATCTCCACCAGAACACACCACCACATTGGACAATACGAATACCCAACACCTGATACACATAACACACTACACACACCTGATCACAGCACTATATGACACACCCCTACGCACTCCCACAATCCTTTACATCCAGCAATTGTGACACAGAGAGGGAAGACCACACTAACAAAAGACACTGCACCTGGATATCATAAACACCATCACACTGAACACACAACACACAACATCGGCAACACAACACACACATCACCACTGCACACAAACACCACAAGCAATACGCACACCCTAGCACTCAACCTCCCCAACAAACAGCACATCCAGCATCCCTGCACATCACACACCCCACCACCCGCAACACAACACCATGGCACAAAAAAACACCCATGATTCACAGACGAGGTGTTGAGGGTCATGGTTGACGAAATCCTCAGAGTGGAGCCACAACTGTGTGGAGCACAGGTCCACCAGACATCCATAGCCCGGAAAACAGAGTTATGGCAAAGGATATGACACACCTGTGCCCTCAACATCTGCCCCAGCTACTGGAATGGAGGCCCAGCAAGAGGAACTACAGGCCACTAACACCCCTGCCCCTGCAGCTGACGAACGCCTAGCAAAAGAGGTCATCCATCCAGACATCCTGCAGGACCTGAGGCCAAGACCAAACACACTGCCAGGAAGTGATCCCTCTCCTGCACATTCTCCTTTGGGTGCCCCTGATACACCCTGTTGACTGTCCAGTGCCAATTCCCATTATCCCCAGGGTCATGGGAACAGGACCTATAGAATCAACAACAGGACCACCCACTCTGATGATTTCAGAAACCATGGCCCCACTCCTCAGAACTGTGATGTGAAACACTAAATAAACACTAATGAGCACAAGTAATGGTGTATGTCTCTTCATTGTTTAAAGTGACATCTTTGGTAACGAAAAGTAATCAAATACACATACATGTACAACAAGTTTGTCTGAGTGACAGATGTTGCATGAATTTCCAGCAGGTGTGTCAGTACATGCATATGGTAGTGACATCTAATGGAAAGGGTGCCAACAGTCATGTCAGAAAGCAGGTTGCAAACACACATGTGACCTAATTAGGAGCAAAAATAGGGAACATGTTAAATGAAGTAACGCATGTAGGCCATTATAATACACATACAGCAGTATTTCAAATAAACAGAATACATGCAGCACCGGGTAGGACACCACACATCTACAAGCTAGGACTGTCAGTCATGCACATGCAAAGTAATGGTATCATTCCATGTAGGTGACATCCCCAACAGTACACCGCCTTGCATTGTCAGTGACAGGTAGATGCCAGACAGCAGCTAAGAGTACAAAATGACAGGTCTGCTGGACAGGACAATTAAAATATTTGTACAATCCATTAGCTCAACAATTCAGACCTAAGACCATACAACTTGAGTACATCTATATGGATCAGATGTAATGGCACCAGCATTTATCACATGTAAATGACAGCATTGCATTTACACTTCCCCTCATGTTAAGTCAGCATCCCTTCATGTTTGAAAACAAAGATGGAAGGCAGTAGTCTCCTCATACACCTTGATGCATACAACATTGAAGGACAAAATCACATCTCTTCCTACAGGGTTCGACTGTTCATTAAACTTTAGACCACACATACCTTAGAATCATTGAAAGTATTGTTGAATTAGGTCAGTCCTGTTGTCAGCTGCCTCCTCCTTGGATGCCTCCTCATCAGTAGCAGGGTCACCAGCGTCAGCTACAGCTCCTGCATCAATGTCCCCCTCCTTCAACAGTGATATGTGCCTTCTAGGTGCCAGATTATATAGCATGCAGCATCCATCAAGGATCTTGCAGACTCCCTGGGCAGTACTGCAGGGTACCACCGGACATATGGAGGCAACAAAATCTTGCTTTCAAAAGGCCGAATGTCCTCACTATGGCACGCCTCATCCGGCCATTTGCCTCATTGTACCTGTCCTCCTAGTTGGACATCTGACTGGCTGGAGTCAGGAGCCAGGGCAGGTTGGAGTATCCAGAGTCACCTGTGTAGACATAGGAACAGTTCATTAGGGAACTGTGTTAGACATAGAGCTTACTGTGTAGAGAGGTAGTGCAGATGGCTGGCATGGACAGCAGTACACGTACAATGCTTTAAAAGGCAGCCTCAACAGTGTTCAGTTCTGGACATTGTGGGAACCTTAGGTACCTGTCCCTATGCTTTGGTAGGGCATCCAGTACATCCTGTGACACTACACTGAAGATCGGCTGTGACATCTCTACATTAGTCCCACAGTCACCTGAAATGAGCCACTAGCCATAAAATGCAGGACAGGCAAAACCTGTACTGTTGGAAGGATAGCATTGTGATTCCTTAAGGCTGGCTGGAGGTCTGGCTGCAACTTGGCAACTAGTTCCTCGATGGTCAGACGGCTCTGTCAATAGGTCATCATAATGTGCCTCTCTTCCATGGTTTCCAGGTCTACCAGGGGCCGGTAGACTGGTGCATTCCTTATCACTCTGATTTGGTGGAATCTAGGCAGGGAGGACAAACAGTAATCAGTACATTTCTTACAGTGTGCTGACCAATAAATATAATAGGACAATCAGAAAGGATTGGTCCAGTAAGTTCTCAGGCATGTTACAGATGGAAACATATATCCACAAACCATTCCTACCCAGACACTATGGCAGTAACTCATACAGGCAGAGGGAAGTGTAGAGGAAATTAAGGCCCTCATCATGAACATGGTGGCAATCACTGCTCCACAGGCGGTGGTGGTAACTACCGCCAACAGGCTGGCGGTCCTGACTGCCAAATAATGACGTACATGAGAAACAGCCAGTGGGCTATCCACACACTGCCAGCACTGGAGTGCTGACAACAACGGAAGAGGCCACCCACAGGCCGACGGAAAGACCCCACCCACCCAACAAATAAGCACAAGACCACTGTCAGTTCCGGGGCGGGAACCATCACCACCCAAAGCATGGCAGAAACAAACCAAATAAAAGGAAACACTCACCGTAGGCACACACAACACGCCGAAGCAGACATGGAGAGAGAGTTGCAAAGAATGCCAGTCCTGCTCCTTGCAATATACCTCCACGACCGTGACCGCTGACGAAGACAACGATGGTAAGTACCGCAACCTAGTCAACAAGGGAAGAAAGGGCACAGTTACACACCCACCCTGCAACTCACTCCCAACCCCTCACACCATCACAAGCCATACACACCAGAGCAATAGGCACTTACCCAACACAAGGCAAATAAAACCTGTCCAAAGTACACACATGTGCACACCACACCCCCACAATGAAACGATGAGCCACGTCTCCATAGTGTGCCAGCTTGGAAGATGGGGGAGCGAGCTTGGACTGGGGGGTGGCAGACGGACCTGGGGTAGCATGGGGCTTCTTCCTCTCTGGGGAAGGGGCACGGGAATGGGAAGGATGGACTGGGGTGGACTTAGACGAGGAAGGAATGGACAGGGCAAGGAGATTGGCACGTTTAAGGACAAGACCAGGTGGGCCAGTGGGTTCGAACAGGTCAACATGGGACAGGAAATGTTTTTTAGGGGCAGTTGGGGTGGACATGGAGAAAGGTGTGGGAGTGGATGTAGAGGGAGTGCTTGTAACTGGTGTAGGTGTTCTGGACGTTGATGCAGGTGCCTGTACGGTATGCTGAGATTTGGTGGATGTGCGTTGAGTTGGTGTCTGGGAACGTTTGAGTGTCTTGGAAGGAGGGGAGTGGACACAGTGGGACAAGACAGGCTGCCAGTGTAAATGGATGTTGTCTGGGTGTCTGCAGGTCTGGTGAGTGTGCTGAATGTGTCATTCAATGTGGTTGTGGTGAGTGCAGGTGTGGTGTCTGGGGTGCATGACTGAATGTCTGATGTTGTGGTGACTGTAAGAATGACACAGCAGCAGTGACTGAGGGTGCAGTACTAGTGGGTGTGAATGTTGAGGTGACAGACAGGGAGGTGGTAGAGGTGGACACACTGAGGGAAATGGATGTTGTTGTGTGTGCCTTTGTATGTTGGCTGTGTATATGCCTGTGGTGGGAACTGTGGTGCTTGTGTTTCTCTGTGTGTTTCTTGTGTGTTGATGTGCGTGCATGGCTGTCTGAATGTGTGCTTGGCATGGGTGAAGGGAGTGGGGTGCTGGAAGGGGTAGAGGTGGTTGGAGGGGGGATGGAAAGACCAGGGACACTGGCTGCCGTCAAAGAGGGGGCCTGAGCCTGAAAAGATCTCTGTAGGACAGACATGGCACCGTGAATGACTTCCAGGTATGCATTGCATTGCTGCATCTGGGATGCTAGCCCCTGGATGGCATTCACAATGGTTGTCTGCCCTACAGAGATGGTCCTCAGGAGGTCAATAGCCCCCTCCGTGAGGGCACCAGGGCTGACAGGGGCAGGGGATGAGGTACCTGGGGCTAAGGAGATGCCCACCCTTCTGGGTGATCAGGCAGGGCAACTGGGTGGGCAGCAACTAAGAAGGCAGTGATAGTATGGGGGTGGCGGAAGATGACAGAGAATGGGTGGGCCCACTAGGGTCCGCCACCACCAGAGAGCTCCCATCGGAGGAGGTATCACAGTCACTACCTCCAGTGGTAGCTGCCTCCCCCGTGGTACTCCCCTCGCCCTCCAACCCACTGGTCCCCTTGGCGTCGGTCAACTCTGCCTTCTTGGAAACGTGGGCCGCTGCATCCCCACTCACAGGTGCCTGTGCTTCCTCACCAGATGATACTGATGTACACAAAGGCACAAGAGCACAGGGGTGGGGAGACAAAACATGAGAGAAATCTGTAAATACCTGAATGGATGTACATACTTGGTACACACACACACTCCCATCCAGCTTACAATCATGACTTTGCCCCTGACTTGTGGCCACTACCCCAGCATAAAACTAAATTCCCACATGACACATGGACCTGATGAACTGTTAGACCTGCCCCTAACCATTTCCGTGCCCTTGGGGGGCAGGACTGCTGGAAAACACCTGTCAGAGTGCCTGGCACTAGACAGCATGCATACCACAGCACCCAAGCACATCCATCAAAGTGGTATGAAACAGTGTTGGTACTCACCCCCTTGTGGTTGCTATGCTGCCTTCAAATGCCCATCCAAATCCAGATATGCCACTGCCAGAGTGCGGCACATTAGGGGGCCAGGGTCCGACAGGCACCCCTTCCTTGTTGGGAGGCCTTCCCCAGCTGAGCCTCGCAGGTCTTCCTGGCCCAGTGCCGCAGGTCCTCCAACCGCTTCCTGCAGTGGGTGCTCCGCCGGTTATAGACCCCCAGGGTCCACACCACCCTGGCGATGGCCTGCCAGAGTCCCCTCTTCTGATGGGCGCTGACCTGTATGGGACACACAGAGAAGAAAAACAGACGTCAGGACACTGCAGCACACTCAGTGGAGTACTTTTATGCATGGGATCAGGGAGTCAAGTGAAATTGGGGTGACGACATGGCTTACGCTCCACAGTGGTGTGCACCATCATCGCCGGCAGTGATCATGATAGGCCCAGGTTCCCCATTGACAACCATGTAAACCAATGAACGGGGGCACGGCGGGGAGCACCGCCTTCCGCCATGACAACTAACGCCAGCGGAATTATGTCACTTCTACTCCTTCACATCTGGATGGCAGGAGGCTGCCATTTTTCTAGCACCACGTACATATTTCCTGGTCACGGGCCCCATTCAGGGCCTTCAGGTCCCAGCCCTTTCTCACCTGTCCACATGAGTGTCTGTTCCTCACATCATTCCAGAGGTATCACCGCATACATGTCCCAAAAGTTGTACATCATACATCGCTTGTGTGTCACCAACGTATTGTACAGCAGTTATTCATACACAACATGTTTTGCATGTGAAAGTGTGTCCCTCATATGTGTTCTTTCCTCCCCATAGGAACAGACCCATGTGGCGAGGAAGGGCCCCATCTGTGTACAGACCTCTTGTTGATTTGGAAACCAGGGTGGAACGACACATCATTGCCACCTACAGACTCAGTCGTACAACAATCCATGACCTATGTGCTTTACTGGCTCCTGTACTGAGACCAGCTAATCGGAATCAGCATGCCCTCACTACTGAAGTGCAAGTGCTCTCTGTACTCCATTTCTTGGCTAAGTGCTCATTTCAGGTGACAGTGGGCCTGGGTGCAGGTTTCTCATGGCCAATGTTTAGCCTCGTCCTGTCCAAATTCCTGAATACATTTGTACAACTAGGGGGAACACTGGTCTCAGGAGCGAGAGCCCTCAAGCATCACAATGGATGACTAGTATCATCATCGGGAAATGCTCCACACCAGTCTGGCGCTGCAATGCCTGGCGGACACCCCAAGCGGGGGGCTCTAGACCATATTCATCTAATCATGACTTGTCAAATCTACTGAACAGTCAAAAATGCTTACATTCAAGCACCAGTGCAAAAAGAGGTCAACATTTTTTTAGATTAAAATTGGTTATTCATCTTCCAATCAACATCATAATTTTAATCAGTGTAATGAAGATGAAGACCAAGATTAAAAACAAAAAATGAAAGTCATATATTGAGTATAATGCTCATGGTACTTTCACATAATTCAATCTCTAAGGACTCCAAATCTTTATAGGGCCTTTAGGAACAGGTCAACATGTTTCGTGTCTATCGGTCCATCCGGATCCATTGACGCTTCATCAGGACCAAAAAATGAATCACCTCTTCACTAATACAAAAGAAAAAGAAAAACCACCTCTATTAGGGTAGACAAACCAGTAATTTACATTTAAGTACACTGGTTACATCAGGTCACCCATCCCCAAATTGAGAAAGGGCCCCTGGGAAGCACGTTCCTAGGACTCAGATTGACAGATTATGTCGCTGGTCCAAACTGTGGACCTACCCACAACCATGGTTGTTCGGGACACCGTTCCAGAGGGTAGGTCCCACGACCTACTGGTGCCTATGCCCCTCCCCCTAAAAAACACCCGCCCCCAACCAAATCTAAGATCCCTACTCCTATCCCAAAGTCCAAACTCCCTCCCCCACCGTCCAGACTGAAGCCTAAAGCCCCACCCCCTCCCAAACCCAAGGATCCCCCTTCCAAACCCAAGCCCCCCCACCACACCCACACCCCCATCCCTGAGGTGCCTGCCTGCTCCATTCATGCCCCTTTCACATGGAGGCCTATTTGCAGTCAGGATTCAAGTTGGGCCTGTGGAATGAGGCCTATGTGCCTTCGCAGCATTTGGACAGTGGACTAGCCAGTAGGCCTATTCTGTAAATAGCTATTTATCATTTTTTAAGTTGAATACATCTGCTCCCAGAAATGTGGATCAAGGAGAAGTACTTGTCCTGGTTTCCTTCTACATGGTGTTGTGATATCTGTGTGCCAAGGTATGTGTTGTTTGTGTATAGGTTTTGTCTTTGTTGTAGCATACACTGGGTAGATGACTTATGGCATGTGCATGTTGTGATGTGTTTGTATGCTGGCTTGTGGCATTGTATGGTAGTAATGTGTGAGTCTGTGTGTATGGTGTTGCATCTGTGAATTCCTTTGTTATTTGGTTGTACGTGGGTTCTCACCTATGTCATTGTTTGGATGTCTGGTGAGTGATATTGATTGTGTTTTCTTGCTGCGTACAGTTTTTTGTTTGTGTGACTGTGTGATGTTTCTTGTCGAGCCTGTCTATGACTGCATTTGTGTGTTTGTGATGTTATCATTGTGTGATTGTGGGGTGTTGTGTATGGATGTGTATGACTGCGTTGGTAGTGTGCATGTGCGTTTTTTTGTGTGTATGACACGTCTGTTTTGTGTGGTGTGTGTATTTGGCATTTGTGTTTGTGTATTTTGTGTGTGCATGTGTTTGTAGATGTGTGTGCAGGTACGGTATGTTTGTTTGCGCGTGTGTGTGTGGCCTTCCGTGCGAGGTAAGTGTGTAGTGTGTGGGTGTATAATGCTGCCTTTCCCTCCAGTGTGTGCTAGGCAGGGGTACTTTCAGTTGTCGTCATCATCGCTGGTCCTGAAGGTGTATGGCGAGATACAACACTGGGAAGACTCACAGTTAGTTTGCCATGAAGGATGCGTCTGTGTACCTGGAAGTGAACCTCTCCTTTTATACTGCCAGTTTCCGTCAGGCTTTACGAGGCGGTGGGACCGCCCCGGAAATCCTGGCTGTCTGCTGACTCACAATATGGCAGGCAGTGAATTGGTCCTCGATGGCCTGGAGATGGCAATCGCCGTTGGCGGCAGTCCGACCCCACTGGCAGTACTGATGGTGTCTTGGCTGTGTTGCGGATGGATCACCGCCGTGGTCATAATATGGCGGTTTGCACCACCGGACTGATGGTGGTGTGATCGCCACCACCAGCGTGGAAATTTGGTGTCCACTGGACTCAAAATGAGGGCCTAAGTCCTTCTTTACCAGTACCCCATTAGTACAGGTTTTGACAGAAACTAGAGTGTATGTCAACATTGGCATTAAAGGGTGTGTGATAATTTCACATGTAGTAATATCGCATGCACACAAGTATCCATGGAATAATTCTCAAAGTCAGTCCTGGAGGCATTAGCTCCTTCCATAGGATCCCAAAATTCAGGCATGACATGCAAAAACTGGGGCAGCACAGTTATTTCTATTTCTATGGTTACTCCCATAACTTATGGGCTCCACGTGGCATTCTTCATAATCTACAGTAATTTTACATCCTAAAATTTTTGATATCCACAAAATAAGTGATTCTAGTTGTGATGTTGCTGAATAGCAATTACTGCAGCGGCCTTAACTCGATAACTTGGCTTGGTACATGAGGTATACATAGAAATGCTTCTAAACAAAGATCAGTGGTTTCCACTTCTGGTGTCCATGCTCATGAAGTTAGATCAAGCACCGTAGGCATCATTAGTTCTCTAGAGGGCAAATACTCACATTGTGAACAAATAAAACTAAACATGTTAATGCTCAATTCTGTAGTACTTACATACTACTGTGAAATGCCCACCATGTGGACAACCTTCAAGTGTGGAGGAGAAGGGTTATGGATTGAACTCTGATTTGCTTGGCTTTCTGTCCATGTAAATTGACTTAAAGAGGGAAATTTTGGAAAATCATAGCAGCAAATATACCAATAGGTTATTTCTAACTTGCTCTGAAACACTTGTGAATTACCCCTACCTTTATAGCCCCAATCTACCTGCCTATGGAGCACTTAAAAATAGGATCAAAATATACAAGCCCCTAGCACCACCTTGCGCCACCATAGCATCATTATTTTTTCTCCTGCACCATATTTGCAAAGTGTGCACTGCTTGCATTGCGCCACTTTGCAACCCCTTGAGCTACATTCTCACTGTGTCAGGAATAATGTATGCAAGGGGGAGGGGGCGTTCCGACACAGGGAGGACTGAAAAAAATGGCACAGTGAAATTTATAACATTTCACTGTGCTATTTTTTCTGTCATTTTTTATGCCTGCTCAGTGTAGGTGTTAAAATGGCTCACCGATTTTAATCATTGGGCATCCATGTGCTTTACTGCACGAGCGTCAACATTTTTTACACTAGTGCAGAAAAGCACCACAATAGCGTCAAAATATTCGATGCTATGTCCTAACAACTGCCATGGTGCACCGTAGAGATGATACGGCGCGACCAAGGTGTCATTAGTTGGGGTAGGGGTGACACAAGAAAAGTGGCGCATCAGGACTGATGCACCACTTTCTTGTGCCCCTAAGTATGTTATAAAAAAAAGCTGGGGTTGTATGACATGGTCACGCACATTAGCCACAAAGCAGGGGATCAGGGTACAACAACAACAATGTGGTGGTGGCCTAAAAGAGGGGGAGGTTGCCCCTGCTCTTTCAAATGAGCCTGTCCCACCTCATCTGTGTTGTATATACATGTGCATTGTCATGACAACAATGTAACAGTAGAACAAAATGGAATGTGGGATGTAGTTTAAGCTCAAGATGTCAATTAGTGCCTGTTTAACTGGTTGCATTCCTTTTTACCAAAAAAATACTTGGCTAATTACCCAAGTACAGTAGAATTATTTGGGAAAAGGAATGTTTAATTGGTGACAAGGATGGGATGCGTTTAAGCATAGGGCCAGTCCGATCTATGTTGTACACACAAGCGCTATCAGGAGCCTGATCTACGTGGATCCCCAAGGAAACCTAACAAGGAAATCTGCATGGACTTTTGGTGAGGAGAATTTTTAAGGAGCATGTGGAAAAAGAGGACAGTATAAGGGTGCACTTCACGCTCTACCACTGTAAGGCAGATAGCTAATTGTAAGGACACCGCTGGACAGATATTGATTAGTAAGAGCAGCATTGGAGTAACCACTGCATAACATTGGAGTAGTGGTTAATTTGTAAATAAAAACAGGTCAGTGCCCAAAGCCCTCCTCTTAAACACATGGTTGTTTCAATTAAATGTGCAAACATGGAATACGGAGGCAGCGTAATCCTGAAGCCATCTCAGGCCGCTTCAATCCATTTAAAGCCACTTCTTGCCCCTTCAGCTCACTCTTGCAGCATTCTGCTTTCTCCCATTGTGACACTTTTTTGTTTTTCTCTTCCTCCATCTTTCCCATATGTGTCTTTTCCTCTCCATAAATGCTGGAGTCAGAAAAATGAGTGCTGGCCCTCAAAAATAAGTGCTTTGCTCCGCACCGGAAAGAACAGGCACAAATTAAGCCCTGCATTGGAGGCGTGATTGTGGGAAAAGGAAAGACACTACTAAGTTGGCAATTATTTGCGTAAGACCTGTGCAATATTTAGTTGATTAATCCAACGGTCTAGGCTGCTCAAAGCAGACTCATGCATAGCCCTGGAGCGGGGCACTGGAAGGAAAGCAGTACGAGTCAGCACAATCTCATACTATTATTGCAGCTGGCTGTGTTAATTCAACTGTGAAAGTGGTGAGGCCTGGAGCAAGACCTTGTGAGAAAGGCAGCGTGAGGTAACACAACCTCACACCAAAATATCGGGGGCAGAGAAAGTGCATCACACACCCTTTGACCTTTACTTTCATTCACACACACATTCATACATATACACACACATTCTCTCTCTCTCTCTCTCTCTCTCTCTCTCATCAGCTCACTCTCATTTGCAAGCATGTTTACAACATACATTTAAAATCATTTCTACGTACCTTACCTGCCAAATTAGGTCGTATTCTAGCTAATTGTAGTCTATTTGTATTATTATTCTATTATTATTATTATTATTATCCTATTCTATTTTATAATTATTCACTATTTGTGTTACAAAATGACAGAAAACTAGGAAAATGGAGCCCTAACTGAGCTGCCCCTGTGCTCCAGGCACAGATTGTGCCACCTCTGAGGACAGGGGTCACAAAGGAAGTGCCAAGGGATGCAAGGGGCAAGCTAGGGGTCTCTGCTGCGACCTCTCGTGATCCGTAAATGACATCCATGACCATAGCTACTACTGCATGCTTGTGATTCGACCTGCATTGAAGAACAGGGTGCATTAGAGGTACTGAGTACACAGCTGTTCTCATGTGCACCGGTGGTTTAAGGTGAACATAGGAGTGAGGGCTTTAAAAAAGCACTACAATGATAACTAACCTGAATTCTATAGTCACTGCCCTGCTGGAAGAGTAGAGGTTGTGCTATGCAATTTCGAGGAGCATGGTGAATAGTAGCAATGGAAAAAGGGCTAATATTGCTGGTGGAACTAGAAAGGAGGTGCTATTTCTGCAGTGTCTACGTTGGTTTGGGTGATAGAATGAAACAGCGTCAGTTTTTAATTCAACGTAGAGTGTTTGAGGACCAACAGAATGTACTTCATGGTGATGTGAGCATAGGACAATGGTGGCAAATTGAGTTTTGTTAATTAGTTATGTTAGTCAATTGTATTGTGGAACAATATATGCATCTTCATTTGGAGTTGTTTTATGATGATGGTGATTGTTAATGAATTGTTTTAATAGAACTATATTTGTAATATTTGTGTAGTGGTTGAAGGTATTCGGAACACAAGTATTTGTTTACAAACATTTTAAGTAATTTAACAGCTTAAGTTTATTAGTACTGAAGTGTGTGTGAGATTTTGATACAATAGTGATGATGCAGTCAGGTTCGCCACCACCTACTTTTTTAGCTAGTCCAGGTAATCCTATAATAACATGGGAGGACTGGCATGAGGCATTTGAAATGTGTTCGAAAGAAATAGGTGGAGACGTATTTTCCGCAAAAAGAAAAGTAAGGATGCTAAAGCATAGCTTGGTTGTTGAGGCTTGGAAGGTGCTGAAAACATTGCAGGGAGTGAGAGTGCCAAAGAATGGTGTTAAATAGAATTTGGATATAGAAAAATAATCCAAGGATGAGTATGTAAATACAATGAGAGCAGTGGGAGAGAATTTTGGACGTAAGGTGGGTGTGGTCGTGCAAAGACACAAATTAATTTCTCGAGCATGAGGAGTGAATGAGTCTGTGGAACAGTATGCAGCAGTTTTACGCAATTTAGCGGCTACGTGCAAATTTGCAGGAAGAAATTATTTGGGATCAATTGATCAATCAGACGAATAATCTTAAAATACAAGAGAAATTGTTGGGAATGAAAGAGCCAACATTAGAAACATTTATTGCAGTAGCCAAACATGTAGAAAATACTTCTAAGTATGTTTAGGAAATAAGAATGAGTGGGAATGTTTACAAAATAAAGGAGTTGAGAAATAACAATAGATTCAGAGAAGAACAAAAAAACAATTTTCTAACCAAAAAAACATAAACAATGTGTTATAGATGCAGGAGTACAAAGCATATTGCCACATCAAGTAATTGCCCCGCATTGAAAGTAAAATGTTACAAGTAAAAAACAGATAGGACACATTGCAAGAATCTGCAAAAGTGAGGTAAGTAGCAATAGGGTAAAATGTGGGAATGTGGTACATCATGATGTTGAAGGTAGAAGGATTACAGAGGATAGATCAGATTCTGATGAGAATGTGGAACTACTGATGGTGCAAGATATTGTAAGCACAGTGGACACAGGAACCTATTGGTTAAAATGATAAATATCGCCCTCCCAAATGTCAAGTGACTATATGTGGGGAGGATGTATGAATGTGGTCAGTTTAATGTTCCCCCTATACATTAATTAATAAAGAGACTTGGTCAAAATTAGGAAGTTTATGTTTAAGTACAAAACACATTTGACACTTGAAGCACCAGAGTGCGTCAAGGGGCCAGGAATGCTGCCTCTCTGCCCTCAGGTAGACTCATGTATTCTGCATCACAACTACTTGCCTTGTGCCCCATAGTAAAGAAGGTCTGTCCCCCAATTGTTGAGTTAGAGTACTAAAAAAAGCCTTTACTGTAAATTTGGTACCAATCTGTTGGATTCTCTATGTGAACCCTCTTTGAGGAATCAACCTAGGCAATTTGAACTGGACTATAACCAGAAGCATAGCAAATTTACATTTTTTATCCTAAACTATTGTTCATTGGTTAGGCATCACTGGGATGTGCTTAATTTGCTCTCGGATTATGACCCAGATGCAATTTTTCGAACAGAAACTTGGCTTAAAGAAGCTTCTGGACCGAAAGTGAATTCCACCCTTCCTCCTTCATATAGGATCCTGAGATTAGATTGTGAAGGTAAAAAAGGAGGAGGCATCGCCAAGATTATGTAGGCAAAATAGAGAAACTAACAATCCCAGTCTCTATACTTAACAAAAAAGTTTACGTTGTCTGGTGCTTTAATGTATTGTCCCCCCTGGCAGTGCACACACCTGGAGCCCAGAGATTTCTGATACTCTGGCACCCCATATTCTTAAATGTTCAAATTTCACCACATTGGGTGACTTGGACATGTATCTTAAGAAAACTGACGGCAATGTGGCGTTGTCAGTCATAGATGACTTTGTTGCCCTTAATGTTCCTCTGATCACGACTGCTCTGACCCATCAGGTGGGCTGTATGTTAGATCCCATATTTACTAATCTTAGTAACATATCGGCTGACCAACCTATTCCTCTTACGTGGTCTGATCATTTTGCGGATCCTTTTCCTATCTATGTGCAATCAGGACCCCGTAGTAGAGAAACAATGGGCACAAACATAGTACGATGCTGGTCTAAACTTGACATTTCAGCTTTGAGTTCTCTATTAGAAGTCTCTTGCCTGACACTGAGTAATTTTGTAGAAACAGACTCTCAGACTTTGGATGTCTGGCTGAGATCTTCATTTGACCTTCTTGTGTCTATTATTAGTAAAAAAAATCCCAGGGTGTTCATCTGCCCATACCATGGTATAATGACTCCCTACTTCAACAAAACAAATTGTGTAAACGGCTGGGAAGAGAATGAAGGAAGCCTTATAACTGCAAAGACAAAGCAAGATATCACGGGACTTTAAAAATCTATCAGCTAAGTTTGTTTCAGATAAAATTGAGACAGCCACATACTGCTCTCAAACACTTTTTAGGTTTGTCAATAATCTCTTGGACCAGACCAAGAAAGCCCCACCATCCCACTTACACAAACACAAGGCAAAGAAGTAGTTGCATTATTTTTTAAGTGGCAGATAGTCAGATCTCCTTCACTGGCTCAAATTGAGTTAGTCTAGTTATGGATTCTACTGCTACAACTTGCACCCTGGACTCTTTCTATGTGTTAGACAGGACTTCATTCAGTTCTCTCCTGGCGGTTCACCCCCAATCCATGTCCTCCTGCAATAATGGGTAAGCTTGCACCAACAGTCATGGAACTATTCCTGCGAGTACTTAACTCTTCGCCAAATGACGGTACTGTCCCTTTAGCATGGAAGTTGGCCATGGTTACCCCTTTCTTAAAAAAAGCCAACTAGGACATTGTGATATGGTCCAACGATAGGCAGATCTCTCTCCTGACTATCCTAACTAAGGTGTTGGAGAAACATGTGAATCAACAACTTAGTTATTACATGGAAACTAATAGTCTACTACATCCCTCTCAGTCAGGCTTTAGGGCAGAACATTGTAATGAGTCTGCCCGCCTTGGCGTAACAGAATATTTGCACTGTCAATTAGGCAAAGGAGGCACAGCAACACTGATCCTTTTAGATCTCAGTGCCGCATTCGATAATGTGAACCAAGAGACCTTGTTGTCCAGATTGAGTAAAGTAGATACAGGAACTGCCCTAGCTTGGTTTTGCTCTTTTCTATCCAGACATTCCTTCCAGGTCCATCCACAACAGCAGAGGTCCAAACAACACCACTTTCCTTATGGGGTGCCACAGGGGTCTATTTTAAGCCCTCTCCTATTCAATCTTTATATGAGTCCACTAGCAGAGATTGTGGAAACCAATGGGCTTACCATGTTTTCCTATACAGATGACACTGAAATTGTGATATCCTTATCTTCTTAGGACAAGTATCAGATAGAACCTCTGAACATCTGTCTTAGCCAAGTGGCAGCTTGAATGAATGCAAACGCCTTAAAATTAAGTGGAAATAAGATGAAGGTTCTACTTGAGGGTGACCATCCCCATCTCTGCGGTACTCATCTGTCACCAGACATCCTGGATTGCACACCATTACTAACACATGGTATAAAAAACCTGGGGGTGTGAATTGACAACAAACTGAAAATGGACCATCAAATCAATAAAGTTGATGGCACCATTTTGGCACCTTGGAGTGGCTAAAGAAGATTCTGATATATATTCCACCACCAGGTCAAAGAACGGTAGTCCAAGCACTGGTAGTTTCCAGATTGGACTACAGCAAAGCCCTTTACTTCGGTGCTGCAAAACTTTTATTAAATCGATTCCAGACAAGAGTCCCACTGAGGGCAAGATCATTCTCTAGATCATTTGGGCAAGAACTGGGTCGTCTTGAGAAGTTTTTGCATAAGATAATTTGCAAAATAAGATAATTTTGAAGACATTTTTTATTCCTGTGGTGCATAGAATGGAAAAGTAGAATGTGTTCGGATTTGAGGGATGTCAATAAGAGCATCTGAGTTGACCTATCACATACGGGAGAATTGCTGTCTGAAGTGCCCAAGGGACAGTACTTCTTAACCATTGATATACCAGGCACTTACCACCAGGAATTGCTACATACTAATTCTCATCACTTAACCTCATTTTTTCCCCATAAAAGGGGCGTATTATTTTGTGAGGATGCCATTTGGATTAGCCTCTACATCGGCTGTCTTCCAATGAGTTATGCAATAATTGTTTGGAGATTTCGAACAAGTAAGATTTTCAAAGACGATGTTTTGGTGTAGGACAATGACAGTATGAGATTGTAAGGAAGGTTCTAGGAAAGCTAGAAGAAGCTGGTTTGAATGTAGAGTCAAAGAAGAGTAAATTTTGTGGTGAAAGAAGTAGAGTATCTGGAACATACTCTCTCATGTCATGGAATCAAACTTGTGCCCATATAAGTGGAGGCTATAAAAAAAAGCTCCAAATCCTACAGATAGAGATCAATGATGGGTATTCCTCGGTTTGGCTGAATTTTATGTAACATTTGTTGATCTTTATGTTGACAGGGTACAAACAATGAGAGAATTAATTGAAAAAGGCAGTACATGTTTGTGGTCAACAGAATGTCAAAATGCTTTCTGTGAGTTTAAGAATTGCATAATAAATGCAGTAGCATTGACACCATTTCATCCCCAGGATCATTACATTTTTGCGACTGATGCAAGCATGCATGGAATAGGTGCTGTATATATGCCAAAGAAGTACCGACATGAAAGGGTAATTGCATTCACTTCCAGGACATTGAAGGGGGCAGATATAAATTATTCCACTATAGCGAAAGGAACTAAGGGCCAGATACACAAAACTTTTTGCACGTCGCAAACAGCAAATTTTGCTGTTTGCGACGTGCTAAAAGCACATTGCGATGCCCATTCCCCATTTTGCGATTCGGTAACCTGGTTACCGATTCGCAAAACGGGATTGCGAGTCGCAATTAGGAAGGGGTGTTCCCCTTCCTAATTGCGAATCGCAGAGCGATGTTATATTGTTTTGTGACCGGGTACGCAGTCGCAAAACAATCGCAATTAGCACCCATTTCAAATGGGTGCTAACCCATTCGCAAAAGGGAAGGGGGCACAGGGGACCCCTTCCCCTTTGTGAATGGCATTGAAAACATTTTTTCAGAGCAGGCAGTGGTCCTATGGACCGCTGCCTGCTCTGAAAAAATGAAATGAAAACGTTTCATTTTTTTGTTTTGTAATGCATCTAATTTTCCTTTAAGGAAAACGGGTTGCATTACAAACAAAAAAAATGCTTTATCTAAAAGCAGTCACAGACATGGTGGTCTGCTGTCTCCAGCAGGCCATCATCCCTGTGAGTGCCGCGAGTCTCAAGGGGGTTACAAATTGCGACCCACCTCATTAATATTAATGAGGTGGGCCTTTGCGACCCCCTTGCGAGTCGCAGATGGTGTCAGGGACACCATCCTACATTCTGAATTGCGACTCGCAAATTGCGAGTCTGTATGACTCACAATTTGCGAGTCACAATTCAAACTCTACTTACATCTGGCCCCTAAGGCTTGTTGGTGGGGTGTACATCATTTTAGGAACTTTGTATGGGCTGCAGAGCTTGAATTATGGATTTATCATAAACCATTAAATGATTTTTTCATGACAAAGGGGGCAGGAAGAGTATCTCCACTCACAGTGAAATGGCTATTCAGATTGCAAGAGTACACATCTCCAGTGAAATATGTACCTGCAATAAAAAATGTGAACATCTATTTTTTATCACATTTACCAATAGAAGGTGATTGTTGTGAGGTAAAAAATGATTGGATGATGGTAGAAGATGCTAGCCTCAAAGCAATTTCAGAACAAGCGTGGAAGGCTTCAACAGAAAAAGACAAAGTTTGTCAGATAATAATTGAACCCAAATGTCGGGGGAATGAATCTGGACAAAATAGAACTAATTGCAATTTACAAATATATCTGGTCAGAATTGTCATGTATCAATGGCATTTTTGGGAGAGGAGACAGGTTATTAGTACCCACAAGTTTACATTCAAAATTACTATCTGCACTACATGAAAGACACGGAGGGCCACCAGCCATAAAATGCAAGTAATGTTTAGATTTTTGTTGGCCTGGGTCAGATTGGGAAGTGGAAAGATTAGTAAGAGGTTGTATAGCTTGTGCATGTAGTTACAAATCCTCTGCTGTAAAAGGGATTCCGGTAATAGCCATGGAATTTCCTGAATGTGCATGGCAAAGAGTGGGAATAGATGTGAGTGGTCCATTTACGATTTTGGGAATGGACAAGAGATATGCCATAGTGTTAATGGATTATTATTCCAAGTTGGTTTAAATTAATTTTGTTACAGAAGCAAAGGTCAAGGTGGTGGTTGAATTTTGTAAAGAGGTATTTAGGAGAGATGGATATCATGAAGAATTAATTTCAGATAATGGACCTCAATTTGTAGCAAGAGAGTTTGAAGAATTGTTTGGAAAAAGTGGTAACATTCACAGGAAAACAGCTGTATCTCATCTACAAGAAAAAGGTCTTGTTGAGAGGTTTAAGAGGGTTATTGGTGAGAATACCCAACTATCACAACAGAGTGGTCTAGATTGGAAAGAGGAGATTAAGAAAATGGTGTAGAATTATAGGACTTCTTCACATTCTATGACAGATGAGACACACTTTATGTTGTCGAAGGGCAGGAAAGCTAGTACAGTAGCTGTACCAGCTTGGATGTGCAAGAGCAGGTTATTAAAAGTTAATGATGAAAGGGTAGAGGAACGTTTTTTATACAAAACAACAGAAGTATGTTGTTGAAAAGGAAGAGGTAACTGAATTTGGTACCACAAAGTTCAAATTTGGTGACTTTGTATGGGTAAAAAAGTTTAATATCTCAAAGAAAGGATAATCAAAATAGTCTGAGCCAAAATGAATGCAAGAGGTGATGAAATTCTCTGTTATAGTGGGCGATGGAAAAAGATGGAATTTGAGGAATGTGGTAAGGTGTAATGGAGCAGAATTATCAAATTGCAATGCAGAATTAAAAAAAGTATAGGGCCATAGTAAATGAGAGGGAACAGGCCAAAAAAGAGCTAGTGTTTTGGAGTCATTCCAAGAAAAAAATATTTTGTCTAATGCACTGCTATGTCATGATATATGATACTTGTATACATTTTTCACAAGTGATTTTATAGTTATCTTTTACTTATAGCATTGTAGTGAATGTTAGAAATGTTATAGCTAATTAATATTTATGTAAAAATTCATCTAAGATTGTTTTTATTAAGAAAGATGTGTTGTATATATATATATATATATATATATATATACATATATATATATATATATATATATATATATATATATATATATATATATAAGTTTTTATATATATTTATATAGATAAATATATATGTGTGTGTGTTTTGTCATGAAAATGATGTAATATTAGAAGAGAATGGAATGTTGGATATAGGTTGAGCTCAGAATGTGAGTTAAGCCTGTTTAGATCCGGGACTGGTTACACTCCTTACTACCTAAATAAATACTTGGCAAAATCCCCGTGCAGTGGATTTATTTTTGAGAAAAGGAACATTTTAATCATCACCTCTAGTTATATTGATAAAATGGTGATCAGAGGTTGCATGTCTTTACAACGCATGTCATGACATCAGCATGCATGTCTTTGCTATAGCATTGAAAATTTAGTGAAGATTTGTCCAATAGCGTCAAAGTTATTAGCAAACCAAATAAGGCTCTTCCTATGGAAACTAAGCCCTAATTACAACTACCTGCAACTGGTGATAGCCAGTAGGTAGTTATAGTTAGTACTTAATTCCCATAGACAAAGCGTTTTTTGTTTTGTCAATAACTTTGGTGCTGTTTCACAATTTTCATGACATTTTCAAAAGCAGTACCTGCTCACTGCAGCTGATGTCTGACAAGTTTCGGGTGATCTTTGGGGGTTGAGAAAGGGGCGGTCCTAAAATGCATTTTCCCCTATGTAATTTTCCATAGATATTTTGAACATGACTACAACCCAAACCGCTGAACGAAATTACACTAAATTTGATAGAAATCTAGCTCTTGGTCCAGAAAGAACCCTTTTTGTGATTTTGTGTAAATCCGTTCAGCAGTTTTAGAGATATTAAAGGAAAAATAAATATTCATCTCTAGAGATGTGGATTCTTCGCAGATCCACCCATGAGGGATTTGCAGATCCAGGGAAAAGCATGACCCTGATTTCTGATTGCCTGATTGGCTGGCTGCAACCTGAAAAGAAAGTTGAGGCCACAATTTTCTTTCTCAGTCAGCCCATAAAGTGGGGGGGAGGGGACGAAAGTCAATAAATAACATAAGGGGTCCTGATAGAGGTATCCTGACCCCATAGGACACATGAAGGGAACCCTCATGGGCAAAGAATTGCCCAATTTGTTTTTGGGCTAACCTCAAATCTGTGGATCCACCGCAGGGCTCAGCACACCTCCCAGTGAAAATCTGCAATGGATCCGCAGATCTGAAACCCAAGGAAAAAGAAATTAAGCCACTGACACACCAACCCCCCACTGTGGGGGTTGGGTTATGCAAGAGGTTTGACCAGGGGGGTAGGCACTGTGGGCAATTGCCATGCATGGCAGTGCTTATATTAACATACAGCAATTATGTTTTACTTTACGTTAAAAAAATATAGAAATTCACTGAGGAAAACAAAGGCTACAGGGAAGGTATCTAGATTGATGATTTACCCACACAAAACCATAGAAATTCAGCAGATGCAGTTACACGTTATTAATACTTATCTGAAGAAACTGTAACTCATGCTGTCAAGTAACTTTAGGCCATCAGTTATAGTTTCTTAACATACGTATAACTATAAATACAACTATAACTGCTGAATTTCAATGTATTGTGTGGGTAAAACGTCAGTCTGACTATAACATCTCTGTAACCTTTAGTTTTTCAGAGAAAATATATATATATTTGTTTTTGAGGGAAGCCCCTTACTTTATTCCCTACCTCTCTTTACCCCGACCCCACCTCCTGAACCATAAAATTAGGTTTAGATATTGAACCGGCCTATTTTTTCAGGACCACCCTACAGATTTATGCAATTCTGTTGCTAAACCCTCTTTTGTTGTCATTAGAACTCTGTGCCTTTTCCTCTACTAATCAGTTTTAAAGTGCTTTCTCCTTAAAATGGTGTAATTGTCCTACACCTACTTGGCAAATTCAATTTACTTTTAAGTACCTAGTAAATGGTACTACCAGTACCCTGGGCCTGTAAATTAAATGCTACTGGTGGTTCTGCGGCATTCATTGTGACAACCATTACAGTAGCCTTTTAAAACATGCCTTGGGCCTGCCACCACAGCATGCAGCACAGTTTTAAAACTGTCATTATGACCCTTAGCAAGGCCCAAATCTTCCTTTGTAATTCTTATAAGTCACCCCTAATGTACTCCCATAAGGCTCATGAGGAAGGTAACATTGCATTTAAAAAGTACTCAGATTCTACATGTTGTGGCAGTGAAAAATCCTAAAGTAAGACCTATCTCTTTTATTGATTAACACTGGGTTACCTTATTACATGTGATAAGGGATAGCCTCAGATTAGAGGAAGACAGAGGTATGCTGTTCACACTCAAATCAATTGTAATTTAAAATCCTTTTTAATGGTTAAGTCGGGTTTTAAGTAGAAGTTCTGAAATTACTACTTTTAGAAAGTTGGTATTTGCTTGTCCTAACCATTTGTGCCTATTTGGGGTGTAGTGGGTTACAAGACTGTGAATTGCTTTGCTGTTGGTATTTGTGTATTGCTTCCAGATAGTGACACAAAGGAGACAGGATTGGCCATCTTGTCAGAACGATCAGATGGCTGTACCCAGCCCTACTTATGCTTCAAAGGGTTTTGCCTCCTGCACACGCAAAGGAACCTGACACCTGCCTTGTCTTTTGTCATCCTCAGAAAGTTTGGAGCCTTGACAGAGGAATGGGAAGAACTTTCCAGAACCAGATGTGGATGTAGGACAGGGAGTCCAATCACACAAATGCTGGTACTAGGTATAAATTTTGGGACTCCAGAGCCAGCTATAGAACATGCGTGGACCTGTGAAGTTACAAAAGAAGGACTGTCCTGCTGCTCAAGGACTGCCCTGCTGCTAAATGGACTTCCTTGCTGTCTGAGAGGAAGACCTGTACCTGCTTGCTGTCATCCCAGCCAAAACAGAGTGACTCCAAGCGTCAATTGGCTGACATTGTGTGTGAGCTACAGGGACACAACAAGCTTCAGCGGTCTCTTTCCAACTGCCCAGCTGACCTGCTGCAATTGCACCTGTTTGGACCTACAACAGGCATGCCTGAGACCTGCTGGCCTCTGCTGGAGTGAGTCTCTGCTCCCCAAGAGGTGCCTTCTCAGGTGCTGGACCCTTGGCTGGTATTGGAGTGTACCCGTCCCAAATAAAAAGTGAAAATCCTGACAGCTGGGCCCATATTCAATAAAAATGACACACAACAGCACTAGCGCAGTTCTGTGTCATTTTTCTTAACACGAGCTAACCCCATTCCCTAATGCCATCCGTGTGGCATATTTACAAAATGACGCACAATGGCGCTAAAGAATGGCTAGCATCTCTAAAAAAGTTACTAGCCAGTACCTAATGGCATTAGAGGAAATGACACTAGTGGGTGAAAAATTACAGTAGGCTGATTAGCGGCAAAATATCAGCCGCTAGTCAGCCTAGCGTCATTTTTTAACGCACAAGCAGCCAAACAATTACTCCTGTCTAAGTAAAGACAGGAGTCATTCCCACTACCCCAATGCCCACCAGTGTACCCAGGGCAAGCCCAACACACCCCCCAGTGCCAGGCCATGTAAGGGGCCCCCATTGGCACACCTCACTTACCCACATACGCTTACCTGAGATGGGCTCTCTCCTCCTGTGGTGTCCCCGTGGTGTGGGTGGTGGTGATGCTGGGGGTTGCGGTGGGCATCTATGTGCCCATTCCATGGTGTTTCCCCATGGAAATGGGCACACCTGCACATTAACGCCTGGTCTGACCAGGTGTTAAATAATGTCCCTCAGTGGGCTTAGCCGCATTATTTAGGTTTGCCTCCTTGGTGTGCGTTGTTTCAGCATCGGGTGTTAGACATGGCGCTGAGGGGCTAGCATCATTTTTAGGGAGGGATCACCTACCTTGCATCTCATTGACGCAAGGTGGGTTGGCGCTCCTTAGAAATGGCGCTAACTCCAACATTTTGACGCTAGACGGGTCTAGGTTCAAAATATAAATATGGAGTTAAGTTAGTGCCGCTTTAACGTCAAAATAAATTATGCTAAGGCGACGCTAACCTTCCATAAATATGGGTCCAAGAGGGCCCACATCCCACGCATCCGATGCATATGATTCGGGGGTCGCTCCTTCTTCCACCTCGCCGCCAAGTCCTGGAATGACCTCCCCCTTCACCTGCGCACTTCCACTTCTCTGGAGGACTTCAGAAGGCAGCTTAGGACTTGGCTCTTTGACCAACATCGCCAGCCGGATGAGGCCCGCAGCATCCATCCAGCGCTTGGAGAACACCTGGGGTGACAAGCTTGTGCTCTACAAGACCCTAATTGATTGACTGAATCTGTTTTTAGATCTTGGAGGAATTTTATTGAGATCTGATTTTTTTTATGTTCCCTTATGCTAATCAAAATAGAAACAAATTCCTAAAGTAAAACTGAAAATAACCTAAATACTTTTCAGACTAACAAAGGGCTAAAAAAAGATAATACAATTTTTCAATATTTTTTTAGGTGAATGAAATTTTTGACCGTCACATTTGGGGTCTGGCTTTGTGCCTCAAAAGCATGTGCTCTCAACCCCAAAACATGAACAAGATGGCCACAGCACACAGAATATATAGTCCAATGGTGTGACAGGGAGAGTACCCCTGAAAGTGTAATATTAAAGTGAAAAGTAGACTGGAGTCCAAGTTCTTTGTTTTGCAGATGTTGCCTTTAATTGTAGATGCCAGAGATCATTGCGTCATCAGTGAGATACAGCCAACACGTGTTTCGTCACACAAGTGACTTCATCAAGGCTGCAAAACAGTAAGGAAATACAAAAGAGAAAAAGGAAGAAAGTTCTATTGTTTTGGCAAATATAAGTGTATGCAGTTAAGCATGGGCTCATTAAGTGAGCACACGGAAAGACTCCAGGCAGATGGATGTCATAACCACGTGATTTGTATGTGAGTAGAGTGGAACTAATTTGGTGAGTAGGTGAATGTTGAGAAAGCACAGCAAGCAAAGGCTAGTGATAGGGACCCTAGGTGTGGAGTTTAAGAAAGAGAGTGAATCACTATGGTATAAAACTAATGTAAACTAGACAGTTGCGGCAATGTTACGAAGTAGAAAACATGAGCCTACAAAGTAAATTGTACCATTATGACGAGAAGCGGAAGGCTGAGGGAAGGAAACGACAGATAGATTAATAAGAGAAAAAACAAATAGGTTACGTGAGTGGCCGACGAGGTGAGTGGCAGTAACTATGTAAGTAGATCATACCTGGGCCGTCCGGCCAGAATGGTACGTGACAAAGGTAGGTGGCGAGGGAGCCCCGTGATCAGTTGGCTGGGCTCCAGAAGGCCAATTGAAACTGGTAAGAGGGATAACAAGGACTGAGAGTGCGCAAAGAGACAGTATAAAGTAAAGACGAAAGGATGAAAATGGAAGCACAGATTAGAAAAAGGGGGATGAGAGAAAAGGTATAGATGAATGGTGTGAGAATAGAGATGGAAGAATGAAAGAAGTGGGTCACACAATACATACCTTCTAGGAGTGGACCTGTCAGTGGTGTAATTGGGTGAGGTAATTAGCACGTAAGGCGAGGGCAGTAGTAGTAGAAGACCCTGATAAGTCTGTGGTCAAGCACCTGTGGAAGTATTGGAGAAAAACAAGGGGGGGGGGGAAAGGAAGGGGACAGGGAACGAGATATGAGACAGTAGAACCAGGAAGGGAGAACAGGAAGTAGGTATATGGTATACATGTAGGTGAAGCTAAGGCTGTGGGGAGTGCGGAAATCAAGGAGAGAGGAGTAAGCAGTGAGATCCTATTTGAGTGGTCGAGTAGTCATAGTCTCATCAGTTATGTCCGTAGGATCCGAAGTAGTTAATAAGTTATGGAAAACGATAATGATGAAAACTAACCGTGGTGTGAAATAGCTAGGACAGGTTGGGCAGTGATCGTGCAAACCGTCCAGTCCCGGAAATCGGTTGGAGATTCGAAGGCAAGCCGAAAAGGCCCAGGCGTAAAGGGCTGCAAAATTGGCGTGGGAAAAGTCATAAAGGACGCTACTTAGGAATGGGGCACGGAATGAGTGCGCAAAGCAGAACAATTATTCAATGAAGGTTGGGCTGTGCCCAAAATTACAAGTTAGTCCCCAGACGGTGAGGGAGCGAGCCAACGAATTAAAAAGTACAGTCAAGTAATGCCGGCATGCGGTGACAGGGTATGAGAGCATATGGTTATCCGATGTGAGATGGTGGTGGAGTGTATTAAGTCATCAGCGCGATACAAAAACAATTGAAAAACAAAAACAAGAGCGTATGGCAGATAACTGGAAACGGGAGAGTGGACTGTGTACAAGTTAAAAGTAAATACGCGAAGGATAGAAAATCGGTGACAGGGTATGAGAGTGTATGGTTATCCGATGTGAGATGGTGGTGGAGTGTATTAAGTCATCAGCGCGATACAAAAACATTTGAAAGACAAAAACAAGAGCGTATGGCAGATAACTGGAAAAGGGAGAGTGGACTGTGTACATGTTAAAAGTAAAAACGCGAAGGATAGAAAATCGAACCGTTACACTAGAGGTGAGGTAGATTAACGGCGTAAGGCGATGCAGCATAGAGGCAGGGGAAGAAGAAAAAAACATACCTGTAAGAAGGAGGAGAGCGACACCAAGTAATCAGAATGTAGTAATGGGCCGAGTGGGCTAGCGATCTCGTTTTAAAGATCGCGGGAGGGATTGTAGTAGAAATAAAGGAAGGACTATAATTCGAGAGCAGCTAGTTAGTTTGGCGGCCATACTGCATGTGAAAGATAAGGATCCGAGCACCTAGACTAAAATGCGACCGCGTATGACTGTAAAAGATCGAAGAGGCGGCCATATTTAAATGTGCAAATAATGTTTACATAGTGATGAAACAAAGGATGAAAGGCTAGGCGTATCATGCAGTATTCGTGTAGAAAGGGAAAGCATGCGTACGAAGTAGAGAGTAAGGGCAGGATGGTGAAACCGAAGATGTGAGGAATATATGTGTAAGTGAAGCACGGATGTTAAGATGATGGTAGTCCATGGGTGCGCGTCAATGGGTGTAACTGGTAAGTAGATGTAGTATGCCTGAGTAGGGAACGAGGTGAGTAATGTAGTTGTAGTGTCGGTGAAAAATTTGAAAACAGGTTAGTTAAGAGATGTAATGATGCATGGTTAAGGTAAGTATAAAGCAGGTATAACAGTACATGGAATAGGTTATAACCCAAAAAAATACAGAAGTCACGGAGCACGGTACAGGTGATAGATGCAATATATCAAAAAACAATGGAGCATATAAGGACAGAGGTCATGGAGCATGGTGAACTAGTACATTTGATGGTAATGTGTGGTCATGAGTAAGTGACGAAGCATTGGTACAAAGATGTAGACATGCACAATGAAACATACAGGGATGCCCTGACACATGAGGGTAGTGGTGTATAAATGACGGTACGGATGTAGTACTGTAGTTGTGTTGTCGGTGAAAAATTTGAAAATTGGTTAGTTAAGAGATGTAATGATGCACGGTTAAGGTAAGTAAAGAGCAGGTACAACAGTACATGAAATAGGTAAAAACCCAAAACACAGAGGTTAAGGAGCACGGCACAGGTGATAGATGCATTATATCAAAAAACACAATGGAGCATATAGGGACAGAGGTCATGGAGCATGGTGGTTTAGTACATTTGATGGTGATGTGTGGTCATGGGTAGGTAACGAAGCATTGGTACAAAGATGCAGACATGCACTATGATAAATACAGGGATGTCTTGACACATGAGGAGAATGGTGTATAGGTGTACGTATTAATGTATTTTTGGCCACAGAGGGGCCCAAAAAATCAATGAAATCACCCGCATGAATATAACACGGAACTCATGAAAGAAAGTAATGTAGCTCACGGTCAGTGTTTAAGCCTGATTCAACAGTGCGAAGTTTTAAGATCCACTTTGCCTCGCATCTGCGCAGGTCCCTTGTTCTGTCCCCCCATCTTGGGGAGTTGGAAACATGCATGATGCCATGGAATCTGATGTTTAAAAGATCCTCTTCCCCGTGCAGAGTGTTGAAGTGGACAGCAAGAGGATAGTTGGTGTTAGCATTTCTAATGGCTCTGATATGTTCCTGTATTCGTTCCTTGAGTGGACGTATGGAGCTACCAATGTAGATTAAACCACATACACAAATCAAACAGTAAACAGTGAACTTAGTGTTGCAATTAATGAAGGTTTTGATTTGATACGTGATACCAGTGTTGTAGGAGAAAGATTCTGTTTTGTTGAGGGCCAATTGGCAGGATATGCAGCAGCCACATTTATAGAAACCGTTAGGTTTTTCTGGCAACCAACCCCATGGGCGATTTGGGGGGGAGGGGCCAAGATAACTGGGGCACAGAATGTTTCTTAGCGTACGACCTCTGGTGTGCACAATGGTGGGTGACGTCCCTACTGAGTTTTTGAGGCAGGTGTCCAACATTAACAAGTGCCAATGTTTTTTTAGGATTCGCAGAACCGTCTTGCTCACAGGGCTGTATTGGGTGATGAAAGCGACCGGTCTCCTGTTGGGCGAACCTTTGGCGGTAGGTTTTTTGGGGGTTTTTAGCAATAAGGCGTGCTGGTTCTTGTTAGATATGCGTTTACTGGCAAACGAGATGAGTTTGTCAGTATAGCCCCTCGCTCGGAAACGGTGTATTAGGCTTTTTAGTTCTTGTCTGAAGATGTACATGTCAGTGCAATTACGTCTGATCCTGACCATCTCTCCATATGGAATGGCCCTGATCTGAGTGAGGGGATGGGCGCTCTGGGCATGCAGAATAGAATTGCAGGCAGTGGGTTTCCTGTAGAGTCTAGACATGATCTTATTGTTGTTGATGTACAGCAATAAGTCCAAAAACTCAATTTGTGTGGTGTCCACTTTGTGAGTGAACACTAAGTTGAATTCATTACTGTTAAGGTGCTGTATGAGTCCATTGAAGTCAGGGATGTTGCCAGTCCAGATGACAAGAATATCATCAATGTATCTCCCCCAGTACAGGATATGTTCCGTGATATGTGTCGGACAGTTAGACCACAGATGGATTTTCTCAAATTGGCCCATGTAAAGATTAGCATATGATGGAGAAAATTTGGCTCCCATGGCTACACCCTGGCACTGTCGAAACCACCTACCATCATGTAAAAAAACATTATTCTCTAGCACCAACCGGGTGAGGTCAAGAAGCATGCGCATGTGTTCATAAAGTGTAGCGTCACGGGCATTGAGCGTTAGTTGGAGCATTTCCAGACCCTTTTCTAGGGGAATGGAGGTATAGAGAGAACTAACGTCAAGGCAAACAAACACACTCCCTTCTGTCCATTCGATGTCCTCAAGTTGACACAACAAATCCCTAGTGTCCTGTATGTACGAGGGTAAGTTATGTACCAAGGGTTGGAGAAAGGAATCAATGTACTCAGAGATGTGTTCCGTGGGAGAGCCTATCCCTGGCTATATCCAATTGTCTTCTTTAATTTGGAAGACCAAATAAGGTGGCATAGGATAAACGTTATATGTCATGTAAGGGCTGCAGTGTATATTCACATCAGTTATATGTAGAAACGCTGCATTTTAAAATGTCTAAAGTGGCATTGAAATTGCCAGAATAATAATCTTGTGTTCTTTATTACTACCTATGATAATGGTCAAAATGTTGGATTTTAAAAGTAATTTAAAAGTCACTTTTTATTGTATGCATTCTTTAATTTATCTAATTGTAACCTAATAAACTCTTGCCTCTTCCCATACCTGAATCCTTAAACCATGAACCGTTAATGCTACCATTTCCTGACCCTAAAAAACCCTCACTACCCCTTAACACTACCCTTCCCTGAACCATAAAACCCCCTAACTACCCCTTGAGGCTATCAATCCCTGAACTTTAACTACCCCTTAACTACACCTTAGTTTTACACCTGCCATAACACTAAAACCTCTTACTACCCCTAATGCCCCCCTCCCTGAATCCTAGAAAACCCCTTATTATGCTACCTTTTCTGAAACCCTAGAAACCCATTACTGACCCTTAATGCTACATTTACCCAAACTCTAAAAACGCCTTACTACCCCATAGCATTATCCTTCTTTGAACCTTGAAATCCGTTACTACTTTTTAACAATGCCCTTCTATGAACCTCAAAACGTCTTTCTATCCCTTAATGCCAACCAGTCCTGAACTTAGAAACCCTTAACTTCCCCCGATTGCTACCTAGTCTACTACCCTGTAAGACTATCTCTTCCTGAACCCCAAAAACCCCCATGCTACCCTTCACACTACCCCAAAATAAAAGTCTCAAACAACCCAATAATACAAATGTTGGAGTGTAGTTTTATAATCAAAATTAACATGAAAAGTTTGCGAATTAATGCATAATGATGCAGCATAAAAATTATATTAATGTGCTTTTACTAAATGTGTGTTTGAAATGTGCCCACGGGGAGTGGCCACCAACGTATACAATGATAATTGAAACTGATTAATAATGAATTATTAATGTGCTAATGTATGATTTATGTTAGCATTGAGAATTACATGTTTAGGTTTCGCTAATTAATCACTAGGCCTTAGTTAGCATGAGTCGGGGTCTAGGTGTCCGGTTTCATATTAAATGTGTTTTTCTAACGTGCAATGTGCTGACTTGCTGAAGGACATGTAGCCGCACTTTTCCAGAAGGCTAGAAGATGTGTGTAACCGTAGTAAATTCTTTCTCGTGAGACTCGACTTGCTCAAGGAGACATTCTTGCCGAATGCAACAGTGTAAACTTGCAACAGGTACAAGCTCGCCTGAACTGGTATAGACAATGGAACTACTGACTGGGACTGTGAGAAGACCCCGAGAAACATGAAATTGTACCTGACATTCTACCCGTTGGAGACGTCAATTACAGAAGCCAATAAACTAAGTGAGAACTGTTCTGAGGTGACAATCTTAATGAGGCGACAAGTAAACCATTGGATGGAGATAATGGTGCACCAAAACTTGCCCAATTGGAAATTAGGGGACTGTACAACAAGTTTAATATAATCATTTAACACAAGGAGAAAGCAGCCATTCCGAGCCATTTCTATAGCCATTACGTGCCTTTGCTATTGCCTAGACACTTTGTCACTCTGTCTTAAAGACTTTGTGGTTTATCTCTTCGAACCATCCCTACTTTGCCTTGCCCGGCTCATACTTTTCCCCCTTATGAGGGAAGTGTCCCTTATTGCCGGTCCTGCTGAACTTTGCTGTGTTTCCTGGCTGATGGCGAACCAACTGATGTCCTGAGGACGAAGACTGACTCTGTATGCTGACCCATTATGGAGCGTAACTATATGATGATGGAATTGTAATTGTCTGTTTGTCTTTTCTTTCTAGGTACCAACTGCTATCTTTTGGTAGAGACCATAGTTAGATGTTTCTAAATGTGTGTTGCTAAATTGTTTTGCATGAAGCCCAACATGCTAATGCTAATTCGAGGTTAGTTAAGGAATTCACTAAACGGACGCAAATAGACAAATGACTGAATCTATGCTTTGTTGAATAATGCGCTAATGATACTCTGCTAAGATTAACCCATGTTGACGTCTTGCTTTGTTCTAATGTTTATGATTTTTGTATTAATTAAGTCCTATTCGAGTTGCCATATTATTACCGTGTTGATGTGTTTTCTGGTATTGAGACTAATAAACTTGCTCGTAGAGGTGTAATCAATAGGGAATAAATATCATAAATCATACTAAATCTGTGTGGTTATTAAAGACTGAGAGGTCTTGGTGTGTCTTGATTTTTTCTTATGCTATTGTCCAAATTGAATCGAATTGCTATAGTGAATATTGATGATGTTATTGATCTCTTGATTGCTATGTTGATTAATTGTCTCGTCCTGATGTGTCTTCAATTAGGGTCAAAAGATTCATTGGCCTAAAACGAGTCCCAGACTAATTAAATTATCTAAGATGGGACGCGTTATCAGTTCTGGTAGCAGAGGACGGTTAGGCCCTTTGGGGCCCCAGGACGAGGGACCATTGTTTTAGAAGTATTTTTGAAATAATGCAAATTGGAGTTATGATGTGCCCCTAAGGCCCAAACGACTTTCCTGGAATCTCGGAGCTTGCCTAAGTGAGTTGGGTATGTTCTCGGCATTCTAGTGATAGTATGAGTGAAGTAGAATTTGCACTTGCCCAGCTTATGCATATCGCAGGTGAGTTGTGAGGTTTGTGAGAATTTAGGCCAGGTAATGTTTTAGTAGGAGTGGGCGTACTCCGCAGTATGAGAGTAGGGAAGTCGGCGAACTTCATGAAGTGTGGCTCTTTGTGCTAAAAAATTGTCCACGTGGATGTTGGTGATGTACGGACCCGGCGTGGTCTAAGACTCCGGAGTATATTGATAAGTGTATGAGACACTTGGTTTATGTTGTAATTTGCGCGGTTTAATAGGTCAATCGGGCGTAATTGATGAGTCGAGTTTGAATCAAAATGTGTGAGTGAAACCTTCGATGGAGATTTGGTAAGTTCTAAAGTGCACTAGAACGAACCATTGACAAGTTGAGAGTGAAATTTGCAGGTCGAATTTTGCTTGCGGGTGCGGGATCTGAGAAGGAGAGAGTAGCAGCTGAGGCTTCAAGTGAAATCTCTGTAAAGTTCTGAAGCGATTGTGTTACCCTTCCTGTAGTAAACCGGCAAATTTGAGTTTGTTGTTAAGGTGCTCGCAATATATTGCATTAGTTTGTGTGGATTTAGGGTGAGGAAGACAAGCCGCAAGACTTTGTCAGCCACAGTGTGTGAGTGTGACATCATTGGAGCCGCGCTGGGATAGGTTAGTTGCCGAGAGGGGTTGCGCACGGATTGGCAGCCGTCCGTGAGAGGCAAGTGGGTGAGAAGGTAGGCGAAGAGTGTTCTGGGAATTAAAGTCACTTCCTGATTCGATTATAAACAAAATAAAATACTCAAAAATGAAGTTTTTCAAGGCTTTAAAGAGTGCTTTGAGGGGAGATACCTATATTACCGCGAGTGTGGGGGAGCCTACACCGCCAGAGGACACCCCGGCTTATGCCGTAATGAAGGAGAAGGGAGTCGCGCCATGTCTTTGGCTAAAGCATTGGTGCAAATTAACAGAAAAAGATGGGTGTTTGGGGTTTCCAGAGAATGGAACCTTTAATATAGGGGTCCTAGAAAATTTGCGAAAAGCGCTAAATGAGCAGAAGCCGCCTCCGAGACCAGCTCAGTTTGAGGCATTGGCGATTTGGGAATTAATGGCCATACGACAGAGGCAACAGAAATTTGAGAGGAGAATGAGAAAAGCAGAAAAGACTCTAGCAGAAGCCAGATGGGATAGTGAGACCAGGATGTGGAGAAGGGAAATAATAGACGGAGTTAGAAAGTATCCGGCAATAACTCAAGAAGCTGAAACACAGGGAAGAAAGGCCATTTGTAAAACAGACAAGGGCTCTAGAAAGCAGAAGGAGACTCAGAAGTCTTGGGCAGATGCAGACGATTCGGATAATGATGAGTTTCTGAATCAGTTGTTACACGATCAACCGCCACCATATGCCATGAATGACAATAGACCGAGTACTAGTGCAGGTCCTGTAAATCCGACACAAAATCAGGGAGCAACAAGCGCAGCACAGGCAAATAATGTTATCACATCAGCTCTGATACAAAATGGTGCTTGTGTATCCACCGCACCAGACACACAGATACAGTTGCAGCCACCACCTATCCAGAGGCTCTGCCCTGATGTTCCAGTATTAGAGATGACTACGAATTTGATGGTGCCTCCTGATCCAGTACACACGAGATCAAAATTTGTGCAGATTGAGCCAACTCCACTATTGCTGCCCCAGCCGCAGCAACAGGTGGTCCCGAATTACACTTCGGTCGCAGGATCGCAGTCAGTTACAGCATCTATGATAAATCAAGCTATGGGAGTCAATGCTCCACCGGCATTGGGAAACGGACAGGCACCAGCCGCTATATCATTGCCGATTACCGTTGGTCCACTAGTACAGCTATATGCGCAGGCAAAACCTAGTGTGTGTGATCAAGGAGTAATGACTCAAGAGGTGATAAGAGGAGGGTTCACGGGAAGTTCCCAAGGGACGACACCGGGAGAGCAGACAGTGGAGAGATCTAGATCCCTGTTGGACTTCAGTCCGATTGGGGTTCCTTTAGAAACCATGACACAAACAGGTTTGGGTCTACTGACTCCACAGGTATTGGGTGCAAACCTGTCGCAAACCCCGATGGTACAGACTGGAAATATCTTGTTGCAAGGCTTAACAGCGCAACAGTTGACTGAGTGGTTAGACAATCTTAACACTCCACAGACTACTCCTGCGACAGCAGAGCGATCAGAAAAAGCGGAATACCTGAATTTTGTGAGGTTGGGGGTGGAAGCAGCTGAGCTAGTAGAAGGGAGCATGGAAGTGAACAGATAAGAATCATACACTGAAGCAGAATTAAGATATTTGTGCCTGAAAATAACCAAAGAAGTGAGTAAGGTGCACCAGAGGCTAGCGAACGTGGCAGACAAATACGGCATAGACAATACTAAACATCTGAAAAGGAGTTATAGGTTAGACTTCGAACCTAAAGATTTTGATCATATGAGATCTACTGGGATGAAGGCACACCTTAAAGAAATTCTACAGAGCACGCAGGTTTGGGGAGCATTAGATAAGTGGGAAGGCAGATGGGCAAAGAAGAGAGATAAGAGGAAAACTGACTGCCTGGAACTGCAGCAGACGAAGGCTGCGCCAGACACGCGAACAATAAAGATGTTACCAATGAGAGAAACAGCTGGAGGGGTCCTAGTCCATGTACCCTGGTCTAGGGGAGACACTTTGTCATTCACAAATGATTATCCCAGATTGAGGGAAAAGCCAATAGAGTGGTATCAGCAAACGGCTAGGTTTGTGAAGCTTGCAAAGTGTCTCTGGGAAGACTTGAATACATTGTTTGAGATTATAGTCCCAGCCGACTTGTGGCTTGAGTGCAAGAGGAGTGTGGATTGGCCGACGACGGAACCGGCAAGGGACAGGGCTACAGGAGCACCGTCTCCTGAGGTGATGAAATACTACTATAAAGTGATTGAGTTTTTTAAGCAGAAGGTGTCACCGCAGAATATTGATTGGCAGAAAATCGATCGAACGGCACAAGAAGGCAAAGAGTCGATACATGCTTACTATGAGAGGTTGTTAAAGGCATTCAAACACTATAGTGGCGCGGAGGTCATAGAACCAAAAGACCTGAATCACCTTGTGTTCAGGTTCATTGAAGGATTGAGGCCAGAGATTAGCCAGATGATTAAGAATCATTTGATCTGTTGGCAAGCGAAACTGATTGATGAAGTGTTGCAGTATGCGAAATACTGTAGCAATGAGATTGAATTGAAGCAGAGAAAGCTGAAAGAGAAGGTGATGGTGAAGCAAATTAAGGCAGCTCAGGCAGGGATGCAGGGAAATGGAGTACAGCAGATGGTACAGCAGCAGCCTCAAGGGAACAGAATGTTCCAGCCGCAAACAAGAGGCAGAGGTCGGTGAGGTTTTGTGAGCCATGGTCCAGACTTGAATACTGTTGTGGTTCAAAATGATGTGCAAGGGATGAAAAAGATGTCACCATGCCATGAGTGCGGGGGCGTGGGACACTGGAAGCGGGAGTGCCCAATGATGGTGCAGGATGGTGTTGTTCAACAAAGCAATGATGTCGGTACATTTCAAAATGTGAGGGGCCCAAGAATGAGGGGTCCAAATCCGAACTTCCAGAATAACATGGTTCAGATGCAGGGTCTCCAGCCTATGCAACAAATGCAAATGCCACGTGTCCAACCAGTGCAGTTGCAGCAAGTGCAGCAGCAGATTCCCTTGGTACCTAGACAACAAATGCAGTTGCCTTTAGCTCCGATGGGACAGCAACTGGTGATGCTTCCTCAACAAGTCACAGGCCAAACAATGAGTCAAAATAATACAATACAACAGTTCCCATTACGTGGTGAGAATGGAATAAACAATGAATGGTCGGATGATTGTTCAGATAGTGAGGAATGCAGACTTGCAGCGTCCCTAGAAGTAGATCAGAGAGGACCTTATGTGCAAGGAAAGGTGATGGGTCACACGGTTTAATTCCTGGTTGAGACAGGAGCTACACGCTCTACAGTCAGAAGTGCTGAGGTCCCAAAATTGCCGCTCTAGGGGCGTACCATAAAGGTGGTAGGAGTAGCAAATCAGCTTTTGACTAACCTGATTACAGATCTGGTTCAGGTTGAGATTGGTACCTTTCAGGGATTGCACAGGTTTGTAGTCTGTGATTCAAGTCCCGTATCCCTACTGGGAAGAGACTTGCTGTGTGAGACAAGGAGCTCAATCACCTGTTCCAATGAAGGGATTGAGGTGCAGACAAACAGTGACGATAAAGGAGACAATTGGCAGATCTCAGAGACGGAGACCACAGATGAGGAGTACCCTTTGATAAGCTTCTTCCCGATGTTCACAGTGACCGATTTGCCAACAGAATTACAGGGAACAGTGACAGAGAAGGTGTGGGACTTGACAGGAAAGGAAGTGGGACTGATCAAAGGAGTAGAACCAGTCAAAGTAGATGTGAAGCCAAATGCTGTGTTTCCCCAGGTACCGCAGTACCACATGGCACAAGACATCCTCATACAAGTGACGCAGATAATTACAGACTTTGTGAAGCAAGGGGTCTTAAAAGAAGTGATCAGCAGCCCATGTAATTCGCCAATAATGGGACTGAGAAAGCCTTGTGTGAAAGTTCGAATTGTCCAAGACCTGAGAAAAATTAACGAGATAGTGGTAAAATGTTGCCCCATAGTGCCAAATCCAACCGTGATCATGTTTCAGGTTCCATGTGATGCAGAGTGGTTCACGGTTGTGGACTTGTCTCAAGCCTTCTTTTCTGTGCCTCTTCACAAGGACAGCCAATTTATCTTCAGTTTCAAATTCTTGGACAAGGTTCACAGTTGGTGTCGAATTCCTCAAGGGTTTTCAGAATCACCTTCCATCTTCAATCAGATATTGCAGAAGGATTTGGAATCATTGGAACTGCCTTTTAATTCGACTCTAGTACAGTACATTGATGACTTGTTGATTGCATCCAAAACGAAAGATGACTGCTGGTATGATACTATTGCCCTACTGAATCATTTGGGAAAGAATGGACACAAAGTGTCCCCAAAGAAGCTACAGTACTGTCAGAAAGAGGTGAAGTACTTAGGCCACCTGATTGAAAAGGGGTCAAGGAGAATATCCAAAGAAAGAGTGACAGCCATATTACAGATGAGTCCCCCGACATCCAAAAGAGACATGAGGATGTTTTTGGGAATGGTGGGCTGCTGTCGCCAGTGGATTCCCAACTTCTCAATTATCTCTAAGCCTTTGGTGAGGTTGACTGTCAAAGAGGTTAAGGATGGCCCGGATACCCCAACTATGTACGAGAAAGAAATGAGGGCATTCATTGAACTGAGAGAGTGCATGTGCAGGGTTCCAGCTTTAGGTATGCCTGACTACACAAAGCCTTTTGTACTGTTTTGTCATGAACGTGATGCTTGTTCTCTGTCTGTCCTGACACAGGTCCATTGAGGTGCAAACTGCCCAGTAGCATATTTTTCAGCTACTTTGGACCCAGTCGCAGCAGCCTTACCGGGTTGTCTGCGTGCAGTTGCAGCAGTTGGTCAAAGCCTCACTCAGTGTGAAGACAAAGTGATGGGACATCCCTTAACAGTAATGGTCCCACACTCAGTTGTAATACTATTGACCCGAACTAAGACCCAGCACATGACAAATGCTAGGCTGACCAAGTATGAGACAATTATACTGGGGTCACCAAATTTGTCACTCAAACGATGTACTGTGTTAAACCCGGCAACTTTGCTTCCCAATGAAAATACAAATGTTGATGATGCTGAGGAAGTAGAACATGATTGTCTTGAGGTAACAGAACTGTGCACCAAACCAAGACCTGACATTAAGGATCCTCAATTGGAGGAAAATGATTACAGTATTTTTGTTGATGGTTCATGCCTGAGGGACTCAGTGGGAGTACTAAGAGCAGGATACGCTGTGTGTACAATCACCGGTATCCTGGAAGCATCTTGGCTCGAGAGAGTGTTTTCTGCTCACGTGGCTGAATTGGTTGCTCTTACTAGGGCATGCCATGCCGCTGACAAACTAAAAGTGACTATCTATTCTGACAGCAGATAGGGATTTGGAATTGTCCATGATTTTGGCCATTTGTGGTCACAGAGGGGTTTCATGACCTCTTCTGGTTCTCCAGTGAAAAATGGTGAAAGAATTAAGGAGTTGTTGCACGTGATTCAGTTACCTCTTGAAATTGCCGTGGTGAAATGCAGCGCTCATGTGAAATCACAAGACTTTGGTGGTCATTACAGCCCTGGTGGTCGGTGTTAAAGCGGCAGTAAGACCGCCAACAGGCCGGCGGTAAAAATGTAGCAATTACGACCGTGGCGGAAACTGCCAACAAAGACAGCCACTTTAACACTCCGACCGCCACGGCGGTACAAACAAACAGCGCGGCGGTCACCGCCAACAGACAGGCGGAGGACAATGTACCACCCACAGTATCACAACCTACCAATCCGCCACCTTTTCCGGGGTGGATTAACCGCGGATAAAAACACGGTGGAAACAGGATTCCGAAGGGAAAACGCTCACCTCTACACACCCCACAAGGAACTAGGACACCATGGACCCGAAACTCCAAATTCTCCCTGCGATAGTCTTCCTGCTCCTCTACCAGGAGCACGAACGCTGGCGGCGAAGACCACGGTGAGTACTGCAACTACGACACAGGGGAGGGGGAGGGAAAAAACAGGGACACGCAACACCCCATCCCCGCCCTCACCCACGACAACACACACACTAATACATATTGATACATCACAGTTACACCCGCCAACCCCCTGGAAGAATGCAAAGACAATAGAAAATGAGTGTAACCATTGTAATATATTAAAATCAAGTAGGCAAAAATATATATATATATATACACCATTTACAAAATATACACCAAGCATAGTAGTCCAGGTACTGCTCCAATTAAGTCCGTGGAACACTGGGCCCACACGGTATGGGCGAGACCCACACAAGATCCCCGACCATGACGGAGAGAACACTGCAGGGGCATCAGAGAGCAAGAAAACAGGCACCTCAGGGGGAGGGAAAGGGGGGCACCTCAGCCGGTTGAGTGCACAACACCAAATCCACGAGAGGGCCACATGCCCACTGTTACATCCTGGGGAGTGCAAAGCCACAGTCTCTCAAGTCTCACAAGTGGGTGGTCTGCCCACTGCCATATCTTGAGAGTGCAAAGTCACAGTCTCTCAAGTCTTTCCAGTGGGTGGGTTGGCCACTGCCATATCCTGGGGAGTGCAAAGCCACAGTCTCTCAAGTCTTTCCAGTGGGTGGGTTGCCCACTGCCATATCCTGGGGAGTGCAAAGCCACAGTCTCTCAAGTCTCTACAGTGGGTGGGTTGCCCACTGCCATATCCTGGGGAGTGCAAAGCCACAGTCTCTCAAGTCTTTCCAGTGGGTGGGTTGCCCACTGCCATATCCTGGGGAGTGCAAAGCCACAGTCTCTCAAGTCTCTACAGTGGGTGGGTTGCCCACTGTTCCATCCTGGGGAGTGCAAAACCACAGTCTCTCAAGTCTCTACAGTGGATGGGTTGCCCACTGCCATATCCTGGGGAGTGCAAAGCCACAGTCTCTCAAGTCTTTCCAGTGGGTGGGTTGCCCACTGCCATATCCTGAGGAGTGCAAAGCCACAGTCTCTCAAGTCTCTACAGTGGGTGGGATTCCCACTGTTCCATCCTGGGGAGTGCAAAGCCACAGTCTCTCAAGTGGATAACAGTCTCCACTGGTTCTGGAGGGGGCATGGTGCCCAGAGTGCTTCATCCTGCTAAGGACAGAGGTAGTGGATGGATCTCTCCACTTGTTCTAGAGGGGGCATGGTGCCCAGAGTGCTTCATTCTGCCCGTGACGGACTCAGTAGCGTCAGTGCCCTTGGCGCTCATGGGCCAGCGGTGCTTGAGACGGTGGTGCACTGTTCAGCGGTGCTTGAGACGGCGGTGCTCTGTTCAGCGGTGCTTGAGACGGTGGTGCTCTGTTCAGGGGTGCTTGAGACGGTGGTGCCCTTTTCAGCGGTGCTTGGAGTGGCAGGCTCCTTTGCAGTGACTCAGCTGCTGGCGGTCCTTCATGGCTCAGCGGGGCTTGTGCTGGCGGTCCTCTCTAGCCCAGCGGGCCTTGTGCTGGCAGTCCTCTCTGTCCCAGCGGGGCTTGTGCTGGCGGTCCTCTCTAGCCCAGCGAGGCTTGTGCTGGCAGTCCTCTCTGTCCCAGCGGGGATGACGGCTGTGGCCTCCTGGGCAGCAGGGCTGGTGCTGGCAGTGGCCTCCTGGGCAGATGGGCTGGTGCTGGCGGTGGCCTCCTGGGCAGATGAGCTGCTGCTGGCGGTGGCCTCCTCGGCAGCTGAGCTGGTGCTTGGGTGGCCTCCTGGGCAGATGGGCTGCTGCTGGCGGTGGCCTCCTGGGCAGCTGGGCTGGTGCTGGCTGTGGCCTCCTGGGCAGCAGGGCTGATGGCGGTGGCCTCCTGGGCAGATGTGCTGGTGCTGGCGGCGGCCTCCTGGGCAGCAGGGCTGGTGCTGGCAGTGGCCTCCTGGGCAGATGGGCTGGTGCTGGCGGTGGCCTCCTGGGCAGCAGGGCTGGTGGCAGTGGCCTCCTGGGCAGCGGGGATGATGGCGGCCTTCTCCGCCGTGCTGCTCTTCCCAGACTTGCCGGGTTTCTTGTGGCCCTTCCCCACCTTGGAAGGTGTTGCAGCTGACTCCACACTCCCACCTGTCCCCCTGGGAGCGGCTTTGGTGGCTGGAGCCTTCCCCCTCTCCCACCAGGCACTGGCCAACTTCTGATGCTTGACATGTGGGGACTGTCTGTGCTGTGGCTCTGTGCCACACTGGCTGCCCTGGTGGCCGGTGCACTCAATATTCCGGTGACTACAGGCACCACTGGTCCCGGAGATGTTGTGGCTGAGGTGCTAGTTCGGGACCTAGGAGACGGACGGGGTGGGGGAGTTGTGGGAAAGAGGTCAAGGTTGGACAGGAAAAGTTTTTGGGAGACACTGGGACGGGTAGCTGGAGGGGGTTTGGGAGTGCAGGAAGAGGTTGTGGTTGTAGGAGGTGTTCGTTTGTTGACTTTGGGTGAAGGTGCATGCGCTGGAGGCTGTTGTGAGGTGGATGGCTGTTGGGTGGGTGTGTGCCTGCGTTTGTGCATCACATTGGGAGAGGACACAGGGTACATGTGAATGGTAGTGGGGTGGTGACTGCACGTGAGTGGGGTGTGGTGGTGGGTGTGCTGGTGATGGCAGTAGTGGCTGTAGAGGTAGTGCATGCAGGTGTGAGTGTAGACAAGACTGGGAGGGAGGAGGGAGACGAGGAGGAGGGGACACAGTGGAGGCAGTGGATGTTGCTGTGTCTGCATGGGTTTGATGCTTGAGTGAGTGCCTGTGGGATGTGTGGTGCTTATGTTTGCATGCTGGTCTAGAGGTGTGCTCGGGATAGGCTGAGGTACAGGGGATTGGGTCTGGGTGGAGAAAGTTTGAGGGGGGAGGCTAGAGACAGGGACAATGGCTGCCATCAGTGCTGAGGCCAGAGTCTGAAAAGATCGCTGAAGGGCCGCCTGACCAGAATGAATGCCCTCCAGGAATGCATTGGTTTGTTGCAACTGCCTTTCTACACCCTGGATGGCATTCAAAATGGTAGACTGCCCAACAGTGAGGGACCTGAGGAGGTCAATGGCCTCCTCACTGAGGGCAGCAGGGGTGACTGGGGCAGGGACTGAGGTGCCTGGGGCAAAGGTGATGCCCACCCTCCCGGGTGAGCGGGCACGGGGCAAAGGCTGAGGGGCTGCTGGGAGGGCAGTGCTGGAAGGGGGGGTGGCGGCTGTACCTGTAGATGGGGGTGGCACAGATGTTGCCGCCACCACAGGGGAGCTCCCATCAGAGGACGAGTCAGTGTCACTGGTCTCAGCTCCTGTCCCTGCCGTGGAGCTCCCCTCGCCCTCCATCCCACTGGTGAAGTCCGATTCCGTAGTGTGGCTCTCCATGGCCATGTGGGATGCAGCCCCCTCGTGCTCCAGTGCCACTGCTCCTCCGCCTGATGATGCTAATGCACACAAGAACAGGGAGACCACAAAAAGGAGGGACGACAGAAGAAAGACATGTTGAGTGCATACATTACCGCTACCGTTGGCAGACACAACAGACACAGAAGCCCCCTGCACTACGCCGCTCTCTTGGGCTCCTATGTTCAATTCCTGGGAAATGGCCTACTAAGCTATGGACAACATCTGCACACATGGATGACACAGGGGCATGACTAGGTGTAGTTGGCACTCTACAGAGGTGCTGTGGGGTGCCACATGGCCTGCCTTATGGAGGGACCTTGCATACGGAACTGGCCTAGGGAAACCCACAGCCAACCTCCCCCACCCAGACCCCTCCACTGCGCGCTAAATCAGCAGAATGAGAGTGTACTCACCCCCTTGTGGCTGCTGTGATGCCCTCAAGCGCCCATCTAACTCCGGGTACGCCACCGCCAGGATCCTGAACAACAGGGGGGTCATAGTGCGACGGGCACCCCTCCCACGTGGGGAGGCCATCCCCAGCTGAGCCTCCGCCGTCTTTTTGCTCCAACGGCGAATGTCCTCCCATCTTTTCCAGCAGTGGGTGCTCCATCTGTGGTAGACCTCCAGGCTCTGGACGTCCTTGGCGATGGCACGCCAAAAATATTTTTCTGGTGGCCACTGACCTACATGAGTTGTACAGGGGGAAGAGAAACTTATTACCAACTGCACCGTCAAAGTGATTGGCCCCCATCCCTACCCTTGCCATGTGGCACATGCACTCCCCGTCGTTTCATGCACGCCGCACTCTTCCCCCTTCCTTCTTACATCCACCCCTCTCCACAAAGGCATAGCCCATACAGCATGCTCCCAGTGTACTTACCTGTTTGTCTGGAGGACCGTAGAGTAGCGTGTACTGGGGGAGGACCCCATCCACGAGTTTCTCCAACTCCTCCGATGTGAAGGCAGGGGCCCTTTCCCAAGACACTCGAGCCATTGTCTATTCCAGACCGAGGTCACAGCAGCACTTCCAGTGTAGGTACTCTCCTGTCAAAGATCAGGTATCGAGTAATTGAACAGATTGAAAATGGCAGTCAAGTCTGCGGCGGTGCGTACCGTCACCGCCGGCGTACATCGTCATTGGCTCCTGGGGCCTATAGGGACCATGTTAACCAATGCACCATTGCGCTGCGGTCTTCGACTGCCTACCGCAACGGTGTACAACGCCAGCGCAGTTACCTCACATCCGTTGTCCCACTTTACAGATCAGGCAGCCTCCATTCGTCACACATACCTGGCCCTAGACTCAACACACATACAGGCCACTTTTAAGATTATGATTGGTGTTCTGTGTAAGCTGGGGGTACGTACCTCTGAGTTGTTTGACTTTGTGCTCACTGTTGTCCTTCATAGGCACCGTCCGCTGGGACATGTGAGGAGATGGCGGCATCCTCCGGTGTACCGACCGCTGGGGGACCTGTCGACAATGGAGGAAAGACATGTGTTAATCACAAACAGGCTTGACCGTGCCACAACCCAGGAACTGTGTACCCAGTTGGAGCCAGACCTGATGTCAGCTATCCGCTATCCCACAGGAATACCCCCTCAAGTGCAGGTGCTGTCAGTTCTCCATTTCCTTGCAAGTGGGTCATTTCAAACAACAGTGGCCATAGCATCAGGGATGTCCCAGCCAATGTTTTCCAACGTGTTGTCCACAGTGTTGTCTGCCCTGAAACACATGCAGAGCTACATCGTTTTCCCTCAGGTGGAGGATTTGCCTACAGTGAAAGGTGATTTCTATGCCCTGGACATATCCCCAACATCATAGGTGCCATTGATGGGCTTTGGTACCCCCCCACAGGAGTAAACAGGTGTACAGAAACCGGAAGAGTTCTCATTCGATGAATGTACAGATGGTATGTTTGGCCGACCAGTACATCTCCCATGTGAATGCCAAGTTCCCTGGCTCAGTGCACGACGCTTACATCCTGTGGAATAGCAGCATCCCTTATGTGATGGGTCAACTCCAGAGGCACCGTGTGTGGCTATTAGGTGAGCACCTGGAAGCTAGTCAGTGGGAATGGTTGTCTGGGTCTGGGGATATCCCTCCAGGTTAGTGTGTGTCTAACTGTTGTCCCTCGCCATTTGCAGGTGACTCTGGTTACCCCAACCTGTCATGGCTACTGACCCCAGTGAGGAATCCCAGGACAAGGGCAGAGGAACGCTACAATGAGGCCCATGGGCGAACTAGGAGGGTGATCGAGCGGACCTTCTGCCTCCTGAAGGCCAGGTTCAGGTGCCTCCATATGACAGGTGGATCCCTATTCTACTCACCAAAGAAGGTGTGCCAGATCATTGTGGCCTTCTGTATGCTTCACAACTTGGCTTTGCGACGACAGGTGCCTTTTCTGCAGGAGGATGGTCCAGATGGAGGTGTTGTTGCAGCTGTGGAGCCTGTGGACAGTGAAGACGAGGAAGCAGAGGATGAAGACATGGACAACAGGGACTCAGTGATCCTGCAATATTTCCAGTGAAACACAGGTAAGAATACAAACCTGCCTACTACATGTACTTAAACACTACTACCTCTCTACTGTCTGTCGTTTCCACCCAGTGTTTGGTCACTGAGTTGTCACTTTCCCTTACGATTTCACAAATCTGGGTTCCGCAATGTGACATCTGCTTTGATTCCTCATGGACTAGAGCTGTGTGACATAGGTATGTTGACATTACAAATGGAAGAGCTTTTTGCCACAGTAATTGCTAATACAGTATTCCGAAATCACAGACTGACTCCAGATTGTTTTGTGCTTTAAGGGCGTTTATTTTAGTGCTCAAAATTGGAGGGGGTAGCTAATTGGTGAGGGGTGAGGGCGGAGGAATGTCCATGGCAGAGTCCAGTCTATTTGTCTCACAGGTGCATTGCCCAAATGGGCAAAGGAAGTGGAGCTGGGGTAGTTTAAGGATGGACAGGGTGACAAAGTAGGACAGTAGGATGACAATCAGGGTGGTCTCATTTCTTGGCGGGGGTCTTGGCATCGTTCTCTGCCTTGTTCCTGGATCTCAGGGACCGTTTGTGAGGTGGTTCTCCCTCTGCAGGGGGTGGGGTGCTGGTGTGGTGGTCCTGTGGCGGTGCCTCCTGTCCACTATCACCGGCGGAGGTGGTGGGCAGTTCATCGTCCAGGCTACTGTCAGGGGCCCCTTGTAGTGCCACAATGTCCCTCCTGGTGTTGAGTACTTCCTTCAGCACCCATACAATGGTGCCCAGGGTGGAATTGATGGTTCTGAGTTCCTCCCTAAAGCCCATATACTGTTCCTCCTGCATGCGCTGGGTCTCCTGAAACTTGGCCAGTACCGTTGCCATCGTCTCCTGGGAGTGGTGGAGGCTCCCATGATGGAGGAGAGGGCCTCGTGGAGAGTGGGTTCCCTTGGCCTGTCTGCCCCTGTCGCACAGCAGCCCTCCCAGTGCCCCTGTGTTCCTGGGCCTCCGTCCCCTGGACCGTGTGCCCACTACCACTGCCCCCAGGTCCCTGTTGTTGTTGGGGTGGTGGGTTAGCCTGGGTTCCCTGTAGTGGTGGATACACTGCTAATTGACGTGTCCTGGGGACGAAGGTATGGGCCCACTGGGTGGGTTCTGTGCTGGTGTTTCCAGAGGGGGGGGAAGCTCTGTGGTGGCCTGTGACTGGGTGTGGGGAACTGACTGTCCCGAGGTCCCCGATGGGCCGGGCTGGTCATCTAGATCCAGTTGGACAGAGGTGCTGTCATCACTGTGGGCCTCTTCGTTTGTTGGTGTGGACATGTGTGGACCCTCCTGTCTGGTAACGTTGGGTAGGGGTCCTGCAGGGGTATAAAAGGATGTTTATTACATCTGTGTGTGGCCTGGTGTGCAATGGGTAGGTTACCGTGTACCCCAGTGCTTGCATTCCTGTGTGGGACCTTGTGTGATGATGGTTTAGGGGGGTGTATGGGTATGTGCAGTGGGCATGCTTTAGTGATGGGTGTCCAGGCTTTGTTGTTGCATGCAGGGCTTGGGGTTAGGATGTGTGGTTTGTGATGTTGGGACATTTGTGAGGAGTTGGAGTGATGGGGGTGAGGGTGAGGGTGGGGGTATGTGCTGGCATGCAGGTAGGGTGGGGGATGTAATAGTTAAGATTTGACTTACCAGAGTCCATTCCGCCATCTACTCCTGCGAGGCCCTCAGGATGCAGAATCGCCAAGACCTGCTCCTCCCATGTTGTTAGTTGTGGGGGAGGAGGTGGGGGTCCGCCGCCAGTCCGTTGAACCGCAAGGTGGTGTCTTGAGACCACGAAACACACCTTCCCCCATAGGTCATTCCACCTATTCCTGATGTCCTCCCGATTTCTTCTGTGCTGTCCCACTGCGTTGACCCTGTCCGCTATTCTGCATCATAGCTCCATCTTCCTTGCAATTGAGGTGTGCTGCATCTGTGATCCGAATAGCTGTGGCTCTACCCAGAGGATTTCCTCCACCATGACCCTGAGCTCCTCCTCCGAGAACCTGGGGTGTCTTTGCCGTGCCATGGGGTGGTGTAGGTGATGTGTGGGGTGGTGTGCGGGGTGATAAGTGTGCTGATATGTAGTGGTGTGTAGTGTGAGGTGCGTGGAAGTTATGTGGGTGATGGTGTTGTGTGCCTGTGGATGCCAGTATTGTTGATCGTGGTGTCTCTCTCTGGCCTTCGTTCGTGATTTTTGGTCGTAGGGGTTTGTGGGTGATGTGGGTGTGTGTTATATATTGTATTGAGTGTGTGCGAGTGGTGTGTGTATGTATATCAGGTGTGTGTATTTCGAATTGTCCAATGTGGCTGTGTTTTGTAGATGTGTGTGTATTTTGAGTGCGGCGGTGTGTACCGCCAATGGAATACCCCGGTTGAAAGACCGCCGCGTGGATTCGTGTGTCGTGATAGTGTGGGCGTATTTCTGTTGGCGTGACGGTGGAGGATTTGTTTTCGCCAGTTTATCACTGACCTTTGGTGTGGCGGACTTGTGTGGGTGTCTGAATTTTGGCGGATTCCGTGCTGTGGGTCATAATGGCTGTGGCAGTTTTCCGCGGCCGCGGCGGTGTGTTGGCGGTCTTCTGCACGGCGGTATGCGGCTTTTACCGCCAATGTTGTAATGACCGCCTTTGTGTCAATGGGAAACGGATATGCAGATCAAGTCGCAAGGTTTTGTGCATTGAACTGTATATCGTTCAAAGATCAGTGGGAATTGTTACCTCAAACTGAAAATGAGACATGCACAGGTTATACATTGAGGGTGGTTGACACCTTGGAAGAGTTAAAATTGTTGCAGGGACGTGCCAGCAGAGAGGAGAAACGTTCTTGGCTTAAAATGCAATGTGTACAAAGACCTAATGATTTGTGGGTTTCAGATGAAGGAAAAATGGTTTTGCCAAACAGTCTCTTGTCACAGTTTGCAAGGTTTTACCATGGTCAAGCACATATTGGGAGGGACGCCATGATCAGGTTGTTCAAAGTCGACTGGTTCAATCCAAAATTCAGACAAGCAGCAGAAGTAATCTGTCACAGGTGCATCATCTGTCAACAGATGAATGTGGGGAAAGGGACTGTGGTGAATTTGAGCCACATTGGGAGAGCTGGAGGTCCATTTAACAGGATGCAGATGGATTTTATTGAGATGCCTGTGTGTGGAGGTCTGAGGTACGGGTTGGTGATTGTGTGCATCTTTAGTCACTGGATTGAAGCTTACCCTACATGTAGGAATGACAGTCTCAAAGTAGCGAAGTTGCTGCTTAGTGAGTTGATACCACATTTCGGGTTTCCGATCTCATTAGAATCATATAGAGGAAGTCACTTCAACAATGAGGTGATTAAACTCTTGTGTGCCGCACTGAACTTTGAACAGAAGTTGCATTGTAGCTACCGTCCCAAAGCCTCAGGACTAGTGGAGCAGATGAATGATACCTTGAAGTCGAGAATGGCAAAAATGTGTGCAGCTACCAATTTGAAATGGCCAGATGCATTGCCCTTAGTGCAAATGTCAATGAGAAATACTCCCAACAAGAAAACAGGACTGTCTCCGCATGAAATTCTCATGGGCCGAGCTATGAGATTGCCCCCAGTGCCTGCAAATGCTCTTGTGAATATAACGGATGATATGGTGTTGGACTACTGCAAGGGTCTGGCTGACGTGGTCCGCTCTTTCTCTCACCAGGTGGAAGCCACCACACTGCCACCGATAAATGATCCAGGTCACAATCTGAAAACCGGTGACTGGGTTGTTGTCAAGAAACATGTGAGGAAGTCGTGTTTGGAGCCACGTTGGAAGGGGCCGTATCAAGTGATACTGACAAATACTACTGTTGTGAAATGTGCAGGAATTCCAAACTGGATCCATGCCAGTCACACAAAGAAGGTGACGTGTCCAACTGATGAGGAACTTGAGTTGTTGAAAATAACAGCTACAGAAAAGGAAGTCTCCGGGCCGGAGTGTAATCAAAGGGGAACTGAGACTGAAGGAGAGCCTGTGAGGAAGGCTTGGTCACTCAAACAGCAAACAAGATCCCAAATGGTGACGGTGAGCCTATCTCAACTGAGGCACCAGGGGAACCAACACGAAGAGAGGTTCTCCCAGAAGCCGACGGATACGGGTTTGAAGTGGAACCCCTGACAGACCCGGAAGGCGAAGGAGGTGAAACAGAGGGAACAGAGGGACCTGCAGATCCATCAAGAGAAAACACCATAGCACAAGAGGAGGGCATTGAACAGCACCCTGAAAAGCCAAACAGCAAAATGATACTGAAAGGAGATAAGTGGCTAGAATCGCAAACTGAAAAAGAGAAAGTAGTCATCAACGAAATAATAGAGGAAGAGGTCAATACCACAAGGAAGGAAGATTTGAGTGAAGGAGAATTGCAGGGTGACCGCAAATTGAAAAGAAAGAGAATAGCAAACAGAAGATACGCGGGTCCTGAATGGGCTTATGCAATGTCAGCCGAGTGGCAACAAGAGTTCTTGGCTTTTTGTTTTTATCGTGAAGTTCCAGGTTAATATTATGGTACTTGAAGTTGCCCACAAATAAGAGACTGTGTTAAGCTGAAATTTGAATAAAGGGAAACCTGAGAAAAGAGACTAATGAAAATTACCGGATGTGACACTGTTAACCTGAATGGACTTGAAAACCCGATTGTGACAAGCTGCTAACCTGATTTGACTAAGACCCTGGAGTAAATGGGAGAACTGTAAATACTTGCTGAAGAAAGACTTTGCTTAGCTTCGCAGAGAAAAATAATTTTCTAACCATCCTCGTATTAGTTGATTACGTTTGTAGTACTTTACTTTTTGATTCTTTACAGATCATGCCTAGGTCGGGAGATGACGTTAAGGGAAATAAGCGTTGTAAATATTTGGGGGTTGCTTTGGCTGTTGTATGTGTGATATTCATTATAGGTATATTTGTGGAAATGAGTCTGGTAGATGAAAGTGAAGCTAACAATGCTACAGTTCCTGAAACTGCTACATTAACACTGTGGGACCGATTTGAGCAGGAAGCGAAGTATTTGCATGGCGAGAATAATGCTAAAGGGGAGTTGTCTACTGACGTTTTCTATCGCTTGCTGAGTGAATATGTTGACACTATGGATGCGAAGGCTTGTTATGTGTGTTCACAAATTTCTCTTTCAGTCCAGGAGGAAATTACCTATCACAGCTTGCCATTAACGTACGGGATTAGTTGTAGTTTGCTACTAACGCGTTTTTATAATCAAGAAGAAGTGCAATATTTTTATTCAAATTATGATTTAGTGTTTTCATATGTGCCTATCATAGAAGACTTGAATAGTGTAGCTAAATATTATCCCATAAAGCTGGTTAAGGGCTTCTTCGAGCCTAGAATGACAATTAGTACATCATATGCGCACCGCAATAATTTGACATGCTTGCTTACACCTGTAGAAAAAAGCTTTTTAGATCACACTGAAGATAGAAGGAGGGTTTTAAAGGGGAAACTAGAAAAGGGCTTGCAACAATGGTCATTCCTTAGTAATAGCAATAATGGGGTTAGGGAACAAGGGAAGCTAGCTTTAGATGTGAAACATGTAGGTAGGCTTTGCATTACGCGACCAAAGTCGTATTATGACACTGTGTTTGTGGGAACGAGTGAGTGTAAGCATGTGTTTTTGTTTCAGAATAAATGGACTTTCATGCTAAATGGAATGGATCAAGCGATCCCATGGGTCTATTATATTTGTGGATTTAGTGCTTATTACCGTCTTCCAAAGGGATGGTATGGAACATGTTATTTGGGAATAGTTTTTCCAAAGATCTATCAACTAGACGATTTAAAGAAATTTCTGAAAGTGACGGAATTGCTTCGTGCTAGACAAAAGAGAGAAACTGCTGCTGGTGTAGTAGGAGACATATTTGGAGCAATAATTCCTTCAGTGGGAGTTATTTTGAACTCCGTAAAGATTCAAAAGTTGTCTACTATTGTGGATAACATGCTGACAAACTTCACAGGGGCTATTCTCCTGATGGATACTGAACTTGCTGCGGAGAGGGCTATGACTCTTCAAAACAAGCTTTCTTTAGTCATTCTTTTAGCGAAAAGTGGCGGAGTCTGTAAGATGCTTAATGAGCACCACTATTGTGCTTATATTCCAGATAATAGTAATGAGATTAGAAGTATGCTTACTAACCTAACAAGAGGTAGTGCAGATTTAAAGGAACTGAAAGAACCTAGTCTGGGAAAAGGTTGGAGAAGGATTTGCGTGTGTGGGAAGCTGGTTTAGTGGTCTTTGGCATGGGTTTTTAGGAAAATTAATACAGGGAATAGTAATCATCTTGGCTTGCTTATTCGGACTATAGTTATTAAGTAAATGCAGTAAAAATGTTCAAAGAAAATGGGCAAAACATAAGTAAAGGAGGGAAGACAAGAAAAGGGAGAAAACGTTCAGAGCAAAATATGAAAAGGCAAAACGAAAAGAAGAAATTGAAATGAGGGAAATGAACAAATGAAAGAAAAGTAGAAGAGTGGATTTGTGTGATGACGTGTCATCAGAGGAGGGATTGTTGGAGTGTAGTTTTATAATCAAAATTAACATGAAAAGTTTGCATATTAATGCACAATGATGCCACATAGAAATTATATTAATGTGCTTTTACTAAATGTGTGTTTGAAATGTTCCCCCGGGAAGTGGCCACCAATGTATACAATGATAATTGAAACTGATTAATAATGAATTATTAATGTACTAATGTATGATTTATGTTAGCATTGAGAAGTACATGTTTAGGTTTTGCTAATTAATCACTAGGCCTTAGTTAGCATGAGTCGGGGCCTAGCTGTCCGGTTTCATATTAAATGTGTTTTTCTAACGTGCAATGTGCTGACTTGCTGAAGGACATGTAGCCGCACTTTTCCACAAGGCTAGAAGATATGTGTAACCGTAGTAAATTCTTTCTCATGAGACTCGACTTGCTCAAGGAGACATTCTTGCCGAATGCAACAGTGGAAACTTGCAACAGGTACAAGGTCGCCTGAACTGGTATAGACAATAGAACTACTGACTGGGACTGTGAGAAGACCCCGAGAAACATGAAATTGTACCTGACATTCTACCCATTGGAGACGTCAATTACAGAAGCCAATAAACTACGTGAGAACTGTTCTGAGGTGACAATCTTAATGAGGCGACAACTAAACCATTGGATGGAGATAATGGTGCACTAAAACTTGCCCAATTGGAAATTAGGGGACTGTACAACAAGTTTAATATAATCCTTTAACACAAGGAGAAAGCAGACATTCCGAGCCATTTCTATAGCCATTACGTGCCTTTGCTATTGCCTAGCCACTTTGTCACTCTGTCTTAAAGACTTTGCGGTTTATCTCTTCTAACCATCCTTACTTTGCCTTGCCCGGTTCATACTTTTCCCCCTTATGAGGGAAGTGTCCCTTATTGCCTGTCTTGCTGAACTTTGCTGTGTTTCCTGGCTGATGGCGAACCAACTGATGTCCTGAGGACGAAGACTGACTCTGTATTCTGACCCATTATGGAGGGTTACTATATGATGATGGAATTGTAATTGTCTGTTTGCCTTTTCTTTCTAGGTACCAACTGCTATTTTTGATAGAGACCATAGTTAGATGTTTTCTAAATTTGTGTTGCTAAATTGTTTTGCATGAAGCCCAACATGCTAATGCTAATTCGAGGTTAGTTAAGGAATTCACTAAACGGACGCAAATAGACAAATGACTGAATCTATGCTTTGTTGAATAATGCGCTAATGATACTCTGCTAAGATTAACCCATGTTGATGTCGTGCTTTGTTCTAATGTTTATGATTTTTGCATTAATTAAGTCCTATTCGAGTTGCCATATTATTACTGTGTTGATGTGTTTTCTGGTATTGAGACTAATAAACTTACTCGTAGAGGTGTAATCAATAGGGAATAAATATCATAAATCATACTAAATCCGTGTGGTTATTCAAGACTGAGAGGTCTTGGTGTGTCTTGATTTTTTCTTATGCTATTTTCCAAATTGAATCGAATTGCTATATTGAATATTGATGATGTTATTGATCTATTGATTGCTATTTTGATTAATTGTCTCGTCCTGAGGTGTCTTCAATCAGGGTCAAAAGATTAATTGGCCTAAAACGAGTCCCAGACTAATTAAATTATCTAAGACGGGACGCGTTATCACTAATCTTACCTGAATGATACAAATATTTACTACACTGTAACGCTAGCCTTCCCTAAACCCTAAAAGCCCACCATGACCCCTTAATGTTACCAGTTCCTCAGTTTTACCATCCCCCTTAGTACTCATTAAATCTACTCTTCCCTGAATTCTAGAAAACTCTTACTACCTCCACACCCTTCTCCCACCTCTGTGAACGCACCTTTCTACTTTAGAAAAATGATGCTCCCCTACCACTGCTCTTAGTAGGTTTACCTTTACATTATAAGGCATGACGTTGTTTTATTTTTATGTGACAACTTCTGTTTTTTAATTCCATTTTTTCAGATTACATTTTGACAACATTTTTATCAGTTTATTCCCCCCACACAATATTTTTACTGTACACAATTTACACAACCCACATGTGTGACTGTACAATCCTGACTTCAAGCCAGCCATAGAAGCCTGACTGATGCAGCTTAAAAACCCCAGCTGATCATGTAAAAAACTATTTTGACTTGTAGAAAAACTTGCTTTTAAACATGAGCTGAGTTACCCCTAAAGTTGCTGTGTAGTCCTTAAAGTTGAACTCTTTGTGTAAAATTCTGAGATGCTAAATATTAAGAAGAGTATGTGCTTATAGTTACCAGACACAAAGTACTTTTTTCACAGACACTGTGGTCCTTCCTATGGAGAAGGTCTACTTGTGAATAAAATCACTTTTTCACAAATCACACTTAGATAAAACCTTTCTCCCCCGGACAATTGCATTGGTTTTGCTGCAGAAAGACCGGGAGCCATAATCACTGACCACTTATCTGGAATGAGGAAGACGATAGTGGATGGGAACACAGAGGCCCAGGCTAAGGCCTGACCTTTTCGTGTGTTTACTTTATATAAAGGGTAAATGAATCGAAGGTTTTTAAAGTGGGATCTTTTGCAGCATTCTTGTTTCTGTTTATAAATGGGGGGAAACTGTTTTGAGAACTAGCCATGGAAGATTGGACAAGTGGAGATTCTCATTTCAAGGAGGCAGTCCTTGTAGGGAGTTTAGAAAGTCTGGACACTGGAAAAATTACTCTGTTATCTTGCAAGGGCCCAGAGCAGATCACTCTGAGTTAGTCTGCAGGAAAGAAATGTGAACTAATGAAAAGTTAAGCAGACTGGGCTGGAAGCCTTCTCTAGTCACTTTCAAGGACTAAATACTGTGGAAGTCTGTGGAGGTCTATTCTCTTCTTAATTGACTGAGGAAAAGGGGACTCATTCCAGTATCCGAGGTGCATTTCTGCACAGACCAGTAAAGACCATCAAGTGTCTCCTTGACAGGCTCCCAGTTAAGAAGAAAAAACACAAAGGGTAAAACAAATCTTTGAGGACGAAGAATAATACCGAAGTGACTAACAAGGTACCAAGCTCTCATTAAGGAAAGGGCCACTCAAGCCAATCCAGCAATAGAATACAATAAGGGTTCTAACTGCTAGAAGCAAAATTCAGGGATTGAAATTACAGCAAAGAGGTGAAGAATGCAACAAAAAATAAGCGAACAAATGTGATGTATACATCATTTGGAAATTACTCCCTATATAAAAATCACAAAGGAAGTGGTATCACAGGAAAAGACTGTACTTCATCTTGTATTAAGACCCTCAGAGAGAATTCTAGGGACAGCTCACCATCTTGAATAATGCATGTTATGAGGCAAGTCAAGGCCCCTTTCCTGAAACTCTTGCCATTTGTTTGGCACATGAAGAAGTAATGCAAGTTTGATATATTTTGCCCAGTGCTAAATTACTTAGGCCCTCATTCTAAGTCTGGCGGGCGGCGGAGGCCGCCCGCCAGACTTCCCCCCTCCAAAGTACCGCTCCGCGGTCCAGAGACCGCGGAGGGTATTCTAAGTTTTCCCCTGGACTGGCGGGCGGCCGCCAAAAGGCCGCCCGCCAGCCCAGGGGAAAACGACCTTCCCACCATGAAGCCGGCTCGTAATCGAGCCGGCGGTGTGGGAAGGTGAGACGGGTGCTACTGCACCCGTCGCGTATTTCACTGTCTGCTACGCAGACAGTGAAATACTAGCGGGGCCCTCTTACGGGGGCCCCTGCAGTGCCCATGCCATTGGCATGGGCACTGCAGGGGCCCCCAGGGGCCCCACGACAATCCTTACCGCCATCCTGTTCCTGGCGGGCGAGCCGCCAGGAACAGGATGGCGGTAAGGATTGTCAGAATCCCCTCGGCGGCGCAGCGAGCTGCGCCGCCTTGGAGGATTCTTAGGGGCAGTGGAAAACCGGCGGGAGACCGCCGGTTTTCCCTTTCTGACCGCGGCCAAAGCGCCGCGGTCAGAATGCCCAAGGGAGCACCGCCGGCCTGTCGGCGGTGCTCCCGCCCCCGTTGGCCCTGGCGGTTCTCTACCGCCAGGGTCATAATGAGGCCCTTAGTCTTGTTGCTGCCTTTTATGCCTAATGTTCCACGCAGGTTGAGGTTTTGTGTGCTGGAGGGCATTTCTGGTAATACTTAAATGTTACATACAAGCCTATCCTTATTTTATTCTAACACGAACACACTAATTCCTTAAAGAGTGTGTGTGTGGCAGGCGTAAGTCCTAGCAGGCTAACCAACTATGTGAATAGTAGTGCTAACAAATGTTTGTTAGGTCACATATTTTATTCAGGACTGTATTTTGACATTAGTCACATTAACGAAAAAGAAAAACTGGAACCCTTCTGATATCTGAAAGCTGCAGAGCTACGTGTAGTGATAACAGCCAGAAACCCAGCCTGCTTTGTACAGGGCTGACACCTAGTAGGAAACAAGAATAGTTAAATGTCCTTGCCTTCCATTTACGTCTGTAAAAGGCACATTGTCAGCATCTGAAGCAGCAACATAAGAGCTGCACCGGAGTGCCCCTTACCCACTCAATAGGGAATCACTTGAGATGAAGGTGTAAAAGAATGCTAACATTAAAGGCACATGTGCAGGCTGGTTGGTGAGTGGACATGCTGAAGTGTTGATATCTGGCTGTGGATACAACAGTAAGGTGTGTGGGAAACTGGCAAGGTTTGGCACAATATAATTTAGTTCGTTTTTGTCCAAACACAATCAAATACTAATATTGCTCTGAACATATATGCAAATTAGACAGGGATTAGGCTAGCAGAAAAGAGATGTGTCATTAACCGTGCTTGTGACATTTCTAGAAATTGAGCTGATTTTGGTAATGACTGCTAGGATTTTCATAATAATAATTATCATCATTCCGATGCACATGATTGATAGATGAATAACGCATAATAAATAACCGTACTTAGTAAACTGCCAGCAATTGTGCGTGTCTGATGCTTCTGAGAACCAGGGTGGTGATCTACATTCACTATGCTCACTGCAGATAATAGATCGTCTGACAAGGTTGTCCGACTCCTAACACTCCCTGAAACACTCTCCAAAAGTGAATAACTCAATAGAGAGAGGAATGGGAGACACCTGCCAGTTTTCCTTTTCTCTGAGGTGGGTGCTATACATACTTTTCTTCTTGGAGCTTTGGAGATCTACCCAGGGCACCAGGAGAAACATGACAGCAGTACACCCCTTGGAATAACCACAAGTGTGGCGACAAGGCTTAACCACACACTGAACACAGCATCCTGTAACATGAGATCCGTCTTCTCCCGAATGCATGTAATATCTCAGCACAGATGTAAGAGGTATTGTATTCTGAGTTGTCGCCAATCACTAGCTAGCATGCATTAAAAAACTGACTTCCCACAATTAGCTTTTTAGGATATAACTTGGCCTGGTGACGAATCAAAAGAAAGACGTTATCTCTAGATCAGTCAGTGAAGAGGATTGAGTTATGACCTGCTTTCCTGGGGTTGGAATTACTTTGCAAGTATCAGTTGACTGGCTCCCTGTAAGCAAAAACATTGAAAGAAGTGCTTCATTTGTGTGTAGTAACTAACTGTCCAGTTGCTAGGGGACTGAAGTAGGACCTGTTGGAACTCTTGTAGGAGCAATACATGATCCCTAGTAGTCTCTCCTGAACGTCCGGGAGCAGTAGGATGACCACGGGGAAGTTGTTCAGTACCTTCAGAAAAATTGGGCAGGTTTTCGTTGTGAGGCCTCAAGCTGAAGATATCAAGCTTTGTGTAGATCTGCCTGGCTACATCATCCCGCCGCGCCCTGCTGAAGGATTTTGAACTGCGAAAACTGATGCAAATGTTAACTTTCGGGCCACGACACTGTATCATTGTTATCCCAGCAGCAAAGTCCCTTCAGAGGGTAGAGAATCCAGATCTATCTAGCCCTGAGATTTTGATGCCCAAACAGAAGGCTTTGGTAGGAACCTGAACTCGGAATACCCCGCTTTGAGGAGCCTCACCTGGTTATATAATCCTGTCTTACTCCTCCGGAGGAGTTTAACATCATGAAAAATTATTAAGTCCCAAGGCAACCTTTTTGAAAGAGCTATCCAATAAGGTGGGATCCCTCCTATCAAAGTTCACTAATACAAAATATTGCAAGTGCAGAAGAAGAAAAGGATCAAAGTTCAAAGGAATGGTGGGCTATATGTTGGACCTTATTTCTAGAAGTCTAAATGAAGGATCAGAACATACAACTGTGACATTAAAAGAGTAAACTAAAGCACTGAGGTGTGCCTAGCATTCTGCAGCGACCCACTTGCTATGATGAACCACATAATCATGTGCAATTTTTTTCTTTTTTTATGTGTCTTTCTTTTGCTTGTGTAATGTAATAAGTCATGTCTTGAGGAGTAGCGGGCACCAGGGTTCCCAGAAGCACTCATGAATTCCAATAGAGGTTGTGCTTCTTGTCATAGGACCGTGGAGGCAATTAGCTGATCTTTACAACCAGCCGGAGACTTAGGGCTTTATTTAGTGTTTAGCAGATATGGAACATTCTCTGAAGTAGAAGTAGTGGAGGTTGCATTGCCTTACTTAGGACACCCAGTACAGTCTAAATAGAGTGTGCTGGACATCTGCAACATTTCTGCAGATGTCCCACATTCACCAAGCTCCAAATAAGGCCATAATTATGGGAACAGGTTTGACTGCAACAAAGGCAGTTTTACAGTTGCAGTTCTGATAATACATGGTAGTTGATTGCTGTTTTTATGGTGTAATGTTATCACTACATGGGAACTGGTCATTACAAACTGCCACTTCGTTGTTAGTACGACATCACGGTCACTCCAAAGGTGACTGACCATTTCCAATTTTGTAGGGATCTAACTAATGCCAAAAAACACTACGGTTCAATGTAGATACTGCCGCATTATGAAGCATAAGGCTGCAAACGTTTGGCATTAACAATGCATACCACTGGGCACTATTCTTCCCCTTCTTAAACCACTTACGAAGAGCATATGAACATCATTTACCAGCCCAGTTATTATTTAACTTCTAGGAGAAAGGCTGATGTCATGGTGAATCTCCTCATACAGAGTTTGAGGATGCAAAGTTCAGCTAACGTCCCCCTGGAAGGCATATCACAGACTGCTGTTGTGCTTGCTGCTTGGCAGGGATGTGGTAGTGATTGTGGAATAATATGAAGAAAAAAAGAAGCAGGAGATGGAGGCAGAGGAACAATGCATGAGGAGGTTGAGGATTGTAGGAGTAGCAGAAAGGAAAATGGAAGCAGTAAGAAGCCGAAGCAGTTTAGATTTAAGGACTTGAAACTTAAAGCTCAGAGTGAGATCATGCAAGCTTTTGCAAATAATACTTTGTACTATTGGTTGAGGCTGCAAAGAAGGTTGAAGCCTTCAAATACATCTTTCTTTTTGGATTGTCAACATTTGATAATTGACAACTGGTGAACATGAGTTTACAAAAGCTCAAATAGTAGTCTGCACAGAGTGCCACTGGCCAGAAAGAGGGACAGGAATTCTGCCATCCATTCACTGGTGATCTTGTTAACACACCAAAAATGATTACTTCCAAGGGCATATGGCATGTATAGCTCATTCAACTTTAGATCAATGTGTTTGAGAGTACTGGAAGAGTGAAGAGCAAGAGGTCTTGCTTGCTAGCAAACTCAAACAATCTGTATGTGACATGCTCCATTGACATGATTCTGGCCACATATCCTTTGCTGAAGGTGGGATGCATCACAAAAGCAAGCCCACACCAATGTTAGGCGGTGATCCTTAAGTCGCTAGATGGCACTGCTGTAAATGTTCCAGAGAAGAAGGTCATTAATATCCTTACACTCGAGACATGTAAACTTCTCTTAGTGTGTTTATACATGACTAGCCTCTACAATGCAGTTTAGTAACAGCACTGTGTCTGTGACCCTTCCTTGTATGGCCATGGTGTGTAACACACCTTGGTGAAATTTGCTAATTTTGTCTTGAGCAAGACCCACCACATGTCCTTCAGACTGAGGGCCTAACTTTATTCTCTACCCTGGTTCATGTTGTCTAAAGGACTGTGAGAATTGTCCCCGCTAGTGATATTGCCCACAGTCATTGTTGTGTGTGACACTGACAACCAATATTGGTTGAGAAACTAGTCACCAAATGAGAAGTCTGGTTGTCAACCTCGGAAGCTGTAATCGCACAATGAGCAGCTCTGGGTAGAAACAGGCCAGCATTTAATGTTTGATTGGTTCTGCCTAGGCCACCAACCTTTTTTCTTTCAAAATTATCACTCCCGCTTGAAGTAAATGTACAGCAGCAGGCAGTACCCAGATGAAGAGAAAAGATGACGTGGTGGAAAAAAACAAGAGAGAGGTGAAGAGAGATAAGGGTGAGCTTTAGATGAGAAGGTGAAGCAAAGAAATTGGAAAGTAACATGTAGGAGAGTTAGCAGGAGATGGAGGCGGGTGAGGCAGAGAGAGGGAGGATAATGAGGAAGCAAAAGGGAGGTTGATGAGATAGAGAGAAGAAGAAGGGTAAGTTGGGTAAGTCGGCAAGACAGAGGGAATGAGGCAGAGAGTGAGTGGGCCAAAGCAGAGACAGAAGTATGAAATGAGGAGAGGACATACAGTGAAAGGATGGCGAGGTAAAGAATGGAAGATGCAGTGATAAAAAAATGAGGATAAGACAGAGCCCAAAGAAGTTGAGGCACAGAGAGGAGGGTGAGGGTGAGAAAGAGAGTATGGTGAAGAAGAGAGAAAGAGAGAAGTGTGAGGTGAAGAGATTGAGCTGAGAGAAAGCAGAGGGGAAGGTGAGCAGGAAAGCAGGGTGAATTGGAATGTGAGGTGGGCAGAAGGGCGGATGAGTTAGAGAGAGCAAACCCCCAGAAATTGAGTATAACATTTAAAACATCCAGCATAGCGTCAGCTCTGAGACACCCGGGAGGCACTAGGCAACCACATACATCTGAATGGACCACTCATGCTTCTTCATGGCCCTCCAAGATCCTGAATCCTGGAGCTGTGCCTGCTGGTCATTGTCCAGAAAAGGCAGTGTATCACTATCACAGACCAGGCGGACACTATTCAAATGTTCCATTTAACATTTATTCCAAAATGTGTCCCTTTTAACAACCAGGGAGACAAAAAAATAAAATAAAAGGATGATGGACAGAATGCTGAACAATGCAAACTTTCACACCCAGTCACAGATCTAGTTTAGTCAATTGTTTTTTTGCCCACCATGCCACCCTAGTTTGGACCCACCAATATGCCAATCGGTCTTGACCCCGCTCCCCTGGGACCAGTCCAGCCTAAATTGCAAGGTCAGGTCCTCCCTGGACCGGAAACAAGCATCCTGTTACAGGTTTCGGGTATAACCCCTCATCAGCTAGGCTAGCTTGAATTTGGTGGCACAGTGAGCACGGGACCCAAGTCTGAGCATACCCTTCCAACTTAGGGCGACAAAAGCATTTGACCAACCAAGGACGAAATTAACTTTTTGCCCACCCTGTCCTGTTATAGGCCAGTACTTCTACTGCTGCCTCCCCTGTTTCAGATACTCAGATACTCAGAGTGCTCAGACCCAGGACATGGCATTAATAGCATAAATGTGGTATTCAATGACACTTAAATATCACTCCCTCTAAGTAGTGGGGGTTGGTAAGTACAGCTTAGAGGGGGCAGGAGGGGACCCACGCACACATGCACCCTCACTTACACCCATGCATGCACATGCAGACACACACGTACATCCATTCACAACTCTGACTCACAGATAACATAGATTCATACATACTTGCATGCATCAAACAGTCAAACAAAACACAACACTTACCTGCTGCAGCTCCTCCACGCTTATGGACATGCGACTGCTGCCCTACAGGGTACCTGTTTCACTGTTGTTCAAATGAGACTTTACCTTCAAAAATACGAGACACGAGTCATCTGGCAAAACAGGAAACTGGTTGTTTAATTAAACATTATGGCCAAGAAAGCAGTTACAGCACCCGGGTCTGAGGACTGTCTCTCATACAATATCGAAATGACCCATGCTTTTTACATTTATTTGAATCAATAAATACATAAAGTTTCTTCCCCTGGTGAAATATGCAAACTATTGGCAATTAGTCACAGATACAATTACCAGACAAGGAATGCAGGTGGGCCTCGATCTGGCGTGAACACCATGGGGAACGTTGTCACTGCGTGTGCTGTGCTGTGTCCTGATTGGCTGAGTGTACCGAACTATGGGTGTCATCTGACTTTATGGTCTTTTGGGAATGCATGTGTCTCTCTGGCCATTTGTGCTTTAATGGGGCCAATCTCTGGGGACCATTGCAGCATTGCTGCCTATTTGTGGGATCTGATCTGAGCTTGTGTGTTTGGCTGTTGGCTAAGTGTTACCCCACCTGCGACCTGTCAGTCATTATCCTTCAGGTCTGGGCTGCAGAGCCTGTCTGACCATGTACCTATGTGCTGGGGCTGACAGAGAGTTCCTGACAGGGAACTCCAAAAGGGGAGATGTGACTTTGTTCAAGTGTAAAAATGTTTTGTTTGTGTATATAGGTGTTTTTTTTGTCTTGTGTATTGATTGATCCGATGTCAACAATGACAACATTTCCCCCTCTAGTTGAATTTTCCACTACACCATGAAGCTCATACATCACCATGTTGACACTTTGTTGTTCCACCTCCCTCGCTACTTGTATCCTACCCAATTTTGGGACTGTGTTTTTACAGCAGGAAACCATCAATTGTAGGAAACCACACAAAAACAGTAACATGATGAAAACAGGCAACAATGACGTTCACAAATGGCCAGCTACTAGGGGAGCTAGGTGAACCAGTTGTTGAACCACTCCTGCTCAGGGGTACCTCCCTCCTCACTCATGTCTCTCTGCAGTCAGTGCAATGCTTAAATGGCAAGTGTCAAAGTACCATTGTCCATATCATTGCCAGATATATAGGTGAAGCAGGATGCGCCGATCTTGGCACACACCCCAACCTCCAATGTGGTCTTCAAGTCCAAAACATTCTGACGTTGCTTCATGATGAGGCGAATGACTCTTAGTTCTTCCTAGATGGCATTGAGGCTGAGCTCAGTACTGTTCATCATTTTGAGCATCTCCCACCACGTTATCTGCAACCAGCAGGCATTTGCTTTAGTCTGCAAGGTGAAGAAGGGTGTAGACCCCCCTGTTGATACTTGAGCATTAGAGAACAGTCTAAAATCAGGAATGTCCTTCTACTGATTGATGCAACAATGTTTTTTCCTTCCTCAGCGGGTGTTGGAACATTCAGACAGATCTTCTCTGGGGATGAGCAGGGTTGCGTTGTGCATGGTGATGAGGGAGCAGAGGCCACGCCATTCAGGGCCGAGCTGGGGATAAGCAAACTCACAGCACTGCCAGTAGATGTCCATCAGCCTAGAGGTGCCCCATTGCACATCCAGAATGTGCAGTATCGAGTCACAATTCTCATTGCATTTAGCATTAGAGGACTTTTTTTACTTAACATTGTAAACTGAAGTCAAGCCCTGATGAAGTCCTTAAGAGAACAATTTCTCATAGGATGAAACACGTGTTGGCTGTGTTTGTGGAGGATATAAGAACATTATGAATAAAATTGGACTCTGAGATTAACACGAGGTTGTTGTCAATACACTAAGAAGATTGGATACATTATTAACTTCTAAATATGATTTCATGAGTGCCCTGACATCTGTTTTTTCACTGTTGGTTTCCCTTGAAACATTGGAGGATTAAGGAAGATCCTCTTGCCAGGAGCACCGTGCCATGAATAAATTGTATCATTACTTTGTGGACTTACTGTGAGCGCCATAATCCTATGATTATCTTCCTTGTTAGCATTGTTTTGTTTTCATATTTGTGCACTAGTTTGGTGGTTTAGCTGCCTCCAAGAATCCCAGGGCCAAACAGTGTCCTCACTTATAGCCCCCTTCCTGAGCATCTTATTTAGCTCAGTTTGGATGTCGCTAGGATCAGTGAGAATTAAGGGTAACATGTGTGAGGTCCCTGCGTATGTGTGACAACTCTTGAATAGGCTCCATTAGATCAGATTGTTCGCTGGAAATACATGGATGCTGTAGCATCCCTAGCAACCAGACAATGTATAAATGCACTATTACACATAAATTAGGCATCTTTGTATTTCTTGAGGTGTTTCTGGCAGAGATGTCTGGCAGTTTTGTTGGTAACAGGGACAAATGGTTGAAGAAAATACAGTTAAAAAAGAGTCCTTGGGGCAAGGTGTGGTTCTGGATCCCGTTGGGGGAATTAATGTTAAAGTCTTCAGGGTGTATCATGGTGATCAATCCTGTTGGATGCAAAAGGTCTTTGGGATGGTCTGTGGCTCTTGATCCTTGGTCATTATGAAAGAAAAAAGACTGCATATCTGTACGTTGCCACTTGACCCTTAAGAATTTCTGTGCTCTTCATGTATTTTGGTGTGGCACAAAGGGAGGTGGCCTCAATCGAGATACCTGGTTCTGAACTAAATTGGTGATTTATAAAATATTTTCGTTGTACGCATACGCATATATTTGGATAGTGTGCTTTACGGGGTTATTTGATTTTTAGCCTTCAAATTGGTGCTATGTTTGCATTGCCAGCCCTTTGGTACCCTAATGTGTGTCGGTGTTTTTAACCTACATGTGTTGGATGATGCAAAAGGGAAACGTTAGTCAGTGAACACAATGTGCCCTGCAGTCATGTGTGCCCATCTCTAGTCCCAGCATGTGGCGCACTACGTGACATTCCCAAGTGGTTATGCCCCTTTTTCTTGAGGCTTCCTTTGGGCTAGCTTTGGGCTGCTTTGTCTGGTTTTGGGCATTTCCCCAGACCTCCTAACTTTCACCATTGTGTGCTGATAGGGGTTGGCGTGTGGCTCAGTGACCCCTCATCTCTGATCTGCAGAGCGCAACATTGGACTGGTTGCTTCCTTCAAGCAATATGAGGCCTTGGGTTTCACCCAAATCTACTGCAGGTCTCAACTTGCTCCTGCATTCTGCTCTGCTCGGGGATCCGGTGGATGGTTTGGACTCATCTCCGTAGCACCTCTCTCTCCCTCGGACCATATCCTTTTGGCCTATTGTTCCTGGCTGCTATTTAGGAAGCCCTGAGGGTAAGAAGGAGGCAAAATACAGTGCAGTGTGAGGAGTCTGGAGCAAGGCAGGAAACTTGTTGGAAGTTTTGCCCGCATTATGGTGATGGACTGGGATGGTTGGATGTCCTGTCGAACCCCTATCTGCTGATTTGATGCTGTGTGGTGCTTCATTGGAATGCTCTGGGTACGTTATATTGTCTTTGTTTCCACAAGCGCATGAAGGCCTGGCTCTCGACAGCTTCATTTTGGAACAAACATGGGGCCTCCATTTGGCTTGGGGCCATTGAGGATGCCATTCCTGATGAGGTTACATGACAAAGGCACTTTGGTCCTGGCTTGGGGGACTGAGAATGGGGACCTTCTGACTTGCTAATTGGAACCCATCCCACTTGCTTATGCGTTCGAGGACCTGGAGCGCCCGCCCTTTGAACAGTGATTGGAGAGCCACGTGCCCCCCTCAATCAGGGTACCCTCCCATGGGATGTGGCCAGCTAGCCCCGCCTTGGGGGACAAGCAGTGGAGCAAGGCGCAGACTTTGGTGGGCACCCCAAAATTGATGAACTCAGTGATGATTCTCGATCGACAGCCACATGGCAGCCTCGGATGGTGAAATGTAGTGAGGACACCCAGTCGACAGCCAAGCAACAACCCTGAGTGTCCCAAGTACAAGTAAAAGGTTGAAATCTTTTACTCTCATGCCTTTTTTCAATCCTGCTGCAATTATTTTAAGGTGTGCTCAAAATGTATACATTGTATTAGGGGTGCGAAAGCATTGCTTCCCCAAATGGTTACCCCTTTATGTCATGGCTGCAGACCCGTCCCATGATGGTCCGGATTCTCCGGCTGCTGCTGCCGTGCGCTGGCCGAATTTTCTGACCCCTACTTCGGTGGTATGGCAGTTGACTAATTTCTATGCAACTGAGTATAAGTTGCTGTTAAGTTTCCCTGGGCCTGATTCTGTGCTTGAGAGTTCTGCAGGGCCTGGCCTTGGCTCGTCGACTTCTGCACATGGTGTGCTCTTATCCTGTATCTGTCAGCCATATGGCCCATTCTATGGCAGTAGTAGCACTGTAAGGGGTTTGGCTGCTACCGTTCACTCTTGTTTCCATTGCTGTAGCCATTTTGGAATCCTCGGGTGTCCTGCGGCTGAGTTCCCTTCATGACTGGTGCCATTTGGACACTTCCTGCCAATGTGGTGCCCTCTAGTGTGGACTTCCTTATCCTTTGTTTAATCAACTTAGCATTATCCCTCTGGACCTCTTCCTGCTTCTCTTTATCTTTCTCTTGTTTCCTCTTGTGGTAGTGCAGTATGTCTGCTTGTATTTCCCACCTGGGTTTAGTTTCTAGCCCTACTAAGTTGTACAGACCACTTTGAACATCAAAGGGCAGTCTTTTTTGAGGATGTAATACATGAAAATGACTTAAAGGTCAGTGTCTGTCTGAGGCTGCCCTGTCTCCTGTCCCCACTGTTCTCTAGTAGTATCTAGGAAGTTTATTATGGTCTCCACAGGTCTCATGATTTCTGCTATTAACCCACCTATGTCTGAGCAGTCTGGGAATATTTCCCTCTGGACTGTCCATATCTGGTGCCTGTATGAATTAAATGCAGCCCGTCATGCTCTGAGTTGGCCAATGTGACCATCAGGATGTGGGTGAGGGCGAACACCATGTTGGTCTGTCCACTGATAATGCTGCTTAGCAGACTCTTAGGCCCATATTTATACTTTTTGACGCACAACTGCGCCAACGCAGTTGTGCGTCAAAAATTTTACCGCCGGCTAACGCCATTCCAAAGCGCCATGCAGGCGCCTTATTTATTGAATGACGTTAGCCGGCGATGCGGACTGGTGTGCGTCAAAAAAAATGACTCACACCAGGCTGCGCCGGCGTAGGGGAAAATGGGGCTTGGGTGTCAAAAAATGGGGCAAGTCAGGTCTGAGGCAAAATTCAGGCCTCAACCCGATTTGCGCCATTTTTTTGGGACGCCCAACCCCCATTGAAATGACTCCTGTCTTAGCAAAGACAGGAGTCATGCCCCCTTGCCCAATGGCCATGCCCAGGGGACTTATGTCCCCTGGGCATGGTCATTGGGCATAGTGGCATGTAGGGGGGCACAAATCAGGCCCCCCTATGCCACAAAAAAAAATAAGAAAAAAAAACTTACCTGAACTTACCTTAACTTCCCTGGGATGGGTCCCTCCATCCTTGGGTGTCCTCCTGGGGTGGGCAAGGGTGGCAGGGGGTGTCCCTGGGGGCATGGGAGGGCACCTCTGGGCTCCTTCTGAGCCCACAGGTCCCTTAACGCCTGCCCTGACCCAGGCGTTAAAAAACGGCGCCCATCAGGCTGGGCGCCGTTTTTTAAGGCCTGCCCCCTCCTGTGCGTCAAAATGACGTCACAGTATAAATAAGGCGCACAGGCCTTAAAGTCATTTTTTGGAAGGGAACGCCTACCTTGCATATAATTAACGCAAGGCTGGTTCCCCCTTCCAAAAAATGATGCACATGGTGGAACTTTGACGCCTGCGGGTCAAAGTATAAATATGGGGCAGTGTTTGCACCGATTGTGCGTCAAAAATTTTGACGCACATTCGGCGCAAAGAGAGTATAAATATGCCCCTTAATATCACTTATTGCTAGAGTGATACCTGTGGTGTTCTTCTCCAAACATGAGACCCATTTTCAAGCCCCATCCAACAACTGTGGCAATTCGGCTCTTAGTTCCTCCTTATCCATCTGGGTCCATGAAACATAGATGGTCCCTTACATGCCCTTCTATAGTAATTGGCACACTCGTGCTGTAGACATGTCTACTGGTTTTCCCTCTACATAGTGTTCCCATCACCTCACATGCTCCTACATGTAAGGGAAACTTGGTATCTCCCCTTCCATGCGCTATGCAATCTTCGGCAATCGCTCTGTCCTCTGGTTCAAAGGAACCCTCCTCCAGCCTGGGCCTATGATACTGATCACTTCTCTCAGTCTTGGCCTTCTTCCTGAGCTACTATGTGCCTTGGTGCGGGTTTACCTATCCTGCGTATTTGGGGTGAGTAGCGAACGTCCTCATCACTGCTCTTCTCGTGTGCACGCAGTGGTGCCATTTCGGTCCTCCTGTGTCTCAGTTGGGTTCCCATCAGGCTGCTTCTGTCCCTAATCTCCTGGTCAGACCCTGTCCTTTGCTGGCATTCTGGTTTCCCTTCTGACTCTCTCTTGGATTCTTCCATGACCAGGGCTCTGTACCTGCTCCCGTTCTCCTCAAGTGGAGGGCACACTACCCTGCTCTCATGCTTGGCTTCCACTGTGCGAGCTCTCGTCCTCACTCTCCTGAGTTCATGCCTTTCCTATGACTCCCATCTACACTTTCTCCTTTTGCAGCTATGCACTGTCCTTCTCAGTAGGGAACCTGCTCTCATGCTCACTCTCCATGGTTTTCTTGGCTACCTGAGCGTACCCTGTAGCTCACTGCCAGATCTAGAAGGGCGTGGACCTCTTTCCTCACTCTTGCTAACTGTCTTGCTATCCAAAACTGTTATAAATCTTTCCTTCACTCAGGCTCGTTTCCTGGAACCAGTGAGGGTGCATGCTCCCGGTGCAACAGATGCTCTGTCTTCCAACTGCAACAGATGGGGGAGTTGGACCTAACAGCCCTCTGTTCGGTAGGGGCCACCTGAGCTCCCTCAACTGGCAGGTTAGTGTACCCTAATGCAGGGATAGCAGGCATTGGGGAGAGTACCTCCATACCACCATATGGCAGGGGGGGTGTCGAAGCCTTGCTTGCCTCCAGTGGGTCAGTGCATTGGCCTATACTTTCTCAAAGACAGCCTATAGTTTCAGCAATGATACCCTTTTCTCCTTCTTTTTTCCCATGTGTTTCACTTGTACATAGGTTCTTGTGTGCTTAATTGGTGCTGGTGTTGAATGTTCCTTCTTTGGGCCAGAGGGACGTGTGTGTTTTGGTGTGCATGTGTAATTCATGGCAGAGCTTGCTAAGCTTTTTGGCCTGCATGGGGGACATACTCTGCATGTGTTATAAAGATGATTCTGTGGTGATCTTGGGATAGTCTATTCAGGGGACAGTTACTCTTCTGGGTTCACTCTCTTTAGAGGATTTTTAAGTTACACATGTTCTAACTTTCTATTTTTAGAGGGTTTTTCTCTCTATCAAGTTGCTGACTTTTCTGTTTTTATGGATTTCAAAATGTTACTCACAAAACGGGAAAATATGAACAAGGGTCTTACTGGATCTCTCCGGTGATGAGAAACTATATACACAAGGGGTTTACCGAACCTAATCTGGTGGTGGAGACACACACATGCGGATTCATGGATTTAATGAGTTCAATGTTATTCACAGATGCATTACAATAAACATTCAACAAACAAATGCATGAAAAGACACAACCCTAGGAAAAAGTGCAATTGTTAATTTACAACAGCCTGCAATTTGGCGACAAAATAGCGAGCCTTATTTTGGCACCAAACACACTTTGCGCAAATCAGCAATTTTGTTCGTAAATACATTAAACATTGATAACAACACAACATTCAACATTTAAGACAAACATAGTCACACTGGTCTACCAGCATCATAATACCAAAATGACATCATTTCAACTGGCAGGGTAGATGCTGACTAGGCCCAATAATATCAGGGGAATGGCCCACCTGCAATACCTTGGGCCCGCCCACTAAAGCACATGTTATCCTGTGAACAAGGGAAGTGCTGCGTGGCATAAAACTAGGGGAGCCCAATATTTTTGTTAATACCAGCTCGAGGGAAAAGATTGCATCAGTTTAAGTGGAGAAAGAAAGGACTTACTTCAGTGACTATAGACTCTTCTTGGCAAAACACAGCTGTGCCTAAACTCTGGGATCCCAATCGTTCTAGTACCTTAATATCGAATCCCCCCATATGTCACGTCGACAGGTCCTCCAGACCATCTGTGCCACGCCCAGAGGTCCAAGTGAAGCACACCTCTCACTTTTTTCAAATACCACCAGAGTTAAGAAACCAGTGGCACTAAGAAAACCAGGATAGCCTAATAAGATCAAGATTTGTGCCCTATATCACACCCAGAGCCTATGTATCCTGACTGCATCACACCCAGCAGTCCAAGGGAAGGCACCTCTTAAAACTAGCTGGCCCTATATCACACCTAGAGCCTTATGCACACCATTTGTGTGACGCCCAGTGGTCCAACTGGCCAGCAACTCAGAAACCCTTTATTACACCCAGGGGTCAAGCGTACACACTGTGTTATGCCCAGCGGTCCAAGCAATCACCCTTTCCAATGCTGACAATCAAGAAAGTAACCTTGTGGATCATAATTTTCCTAGTCTGCTCCATGCCAAATGTTAGGACTAAGGCCCTGATGAAGTCTCTTACCCTTGTGACAGTGGCTTTAGGATGGACCTACTCCCTGCAGATTGAGCAGAGCTTTCAATCAATTGTGGCGTCTGCTCACCTTTCTTGTTAGCCCAAATGTGAATCCTCCCAGGCAGAGTCTCCTTCCTTTGGTCGCAGTCGGGTTTGAAGAACCAATCATCTCCTATCTGGCTCACCAAAATGTAGATGAATAACCTTTCACCTTAAAAAACAAGAGGCATCTGGCAAAACAGGAAATAGTTAATTTAATTAAACATTACGTCCAGGAGAGCAGTTTACAGCATTGGGGTCTGAGAACTGTCTCTCGTAGAACATCAAAAGGATCCATGTTTTATACTTTCTTCGAGTGCAATAAACACA